>NC_064887.1:868542-2166042 GCF_929443795.1 Astur gentilis
TTGGGGGGGGGGGGGGGGGGGGGGGGGGGGGGGGGGGGGGGGGGGGGGGAATGTCAGGACATGTCCCCTTGGGCAGAGATAAAGTAGATCGCATGAACTGGGGAAAAAAAAATATGGAAAGAGGATCAGTAGGAAATAGCCTTAAAGCAAAGACTCAGGGATGGTCATGGTGCTGTTCCCCATTTGAGTAATTTTTATGTACGTAGTAGAACAGCATGAATCTCTTGATTCATGAGAGTGAAACCTCCGTGATATTTCCTCCCAGTGCAACGGTAATTAAAGCTGGACGGAGCCAGGATGGCTGTTTCGGAAAACCTTCCAGTGCTCGGGACGGGTTCACGCGGGCGGACGTGAGTGGATGTCCTCCCAGGGTGGGCGCGGGAGCCTGGGGGACAGGTGATGTCTGTTCTCCTGAAGTCCCCTTGGAATAAATATTAATAGCGATGTGCCGAGCAGATGCTGGATCTTGTGTCATCTGTAAGGAACCCAGTTAATATTTTCAGTAGGATTCAGACAAAAAGCAGAGATGAAAAAAGTGACAGATTCACAGTATCATGGAATAATATTTGCTGATTGAGAGGCATACAGCTTTTTTTTTAAAAATATGGGGGGGACATCATTTGCAACTTGTTCTTGTGAAGAGAGAAGTCCCATGACAGATTTCAAAATCTTTGGCACAGCTTTTATAACTTTATCAAAGAGAAGCATCAAAAGTGAGAAACTTTTGTTCTGAAAAAAAAAAGGCAGAAAAAATAATCAATAGAAACCACAACAAAATATAAGATCAGGATAATCATGTTGTTGTACCATCAAAAAGGTACAGTTTTTGTGCCTTTTGTGATGTTTTTCTTCATGACAGTTCGGTTCTCCAATGGCACAGTGAAAATAACTTGCTTGTCTTTGTGATTGACAGGAAATTTAAATGCCAGGAAGCAAATGCCAGTAGGAAAAAAAATTCTTAGCTCACATATTGTACACCTTAATGCAATATCGGATCCCAACCGCTTTTCCTTGTAAGTTAATGGGTAATTGGACCCATATGGCACCCAAAAAAAGTGCAAATTTTGGGGTTTTTCAGTGTGAGGAGAAGTTACCTGGGGAAAACTGTCTACATTTAGTTACTTATCAATATTCAGTGCTATTGCTGAGACAAGATAAAGGAATAAGATGGAAACTTGAGAGCTCTAGATAAAAATAGGCCAATAAATGGCATCAAGAGAGGATCTAACTCTGCAGCAGTTTTCTCCCTGATATTGAACCTCAAATCCTGACCACCACATCAAAAAAATAAATGTCAACTGTTTTTTCCTGTGTTTTTCTATTAGAGCGGGCACTGAATAGTCCCATATATGAATTGCTGTTAATAATTTTTGCCTTTTTTTAGTCCCTTTATTTTTCTCTCTACATGTTGATTAAAGAACTTTATAAAGTATTTATCTTCCCCCCTCCTCTTCCCCCCCCCCCCCCCCCCCCCCCCCCCCCAGTAATTACCTTTCCATCAGTTTTGCCTCTGGACGAATTGTCAATGAAGGGAAGCAAGTGCATCTTGGATGCTGCTGGGAGTTCAGCTGAAAAATGTTTGGTACCATAAAAGAGAGCACAACTGAAGTACGGGCAGCTCTTCCTGCTTCAAGGGTCCAGTAGCTCCAAGGAGGACATCCAAGAACTAGAAGTGCCTGCTTGGCAACCAATTATGTGACCCAAGTGCTGGGTGGGGAGCACTGCTGACCCAGCAAGGATCTAGTTAATGATAAATTGCAGAGGCTTGTATGCTGCGGTGTTTTTTAAACTGTGATTTTTAGGCAGCAGTGATTCCCCGAAGAGGGAGTGCACCATGAGGCGTGCGATGGTGAGCCCGATGGAGTTGCCGGCACAGCCCCATAACCTCTGGGCTGAGCGCTGGGGATGTTTGTCTGCCCCGTGGCAGAGGGTCTTCAGTCCCCCAGGGAATGCAACACTGGGCTTGCGTTAAAGCAAGTGGCGATGTTTGCCAGGTAGGGTCATCGGCAATGCTTAGTTTGCTTAACACGAGAAGGAAAGAGGGAAGGAATAATGCCAAAGTCATAGTGACTTTTAGCCTGTTATCACCACCGAGTTTGGTATTCATTTCTGTGGCAGGCCCTATGAGTAGCAGCAGAGATGGCACATTTGCAAGGGAGAATGTATACTTAACCTGATTTCCCAAAAAAAAACAATGTCATGCTTCAGAAAAGTGGAGCCAGATGCTCCTTTCCAGCTGCAGGAGTGGGCAAACAAGGCTTTGAGGCTGGATTTGTTATACTGGTCCACTGAGTTAATGGTGTGAGTCCTATGGGATCCTGCGTTCGGATAAGTAGGCTTTTGAATGAGAGAAAAAATAATTGTTTTCCTTGTGTATGTTTTTGATGTGCTGCATGTGTGTGCTGGCACAAGCCTCTCATTAGTGACAGGCTGTCTGTGACTAAAAAGTATGGGCAAAAAATACTTGCTTTCTGTCTACTTTATCTGTAAAAACAATAAAAAATCTTTAATCATAAAAAAGGAAGGGCCAACAGCTTGCTTTTTGTGATACAGACTTTTCTTTTTTATTAGGCCTGAGACTGAAAATGGCTCCTGTTAAGAAATACTGGTTTATTGCAGCAGGCTGGGAGATGAGATAAGAGTGAAATACCAAACGCACACGCACAAACACAGAACGTGTGAAAAATTGGAATGATAAGGTCTTTGGAGCGGGCTCCTGCTGAGGTGATTGAGGTGCGACACTGCATCATATTTGCTGGAGAAGTTGAGGAAAATTGCGGTATAATCAATTAAAATTGGTGCCACTGTGCCTGGACAGAGCTGTCTAAAAGCAAAATATGATAAATAAATTTCTTCTTTACTTTTTGTCAAGGTTATGTGACTTTGCAAACAGACGATGCGGCCGCAGAAAACGTACCGCTGCCGGCAACCAGGAGGGTACGGCCCTGAAACAACCTGCGCGTGGATTAACCTTACACAAGGATTAGAAAGACGATGCTCCCTTGCAGGGAAGGGATTTGCTCCCCGAGGGGATACTCCTGGAGCGTACACCTCCTCCCAGACGTCCTCAAGTTTTGGCTTGGGGGACGGACGGACTTCCCACCCAGCCCCATCCCAGCCCTGGGGGAGACCCTGTCCGCGGGCGGGCGGCAGCGACCGGACCCCTGGTGCCGCGGGACAGCCACCGTCCCGGGGACCTCCGGCAGACCCCGCTCCTCCGGCCGAGGACCACCTCACCCGAAGGCCTGGGATGGGTTGAAATACCTGCAGTGTTACAGCCTTTGGGCAGCTCGCGTAGATTTGGGGCTGTGCCAGCCGAGCCGGTGGCACCGGCGGAGCGCGAACCCCGCTTCCCCGCGCGTGCACCCCGGCTTGTGCTCGCCCACAGACCGTGGCCGGGCAGGCACTTAAATCACGTCTTTTCTCCTCTCTCTGTCTCTCTCATCAAGCGAACTGTCATTATAACTTGTGGGGTTTGTGGCGAGATGAATTGGGTACTTTAGTTAATACTCCCATTATGCCCACACAGAAATGCTGAACAAAGCTTTCCCGTCCCTGGCACTGCACTAATGTTATTTCTCAATTACTTTTTGTTAAGCAAATATGTAGTGTGCTTTAAGTACTGCATCCAATAATTATGTTGAACTCTTCAGTATTGCGTGATGGCTTTCTTACAAACCCTTTCATTATACCTGTCATATGAACTTTAAACACTTGGCAATGCGGTGAGATTGCATTTGAAAAACAGAGATTCTTTTTACACACGCCACCTGTTAGAGAACATTTGGGAGTGCAAAATTGAATGAAATTGAGGCATCCCACGTGGAGAAGATAGTATATGGAGTGTCTTCATTAAATAACCTGTTGGGTTTGGGTTTTTTTTTTTTAAAGAGACAGAAGTACAAATGTTTAATACATGTACACACATATGTTGTCTGGAAAGTTTTGTTGTTCACACACACAGCTGCAATTTATATGCCAGGAGCTGTCGATGTTAGAAAAACAGTATCTTGGCTCTCCTTATGTCAAGGCACAATTTTAGATAGAATTCTAACAAATAATGTCATTTCTCATTCTCATTTATTTTAGCAAATAATTTTAGGGATGACTGAATTCTTTCCACAGAATGCTGCTACTATATAATGGGACTAATTAAGAGATTTTGGATATAAAAAGTATTCAAATACTTTACAAGACCAACTTTCAGTATACGCATGATTTTATGGAGAGTCTTCTTCTCTTTTGCAGATACCCATATTGCTCAAGGCCAACTCTTCTTCAGAACTCCCTTCCACCAAAGCTGGGAAGAAGGAAAATCCTGGTGTGGTGGGGTTGTAGCCCTTCCAAAGAGGATTGTTTAAGTCTCTGCATTAATGGCAAGGACAGGAGTTTAATTAGCATGGTAATTCTCTCTCACTCCTTTTGACTGTTAGGAAGAGCCCGGTTCCTTAGATAGACAACACTTGCTTTTCTCTATGCAGCCTCTAAGTCCTCTGAAGTGCTGACAGATGCAAGGTTCTGTTTATGCCTCCGCTATAGCTAATTCAGAAGATTCGGGTACTTCAAAGCTTTCCGTTGATTATTTTCTGTATGTTAGTTACATTTCCAAGTCAAATGATTTTTCAGTGAAAAATTCTATTGTCATTTAAATCAGGTTCGTTTTAAAACATCAAATAAAGTTCAATAAAATTTTGTTTTTAAAACACTGAAATCAAGTATTTCAGTAGAGTTGACATATTTCATTTCAACAGTTTTAATGGAACGTTTTTGATCTTCAGTTTCCAAAGAGCTTGTCCAAGTGAAGTCATTAGTGCTTACACTTAAAAAAATTAAGACTTTTGAAGATTAACATCATGACAACATTTCAATTTCATGAAGCAAAATATTTTTCTTAATTCAAAATGACTTTAAAATGTGTTAGAAATGTCGATTTCTTTTAATTCAAATTTGACGATGGAAAATTAATTCATTGGAACAGAAAACCTAGATCTTGCACAGATATTATGTGAATTATCATTTATTAAGACCAAACCAAATTTTGCTTTAAAGTCAGTGACTACTCAAAACATTAGCCTTAATTAGAGTAAACCACGGGTGATTCAAAACAAGATAAGCTCAAAAAATTGACTCTAAGTTACAATATTACTAAAATAATTCTGCTGATGATAAGTGGGAATCCATCGGGCATGCAAGTGGGAACAGGGAAACCACGTCCTTCAGGTTTCAATAAATGCTTATAGGAAAGGTCATGCCTGTTTCCAGTTTTGAACTGCTTGCTGTTCACCAAAGAGAAACCTGCAGAAGGTCACGCTTTGCAACAGAGGGGTAGAGATGCTCTGCTCCCTTACGGGATGCACAGGCAAGGACACCACGCCACGAGGACAGCGTAAGGCAAAGCTGTATACACCTAGGGAGCAGGAATAATAGACTCTCATATCTACTTGCTGCTGGAATTAAAAAGGATGGTGAAGCAGTCCAGGACGAATGAAGTCCTTTTTCCAGTCTGTATGCATCGATGCAAAAGCCAAACCCTCCTCCCTCTCGCTTGCACCCTGCCCGCGCCGTGGCCTCCCGACTCCCCGGTGTGCCGGGGAAAGGGAATTCGGTGAAGGGTTCCCAGTGCACATCTCTCCGTGCTGCAGTCCCCGAACTTCGTTTAAACAAGTGTTTCCAAGAAATTTCATAGCAGGAAGGGGCATTCCTCCAACTAAAGTGTTTACATCGGCAGTGTCGGAAATCAGTTAAGTGTTGCTTTGGGTCTTTACTGACCCAATCCACCATAAATCTGCTCTGTTGGGCAGGCAGATGCTGGGCAGAGCTGGAGGCAGGGACTGCTCAGCCTGCCCAACAACCTGGCCCAGGTCTGCTCAGATGAGGGGTGTCTCTCTAAGCCTGGTATTTTAAGAAAAGTCTTGTGTACACCTCAGGAGAGCACATCTGGCAGCAGAGCAATACCAGTGCTGTGCACAAGTCTTCCTGGGGTGGTAAGATATTCACAATAGGTGAATTAATTCCAGCCATCCAGTAAACATGATGTCATTTCAATATGATCTTCAAAATCTTGCAGCTGCTTAAATAATAAAAAATTCTTTTAAAATATTATGTCTGATATCGTTAAATAGAAGTTACCAGTATAAGCAAGCTTTTTTTCAGGGTTTGGCCTGTGGGTTTTGCTGTTAAGGTTTATTGATAAAGGTGGGTTGTAAAATTTCAATCAAGAGTTTGTTTACTAGGGGTCTGACTGTTCTAGATGAAATAGTAGACAGTGTTTATTAATCTGAAATGCTTTTAAAACATTTTTTGTTTGAAAAGAAAGTCAACAGTTCCTCCAGGATTTTTTTTTTTCTTTTTCTGTTATTTTTCTAGTGGAAATGTTGATAATGATTTTTTTCTTCTTTTCTCAGAGTCACACTTTCCCCGCAAGGGGAATGTAGTCTTTTAAAATGTATGCTGTGTTCCTGTTAAATACATTTTAGGAACACTATGTGCACATGAAAACACTCCTCTGCACTGATATATGTCACTGTATTATAATCAAGGAAAGGCAATAGTCTCCAAAGTACTAGAACTTGCAACTTCAAACCCCAGTTTTCTGTATTTTAACGCGCATTCTCGTGTGCTCAGCACAAACAGAAACACATCCGTGCGACTGGTTGTTATATCTACAGAAGGAAGATGTGCACGTGCGTGGAACGGGAGCAGGGGTTGGGAATTCGCCGCGGAGGATGACTGCGCTGCGGGGCCTTCGGCTGTCGGCCGCGGGAGGCTGCAGCTCCCCATCGCCCGCCGAGGAGCTGCCGCAGCACCGGTCTCGGCAGGAGCGCTCGTCGGAGTCGGGCTGATACTGGGAATTGATCCCCAGCTTTCCATTAAGGCATTTGTGCCATTATGTAGCTTCCTAACTTAATTAATGGCTTGAACTTTGAGTTCTCAGAACCTCATTGATTTGGCAAAATGTGCCCTCTCGGTTTACAGAATACAAATCACACCTGGCAATGGTTTTTATTAGCTCTCAGCAACCTCGAAGCGTACATTATGCCATGTAAGAAAGGGGAGTGATATGCACGCGTCTGGGCTGAGGAGGTGGAAAAGAGCAGAGCTTTGGCTAGCAGAAGTGGAGTCTGACCTTTCTCACACACCTGCTGTGTTTGGACAGGTCCGTGTCTCCTGCAGCGAGCAGCGTTTGAGAGATGCTGGAGGACCAGACCTCCTTGCCAACAGCAGCTTGCTGGTTTTGATGCCCAGCTGTTTTGAAAATAGTAATAGTTATCTAAAACACACAAAGGAAAGAAGTGTCCTGAAAATACTTCAGAATGTGATGTCTGTCTGGGTTTTTAGAAAGCCTGAAATAAAGACGTATGTGCCGTTCCTACTCGTCCCAGTATATATATAAGGCACCTCAGAGGCCTTGAGATTATGATAGTCCCATAAATGCTGCTAAAGACTGTGGAACAAGTCAAATTTATGAGAAAGAGGCAGAGACCTGTGCAAACAGCTGTGGAAGACATCACTGTTTGCTGCGCACTTTTTTCCAAGGTGCAGCCGACTGCGTCAAACCGACTAGAAGCTGAGGGTGAGAGAGGACCACTGTCTGTCCCTGCATCCCCCAGCATCCCCCAGCTCCTGGCTTAAAGGTGGGAGAGCCAGCAGGCGTTCAGCTGGGTGCTGCTCCCCGGCATCGGGCTGAGGAAGGCAGGCTCTGCCTTGCCCTGGAATTAACTGATCCCCGATCCAGATCTACCATGTACAAACTGTCACCACATCTGGAAAAATCAGTGGAGCTTCCAAAGAATAAAGCAAAAGTAAATTATCCAACTGAGTCTTCAAGTCGTCATGTTTTTGTCACTTAATTACAGCTATTCTGGAAAAAATATTCAACGATTGCCCCTCTTAAAAAATCTTTGCCAGCAGTTTTATGAGGAAATTCATATATACCAATGACATCAACTGGATTGATCAGTTTGATAAGGACATGTTAATTATATCGCCATGAGCATCAGGCTGACCAAGAGAAGGCCACACAGCCATCTCCCAGGGACAGCGGCGAGTGCAAGGAGGGATGCTCTGGTCCTCGTGAGACCCGAGTGACCGCACTGGAGCAGAGCAGCATCCTCTGCATCGGGGCACGGGTGCGTGCGGCCGCGTTAGGGCAGCTGGTGGCACAAGGCAATGCCGCAGCGAGAGAAGCTTCTCCCAGAAGTCGTGCGTTCCTCACCACAACTTCGGTGCCCACACATTCTCCTGCTCCCAGGTAATTCAGTTTGATTCAGTGTTCAGAAGGGGAACGTGGTCTCACGTGCTCGCTTTAGTACCTGAGTGGCATGGAGATTTCGCCATATAGAGTTTCCCCTCGGCTGCTTATTTTTTCTACATCAGCATGGGGGAAAATAATGGAATTTCCTGCTGCATTTCATGTCCTGCGTTTTTAGTATAATCTCATAGACACTGGAGGTCATGATGTTTAAAGTCCAGCTGTCCATGACACATTTACCTCAGTTTGTTTTAAAGGTCTCTAATGCCAGGGTTTCCCCTGCTTCCCTTTGCTGGAGGCACTGTAGGCTGACAATTGGCCTGAAAATATATTCTCTACTAATTTCACCCTGTTACAACTAGTAATTTCTATCTTCTACCAATGTAAACGAATCTCTCAGATCCCTCATGTTTATGCCTTTCCAATATATTTATATGTTGTTATGGCCCTTAAACATGTTTTTCAAGTTGATGCAACTTTCAGGTTTTCACAGTTAAGAAAGAAATGAATGATGAGTGAGAACAAAGCCTCCTATTATGAAGTAAACTGAAGCACCTGCTAACAATTACTGCACACAGGCATCATGATGGAAGAGGGTGTTAAGTGCCACAAACATGGTCTCCTGCAGCCCCACATGCCTGGCAAAGGAAGAGAGCTGAAGTGAATGTCCTGGTGTCTCCTGCATGGAGGGTGAGCACTCAGACCAGTATGCTTTAAAGGAGGTGATGAGGTATAACTGACAGGCAGTAAGACATGCATTTGAAATGTGGTATGGCCAGCACAGCGAGGAAGAAAAAAAAAAAAAGTGTGTCTTTTTGTAAAATTGCACCGCTATGAGAAAATATATTACTGCTTCCCCAATAGAGCACCCTGAGAAATAAATTTTCTCTTCCTCTAACAAGGTGTTTTTGTGGCTACAGCTACTGATGTCTCCACTATCTGCTCTAGCCGCAGGTGTGATTTTCTGACTCGCCTGTCCCTCGCCCCAGGGCATTGTACCCGCAAAGAGAAAAAAAGACCCCCGGTTCCAACGTAAAGAAACTTTCGATACTGAGATTCCTTTGTTTGTGCACAGGACAATGCCCACGGGAGCAGCCGCTGCCGGTGTGGACACAGACGGGTGACCAGTGACCAGAGCAGCGGGCGAGGGGCCAGGGTGCTGCCTGGGGGGGCTGGAGCAGGCAACCCCCAGGTCCCCCACCGTGGGTGCCCCCAGCCCTCCCTCCATCCCTCTCGCCTCCCCTGCCCACGGTGGCAGCGAGGGCAGCCCCAGCCCACCCCACGCCTGCGCCCAGCATCCGCAGGAATTTCCTCCTGTTCGGCAAATATTGACTCAGGCTTGAGAGAGCTCTCGTACCCCTCCTCAGGCTGTGTACGTCCACCCGGGAGGGAGAAGACGGAGGCAGAGTCAGGCAGCGGCACCTGGGCAATGCCGAGAGAGCTGCAGAGAACAAACACGGAGGACACGGACGTGGTCACGTACCAAGGGCTCAGCTTTCTTTGCGCTTGCACGCGAACAAGCTTGCGTTCACCTGATGTGCGGTCAGAAGGGAGAAGCAGAGCTTCAAAATTAAAACTGGGAAAACAATCCGCTCTTTTAAAGCAAATGGCAAAATTACCAGGTCACATGAAGAACTGAATGTGTGCTATGTAACAACTGAGTTACATTTTTAGTGAGTGATGGCAGAATACCAAATTATTATTATTTCAAGTAAAAAGAATATTGCAGAGGGAAGAGAGGCAAGTATTGGAAGCCATAGAAGAGAGGCTGTCTCCATTGCTGACAAAATCCCATCTCTGGGAAGGGCCTGAGAATCCTGTTAGATTTCCTGGGGTTTTTTTTGTAAAACTCCAGAACCAAACAAGGCATGTTTTACCTGAGGGTGGATTTGTGAAGACCTCTCCACTAACGCACCAGTCCTGTCTAGGTGTCCCGGCTCCAGCCGCGGGGCAGCACCAGCCCTCATCCCCCCCAGATCCCCACTGACATGGGCTTCAGCTGGGGGAAAAAGAGGCGATGGATGCTGTGAGCCATAAGAGGGGGAGCATTTGGGGAGAAAAGACCCAGAGACCCCAGTTTGCCTTTTGCATATGCACTGGGAGCTATCTATGAAGGGACTGGAGATGCCACCGCACCACCAGGCGAGGGGAAGGCAGGCTCCGTGCATGCTCTTGCCAGTGCCGTGGGGGACGGCCGAGTGTCCTGGCAGCCGCGACAGAGCATGGTCCTTCAAAGGCTGGCTGTGTCATGTCCAAAGCCTCATGCCGCAGCCTGCCTCAGCCTTGCCGTCCTTTGGTTCACCCCTGTGCCCGTCGCACACCCACATCCATCTCTCCGGAGAGCGTGGCAGCACGCGGTGACTGGTCCCAGGCAGGAGGTGTCACCGTGGGGGGATGCTCTGACTTCAGGTGGGATGTTCTGACTTCTTGCAGCTTGCTGCTGCCAATCCTTACCCTGCAATTTGTTTTTACTGGGCAGCTGCCAAGAAAAAGTGTATCTTAAATGCCTTGTATAGTGCTTCTTGGCTTTATTATTAGCATTATTATTTACCGGCTTTCAGTGCTCTGTCTGCATTTTCCCCCTAGGAGAGTACTGTCCTGGACACTGCTGCCTTGCATAGGCAGGAAAGAACACTGACCTTATGAAATTTCTGTGGTGCCTAATATATATCATGTTATCATGACCATTTCACCATTATATTTGCAGATCAACCTTTCCTCACTTTTGATTTCTGTTCCTTGAGCCGGTTTTCTTTATCAATCATTAAGTTTAATAACTCATCAAGAACAAAAAGCCCTTTAGTCAGCAGCCTATTGACAAAAGATACATTTCATTTTTAATGTAGGCAAGGTCTATAACCAAAAATCAAGCAATCACTGAATCACAGACTTGCTGAGGTTGGCAGGGACCTCTGGAGCTCACCCGGCCCAGCCCCCTGGAGCAGGGGGGTCAGGACCGTGTCCAGACACGTTCCAAGTTATCTCCAAGGATGGAGACTCCACCACCTCCCTAGTGGTACTCAGTCACCCTCACAGTGAGAACGTGTCTCCTGATGTCCAGAGGGACCCTCCTGCGTGTCAGTGTGTGCCCGTGGCCTCTGGTCCTGGCACTGGGCACCGCTGGAAGAGCCTGGCTCTGTCCTCTCGGCAGCCTCCCCGCAGGTGTTTATCCACATGGATGAGATCCCCCTGAGCCTGCTCTGCTCCAGGCTGAGCAGTCCCAGCTCTCCCAGCCTCTCCTCGTGGGAGAGATGCTCCCATCCCTTCAGCATCTTGGTGGCCCCTCGCTGGACTCTCTCCAGTGTGTCAATGTCTCTCTTGCACTGGGGAGCTCAGCACTGCCAGTCCGTAAGCAATTGTCCTAAATTATACTCAGGGGAAGCAATAACACAGGGGTGGGGTGGTTTGTTGTTTTTTTTTTTTGGGGGGGGGGGGGGGGCTTTTTGTTGTGGGGTTTGGTTTTTTTTTCCTCCAAAAGTCCACATTGCTTTAATTTATAAGGACCTACCTTTTTTTTTTAAATAACTACAGTAAATTTATCATCCTTCAAGTAACAGCAAAGAGTAACAAGTTATTTCTTTTAGTATATTATTGGGAATACAGTTTCTATTTTGTTTCCCATTTGCTAAAAAAGTGAAAATAATGGTATAAATGTACTTTCTCTTATGACAGTTAAGTTTTGGATTTGAACCTGGGTTGATATAAGAGAAATGTTGCAATTAGTGCAAATCCAGAGTGCTAATTACATCTTGTCAGAAAGAAGGCAGCTGCCCCAAGCAACTTTTAGTTGGGTGTTTTGAACAGCAGAAGTAAAAATATTTCTGAAATGAAGGGCACAAGTTTCTTGCTGTGCCCAAGCCTTCACCAGGCATCAGGAGCACTTTGGGACCCGAGGCATTTGACCATGCTCCAGACAGCGTGTCCCACACAGAACCTTCCCTCCCTGTGTCTGTACGCTGCTGGAGAGCTTGTCCGAAGGTGCCGGTCTGCTGGGGGGACATCTGTCAGTTCAACATCCATGGCTGACATCTCACTTCATCTGCCTTTGACAGTCTGGCAGAAGATACAGATGCTTCACAGCACATTTGGGACCTTTTGCCTGGGGCTTGTTTTTTCGGGGATGACTTTCTTCCTAAGACTTTTAACTGACTGTGCAGTCAAGAGCTCCTTCCTTCTTGTGAGGCTTCAAAACGGTTGATTGCTTGAATTCTTGGTTTTTATTTTCTTTTTGTACAGCTTCAGCAGGCCCCTTCTACAGACAAGTGCTTCTAGAGGGAGACAATACACATCCCATTTAATTCCCTAAATGGATTTATTATGCACATTCTTTAACTGTCTTATGGTTTTCAGTTTATACTCTTTTGATAGGACATTTAACCTTTCTTATTCACTTAGAGGAATTGAGATCAGTGTATTTCTCAAGGAAGGTCCATTTATAGCTTTTAATTTAGGGTGAATTATTTGTGGGTTTGGGGACAAAATGAGTTTGTTCCACTGAGTAGTTTCCCAAGTTTTGACAAGATACTGTTCACATGGACGTTGGATTTCGGGTTTCCTTTGCCCTTTCCCACCCTCGTCGGTGATGGGGGTCCCTGCAGCTGCAGGGAGATGGGCATCGTGTCCCGCTGCCGATGGCGAATGGCTCCCGTCCCTGTCCTGGGGGCACTTGGGGACGGGAGGGTTCAGCCAGGACTCTCCCTGGGTCCCTAGCCGGGGTGATGCAGATCAGGCCATGCCGTGCGTGTGTCTCCCACGGCCTCTGCTCGCTCTGGGGGGAAGGAACACCCCAACAGCAGATTGCAGGGTCCTGGTGGTTGTGGTGAGGGGGCTGGGGCGGTCATTCCCTGAGTGGGCGAGCCCCGAGTGGGCTGACACTTGTCTTTGGCAATAGACATATTCAAAGCTTCTTTGGCACGTAAACATGATGCTCTCACTGTTGGATGGCTAGCGCCGGAGCTGCTCATAGCACCTCCCACTCTTTATATGCTTTTCCTTGATAAATAATGAGACTGTCAAGCAATTATCTTGTTTTCAATATAACTACTAGTTAAAATAATTTGGGCAAACTCTGCATTTCTTATATCAGCAGATGATATCTGATGTAAATTTCCACCCATTGGTAGGCTTGGCTTTATTTTTTCTGATAATATTCTGTCTTCTTAGGTTATTCAGGAGATCCTTTCTAGCCGTTGCAGGTTGTCCGCTTACTGCTGGGACAGAGCACAAGGCAGTGTGCAGGGTTCACAGTCTCAAAGGCTCAGGTTAGGGTGCAACTGGTTCCCCATGCCCTGATGGATCTATAAACTGCTTGTTTCCTTCAAACACCTGAGACTTATGTCAAGAGATAATTCTTCCCTTATCCTTTAAATCCTTCTACCTACAAAAAGTGACAGCTGGTGATGAAATGACAATATGAGCCAACCAGCGATTGCTGCAGGCTGTCAGTTGGGATAACTGGAGGGCTCGGAAGGTTTAATTTCAATTTGAAATGATTTTATATGGGAAAACCATGAGTGATAGGGTTATAACAGCAGCTGACAAACACGACCACATCACTTCACGTTTGTTTCCCATTAACTAACTCTTTGCCTTTCTTCCTTTTAATGTCACATACACTTTTGGAGTCATGTTTCAGTTTAGATCTTTAAACTTCCTGGGGAAGAGGTACTCCCAATGTTTTCTTTCTGCAGAGCAACAGATACAGAGGGTCACCAGCTGACACTGCTATCTGCAAACTATAATTCACTGGCTTGATTTAATCTCTGAGAAAATGGGTAAGCATGATTGCACATGACACCGGATTCTCTCTGTTGTCAAATACATCCAGAACATGGTGCAGTTTGAATTATCAGAAGGATAAAAGTGTACCAGGCTAGTCAACCTCACCATAAATTCTGTATTTTTCAAAGTTTAATAAAGTAGCCTTTGACGATGTCTCATTCAGATGTCCAGGGATGCTTCTGGAAGTAAGCAAGCACCACTTCAGCAGTCAGCTCAGGTCCCAGCAAAGCACCTCTGCCCTGATGGGGCTGGAGTGGAGGACAGCAGGACAGTCTGGCCAGGAGGCCAAGCAGCCGGGCGTCCATTTTCCAAAGGTCCTGCCTGTCCCCTCCCTGCCCGCATCCAGCCAGCAGGGTCAGGAAAGACCTCCAGCTCCAGGAGTGCTTCCACAAGGCTGCTATGGCAACAACCCCTGTGAAAGTTGCCTTTCCCAGCTGGTACTACTATGGAAAGGGGGTTTAGGTTTTTTTTTTTTACTTGAAAGTTTGGTACAGCGACCAAAAAAATTTTCCCTAGATTGAAGTATTACTTGTTTCTGCCCTCTTACAGCAAGCTTCTGTTCTCTACTTCTAGTTTGGAGAATCCTGCAGATTTTAAGGGTATCTATCTGGTTTCTTCAATTTTCCAAGAGAAGGATTTTGATTATATGGTAGTCTGAGCTCA
This sequence comes from Astur gentilis, assembly GCF_929443795.1. Taxonomy (NCBI): domain Eukaryota; kingdom Metazoa; phylum Chordata; class Aves; order Accipitriformes; family Accipitridae; genus Astur; species Astur gentilis. The sequence continues at coordinate 883,238 of NC_064887.1, forward strand.
GGAGGCTTTGGAAATGAGCAGTATTTCAGCCTTCACCCCATTTCTGTTGCTTAGAGTGCACATCCCTTTATTTTTCACTTGTGATTCTTTAGCTAACATGACGTTAATTGTGATTGGAAAATGATTGAGTCTGTGAATTGTGAAACTGTTCTCTCTTAACAACATAGCAAGTATCGCTTTGATTAGATTACTCTCTCCTTTCATTACTGAACAACTTTAAGCTTAAAAAGAAGTTAGAAGTGAGTAATATTTGTGTTGAGAGACTCTTTCCCGCTCACTAGTGAATAGATGTATGAAAGACAAACCTGCTCTTATGCACAGCCAGAGCACTGTCTCCTCTGTGATTGCTTTTCAAGAAATAAAAATAAGGATCTGCTCTCAAGGACTAAGCACAGTGTTTCCCATCAATCTGCCCATTAGGACTCTTCTGTTTGCAGACCCACCATACAACATCTTCCTATTTGAAATTACTTCAGTGGGAAGAAAATGGGGAGGGAAAAAAAAAAAAAAAGCATTGCAGGAGAAAGACGTTGTGGAGGTGCTATCCCTGGAGAGAAATGTGGAGATAAGAGCTGTGACGTGGGTGGGGAGAATGGACATCTCCCTTGCTGGAGCAGAGTGCTGGCTCCCCTTTTCTACTGGACACCCAGGGAGAAGCATTCCCCTCTAGTGGAAAGTAACTTTCCTACTAAGAAATACCATCTGTCAAGTAATAGCTGTGGAAATGTGTTGGTTTAAATTCTTATCAGTATCTTAATCCTTGTACATTATAGAGGAGCCTATTTAATTTCCTATTAAAGCCCTGGTATGAGATGTAGGACAGGCTTTATGCTGCTACATCTTTCTTACCTTCTGGAGGGATGCTCATCCTAAGCAGGCAATGGCCTTCTGGGGGTCCTCCTCATGCAAGAAGGCAGAATCAAACAATGATTAAGAAAAATCAATTAGAGAACTGTTTGTTCAATAATTTTCTTTCATAACTGTGTTACTTGCTTCTCTATGTGTTCATCACATTTTCAAACAGTCACCAGTCAGTGCTGAAAGGGTGACCAGACGTCTCCAGCTGGCTAGCGTCGAAACACATTCCCAGGGTGCCTCCTCTCACCGTACTTTAATTAGTGCAGATTCTGTGTTTTGATGTATGTTATAGGGACTACGAGGGATCCCCTGGAGGCATATTTCTGACACCATATGACAAACCTGTAGATCCATCCTATGATTTCTTTATCATGTGTAAACTAACAGTACTTGCGCATCTACACATCACCTGTGCAGTGAGCTCTCTTTTAAAGCATGTATTTATAACGAACAGTGATTTTGGAGTAAGATCCTGTAGTCTTTTCTGTTTCTCCAGGTAACATGAGAGTTAAATTATCACAAGCCCATTTGAAAAGATGAGGATCCACCTCTGCATGTTGCAGAGAGGGCTATTTGCTATTTTCAAACTAATTAATGTTAGATAACCATGATAATCTACTCTCCAGAGGGTAAAGATCAGTAAAGCTGTATTTTACTACAGAGCGCTACACCAATTTACATCAGGTGACAAGGCAGTATATTGCATGTATATGAATTTGATTTTTTAAAACCATTTTTTTATTAGTGATAATGGTGTCAGTAAGGGAGAAGCTTTCAGGGGAGGACTTTCCTCTGAAGAAGTGTTGCATTATCACCTTGGTTTCCAATGCACGATGTAGACTAGACACTGCTTTTAATAATAAGATGCATATTTGTGCCCTGTCCTTAATGTGGTGAAAAATCTTTGTAATCCTATAGAGTTCATAATTCATGACCTTGAGAGCTTACCTGCTTCATGGCTATGCATTTCAAAGAGGATAGAGCAGATGTCTTTATAGGGTAAACCCGTCCGAAGCCAATGTAATGCTACTTGCTTTTTAGCACAAGTACTCCTCAAAATAGAAATAATTCAAAATTATTTTTTGTCATACTAAGAGTGAGAGTCCTCATGAGAACTTGTGTGTATTTTCTTAGTGAACATTCTCGAAAAAGAGTCTACACAGCTCTTCACAGTGTCTCATTACTCAAGGTAGGATTTGCAAGAAGAGGCTGATTCAAAAACAGATCATGGATCTGTGCTTGAATGATCTTTCCAAAAAGGAAAGAGTAGAGCCCCTGCTGCCCACCACAGACATCAAAGTAGATGCACCATATGAACAAACAACCCGTATATCCACCTCCAGTAATGTGGAATCAGCATCCTGAAATCTCTTGTTGTCCAGCCCCAGGAGCCTGGCAGCTGTGACAGGGTGGTCCCCAAAATTCGGCTCAGGCAAAAGAGACAAGTGTGCCAAGAACTAGAGCACAGTTTCCCAGTCAAATTAGTAGTTAATCCCAGTCTGGGGTAACATACAGAGAAATTTAAAAATACATTTCCAAACAATAGGAAAAATAATAATAATAATACAACAACAAACCCCTTTATTTTAAACCTACTTACAAATTAAGGTAATAAATTAAGAAGGTCATTAAAAATCAAATAATAGCCAATTATTTAGATAATTCCAATTAAAATACGTTTTCACACAAACTCTTAGTGCTGACCCAAAACCTACTTCCTAGTTTTCTCTGGAACGCCAGAACATAAATACAGAATCAATTGTTTCTCCATCATATTTTGCTTCATTGCAAATTAAGGAAAACCCATCAAATACAACATTATTATTAATGCCTATGCTTGGCATTCTCCTCTGGAAGTCTATTTATCTCCACAACCTGGAGATGCCCACGTAGTAGTGAAAGGAGCGATTACTGCTCACATAAATTTACTCAGCTAATTCTGAAGACTCCAGCAGATGGGCAGCAGCACCACGGGACTCACCACAGGCTGGAAAACCAAGGCATGGATCAGGACAAACACACTTGTGGCTGGCTTGCACTGTGCCTGGGACGGCCATGATGCTCACAGCTCTCAGTTGACTCAAGTTGGTTCAGTTTTGCTCGTGAGCTCTAGGCACACGGTTACCTGCAAGGTATTAAGAGTTCAGAAATTTTGTGGGGGTCACCTTACCACGGATACTAGAGTCTGCAAAATATCTGCTCTGATGTAATCAAAGTTGCATGCTGCAGAATACTATGTAAAATATTTCTTCACAGTCTTGAGTCAAAGTAACTCAACCTTTTTGGCTCTGCCAAGATGAGCAAGCAGTAACACAGCAGCCATCCAGCAGGACTAAGCTAATGCATCCTCCTGCCTCGCCTTTAGAAGACGCGTATCTGTCGCAGTGATTCTCCCTCCGGTCCTCTCTGGATGTCCGAGGATGCGTGAGCCTTGCCTCTTCCTATTCCTGCTGCATGCTCCTGGCAAAACTGCTGCAGACAGAAAGGCATTTCCCGGCACCATCAGCAGCTCCAGTGAGCACACTGCCCAGTTAAACCTAAGCTGAGACCACGGCCGGCGTCACCACCAGAGCCCCGGGCTCGGCTCAGCCCCAGCCCCGTCTTGCCGGCGCTGGACCAAGCCCTGGCACTGTGCACTCTGCAAACACCCAAAAGGCTGAAAACTGGGTTGAGACTCCTGGGGGGGACCCTTAAAAACTCCCACCTGATGGGGCTGAAGTGCAGGGTGGACACTGCTCGTCTTAGTAGATCTGCAGCAACTGCAGTATGGATTGCAAGGAATTGTTTTAAAACACTTTGCTTTGAAAAATTAATAACTTGCCTTTTAAGTCCCTGTTTTTAGAGTCTGCACAAATGCAATTGAAATGTTAATTTTAGGAATTTAAATACAACAGAGAAACAGCAATGACATTATCAAATTATAAGTAAAGATCACTTATTTTGTTTCAACCTTTATAGTGAAAATTATTTTCTTATTAAAAAAAAATCAAAGTGCTATTACAATTTTCCTGGGTTTTTAAAGAAGTAATGAGCAGTAAACTCAAGCAATTATTCACGTACGTTATTAAATGTCACTGTGAAACAACTGCATACTATGAAGAGGAAGAGACATCAATTCATGGAGGAAACATTGGGCCGATTTCATACTCGCTGAATTCTCCTTCCTCAATGTGATGCCTGAATAATTTTATGCACAGCATTTCAAATAAAGGTAGAATTTTCTTCATATCTATTTGACTATGAGTTTAATTGAAATGCTTCTTATACCATCTTGTGTGTTAATTCAACCAGCAAAACCCCCTTACATGCTCCTAAATGATAGAAAATTAGATTGCATATCACATTTTAAACATGATATATACTGACACTGAAGAATTTGTATTGCTTTTACCAATTCAATACCTCAGAGTTTGCAGTCGTCTTTATCCCCAACAACAATTACTCCAGCAAGGGCAGTTTTAATGAAATGTCACTCTTTAAAAGCAAGAAACAAGGTCAAATATCCAAGGTGAAACAGCCCGGACTCTTTGGAGGGGGAGGAGAAAAAGACACCTTCAAAGTTTTCTGTTAAGTGCTTTATTACTTCTGATAGTACCTAAAGGATAATCAGAGTGGCATCATGTTTTATTTATATTTATTTCCTAGTTAACGTATTGTTATTACTACTTAGAATTTGATATGTTAAACTCCACATTAACAGGAATAAAAATTGCAATAAAACGGGATCCAGTACAAAATCTTAGAAATCAACATACAACTCTATTTTTTTTCTAATAAAAATATAGCATTTATTTTGCTTCCAATTCCTAATTTTCTGCTATTTCAAGTCCATCTGTGCAAGAGGATGCAAACTGTTCTCACCCTGGCGCAGGTGTAAGCTCAAAGCCACACAGCTGGGGAGCTGCTGGGGGAACAACAGAAAACCCTGGAGGGATCACAGGGCTCCTGATAGGGATTTTGCAATAATCGAGAAGAATGGTTTCAAAGGTATGCAGACTTCATCAAGATGACACAGTATGTCCCCCTAAACTGAGGTAAGTCTTAAAAACAAATAATCCACAATCTACGGGTGTGTTTGGTCTGTTTACCAGCAAGAGGTGATTCAGAGACGGAGGAAAGAAGGCTGCAGAATTGGGAGTCGCTGAGATGTCTTGATGGAAACAGAGGACAGAAAGCAGAAGAGTCTGGAATTGTTATTTTCTGAAGTCACTAATGACTCTGAAAAAAATTATGGCCTGAGAAACCACTGATACCAAATCACAAGTGTCTTCTGCTGAGGAACTTCAGTCTGAGGGACTTAATTTGGAAATCTCCGGGTGCTGGTACAATTCTGGGCAATTCCAATACCCCTGAGCAGAAGGGGGAGTTTTCCAAATAATACAGGGAAAGTTTGTAACAGGCCACATTTATCAATTAAGTAGAAATTTATAACACCACCTAGCTAGCTTAGATTCAAGTGATCACAGCCTGCTTGGTGCTAGCTTAGATTCAAGTGATCACAGCCTGCCTGCAATAACAAATGTTATTAAAATGAAGTCCAGACTTCATAATGTAAACAAATCATTAAAATTCTGAAAACAGTTATGATCAATTTTATAAAAACATCCTGAAGTCCTTCAAAAGGCCACCGTATGGTATGATCAAGAAAGAAGGCTATACTGCCTAAAGAAATATCAGCCAAAGAAACTTCAACTGACCTACAGGAAAACTGCAGACATTTGTATGAAAAGCTAACAGAATAAAGGGAAAGTGAACAGTAATGAATATGCATGAGGGGTAGAAATCCAGAATAATATTAAGGGAAGCGAAGGACAGAAGAAAAATCAGTATCTAGCAGGAGTCAGAACAGTACAAATGGCTTTTCTAATGAACATTATGAATAAAAATAATTCCAGTTATGGGATTAGTGTATTTTGAGATGGAAATGGAAACCTTTTCAAGTATAAAAGGCAGGAAAACCCAATAACTGTGGCAGGTCTACACCTGGGAGAAAGCCATACCACAGGAAGATAAAGCACTTCTCTTTCGAGAATTAACTCATGACGTATATTAGAAAAATGCTACTAAGCCTGGTCTTTAAAAGCCAGAACCTCCAAATAAATAAAAATATTTTAAAAGATTTGGCCACAGGGCTCTCTGGACCCTCAGTGCTCCCTCAGGACTGGTACGGCTTGGGTTGTGCCGGCATGCAATGGGCACACGGCATGGCACAGGCAGCACAGGGCTAATGGACTGCCAGTGGTGCCAGGAAAAATAATGGGACAGCTGATAAGGGACTCAATTAATAAATTGAGGAAGAGTAATATAAATAATGCCAATCAAGTACGGTGTACTGGTAATAGATCCTGTCAAACCAAATTGACATCTTCTTTTAATGAGATTATGAGCTTGGTTGATAAAGGTAATAGTGTTGTTGTAATGGATGTCTGTACAGCATTTGAATTGGTACCACATAACATTTTAATTAAGAAACCAGAATAATATAAAGTGCACATAATAAACATGCAGTGCATTACCAACTAGCTAACTGGCAGTTCTTAACATGTAACTGTGTGCTTTCCAGATGAGGTGCTCTAATTCCAGATCCTATGGCTTGCTTGGTACAATAGGTCACATTAGCTGCTGCATATGGTCCTTCCTGGCCTCTGATCTCTATCATAGTATTTGGAAAATGTTTTTAAACTAGAGATAGTTGGAGAAGCTATTTAGAGAGGACTGTGCTCTTTCTATCTCAGATGTCATTAGCGTACAGAGCTTTTTCTTTCTTTTTTTTTCCCAAAGAACTGCGTGTTCTCTGATTCTTGTTGCTTAAACTGCATTATTCCAAGTCCAGTGGGATTTCTGACATATACTACCTGTTGAGTTTAACAGCAGAGGATTCACTTTTTTATTCTTCCAGTTGTTGCTCTGCAGATCGTTTTATGTCACAGTCATGCAAACGGGACCATCAGATGGTGTTGTGGAAGTAGAAATGGGATTCTGGAAGGAGGCTAGTAAACCAGGACAGAGGACGAGAGAACTGTGCTCTAGAACTATTTTTCTGATCTGCTTCCAGCACAATTTCTCCATGTTTTCTTTGACCTTGGTGGTTTACCACCTATCTTGACACCTGTACACACCATTTTTCTCTGAACTGCTGCAGTTTGGAGTCTTCAGCATCTCAGTCCTCTTCCAGTCATTTTTTTATTTGCTCTTTGGTCAGGAGCCTAAAATTCCCTTCTCTTGCCAGCCTGCAGCACCCATCAGTGAGAGGGGGATTGTTAGGGTAGGAGTGTTAGTCTTGGTTTAGTTACCAGTGCTATAGGTTTGGTATCCCTAGCTTCCCACAACATAACTACGGGACCACTGCTGTACACCAGAGCACATGCCTGAAAAACCCACAAATCCTAGACTGTAGCAATGATTATAGCCTTCAACTTGCTTTAGAAGCGTGAGATAGAAATTAGCAGTGAACAGAGCACAGGCTCTGCTGTTTACTGAGAAATGCAGGTAGAAGGGGTGTTGTATTCTTTTCCTTGAGAGAAAAATCTAGCATAGAATATAAAAAGAATACAACAGAGATGTATGTGTGAGAAATGATGGCGTGGCTAATTTTTCTCTATTTGTTCTGTTTTGTTTTAGGCAGTGACCCTTATCATACAACATTACGCTAACCATGAAAGGTATTGAATGCAAACAGCTCTTACACAGTTATTTTGATACTGTACAATATCCTTAATAACATATTCATTTAGAGTTTGATTGATGTAAAGTTATTTCATCTTCTGGCTGGATGTTTTCAGATGATGAGTATGAATCTGAATCTATTATTATGGCAATCCATTAGATATACCCCAGTCTTCTGTTTCTCAATTCCTGAATGCTTTTTAAAATATATACACACACACACATATATATATAAAATTACAAATATAGCCTTACACACAAGTACTGATGTCAATGCTCAGTACCTGAGGAGCCCTAAGGACTTCAACATAAATACACAAATAGCAAAGTTCACAGCAGAGCTAACTCTTTTGTCTCTATCTAATGCAATATAGCAAATAAACAAGGATGTAGGGGAAGTCTTCTGAATATGTAGGAAGTCTTCATTACAACTACAGCGCATGTGACTCTGCAATAAAAGTGCTGTCACTTAATGTGGTGCTACAAAAGGTGGTTATGAAACTGGAATGTACATTGCTGTAAAAGCCATTAAATATCTGCCACTTTTCACCAAAATACAATTTACAGTATTTTGCTGCAATAAAAATAATCAGCCCAGGATTTCTAAAAGATGATTAGTAATTCTACCTCAGTGTTTGAGTGTCCAGCTCAAATCTCCTTTACGGTGGCTGATTTGCAGAGGCATTTCTGGAAATCTGAAGTCTTTTCAAGCTCAGCATCTAAAAGCTGGAATACCCCAAACCACAGCTTATCTTCATAAATGTTGTCCTTAAGGACTGTGGCAAAAATTAAGCATAGTGTGAAGGTCTAATTTTCTGAATGACAGCATAAATCATAACTGGAGGCAGTTGCTTAATTAAAGCTGTGCAAATAAATGACTTTTCAATGTTCTGGCAGTTCCAAGAAATCCAGAAGTCATTTCAGGTCAAACAAAATGGTTCATTTAACCCTTTGATACTCTGACATATTTTGTTGCAGTTTTAAGCTTTCCTTACGCATTTACCTCTGAAACTAAAAGGTATATTGAAAGACATTTCTTAACCAAAATAATGAAAATATAAGCTGAAATTATTTAAAATCAGCAAACACACACATTTCATTGGTGACTCTGAAAATTAAGTTTTGAAGTTTTGGTCTAACTTTATAATTTCCTAATGCAAAAATTCAGAAAAGCTGGAACAAGTTTATGACCATTTCATTGTCACCAATACATTTTCTCTGTCAAAACACCAAATGTTCCCATTTCCAGCTACCAGTGCGCGGGGCAGTATGGTGAGTGAGGCTGAACCAGAGTCAGGATGAACTGTGGCTTCTGCCACACACTCGCAGAAGGGGAGGTCATCAAGACTCTTACTGGGCGAATAGATAGCAAGAAATAAGTTGAAATAAATGACTTTTTAGGAAGAAAAATGCGTAAGGACTTCTGCTTGGAATATTGAAAGTAATTAAAGAAAGAACTGACAAGTTTTGGAATCCCTTAAAGTGTCAGTGATGTGGTGGGCTCTAGCACGTCTACCCACCACCCCTCCATCCTCCATCACTGACAGCGTGCCAGAAAATGGCTGCAACTGAAAATGGTGTTCGACCTACTCAGTAATGGCTTTATCATTAAAATGTTGAGATAAAACGCAAATTTGAAACTGATTGGCAACGTCATTGCACCTAAGTCAGAGAGCACTGGAAGTGGGAGCGAGGTCCCCAGCACTCCTCACTGAAGGTCTTAATGCCTGGCAGATGGGACAAGGACAGCCAGGTCTGTGCCGAAACTCTCCTGGCGTGCCCCGTCTTGCAGGGTCTAGACTTGCTTTTCAGACCTCTTCTTCCCATCTAAGTGCATTTCTGTTGGTGTCAACTATGACTACACTGTAAAGAATAAAATAGAAACAAGGCAGATTGTCATATAAAAATGAACAGATGGGGAACCTATATTTAGAAAACAAACAAAAAGGGTAGGGAAGGAGGTGCTTGCATGTGAAAGGAGAAATTTTTTGTGATGTCTGGCTTAGTAGCACTAATTATTCCTGGGCAAATACAGTGGCCTGCTAATGTCAGTTGCCTACACTGGATAAAACCTGATTTTAAGATAAATGGTAAATCCTACACATCCCAGAGATGGCGATAACGCCTCCAGAGAAAGGCCAAAGCGGGCAAGATTCACGTGTGACCCCAATAAACGTCTTGTGATGAAACTGTTGGTTTAGAGCAGTCACATTTCCAGGCTCAGCTGAATGCTTTGCTGCCTCTTGGCTTCCTGATGTGCCGGAGAAGGCAGGAGGAATTCCCAAATAACACGCTATTCATGTCTTCCTGACATCGCAGCGCGATGTTTAGTGATCTATCAATCTCCTATTACAGAGCATTATTATATTCTACCCAGGCAGGCTTCCCCTTGCCTGTTATTTAGAGTGGACCTCTGTCCTCTGCTTCTCATAAAAGCCTTAAAAGAAGCTGCAGTGCTATATTTAGAGCCAGCCCGCCTCCCAGCACCATCTTCACACATGAAAGCACAGTATGATTTGAAGAAAAGTGTTTTCATTTTAAACAGTTTCAGAATCAGAGTTACCAGAATGTGATATCATTTTACACTATAACAGCAGCACCGTGCCTGCTGCTCCTGCTGATGTTTGCTTATCTGGGTTTTATACCTCCATTGGACATGTTAAAAGTGAGGGGCTAATAGGCAGGCTTCTTGACATATAACTGCTGCTAAAATGAAAAGAAGGAAGAGAGGAAGAAAATCCGAATTAGAAAAACAAGAAGGGCTCTGCTTGTGGAGAATTAGCAATTACGTGCCAAGTTTCTGATAACTACAGGGGATTACTTAATATTTTTCTGATCAGTGATGTTATAGGATTGACCTTGCCTCCAAGACACTATACTCCATCAGAAAAGCAGACACATTTTCATTGCCTTTTAAATAACTCTGAACATTTTACAAAAATTATATGCATTGCTATAAATACGTCATACCTTTCTAACATTCAAAGGCTCCATTTTTAAGAGCTTTACACTTTTTTTCCTCCAGAAATCAGTGATTTCAAGGTCAATTTTTATTTCCTGTACACATTAAGTGAACTCATTCCCTATCAACTAGCTCACTCATGGCTTCACAGCTGACCAACATAATTTTGTTTTCCCCTTAATTCAGCAAACTTATTTTTCATATACTTAAGTCTCATTGACTTCAGTGGACGCTAAGCACTACCTCATTAATTATTAATGTATTTAAGTCACAGACTGAAGTGAAACTGAAGTCAAAGGAGGACTATTGAGAGTCACTTCAGTTTTGGAAGAATCAGTGCAAATCTGTGGATGTCATGGAAACAAAACTTTTTTTTTTTTTTTTTCAGGTTATTTTATAGGGGTGGGGGGTTTTGTTCCATTTGGAAAAAGAAGTACAGGGAAAAGTAAAAAGGGGTCTGAGAGATCAGGTTATGAGGCTAATTTTGTGAGACAGTCAACCAGTTTTGCAAAACAAAGAACTTCCAACAAAAATTAAATGTACAGCCAGGAAGCAGCCAAAAAGCTGAAAGCTGAATTTGTTGTATGTAACAGAAATGTGATTTCTCAATATAAGGATAAATAAAATTTTAGAAAATTTCAGTATTTCTGAAATGTACCACTACCAACTACACACATTTCATGTTTTCTGAAATCACATATGTTGAACGTATATGCTTCAACAGCTAACACACAATTTTTTACTATTTTCATTTTTTACACATTCACGTGATAGCATTGAAATATAATTTCAAATTCATATATCTTTACTACGTCTAACTTGAAATTGCACCTAAAGGAATGACTGTGAAAGATTAATGGCACAAGCACTTGTGGTAAGAATATGAAAAGTGATATCCTTGCCTATATCCCATGTGCATATTTATATGGAGGATGCCATAAATAACCTGGGGAGATGCTGGCTTGTCTGCACAGGCTGCTGTTCCTGGGCCACACAAAATGGATTTACCTTATGTCTCATTCACTCCCTCTACCTGCAACCCATGCAACAAAAGCTGACGAGACACAGAGCCTGTGTGGCTGCACCTTACTCCCAGAGATTACTGTGGCTCCCTGGATTAGTGATTGTGGTTGACATCTTGTGAACAACCCATGGTTATTCAGGATGAATGGCCAGAGCTGGAGGACATGAGCTCTTGTGATCTTTATGATCTCAAGACAGCAATGGTGAAATGCAAAAATGCAACAGGAATTTGGCAAAAGTTATCCCACGTGGTGAGATTTTTCCCGAGATGAACTTACATAGGAACATGAAGAGCAAGACAGACAATCTTGGTTAGCATGCGGTGGCAAGACTTCTTGATAACACAGTCACGGTACAACATTCAGGGCACCTCTCTTGCCTTTGGCCAAGATCTCTGATGAAATCTCAGTCTTCCTGCAGGTACGCTTCTGGTGTATGCTGTCTGTCATTATCCAACATTTCACTGCAACAAAAGAAATCAGCAAGCTGACAAATGTATAATTATAACATTTATAATTATATCTATGTGCCAGGAAAACAGACACCAATGCTGACAGTGGCTGCCTGCTGTTGAGGTACCAGATTTTGATCTCCCACCCTGGCTGAAGCCTCAAGCCCAGACATTGTCCCTCTCCTGTCTCACTAGCTTTGTCAACAGGAATCATCACTGACAGGAGCACTACCAGGCTCTGGAGAAGATGACTGCGAGGAATACTGCTCCTGGCAAACAAGCCATTTTCAATCCATTAGTATAAGCTGTTTTACTCTAAACCTCTTCAGCTCCTCTCAGGGAAGAAACTTTTTACTCACAGCCATTTTTTCCTCAAGATGCCTCAAGTTTCCATATTCCCATAAGCATCTGCTCCCTAATCACCCGCTCGCAGCTTGCTCAGCAGGTCCCTGCCCGTGCCCCACTCCCAGAGGTCTGGGCGCACTGCTGTCACCTGCACCCCATACTGCCTGAGGACGGCGCGGCCAGCACAGCAGCGCTGGGATTGCTGTCGGCTTTCTCTTCTACACAGCGGGATCTAACATTAGTTAGAAACTGTGACTCTGGCCGGGGAGGGCTACTTTGAGAATTACCAGTGCAACAGAAGCTGCTGCCTGATGTAAACTCCAGGCGGACAACAGATTTGTCACCAAACTGAACACCACCTTACAGGACACTCGGTGCTAAATAGCTGTTTGTAGTGGCCTCTCCAGAGCCTGCTGCTAGTGCATCATCACAACTTTTGCCTTTGGTCTCTAATATTTCATGCTCAAAGCCATTACACAAATAGGGTAATGCTCCTGCTTTGCCCAGGGCTTACATTAAATCACAGTCTTCAAAGACACCTGGCAACTGATGAATGGGAAATACAGCGGCATCAACTGCTGACTTGGACAGGGAGGTGATTGTCCTCTTGGGGTACAGCTATGCTGTGGAGTTGCAGAGCAGTGACCCTGCTTTCTGTGGGATGAATATCCAGACACCGAGCTGTGACATATGCCATCTTTAGTTCTTTCTTCTTCCCCACTGATACAGGCTGATGCAGGAGGATATTAAATAAAGACATTACATTTATTTGCTATTTCAGTGTCCAAACACGACAGCCTAACCCCCCAAATTTTCACTATTTTTACCTTTTACATGAAAAAACCAGGCTGCTCAGCAATACGCAGGAAAAAGACTGCTCAGAAGTAGGCAGAAAAGAACCCCAGTTTTTGTGCAGTACATGTTCTGGTCCTGTTCACATTGCAAGCAGTAGCATTTTGTCACAAACTCATTTTCCAAAGCATATATTTGCTTCCTATATATTAGTCTTAAATTTAACCTGCTGAATCTAAACCAGACTATTTTGATAAAATTAAGGGGCCAAAAAAAAAGTAGTACGAAAGACAAGTTCGAGGGGTGTGTGAGTTAACCTAAGCCATCTCCCACTTTAACTTACAACTTCATTTAGCTCCTAGACAAGTAACATCAATTTGACCTCAATTAAACCCACTTATTCCTATTACAATTCACCTCTGCATTTGGCTCTTTGTTTTACAATGCAAGCAGATATATTATAAAGAATAATTCCAATTATTCTCTGTGTGTGCTGATGGATTAAAGATGACATATGGCCTGGTGGAGGGTGTTTAGAGGAAAAGGGCCAGATATGGGGAATCTGGAAAAACTCTCTCTATAGTTAAGCACTGTTATCACTGCCAAGTTGCAGAGCCCAGGCATGCTGCTCTGACTTTAAATGAGCGAAGCGACTGCTGCAAACTCAAATGCGGTCTCAGAGACAAAGTCGGAACATTCATCATGGTGGTAAACATCTGCCAAGCCTCATGTCTTCAGTTGGTTGCAGGACTAGATCTGCACTGGGCAGGCATATACCCAATGTTCTTGTTCAAACTGGTACCAAAACCCGGCAGCACACTTTTATGAGATCTCTGGGGCTGTGCCGCTTTAATGTATTTCACGTCGGTCTACTTTCACAAATGTGGCAGCAGAAGAGTTTCAGTTTCTTTGCCTACCAAAAAACAGTGATTAAATGCAGTGTCTGTTAGCAGCACCAGATACATAGCATACAGCCCATGATACTTAATTTTTAAACAGATTTCCTACATAAAAATATTTTACTTCTAATAATATATTTTTACACTGACTTCCTCATTAGGTCTTCTGAAATACAGTAACTCTGACATTGTCCTAGCTATAGAAGACATCTTAATGACACAAGCAAATGTAAATGGCTTTTAGAAAACCACCCCAAAGCAGCTTCTTTAGCATGATATAAAGCAGCACAGATCCACCAATAGAGTCATCTTGATTTATGCTGGCTGTAATTCTTGCCCACAATATTTAACAGCTTTTATTAAATATTTAATTATCTTTTTGAATACTTTCCTTGATCTCTGCCCTTTTCTCCTGGGACGGGCTCCCAGGCAGCCAGCACTGACACTACTTCTATAAGAATATTAAATGTTTATAGTGATTTTTATATCGAATGATCTCAAACCGCTTAACAGAGTGGAAAGGATTAGTCATCTTGCCTTTGAAACAGAATACGTCCTCCACTCTGCTCGGAAAACATTATTTACCGCAAGTTTTTCAGGGGAGAACTAAGAACACAGGGGAAATGTAGACAGAGCCAGAGGTTAATTATTCAAGCGTGAATCTGGCCAGGACAGTGAGATGAACCTCCCTCCTTACTTCAGGGAAGATGCCATGTGATCCTTAAGTACTGCAACTCATCCCAGCTCCTGTTTTACTTCTCAGCTAAAGAGGGTCATTTACATCATTATAGGTTGGACTCTGAGGCTAAAGGATGCAACATGCTAAATGTATGTTTATCCTCCTCCTTTTTCAGCTGGAATTTTCTACTTTGAGTTTAACTAAGTGAGAAGCTTTCTTTTTCTTACAATATAAGCCAACAACTTAGAACAGCACCCAATTAAAAGAAGAAATATTTTGCTGCACTGCAGCACATGTGTGCAAGTACAAATGGTGCTGGCAATTTTAACGGCTGTAATAGACTTCTCTTACCAATGGTCTTTCTGGCTGTTGAGGGGAAACAGCTTAATGCTCTAAGGCAAATAACCAAATGCGTTTCTGATAATGACCCGGTTCTGAAGCTGTGAATCAAGGAGGCAGTTTGCCATGTGCTGTTCTTTCAATATACATGGATTGAGGGATCTCATGTTAAAGTAGTAATTTATTCTTGGCTTGTTTTAGACAGCCTCAGTTTTCCATAGAGTGTTCCAGCATCCCAAGGAGTCTCTTTAGGAACTGAAATGCAATTTGGCACCTGGAATGTCCTCATATTTTATTTAAACAACAAAATGTATCTTAATTTTTTATGTGTGCAATACATATTGATACGCCAGAATACTGAGAAGAAATGGCTTTCTGTTTTTCAGCAAGGAGACTTATGGGTAGGGAGTTTATGTGGGACTTTTTGAATGAGCACAAAACCCTCCCACAGCTATTAGGTAGGAACAATTTTTCATAGTGCCATTGCCAGTTCACCGGTTACTATGGTCAGCCCCTCACATGGCCATGCTCACAAGACAGAAATCGCCATGAGCACTTGTCCTTGTCCTTTGAGATCTCTAGAACATGCCACCACAAAATGTCACAAGCTTTTGTTTTGAAAATGCTGTTGTTTCAGTTAATATATGCAGTTTGAAGCAGAAGAGTGAAATCCCAGCTGAGGTGGAGTCTAACAGCATGTCTACATCTGGATGGAGCCCTTACCATCAGGTTACCATGGCATTACATGTTGACAACACGGAAATCAATTTTGACAAATGACTTGCTTTCCTAAACCTGTAGCAGTTTAACATTAAAAACACGGGGAGACAACACATGGTGTCAGCCATAGAGCCTAACCAGAAGAAATCTAACCAACCATCACTTCCTGCTCAGAAGCAAACTGATGTTGAATAGAGCAAATGGGTTTTACTTCTAGATAGAAAACACTGAAAGAATAAGAATCAGAGTTGCACAGTGAAGATCAATTGAAATATACTTATTTTCTTCTATGCAACCGTGAGTTTTGACTCTGTATGCATACATAAACACATATTTACTATGCTGAATAAACTCATAAATTATTCTTTAACTGCAAGAAAGTATTAGATATGAAATCACGGGAAAGTTACTAAATGGGACCAGCTAATGTTTACAGAATGGGTAGAATGTGCCATTCTGTACTGGTCTGATGTATCAGTAGATAACATACTGATATATAGGAATCATAATAAAAAACTTCTACGTGGACAACAGCACAGCTGCAGTATTGGACCGAAGAATGTAGTTTAAACTTCACTTCAGCTTCACTGAAGGGGGCTGATATGCCTTTAATTACTAAACCACAGCAAGCATGCGGATGAACCAAGGGCCTATCCACCCCCTCAGTTAAACTTAGAACTTACAGAGGAAATTAACTTCAATTTTCCCATCATTGAAAGTGATGGGATTATTTTCAGTAATCCCCTAACTTGACTTCCAGAGAGCCACAGTTCAGACCTGGCAAGGTGTCTGACTGCCCATGCCTCTGGGCTCCATGCACACACAGGAGCAGAGCCTACAGCACCCAGCTGGCTGAGAAATCGGTGGATATTTCTACTTTTGAGGACGTGTTTTGGGTGAGGCTTCCAGAGTGGCTGAGGGGATCTACGTGCCGTGAGCCCCTTGGAAGGTGCCTGGGATGGGTCTCCAGTGGCTGGGAAAATCCCACTGAGCAGTGTTGCTCCCCAGCTTTATAAAAGTGGATTCTGAGTTTAAAATTACTTTGCAGTCATTACAATGCTGTTTCATGCGTTATCTTTGCCAGGTTTATACCAATAAATGACCTATACAAAGCTGTACTATTCTGAGACAAGCTTCACTAAATTATTTTTAAAATTTAGACTCTCCACTCTATCCTATGCATATACATGTTACACAATACATGTTACACAGTTCTTGGAGTCAATCAGGGAGGGAAAATACAGTTCAGTCAAGGACATGTTCTTGTGTTTTAACATCTCTCATTTTCCCGATTCCCATCCTCTCCTGATGTTCTCTCTAATCTTTTTCCAACTCTTAAGCCTTTCACTTTCAGGAAGGGCTAATTTAGCTCAGTAACGCTCTTGTAAAGTGAGGGAGAAGAAAAATGAAAAAGCCAGTCATAAAGATGGAGTTACATACATTCAATATGTAATGACTATACTTAAGATGTACTTAAAGACAATGGGCAGCACCTTCATTACTGTGTTATTGCTTCTTACAGCAAAGTTACCCCATTACTGACAAATAAATCCCAGAAACCCACTGTATAACGATTGTGATTTTTCTTTCACGAATACCACAAAAATACCCTAAAAAAGCTATGAAAAGTTTTGACCAAAACTGCAAATAGCAAAGTGTCTTGGTTCCATCCCAGCCGGTAAAAAAAGCCGCGGGCAGCCGCTGGCCCGCTGCCACCTCCCCGGCCGGGCCACGCCGGGATGAGGAGAAAAGGGAAAGAAAAGCCGGTGGGTCGAGACAAGGACAGGATCCCTCCCTCCTTCCCTCCCTCTCTCCCCACTGGCGGGCAACAGACAGGCTCAGCTCGGGGAAGACGCAAAACCGGTTTATCGGCTCAAAACGAGGAGAACGAGGAGGAAACCCCGACCTGCGAACCCCTTCCCCCCAGCCCTCCCTCCTTCTCCCGCTTCTCTCTCCCTCCTCCCCCCGGCGGCGGGCAATGGCGGTTGGGGTCCGCTCACCACACGTTGTCTCTGCCGCTCCTTCCTCCTCAGGGGGACCACCCCTCCCTCACTCGTCCCCTGCTCCGCCGCGGGGTCCCTCCCGCCCTCCGCCAGCTTCTCCGCCGTGGGCTCCTCTCTCCCCGGGCTGCAGGTGGGCATCTGCTGCCCCGCTCCCCTCCACGGGCCGGGGGGGGACAGCCTGCCGCCTCACCGCGGGCTGCGGGGGCGTCCCCTCCTCCTCTCCTTCTCCCCTCACCTCACCTCGGCGGCGGCCGCAGGGGGCTTCGTCCCCCGGCTCGCTGCGGGTTCCCCTTCTTCTGAAGGGCGTCCGTCCGTCCGTCCGTCCGTCCGTTCTCCCCCAGGTGTTCCCGCCGTGGCTGAGGGGCTCGGCCTGGGCCGGAGGCGGGTCCGGCCTGGAGCCGGGGGAGCTTCCAGCAGCTTCCAGCAGCTTCCAGCAGGAGCCGGCCCTGCCGACCCTGCCCCGCCGCCAGAAAAAAACGGCACACGAACCCGAGACACAAAGAAATTCTACATCCAAGACTAGTAACTTGTTCTTCTTGGAAATATCAAGAGATCTTGAAAGCTTTTACTCAGCACTAGAGTGTTTGTCACAGGACAGGGGGTTAGACACGGAGCAGCAGCTTAAGGATTTAGCGTTTTTCTTTGATCTACTCCAGTTCATCCCCATCTCTTATTTCAGTTTCTTTTTCATTTTTAATGTAAATGTGTGCTTGACAGAAGTGTTAAAAATGTCATAGAAATAAATTGTCACTGATACATTTTTAAATTTATGTTTTCTTTAGAAGAACTGTTGGCAGGCTCTGAGATGTTCTAACGTTCATCTCCCTCGTGAAATCCATCAGCGATCACAGTGAAAAGTTGGGACCTTCCACATCATCAGGAATTAGCCCAGCTCTGCTCTCACTGGGGAAAAACATTCACATTGATTGTGGGGGCAGAGGTAGGATATCACTGGAGACTTCCGAAAACCTGAACATTTGGGACTGTTACATAGCATTTCCATGCAAAAAGCATCCATCCTTCTCCAGGTGCTGGTGGGGTTTTGTCCCGGCAAAAAGGAGTGCAAGGCCAGCACAGAGCGGGTCTGTGGCTGCCGCTCAGGACCAGAGCCCTCCTCAGCCTGTGGCTGCAACTCGGGAAGAAGGTCCATCCTTCCCAGTATTTCTATGCTTCCTGATGTACTTTTCTTCGTTGAATTTTCTCACTCACTTTCTGGACAAAACCTGTAACAATGGCAGAATCCTGCAGTGACTTTAAATCTGCACTGAATACCGGTGGGACTTTTCATAGTAAAAGTTAAGTGCTGGGAGAATAAGTCAGACGTTGTATACGTGCATTATCTAAAAGGCACAAGAACCTCATGAGTCAGGTTTGGGTGCCAGTAGGAACTGCAAAGCTCAAGTTACCCCTTAAGTCAGACATCCCCACCTTGGCAATGAGAGGTGGGGACTGACCACAGCGTAAGCATCTCTTCCCCTGGGGGAAATCTGGCTGACCGCTGCCCCCCCATCACTGTGGGATAGGCTGCTGAAAGCTCTGGCACAGCACTGGGGCATGCTCTGATGATTAATGATCCAAAATCACTTCTCGCTACTCCTCTGCTGACTTTACTTCACTCACTGATCACTAATCTTCCATGATATTGCAAAAGCTTGCAAATTTCAAAGCCAATTTGATATTAAAAAGAAAAAAAAAAGAGTGAGAAGGAAACAGATACAAAAGCACAGCACAGGAAGGATGATATTATGCTATGATGGATGAAACGAAGCTCCCGTTTTCATTGCAAATGGTTGGACATATGGACTATAATTGGGGGACTTTTAAGCAGAGATTTCAGCTATATCTCACCACAGCAGTTAGTATAGCTGAAATGCCTGACAAATGAAAAATAGCATTGCTTCTCACAACTGCAAGGTCACCAGCAATTGATAGTTTGAATATATTTACATACACTTTTCTCCTTCTCAGTGAAGAAAACGTATCAATACAGAGGTGATTTTTGTGAGGATTTGACGTGTGCTGCTCCTGGAGAGGGATGAGGCACAGGCAGAGATGTCTTCAGCAGCAGGGCAAGGCAATGGGGAGGAAATCTGATGCTTTTGTCACAGACCAAAGGCAGAGCAAACTTTGGCCACAAAAACTTGGACAAGGCCAGGAATCCAAAGGCAGAAGTAAAAGGCCCATCTTATGACCCCAGCAGGACGAGCACCAGGGAAGACAGGCTGCAAGGCTGCCCGAGGTGGTGAGTTGTGGGGGTCTGGGCAGCAGCTGTGCTGGGGCTCTCCTTCCAGCTTGGTTCAAATGGAACCAAATGCTTCCCATCCCTGGGGTCTGTACATCACCGTTTATCTTACTGCCACTGGGCCCTGCTCCAGTTACAGGCTAGGTGGGAAAGAGGACAAAAAGAAAGATGGGTTATGCCCTTATTATCTAAGGACACAGGGTGGGAAGTCAGGACCTGCCACTCGGTCTCCTGTAACTCCAACAGCTGCTGAACAGGACAAGAGGTGTGATGGTCCTGCTCTCCCTTCCAGACCATATGAGGAAATAGAGAAAACATGACACCTGGCTCTAGGTAGGGGTGTTATTTCACAGGCTTAAAACGTGTGCATGTGTTCAGACTATGAAATCGTAAAGAGTACATGCACACTTTTTCACGCAGCAATAGCTCTGCAGGTGTCCGGGGGGACGTGCTTTTGCTGACAGGAGTGTAACCCACCATATAGGCAGTATCTCATTGTCAGCATCTGCATATTTTGACTTAACTAATACAAATATGAGAAGGGTCCATGTCAGAAACAAAGCAAGCTTGTCAGATCTTGGCAAATGTCCTAAAATCTGGCTCTGAAGGCGTACACAGGGGAATGGTCGATCTGCAGTTCATGTGAGTCTTGTAGGCAGGGCTCCTGTGAAATGTGATCTGGGGCATACACTGCAGCGGAGCTAGGTCCTGCAGTGCACCCTCCCAGTGCCTGCCCCCACAGACGGCTGTTCCATCAAAAACCTCTCAAATCTGCAGGCCCAGATATGAGATTCTTCTTGTTTGCATGGGATCACAGACGCGATACCTCCCTAAGGTGTAGAAAGATACAGGGTGACATTTCGAAAGGTGGCTTGAATAAGAATTTTGAAAGTATTTGTATGCCTAAACTCATAAAGTGCCAGGGAAACGGCTGCCACAGTCTCTATCCAAACACTTTTTAGCCCAAATCATAATGAAATGTAAAAGAAAGGAAATGAGAAAATTTGAGGAGTGCAATTTGCCTATTGCTTTGTAGCTCATATCTACAAATTGCTTAGCACAATTTTGTTAGTTACACTGGGAATGTGAGTGTGCATGTATTTCAGTTGGTTATTATTATTTCTAGCAGAAGAAAGCCCTGCCACATGCAGAACCTGCAAGTCCCAAACGATCATTATTAGTAGATCAAATCCCAGCACTATGAGGGGCATATTAACACCGCAATTTTCAGGTACAGCTCTAATAACACTTACTGAAAGACAGTGCAGGGCACAGAGCTATAAAGTGCTGCTGCTAATGCCCTGATAAACTGCTTCCCAAATTGTTTTATGGAATATTCATCACTCTGTGGAAATAATGCAGCTCTCTGAATATTATTACCCACCTTTTCCTTTTGACCTTCTTCAGGCAGGGTGGTTTGTTTACACCAGTCTGGGTCTCAAGGCACCCCTATTGACCATACACCAGCTGACCAGTTTTTGCAACACACTAAGCATCTCCAGGATATAGTGCATCTCAGTTTTAATGCCTGCAGCCTAATCAAAGAATGAGAGTTAAATGGCACCATTCAATACTTGGACATAGCCGCATAGACAGCATGCCAAATATAAAGTAAAAGAAAAAAGTGAAGTGGAGCAGAGGTAGTAAAACAGGTATTAGATGCTATCTGACTGGAAGCTGTTAAAGTCAGACTTCTCCCCATGTTCCCTTGCTGGAGAAGGGGAGAGGGTCTTTCCATTCATTGCAGCAAAGCCTCCCTCCGGCTGTGCATCCTTTCCGCTGCCTCACCTGCACTGTCCCCTCCTGCACTCGCCCAGCTGATGCCAACTTTCATGGGCCAGGCTGAGCCCCAGGTGGTTGCTTGTTCCTGCTGTCCTGGCTGGGTGCAGCGGGAGCTACATCCCTGTCCCATCCCTCTCCCCTTCCCCATCCCCATCCCTGCTCCGCAGCAGCATCCTGCCAGCAGCATTTCAGGCAGCGGAGGGATCCTTCTCCCACCCCTCCGCAGCTGCCAGCCGGTCTCTCATTTCAAAATCTTTTTCTGGGCAGGGTTTTGTGTTAATGCGGATTTCCTCTCCAGCTAACAAGGCACACACAGTGCCACGAGATGTCCTCAAGCTGTCATACCTTTCTCGGTGCTACAGACTGGTGTCCTCACAGTTTTCATACACCAACCACCAACCCATGCGCTGTGCCGGTCCATAAGGCTGCATGAGGGACCTTTGGCACATGCTGTGATGCATTGTACTTCTTATTTTCTTTCCCTTGAATTTCATTCACTTTAAAAGTTCAATTTCCTGGCAACTCCTTCAGCTTCTGCAGTTTATGCTGTGGGTGAATTTAGTGCTAGCAGCAGAGAACCCCCAAGCTCTGCTTGCACCCGGGACGCGATGGGCAGGGGCCAGGAAGGCTTCCCATGCACTTCTGTGCGACGGAGCTGCCGCACGCCTGCGATTCAGCTCCCACAGCTCTCTGGTACAGGGGCTGGCAATTGTGCTTGTAGTGCCAAACACTGCCAGTGGATGTGTGTGTAATCTGAGCAAAGGGGGGATGGATGAGGCCAACCAAATGAATTTTCATTTGCAATCAAGATCAAGACCTGAACCCACCTTTTCAAAGACAAAGGGCAACTGTCCTCAATCACTGTGGTATGCGTCCTCTGTCGCTTAGTAATTAATAGTTCAACTGTCCATCAATTACTTGTTGCTAAATTGTTGTAGATTATTTGCATTCCATATCTGCAATCCAAAGCTAGTGACCCGCTACCATGCATTTTCTATACTTACACCCATTAACGTAAGTGGTCACAGAACTGGCAGAAAGGGCTGATTGACAGCTGCCCATCAAAGACGTTGCCCATAATTTGTCAGTTGCAGCAAATAGCTCATCCTGGAGTTCTTCTCCAGAGGTTTTCATAACGTACGAAAGGATTTTATTTTTACTAGATTACTTTTATGTGCCTATGAGAACAGCTTTCTAAAGTCATGAAAAGTCAGAACTGAAATAATCCCCCACCTTAAATAAACTTTGTGAAAAATTTGATATATTTCTCTCTGAAGTGCTGGCATGCCACTGTTGGAAACTGCAGTACTCATGGTATGGTTATCAAATACAGTTGTCAGTGGAGGGGGGTGGGTTTTTTTCTTGCAACACTAGCTGCTAGTTGAAGTACAATGGTCTACGATTCTCTGTTTTTTGTTAAACAGCAACTGAAAAGCAGTGCCTTTGTGACAATGAGAGAGTTTTTTCTTGAGCTGTTTGAACATCTGAAGGTCTTTCCTATTAAACAGGATCAGGTAGTTCTTTCCAGAGCTGTAATATGGCACAGCATTATGTAAAACACGAGTATTTTGAGCAGGTTATGTAATATTTTAGATACTATGGACCATCAGAGATAGCTTTATAGATAATAGCATGTCTGGAGTGAAAACTGGAGGATGGATGCTCCAAACAGATGGGTTTTTACTTTCCCATTCCCACTGATTTATTCCGGTGTCTCTGGGCCTGCCACTGAGTACACTTTCCTTGACTTGTTGAACAGAAATCTGCCTTGATGGAAAATCTCATATGAAAGGAAAGTTGATACAATGTTAGTGGATTTGATCTCATATACACATTTGGAAACCCAAGAAGTATTAACATAGAGGCACTTTGAATCGTCTGTTTTGTTTTCTCTGGATACAGAGGCAAAAAATTTAAATAGCAAATGTTTGAGTTCACCGACGAATAATAAATCTATATGCTAGACAAAACCTCCCTTTCTTCCCAAAAGCTGTAGGTAGAGTATTTCATATGTTTTACACATCACTAGATGACACCCGTTGAAGTCGTTCAGAATGATGTGGCATTAGGCAATAGACATTGTAATTTATTTATGCATATTTCCCTTGGTGCTAAGTTTTATAAGAGCCTTTACATAAAGTCTTGATCGAGACTTAAGTAAAAAAGCGAAGGGACAGCTCTGGAGGAGTTTCAGTGGGGGTCCTGGAGGGCACTGCTGGCCCCTGGAGCAGGGAAGGGACTCCCTGGTGCAACCACTGCTCATCTGGGCAGCTAAGAGATCAACCACAGAACCATGGGCAGGGAGGTTGGCCAAGGCCAAGATGAAATGGAGCTGTGGTGGTTTTACAGAAAATGTATATGAATGAGGAAGATGAAAAGGTGCGGGCAGCGTGTGCATTAGGAGGTGGACGTCCTGAGCACTGCGGGGTCCCAGGGCATCGGAGAGCCATGGTGCAGGGCACAGTGACCTCCTCAGCATGACGTAAAGCACTGGAAATGCTAAACAGACCTTAGTGCCCCAGTTGGGCATCATTTCCTTGTGATCAGTGAGCCTGTAACTCAGTTCTGGGCCGTTTCGGCTGCTCGTTATCCTGGCCAATCAGATCATAACACAGACGATTTGAATGCTTGTCCAGTCCGTGCCATTATATAAATTATTTTCTAATATTATCCCAGACAGAAATACAGCGGCATATAAGGAAACGTGGATGCTTTGTACGAGAGGGTCATGATAGATAAAAATGATAATGGGTACTGTAGTGCCATAATCAAAGTCTAATTGTCTCATTAATTAAGAGCAATATTCGGTTATGTATTGGGTCCTAGAGTGATTATGACTCAAATGCCTACTAAAACGCATGGATTTATCTTCTGGCTTGCAGTTTTCAGCAAGGCAAAGCATTTGGTGGAGGTCAAATAGTTCAATTGCTGCTTTAAAATGTAGTTGAACTTTAGGCATGAATAATCATTGATCTGCTGCTCGGCTCGCCAGCCCTCGGACGCTGCTGCAGCGCGGGGAAGTCGTCACGGAGGCTCTAATTGCTGTCAGCCGGTGCAGGGAAACCTCCTTGCTCCCGCGGCCACATCCCGGCGCCCAGTCACCAAAAAGCTGGCCCAGGGATGAACAACTGAGGCACCTCAAGGGGTCCCGGAGCACTCACCGTTCATTTATCCACCATTCACGGAGAGTTGTTTAAGTGCAAACACCTAAAATGTCTCCCCCCTCCTCCAATTTTCTGACACCGATTAGGCTAATTTTCAAAAGTTCTCTGCCGAATATGAACCACTGGTAACACTGGCTGTTCTGGGGTAATTAGATCAAGATTCAAGCAATTTGCTGTAGGGCCTGAACTCAGATCATCCTTCATATGTCTCTGTGCTAGATCTGTCTTTAAATTAGATTATAATGAGCTTGGCAGCACTATTAATAATACAGCAAATCATGGGAGAGTATGGTTTTATTTCATTGGTATAATGTGCACAATTGTGCTGCTTTCACTCACGCAAAGTAGGTGAGTGCCGCAAGTTTCTATCTATCTTTTTTAATCATAAAAATCAAATAGTAGGATACATGAGTTTCTAAAAATTAAAAACACTTGAGCTCCTTTACAGTAATAAAATGGGTTTAATGCAGGAAGTTTATTAAATTATTTCGAGACGGCATTACGTAGTTTAAATATCATTAGGGTCCTACCTGTGGAGGTTATTTTATGTAAACGTTGTCATTTCTGGTTTTAATAAGTCAGCGTTTGCCTCACGTGAGGCAGGGCGAGGAGGCGGCTGGATGGTCTCCCCTGCCCGTGCAGCCCATGCCGGCCGGCCCCGGCCGTGGGTCAGGGCTCCTCGCTCCCAGCCCAGCGGAAGGCGATGTCTGTGGCTCCTGAAGGAGCGGCTGCGGCCTCGCAGGCCCGGCCGGCTCAGGGCGGCCGCGCTACGGAAGGGATGGGGATCGGGGTCCTGCAGCCCCTCGTCCTGCCGTCAGCCCTGGCTGGCCTGGTGGGGCTGGGGGCTCAACCGTGCCCTGGCCACACAGCTGTGGTGTTACTCTTACTCATTCTCCTCATGGTTCATCTCACACCAGGTGGAAAAAGGATTTTGATTTACATCTTCTGCGTTTCTCCGAGGTTTCCCCCACTGCAGGATGGCAGGAGGGTGGAGGGGTGAAGAGAACAAAACCACTGCTCTGTGGTTTTGTGACTATCTCCACACTTCGTGTCATTTTGGTGCCTATAAGGAGTGCAGAGGTCGCGCTCGTCGGTGTGTGGCCGTGGAGTGGATACCCTGCTGCAAGGGAAATTGCTGGGGAGGCTGGGGAGGCTGGGGCTGGGACCGCTCGTTTTTCATGAGGGACATCAGCAGGTTTGGGAGGACATGTGCCAGGTTATGGAAAGCTACCGGGGACCTTCCTCGGGGCTCTTTAATGAGACTTCTTCAAAATTTTGATTAATGACTGACATAGAAAGAGGGAGCTCGCTGAGGAAATTTGCTGACGATGCAAAGTGGAGAGATCTTGTCAATACAGGAGGGGGCTGGTCTATTGCACAGAATTAACAAGATGACCTTAAGCACTGGAGTAACGTAATTGGGATGAAGCTTAGTAGTATGAAATGCAGGAACATGCACCTGGGGTCTGACCCCAGGCACAGGAGCTGCAAGCAGCAGCAGGAGAAGAGCGGGAGCACACCAGCCCTGTGCGAGGCTCTTATTGCACTGGCCCCAGGCTGCAGGAGCTTGCTGCATCTGGAGGATGAGGGATGCAGAGCTTTACTGGGAATAAATTTCTGTAGTTTGAAGAGGACAGGCTGCAGGCACATTGTTTGCAACATATGGCTTCATTAGCGATGATTGGCTTGACTAGCAGTGTAAGGTAAAGCACTAGCAGTCAATTGCAAATCCATAACCGATTCGATTAGTATCATGCTTCTCGGTTTACATTCTATTCTATAGATAGAAAGGAAACATAAATTACATTGATTCTTCTTCTCTTATTTTATTTTAATTAAAAAAAATAAAAAGGTGTGAAGATTCATTGAATTTCAACTTTCAGGAGCAGTTGGGAAGATGGTATCATTTCACAAGCTGTTTCAGTCAGCCTAAATCCATGTTGCTGCTGGAGACTGAATCCCACTTTCTAGTCCTTTTAGAGAATGCCCATTTCTCATTGCTTTTCTTCTGATAAAAATGTCAAAAAGAGAAATAGAATGTAAACAGAATGCTCTTAGTTTTACCCTTCTGTAAAGAGCAAATGTAAATTAAAAAATCAAGAATTTGGATGTCGTGGAAGATAGACTTCACAACAAGCTCTCTGTTTGTGCTAGGAGGTACGCATGGAGCAGTGGCTTTCAGTCAGGCGGTGTGTCTGAACTGGGAGAGCCTGCAGAGAAGGAGCTGCAATTAGGTCAGTGAGGCTGCTCTGAATTTTGAACCCACAGCTGAAGAGAGGCTGAAGATGATGGACCTGTTAGTCTTGTGTTTCCAGTGATCTTCAGCGAGGGTCACAGGAAAGGCTCCATCAGCCTTCAGAACACGTCCTTTGATATTGCATGTATTGCAATCAGAAACCTCCTCCTAAGTATCTGGAACGACATACATAAACACCAGCACAACAGATCTTGCTGTTTCCTTTTTCTCACGTACAGGGATAAATATAGATTCAGTGAGGGTGAGAGACAGTAAATTAAAATTCTAAAAGAAAATGTTTCTTTGCAAGTTGTGCTGCTCATTGCTATGAGAAAACATTGAGAGTATCCAATACACGAGACAGGATACTGATCCAGACAGATATGGGACCAGTTCAAGAGCTAGGGTTATTCCAAAAATAGAAAAGCTTCTCACAGCTAAGACAATTCTGGGCCAAAGCAGGTGAAAGCCAACAGCGACCCACCCCTCTGTGGGGCGAGGGGTTTGGTCCAGCACGCAGGTCCAGCTGCCATCACTGCCCGCAGCAGCACAGCACTTGAATGAAGATGTGGCAGAGCGATGTCCTGATGCACACAGAGGGCAACTTTCAGCTCTGTCCCTGCTATACTTTTATCTTACATTTCATCATATAGCCAGTAAAAAGATAACTTGGTCTTTCACAGCTTGTCGTGAATCTGCAAGACTGGCAGAAGTAAACATCTTCTGATTTCCACTCTGAACAATTTGATATGCAGCTCTGAGAGAGTCTAAAAAAAGAATCCTTTCATCTTAGTTTCCTGAAGTTTTTTTTTTTTATCATATTCTAAATTCATAGATAAAACCCCAGATGATTTTATTGGATTAAGAATGACCACAAACAACACAGAGTGTCTCCCCATGACATTAATATGCTCATAATTGATATATTCATTCTGTGTTTTTCTCATGAGGTTGAGATCACTGTACTTACTCTGGCGCTGACTATCTCTTTATATCTCCCTACACGCATATGTGCACAGGTATGTGTTTATCTCTAATGGCAAAATCTAGCAGAACAGTAAATTATACTTCTTACTAGGAAAAAATCCACCCATAGTATCGTGTTCTCTGATTGCTTTCCTGCAGAAGCAAAATGTGGCCCAAGCCCAAGTTCCTAAGAGGATGTGAGACACCCAGTCGCATGAGGTGTCAATGGAGCAGTGCACCCACCATGTCCCCACAGCTGGTACTGGCTGCAGTGCATGTGCTGGAATGCAGCTGGGGGTGGTTCTGGCGCTAACCCAAATATTCATAAGTATTAATAAAAGCTGTTAATTGCAGTTCAGCTGCATGAGATATCTGTCAGCTCATTTTTGAAAAATCAACTGCTGTACTTAATTAAATGCAAAACTAACTCATAGCAGTGTATGTTTCTTGACATATTTCTACTTTATTTTCAGAAATTGAGAAAGCGCTGGTAAACTTTCCTGGCAGTACCAGACTCTTTGTCTACCCAAAATGGTCCTGAATAGCCAGTGATCCTCTGCCCAGCTAAAAATGTCATGTCCATCCCCTTCAGAATAAATAAATTACATATCTGAGGGAAAAAATTAAAACTCTGGGAAAAAGAGGAAGTATGATAAAAAGGAGGAAAGTATGATAAAAAAGTATGATAAAATCAGGATAAAAAGTTCTTTATTCAACTCTGCCAGGCAGTAGGTGGATCTAATTTTCACTTTAAATAGACTCTGGCTCTAGCTTTTATTCTACTATTTAAAAACAAGAATAATTAGTATAGTAACCTCACAGCCTAGTAGTACTCACTGCCTGCAAAAGGAATCAACCCTATAATTGGATCTGGACAGGCTGGATCGATGGGCCAAGGCCAGTTGTATTAGTTCAGCAAGGCTGAGTGCCGTGTCCTGCACTTGGGTCGCAACAACCCCATGCAAGACTACAGGCTTGGGGAAGAGTGGCTGGAAGGCTGCCGGGTGGAAAAGGACCTGGGTGTGCTGGTCGACAGCCGGCTGAAGATGAGCCGGCAGTGTGCCCGGGTGGCCAAGAAGGCCAACGACATCCTGGCTTCTATCAGAAATCGTGTGGCCAGTGGGACTAAGGCAGTGATCGTGCCCCTGTACTCGGCACCAGTGAGGCCGCACCTTGAGTCCTGTGTTCAGTTTTGGGCCCCTCGCTACAGGAAAGACATTGAGGTGCTGGAGTGTGTCCAGAGAAGGGCAACGAAGCTGGTGAAGGGTCTAGAGAGCAAGTCCTGTGAGGAGCGGCTGAGGGAACGGGCGTTCTTCAGCCTGGAGAAAAGGAGGCTGAGGGGAGACCTTATCGCTCTCTACAACTACCTGAAAGGAGGTTGTAGTGAGGTGGGTGTTTGTATCTTCTCCCAAGTAACAGGCAATGGGATGAGAGGAAACGGCCTGAGGTTATGTCAGGGGAGGCTTAGATTGGATATTAGGAAAAGTTTCTTCACCGAAAGGGCTGTCAAGCATTGGGACAGACTGCCCATTTGAGTCACTAACCCTGGAGGTATTTAAAAGACGTGTAGATGTGGTGCTTAGGGACATGGTTTAGTGGTGGACTTGGCAGTGCTAGGTTAATGGTTGGACTTGATGATCTTAAAGGTCTTTTCCAAGCTAAACGATTCTATTCTACGATTCTAATTAGACTTGGGGTGGAATAAGGAACTTCTTACAAGTAAGTGTTCGATAAGTAGATTATTATTCCTACTTCAAGCAAGAAAAACTGGGAAGGAAAGTGTGATTTTTAATCGGTGACACATCTAGCAGGGTATAAAAAGAACCTTTTAAGAATACATTATTCTTGGGTTGCTTTAACATGACCCAACTTAATGGCGCATACATCTTTTCAGTCATAACTCAGAGTAGAACACTCTGAAATCAAACTTACCTTGCCTAGGGATTGTTCCTCCTTCCTTTGCTCCCGCCAACACAAAGTGGAGTTCTGCACACGTAGGGGGACAGGAATACAATAACCTCATGAGTTTTCAGCATTATGCAAATATATTACACAACAGAGAAATCTTCTTTGAAGAACCTAAGAAGATCTTTCTCCAAAGCACGTGCAGTCTGATTCACGCATCATCTGCCTCAACGAGGTGACTGGATTTTCTCCAGGTTGAGAGGATAGCTATTGCTTCTCCTCTCGCGTCAATTCTACGGCTGAAGTCTGGATCCAGAGTTCCTCAGGGTGGACAGAAATGCTCATGTTAACTGCAAGGGGGTTTTGGGTCATCTCTTATTCCCTCTAATGAGGGAAGGATTTGGGGATTAATCACAGTGCCTTCCTTCCTTGTCAGCTGTAGAAACAAGGACTTAGGGGAGGGGAGGGGAAAGAACTCCTTTCTGGCCTTTGCTGGTAATTAATCATAAAGTATGAGAATTTGTTTTCCTGCAACCTTGAACAGTGATTGCAAATGATCACCTAGAGATAGGCTTGGGGTTCTTTTTTCTTCATCTTTTTTTACTCAGTAGTAATTTTCCTGGCTAACTCTGGCAGTTGAAATTACATTTGACTTGAGCTTCTTGGATCTCCACAGTACTGAAAACCAAAGAAAATTAAAGGATAGCAAATTTTGCATAATTTCACTCATACTAAGAATTTCCAATTAGCAAGGCATAAATTGATCCTCTTTGCTTTAATATCTTGGGTTTTTTCCCCCTGCATACAGATAACAGCTGAGTTTTAATTCATTTTAATTCTATTACCATACATAACCATCATGGACTGTGATAAGTATCTCTCCTGTACACAAATGCCTTTGAGAACTACCCATCAAGTACTTATTTAACCTCATTGTCAATGGAAATAATAGCATTTACTGTATGTGTTTATTTTGCCTCATTTATAGAGCAAATTAACTTTTTTACACAAACACACCAGTATTTCTTTTTCCGTTGACATTCTTCCCAGTGAGGCTCCACTTTCTAGGTTGCATTCCCTAAAGGTTTTCTGCACCTCTGTTAGTGTACCACTCGGTGCATGTAACCAGATTTTTATTCTCAGTATTATTATTAAATATCATTAAAATGTGACAGAAAGTTTTACTGAGGTGAATGGGATTGTATTCTTACAGGAAATGCAGCATATTTAAATTATGATGTGGATGAAAATTCTATCTCTTAGAAAAGAAGTGTTAAGTTGCTACATATAAACATGTGTGCTGCATTATATATGCTATATAATGCTGAAAAGAATAGAAGATTTTTTTATTGTTATTTTCTGACTCCTTATGACAGCCTCTTTAGGTGTCTTGCTGAAAAATTATGCAAGCTAAACCAAAGTACACTAAAAAATCCTCCAGTGCGAGTGGACATTTTTTACTATGGAAATAAATCTCCTGCAGTGGATAGCAATTATAGACTAATGATAAAAACAAGACCAAGTTTCTCAGGGTAGAGGATATTCTTACTGTGACATGCACTTGGAGTTCATGAGGCTGCAGGAGGACAGTAACCAAAAATGTGATAAGTGTGATTTACACTGTTCCTCATGTCTAAAGGTAAAGAAATGGTCCTGAGCTGTGCCAGAGGCCTGTGGGGTCCTGGTGGGTATCCTGGTACTGACCAGCCATCATCACTGATGGGGCTCACGGCAGACATCCCCTTGAGACACTGCCACATCCAGATGAGACTGGAGATAATCAAGTGTCTGAGCAGCAACAGAGCATCAGAAGATGGCCAGCCACCTGCGTGTCCCCTATGGGTACAAGCATCATCCAGCACAGCTGGGAAGGTGTTAGCCTGGGGGGAAGGAAAGTCATTCTGAGTCTTTCTAAACAGGTGAACTGTTTAGAAACAGTTAAAACTGACGAGATGCTCCTCCATCTGCCTTGCAATAGTCATTCCGGTGGCTTTTCGAGTGATGCTGCTCCTGTCTTGAAAGTCCCAGCCCGTTTCTTGCAGCCAGGCGGGATGATATCACCTCATTGCCCTGCACTGTGGTGCGCAACGTTAAGGAAGGAGGGACCCTTTAGAAGAAAGTATTGTTTTCATTTACTCATGTATTCCACTCACATTCGGCAAAGTTCGTGTCTGTATTCAGGGAGATCATCACCAATCTTTGTGATTAATACCTTGCAATCACAGCACTAGCCTTGCCTAGCTGCCAAAGGAACTGATGACAGCAAATTAGTTAATTATAGATCTAATTAAAATATTAATATCTTCCGTGTCGGTAGTGGATGCACTTGTGTTCTGTCTTCAGCACCGTTATTGTCCCTGAGCCATGTGCAGCCCGGCGCGTACTCTAGGTGCCACAAACGGCACCTCTGAGGTCCGTGGCTGAAGGGCTTGGCCAGGGACACACCAGAAATGGACTATGTTTTGTACCTTTCGGGAAAGAACATTTTCCTCACAGAGTTGGAATTTGCAGCTTGGGTGGTGGGATGAAAAATGCATCTCTGGGATTTGAGCTGTAACGGGAAAAGACTTAACAAATACAAGTAGATTCTAGTTGTACCCGAAATAACACCTATAAACACTTAAATGCAGTTGAAGAAAAGTAGCATGAATGCAAATACTCAGAGCAGGTACATACCCACGCAATAGGAGGATATACTTCAACTATCGTCTTCTACACATGGAAATGGGAGAGATTGGGCAATCTGAATGTTTTCTTTTTTGAAGACCAAACCCATTAAGCTTTGTCTTGGTGGTGTAACTTTTTCTCAGCTTTTTCTCTGTGTTGTCACTAAGGGAAGAGACTGGAATATACGTAAGACTAAAACACACTGTTCTTACAATGTGCATTTTTCTCTCTTTTGTTTTACTACCCATTCTCTATGGCTTCTGAAACAGGATGTTTTTTCCCTTTTCCATTTAAAATTTAAAAGTTTGAGAAGTTTTTGCTGCAAATAATTAAGCATGTTCATGCATTCCTGGGTCTTCACCTCTTGTCACAGAAAAAACAAAATGGAAAATATAACCATATGGAGAAGACGGTAATAACAGGATAAAATACTGTTGACCTCTTATCACTTTCACTTGAAATTAGCATTTATTTTTTTTCTCATTTGATGCACTGTCATTACAGGGTATGTGTGTGTTTTAGTATTTTTATTAATAAACATGGTAATTTAACAACCAGGTTAATGGCAGTTTTAATGAGAAAGAATATTAATTGGACAGGCTGGGGGATCTTTAGGTGGCTGCATTTTTTTTCCTTAGAATCTCACTCACCCTGTCCTCGAAAATACACAGCATATGTGCCAAGGGTTGGGGGTTTGTTTAAATGTTGACAGTTAATGCACACAGCTTGTACTATTTTGTTTCATTTCACAGAGCCTTTTGCACAAATGCGGATTCATGCCACCCCAGCCATGGGATTTACAGATTGCTAAATCTTAAAAGGTTTGCATAAACAGGCGTCTTGCTATTGATAAGACAGACAATGTGACCATCTGTCATTCTTCTGCAGCCAAATGAAAATGACATAAAGTATGGGTCTTGTCATTTAAAAACTAGTAATTTCCCAGCTCTTGTTAGCATTAATTTAAGCTCTCGTGCTGCAGCGGGATGCTTGGCAGGCAGTTGCTCTCCCAGTGCAGGCGCACCGAGCCCTGGCACGGCCGTGCCCTGACTGTCCCGGGAGAAGGGCACCGGCACAGGGGCTCCATCCTTCCTCTGTCCCTCCCCCAGCAGCGCAGACCGCCTGGCCTGTCCTCCCTGGCCTCCCCCAAACGACCATTGCTCAGCAGCTTTCTCCCACCAGTGCTAGCAGCCTCTCCAAAATGTTCCAGAAAAGCAATTGCTTGGAGCAAACCAGCACACAGCATGCGGTGGCGATCGATGGGAGCGTGTGTTTTGACTAAAGGCTGAAGGTCAGGCTGCGTCTGTCCCTGTCCTTTTTCCTTCTGCTCTGCAGACAACTTCTTTGCTCGTTAGCCGTCTTGCTCCGTGTGCTCATTTTCGACAACACGTGCTAATTGCTCTGGCTGCCATTCAAGAGCAGATCAGTGTGGCCAGGAGGACGATGCTGGTCTCTAGGAGGCACAAGCCCCAGCCTGGAGTTCTGCTCGCTGAGCCAGCAGCCAGCCCATTTCACCCCAGAAACCTTTACGTTCAAAAGGCAAAGAAAAGCAAACAAACAAAAAATCTACCACCAGCCCCCCACCCCCCAGCAGATTTATGGAGCTGTTTGTACTTCAGAGATGCTGAACAGAGAGCAGCAAGTCAGATTTGCCACGGAGATACTCCGACAGAAAACAGGTTTTCTCCAGTGGAACAGGAAATCACCAGCTCTTTAAACCAGTTTGCAAAATGAGCAGATTTATGGTGATTGTGTGATAACAATCTACAGTTTATACTGTATAGCAGTTTTTACAATATCGTCTTAATGTGGCTGTCAGAACATCACAGACAATAATGGTGTTTTCAGGCTCTCCATAAATCTTGCATGGCTAATAAAGCAAAACTGAAAATTTACCACATACGCAGCAATTCCAAGCTTGTCTCCGAACTGGTAAGGGCTTTTTTATTATCCAAGTATTGCTGTGCATATGAAATACCAAGGGCCTGTGTTCAGACTACCTGTCATCACACAGGGGACATGGAAAGACCATCCTTCTCCTCCTCTGCCTCATTATTAGCTGATCTATGTGTTTTGATGTGTAATTGCAGTAGGTGCATTGTGCTGACAAGTTACCCAAACACTAACTGCACCATTGCATGACACATCAGGAGTCTTCAAATTTTAATAACAATAATAGAACTTTCTACAGGTCCTCTCTCATTCAGACTCATGATATCAGTGCTGGGGCTGACCAAGGGTGTGCAGGTCCCATCTGAGTCTATCCCCTACACACACTGAGCACCTGCAGCCTCTGTGCATTTAAGGGAGAGTTAGAGGGACTTGGAGGCAAAACTCCACAAAATTATTATTATCTCCAGCTCCAAACCTCAAAAGCAATTGCTTTCCTGTGCACCCGGTGGTGTGTCACGGCTGTGCCCGTAGCTCCTGTGGCAGCGATGGGGGTGATCAGCAGACGTCTCCATAAAGCAGCAGGCAAGCAGTCTCTCATGATAGCAGCACCTGAGGCTTTGGCACTGTGTGGCACCAGGCACTCCCTTCCAGATACCTGATTTATATCTTTAAAAACAGCCTTGAACATTTTGCTAACTTGTCTTCTATCTCACAAACAAAACACAGCACACTGTTTTACTTGCTGTACCCCACAGGTGGCCACTTAGTGATTTATTCACATGCCAGCTCCTTTGGTTGCGTTACTGAGGAAGAAAAGGTGCTTTTCCCTGACACTGTACCCCATGGGCACCAGGCACTGCCCTCTGCCTCTCGCCACGGC
Organism: Astur gentilis; assembly: GCF_929443795.1. Lineage (NCBI taxonomy): Eukaryota > Metazoa > Chordata > Aves > Accipitriformes > Accipitridae > Astur > Astur gentilis. Next base: position 918,710 of record NC_064887.1, read on the forward strand.
GAGTCCCACCCGCCCCAGAATGGACAGAGGGTTTCTACAAGTGTTTGGGTTTTGACTGACTGGCCCTGGGACAATGAGGCTAGCACCATGGTCCCCAGGTGTCCCGTGCTCTTTGGGATGCTCACCAAGCACGGTGTGGCTGACAGCCCTTCAAAGGCACATTTTCAGCTTCAGTGTTGATGTTCTTGTTAAGTCCAAAGTAGATCTTATCTTCCTGGTTTTAAATGTTGATGTAACTTCTTGCTACCAGACGCCAGTCTCCCAGTATCTTGTAGTACAAAATCCCTCTGTGCTGAAAATCCTTAGTGTAGCAGCTTTATAAAGCTGCAACCAGTGGCAGGTGATTACATCTTTGGATAAGCAAAAGTGAGTGGAGCACGTGCTTTTCTACACAGATAGCAAAATAAATAAATGAATAAAACCAGAATCTTTGGATATGAAAAAAATTGTTATAAATGCAGTAAGGTTCCCAAATGACCAAGCTTAAAGTGGAAAGATCAGGCTTGTCCATGCCCTACCAAGAATTCTTTCAAAATGACAGATTCCAGTGATGAGAAATTGCAGTCCCAGGCAATGCTGAGGGATGAACACACTTCCAACCTTGCAACGTTGCAGAGATTCAAAGCACTGATGAATAAGGCCACTAGTTTTCATCCAAGTTCTGTTGAGACCAGTTTCCAGGGATTAATCTAATAGTCTTGCAAGTCTGATTAAGCTATTATGATTGCAGACAAGGCAATGAGAAGTTGTCCTGGAGATCAGTCATCTGCCAGGAAAGGCAGAATGTGTGAGTTTTCTTCCCGTGGTCTCATGGCCTTCCCCTGCAAATGCAGGTAGTCCATGCCCACCTCTTGCTCATAGGAAATATTAAATAAAAAGATTTATCTTTGAACTCCACTTGTTTCCCAAGCTAAGGTGCTCTCATTGCTTTGGGGTGCAGAGAACACAGTTTCAGGCAGAACATGGACTGCTCTTCTAAAGCCAGCACCTTTGCCGTGGTCCTAGCACTGTGCTACCACCTTCCTTCACATTTCAGCCCAACGATTAGAAGACTCGGTCTAGAAAAGAGATCTTTTAGTTTAACGTCTTCATCAGCCCTAAGCTTGACCCACATCTTCAACTTCTGTGTACAGTGCCTGAGGCTGGACTCGAGGTTACCTGCCGTGCTAGGAATAGGGGTGGAACAGAACAAATCACAAGCTCTTCTCTTCTTGTGGAGGCCTGCAAAGAAAATTGGTGGGGCCAGAAAGAGAAGAATCAAAAGGGAGAGCGGCTGCCAGCTGGCGGTTAGGTCACCCGTTGGGGAAGGAGAGAAAGGATGCAGGCAGCTCCGGGTGCCGGGCAGCAGTGGCTTTCCCCAGCTTCAAAGCCTCGCACTCTGCTACCATGAGTTGTGCACAGAGGAATAATGCAGAGGATTTGGAAGACATCCAATCATACCCTGATACCTGCCTCTCCATGCCAAGGGTGTATGAAGATTTCAATGCTTGAAGGCACCTGCTGTCTTGGATGTCTTTGTTTCTTTACACGTGCTTACTTTTTCACTCTGAAATTTGTGTCTTTATGGCATCCCACTTTGTATTTCTTCCCTGCTGGTTTCAGTCAGGTTTTAGAAGGGGCTGTGTGCTACAATGTGTTTCCCTTAACTGATTTTTAAAAGTAATATATGACTTTAATTGCCTAACTCATTCCAAATGGCATAAGACTAAAGGCAATTGTGAATGCAATCAGCTAGAATAATTTAGTTTACTTCAACCTTTTTTTACTCTTCCATTTTTAACCTGTTCTCTTCCCTTTTGAAAAGGCAAATGGTAAACTATATTAACAAAAAGCTGTATGGCACTGCAAAGGTGTGATAAACACCGTCTCCATTGCAGCCACTCTCTCAAACAACCAGGTCCTGTTAACCGCACTAGGTCTGATTTTTTCAAACGTAGGGGCCTATGCTAACTTTTCAGACTGTGAACTGGGAGGGTAAAGAAAGGATAGGAAAAGGTTTGGAACCTTGAAAAGTACTTCCAGATACCACATGCAACATCTTAAATGGCAGTTCATGTCCTCAGTGGTGAGCACCTTGTTTCGCAGTTCCTGCAGCGCATGGTCCTGCTTGGGAAAGGGGTGGTGCATCGGCCAAGTTCCTTGTTCAAAGCCGACAGGATGGTAACAGGTCCATTTTTCACCCTGAAAAAAAAGAGTCATCTGTCAAAAGCCCCTCCAGAGCCTGCAGACTGGCACCAAAAATAGCAAAACAGGATCTAGTGCTTTGTAGGGCAAGCACTAGACCAGAGTCACCGTGAAAACAGGCAAAACGGAGACAGAGGAGAGCACCCTGACACCTGGGGCAGGTAGGGATGTGCTGTGTCATCCACACCACAACGATAAGGAAAGACAAAAGTGTTAAATGTTGGTGTTGTTTTCTGCCCATAAACCAATGATGTTACCTAAATAAGTGTGTGGAGGGAAACACACACAATTTTTTCTTCTTGAATAGATTTCTGTGCTCTGGGGGAAATTCTCCAGGGCTGCCCTGATCAAAACTGGGAGTGCTGTGGCAGGCTCAGGGAAAAATCCCAAACCTCTACAAGTGCCAACAAAGGCAGAATTTGGCTACTTTTCCAGGACTTCTGCTCCAGTGAGCCCCTGGGCGGTGCAAAGACATGGGTCATAGCCTAGTTATTGTGGGCAGGATCTGGTCATTTTAGGACAACTGACACAGAAAATGCCAGTTCATCTCTGCAATCTCTACAATTCCTGCGCTGAGAGAAGAGCGTGATGGAAACCATGGGTACAAACCCACCTCCCATGCAAGGAGCTCTTGAATGCAGCAGCATGGGAGATGCCTGTAATCAGGTAATCTATCAGGTTTTATGTTACAAGTGAATCTTTCTTTTCATCATGGAAGGTTTTTGCTGACTTTTTGCTGGGAATTAAAGCAAGAGAAAAAAATTTAAAGAGTAAACAATAAGAAGTCTTCTGAATTCATCCAAAGTGAAGCAGATCTATTTCACTTCAAGCTAAACCACATTTTCTTGTTTGGCTACAGAGCTGAAAAAACTACTGTTTGCTCAAAACTATTTTAAATCTATTTCTTTTTCCCCCCTCTGTTGAAGACTGCCTCCGTAGCACCCTACATATCTCCCAGGCAACCCAACCATCCTAAAGGAAATATGGAGAGAGGAGCTTACTTCTCCAAGACACATTTACACTAGTGCACAAATAAGCAACTTCTTTTCTTCTTTCAGGTAGCAATCCCACACTCAGCATTTGGCATATTTTCCCAGCCAGAGCCTCCCCAGGCAACCCAGCCATGGAGAATCTGCAGGCGACCTCCTGACCGTGCAAACAGACCCGCAACTCAAACAGGAGACTTGGAAGATGCACGATCACTTCACCAGCAGAAGCACCAGAAATCCTCACAGCTACAGACAGTGTTTTGGATACATAAAAAAGACAAGAGAAGAAAAGGCAACTGTTGAAAAGAAGTTGGTTTTCTTTTTAGCAGGTTCAAATGGGACTTTCTCAGAAATCCGCATTTTAATCCAAAAGAGTATTCCCTTCAAAGCTTGGCTTTCTCTTGAGCTATGTTATCAAAGCAAACTCACAATTTCAGCTGATCAGAAGGCAAGAAAGAAGCTTCAAGTGAAATGCCCAGAAAATTAGATTAATCAGAGTTGATAAGAATCAAGTGAGACAATTCTGCAGCGCGAACACGACTGAAAACTGTAAGATAACTGATAAAGTATTCCAATGACAATATCTGATTAAAATAAACAAGTTATTATTTTCACAATAATTTGTTTAGCGGTGTCACACTATGCTCTGAATGAGAAAAGACAAAAGCATCTTTGTGATCTAATTACTTTAAAAAATCCTATTAACATAACAATTTGATCCAACTGTTTTTGAGGTGTCCCTGTTTAGAGCATTCATCCCTATGACAACAGAACATTTTTTAAATGCTTCAATTATTTTGGGACGGAACATCTTTTTAAGGAGATGTCCTAGTATGATATGCAAAAAATTCAAGAATAATTTAGGAGAAAAATGAAGTTTAGAAAATCCTCTAAAAATAGCTCTGAGCCTGGAACACAAATGTGAGAAATTCCTTCAAGTCTCAGTTACAGAATATGATAGCATGAGGTACCAAAAATCTAGTTTTAGCAAACCGTCAAGCAGAAACGTGGCTTTGGGCACTGCTTAATAGTAAATAATGTGACTTCCCTATTTCTCAAGTACATGCAAATTAAAGATGCCTAAGATTTTCTATTCTTATTTTTTCACTTAACACTTCCATGGATAGATATGCATTGGAAATCTAAAATATGTTGATTTAACTCTTTATTTTGAGGATTTCTGAAGTAAAAGTTCAATTTTCAGGTAAAGATTAATCATGTCAACTCTTTTTACCAGAAAGACGGAAGAAAAGGCCAAAGCAGCAAAATGCAATTTCCAGCCCTTCAAGTACAAATCCTAAAGCTTGTCAGCTTCATAAAGTGGTACCATAAAATATAACTTACTAAGGAAAAAAATTAGGCTAAACAAGACACAGACCACTTGCATGCTGAACAAAACTCAACGCAGAATTTAAATGACAGCTAGTTTGGCTTAAGAGAGAATTTGAACTAATTTTTCTATGCATTTCTGTATGGACCAACCCCTAAGAACAGGCTCCCCTGGGGCAGAGGCCACGCGGCAGAGCGCTGGCTGAATGAAGGCTGCATCCCCCAGCAGCCTGACCCCTTCGGTGTGCAGTGCAGCGACAGGGTTTCCAGCAATAGCTCTGGCAGCGAGGACGGGAGGGATGGAGCTTGGCTATTCATGTCCTAATTCCAGCGGCAAAGTGGATGATGCTCCTGGCACTGCTGTGACCCACCTCCCCTTAACTCTCACATTCGCAGGTGCGCAGCTGATGGGGAGTGAGAACAGCAAATGCTAACGTCTTAATTTTATCCCTGAAGCAGTCACTTTCATAACACTGAGGATGATCATAATGTATATTCTTCCTGTGAAACGTCTGTCTTCTCCTCATGACCTTTTCCACAAATCAACTCTCATTAATTACCTGGAGTTATGATGTGATACAATCATTATTTGCTCTGTTTAGGTTCATGCAGCATGTTTATTGTCCGGTCTGTTTTACCAACTAATAGCAAAAGACAGTTCAACTGTTTGCAGCTGAATGTGGAGTGGCATTGTCACATGCATGAAAGACGCTATGAGGGGAAAAAGACAGAGAGATGTCAAGCAGTATGCAATCCTTGGTTTTGCATTCAGATTGGGAGATTGGATCCATATGAATTGAAAATAAAAATGTTTTATTTGTTCTTCAATGTAGAGAAAGACTTGTGAAGAACAAACATAAAGTGAACTGTGAAAATGACCGTAAAATGACCAGGGAAATACCAGAACAAATTAGAGGAAATTCACCAATAAAATAAAATAATCTTTATGTGCATGTTAATATGTGCTACTTTCATTACATGGGCTTAGGAGTGATTCTGGAGCTGTGTTTGGAAATAGAAATTTAAAAACCATCAGACACTGGACACTTCGACCATACAAACCCAGAGTGGCAGAGGCAGAGCCTGCTGCCAGGTCAATGGGGTCGCAGCCAGGTGCCATCTGCAGTAAAAGCCTCTGCAGCTCTGGAAGTAGCAGCGCTGTTTCGCTGAAATGTTTTACAGCTTTAATTGCTGTTTGATCTGATGACTAGGTACTATCCATGATTGCTGTTTGACTCCTCTCTTGTATCTCCTGTATTCTGAACTGTTTGACTTAGAAAGAGACGAGTCTTTTCCTCCTTGTGCATGGGCCTATGACTTTGATGGCATCTCTCCACTTCTGTTTTCTGAATAATTCACAAAGAATTCCCAAAAATGTCAAATTCAAATGCAGGAAAGTATGTTGTTACTCATAAGAGGCTCTTGTAAGCAAACATCTGATTACGCAGAGCGAATCCGAAATAATGCAGAAAACTTAGTTTCTCAGGTTCTTACGGAAGCTCACATCCTCCAAGCACACAATTATGGGCTTTAGTCCTGGTTGAAAAACTGAAAGGAGAAGGGAGCATCATCTGGTACGAGCTGCTCCGGCCGTGGGACGGGGAGCGGGAGTTCAGCGGGTTTCACGCGCGCCTGGTCCGATGGGATCACCGAAACTTCCCCTGTGGGGCGAGCAGCAGCTGGCGTGGGGGGATGAGGGGGAAAAGGATGGGCTGAGCAACAGGGGACAACCACAGCAGCACCCCGTGCCTGCATCACTTTTCGGTGCACTGCACAGCCTGAACAAGCATCCAGACAGCAGCAGCAGCATCTGCATTCCTCCCTCACCGTGTTCACTTGATGAGCATCTCTCAAATCCCGATGATTTCGCTGTGGATTTGGGAGATGAACCTGAGTGAAACCCTGTTGCAAGTTTAAGGACCAGCACTATGTATTCACTTTTGCCATATCAGGTTGATTTACAATGTGCTTTAATGAAGTGTGTTGCTATGGTGAGACTAGTTTCAAGGGCATCTGTTAAAAAAAAAAGCAGCAGAGGAGTAAATTGTCCGAATCAGATCAATGAGAAACTAGCTTCTAGTGTTGCACCATTTTTTTGCCAGTTTTTGCTTGGCTGAATTAAGAGCAGCCCAAGCCGGGAGAGCGGAGACAAAGCCCTTCATGGATTACAGGGGAGGAAATGCAGTGCTCGTGCATCAAAGGGTCAGTAACGGAGCAATGTTAAACAGCCACAGAATGTGAAATTATGAAATATTAAGCCTGTTGTCTCATGTCCAACTTTTCATCCACCAGTACCCCCACGTCCTTCTTCCCAGGGCTGCTCTCGGTCCCGTCATCCCGCAGCCTGTATTGATACTGGGGGTTGCCCCCACCCAGGTGCAGGACCTTGCACTTGGCCTTGTTGAACCTCATGAGGTTCACATGGGCCCATTTCTCAAGCTTGTCCAGGTCCCTCTGGATGGCATCCTGTCCCTCAGTCATGTCAGCTGCACCACTCAGCTTGGTGAGGGTGCACTCGATCCCACTGTCCATGTCATTAAACAGTACTTGTCCCAATACGGACCCCTGAGGGACACCACTTGTCACTGATCTCCATCTGGACATTGAGCCATTGAACTCTGGATGCAACCATCCAACCAATTCCTCATCCACCAAACAGTCCTCCCATCAAATCCATACCTCTCCAATTTAGAGAGAAGGATGTTGGGGGGGGACCCTGTCACAGGCTTTACAGAAGTCCAGATAGATGACATCTCTAGCTCTTCCCTTGTCCACTGATGTAGTCACCCCATCACAGAAGGCTACTAGGTCCAAGGCTCCTTAATTATTTTTTCTATTGTGTGCCTTGATTAGATTACTTTTCTGCCTCTAGGCTACTTCTCCCACTTTATAACCTCTTTAAAATGTGGTTGCATAGCATTCTAAGTCATATAGTATAATAAAAATTAGTTTTAACAGTTTCTTTCAAGATTTATAACACCTATCTTGCCATACATGTCATAAGCAGAGGAAAAACAAGACTGGTTTGTGGTCAGGTCTCGCTGTGACCAGACGCCCTTCCTCATGCCTGCATGGAGGGGAATGTGCCCTCCCTGAAAGACAGGCTCAGCAGCCCTGTTCACGGAAGCCAGGATGATGCTGGTAATAGGATCAATCCTGCCTCACTGTCCCCCTTCCTCTGAATGCCGTAGCTTCTGCTTTTACCCACACTCCACAGCAGGTCTGCTACTTCAGGTGCATTTATGTGTTGGCCTCCAGGAAAGGTTGTAACAAGGAAATGATCGACAGCTGCAGTTAAACAGAGCATCAGCCTCATGACGTACAGAGCCGTAGCACAGCCGTCAGCATACGGCAGGGGTGGAGGTCTCCTTGTCCCAAATCCAAATCATCCCTTCCTGCTCTTTCTCCCAGAGCTGTTGCTCAGTTTTCTCAAGCCAGTAAGAAGTGTTCCTGTGCTACAGGGTTTGGACAAAAAAAAATCTTCTTAACTACTGTTTGTTCTGGAGGAGGAGGAGGAGAAGGAGGAGGAGGAAGAAGAGGAAGAGGAGGAGGAGGAAGAAGAGGAGGAAGGTTCTTGCCCCCTGTGCCAGCCAGTGGCACCTGGTTCCCATCTGAGGCACCCAGCCCAAAGGACCTGAGGAAGAGGCATCTCCAAGTTGATGGGTGAAGCTCAATGTGACAGCGCAAAGAAAGCAAAGAAGAGAAATAAGGAGCACAGAGCAGTCAGGCAGCTCCCCTACCATGGCCCAAATTAGCTTGAATTTTTTTTTTTTTTTAAATCTTAACTGGCTTGCTTTGTTTTCCTTTCAGTTATTTACAAGTTCCTAGAAGGCACTGTCAAGTCTGAAAGTGATTGATGTCTATTTGTTGGGTCTGGGGGGAAGAAAGACCAACTTTCCCAGCTCAAGAGCCAAAACGAAGGCTCTTGCTGTTCATAGCTCTGGCCCAAAACACTGGCCAGCTCTTGTTCTTTGTCGCTTCCCGCCTGCTGCCTGCTTGCCCCCACTCTGGCACAATAAATTCAACATAAATCATTCCAAACATGGTCAGGTCCCAAGCACTCTTCTGTGGTTTTGAGCCTAGGAATTTTAGCAAACAATGACACTGTAAAGACTAGGGAAAATGTGGGTGTAATGAATGAACAGAGTTGAAATAAGAAACAGACATTTAAGCAACAAAACTTTTTGCAATGTGATTGGCTTGTTTATTTAGTGATTCTCTAGGGGAAACTCCAGCTCTCTTCCCAGAGCCACTGGGGACACAACATCTGCCATGACTTTGGCGAGGCAGGTAGCAGCGGTGTGGTGCTGTTGTTAAGCCTGTCCTATTCACCTTCCAATGTGTATCTGGTTTTTTAGCAGGTATTTATGCCACCCCTCGATTCAGTGTTCAAACTTCCAGCAGAACTTTGTCATGTGATCAAACTAATTATAAAGGTCAAGGCATTTGCAACATAAAAGAGCAAATATAAAGGTCCTTTTCTTCCTGTCACCGCTGTCAGGTAGAGGTCACAGTGCTGCCAAATGGATGCTGAGATTTCAAAGAAAGCGATGCAGCATTGGTATGGTTGGGCTGAGGCATCTTCCCGGTGCACTTGAAAAGAAAAAAAAAAAGAAAACAAAAGTCCCCAATTCCCGTTAATAGTTTCCTTGATGGCTTTCGCTGTGTTGCAGACTTCACTCACCACTCACACCATTAACAGCCTGGTTTAACCTATGCAAGGAGCAGCACTCAGTCATTGCTTTGGGGTATTTCTGTTATTAACGTTTACTTCTTTTGCTGTCGTTGAGACTTCAGTAATAGTCATATCCTTGACCAACTAATTTGGAAAGGTCAAGCCCAAACTCAGAAACACTCATTAAGGTTTTATTGGCTATCCACTCAGAGCAAAGACCAGGACGAAGCCGAAGAATTGCTCTTGAATGTGGGCACTTGCATGCTTCAGTTCAACCAGCCTCTCTCCTAAAGGCATTTGTTCTCTCCCAGCAATGTATGCAATTTCATCAGGTAAAATTGAAAATCCCACCGATGCATTTGCTACCCTGACAGTATAATTTCTCACTGTTTGACCACAAATTCCATTTAATTCATTCTGGACTCAGGGTGGCATGTAGTACACCATAACAGGGGCTGTTTCCAAGTATGCCCTTAATACTTTTTTCCCTTACCCCACTGAAGAACTCAGACAGTTTTTACATATTCTCTCTCGTGCTTTCTTGCATAGCGGAACCATTAAGACAGGGTGGATTGGCCCCTATCTAACCTGAGCCTGCCCTGGTCCTCCAAGTGTAACGGGGACACTGCTCCGGGTCCTCAGCCTTTTGCCCTCCCGGTTTCGTTCAGCAGGTGGAAGGCTTCACAAGGCATGCCCGGCTCCTGGAGCAGCGAGAGCTGCTCGGTGACTCAGGGCTGTGTTTTCCGATGCCTTCCAAGGATATCGGGTTCCTCGAGGTTCGCTTGGCTGCACAAACTGCCTAACAATGATGATTTTTGTGTGCAACACAATGAATGCACCAAACTGTCTTAAACATTACAAATTCAGGTGATGAATACTTCAAAGTTTATTTTAAGAAATATTAGAAATTGGTGGAGATAAGCGGGTATAAAAATCAGGGAGCTCCTATGAGAAACAACATAGGCTCTGAGGATAAATTAAATACATTATTTGAAATATATTATCCACTCCTAAACAATGCATGATTTAGTCAGTTGGAGCCTGTGTGCCATGCTACAAAGCTTCCTGCCATGGGCTCAGTTTTTCCTTCGGCTCTCCCTCTGCTGCATGTGGCCGCCCTCTCCTCTCGGCATCACGATTCCGGTCACCCCCGAGCGATGCTCTCGCTCTTCCCCGCCTGATCCCCCTCGCTCCCCGCTCCAGCTGCCGTCCGCCCCAGTGCCTTGCTCCCGGGAGAGCATTCCAGCCCTGCCCGGGCACTTTTCCCTGGGCACGCCCCCCCAGCCCCACACGTTTTTCCTTGTCCCGGCTGCCCCCTCTCAGCTAAAAGCCCCTGGGCTGAGCTGCCTCCAGATGGGTCCCGGGTGCAGCTGGGACTAGGAAGGGACAGATCCCCATGGCAAAAACTTTCTGGGAGAAGAACAGGTTTCCTCCCAATAACAGAGACATCCAAATGCGAGCAAGCACATAGGACCCTTCTAACTTCTGTCCTTATTTATCTCTGTCATTTTACACAGTTGTGCATACCCACTTCAGTGTTTTTGTTTATGATCAGCGTCTAACACAAATCGACACCTTGTTGTCCTGCAGATGCAAAATAGTGAGGCTGCTTGCTAGCTAGGAGTGTAAAATGGAGTGTGCTATAAACAATAAAGTAAGCACAACAAAGGAACAACAATTAAAAAATGGTAAAACCCAAAAAGCTAATATTTATTTGGAATGAGAAAATAACAGCTACCGAACGAAGGAGTTCAAGTTCAAGAGCATGGCTTGGAAGTGGGAGCTGCTTTAGAAAACCAGTGTCAGATATCAAACTACTGGAATGAAAATCTGGTAGCTACAGATCTTGGAAAATACATCTCAAATTCAGTAAGACACCTGCGTTTCCATAAAGCACAATGATTCCTTCACTTAGCGATAATAATCTACATTGTTCTCAGAAAGCAAGATGTCAGTATCATAAACCAAATAGGTAATAGACGTTTCATAGGTATCATGAGGATAATGGCTCCCAAGACAAAATGAGGCAGGTTATTTTTTATCATGAAATACTCCTGAGAGTTAGGCAGTCACCTGGTTTTTAATCCAGACATCGCAGACCCAAAGGAGTTTTGTTTGAGTGTTACAGGGAGTGGGAAAGGTTTCTGTCTCATGAAAATTCATTGCAAATTACATTAGTACTGCTGAGAAGGCAATAGCATCTAGCAATAGTGGATGCAGTGCCTCATCCATACATATCCCATTTACTAAAGTCTGACTTTATACCATACTAATGGTCCTAACCAGAAGACCACAGTACATCGAGGAGCTAGTGACCCACACAGCAGTTACGTGCGGGCCAGAGCGGTGCTGAGCACACCCTGTGGCTGTGGGATGGGCTCCCCCGGCTAATCCTGATGGAGGAACCTGCAGCAGATCCCGTGGGCACCGGTGCTTACACGGCCTGCCCAGCCACGGCTTTATCTTACAGTGAAGCAGCATGTTCTCACAAGAACATCCTTGTCTGACAGTGGAGATGATGGATAGGTTGTTTTCTCCTAGGAAAATCCTGTAAGAGCTCTATAGACCAAAATGCCGAGGCACTTCTCCACGGATGGGATCTCGCAGCCTGCCGTGCTCGGGTAGGATGTCTGTCCAATGTTGCGACGCTCGGCGTCCCAGCTTCTGAAGGGACCTCAGATTACCATACTATCTGCTCTTCCCTGCTAGTGTTAGCTCCAGTAAATAGTATCTTAATCCATACATGATGGAGTCTGAGTGCCTTTGCCAACACCACTGTAACAAACACCTGTACCAGCGTATTACAGGGACTTGCAATTATTAGCATGGAGTGACAGCAGAAAGCCTCGGAAAGCAGATAATCAATATCAATAAACTAGTATTTGAAAAATAGCTCGTACATGCTCAACTCATTTAATAGACCAATGATATTAATTTTTAAAATGCCCATAGTGTTTGATTTGCTGTATTTTCAGGAGAACAGAAGGGAAGGAGGGAGCTCCGGAGCCTGGAGAACGCAGCCTTTCCTCATCTTCCCTGTTGTGGTTCGTGGCTGCGTGCTTGCTGTGCTCTGCCTTCCCTCTGTCTTTACTCTGACCCACACGCTCCCAGTCCTTCCTCAGCCACACATGCTCCAGGCATTTCTGTGCCCGGTGGCAGAGAGGCTACGATCCGTCAGTCGGTATCCGCACAGCTCTCGCAGGAGACAAAAGAAAAATCTTCCCGGTGTGCAGGTCTTGGTGAAAGCATAGTTGGGGTCAATGTCCTTTCAGATCACTCACCATCACCTTTTGTGCCAGCCCTTTCTGAGCCCTGCTAGTCTAGCAGAGGTGAAAAGCTTCCTTTTCTTTCCAAGAAGGAGCCACAGACAAAACCCGCAGACATGCATTAAACTGCAATTCATCCCTATCATGATAGAGTTTATTCTGAACTGAGATAAGGAATTAAAGTAACACTTCCTTTCTTTTTTTTTTTCCCCCTGCATTTCTTCACTAAAGACTTGTTTATACCAGACTTTGCTGATGAGATATAGAAAACAATAATCTATTTTTAACCAATGCATTTAAAATTGTATTTGCAACATTCTGCTTAATCACTAGCTTTGTGCCTACCTTAAAAGAAACCCAAACACCACCTGCATATTTAAAGCATAAGCCAGGCAGCACTCCCATCACACAATGCCACTGGTGACTACTGGTGACCACTGGTCATCAGTAGTGGCTCCTTCCCCAACCCCAGGGCTAGGAAAGCGGCAGAACGGGCCGGTGCTGGTGTCCCACCTTTCTCTGGCCACGTTGTGTCACCAAGCAAAGGGACACAGTGCAAATGAGCAATACGGTGACAAAATCAGCCTTTTAAAAGTAATTATCATTTCCTCTCAAGAGTATGAACAAGTGTAAGAAGTGAGGACTTTTGCCCCAGGTTTATGGTAGCGCAGGCACTTCAGCATCTGCTGACCCAGCACCCCGTCCCCTCAGCACCACACAACCCATCCTGCATCTCAGAGGCTGCCGGCTCTTGGTGTGACACGCTGCAGGCAGGCTCTTCTGCTTGGCCACGGGACCCCAGCCAACTGAGATAATGCTTGAAGGTCTAATCTTAATCGTAATTTATTTTTTCCTATCATCTCCTTAAATTAAAAAAAACCTCACATTTTACTATATGAGAATGCATACTTTATTTAAATCAGTACATATATATTTTTTATATAAAGGAAGACAAAAAAAATTGAGGGGCTGCACTGCAGATGTCAAGTAAAAACAATCACTAAGTTAAATGCCATCCAAACGTGCCGTGATTGATAGTGATAAATCCCAGCATCATCTGATTTCTTGATAAACGAGGCCAATCTCCAAGTGCCGAAGTTTCCACAGGCAGTGGGTTTGCCCAGCTGTGCAGCCAGCTGGAGACAGCCCCGGCAGAGCTTCCAAGGGCTGCACCAGCACAGGAGGGAGGGCGCCGTCCCCACCCAAACCTTCGTCACAGCCAATTAACTCCAGCAATGATTAATACGTATTGGCAAGAGGTTCGAGGGAATTCTCATTGCTGATGCCCAGGCTGTATTTATTCTGTTGATAAAGATGATTCTTCATCCCCCAAGACTATCCATTTGACATCTGTTATGTCTACAAGGAACTTCTGCCTTCACTGCTGCAATAAAAAGCAGCTTTATAATTGACTTCAGTAGAAGTCAGATCACCCTATATCCGCACACACGAATAAAAGATCGAAAAGAGAAGCAATGACCTCAATCTATTCTCCAAACTTTCATCATTACCCTCTATGGCTCGAGTCCTCTTCTTTCAAAGCTTGCCCTGAATTTAAAATTCACAGCATGTGTACAGAAAAAACAAACAAATGCAAAACCTTAAATGGCAGAAATCAACAAATACAGTGATGCATTATCAAATTAAAGATTAGAAATAGAAATGTTTCTTGTAAAGTATAATCCTCGCCTTGATCCATGCGTTTTAAAAAATCAATAAAATAATGTGCAACAGCCATGCAAGGCTTCTTTTAATGACTTGTGTCTTAATAAATACCATATTCATTACAAACCTACATCAAAATATATTATCTACACTTGCCCATGCTACTTTTCCTTGATTAGAAAGCTTCACCTTGCTAAAGCATGAAAAATGGATAAGAATGGAACGGAATACAAAAGGGCCACTTATTATTTGTCAGCTCGCAGGGTTTGCCCTTTTAAAGCAGATATCAAAATTTTAAATGTGATCTTATAATAGCAGCAGATTTCTTCTGGAGCCATCTGTGATAGATGCTGGGGAACTGCAGAATATTTGGACACTACTGTATTAATATTAGAAATGTTGCATCTGTCTTCCTGGTTTGAGCAGCGACTGCACTGCTGGCTCAAGGAAGACAATAAGGAACACATTTGCAGGAACTAAAACCAAGAGAGGGTAATTAATGCCTTTCTCCAGACCTTTAAAGGTGCAGGCAACAAACTGCTTGAAATTACAAATTACGCACATATGCTTCTACCCTTGGAGAAAACAACAACCACAACAACAACAAAGCAGCTATGATTTGAGAAGTGGGCTGGAAGTGCTGAGGTTGTTGTCAGGGGATCACGGAGGACCCCCATCCATGGGGATCCTGTTAACTTAAGGGAAGAGCTCGTAGGACTTACTGCCTCGTGGCCGGACTCAGTGCACGTGCCTCAGCTCCCCGTGCCCCATGCCTAGACGCCATGCCCGCTGCCATTCCGCACACACGGCGCAATGTGCAAACCTATCCTTGCACGGCGGTTGCACTGGGAGTGAGGTGTGAATCAGAGTGGTTTGTGTGCTGGAGACCTCGGGAGACGGCCAGAAGCCGCCAGCCTGGCTGTGCCTTAACGCGCCCTGTCACGTTTAGTGTCCCCAGGGGACATCCCCTCCTGGCACCTCTCCCAACACATATTTGGGATCCCTGAACATCTCACCATGTTTCAAGCGCTACGCAGATAAGCTGAGAAAGACATGTCCATATCCAGCAGAAATTCATATAGGATTGCAATATTTGCCGTATAATCTTCGGGATTATCTTCAACCATCAGTCTTGAAGCTTGGTTGCAGAGCAGAGCATCCAGGATTTAAACATGCCTCCCAAGGGGTGTCCTGGTGATGTCTGGAAGGGAAACAGCTCCCTGTACTTATCCCGTACAGCCCCTTGTGTCAGGGCTGGTGCATGCTTTCCCTGTAAAGCTGAATCTCTCAGCAGAAAGTTTTTTCTTCAGCAGAAAGTTGTCCCCAAGGGCTGGGCAACCACAGGCATGGCATGCGGCCCCATCCCACGTGAGTACCGATGTGATGGTCCCGTCCCCCCGTGCCCCAGCGAGGAGGGTGACGGTGCTGTCCCCGCTAGGAGGGTGGCTGTCCCAGGTGAGGGCTCCCTCCCTGCCGCGGCATGGCTCTGATCCAGCACCTTCTTGCAGGGTGACGATAATTCGCCAGGTTTGCGTTTTCACACTGTGCACGAGGTGTTTCTGCTGGTTTCTGCACAGCTCCAGGAGCGCCTGGAGCATTTCTCGCTTAGCGTGGTACCTGGGAAAAAATATGTGTGTACGTGGCTTTTGTTTATATTGTTTTATTTGACTGTAGGTAGCGCACTATCCATTACTTGAAATAACAAACTCTCCCTGTTTGCTTACCGGAAAACCATCTGACTCTATCTTTCTCTCCTTGATCCATGAGCACAAACACTAGGAGACCTAATTTCTTCAAGATATTTACCAAAAGATTTAATAATGATTGGATTGGATTTATTGAAGAGAGACAGCATTTTTTTATCTTAAACAGTACCAGAGACCCTTCTCCCCAGCTGCCTAAACCAATTGATCTGATAATAAATTCCACAAAATGAGCAAACAGCCAATATCAACTATGTAAAAAACCCAAACTGCCCTCCTGAAATACTATCATCTAATTAAAATTAAACATTATTGCTACCCACATGATTATTCTGACGTCATAAGCAAGGTCTTTCAGATATGTTCTTCTCCTCCCTGCCCAGAGGACTGCCCATTTTATCTACAGAAATTAAACACCTAACTTTACTATCTGATATCCAATCACTGCCTGGCAGCTGAGCCCTGCCTGATCAAGGACCAGACGTTGCTGCTTTGACCGTCGCATCTTGACCACAGCAGGGACAGGGCCCGTTTTCTCGCTGCAGTACAAGCTCAGCTGAAATTTCTTGAGAAGCGAAAAACGACTATCTCCTTTGATACCTCATCCCAAAGAGATTAATTTAAATGAAAAAATAAGCAGAATATGCATATTTCAATGAACGCACACAGTTGACTGTTTGCAAGGAACTATGCACGAATTCAGTGGAAAATGCAAAATTTAACCTTCAGCCTGCTTTTCGCTTTGAGCAGATTACCCCTTTCATCGGCAGATTACCGCTCCTGTATCAGAGACAGCTACAAAAGTGCGACCGACGATGTGCTGGGGCAGCGTTATCGGCGCTGCAAGGTGAGCGGCTCTGTCGTGCCCACCGAGCAGCACAGGCAGCTGGCGGGGAGGCTGCGATCCAGACAGGTATCCCTTAGATCCCTGAACACAAAGCCTCCTAGCACTGCCTCTGCGAGAGAAAAAAACACGCTCAGATCTGTGAGGATGCGCTCTCGATACATATCTGGCTTAAACCTCTAAGGCGTTTTTGAAAAATCTGAAGTCTCCAAAAAAGAAAATGCAAATAAATAAAGGGTTTTTTTAAAGGCAGTGAAGGGGATTAGTGAGAGTCACACCCCCCTTGCTCGCATTTGCATTCAGCATTCTGATGGCACTTGACTCTGAAATCATTCCAGTAAAGCGGAAAATTAATATTCTAATACGTCTGCTTCTCCACCAACTAGAAATAAGTAAACTGGAAGTAGTAGAGAAGAAATGTTTTAGTATTAACTATGTATATGAATATTTATTGCAATCATTTGCCATCAGACATCTGCCTATCGGGGTGCCTGTTCAATCGTATGTACTGTGAAACACTGTGGGAGCCACAGCAGCAATTATTTTCATATTGTATAGAAAAGAGGTGAACAATTAATTTCTGATAGTCTTTTGAGTAGCTTTTACCACCACTTTTTGCTTGGGTAAAGTGCACTGCGGGAGGGACTCCTTACAGACACCTTTGCTT
Organism: Astur gentilis; assembly: GCF_929443795.1. NCBI lineage: Eukaryota > Metazoa > Chordata > Aves > Accipitriformes > Accipitridae > Astur > Astur gentilis. Next base: position 936,032 of record NC_064887.1, read on the forward strand.
CTCCCAGGAGCGTGTGTGGCTGCGGGCACAGGCGGACAGGACACGGGGGGCTGGGGCTGGGACCCCCCCAGAGCCACAGCTCGGACAAAGCAAGGGGTTTCGCAGACCATGTGCGCCCAGAGCCAGGCCCCCATGGGAGCAGACCCCCGTGTCCCCCGCCAAGGCACGGCCATGGGGATGGATGTGGAGATGGGGACAGCCACAGGGACAAGGATGGTCATGGGGACAGCTGTGGGGGTCGGGACAGCCACAGGGACAGCCATGGAGATGTGGACAGCCACAGGGACAGCCATGAGGATGTTTATGGTGATGACCATGGAGATGGAGACAGCCATGAGGACAGCCACAGGTAGAGCCACAGGGATAGGGACGGCCACAAGGATGGCCACAGGGATGGGGATGGCCATGGGGATGACCACAGGGGTGGTCATGGGGAAGGCTGCAGAGATGGGGACAGGAGTGGGGATGGCCACAGCACAGGGACAGCCATGGGGAAAGCCATGGGGGTGGCAAAGGAGATGTGGATGGCCACAAGGATGGCCACGGTTAGGGGGACCGCCATGAGGACGGCCACAGGGATGCCACAGGCATCGCGTCCAGGCTCCCAGCTGCCAACTGCCCCAACATCCTACGCCACCATGTCTCCTCAGGCTGCGCTTACCTTTAACTTCTGCTATTTGTAGATATAAACGTCTCCAGCAGCAGAGGCATAAACAGAGCGACAAGACCCACCTGCACCACATCTGTGTTTGCTAGACAGGAAACCCTGGCAGGGGTCTTCAAACTGCAGTTTGTTACTTGGAAACTTACAGTTACTTGGAAAACACATGAAGTCTCACTTTCCTGTAGGAAAACCAGATGTTTATAAATTAATAAGAATCCATAAATTTAGATTTTCACTGATATTTATAAATATTTATGTTTGTTTAGAGCAGTCCTTTTTCTATAGCTTTGCTTGCTACTCTTCCAGTAAACCCGAAAGCCTAAATATTAACAGTGCTGGTTTGTGTCTTTAAAATTAATTTTAATGTTCATTTAATGATTTATGGTAAACATGCCATGGGTGTAAATGCTTTCTTACTCATTTTCTTTATAGAGTATTGACTCTGCCTACCTGTTATACGGGTAAGATTGCAGACCTGTTTCTGCACTGGTCTAATTGGACGCCGTTCCATGCAGCCCCTTCTCCACTGGGACGGTGCTGGGGGTGTTTCCTCGTGTGGCCAGGGATCGGGCCAGCTCTTACCTGGGGGTTACTGAGACACCCTGCCCCTCCACAGGGAGTCTGTCCCTGTTGTGTTGTAAGAGAGGAAAGAAAGGGAAAAGTGGAAGAAATATTGGGTACGGTTTGCAAAAAGTCCGCGGTAGTGGTGGTCAGACTGGGCTCCAGCAGGTACCAGTACCGGCACTGTCTGCTGGGTGGTGGAGCACTGGCTGCCGTGTGCTGATGTGCTTTCAGATCCCTCTCTGCACTTTTTGGAAGGCAACAGTAGTATGGGAAGAATCTTTAGCAGATGGTGGGAACGCCGACAGCCACCACGGTCGGTGCCTGGTGCGCGGGCTGCGGGCTCGGACGCCTTGGCAGCGCCAGGGATGATGCTATACGGGAGCAGGGGTCTGCAGAGCATCGCCTCTGGGTCCGCTCCTGGGGAAGTATTTTTGCAGCTCACCAGCTAAAAGTTAACTCAGCATAAATGCATCAGCGTAGTTCACCTATCTCCATATTTTTGTGTGTTAAGAGAGAGAATTTTGTAAGTCAACAAAATCAGGGATTCAGGCAGAAGGAGGGCTGCCATACAAAGCGCACAGGATGAATGGCAGTGGAGGAGCTGGAGCCCCAGGTAACCCCGCAGCACTGCAGCCTCCTTCGGAGAGCGCTGGGGCTGGTGGTAGGTTTCTGTTATTCATAATACTAAAATCGTACATTGTAGGTGTAGTGTCAAGCACAATGTATTATTTCTCTGTTCAGAAAAGGCAAAATCTGCTGGGCGTTCCAAGGTGTCAATGTGCTTTTCTTCTTTTTGCTGCAGCAATCTCAACCGCCCCGCAGCAGCGGGGGACGGGAAGGACTGTCTCCCTCGGGGCCCAGAGACCTCCTGCAGGACAAACCTCAGTCCCCCTCAGGGCCCTGCCTTTGAATGCACCCCAGCCCCAAACTGCATTTTCATTACAGGACAAAGGCAGAAATTCAGAAGTTACAGAAGCAAAAGGAATTTTACCAAATCTAGAAAATGCTGGAATCTAAACAATTTTTGGTTGCAGGAGCAGACTTACACCTCCGGGTCTATAAGGCCAGAGAGGAAGTTTTCACACTTCTTTCTTTCCACACCTCAGCGGCCACAGAGTCGGGCACCCAGCCTCCGGCAGAGACGAAGACCTCGAGTGCCGCTGGCGGCGAGTCTGCTTCGCCCGCCGAGCGGGCACGGTCAGCCTGCTCGCGCTCCTTACACCGCAACGCGCAGACCACAGTCCTGCAACTCCCGCTAGGAAACACCTGCGCTGCATGCAATGTCAAATCTCCTGCCTGGCAGCAGGGAATCCATACGCGGTCCTGCGAGAGAGCCCTGACCCACTTAAGGCAGACAGGCATCACTCACGGCGAGCTGGCACCAGGCACTCTCTTGTTTCGAAGTAGGCTGGCTCTTTTATAAACTCAGGACGCACAATTCACACTGTAAGGTACGTTATAACTAAAATACAACCTAAAAAATTCTGATCTTGCGACGCCATTAAATAATTATGGCTTATTCACATTATTTTCCATATTTTAATGTCTGCACTTTGTGATGACTGAATATACAGTAGGAGTGAATCACTCATTTCCAAGTATAAAACTTGCATATTGTAAGGCTGAATTATTCATATTATTCCTGTTTGGCCCTATTTCTATTTACATTCTTGATACTGAAAAATATTCTTCAGAGATGAGTTTTACCAATTAAAATTTAAAGACAGAATTTGACAACACACATTATTAAATCATCACAAACCAGGACAGTAAAAATTAAAAATGTGACTGGTGTCAGCTGGCGGTGATGTTGTGAGTTGGTTCGAAGTGGGTCACAGTTTTCCAAAGCAGACTTAATATAAGGTTTGGCTTTTTTTTTTTTTTTTTTTTTTTTTAGTGTCTATTACCTTTTTTGTGCCTATTAGGTGCTTGAGACCATGCATTCACTGCTGCTTGCTATGAGCTGCATCCTGACACTTGCTCTGCACTGCCTGCACCCACCCTGCCCTCGGAGGCAGTCTCCGGAGCTGCTGCAAGCTCCCTACCTGGCACACTTTTTACATACTCATTTTCCCCTTGTTTTTCTTGTCCATTTAGATATGTATCCATGCAATAAATCCAGGGGTAAGAATGAAATTATGTTAGCATGCAGAACATGATCACTATCTGCTGCATTGTCCCATATTTGTAAATGAAGAGAAAATGCCTGAAATAATGAAGGCATTCCTGTTTAAATGTGCGTTACAAGGCGTACATAAATTATTTTAAAGTTATCCTGGAATGTGTAAAGCTTTTAAAGTCAAAAACTATCTTTAAAGGCAAAGACTTGAAGAAAGTGTCAGTGTGCTATAGCTCTGATCCTGAGCAGAGCAAGGCAGGGCGGTGAGCGAGCACAGCAGTTTGGCCACTCTTGTAACTGTGTTTTCAGGAACTCAGAAGTCCCTTACATTGCAGGTACTGTGCAGATTTCTCCGCCGAGTCTCTTCTGCCTTTACCAATTCTATGCTAACTGCAGCCACAGCTTCATTTTTAAAGTTGAAGGGCTAAAGATGGTGGGGTTTGATTTTCACAAAAAAGGCAAGTTGACACCCAGATTCCAACATTCATGTTTTGACCAGAAAGGATGTTGACATGGGGCTGATGCAGAGCTGTGAAAATCAGCATGTACACGTTCAACAGTGATCAAACCAGCCAGGTCAGCCCCGCCAAGGAGCTGGATGCTGGTCTTATGGATTTTAAGGCTAGAAGGGATCATTATGTTCATGTATCCGGACAGTCTGATTAGCATGGGCAAAATAGAATAGCAGGATTAAAAAATGATGGGAAATGAGTATATTATGTAAATTCAATCCATATTTAAATTGTGAATGCACAGTTTAAAAAAAAAAGTGGGAAAAGGTAAAGCAGAGCCTGTGACAAGCAGGTTACATTTTGTTTGTCAGCTACAGAGTTGTGCATGCTTTGAGTTAACAGCTCCTTTTACGACCAAGTGCTCTGAACTGTAACAGGGGCTGCTGAAGCAGGACCGCCGGTCTCCTCCATTCCTGCAGAGCCCTGCTCACAATGTCGGGGTCAGAGCGTTATTGCTTCGCTTTCTAATATACTTCCCTTGCTTCACAGTACTGAAAAATCTTTTCTATATGAACTGCCCTACTGCCATGGGGAAAAACAATGCTGTAGTTGTTCCTTTACATTTGTATTTCTGCCCTGATGATGCAGAGGTGATTTAACCAGTTCTTACCCCTCAGTGCCTCCACACAATCTTGTAGGCTCATGCAAACCTCTGTCTCACTTTAACTTGGAGCACCAGGGCTTGACCTGTCTCAGGACCCTACCCGAGCCCACCAGCCCGGAGCCTGGCATGCTGCACCATCGGGCTTGAGAGAAAACGGGGACTCGGACACTGAGCAGCAGCAGCAGGATCTCACCACGTTCGTGTGATGCAGGCATACACGAACCTGCTGAAATCTTACGTAGATCTCTAAATCCTGCCAGCGTGCCTTGCTCTAGCTTTAATCTCTTCTCTCAAAGAGGAATAAAACCATTTGGATGTTACATGCCTCTAAAATAACAATAACAATGGTTCACCGCAAAGACTGTGACCTCTAAATCCACTGGGATGAGGGGGAAACCCGGGACCTTGCCATCCTCAAGTGCTTTCTCACGGGCTTTTCGAAGGCTTGCTGGAGGCAGGGCAAGTTCCTCTGCAGCTGGAGATCATCCCTGCTCCCAGAAAGGGTTGTGCAAGAAACAGTAATAATACAGCAGTTATAAAAAGCCATAGAGGGAGGGAGGGTACATTGTATATAAATTCAATCAAAAACTCCTCAGAAGTAATTGGCCAAAGTGATTGGGAAAATTGATGGTGCATAATAACCCTGGAGACTTTCTGCCCGCTCCTCTCCAGGTGCGAGCAGCCGATGTGCCCGTGGTGCAGCCACGCCAGGTGCCCGTGCTGGGACGGCACGCTGCTGAAATGCCTCGTCTTCCCTCACGTGAGGCAGTGCCGAGGAAGGGGCTATGCAATTAATCCCCTTCAAGGTGAGCCTTACATTTGCCTGGCTCCTTGCTTATATGTTACCGTGCAGGTGAACAACTTCTGCAATGTCGTGTTGCAGCTTTAAACCCAAAGCTGTAGCTCCCACAGCAGGCTCCGTGTGCACGGTCTGTGCCGTAAATTGTTGCTTTGTGGACACCTTTAAACTCTCTGGTTTTGAAAGTAACCAGTGCTTGCCAGGAGCATGGATGGAATGGTGCATGAGTCTGCCTCTTAACTGAACATGGGACCTGCTGTACCAGAAATCACTCGGAGCCAGGGAGTCCGAAAACAGATGGATTTTTGGTTTTGTGTGCTTAGTCATATGTGGAGATGCAGAATCTTGTAACTAAGGTGATCCCGGGGAAGAAACTAAGCTTTCTGCAAGCTGAACACAGAGATCTAAGGTGATGCTTCTCAAGAAGGCCAAGTACATCTCTCCAGACCCTCTGTAGCTCTCCTAATAAATACAGCAAGATGAAGCTTGCCACACACTTTATCTCAACAGCAGATACACTTTTCCTTATTACACTTACAGAGTGGGGTTTTCCCATGTTTTAGGCATGCTTTATTTTACATACACCCCCAGCAAGCCTATGACCATCATTATATACTGGGTATTATTCATCTACAGTCTCTGTGGCCCTAGCTTTTCTTTCAATGCTGATACTAGCACTTTGGACACTCTTCTGTTCATAAACTCTAAACTGCCCATTCTGTTAGGTTTGGCCGTAACTGGATAACTTTCCTTGACTGGCAATAGCTTGTCAAGGGTTGATGCAGAATTTTCCACCAGGCTGAGTCTCTTCCAGTGTTGTTTTTTTTTGCAGACCCCAGTTATGAGCAGAGTTATTACCAAACGTGGGCAGTCAGAGCCACACTGCAGCCTTCCTCACCAGCTCTTCCTGCACTTCACGGTCAGCTCCTCTCTGCATGAATTAGCTGCCAATTTTTACCAAACAGCAAATGTTTGTGAACTTGTCAGCATAGTACAGGTGCTCTTCCCACCCATCCCTGCAGGAGCTGCTGCCTCAGGGGTCCTCTCCAGGTACAAACGCCAGTGGGGCAGCGCCGGGCTCTCCCGGGCGGCTCTGCCCACCTCCTGTTTTTTTCCTGCACCTTGGTAAGGAAAAAACAAATGAAGTTTTCCTGGGGCCTGCATGCAAAAGAAATTGGGTGAAGGGAATAAAAGTGGATTCACTTTACCTGTGCAGGGCCGTTGTGAGCTGTATGTGTTGTGACCCGTGGTACCCAAGTGAGCCAGCACACCATCGCTGATACAGACGTGGCTGCTTTCACTTCATTATCTCGCTTCATCTGCCAGACTGACCTTAATATGAAGTGAAGGCTGGGGTTTTTTTCTTTTTTTTTTTTTTTCTTTTTTCCCCCCAGAAGTTCAGATCTGAAAAACCCCACTGACATTGTCCCCGCTGTTCTGGGTGGATGGGAACAGGGTGCAGAGGACGACAGCATGTTGGGGACTGAAGGGTGGGAGCCCTGCGTCCTGCGGCCAGGCTGTGAGGGGGATCAGCTCAGGGCTGCTTTCATGATATATAAAAATACATGTGTATATGTAGGTAGGTAAGTATATAGCATATACATATATATACACACATATGTAATTAATTATGCTTCTCTTCAAAAAAATCAGTCAATGTCACAGTTAACTCTGTTAACCCTTTCAGTTGCTGTGAAATACAGACTCACTGTTGTGTTAAAGGGTAAAGAAGTTTGGCAGAAAATAAACCCCCTTGCATTCCAGCTTATCCTCAGATGTCAGACGGGCTGGGGGCAGCTAGGTTTAAATTCTGAGTGATGTCCAATTCAACGCTCCAAGTCTGATCGTGTTGAATACATTGAACTATCACGATGATGGATGCACTAATAGCCTGCTGCACTCTCAGCTTAGCCACGTTCAACACACGAGAATTACCAGGCTTAGGGAGTTTGGTTGCGTTAACGAACTATCACGACTAGATTAATGAGCAGTGCAGTTTATTAAAGCAACAGTACAGGTTCTTTTGGATTGCTGGTGATAAATACACTGTCTGCAAAGCATGTGCAAATAATAATACAGTCGACTACAAGCACAGTAAATTACGGAAAAGCTCTATAAAGATTTCTAAGTTTCCCAGGGAAGCACTTGGTATAACTGAGGGTTCAAATCTCACCCAATAGGTGTCCCTGTGGGGTGGAAGGGAGGTTCAGCCCGTCAACTGATCCCAGAAGTCAGCGATGTCCTCCTGACTTGTCTATGATGGTGTCTTCCCTAACATTCCTCCTCTCTTAAACCCTTTTATATTTTCTTATTTTTAAGGTGGAGCTTGAATGACTCCAGTCATACATACCTTTACTTTGATTGGTATAAAGTTCTCTCGCTTTGCTTTTAAAGGTATATGCTAGAGAAAATTCAGAGTGCATGCTCAGTGTGGAGGTGGTCACACCTTGGAGGCACGTAGCTTTTGGGATAGAGGTGTATTTTGGTATAATGAGATTATAATGAGCAAAGTTCACCCAGAGAACATGATTTAGCATGTCGCTACTCCAGAACTGGGCACTTACAATATAAATCAGAAGTAAGACCCTAGTGTTGACAGAACCCCCACTGTTTCACCTCCTTGCTTCAGTGGACTCAATGCAGGGACCAACTGTTCTTGTTCCTATCGTTCCAGTTCCCTATCCCTGCAATCACAGAGCCTGGCTGTGGCATCTCCACTGCGCTCCACCTTCCATATTACTTCTCGGAGTCAGCATACCGAGCTCCCCTGGTGTTGCTAACATCTAAGGTTGCAGGTTATGTTGCTTAGGGAATTATTATGGAACAGATTTCATGTATACTCACCACATTCCACCCTGCAGGTTTACCTTCCCTTAAGAGCAGGGGACATATCAATGTCACCTCCAGCAATCATTCCACACTCTCCTACATGCTCCACCTGGTTATTAGCAGCAGGTATTTGCTGCTAATGCTTTTTTTACATCTCCATAATAATGTCAAGAAATACTGAAATCTCTATATTTAAATTGCTCTGGTAAAGTATAATACATTAATCATAAATAATTTATATGAATCTGTCCTTTTTTTCAGCACATCTCAGCAGTGTCATAGTAACATCCCTTCCATATAACATTACTCTGTATTCTCTTAGAAGAGAAAAAGGAAGGGGGGGAAAAAAAGAAAAAGAAAACTAGGTGAATATTTCTTTTCTCTCTCCTACTCGATAGGAACAATCCCCAGTAGATTTCCTCAAGCCAGCCTTTTAATTTTACGTAACACTACCAGGTGAAGTAGGGAGAGCTGCTGCGGGCAATTTCAGCTACTGTCAGAAGCATTGCCATTAGTGTATCTTGGTTTATGCTGTTCAGCTTACAAGAATAATGACAGCAAATGCACTCCTGCTTTCAAGCGCAGCGTTGTACCGTACATAGCATTCTACTCCATTTCATGGAAATGACCAGGTGTAATTTTAATTCATTTTCTGCCATTATATCTTTTTTGCTGGATTGTTTATAATTCACTACTTCTCTACCCCTTATCTAGCCGCCCCTACCAAACAAGGCTTTGCCACTGACACGCCAGCCCTCAGGAACCCATTTGGTCAAGCAATGGAAGAACGCTATCAACTTTAATGATGATTTTCCTGCTATATAAACACCTGTTTTCTTGGCACGCCACGTTAAACCACTTACATCAAGGTCAGTGATAGCGTTTTATCTTCCATCACTGCAAGGCAGAGACATCAATCTGTATGAGCAGTGAAGAGCTGCGAACACCGAGCAGTTGCAGGTAGGACTGGCCACGTCTGCAAAGGCAGAGCTGCCAGGAGAGCCGAGCTGAGGAGCCCTGCTGCCCCCAGCACCCTGAAAGAGATGTTCCCTATCCTGGAAATAAAGTCATTTATAACCCCCCAGCCCCCCAACACCCACAAGACATTCCCTTTCCCTCAAATGTAATCAAAGGTTTTATCCTGGCATGGGAAATTTTCATGGATTGAGAATATTTCTGAAAGCTAGCCCTTCCTTCAGCGAAAAAAAATCCAGGTTTTGGCAAGCTGTAATTGCAATGCATCTACTGCCTTTATTTCACAAAACCTTTGGTGACAACGAGCCCCTGTAGAGAAGACAGGGATGGAAATTTCCAGCAGAGCTGTGGGAAGGGCTGATTTTTTTGTGCTTGTGACTTTCAGAGGCACTTTGACAGACCCTAAGTTGGAAAGCTAAACTTTGTTTTCTTTTTATGCTACCCACAGGAAAAAAAAAATTAAAAAAATCCAGTCTTCAAATTTTAGGAACTTTTTTTTTTACCAGCAATAGTGGGAGTTGCATACCGAGGTGAAGAATAGTGTATGATCTTACAGTACATTTTAAATAGCTTCTGAAACATAAGCAACCCTAATTAACATTCTTATGGTACTGGAATTATAACAAGAAAAGCAATTTAATCTGTAAAACTCTATTTGTCACAATGACAATGATGAACGGAGGAAGAAAATGTTAAAGGGGAAAACAGAAGAAGGAATGAAAAAGAAGGAAGGGTAGAGGGGATGCATCTCTAACAGTTATTAAGTGGGTGATAAAAATATTTTTAGAGAACGGTGAAGACAAAGCAAAACCAACTGACCGTTGAACTAAGCCAGACAGTTGGGGAATTCCTCTTTCTCCAAGTCCTTTCTTCTGTGAAACACTTTAATTCAGGTCTGCTTTCCCTTCATCTTCACAGAAACTGAAATAGATAAGAGAACAATAACATCACGAGGCAAGCAAACTAAAACAATTCTTTAATCCTCTGGCTCACCTAAATTAATGAACATCTTTGTGCGTCTGTTTATGAAATGGCAGAGTTCACAGCACAGATTTCCTTTATTGGTTTTGAACAGCTTCAAGGACACCGATGGCACTCAAAAAATAGGGAACTGTATCTAAATAATGATCGTTTCTTCTAACCTTTATCAAGCTTGGCTCCAGTCAGAAAGCCCTGGAGGTGGAGGGTGCTGAGCGGTGGGCCGCAATGATCAAAGCAGCAATCTGAGGGAGGCACGGGCAATTGGCGATCAATTTTTCAACCCCAAGAGGCAAGAATTATAAAAAGAGCTTCTTTTTTTTTTTTTTGTTTTCCCTGAACATGACTTCAATCGCTTTTTGCTCTCAGGCTTCTCTGTCCTGAACTTCTTCTCACCTTCTAACTTTCTGGGTTAGACTCCAAAAGCAAAAGCAGGGGTTCTTACAGAGACTTTGGAACATTTCTCTTCAGTCCAGTTGTAAAAATATACTGAAATAATCGACTGCCTTGCAGACTTGCAACGGCAGGTGTAGAAAGGCAAGCAACTATTGCAGAGCTTTCCTTTAAAGGGGTGTCTCGGGTTCGTGTGGCGTTTTTTTCTGGCGGCGGGGCAGGGTCGGCAGGGCCGGCTCCTGCTGGAAGCTGCTGGAAGCTGCTGGAAGCTCCCCCGGCTCCAGGCCGGACCCGCCTCCGGCCCAGGCCGAGCCCCTCAGCCACGGCGGGAACACCTGGGGGAGAACGGACGGACGGACGGACGGACGGACGCCCTTCAGAAGAAGGGGAACCCGCAGCGAGCCGGGGGACGAAGCCCCCTGCGGCCGCCGCCGAGGTGAGGTGAGGGGAGAAGGAGAGGAGGAGGGGACGCCCCCGCAGCCCGCGGTGAGGCGGCAGGCTGTCCCCCCCCGGCCCGTGGAGGGGAGCGGGGCAGCAGATGCCCACCTGCAGCCCGGGGAGAGAGGAGCCCACGGCGGAGAAGCTGGCGGAGGGCGGGAGGGACCCCGCGGCGGAGCAGGGGACGAGTGAGGGAGGGGTGGTCCCCCTGAGGAGGAAGGAGCGGCAGAGACAACGTGTGGTGAGCGGACCCCAACCGCCATTGCCCGCCGCCGGGGGGAGGAGGGAGAGAGAAGCGGGAGAAGGAGGGAGGGCTGGGGGGAAGGGGTTCGCAGGTCGGGGTTTCCTCCTCGTTCTCCTCGTTTTGAGCCGATAAACCGGTTTTGCGTCTTCCCCGAGCTGAGCCTGTCTGTTGCCCGTCAGTGGGCAGGGAGGGAGGGAAGGAGGGATCCCTCCCTGTCCTTGTCTCGACCCACCGGCTTTTCTTTCCGTTTTCTCCTCATCCCGGCGTGGCCCGGCCGGGGAGGTGGCAGCGGGCCAGCGGCTGCCCGCGGCTTTTTTTACCGGCTGGGGTGAAACCACGACAAGGGGGCTCAAAATGAAGTCGTTAAGGTGGTACGTGGTACCTGAAACCAGGGCGGCTTGTCTTATGGTTTGCCGATTCATGGGTCCATAAACTAGATGTCAGTTTCCCAAAGTTTCAACTTCTGTTGCGCCGTCACTCTCAGCGTATGAAGTTGTTACTGAATTGGAGAGTTTTGAAGGCGAAAAGCCCGGTGAGCGCCTGCTGCACGCCTGCAGAGCCCCACGCGTGGTGGGAGCGGGCGAACGTACACCGGCAACTTTGGTTTTCTTTTGATTTTGGCTTCTTTAGGCTGTAGTGTTTGTAACACCCCCACCTCCCATACAAGTTCAGCTCACCTTGCAGCTGCTCAGAGATGGGTGGCTTGCTTGGCTACTTTCTCTTTATTTCCCCTTGAAACACTTTCTCCACTTTCCATAAAAACTCCACAGCAGCAGGCTCTGGCTGCGTGCTCCCGTGCTGCCAGGCTGTGTGTCATGCGTCGGATCGGGAGACCTTTCCTGATCGATGGGAACATCTTGCTGGAGTGCCTGGCTCCGTGTTTACATAGCTTTCTTATTTACTTACCTAGTCTCAATTTGTATTTTATGCATTGAGGTATTCTGCTCAGTTAATGTCGCTCCCCAAGGGCTCTTTGTTCAGGCTCTTTAGCATTCCTACCACCCCAATAGCTTCCATTTTTCCAGCAACAGGGACTCAGATTTCACCACTTGCTGATACTGATCCTCTCTGCCCACCTTTATTTATTTATTTATCTTGTTCTGGTTAGCCTATCTGATGGAAACTCACAGATGTAAATGTCCCAATATTTATTTTTAAACTTAATGCTCCACAGAAGGATTTCTTATTAACGGGAGCACCTGGCCATAGAGGCATTGCTCATTCTTCTGAAATACAGATTGATGATGATCACATTGCTTTTGCAGATGCTGCTGCAATGTTTATTCAAGGGATCTCTTCCATGCTCCATGCATCATCTCTAGATAGAAAACTATATTACTCGTTAATAAATATTTTGCCTCTAATGTCTTGGTGTGAGGAGATTTATGCACTGATTATTTCTTTCATCTTATTTGTTTAAGGAGCTCTTGTTTACAGAGCCCCTGACAGAGCTTCACAGATTGCAAACTGTGCCAAACACTCCAGGGTCTTTTATCTCCAGCAGACATCACCTGCACCGCTCCCCCGGCTCCGCAGCCATCATCTAAGTGGAGAGGGGGCTCCTGTTCCAACACCTGTGCTGGGAAACCTCCTCTGGGGGCTTCGGCAGTGCTGGAGAACCTCCCTTCCCTTCCGTGGGGTCATTTTGTGACTTGTGGAACCGCCAGCAATAGGAAACATGCATCAGTCAACAGGCAGGTTCTCACCCTGTCTGACATAAGACCGTCCCTCTAAATACAGGAATTAACTACTGTATTTCTCTGCAGACAGAAATTGCTTTTAACAGCTACCCTAGTCTGAAAAATGTCTTCCTGTCCACCGGCACTGGTCTTGTGGTGAGGTCTGTTTCCTGCAAGCTCATGCCGTTATTTCAGCACTTTGTATTTGTTGATTTTACTGCAGATTCAGAAACATGTTTATTCTTCAATGACAAAACTCTTCTTACTTTGCAAAGGTGTTTAGCCTAAATAAGGAGCAGGCAGCTTGATTTGGAGAGCGACTCCAAAAATGCAGTCTGATCATCTGTATGATTTCCTTGGACATTTGACCTGTTGATTTCGTAGAAGTACATGAGATTCATTTCTGAAATGGCAGTCTTTAAATTTCTTAATTAAATCGACTAAGCTGAAGTGTTTAATTATTACAGAAACTTTTGAACATGTTAATCTTCATTATATCCTGTTTCTTTCAATAATGGAGTAGATATTGTATTTCCTATTTTAGATATAATTAAACAGCAAATGTAACATCTTGTTATGGAACGTAAAGCAGAGGCTATACTCATGACACGAGGAAAGATGAAACAATTTATTATCAATATTTTTAAATGTACTGCCACATTTAGGCAGTTTTTTTAAAAATCCTAACTGATGAAAATTGTTTTGAAGTACAGCAAAAAGACAATGCGGTACTCTAACACTGAACACAAGGAAGAAAAATAAGTTTGTCTTCTGTCATCTGCACATGCCTTCATGGCCTTTGTTGCCTCCTACAACAGTTGCTGTCCCTACATCTTGGACAGAGGCAATACACAGGGCAGGGATATGGACACACGGCTGTGTGTGAAAAACGAATCGGGACCTTTAAAAGCAATATCCGATATGGCAGTCTGCCAGGACACTACGTGCAGTGGGTTTGTGGGTGGTCACACCTTCCAAAGTAGGTCTTCAACCTCTAGCTGCGACGCATGTGAGATAAAAGAGCAGCCTGGCTGCACCCTGGTTGTCAAAGGCTCGGGGGGCCAGATGGTGCTGTGCTGGGGTGGGACGCCCTGCGTGGGGCATGAGATGGTGCTGCTGACCCGGCATCAGTGCTTGGCCTTCTTAATTAGCTCTGATTGAAAACAGCCTCTGCTTCGGATTTCTGCACTTGGTTACTAGCATGGACTCTGTGTCTCGTGGTTGACTGTGTTTGAGCTGTAAATGCTGCATTTCAGCAGAGGAAACATCCCTCTGCTCAGGCTGAGCAGTGCTGGCAATGAGGTCTCGGGGATGAGTGGCAGTGGGACCAGCTCAGCTGTGAAACGGCTGGGGGAGAAAGAACCCCACCTGTATTTGTCCCCCCCCTTTTACATCTTTGCTGTCTGGTGGGGTTTGCAAGCAGGAGAATGCCACAGTCACATTGCTGTATTTGGGGAAAGCTGTTCTGACTGAAGCAACCCCAAGCGCTGTTTAGCCAAAAGGACGTTGGAGAGCCCGGGGTCCCGCTCAAGCTACGGCCCAGCTCCCTCAGATGCTGCTGTGCCTGGTTTCTGCGAAACCCGCGGGAGGTGGGATCCTGAGGTCCCAGAGGCTCAGGAAAAACATGCATCCCTGGGCAGTTCATCTTCAGTTTCATCTTCATCTTCCTGTGATGTCCCCAGAGCATGGGATGTCTTCCTGCCCTTTCCCTGGGCTGGTGCCCCCCCCACCTTGGGGGACCCCCGGGCTGGGCAGCCGGTGCCCGGGGATGCTGCTCAGAGAAGGAGCAGTGCGAGATGGTGGGTTGTTGGTGCTCAGCCTCCTCCCCACGCTGCTTATTCCAAGGACACCACTTTTATTTCTAGGAGCTATTTCAAAGTGGGAGTAGTTTTTTTAGGGGATAAAGCAGACAGGGTAAATCCTGTGCATTTACCACCTGCGAGTAACAGCTCAGCCCCAGCTTACACTGCAGCTCTCCTCTGAAGTGCAACGAATGCCACAGCTACTCTGATAAGGAAAAATAACCTGCTTTCCCGTTTCTGCTGGGCAGTGGCAGGCTGTGTGTCTGATAAGGCAGCGGATGATGCAGCTGCAGATCGACTGGCCAAGGCTGCCTCTGGTTTTCTGTCCCCGTGTGTTCTCAGCAGAATGGAACTACAGGACTTGTGCTTTGAAAAACAGGAACGAATTTTAAGTGTCCATTGCTAAAATGATAACATTTGTTTCAAAAAGCACTGATCAGTTTGATGATTGCATCATGAGAGAAGGTTTGGTGCTCCATGGGTTAATTACTCAGAGTTTCAGATTTCATTTAGTGACCACTGATTTTTTTCTTTCTCATTTGCATGTATAGAATAATGTTTGGCAGTGTAAAGTTAAAAGAAAAATGAAAAATTTGGGATATTTTTAGTTTGGCTAACCGTGCACTACAGGCGTGATAAGAGCTCTAAACATGCAAGTAATCCCAGGTTAAAGATCTCATTCTCACCTTTGGGTTAATCATATAGACAAAGAGCAAGGCAAATCCTGGAATACTTACTCACTGCTGAAATAGAGGAGTGACAGAGTCGGCTGCCCAGAAAGCCTGGTACAAAATAAAATCTTCTATGGTGGCACTTTAAAGTGGTACTGCCTTTTTCGTTGGTTTTTCATTATTCATATTTTACTGCAGAATAGGTATCTTAAAAGATTCTTATTTATTGTTTTGTAGGTTGGAAATTAATTTACATATATTACTGCAAGGAAGTCCCCATTGGTAAGGCTCTTGCTAGGAAAAGGTTATTTGTAATGACCAAATTTGTCACTGTTTGGAATCTCATAAAGGTCACAATAGAAGGTTTTCACTTACTTTAAATAGAATTCTGTATTTTAAAAAGAAATGTGGTTAACTTTCATTTCATAGAAATATCAAACCTGTTTGCACTATAATTTACTTTTTGAGCTCTTGACATTTACCCAGCTGCCTGTCTTTGGAGAACAATCTCTTGATTTGGCTGGGAAGCACTTGCAAGAAAACTGTCAATTACAAATTAGAGCACGATGCTGTGCGAAGCACCCAGATCCTCCCCGGCACTCAGCGACCCGGGGAAGCGCTCGGCCTGTCGTGCGTGCCCAAAGCTGGGGCTGCTCCCTGTGAGGATGACATCTGCACTGGGCAAACACGGGGCCCTTCTGGTGGGCACTGCCTTCCTGCGCAGGAGGAAGGGAGAAAAGGGGGTGTAAACGGGTGAAAAGCCTGGAAGACCTCGTGTTAAGTTTCATCTGGGGAACAGCAGCTTCTGTTCACCCCCCGAGTGCCAGAGGGACACGAGCCACCGTCATCTCCCCCTGCCTGGGAAGTCGCTGGCCCAAGGGTGGCTTTTAAAATAATACTTTCTTTTCATGGCGGACATGTAAAATGCAATGCATTTTACATCTTGTACCAGGTGGAATTCAATCCTCTACAAGTCATCAACTTTGGAGGACTACTGTTTGCTACTTCTGTTATCCAGCTGTTAGGGTTAAGTTTAAATTACAGCTTTTTGCGATAACCGGTGGGTTTACAGCAGATTAAGCATTTTATTTACCTGCCATCATTATCTTAATGGGATACTCACACACTTTGATAGGCCCCTGCTGTGTGTAACTCCTGGTAGTGGAGCGGGGGTGCCTCTGGGGGGGGAGGGGGGCAGCACCAGCATCCCACCGAGGGGACCCGAGCCAGTGACTGCTGAGGTGACTTGAGCTGCTCTGCAGCAGCACTTTGCTGTTGGAAAAGATTGCACTTCACCTGTTGACTGAATTATTTTTCCAGCGACCTGAGCCTTTTAAGTAACAGCCTTTCAAACTGAATATCAGAGTATCGGAGGTGCATGTGTCAGGGTTTAAATCACATTATCGATACAGTAATGTGCCTAGGGAGCAGAGCCATTCACAGTGGAGTCAGTGCTGTGTTAGGGGTAACAGTATTTCAAAGTCTAGTGCTGGATTAAGAAAGTGACCGAGTTAATGGGAGGCTTATTTAAACAGCACAAGCAAGTTGAGAGAATGGGCTCAGTCCAATCAGTTCCAGAAATACAACATCTGGTTTCCATCAGCTAATGAAAGAGAAGACAGAAGCACAATGGCACCACCCTGCAACTTCAGTGACAAAATACTGGTTATTTTATCAGGATACATATTGGAGGGTAACTACCAGCAGCTGCTAATTAACCCTTTCACATGCCTACACACTCCACTTGCTCCCGCCCTGCTCCCCAAAGAGGGGCCTTGCTGCTGCCTGGATGGATCTCTGCCCTTCCTCCTCCTCCTCCACCCCACAGCAAAGTTGCTGACCCAGAGCCACCCCCCCCACACTGGCTCCTGCAAGAGGTGGTGGCACCTCCTTGCCATTGATCTTACCCCCTGCCCACCCCGCTCCGTGGGGCGTTACAGCGGAGACCCGGGAATGCCGAGGGACAGCGCTGGCCATGGTGAGCTGCAGCCGGGCAGGCAGGGCTACCCCACGCTCTGCCTTTGCCTTTTAGCCCTGGCCTACCCGAGTAGGGGTCCCTGCCGAAGGGTGGGTGTGTTTCCCCCTCCCCCCCCAGGCCCGGGAAGACCTGCTGGCCCCAGGTGCTGTGCATCATGAGCTGGGGTGGGGGGGCTGCCCATCCCCAGGAGCGAGGAGGTGGGGAGGGGGGCTTGGAGCTTGGTCTGTGCTTTGGGGATCTCAACCCCAAAGGGGAAGGGGCTGCGGGACATTAATGCTAGTAAAGGGTGGAAGAAATTGGGGGGTGTGCTGGAGCAAACTACAACTGTGGAAATGAGGGATGTAAGGTGATGAAATTTGCTCAAAACTTCTGGAGGGTGAGTGCTGTATATACTTCTATTTTTTTTTGTGCTGGCTGGACTTGTCTGGGGCCTCAAAAGGATTCTAAATAATGAATAGTGTTCAAACTTTTCCTTGCTTAAAGGAAACTTTTGCCAATGTGTGTGAATGAGAGATGCAAGTAAAATGAAAACTATCACTTCTTATTAAAAAAAAAAGGTAGAAGCGAGGCTCTGTTTTAAAATATAGTTGTATTCCATAAACATGTGAGGGAAGTGTGTGCTGGCTGAAACGTTGCTCATTTTGCTGGAAGGATTATAAAACGCCCATCTGTTCTTCTCCCAGTTTAACCTGGTGGCATTCAGAGAGATATATTGATTTGAATTTAGGTGATATATAGTCTGGGAGTCACATACACGCGTGCTATAATTGCAATTTAGTCATTATGGTGAACATGTCATAACGGATAAATAACCTAATGTCAAGCAGATGTATTCAGGATTGATTTGGAGTTGGGTGCAACAAGTGATCCCCCAGTCTTTAATTCACAGTTACTGATGGATCTCGGTGCAAAACACAAAGGTGCCAGTGTGTTGAAATTAAAACATTGGACGCGAACCGATTTTCTGCTTATACTTTAATTGTCTCAAACGATTTTTTTATCCCCTTCCCCGTTCATTGCTACAAGTAAAATTCAGGCCACTCTTTGGCCACAGGTCCGTGGGAGACTGCAGCCAGGACCCGCGGGGATGTCCCGGGTGGGTGACCCAGCCCTGGGCACAGAATGGAGCCCTCCTGCTGCTCGGGGAGGGAGGGAAAGCAGGGAGAAGTGGGTTAGCCATTAATGAGTTATTTACTGAAAGCATGTTGTCGGTTCTGAGGCGGTAGGCTTGTTTGTAGCAAAGGTATTTGTAATCTCTGATTGCCGTCGCATAACTCTTTCTGGTTTGATACATGGTGCTTATGGTCCTCTTCCTTTTGATAATAGAAACAAACAGAGGATGATTTCTGCTCTACCCTTCTTTTTGAGTGTGCTTCTCATTCAAACGGGTATTCGCAATCTCTCTGCTGCAAAGGTATTTTTCTCAGCTGAGTCTAATCCTCCCCACTTGACTTTTTGAAATGCCATGCATCTCGGTGATTGAAGACAAAGCAGCTAGAGGTGCAGGAAGCGCTTCTCACGGCTGTGCTTTACCAGCTAATGAGGGACTGTTGCACTATGTATGTTTAAAAATGCATGGGGTAGAGCAGGACTACTTGGCTGCGCTCGGGTCCTGCTTTTCTAAACGCTTGAAACCGTGCTGCAGCGGGGTACAGCAAACCCCATCCAAACCAGCTATGCAAATGGCCCTACTTATCAACCACAGGCTGCGTGAATAGAGCTATAAAAGTAATAGTGAAAAAATGTCAGGAACTTGTTCTTCAGCAAGCTGGCTCAACAAATGAGCAATCTGTTTTCCACCTGGGAGATACAATCTACATCTAAAGAGAGCTCACAATAACGTTTTGAATGTATATCTAATTAGCTTATTCTTTCCCCTAAAATGCTCTCATTTGGGATGGGAAAGATAAACTTTGACAATTCATTTGCTGTTAGCTAATTCTGTGTGTTATCTACCTTTCGCAGATGGTGAGAGAATGCTGAGGGGAAAATAGTCCTTCCCGGGCTTGCTGTGGGGATCGCTGGATGGAAGTCCATGGGTTGGGAAGGTCGAGCGCTGTCTGTTTTGCCTAATTTTAGGAATGGGGCTGAAGCCCTGCGGGGCTGACAGCCAGCCGTTCCCATGTGGTCCTGGCAATGCTGGTGTCTGTCCGGAGCTATGGGAGGGGGCAATGAGACTTGGTGGCTAAACTTTGTGCTTTTAGATGCATTTCTCCATAAACTTTCGTTTGTTGGCAAACAGATGCCACATTGTTTCTTACAATGCCTGGAAGATGTTGGAAGACCTCAAAGCGTGCTTTGAGAGAAAGGAAACTTTTTTTTTTTTTTGCCCCTGGATTTGGAGTGTGTGTTGTCCGCTGCTTGTTCAGTTAGTTCCTTGGGTATCTGGCACCTGCCGTGCCCGGGAGAGGCAGTCAGTGGGTCAGGTCTAACATGCCACCTAAACATTTCTCTTTAAAGCCTTACAGACGTTCTCTCTGCTTACCTC
Organism: Astur gentilis; assembly: GCF_929443795.1. NCBI lineage: Eukaryota > Metazoa > Chordata > Aves > Accipitriformes > Accipitridae > Astur > Astur gentilis. The sequence goes on from NC_064887.1 coordinate 955,769, forward strand.
TGCAGCAAACTATCAAGTGTAGGCACTTGGCTTAAAAAAGGTCTGTGTGTCTATATGCGTAATATACAGAGTGTGTGTTTGTGTGTATTAAAATTATGGCCCCTAAAGGTTTTCAGGCACTTGGGAATTTCAATATAAATATTTAGCAAGTATTTCTCCACTCGGAGATAAAACAGGAGATGACTCTTGCCACACACCCTTGCATGCACTGTTATTTTATTTTATATGAGCTGTTAGGTGTCATTTTGATCATAATGAAAACTCTTTTGGAAAAGGCGGGCTTGCTTGTTTTATGGCAAGGAGCTCCTGTGTTCACCTTGATACACACCAGAAGCAAAAGCAAGCTAGCTTCTAACAGAGGAAACCAGCAAGGTTTTTACCATTAGTTTTACTTCTGTACACCATATACCAGTGAATGGGGGGGGAGAACGGAGACCAGCCTGCCCCCTGCCTCTGGGGCTGATGGTGGGCTATGGTGGGGGCTGTTGGTGGGTGCTGATGGGCTCTTTTTACATGTGGTTCCTTGTTAATGTCCTTAGGCAGAACCTGCCCCACCACAGTGTTTGAGACATTAACTCTTTTGGTCTCCCGCACCAAACCATGAAGCATTTGAGGAGCTCAGCCTCGGCAGAGCTCTGCCCAGGGCTCTGCTCCATCCATGAGGAAAGCAGCATTTTTAAGTAAAGACACAATGCACTGATGCAGGGCTGTCAAGTGCACTTAAGATTTTTTTTTTTTTTTTTCCTCTAAATTGATATGAAAAATCTGGTCTGTTTATAACTACCAAACTATATCTACAAAAAGTCTTGACAACTTTTTAATGACATCCTTAATCTAATAATTGTAGGAACAAAGCCAATAAAGAAGAGCTTCTTATTGTTTTGAACAACACAGATTTAATATATTGGGAATTAAAGTTTGAGCTTAATGAAGAAAAGTAATTTAGATGTAAACAACTGGTCTGAGTCAAAAGCCTGGGGATTTCAACAGACCATCATACATCACAGTGAGTGCTTTTAAAACCGACTAAGTTGTCTAAAGGCTTCACAGCAGCTCCCGAAATGACCAAACTGATCTATTTTAGGCTGTGTGCACCTCAACACGGGGAAGTGGAGTGCAGCCTTCCAAAAAGACACCACGCCCTCTGATCTTTGGGCTTTCACCTGATAAACTTCATAGGCTACTTTATTTAATTAGCATAACCAACATGAAATATATAGAGGTATAAATATTCATGACAAAACAAATATAATGTGCTGCTACATTTATGGATCCCTTTTATTTTCAGACAGCCCGTCAAGAGATTGTATTAGCTATTAATACACGAGCAGCCCCACTTTCCTCTCTCCTTCCAGAGAGGTCTCCTGTGCAGTACAGCTGATAGCAGAGGGACATGGAGGAAGGCCTGTTTTTTTCTACAAAGCAATTAAAACAAGAGCAAGGTGAAAAGGTGAATGTTCTGTGCTTAATTACTGTGGGCTGGCATGGGCCTTGTCCAGAGCGGGTCGGAGGTTGATGATCCCGAGCTCCTGTGTCTCTTTGCACTGTTGCATCCTGAAGGTACTGCAGGAGCAGCAGCGCTGGGCAGGTCCCCTGCAGCTCTCGGGTCCTCTGCTTTGAAACAGCACCAGAGTCTGTGCTGGGATGCTGGTCTTACGCGAGCGTGTCAGGCTTAACCTGAGCGGTTGCAGGCACCCGTGGTGGAAAACACCGCTGCGAGCCTACTAATTCACACTGCCTTCCCAAATTCCTGGTCCACAAATGCAGGAGTAGACCTGCTCTACGGCCAGCAGCCTGACCAAGGTTATTCAGGAGCTCTTCTCTATCCCTTCTGTCAGTCCAGCAGTTTTTCCATCTGTGTACCTCATTATTTTGGAACGGGAAGTTTAGAGCAAATTATGTGCTAATTATAACGCTGCTTAGCATCTATGTCTTCAGACTGTTGCACTCAGGAATAAGACTGTCAAAATTATGTTAACAAATGAGAACATGTCACAGGAAAAGAGCTCTTCCTTGTACACATTTTATATAAAATGTGTATCTTCTAAGTCATTATTTTGGCTAAGAAAATGATTCCTTAATACTTTACCCTAAGGAAAAATATGTAAAGATTTATGGCTGAAGTCAATAACAAAAATCTGGATGCCAGGGTGAGATGCATGGTTTCATTAAGTGCAATTCACTGCTGTGTGAATAGCCATCATAAAGCCCGTTTAAAGAATTGCTTTGGAGGAAAGGTATGAAAACATTGTGTTAATAGGTAAATAGGTCAAGCTGAGCTCATGGGCAACCATGTATTATTCTCCTGGTCACATACAGTCATAATTACAAGGTCAAGGGACACTGGTTCCTGGCATGATGAGATTTTTATTCTTTGGTATAAAGATTGTTTTCTTCCCATCTAGTCAATTGGTTTTGAATTACAAAGTAATCTAGCGAAGAGAAATAGTCTGCATGAAAGTATTAAGATACCTTCAGAAGAAGTTAAACTTTTTTTTTTTTTTTGGTCGAAGTATTTAGACACTGCTGTGAAGCACAGAATTAAATGAGAGATGCTTAATATTGCTCATGCTTTGAGGTGTTAATATCCACTTCTGATAATGGCTGGTGACCGTCCTGGCAGAGAGAACACGTTAGCCCCAGGACAGATATCAGAATGGGGATAACTGCGTTTGTAGCTGGATGTCGACCGGCTCTGCGTATTGCGTCTGTTCCATGGGTGAGAGTCTGCTTGGGGATCATTAACAGTTGCTTTCGGATAAGGGACGTGCTGGTTCGGTGGCAGTTCAGGGGGTCCTCTCTACCGCCTGCAGCTGCTTTCCCCCAGCCCGCCCCACAGCGATGCAGGTGGGACCTCTGGGTTCCCCCTTCGGAGCAAAGCTGGAAGGTGAGAGACAGGAGGGCGGTTGGGGAAAGCGGCATCAGCAGCAGCTCACCCGAGTATTGATCCCGTCATGACGACTGAGCCTGTCTGTGATCTGGGAAACAAGGAGGAGCAACCTTTGCATGGGTGCCAGTACATTAGACACAAGGGAGCTCGATTTGCCCGCTTGTGCAGGACACCCTACACTGTAATTCCTTCACTTCTATCCTGGTTTTACACACAAAACCCAGAAACTGCCATGTGAACCAGTTATGCCTTTGCAAATGTTTTCAGCACGGAATGATGGCATCCAGGGAAAAAGGAGCAGTGTTGCACAGTAACTCCTGGCTAGGAGAGTTGCTCTGAGTTCAGACTCGGGCATTTCCCTCTATGGGAACAGGGCAAGGGGGAGCTTTGTACCTGCTACACGTTGTAATGGGAAAGTTGTTTGCTAAGTCACAAAGACCTGAAAAATGTGGATGTTGTAGGCCAGCCTGCCTAAACTTAGTTCCAAAGCACATTCTTAGCTGGATGGTGAATTTCTCAGAATAGAGAATTCTATTTTTAATGGGCTCTGATCCCTGTCTGGGACACTACAATGAGAACTAATAGGAGAATGTAATGGTGAAGCTGGGCTGAATATATCAACTTCTATAGGCGTAAAGTTATGAATTAATATGAAGATGGAAGTTTGCCAGCTGTCTTACGTTTTAAAGGAGTTTACTTTTTTTTTTTTTTTCAATAAGGTGTGTGCGTATGTAGTTCCTTCTTTTGCAAACTGAGCACTTGACCAAGACTGGGTCAGGTCTTCTAAATTTCTGCTCATGTTAATGAGGGAGAATACTATCGGATTGCATAAGCTTTACATAATAAACACAGAAAATAAGCCTGAAGTCATCTAGTCTAGCCCTAAGGCACAATCAAATATAACAAAGCTATTGCGGAGTGATGTCTCCCTAAAAATCTCCAGGTATTATACAAAATCCTTCAGTCCTCCATATCCTTGTGATTTATGCTAGCTACCTTTTTTTTTTTTTAGAGGACTTTGGAAAAGCATGTATATGATTGGACATTTTCATGTACTTTTGGGGTTGTTTTTTGTAAATATAAATATATTTTTATATCAAATAAATAATTTGCACACATTATCAGTATTTTTTATGAAGGCACGTATATACTATTCAACTCTATGCCGGCGTAATTCCCACCACTGGTGCAGGAAGCAGAGGGTTTCATTTTCCATTTTTGTGTTTATGGATTAGTATATATGGCTTTCCAGGGGACTTTTTTTATGTAAGTAGAATAAATCTGTACAAATGAGAGCTCTGAATACTTGAAAGACTAAAATATCTTTTCTAAGGTAGTTTCTCTCTCTGTAAATGCATTTTTAGCATGTACGCGTCCTCCCTGTTGACTTTCATCACACGGCACACATCTCTGTTTGCGCAGAGGAGGCGAAGGGTTAATACCCCAGAACACTGCTTGCATAATGCAACTGGGAGCTCACTTAGGATATATGGGTTTGTTGGTTTTGGTTGGTTTTTTTTCCAAGGTAAAGTAAGTGCTGCAAAAGGCTTTTATGACTCAATCCCTAGCTCAGCAATCTCATCGTGCACTTAATATTAGTTTATAAGCTGCAGGTAGTAAGTGCTGGAGGCAAAACAAACAGGCACTGCATTAGAGGAGGTGGGAGGGAGCACGAGCCGAGACATCTTCTGAAAGCCACAGAGAGCTTTGCCCTAAACCCAGCATTAACTGGGCACAGCCCCACTCCCTGAGCCTTTGGCAGCTCATCTGCTGCTAAGTGATGAAAGGAATGATATCTCTGAGCAAAATTCCATCTCCCCTTCTCTGTATGAATTTAGAAGAAGATGTCTATCAGGGTTATTGCATCTGATTATAATAGTGAAACTTATTCAAACCAACTCCACGGAATAATTGCAGCAATCATTACTTATGTCGTAAGGCAGGGCTTTGGCACGCACAAGACTTCAGCTTGAGTCCTCTTGGTCTTTAGGGAGACAGATGATGCTTGCTCTCGTACAAGTATCTTGCAGCTGCCAGTCAAAAGGATGTTAAAACATCAAAACCCGTGGCCAAAGTGGGCCTCGTTGGCTGGGGCGGCCCCGTTGGCCCCACGAGGCCGTGGTCAGCCGTGGGGGTGCTCCGCGGCACCCACCCTTCCCCTCCCATGCCGCCCCGCGGGATGCTCGGCCTGAGGGATGCGGATACCACGTATCGTGCCCCAAAACAAGAACTAAGAGGTTGTTTTACGTAAAGCAAGCATCTGCCTCTTCAGACCTGATATGCCCTGAGAGTTTTGCCATGGTCTGTTTAACTTATTAAAAGCTCATTGCTTTTCATTAGTTTGTTTAAGGCTGCAGTAATCTTCAGCCACTGGGCGGAGAAAACTAACATCGTATCAGCTCATTTTCCTGAAAGGTTTTAAAGTGCCTTCTAGATACTAAATAAATTCCTTCTGTTCTGACTTATGCCTGATACTGATCCCAGCTTGTACCTGTGTTGCTCAGCTCCCAAGCTTGAAGTTCATAAAAATATTATTCCAAACAGAAATGTTATTTATATACAAATCTGTGTGTGTGTGTGTATACTTAGACAGGCATAGAAGAGGGTGTCTCTTCAGGCTGTGATGGGTTCTGGAGGCAGCTGAGGGCTGTGATGGCAGCAGCTAGAGATGAGAAAGATGGTGCTGGGAGAGAGGGAGAACAAGGCTGCCCGTTCCCCAAGGCGCTCGTGCAGCCTGGGAAGAGAGGAGCTCCAGGAGGGACACGGGTGGACAACGCTGCTCTTCCTTCAGATGCAGCACTCCTGATGTTTCTAATGCCCAGGACTGCAGAAAATTGGGGATCGTGGCTCAAAAAGAGTCAGGTTGTGTCGTGGCAGTGCCCTGGAGGGTGCTGGGACAGGGCAGGGCTGGCACATGCCAAGTGTCGTTGGCCAGTTACCCCTGGCTGAAGCCATCTCCACCCACATCAGCAAACGCCGAACCTGCGGAAAAGTTTAAAACAAATCGAACCTCCAGCAAATGACAAAATGTACAAATTAAACCTTGGGAAAACCAATGCACTTAGAGCTGTTTGCCTAATTCCACAGGCTTTGTTCACAGATGGTTTTATTTAGATCTATGAGTTAGTGTAAAGTGATAAAAGAGAAACACTTGCAGGATAAATCACAGCACCAGAGCTGGGACTGTGTGAACCCTCCAATTAAACTTGACAACTTAAAAAATTTAATCCCACAGATGCAATATGACAATTCCCAAAGTGTAGAATGAATGTGGTATGTTATATTCAGCTGTTTCTTTGTAGGGTTGCCGAGTCGGCATTGTGCTTAAATAGTAGAAGGTGGAGAAAATTCAGTTAACACATTGATGCCATATGTGAAAGCCTGTGTGTGTCACTAGGGTGTGAATTAAAATAATTTGGAACTTAAGTGTTTACCAGTGGGCTTTAGTCTCCTTTCATTTTCCTACTCAATAAGGCCAGCATCAGCAAGACTTAAAAAGCCTTACAGTAACTGACAAACAACTTCTCCTCTTAGCAGAAAATTTCAAGGAAAAAAAAAAAGACAGATTAGTTCTTATCTGCTACTGGGCAACTGCCACCATTTTTTAAAAGTACTCCTTAATTTATCTCAAGTGTTTAATTTAAACTTTCCAGTAGCTGTGGTTTTGCATTCTCCCCAGGTATTCGAGATGTTCAGTACTGCGATTAATTGGGCAGGCATCATTTCTTGTATTCAGAGACCACTTGAACGTGGAAGTGAGAAATGAATTGCACCAGAAGGGTTCAGTCTACTTTTATTAATAGAGCAGATTAGATAGATCATGAAAACAATCTCCTAATTTATGAGAGTCAACCTCTCCTCTTGTTCACCAGGAGCTGTGACTGTTGAACTCGTGCCCCTGCAGCGCACTGTCCCGAGGACCTCCGGGAGGGTGGGTGTGCTGGCCGCATGCTGGTGGGCTTCCAGCGGCGGGTACCCTACGGAGCATCTCTCCCCGTGCAGGTCGTACCCCGGCCAGCCGGCACGGCTATTCTGTCCTGCAGCTGGATCCCAGCCCTCGCCCGGGCCGTGGCGAGGGAGAGGACGGTTTCCCACAGGGAAATGTGGAAGCGGCCCTGAGCGCCGTTAAACTCTTGCCTGGCCCAGCATCAGCATCTCTCGTGCCTGCTGGTGTTTGTCTCGATGAGTGGGACTTGCTCCGCAGACAGACAGAAAAGCAGGTGGAGGCTCCCAGCGTTGTTCTCTTGCTAACATGGGTGTTAGAGTGACACTAATTTTAGTTCACTTCTACATAGACAGGAAAAAAAAAAGGGAAAAGGCACAAAACACCTATGCGATTATACCATTTATGTGATAAAACCACTTCTGCTGTGCTTGTCAGAGTATTTTAGTACAATTTCTATGGGAAGGCTTTTTTTTATTCTGCATAATACTTGAATATATGTAAAAATAACTTAACTAGTCTTCCCCCCCCCCCCCCCCCCCCCCCTTCATCCTGTGTCTGAAGGTCTTGCTCAATGGGAAAAATCAGAGGGGAGATGAAAGTGTTTAGGAAAAAAAAAGGGGGGGGGGGGGAGCAGGAATAGTTTCCTGTTATCTAAGTATTATTAACGGGAAGGAATTTGACTCTGTCATTAGAGAACTGTTCCAGATGCCTGAAAGAGACCACATCGTGAGGGAGTCAACATACCTCTGTGCTGAAAAGCAAAGTGATACCAAAGGCAGGAAAAAGGACCATAGTTTGTTTTTTTTATTTATTTTTTTTAATGGTTAAGCTACTTCAACTGAAAGTCAAGTACGACAAGAAATCACCCCAAAATCATATATTCAATAGGCAAAAGCCTCTAATTTTTTCTTTCCTTGTTACATCATCTCTTCTGCGCTCATCCACTGACTTTGACTTAAATGTAAATATCTTGCAGTTGTTACAAGAAAGGTGTGAGGTCTATTACAAATGCAGAGGAGTTAAGCAAGCAGCACTACAATCTGTATTCAGATTAACATTTAATTTACAGTGAGAAGTGTTGTGAGATACCTAGAGCCCTGTCTCTTTATTTTCTGTACATTTATTTTAAATCTCGTTTGGGTTAAATGATAAGGATATACTTGCTACTGGAAGTCAAGCATAGAAACCATGTGTCAAAATGAGACATAAAATAATAATTACGATTTTGCATACTGGTGCAATCTCAAAAATAGTTGCTGAATGCATATCACAACTTGCCCTTTGCATTTTCCGAAACAGCCACTGCTCTATAAAGTAAATATGTATAACTTGGATAGTATTAGCTTGTTCATCCATCTCTTTATTATAATTTAATTGATGTAGGAATGTTTTACAAATCTTAGATTTAATGACTTAGTAGTAATCAGGATAATTTGCATATTTGGCATAGAGAAACTAAGCTGGAGAACTTTTAAGGTATCCTGGGTTTGAGAAAAAAAGTTGTATACTTCAAGTGTTTCTAGGCCCACCTTTGGCAGCAAGCAGAGGCTGACTTCTTGTCCCCCAGTTGTGGTTTGGGCTGTGATTAAAATGAGCCAGATGTTATTTACATTTTGCAGAGCTTGTTATATGACCCACTTTCTGTGGGTCTGGCTCAGAGCATTCTCTAAAGCCCAGGCATTAGGGCAGGGCTTCATCTGATTTTAACTCTTGCAATGCACTAATCCTCTTGCTGATAGAGTGCCGAGGGAGGAGGTACCTGCTTCCATCGCATTTGCTGTGGCTTCTTGAAACTTCATTTCCCGTGCCAGAGCAGACCCATAATTTGGGTTGGCTTCAGTAATGGGATATTTATCCTCTGGCCAGATAGACTGTTTATTGTAACCAACACCATGTCTTAAAATGGGGCCGTGAAGTGATAAATTACATTAATGTAAGGTTATTATGACATCTAGAAATGTTCTGCAATTTTTCATGCTTATTAAATAACTGCAAGAAGTGTACTTTTAAAATTAGTTATTTAGCAGTACTTGCCAACTATTTCGAATAATACCAACTAAAGAGTTGTTTTCATTGGAATAAGACGTGCATGTTATTTTAGGTAGTGTTTGACAGCATTATGAAGGTGTCCAGAAATTGGCTTTATTCCTTTCCCTACAGTAATATTTATAGGGGGGGGAAAGAAACCCTCTTCTATACAATTTAACGACAAATGATTAAAAGTAGTAGCAGAGGGGGACGTGACACGGCAGAAGCGCACGGTGACATTGAGGAAGGGCAGACCCGAGTGTGGTTTGCCTCGCTCACTGGTTAGATGAGCTGTAGTCCGGTGGTGTTAGGAGGCAGCGTGCTGCGGCAGGGCACGGCTCCGGCGCTGGGGACCTGGACGTGGACCCCACCGCCGCTTCGCTCTTTCGCCTCCCCCAAAGGGGTGAGGAGGGTCCCAGCGAGCGTCGGCAGCAGAAGGTGATGTCATTTCGTGGGGTGACTTTGCACGCATACAAGAGCAGTCTTGTGTGTGCAAGAACGAGCAATGAGAATGAACTCAGAGGTTAGCTGTGCCCAGGGGGGTCGCTTCTCGTTACCCGTCTAAGTACTTGGAGGACACAGCGTCTGGAGGGACTGCTGCCTTTCCTCTTCACTGACGGCAAAAGGAGGAGTAGGGAACTGTCAACTGGTTTGTGAAAGTAAGCCTTTTTATAGGTCACAGTGTGTACCGTTTGTTGCAAATCGTAATGAAAAATAGGGAAAATATTGTATATTAGAAAACAAAATGCTGCAGGCTTAATTTCCTCATGTAATTGTGCTTCCATAGAATCACAGAATGGTTTGGGTTGGAAGGGACCTTAGAGATCATCAAGTTGCAACCCCGCTGCCATGGGCAGGGACACCTTCCAGTACAACAGGTTGCTCAAAGCCCCATCCAGCCTGGCCTCGAACACCATCTCCAAAAGCCCATTGCTGTGTTTTTTGATGGGTATCCAGGGCTGGCAAAGGGCTGCAGCCCCGTTTATGCACCTGAACATGGGTGAGTGACCCTCAGCTCCACGTAGGGCAGGGACAGGGCTTCAGCATGGTTTGCATGGCTTGGGTAATGACAGATAATTAAAAAGTAGTTAGAAAAAATGGAGGGCCACAGAGATGCCAGGTAGGTATTAGACCTTGTTGGGGAAGCTCCTGAGGAGAAGCTGCTCACGTAATTGGTCTCTTTCAACCACTTACTGAACTTGCTGGAAGCTCTTAGGCTTTGAGGTCTGGATGGGGGACTGTCCACAGGAGGATGCTACGGCAGTCGTGGCTGCTCAGCAGACGGCTGAGCTCCACCTCTGGCAATGGCTGGTATTCCTCACAGGCGTTTGCGTGTGCACGTATCTTATGTTCCTCAAGGATGCCACTCAACGCTTACATGACAAATGTCACCGTACCTCGTTTCAGACTTTTAAATCTAAATGTGAGGTTCCATGTTAACCTTGCTCTAAAATCTCCTTACGTCTTCCTGCGGCGTGCTGAAGAGCACTCTGACACACTCTGCATCAGCAGGACATTTTCATGTCTACACTCAGAGTGATTAATTGCTGTAACCTACACTTTTAAAATGCAAAGGCAATTAAATAAATCTTTTTATGTACACTCCTTTTCATATGAATCAATAGATGTTAAAGTGTCTCTAAAGCCTTATTTATCTTGCATTAAATCAACTGTAATTGTAAAAATATTCCACAGCATCTGTGATCCAAATGTTGTTGCCTGTTCGATCCTTTTCAGTCACTGTTAGGGTGCAAGGCTCTCATTCGGGCATAGTTCTAATTTTCATGAACCTTATGGATGTATAGCTATAATAGCTGTCTATGTAGCTATTAGCCAAGAAACCAGTGAATAGGAGAGAGGAAAGCCTGAAAATATGCTTTCCCCATTGCATTTTTAAGACCTCTTGAGATTTAGTTTATTTGTTTGGACCGTTGATCTAAGTTTTGAGCCTTGCTTCTAGGTTCTTCCCTTTTTATTATCCACCTACCCGGAGCGTGAGGAGGACTAACAGCTTTCATTGAACTGGAGGGTCCTGCTGGGGTCTAGCAGCTTCTCTGAAATACCTGTATGTTGTACTTCACAACCCATGAAGATGGTGAGGCCAAAAAAACCCCACCCCAAAACCTAATTCTCATGTCCTTGGAGCAGAAGGGTGGGTCCGTTTCCTATTAGAGCTGTTTAACAGTGCACAACAACTGCCAGAGATGCTGAAAAGGGTGAAATGTCCATTTCTGTGAGCTCTTCACCTCTCGCAGTGAAGCAGCTGCATTAAAAATATACGGACCCATTTCTTTCCCTGAAGAAGCACGTACTGAAAAGCCCCAGCTTACGTGATAGTTTTTTAGAATACGTTCAACCGTTTTGCAAAGGAAAGAGCATGCATTGGCTTTGACAGCATTAATCGCTATTGGAAGAAAAAATTAACTCTCTGTGTAATTACAGTTAACACCTCCATTACAGCCAGCTTGGTGCACAGGACACACGGAAAGCATTGCAGAAAGAGAGGGAGAGCCAAAAACTGCTCTGATGGGATGAGGGGATGACAAGAACCAAGAACTGGTGTCCTTGATCCTGTGAAAAATGAAAATGATGTAGTCTTCTCGACTCTGGGGTGTTTTTTTCCCAGAATAGCATGAATGCACTGATATGCGGGTACCTTACAGGAGGGTGAACTGGCTCTTAACCTGGGAAGGAATATTAAGAACAGTGGGTGAAAGGCGCCACGCAATAATTATTTTATGAGCGTGGCTGTTTGCTGAGCAGCAGCCTGGCGTTGCTCCGGCGAGCGGTGGGAGCGCAGGGCAGCCTGGTGGGACGAGCTGCTCCTTCCCCCTGGCGAGCGTGCAGGTCCCGGCTGCAGGGAGGCTCCTGCAGGGATCTGCTTGGGTCATCTCTTGAAGTCGGTAGCCATTAGGATGTAAAGGGCGATATATAGCAACATCGGCTGCCTCTCTTCCTTCACCATCTCTGAAAGCAGGGCTTGAAAGCTGGTGAAGATGGCATTGCCCTCAAGACAGAAATGCAAGAGATTTCACATAGCCTCAGGGATTTATACAGTCAGCTGTTAAAAGGTTGAAATCTTCGGAAGAGCTGTTGCTTCGCAGCTCTGTTTATTTGCACTTTGCATAGTTGGACGTCTCTCCTCGTCTGGCTGGTGAAGGCAGCGCAGGACGAGGTGGGGCTCTGGGTTCTGGTTTGCAGATCTGCAGCAGGGCTGTGCCGGCAGCAGCATCTCCTCAGGCTGTGCCCGGGCCGTGCCGTCCTCATCGGCTGCGCCAGACCCTGCTTTGCTGACCCAGGGTCTCAAACTCTGCCGCTATGGCTCGCTGGCACTGCCCTGGGGCGGTGGGAGCTGGTGCTCTGCTTCGGTGGTGGCTTCTTGAATAACTTGTATGTAGGGGTTATGGGTTTCCTCTTTTTTCTTTTGAAAAATATTTTAAGGCAAAGTCAAAGTTGCATTTAAGTGAGAGTTTATTTAGTCTGTGAACCAATCTTGGGAAAATCAACACAAGCAGTAACAACTCCTCCTTTACTTTCCACCTGTCTGTCTTTGGAGAGAGGGCTGGGGTTTCAGAAAGTACAACAGTATCGACTCCATTTGCCAAATTTTGCTGATCACTCCCTGTTGTTGTTCAACAAGAACCAGTGGGTGTTTCCAAACCAATTGATTAACTCCTGGCCTTCTTCCAGTGTTGAGTGTTGGTCTGACCAGTCTCTAGCTTTCTAGATTCCCCTTTCTCTACACCCTGATCACAGATATTTTTGTCTTTCAGTGCTTTATGACCTTCCTTGTCCTCTGCAATTGCTTGTCTACTTCGTGACTCACTCAGGATGAATTTCATTAGGCTCCAAAAGGTGCTTAGTGTGTTTCAAACCTTTATTTATCAAATTCGGCCTTGGGGCTGAACCTCTGCAGTTAAAATTAATTGCATTATGCATCTGGTCATCATTGACAATTCTTTTAAGAAGAGTTACCTTTAAAAAAAAAAAAAAGTACAGATTATTTTGACCCTCTCTGGGCCATCATCCAGGAAACAGTGGACCTACATTTTGCTTCATGTTTCTCTTCTAATATGTTCATAGTTCCCAGATAAGTGAGTTTAGGCACCAGAAGCAAAACAGCCACAGCAGCACGGAGCTTAGTATGAGCTGACTCGCTTCCCTTGGCAGGCACACTGCTCAGACATGATGCTTGCTTATACACACCCCCTATTGTTAAAAGGTAACAAATATTACTATCTAATATCATGCTTATTTTAGGAAAAAAAAAAGTCTTAGATAGAAAATACATAGCACTGCCTAGGTCTTAGCAATGATTGACTTCTTCATGTGACACCTACAAATTGATGCATTAAAGATTTTATGAAGAAGAGACACAAATAAGGGCTTTGAGGAGAAAACTGATGGGTTTATTTTATATATGGCTTTCAAATTCAGATTCATTCATGTCTTCCTGCCTGCCTGCTCCCAGCAAGCACTTTAAGGCAGGAGGTTTGAGCTTCTGCTGGGCTCCAGAGCAGAGGCCAGTGTTTAGAAACTGGTATACACATTTTTATATATAGATAGAGCTAATAACTTCAAATGTTATAGGAATGAGGTAATTGCTTTCACATCTTTCCTGATGTTCTTCTCCCAATGAAGGCATGTAGGAAGCTTAGTGAATGAATTATATAAAAACCTCTAAAATTTGCATAGGCTGACTCATCAAATGCTTCATTTCTTTACTAACGAAAACACTTTGTGTTTCCATGAAAAAGTAAAGAACTCTAATCTGGCTCAGCCAGAAGGTCCAAGTGGCCTTCTTATTAAGCAGTTAATGAGCACATAATTTGTGGTTAATAATTTACTCAATTTAACCTGAACAAATTATACCAGTGGAACTTAAATGCCCCTTTGAGTGTAGCCACTGCTAAAAGTTACTCAAACCTTTCCTACAAGTAACTGCACATCTGGCAGATGAGGAGTTGGCCTGGTTATTGGAATGTACTGGGTGATTTTTTTCCTTTTAATTCAAAGAGAACCATCTGGAAAAAAAACAGTTGGGAGAGAACCAGAATGGCCATGGCTAGCGCACTCTCAGCAGACACCAGTCACTTGGTAAGGGACAATTTTGGATGGATGGTCCTGAGGACCTTAACTCACCCTCACCCAGGCTTGCACAACTGGAGGGGCTGAAGCTCATAAACCAAGAGGGGGAAAATCACATTAGCAGGACTAATGTACTGGCTTCCTCCCTCCTTGGGGGAGGACCTTCACACGATGGGAAGAAGCCAGTTAGGGAAATCGGGCTGAAATATCTAGGACACTGCTGCAGAACTGCCCAAGCTCTACTGCAGCTGATAACACACAGCAAACTTGCCTGGATTACCCTACTCTGAAGAAAAGTCCTTATATGAAGGATAACTCTGCGCACAGAACGTGTTGAAATAGCTCTTCTGTGTTGCTATCATGTTGCTTTGATAAACAATTCTTTGTTTTTAGGAAATTGTCTGATAACTTTGTATCTCTAGCCTTTAAATCCTGCCAGAGTGGGCTGCGAATTCCTAAGCCTATTGGAAATGGGGTTAACATGCAAGACCAGCCAAGAGCTCAAGTCTAAGAGTGTGTGAAGTTACTCCATGACAGTAAGATGTTATGTCTTACAGCTTTAGGATGAACATCAGAGAAAGAGGACTGAGCTATAGCAATAGGAATGTCCTATGCAATTTTTCCATGTCTGATTTATATGAAGGTGTGACAAGACCATAAATTATTTGGGCATGACTTTTCAGCCTATGGTTTATGGGATTTAGATCATGAATTCAGCAAGAAATCCAGAAAAGTTTGGTTTCTTTGCAGTTCACACTCTCGGGGGAGTTGTGCTTTGCATTATCACATGCAATTGTGTACTTGAGGCAGCTGAGTCTGTTTGCACTCAACATACAGCAAAAATCCTTCAAGTCTGAAATTGGAACCAATAGAAATATCAATGGCTTAAAAGAGATGCTTGTATGTCTGCACTGCTCTGTCCTAGATAGTAAGTAGGGTCTTGGTAGCAGGAACGGAATACATGAATATCATGTTCAAATAGGCTTTAAAAACGCAGAACCAGAAGACAAAGAAGCCCTTTGGGTCCCCACCTCCATTGCCTAGGCTGGACTGTAGCTGCCCAGATTTCTCCGGTTTATCAGGGATTCTGAAAAATCCTGCTGGATTTCAACCCTCGGGTCCTCCCTGTACATCGCGATAAGCATTCCCAGAGCAGGATGCTTCTCCCCAGTGTTTACTAAAATACTAGGTTTGCCTACATATGGGTGAAAGGATTTGTATCTGTGATCATCATTTCATCTTCCTGGCTAATAAAATTCCAGCTGTTGTTTTTCCCATGCAGTAACCCGTACCTGTGCTTATCATACGCAGTGTCTATTGCTCTCTAGCCAGGCGTCCCTGGGAATATTGCAGGGTCCCTCTGCATGTACCAGCTGGTGCCATCTGCGTTCATCAGATGAAGGCTTTTTCCTCCGTGTGGAAGCAGTGATGGGACGAGGAGGAGGGACGCATGGTCCTGCTGGTGTTCCCACAGAAATGCCGGGGCTGTTGTAGCAACTGTTCTGGCCCCAGTGAGAGCTGACAGAGTTGGCTGGGAACCGGCGCTGCGCAGGTCCTGGCTTGCAGGAGGGCTGGGCAGGGTGAATGGTGGTGGTACTGCTCTTCTGTTGGACTGACCGGCATACGGACAAGCAAAGGTGGCCGAGGCTGCCTGTACCTCTGCCTGCCTGTGCTCAGTGCTTCTGAATGTCTGGTTGCCTCTGCTCTCACCCTGCCGCTGAGTGCTGGTAAGGAGGATGTCATGAAGTGGTTTCATACATGGCTTCTCAGACGGTACATCAACACTCATTTAGTTTTTGTAGAAAACTTTCATCATTTGATTACATAAAAGCTGTGCTGAGCAGCATGAGAGATTTGGATAGATTTAAAAAGTCTTCCCACTCCCTGCCTGGGGCAGAGCTGCATCCTGGGGACCAGGTACCGATGTACCCACCACCACAAACTGAGATCTCTAGGGGAAGAGATGCTCCACCACCTGTGGACAAGCCCTGTGTTGAGGTGGAACAAACTGTACCTGTGCTGTGCCCAGCTTGGACAGGAGCATTCCTGCTGCCGGAGAGCCAGTCCTTGAGGCTGGGCTCTGTTCGCGCCATCCGTGCTCAGTCACAGCAAGGCACGTAGCGGGGTCGGAGGTCCGTGCCAAAGGGAGCAGCACCATACCCAGTACCTCGTGGGCATTAGTATCAGCCTTCCAACAGCTCCCGTGTCCTCTGTCATGGCGCATTTCCTATAGGAATAAACGCAGCTCCCTCGCCCTTTGCTGTCTTGCCTAAGCACTTGTAAGACCAGAACTTGATCCTTCAGGTTTCAGCAGGTTTTGATGCCTTGAGGCATGGTCTTCACATGGACAATAAAGAATGATTTAACTACACAACACTCCAGCTGGGAGGTAACAGCTGCCTGCCAAGAGAAGATAGGGTCTCATGTGTAGGTCCCTATTTTTATTTTTTTTTTAATGATGTAGCTAATTAAAAAGCTCATTTTGGCCTTCACAGGTTTAAAAAAAAAATAATTGCATGTCTGTCTTTAAGAAAAAAAAAAAAAGTAGCTGAGAGCATTAAAACTTTTCCAAAAGTTGTTACGTTTAGCCTGTAGACTCTCATCTGTACTGATGGTCACATTATATCATCTTTTTCGAACAATTTATGTAAACGTGACAAGATGCAAATTGTTGCCTTACAGTGCCAGTATAATTTTACTGTATTTCCGCAATTGCACGTTATTCTATACTCTTCTGGAGTATTTTTGTTTGATCTCTTGAATGATAATTACTATCACTTCTTCATATGTTGTTCCTCATTCATATGTGTTTCTCCTTCAAATTTATTTCAGGCTGCAGCAGAAAAAGTCTTTTCCCTCCAAAGCTGATGTTAACCAAAAGCCTTATTTAGCTGTCTAAAGCTAAACCACGTTCTGTGAACCAGTTAAAATCTTTTTTTCTCTTTAAACTAATTTTGAAGAATAAATAATACTTATCTATTGCTAGATACTTTTTTTTTTTTTTCAAACCAACTTGTCAGCTTTCTGCTTTTAGATGTATTTTCCTTGGCTGAAAATTCTGGAGGATGCTCAGATGATTCTGCTGATGTTGTCTTAAACACTCTTGTTAAAAGCTCACTTCGTATTACAAAAGTGAAAATGCAAGTTAATCTTTCTAACAGTGTAATGTGACATGGAAGTATTTTGCATTTTACTGAAATTATATGCAACTCCCCAAAACAGTATAGGAAAATAACTGCTCACATTTGAAGAACTTATTATTTTCAGCTACTCTGATTCCAAGCCAGGAGTCTAAACTTGTGGTGGAGTTGGTTATCTTTTTGGCAAGAGGTGCAACAGTTTGCTAGGAGTTGTCCTCCTCTCCCTCACCCCAAGCGCTTCCCCTTTGCCTCACCCTGCTAAAAAGTCATTAGCAGGTTCCTGCAATTTTGGGGTGCAGGCGTCCTGGGCTCTGTGTTACTGACTTCGACAACCCCTGCTCAACTTCTGTGCAAACTGAAAACAAAATATAATTTTTTCCCCTGAAGTGCTGTGAAGCTAACTTTAATGTGTACAAACTGTTCTCAGGTTCTCAGGAAGACAAAACCACATTTTGCACTGAAGTGCCTTTTCTTTCTCTTCATCTGTGGTAGGGTGATTGCCAATTAATGAAGGAGAATCCAGACGCAATCTATCCTGCATTCGTGGTCTGATTGTACCGCAGCTTCTACACTTATCTCTGTAGATACAGCTAGCAGCCTGTTTTTTTGGAGGAGGAGGAGGTAGTAAATCTAGCAGGGCTGTCACAACACTAAATCAATTCTGCATTTGGTAAAATAGATCAAACTCTCTATATGCCTTTTTAAGACTCTGTGCAATGCTGCTCTGGACCACGTTTCGGTACTTGTTGTCCTCTGTTCCTCTCAGTCCCGCTCTCTGCCAGTGTTTGCTGTGCTGGCTCCATCACTGGCTTCACTGGTTTCAGAGGCACCTCTTTCTCTCATGCCTCTGCTCTGCCTTAAACTGTATTCTTTGAGGATGCTCTGCAGCCCTGCAGCCAGTGCTGGGTTTTCTAAGCAGTTATTGCCAGTGTTTTTGTCGGTTCAACAAAGCAGCATATCTGATGTAAAAGACACGTTGGATTTAAGGTGGATTCTTTCGGGGTCATTTTTTTTTTTTTTTTTTTTTTTTTTAACCACAGCTCAAGCCAGCGCATTTAACTGCACACTCTTTTGTTGGAGAACAGATGCCCAGCTCGTTGTCACTCCATTTCACTATGCTCCATGTAACCCTCACTATTGCTTAAGTAGAGTTAACCGTGCAATGTTTCTGTTGGGCTCGAGCCTTCCATGGGACCTGCTGATACTGCACCAGGCAGGCGGGGAGCCTGCTGCCTCCTCTTCCTTCCCGCATCCTCTTCCTTCCCGCATCCTCTTCCTTCCCGCATCCTCTTCCTTCCCGCATCCTCTTCCTTCCCGCATCCTCTTCCTTCCCGCATCCTCCCCTGTGGCAGCATTACTGGTTAGAGTACGCTGGCTGCTACTCTGTCAGCAGGAGGATGGGGAGAAAAGCAGGAGGTGAAGTGGGCTGCTACTCCTTCCTGGTGTAATAGTGGCATTGCACGAGTGCACACACATGGAAAACCGGGCACAGGTAACGGAGTGATGCTTGGGCACAGGGGGAGGTGTGGGAAGAAGGTTGGTGGTGATGTGCTAGGGTAGAGCTGGCTGGCACAAGCATCCAGGACGCGTGGGGAAGGTCAGAATGAAATGGTGCAATAAATGAAGACGAGGGCTGGAAGAAGAAAATTGCATTTCTAAGACAAACGTGGGAGCAAAATAAAGGATCTTCCTGTGGGTGGTTTCCAAATCCTCTCAGCAGCCATCCCATCCAGTCTGCTCTGCCTTTAATGGCAGACCCACCATTGATGTGAATGGGAACAATCTTAGTAATAAGTGAAGACTTCTGCAAACAGCACTTCTTGAAGGGGGATTGGGACAAGAAGAAAGACTCCCCAGCCCCTTTGAAGGTCACAGCTCAGACAAGTGGTCTCAGTGCCGAGGCTGTGCAGGTCAAACCTGCCTGCACTCCTCTCCAGGGAGGGTTATTGCCTCCGACCCTTATCTCCAAATCGCTGGACTGCTCCCTGCATCCATTTTCTCTTCCACTGTCCTGTTCCAGAACCTTGCTTTTGTGATCATTTAAAAAATCTCCTAATTCTCAGCCCGAACATGTTCTTGTCTGCCTATGGCTGTCAGGCTTGTGCCAGTGATATCGCCTCACTTCTTTTCCCTGGGGTCACCTCTGCTGCATCTCAAGAGAGCAAATCCCTCCTTTCTTCCATCCCTCACCTTTTTGTTTGGTTGTCTAAAGAGAGATAGGTTTTTCCTCCTTGCATACCAGTCATCCCAGTCACCCCATCCCTGCAACCAGGGCCAGGCTCTGGCGCGGGCGGGTGCACCCCTGGGTTTTGCACCACATGAAGTCTGGGGAGCACCCGGCTACCGCGCTCTGGACGTTCATTTCTGCAAGTCCTGTCTTAAAATGGCTGTAAGGGGTGTTTCCAACAGCCCACCTGTGGAGGAATCCCTGGCATAGGGAAACATGTAAGGAGTCTGTGATTCCTTTTAAAGGTATCTGTAGTCGTTGAGCAACCTCACATACGGATTGGTAGAAAACAAAAGCAGGTTTGTACTTGCCTATATAAATATATATCATTTATGAATGTGTTGTTCTTAATCCACGTGGGAGGGAACATGAAAACCAAAAAAAGACAAAGCAAAACAACCAGGAATGTATAGCAATAAATAATTCATTTACTCCTCTTGGAAATAGATTTATTGTTTTTAAAATGGCTTTTAATCTTGCTTTCAATAAGAAAAACTAATGTTAGCAGTATATGATGTCTGCTGCTCAAAATCTGGACTTGGGGGCATGGGGCGGGGCGGGGAGAAAGCCATTCATAGGCTTATATTTTATGCTTCAGATATCCCTTGCTGCTGTTAACAATCAAGCCAAATTATATCCTCAACCAGCTGAAGCAATATTCTGAGGAATATAAGTTTCTCTGCTCTTTATGCATTCTTTGGGCTTTATTTTAAACACTGAGAGCAAACCAGTAACAAGCTAACCCTGTTTTCTCCTGCAAATCTTTATATAAGTAATTCTTGTATTCTTTCTCCTTCTCCTGAACATTTAGTATAAAATAATATTTATTTATTTATTTTCACCTCTTGTATCCCTATGATTGTTTTGTAGGGCAGCATTTAAACCTTGAACATGAACAGCTGAATTATGTAAATTAGATAGCACAGTTGTACTCTAGCTCTTCTACTCATGCTTTATAGAAAAGCAGGCTGTCTTCAGCTGAAAATACTGTCCAAACTTTCATATATTTAAATGCTTTCATTTTTCTTATCTAGCATGCTAATTTTTTTGGCCAAGGATAGAACTTATTTTAGTGTGGATCTTTACTTGGTCTATTTTGTGGCCATTTTAGGTCAATAACCATTATTAGAGTCTATGACTGGTTACTCGGCTTTTTAAAAAATACATATCGTAAAAGTGCATTTTTATGTCTGTGCCAGGGTTCATTGGTAGCCTTAGTGATTATTTGCTGCGAAGTACTAAACAGTAAGATAAAATTTATGCTAAGCTACCTCCAAAGTCTGAAGGCTAATAGCAAGAAAGAGCTGTCACAGTAGAAATGGTGTGAATAAACTTGCTGAACTCAGCAGCGGGCTTATTGCGTCTGTTTTAGACATTGACCACAAGTAAGGAACACAGCAATTTGTTTTCAAAGAGATTTGGGTTCTTTTTTCCCCTAATTAAAATAACTAAATGGTATTTAATTATAAGACTTCAGCTGAGTCTTTGCTACACCTCATTAACCAATTTATTTGGATTATCACATATTGTTTCCACCTATGATGCCATGCATAGCCAAAATGGATGTGGTTCCTGAATTCCAGTGTGCAGTATATAGTTGCGCACACCAAGAAGTTGCTGAGCAAAACCAGTAGCTTGATAGTAAAGACAAGAATAGGTGGCATCTTTCAGTGTTCATTATATAACATACCATCTGTGTGGCATCCTTACACTTTTTACCTTTTCCATTTGCGTCAATAATTTTACAAATGTCTGTAGTTATAAACATTATTTTGAGTTTTACATTCAATATATGTATTTAAGCATATAGACGTCCTCACCTTCAGCTGTGTGCTAAGAAATAGTATCAATTTTCTCTCCTTAGAGGCTTGGTGCCAATGTACTCGCAAGTTTTCACACTGCAGAAATGTTCCTTTTGTAGAAACGGGCCTCAGACATTTTGGAAATGCTTCTCTGCCTGCAGCATCCTGCAAATGGGTGAGGAGGAAAATCCAGAGCCTGTCCCTCACTGGAAAGGTGGTTTCTCTAGAGAGCAAAAATGACCCTTGTTTTATTAATCAGGGTCAATAGAATCTAGTGCAGATGTTGACGAGCAGCCCCTGGCCATCCCCTCGAGTTAAACACAAGCACTGTGACTGCAAGGGTCATCTTTTCCTCCTGTGAGTCCTTCTCTCCCTGAGAGATGACAGAATAGAGGCACGACTGACCGAAGCCCGACAGAGCTCCACGTTCCCTGGGAACGCTCCACCATCCATGTGCACAGTGGTGCAAGGGGATCAAAACCTTGCCACTATCTGACTCTGAATGATTCATGGGTAAATGTATGAGGGAGGTCATCCTAGGGGACTCTGAGCACTCGTTGTTTTAAGGCTGAGTTCTTTTTAGAAGCTTCCTTGCCCCCATCGCTGTTTGACACCAGTATCTCTCCTCTGAGCTTCCTTACTATGTTTTCCCTCACAATCCCCCTTCTATTTTCTTCTGTGCTGTGGACATCACAGAGAATAAAGTCATCCTTTGAGAGATGTATTACCATCTCCGTCACGTATATTGCTTCTTTTCAGGCTGGAAATTACGGATAAAGGAGAAGGAACTATGCATGTAAACACAGGTACATTTTTTGTTTCCTGTTTTAAAGGATAGGGTTTTTTTTTCCAGGACTCACATTGTGTTTTGAGAAGATAAGGCTGAAGTGCCTGGTAAAGGCTCAGACAGAACTGAGAACTCACAGCAAGTCTTCTGGGATTAAGAATAGCTTGAATGATGGAGTTAGGGTCAGAGATGGAGACAATTTTCCATGTAGTCTGTCCAAGTTCTTTGCAGGAAGCCTGAGGATGGACAATTTTAGGTTTTCATCTCACTGGTTGGTTGGCTGCTCCTCCTGAAAACTTTCTGGCACTGAGTTACTGTGGCTCATTGCTACCCGGGACCCACAGGTTGAAGTTTTTGGTTTGTTATTTTATATATACTGCACCTCTGCTATTGCTTTCCTGTTGCTTTGGAGCATCTCTTTATCCAAGATGAATTTAAAGTATTAGTAGTTGAGCTCAGATGACCTCTTCTGTGGTTTGTGTTTGTATGAGTATGTTCAGATGAGAAATGGAGTCAGTATTTGATTCCCCCCCCACCCCCCTGCCGAAACCTAAGGATAGAGTCTGTCGGTGCCTCAGGCCACCAGTGCTGAAGCCAGTGTTTCTGGGTAGAAACCATATGCCATCCTAGGTATGGGAACTAGCTAACTGTGTACATTTGTAAGTTGGAGGCATGCTACTAAACTACTCCCTTCTCTTCAGTGTGAAAGGTGCTCAGAAATCTCTTTCAATATCTGTATTTAAGACAAAATCTAAATATACCTGTATATGTGCATGTATATACATATGTACACATACACACACGAAAACAGGTATATCAACATTTAAAAAACTATTGCAAATGGATAATCAATAAAGACTGCTAGAAAAAGGATATGTTCTGATCCTTTAAATTGAGTTCCGATTAGAGTTCATAAAGCAGGGAGGAGTTGAAAGATAATGTCGTAGGAAAAGCGTAACTATGCTCAGGGCTTTAAATGATCAAAGTACTCTCTTGAAAAGTCTGTTGTCAAATTTTGATGCTGTGTCAAAACTCTTTGCGTCAGTGCTGAAGTAAAAACAAAATATTGATGAATTTTGGAGATATGAACAAAATAATCTAAATCTAGAAGGTAGAAACACAGCTGCTTATTAGGAGGTTTTTTCCCTTAAAATATGTATTTTAACTGTCTAGATACAGTGTTCATTACTGCAGGCAAAATGAAATCTGCACATATTGAATTGCCTCTGGCTAGCAAATGTATTTCTGGGGTACATAATATTTTAAGCAGGTAGCACAGAACAAGACTGCAAGTCAATCTGTCTACAGCTAATCAAGTATTCACAGCATACTTCTAGCAAAATAATTTTAAAGGAAGAGTCACTTGCCAGTCACTAACAAGCATACAGATAAATTAAAGAAGGGATGTCTATAGCAAAACCAAGAGGTTTACAGTGTGATTTCTAATAAAAAATCTAATTTAGCTTGTTAAAAAGATCTCTAGTCCATGTGCCTGCTTGCTAAAAAAATCCATCAATTGATTATATTTTTAATAAGGTTATGGATTTGATGACTAGAACTACGGTTTGTAAAGAGTTTTAGTTTCAGCTGACCCAGACTGCATCTGAATCTGGTCAGAGTAAGCATTTTGCTTCATTTCACCACCTGCAGAGTGGGCTTGGTGAAAAACGTTTCTCTTCTGTCAAGAGTTTTAAGATGTTCACAAGAAGTGTTAACAAATACACCTGTGTTTATGAGGGCTGAGCCTTAAATAATGGTTTCTTTCATCCTTCACAGGGACCTTCTTTGAAATCTATTGCACGACACAGAACAATAGAGACTAATCTTGCTGTAGTGTGCAGTCCTTCTAAAAGTGCAAATCTTCACCTGTTGTTACAAATCTGTTTTTTTACAATGTGTTTGTCAGCATGACTCTGTGCCAGAAACACATTTGTATGTCCCAGTAACTTCAGAAAATCTCCTGTTTTCCCTGCTTGGGATGCGAAGCTGACATGCCATGTCTGAATATCATTTGTAAGGTTGAGGAGTGATCCCAATAAATATGGGGGATATATCTAAACTCACAGCGGGTAGAAGATTAAGTGCGCGAAAAGGGAGTGAATACACCGTATTTGCCTCACGTATGGAGGCATCTCTTCATTCCCTGATGTTCAGATTTCTAAGCTCAGCTCATGGTTCCTTTTCTTGGATGATCATGTAGAAGTGTCTAAACATACTAAAAAAGGTCTGATCTTCATGGATGGTTGTTGTTTGCAAACTCAGTTATACAACTTCTACAGGCTTGTATTTTTGAGATTGTTTGACAACAGCATCCGCTGCTGTTGGACTGGAGGTTACAGGAGGAAAGTAGATGATGTTGGAGTGTTTTCTGCTCTTAAATGTGTAATGTATTCCAGCCATTGACCTGATGCAGCAAACTGTGATCATCTTCGGGGTTTGCTGTATAAGGCGGTAACTTGGCGTTGAAACAATTTTCCTTCACAAACTCTTTGTGCAGGAAGTTTGGATATATCAAGCAAAGCCTCATTTAACTTGTTTTCAAACTGCTAGTGATCGGGTTTATTGCTACAATCCCTGTGTTATAGTGGTTATTTGGGATAACCTAAAGGAAGCCATCAATTACTCCTCTCTGAATATGAGTGCATTTGAATGTCCAGACAGAGCTCCTGGGTGGCAGAGGAGTGATAGGTTTGTCCTCTAGCAAATTTCTTAGATTCAACAGGGGGCTAAAATCCAGAATGAATGAGAACATCTAGAACTACTGATGCTGAAAACCAACTCTTCTATTCCTCCCCTCCGACTCTTGATATTCTGATATGGTTCTTGTGAACTTCTCATTTATTCTAAATTTAAAGTGAATGTCATTAGAGAATTGAGCTGCAGACGCAGCTCCATGATTTGCTTTCTCCTTGAAGAGAAGCTGATGTCCCCCTCCGGCTCACCGCGTACACACGTGCCAATGGTCCTCTCACAGCTGCACTGAGGGCAGCTCTATCTCCTGCGAGCACTCGCTGGAGGTGCTAAGGCACTGAAATAATAAGAGCATAACTTAGCAACATAGAGGTTACCATGCTGGCCATAGCCATGAACACTTCAAAATGCTCAAAATAGTCTGGGCTTGAAAAAAAGCCATTATTGTTACCAACTGTTATCCTGCTGCATGAAGGCAGTTGAAAAATGTGTACATTTCTGTTCATTTTAATAAGGATATATTAAAATATTTAGAGGAGACATGCCTTTAACCTGAAGAAATGCAATAAGCTGTGCAGATAGTTTGTTTTTAAATTTAACTGATGTGGCTTCAGTATTGGAATGGATCAACATTAAAGGCATCCGGAGTTATTAATGTTTCAGGTAAATATATAAGCTTTTCTGCTTTTATCCACACAGATGCTGAATATGAAGGCAATCTGTTTTCTAATGCTCTCTTCTCCTGATCTCTTAGTACTCTGCTAAGTACTGGTAGCATCAGAGCAGGTAATGAACTCGACTTCTGAGAGATAATACTATTTATCATATTGACAAATGCATAGACTTTATGAATAGGTTTTTGTATTACTGCATAACAGCAAAAACACCTTGTAGAAGATGTACTGAATTTTATGCTTGACACCAGAAACAGATGAGTATTAGGGCAATTGGGATGACAGGCTCTTTAGTATTTTGAGAGTTAGAAACGGAGAAAAGCAGGAACATGGAGACACAGCCAATGTGTTTCAAATGACAGCATAACTCAAAGAGTAGCAGGAAACACGTGGACTTGGGCTGAGACACGTTTTCAGTTGGTTAAGGGGCAGAAGAGGTGCATTTTTCCCTCATGTCCAGATCCTCAAAGTCTTGCCGAGTTACGGCAGGTGGAGGGTCTGCATTACCTTTACCAGCCCTGGTCCTGGGAGAAGCTCTCTTGGTCAGTGCAGTGCAGGTCTGTCTGTGCCTCCTGAGCAGTAGCCTGAGCCCAAAGGATGCTCGAGGAGCCCACGCTGACCCTCTCCCGCTGCTCTGCACCATCGGAGGGGTGCATTGCTGGGATACACCCCATAGCTCCAACTCTCGAGAGGTCAGCCAAAACCTATTAAAGTATTAATGCACGTCCAGTAACTTGTAAATGGCTGTGCCTAAAGTAGATGCGTTCTACCGTATGACATCCATCGCACAGCAGTGTACACCAGAGTGTTTTGTCTGAACCGTCAGTGCAATGCACCAGGGCATCTAGGTGTCTAAATACCGATGTGATGTAGTGTCACCAAGTATGGTTCTATAATCCTGTAGTAATAACCTTTCCTTTCACAGTAAACTAAACTGCTAAACCATTGTTAATTACTATTTAAAGGCATTATTACCAGTATAAATCTGGCTATTATGTAGGCAGTACCTTGCCAAGAGATTATTATCTTCCTCCCCCTTCCCCACCCCGTGCCTCCTTATCTTATAGATAAGGAGATGTTTGTTGCCTCCTTGCCTTCTGAAAGGTAATATTACTAACAAGAAGTCCGTTGTGCAATGCTCCACCTAACACCGAGTTGTTGATCAATAAAAGCCAACAAACCAGATTTGAATTTTATGGAATTAATTTCTAACACCTAATATTAACTGTGCTACTAGATCAGGTCCCAACTTGATTGTTCTGACTGCATCCAAGCTGCTTCTATGGAAAACAATCTGTGACAGTATTGTGAAGTGATCTTATTTTATTTATCTGCTGATTTTAATGGTGAAAGAAGTGTTTCTCTGTTCTTTTCTACATTGTTTTCCCCTGTGCAGCTGTGGAACTTATCCTGATCTCTTTGTACGGTTTCTGCAAAGATTCTCTTCATACTCCATAAAGAAATACGATTACTGCAGCGTTCCTTAGAAGGGCTGTCCTGCTACTGTTGAAAATAATACTCAAAATACAGCAAAGTGGTTTGCTCAAAGAAGCTAAGATTGGCTTTAGTGTAACCAGTGAGAGATCCCCAATCAACATGGTAAATTTCTGGTGTTAGAAATGTAGTATCTAGTACTAGGAATCCAGTGGTTTTCCTTTTTTCTTCTGGGACTGTTTGCAAGCTGCCAAGGTCTCTCTGGCCCTGCCGCTGTGGGAGGAGGAGATGCTGAAGCACCTTCTGTCCCTTTCTGTGCTCTGCTCTAGGATTGATGCTGCTGCCTTTCTGGCGGGTCAGCCTGGAAAAGAAAGGCACAGCAATTAGGAGAATGCAGTACCTAATCCATTCTAATTAGAAGCAGTTAACCATGTTTACCTCCCCACCGTTGTGCATAGCCTCCTAAAGAAGACTTCAGGAACTTTGATCTAACTATTATTGCCTGTCACACAAGTAAGGTGCTGTGTACCTGGTGCTAAGCAGAGAATGTGGCCATGTGCAAAGGCGTGTTCATCTTTGCAAAAGTGATTCTTTCAAAACAAAAACGCAAACAAAAATTAAGTACAATCCGTATTGATTACTTTCATTTTATTTATTGGATGTCCCTGCAATGAAAATACCATCAATCAAAGTGCTGAACTGAATATAGTATTGGGCTTAATTCCACTATTTTTAGTTTTGCCTCATGGGGATACTTCCCATGTAAGATGGTACATAGTATTACTGAAAAGTCACTCTGATTCTTTCCTAGCTTTTATAGAAATAATCAAAATCACTGGATTAGATTCTTTATTACCTTTTTTTTTTTGTAAAACGCTTTTCCTGTGTAAGTTCTCCATCAAAAGAAAGGAAATAACTTGTCACTTAGCTTATTAAATGATGGATTTTTAAAATGGATTTTGCTACTTACTCATGTTTGAAATATATATTGATGCCAAAGATCAAAATCTTTCTGGAATTTGAGGGGGCAAAAAATCCATTTTGACATTCACCTGTTAAGCATTCATACCTAGTGGGATCTTGAAAACTTAGGAAATTTTCATTTGATATTAACCTAAATGGCACCTGGGAGAGGCAGGAGCAACCCCCACTGACTCCCAGATGCATTTGGGCATCTCTCCCTCTAGATTTTGAGAGCTGTGGGGTTTTATCCAGGTATCCTGTATCATGATCTTGACATCCAAAGGGATGGTCAAAAGGATGATCATATATTCCTTAATGTTTCAGACAGGAAACATGTATGACCTATTCTGGAACAGTAGAACGTTTTCTTGATGTCAATCCCAAATTAATGAATGTGAGAAGACAATTATAACAAGATTTAAAAAAAAAAAAAAAAAAAAGCAGTTTTTTTCTGTTTAGAGACCTCTGGCAAGGATCTCTTGCAAGAAGAGAAATAAGACCGATGGAGCATAAAGTCAGCAAAATACAATGTTGACTGTATGGAAGAAAACCCTATTCACAGGTTCATAATACAGCTTAGTAAACAAGATTACAGCCAAAAAACATCATTCAAGAACAGAATAAAATTAAATAAATAAAACACCATTTATGCTGGAAGCTGCTAACCTACAGCAAATTAAATTGGCCAACAGAAATCACAATGCATCGAACATGTTGAAATTCTGTCCGTAGCCAATAACATGTCCCTTAGTGTTTGTATGCCACTTTTGATATACGGTGCGATGCATACAAACTATACGGTCTAACCAATGCAGTGCGTGATCAGCATTTATAACAACTGTCCAAAACATTTTTTTTTTACTTAGAATTATTACATTTTTCCTGTAAGTGCTACTAAAATTTTCAACAATCTTCATCAAAATGTCATTTTTGTTAAAAATAATTTTCCATAAAAGTGCAAGCCACCTCTATTTTATGTTGGACCTGCCTTTCATTTCTGTAAATCGTTCCCATTGATTTACCCTCTGTGCTCTTCAGAAAAGAGATTTTATTTTTTGTATATCTGTAACACTGGCTGCTAGTAGTCATAGTTGGGTTTAGCATTTCATAAATACACTGCAGTGATTATATTGTGCTAAGGGTTAGCTACATATTCACAAATGGTAGATTTAAATATCTCATATCAAATATGCTTGAGATTTATTCAGCTGAAATATTAAACAACTACATTTCAGTTTTTAAATGGAATAACAAGAAAAGTAAGAGGTCTAGGTTTTCTCTGGCCATAAAAATCATACTTAGACCTCTTTTCTTTTTTCCCGTCACTTTGCTTTGGTATTTATATTTGCTTTTTTTTAAGTAGTACAACACCCTAAATTAAGGGTTGACAACTTAATTATATGTGATTGATATGCTTATTTTGAGTGAGTCATTACCAGAATGTAAACTGCAAATGCTATTCTTTTTTGCATTTTCCATTTGCAAGTAGAGGCAGGGAAGGAACGCGCTCCGGTTCCACAGCATCTGACAGGCTCCTTCAGAGAAAAAATGTGAGATGGAATCTTCCTGCAGCAACACCAAAAATGTCACTGGCAAAGTGGCATACCTGGAGACCTCCTCACGCAGCAGAGTCTCTGAACATGAGTTACTCTGAGCATTATGCTTCTTAGGAATGAAATTAAATTGGCCTCATAGACATGGGTATGGAAGTTGGGCATGAGGAACTTGCTGCTTTCCCTAGAAACGTTATCAGATAAAAACCAGAGCGGAAGGAACAACGTGAGCATTGGTCCTCTGGCAGGGTCTGGAAGCAGCTTGCTACTTCTGAATCAGAAACACAACCCAGTCAGAAGCCCGTTCCGTTTCAGAGAAATGGTGCACAGCGAATGCCAACAGTCCCAACCAGATAAAAAACCCCAAAGTTTTCAGCAAACATCTTCCAGCTTTAGTTGATTGAGCTTTACTCAAACACATTTAACTCCTACCTTTCCATAAATTCATGCTGTCTACCCAGATTTGTTCAGAAGCTCATAACTTCTGTTAGATGGTGTTTGTCAGCGGGAGGGCTTTCCATGAAGATTTTTCTCAAATATCTGCAATGTAAGCAGTAATATTAGTAAGCAGTAACAGTAAAGACAATACTTCTGCTGAAGGAGAAATGTCACTTCAGAGAAGGGCTGTAACATAATTCTGTAACAAGCTGTATAATGTCTACAGAGCTTTTCTTAATGTTATTGCTTTAAATGTTTCACAGTTTGGAGGGGGATCAAACTATCTGGTTTCTTTAAACTTCACTCATGTCTACTTCAAAATTAATGGATGAAATGTGTGTAGTGGTTGCTGCGGCAGAGTTACAGGGATGAAATTTGGTTTTAAAGTTGATTTGAATGCTGAGTCCATTCTGAAGGCATGTCACTCCTTATCCATCTGATGTCACACGTGGGATAATGTTTGTGACATGGGCTTTATCTTCCCCTGGGAGCAGAGCAGCCAACACTGAAATTTTAGGCATCGTTCCTTCCAATAAATGAAATAGTTCATAAAAAATTAAGTAGCTGCCGCTAAATTCTAAAGACTTTCATGCTTTCCAAGTCTTTCAAAAGGCCTGGAACAAATTTTGGTACCCTGTTTGATATTCTTTCTAGCCATCACAAACGCAAGAATGAAACATGTGCCTTTCTCCATAATTCAGGGCAGAATTACTATGTTTCTCACTAAAGATGTACATCATCGTGCAGAGCTGCTGCAGTGCAAAGGGTCACACAACTACTGAGACCAACCGAAGTATGCGTTTCCAGAAAAAGGCTGTGCTAAGTAGACTGTCGCTGTAGGTCACATAGCTTAAATCTGCTTTAAAATTTTCTGTCAAACAGTTTTTGCACTAAGGAGTTTTTTTGAATAATATGGTTCTTTGAACAAAAACAACTCAAGCACTTGTTAAGAAAAAAACCCCTTTGACCAAAAATGCTCAGTTGTCATATGATGCCTTGGATTTCTTTTTACAATAACATTTTCTTTTCATAAATACCAGCACCACCGCTCACCTACTAGATAAACCACTGCATGTATAAAGTTAAGACTTCTCTGCGTCAGCCTGTTTTGACTGAAATCAGCAACAATATTCTGATTTCCAGGCCTCAAGAACCACATGAAGGCAGGAGTGGTACTTCCAGAGTTTATAGTTCTTGTGTTCTTTGTAATGATTAATTCAAGCTTCATTTGGGGGGTGTGTGTGTGCTTCACTTGTCTGATGAAAGCATGATAAAAGGTGTCTGATTCCTCCGTCTTCCTTATGCAGCACAGCTGCTGAATATTCTTACTTTCAGTGGGACTTATACCAGCGCGAGAGCATCTTTCCCTTTGGCATTTTCTGTCTCTCAGATGTAGAAGTGAGACTCCCTTTTATTTTAACGCAACAAAGGTTAATTTGTCCTAGGGTTAAGCGAAGAGAAATTTCTAGTTGATCAATTTTCATTTCATCACATGACTGGATGGCCGCTGACTATTTGGAGGATGCTAGAATATTAACCTAAATTCCTCTCCTTGCTCAGCCCTCAGTTGTAGGCCAAAAGCAGAGCTATTTTTACATATGCTGCTTAAACTCTCTGTGAGGATGAAACACCCCTTCCATGTGTTTACTTGCTTAGAGCACAGACTGTGGGTAAATTTTCATCAGTTCAATATAAGAAAATACAATGACTGTACAGCTACAAGTGTGCTCCTCTCTCTGATTTGTCGTCGTCGTTCCCCCCCCCCCCCCTTCCCTATTTATTTAATTATAAGTTTCAGAAGTAACTGGAAGTGAATCTGAGGGGTAAAAGATGATGTTTTCTGAAGCAATGTACAACTACATTAACGAAAGTGCATACTTTAGATGTCTGGTTGTTTTAGGGTCAGTACTCTCCTCGTGTCTCGGGTTCGTGTGGCGTTTTTTTCTGGCGGCGGGGCAGGGTCGGCAGGGCCGGCTCCTGCTGGAAGCTGCTGGAAGCTGCTGGAAGCTCCCCCGGCTCCAGGCCGGACCCGCCTCCGGCCCAGGCCGAGCCCCTCAGCCACGGCGGGAACACCTGGGGGAGAACGGACGGACGGACGGACGGACGGACGCCCTTCAGAAGAAGGGGAACCCGCAGCGAGCCGGGGGACGAAGCCCCCTGCGGCCGCCGCCGAGGTGAGGTGAGGGGAGAAGGAGAGGAGGAGGGGACGCCCCCGCAGCCCGCGGTGAGGCGGCAGGCTGTCCCCCCCCGGCCCGTGGAGGGGAGCGGGGCAGCAGATGCCCACCTGCAGCCCGGGGAGAGAGGAGCCCACGGCGGAGAAGCTGGCGGAGGGCGGGAGGGACCCCGCGGCGGAGCAGGGGACGAGTGAGGGAGGGGTGGTCCCCCTGAGGAGGAAGGAGCGGCAGAGACAACGTGTGGTGAGCGGACCCCAACCGCCATTGCCCGCCGCCGGGGGGAGGAGGGAGAGAGAAGCGGGAGAAGGAGGGAGGGCTGGGGGGAAGGGGTTCGCAGGTCGGGGTTTCCTCCTCGTTCTCCTCGTTTTGAGCCGATAAACCGGTTTTGCGTCTTCCCCGAGCTGAGCCTGTCTGTTGCCCGCCAGTGGGGAGAGAGGGAGGGAAGGAGGGAGGGAGGGATCCCTCCCTGTCCTTGTCTCGACCCACCGGCTTTTCTTTCCCTTTTCTCCTCATCCCGGCGTGGCCCGGCCGGGGAGGTGGCAGCGGGCCAGCGGCTGCCCGCGGCTTTTTTTACCGGCTGGGGTGAAACCAAGACATCGTGGTACCTGCTCTGTAAATACGGCTGTATTAACAAAGGCTTCTGAAATTGCTCATTCTGTCGCTTCTCGATTTACACACTGAAAATAAACTTTGAAAAGTTCTCCTACTCAGTGTTACTTACATGAATGTCTAAGATGGTAGAAATTTAAGAATTGCAGTCATCTTCAAGTACACGTAAAGGTATAAGCAAAGTTAAGTGTATGCCAGGGGAGGAGTAGAGACCATAGTCAGATAAGAAAAGGTTTCTCTAAAAACTGAAATAAACCTATATATATATATATATATATATATATATATGAAACTGTGGTGTTAAAAAAAAACTTTTGAAAATGTATTAGTGAAATTGTGTGTATGTCTGTTGACATTATTTTCTCAAGCTAGTTTCTATTAAAATGCAGGTGGGTTTTTTTTGCTTTTGATGTCAATAAACACTAAAAATTTAGTTTGTATACAGTAATTACAGGAATACATGTATAATACATAACCTAATAGCCTTTATTTTCTTTCCTAGGTGTCCCAGCATATTTTAATCTGGGAAGTGCTTCAATATTCCTTTCCTGGTTTAATTATCTGCTTACCCTTGAGGATAACCTGTAGTGGGGGATGTGAGAAGTGACCCTCCTATTGAGGAAAGCAAAAAATGTTCAACGGATGTTTTTCAGTACCTGGCTCCAAGGAGGGACTCCCATTCTCAGGGGTCATGGGGTGCTCCTCAGGACCCCTCGCTGGAGGGGCTGTGGCCGGCCAGCAACTCTGGGCACAAGCAAGTTCATGCATCTGTAAGGCCATGTTTCTAGTGAGATCTGGCACTCTGTGCGTGTCTGCAGCATGGAAGAGACGATGGACCAAGACTTCCCATCCCAGCTCATCAACAGCCCCAGGCATGCTGTAGCACACAACTGGAGAGCGTGCTGGGGTGCACCAGCGTAACTCGGGGCTTAAGCTGGAAAGGCCATTTGGTTACTCTGTAATGCTTAGAAAGCAAACACCTCTTGGAGGAACAGACTGGGAAAGTGAATGTGCATGGCCCACTAATGAATGGAAAGCAACTGTGCATGGGCCCTTCTTCCGTGGATGTTGCTTGCACAGATAATAAAGAGGAAAAGAAGGAGAGAGCTGGTCCTTCCTGGGCTGTGCAGTGTGGGATGGTGTTGCTCTGTGCAGATTACACAAGAATACCAAATCTGCTACCAGAGGACTGCTATCTGATGGACTGGCCAAAGTTACACTGGGAACATTTGCATAATGGCAAAAACTGTTCAACCCTACGGCAAAGAGAGAAAGATTGGTTCCTGGCTCCAGAGAGGCTGCTGTACTCTGCTTCACTTCTTGTGTCATCGGAAAGGAGACAACAATTGTTATGACTGGCGTTGTGGTAAGGAGGCTTATTTTACTTTCTTATAAATGAAGTATTTCAGTAATGTGTAATCATTGTACAGTAGGAAAAGAGCACTGGCAGTACTTCCAGGGAACACTTTTCTATCCTTGTGCTACTTGTGGGAAAACCTTCAGGGCTGTGCTGCTGGTGTAAACCATTGTTATGTTACTGAACCTCCCTGGGGTCTCCTGAAGCCAGCAGCTTTCTGGAAGCTCCAGCCCAGCCCAGGCTTTTACTCAGTAGTTTCACAACAATTCCTGCTATGGACCAGTATGATGCTGTGAACAGTGCTATCTTCCATACTGTGCTTCCTGGGCTTGTTAAGGAGTGCTCTGCCATTTAGTAGTCTACTGAAACTATACCCTGAGGAAAGGTTGTGTTCCTTCTTGGTAGTTGCACAGAATGGAGTTACTGAATAATATGTCCCTCAGAAGAAACAGTCCCTTCTCATAAGTAGAAATGTGACAGTGCGGTTATGTGGTAGGCCTTTCCTGTAGAAAAATGAAATTAATCCTTCAAGACAATCATCTCTCTTGATCACTTTTTTTTTTAAAAACCTTTTAAGAAAAGGGAAAGGGAACAACTTACCTCATAGCAAAACTGTAAAAAAGGAACAAATATGCAGACAACTAGCATGCTCGTATAGTTTCATAGTGTGAATGAATTAGTTTTTTGATGGAGTTTTTTGAATTGCAAAAGGAGATTCTGTGTTTTAATTAAAATAGAGGTGTGTCAGGAAATCCCAGCCACAGGTTCTTTGGCCATACTCATATCCAAGTGTGATACACTTATGAGACCTCATAACAAACAACAATTTGTGCATTATTGTATTTCTTTGAGGAAGGGAAATCTTTTGTGGCATTTTATGTCGCCTGTTTTACATTGTTGTGTGTTGAGGCAGGGATTTTGCAACCTCTGTTTCATCCATCTGTACAGTTAACTCCTTTATGTTTCCATTATTGAAACTTGTTATTTCCTGGTTTTGTGAGATAAATCATTTTGGTAGCATGCTATGTTTATTCTAGCGTCTAACATTCCTATTTAGATATTCTCCACTGTCCCCCATTTCATTACTATCCTTTCTTTGTCCACCAGCTAGTGCACCTGAGTACTGTACCTCCAGATTTTTTGATTATGCATTAATACAGAATGTTTCATTTCTGTAAGAGTAGCAGTTTTGTCTACCAGCTGAATTGCTTATTTCATTAATATAGTTACACTCATTTGTTGCAATCCTGGGTTTGGTTTTGTTGTATTGACTTCATTCCATCCACCATTTTAAGTGGAAATGAGTACTCCGATGCCAGCATAGAGAAATCTTGTTTAATGTTTCTTGTTTGCCTGTACCTGGTGGGGTGAGCTGCAGACAGCTGTTGGTAAGCTTTATGCACTGTCAGGAGCCAGGGCTGGGCCCATCATCTCCACTGGCTTTCGTGTTCTCCCTTGCCACGTGCATTAGTTTCTCTTCCCTACCTGTATGACAGTTTGTGGGTTTCTCAGTGAAATGGTACTTTCTATTTGAATTTCACTAATAAACATCTTTAGACTTCATACCAATACATTAGGATTCATGTACTTCTGGTACATCATAACCTCTGGGAATTGTGTGTGAATGACACATCATTACTTCTGTACTAGAGGTGTTATTTCAAACCGCTATGACTAATTATTAACAAATGATGAGAATTTGAACATCAATTCCCAGTTTTTGCTCTGGGCAAACCCACTTTTCATAAATCTTCTGTGGTTTGTTTCCTGGAGGGGGTCAAATGCTGCTGGCATTCACTGTGGTTGCTCATTCTTCTGCCTTTCTGTGTATACAGATGAGCCACAATTGGTTCTAAGATTTCCAGTAAGCATTGAAATTATGTCCCAGATTATTTAAAATAATAATTTTTACATTGTTTAAAATGGTTCTGTTCTTGTTGATCTGTCAGACTCAAACATTTCAACCTTGTGCACACACACAAGTAGAATGTCTCTGCCTATACACCAGAAAACTGTATTACTGCTTAAAGTTTACCATTGTCATCACTGTCTGTGATTTATTCTTGACTAGGCTTACTTCACCTACATATTAGAGTTTACTATTTATGCTGTAAATTCATCCTCCTCTTGTGATGCTTTCCAAAAACACTAGTCATGAAAGCCAGTAATACTTCCTTAGAGCCAAACAGGTTAAGTGAATGCTGAATTTCAATATCCCTTCTAATTTAAGTTCATAAGCCTATGAAAAAAGAAAGTTGCTGCTGGTTTTGTACCTGAAGACATCCATTCTTGGAATGTATG
This sequence comes from Astur gentilis, assembly GCF_929443795.1. Lineage (NCBI taxonomy): Eukaryota > Metazoa > Chordata > Aves > Accipitriformes > Accipitridae > Astur > Astur gentilis. The sequence continues at coordinate 991,871 of NC_064887.1, forward strand.
GGTGGGAAATAAGAAGCACCAAGAGGTGATGCAGCAGTATTGAGACTGCTGCTGTAGTACCAATTGCTGTGCCGTGTTGCTGGTTTTTATGCTTTAAAATAGATAACAAAAAATTGGAGAGATTTAAGAAAAATTATGACAAAGAATGGTTCAAGGTCTGAAAAACATGCCTTTACAATTACAAGCTTAAAGGTAAAGGTGAAGGGTTGATCATTGCCTACTAGCACCTCCATGGGAAAGATTTCTGATGGTATCATGATTCTTTTAATGAAAGACATACTAGGAATAACAGCAGCAGCAAAGATACCCCAGCAAAATTTTGAAAATGTTTGACGTTTCCCATTCGAATGACCTACCTAGGGGCATCTTAGGTTCTTAGACTTGCAAGTTCTGTTTGTTTAGTTTAAATCAAGATTTAATCTCTTTGTAGGCAAGCCCAGTTTCCTGTGACTTTGCATTTCAAGATTGAATTCGTGGTGTCTAATAAAGGATAAGCTCATGTTGCGTTTTTCCTCTCAAGTGGAACAGTAATAGAGTGTCTCTGGTTACTTAATTTCATAATGTTGGTAGGAACATGTTATCATTTAGACCTTTGTCTTTATGTCAAATCTGATTGAAGTCAGTCAGCCAGTTCCAACGCTGTTCATGGTAGATAGGCACTCAAACACAAACATACCTGGTGACATAAGCCTCATTTTCATTAAAAAAAAAAGGATAAAAAAATCTGCTAAAGCTTAAACAGGTTTATGCTTGATGTAAAACATTTTTCAGTGCTGTGGTCAGGCTTTTTATTGATATTTCATTTTGAAAAAATAGTAATTTAAAAAATTCTAGGTAAGTCAAGAGAGTTGTTCACTTTTAGGACAATAATATCGGTCTCAGTCTTTTAAAGTTCCTCTGATCTTGAATTTAGATTTACTATTTCAAAATGTGCAAATGAGTCTGTTTCATTGGCAGGTGGTACAGAGGTGATCTTTGAGGGCTTTTGGGAATACCTAAAAATTATTATTTTTAATTGATGTTGAAAAGCTTCTCTTCAAAATTCAGCCTTTCAGACAGATTGCTTTATCTAGATCACTTTCAATGGTAGTCTCCATGTTCCATTGGAACAAAATTTGTTAAGATTACATCTTTTGAATCTTTCTGCATGAAGCGTATATTTATGTGTATACAGATAAGTTATGCACAAGAAATAAGAAGTATGTGCACTGGCAAGGTATACTTTTTTGATGAATTAAGCTTATTTTGTAAGTCTACCGTATCCTAGCAGATTGTGGTTCATTTCTTGTGGTTATTTCAATTTATTTGACAAATACAGCATCTTTTTAAAATGCCACACTGAGGATGGAGTGTGAATATTCAAAATATGAGCCATACTGCTTGCTTGAGATTGGTGAGATAAATCATGCTTCTTAGTGGTTAGTTTGTGGCTCTGTTTGTTCTACTGTTACATCTCCTCTCATACAAATTCTTTAATATTCAGAAGGATAATTGGTCTCTGATAATGTGACCATGAAATTCCATTTCCGTTCTTGACCATAAGCATGGCCAAAGTTGACTTCATTTTCATTGTTTTATTCATGTGTTTTTCCTAATAATGTCATAACTCTGTTCTTATTATTGAATCCAAATGGCGCAGGTGTGTTTTCACTTAACAACCCTGTGAGAAGCGGAGATTGATTTTTCGGGAAAGTGATCAACCTTTCTGATGGCTGGTTTATATCCACCACAGCACTCCTCGCAGATTCTGAAACCCCTGTTGTTAGTGAAAAGAAATGACTGATATGCAAATATTGTTTCCTATAGACTCCAGCAGTGCTGTGATTCAAGCATCAATTATGGAAGTGCTATAAGGCATTTCTTTGTGCCATCGCTCAGAGATTTACAAAGTCACTATCTGGAGATTCCTCGGGTTTTTAATCTTAATACCTGGGGAGAAAACATGCAATCCACACAGACTTCCAATCTGATATTTTATTAACGAGATTAAATGAGTAAGCTAAATTATACATGTAAATCAAATAGAGAATAGAGTAGGATAATATGAAGTCAGAACATTAATCAGTTTATCAGGTTGGTTTATTTGATATGGTGTGATCAGTGGTCTTCATATTCTCCACCCAGTATGCTGCATACCAAAAAAAAAAAAAAATTCCTCCCTACCCCCTTTAAGAACTCATTTCATATCGTATCACTTCCCCTTTTGCTGCAGGGTAACAGACCGTGTGAATAAAGAAAGAGCATTATGGAAATCTACTTGATTTTAGGAAGCTTGATATTTTCCTGCAAAACATTTTTGTAAAGAAAGCTATTACAAAAGCTAGGGAGATAAAGCTACACTGGAATAGATGCATGATGGTTCAGAAAATCCTATTCAGTGCAGTTACTGGTGGTCACTGTCAAAATGGCATGATACACTGACTACGTGCTGCAACTTCGGTGTCTGGCTTGCGTTGGTACTGGTCTGAATTTTAGAAACACAGAATGATAATGACTCAGAGGAACCTTTCCAGGCCATCTGGTACAACTTGCTGCTCAGAGCAGGGCCAGATCTGAAGTTGTTTCAGGTTGCTTAGGGTTATGGGCTTGCAGTGGTCTCAGTGGTAGAGTAAGATGTACCCAAGCGGCCCCAAGCTCGGCAGGGACAATAAGCACTGCCAAGCAGCTAGAGATGTTTCAGAAGACATCAGCAAGAATGGTTGGTGGGGTATGAGTATAGACTGGAAGAATTTGGTTTGATTAGCCTAAAGAATTAAAGAATAATGCTTTTAGATGAGCAATTTGAATGTGACAAGGTCTCACATTTCCAGACAACTAGTGTGTACTCTTTAGTGTGCTTTAAAAAGAAAAAACAAGAGATCCCGTAATATTATACTGGAAAGTGTGTGAGTCATGCTCTGGGAGAGACACCCCACCCCACCTCCCTTTTCTTTTTTAATTTCTTTCTTCTGTTTTCTTGCTCATAAAATGGTGGTGGGGAGGGTCCCCTTATTGTAATAATAAGGGTAGGGTTGATTATTGTAATCCTGGTGGAGGCTTTTTGCCCTGTCATCAGGTCTACAACAGGGGTGTTGATCATTGGGCAAGGAAAGGAGAGTGTGCTGACTTCTGATCCCTCCTGCTTTGCATACGCAGTCCCTGTCCTTCCATCCTGCGAGGCACATGAGCGTACGGCGCTTTTCTCCCAAGGTTGAAATGTTTGCGTGAGATGTCAGAGGTTATTTAGACAAAATGCTCCCTGATGAATAAATGAAATCCTAACATGAAAGAATGATTTGGGCTGCTGAGCACAGATTCACAGATTGTCCACACTTGCTAAGTTTTGACACGTAGCACATCCTGTCTTGTCCAAGTTATAAACTCTGACTGTAATAGTGAGGGATCCCCCTACAAGCCATTGTAAAATATGAATGTCTTGGTTAGGAAATGTGATTTAAAATCTGATAGTTTCGCTAAGGACTGTTCTGCACATCTCCAGTCTGAAAAATACCAAAGGAACAACAACATTTTGCTTTATAAGTTTGAAATACACTGCATACATAATCTTTAGGCTCATAAAATGGTCTTATATTTGCAGCAAGGATACTTGAAAAAACATTTGTGCACTTTCTTAACACTAAAATAGCATTTTGTTTACAAGCGCTACACCACACTATTAAAGTAAGTGTCTTGACTTGTCTCCAGTGTGGAGAGTTGCAAATTGTACCACAAACTCCAGATTTCCTTCCTCTGCTCCACTTCCAGACCCAACAAGGAAGATACTTCCTCACTATAGAACAGTAACCACAGGAAGATGTTGTTTCTAGTAAGGCAGGATGCTTATGTCTTGTCAGTTACCATTTTTTTCCTCAAATTTATTTAAAGCTACCTCTTTGCATAGCAAACTTTGCTCTTTACCTTTGTGAATCAGAGTTCTGAACAATTAAAAACCCCCAACACTTTCCATGCATGTTGGGAATCTGTGTCTTTGCAGAGTTCCTCAGTCTGAGGCTTCTTGGGGATGTTTTCAAACTGCACTCGCTTGTATGTCTTAAAATAGGAAAATGTAGGCTGATCACAAGTTGACAGTATTATCTATGTATTTGGCATCAATATTAGTGAGCTTCTGTCATTCGGCAATTATTTCCATAGTATACCATACGGTGAAGAAAATGTTTTCATTCACCCACATATGACTAAAGTTTTATTGATAGCCTTGTACTGTATGTAGTCTTATCCCAGAGGGGCTTGGTTAAGCCAACCAAGAACCTAAAGACACACGTGTGCTTCTGTTAGGCAGAAGGGTCTAGATTTTGGAAGGAATATCATGCATAAATGTGGCATTTCCATGCTTCTCTGGGGTTAAGAAAGCTAATTTACAAGGTGCTGGATCAGCACTGCTCTTCCTGATGCCTCTGTAGATGCTAAAGAAGAAATTGTTCCACTTTTTTTTTTTTTCCTGGTGCCATTGAGTATTCCTGCTCGAATGTTGGACATAAGATGGAAATTACTCCTGCCTCGTGGCTTTCAGTGTGTATCACTGCAGGTGTGGCATGTCTGTCTGTCTGCTGCGGTGGAGGGATGCAGCACAAGTCAAGTCTTCTTAAGCATGAGAGACTCCAGAGAAGTGACATTATGAATGCCTTGTGTCTGAGAAAGGTATAATTAGAGCTTGTGTTTTATAAATAGGCATCCATGGATTCACTTCTTCTTTGAGAATTCTTTATTATATGCGTTTTCTGATGTCTAATGTGGGCTGGGCTTGTTCTGCAGCCTTGTTCTGTCAATTTAAAAACTCAAATAAGACGGCGACTCAAATCTGGAAATTAGAGTCCATTCGTTCTCGTGCTAATCGAACTACTGGCTTACAGCTCGTAGGTGCTAGCTTAGATGATAGCACACCAGGATTCTTCCAGTTTTTGAAGTATGGGAAATAATTTTGTAAAGTATTTTACTGAGCACTTCTGTACATAGTCATGTAATAGACTATGAAGAAAATGGAAAATGCATTTTATGGAGATTTCAGCATTTGCTTTCAATCCTGTTAGCAAAAAAACCCCCACCATAGTACCATGAATTCTGAAGTTATCTGTGAAAGAGATACTTATTTAAAAGGAAATTTCTGTTGATTTCAATACTTGACAAAATCACTATTTCCATTTTTCATGTGTAAGAGAGATAAAAAATAAAATGTAGATATTGGAAAGGAGACACACAAAACCTTTTATTTAAAAATGTGAAGGTGCTGGATCTGTGTTTTCTGAGATTTATCCCTTCCTTGCCTTTCTCTGCATCCCCCCATCCCTTTTTAAATGAATTTTTCAGGGAATGCATTTTGTGAAGCGTTTTCATACTGTAACTGATGATCCAGTGGGATTGATCTAGATGAGCTCTTTTACACAGTAGTTCTGCAGAAACATCAGAAATTGCTCTTTGAGAACTAAAGCTGACAAATTCTTTGGGTGCCTTGGGTTGTTTCTTCCCATTTTGGGAAACTTGAGACATGTTTTAAGAACATTGAGCAATGGCTGGATGCTTCTTGGAAGAGTTTGCACTACAGCATAGTAATAAAGTGTCGTCTTTACTTATGTGATGTTTTTGCTACAGGAGAGAAAGGCAGAAAGCAGATATATTAGAGAATATTACCTGAGAATGTTAATTACCTGAGAATTCCTAAGCTAATAGAAATTTTTACTTTTTTTTTTTTTCTCCTTCTTAAAGATTTTCAATTAAAACTAAAAAACTAGTTTTACATCCAGGAATGTTTTATTCATTACCTCTAAATTTCTACTGTTCTTTGGCTGTTGGAAAAATGTTTCAAAATGCCAAAGTTTTTGTAAACTTGGTCACAAAACATGACTCTGAAAATTCAGTGTAGAAGTTTTTTTGTTCTTTGTTTTTTTTGGTTGTGTCCCATCTGTGTCCTGTCATCCCGTATGTCCTTCCCTCCCCTGTCCCTCCCCAGTTTAAAATGCCTATCATCTGTTTAGGAAGTGGAAACAAAGTTTTTATTATCAGGGACAGTATCATGACAAACCTCAGGTTGTGATTCAGATGCTATGGATTATGCTAACCAAAGTTACTTGGCAACTAGGTGGAAATACTTGAACGCTTTCAGAAATATATGTCTCGAGCAAACAAATATATATATGGAAATTGCCCATTTGATTTTCACAGAGCTCTGTACAAAAAGATTTTGATTAGAGCCATTAACAAAATGACAGGACAGAATGCCTTCCATCGCTGCAGCATGATTGTTTTAGAAGACAAGACATACTTTGAAAATGCTGCTGCCGTAGATGATGTTGGGAACTAGAAATACGACATGCACATATGCAGTCAATGTTGAAGCATGTAGAAACAGAGCCAATTCCTTGACCAACTCTAACATAGGCGTAATTAGCAGTTGGTAAGCACTGTCCAAAGTACACGGAAAAATGAAACTAACTGGAACTCAACATGACCAGAAATTAAAAGGAATGTAACTAAAACTGAGGAGTTCATTGAAAATCAGCAATCCAACAACCGTCATGTCAGTGAGAGGGGTTCCCTGAGCAGATTATTCCACCAAAGTCCTGCGCCTGGATGCAGGCAGGACAGGCAATGTGCCACGGAGCTCTGCCCGCAGGCTATCAACGACCCATGGGTGTGCTGTGTGCATTGCCTGTTATCTCTTCCCGTGTTGAATGCTGCTGATACGATGCAGATCAAAAGTACCAATTCTCTAAGAGTTTATTCTAGTTATTCAGCTTTCATATTTCGTCGCTAGCATGAAGGAACAGTTACAGCAGAGTTAAACAGAAGGAAACGAAGCAAAAAGCCAAATGTGAAGTTTGTGAATTAGTCTTGAATATTTGTGCAAACTGTTAAATGAATACTTGCAAACAACAAATAAATTCAGCTTTTCTAAATGGCTCTAAACAAAAAGGCGGTTGAATCGCAAGAAATATCATATAACCTTACCATTGCTATGTTAGAAGTACCTAGCTCTTTCAGGTGAAATGAATGTGCTAAAATAGCCAAATGCAATTTGTAGTAAGCTAGCTAATGTGAAAGAATTCTGTCTTCCCTCCATGGAAGTATTTTTTCTATGTGTGTACACATCTGGTATGAGATTTTTTTCCTTCTCTCTTTTTTTTTTTTCACCCTGCAAGCTTCCTAGGCTTGGGAGGAGGTGGGGAAGATTCAGATGAAAGAATTCAGTCTCTAGAGCAACACTGATTGGCATAACTGCTATTGACTCCTGACCTGCTCTTTTTTCCATTGATCTGCAAATAGCATGAAAGCCAGGGATATGAATCTAAAAATGAAAAAAACAAAATAAAAAGCTTCATCTTGGCTATTGTCAATTGAGACTTAGACAGTCTTTTGCAAAATTAACAGAATGTTGCTGAGGAAATGTCTTTTGTCCTTCTTATTCAAAGAGGAGCAAATTATTTGATTGTTCGTTAAGGTCAAGTAAAAACAACATCATATGACTCATTAAAGGTTAGGAAGAGCTCTCCCTAAAATTAGTTCTCAACTATTATATCAGCTCTCTCTGGATGATCTGCGTACTTTATGTGCCAGAACATTCAAAGGGCTTCTTACATGAGACAGCTGTGTGAAGTTTTTCACTTCTAAAAACCGATTCCCATGTGGTTACGTGTCTTCCTCCTCTTGATACCAACACAACATACTAGCAAAAATTGCATCATAGCTTGGAAAGGTTTTTCCCCCAAAGGCTAAGAAATAGCACTGAACATCACAAACACATTCATAAATGTTCTGCCTCAAAAATAATTGATTTGGCAAATGCTGTCTGACCAGCTGTAATAGAAATACTTTGCATGTCTGTTACAGGAGGAACCACATTTCACTCTAGACTGCAAGTCTGCAAGATGAGAGACTGATCTGATGGATATGAACTATTATTTTTTTTTTTTTTTTCTGTTGTAAGAGAATGGCATTATCTAGTTTGGGTACATAGCATGGTTAAGATAAAAGGAAGAGCAGAAAGCCTTGAGAAACGTGTGGGGTTTTTTTGTTTCTTTTGTTTTGTTTTTTTTTTAACTTACCTACCCAAAAAGTTTAACATGAAAAATAGCGAAGTGTGGACTGATTTGGGAAGCAGTGGAAGGGTCTGTTTTTGCAGCAGAGAGGAAGGACTGCACTACTTAGTAGCTTGGCTAAGCCAGTCTGCTGTTATCAGGGAGAAGGTAAGGCAAGTATCAGTTGTTTTGGCAAATGAAAAAAAACATCCTGTGGAAAAAAAAAAAAGGAAGATGAAGCCCTTGAGATGCTCTTCTCGGAGCAATGAAATAGAAGCCATGCAAAGGAGATGGCTATTTCATTGAATGCAACCTTGGAAGGAAGAAGTGTGGGGAAAAGTGATAGAAAGGTCTTCAGGACCCACTGAAGTAGGATTGGTGCTGGTGTGTTTGTCATCTGTGTGTTGTATACAAAACCTTCTCAACAAATACTTCTCTAAACTTTACTCCTTTGTCTTGCTGCTGTTGTGACAAGGTTATGTTGATGTGTCGGTGCAGGTAGGTAAGCATTTGTTGTCAGGTTGAGCTGGCTGATTTTTTCAGACCAAGCTTCCCTTTAACACATCATTTGGGAGAGCATTCAGAGATCTAAACACAGCATCTCAGCTTAGGAGGCCAATGATTTGAAAAGGAGGCAAAGGTTTTGATGACCCTATCTGAGAAGTAGGGCATCCACTCCTGCGTAACAGTGATGATGGGAAATGGGTGTCTGGCCTGGAGTCCTAAGGCTGAGTGACAGGAGGCATTTTCTACTGGGTTCTTGTTGAAGAATTACTGCAGTACTTCTCGCTTCGTTTCCAGCTTTACAGACAGCATAAGTCTGTAGAGCAGCATACTAAAACAGCAGCCGGAAGAGCAGTTTGGTACGTTAAGCGTGGTAGAAGAAAAGTCTAATATACCCGAGCACTTGAATGGGAGAGATACTATCCTAGGATCCAAAGCAGAGCAGTGTTGTATGTTTGGCTGTAAGACAAACCACTTGCAAACCCAGTAACCCAGCTGGCAGGGAATGCATCAAAGACGTTGTGGAGTCTCCATCTCTGGAGATACTCAAAAGCTGACTACTCATGGTCTGGGGCAACCAGCTCTAGGTGGCCCTTTTTGAGGAGGAGGGTTGGACAAGGTGACCTCTGGGTCCCTGCCAACCTCAACCGTGCTGTGATTCTGGATAGTAATTCAGAAGATGGAAAATGGCTCTTGAAGCTGCGATACTGCCACAGGTGAAATGTCGGAGAAGAAGTGAAGACCAAAACCACTGGGCTACTGAGGCTCCTCTGGAAACAAACATTCTGAGGATGCAGTGTTTGGAGAACTGCTTTGACACTGCTGACAACAGCACTTGATGCGCAATGGCAAAAGTGATAGTCGAGAGCTACGCAGACAGGACATTTGATGTCTTTGGCATGTGATGTTTTGTGGTTGTTAAGTGCAGGAAACATACATGTCTGGAAAGGTTCTACAGGAGATTATTGTATATCTTTGAATGTGGAATGATGACAGTGTGAGATGTGGGACGGCTCCGCCTGCTATTAACAACTCCCTGTTGGTGAAAGTGACTGAGGCTTACAGCTGGGGTCTGTCCTGTTGGCAAGCCCATTTCAAAATGTGTGGCATTGCCTCAGAAATATTCCTAAGTGTATTCTTGGGACTAGATGTTCGACAGCTTCTTGCGGCAAGTTCCTACTGTTGTGGTCCCAACGGATGAGTACTGCATACTACGGCAGTTGCACATGTGCTAGCGGAGAGAATTGTCTCACTGTGGAGTTGTGTTTTAACGTTAAAAAGGCATTACTGCATTATAGCGGTAATACTGACAGCGAGTCTTCTACATCCAAGGTTTGGGAACCAATCTCTCTCTCTCTCGTCCCCCCTCTCTTTCCGTATCAAGGAAACTCTGTAGTATTATGTGCTGCAGAAGTAGAGGAAGAATTCCCTTTTGTGTAGGCTAGAATTTCTTTCAGCAGCTGAAAAGATCTTATGCAATGGGATGCAGTAAAGAAGGGTAGAGATTACAGGAGAAGGAATACAGGTTTAGCAAAAAAGTGAGCGTTGGAAGTATCACGGTTATTAAAGATTTGTTACTTGGAACATGCTACTCTCAAATCCTTCTGATGCAAATTGGTGCACCGGCAAAATACGTACTCTGGCAGCTGATGAAAGGGGAAGTACCGCGGGAAAATCGGTGCACCACGTTGCACCACGGGCTGGCAGCGTGGGGTGGCAGAGCTGCTGTGAAGGAACAATTATAACATTGTATGGGCCAGATATGCATGAATTAGTGTGAGAACGTTTCAAACCGGCCCTTAATGTCACAGCAGTCATGCAATTCTTGTTACATAACAGCGCATCGCTTACGCAACTTCTCTCGAACCGGCGGGAGGAGGGTAATTCCTGCACCAGGTTCGGCGGGTGCCGGAGAGGTGCAGCCTGGTGTCCTGCGGGGAGCGGTCGGGCCGGAGGGTGGGTGTTTGGGTAAACACGCCGAGCAGGCAGAATCCCTCACTTCGTGGCGTTTGTCAGAGGCTGACAACGTTTTGGGTGTGTGTTTAACAGGCTGGAGAAGACCACAGGAGGGAAAAAGGGCTGCTAATTTTTGTGTGTCTGTAGGGAAGTAGTCTGTCGGTGGTTTTTTGCTCCCTTTTTCCTGCTGTCGGTGAGCGCCTGTAGCTGTCCCGGTAGAATTTTAGGAAACGGGACTCCCCCAAAATCGGAGTGGCCGAGCTTATGTTCCAGAAAGGACGGGATCGTTTCTCTGGAAATTCCAGCAGCTCCCGAGGGAGGAGGAAGCCTCACCGTGGAGCTGTCGGTGCGATTTCCAGCACTGCTGCCTTAAGGCCCTGTTTGACTTGCTGGCTTTTGGCAAAGTGGTACCTTTTTATTAAACCTTAAGGGGAGAGCGCGGTACCGAGGAGCGATTTCTGACGAGATGTGGCCCACCACCGCGCTAGGCCCGCACCGGCCGCGGCGGGGGGGGGACGGACGGGGAACGGGGACGGTTCTGCCGGTGCCGGCCGGCCCTGCGCACCCCGCGGGCGGCGGCGGGGGCGGCGGGGGGGGGGGGGGGTGTCCGCAAGCCGGGATGCTGCCGAGGGGCGGGGACGGCGGAGCGGGAAGCCCCGGGAGCGGCGGCGGGGGAGGGCCGGGAAACGGGAGACCGGCCCCGCGGAGCGGCGGGGAGGGCGGCGCGCATCCCTCCGCCGCCGGGACGGTTGCCAGGGCGACGGCTGCGTGGCAACGGGCTGGCAGCGGGGGCCGCCCGCCGCCGCCGCCGCCGCCGAGCCGCCGCCGAGCCGCCGCCGCGGCGCGCAGAGCGGGCGCGCTGCCCTCCTCGCTAGATGCTGCGGCGGCCGCCCGGGAGCAGCCACGCTCCGCGGACGGCCAGCGACCGAGGGTACCAGGCGGGAGCCGGCGCTAACGGGGAAAACGCTCGGCCGCCGCCGGGCCCAGAAGCGGCGAGGAGCGGCGCGGAGATGGTACCGCTGGTGCGGAGCGCCGGGGGCTCCCACCAGTGGCTGGCGATCGTCTTCCTCGGCCTTTGCTGGCTCCTGGCGCCCGGGAGACTCGCCGCTCCGGGTGGAGATTTCCCCGGGGCCACCGTGGACAATCTGGTGGTCAGGAAGGGGGACACGGCGGTGCTTAGGTAGGAAACGATGGCGGCCGCGGTGGAGTGTGGGGGGGGAAGGTTTAGGGGTGCACGGAGCCGAGCCCGCCGCCGCTGCCGCCCCGAGAGCGGTCCATCAGCCGGGAGCCCCGACCGCTCTCGGGGCGGCAGCGGCAGCTCGGAGATGGCCCGGCGGTGCGGCGAAGTTGTCACCGACAGCCCCCGGTACCCCGCATCCCCGGAGCTGGAGCGGTCCGATGGGGTGCCGCTGGGTGGTGAGAAAGTCGTTTCTCGGTTTTAACTCTTTTTTTTTTTTTTTTTTTTTTTTTTTTTTTTTAGTAAAGGACGGTCCAGTGATGGAAAGTTTGCAAATGGGCTGCTGGGTTGAAATGATGCAGTTTGGGTTGCTGGCATCGGGGGTTTTGGGTTCTGCAGCCCGAGCATTGCTGGCAGGGGACTGCTGGGCTGGAACGGGGTGCTGAGGATTACGCCCTGTCAGAAGTATTCGCCTTGTTATTTATTTATTTATTTTTTTCCTTCTATATTTTCGTATTTCTCAATGGTTACCGTGGAAAGCTAGCTTTTTACGCCATTAGGAGATTCCACGCTTGCCGTAGCTCTGTTACGGCTTTTCCTGAGGAACCTTGCTCTCCCCGTGCTTACGGTATCTCCCTTCAGTCCAGTTGACTGGAGCAGAATTTGTTTACCAGTAGTTGTTCACCATGCTTAATCTACTTGACTCCTTTCTGATTTGTGTTTGTTAATCCTCTGGCTCGATCAGATTTTTTTTTTCCCCTGATTCTAACTTTTTATTCACGCGTTGTACTTTTGTCATGATCTTGCTGTACTTCAAGAAAAATACGTTTCCTCCTTATCTGGAATATGATTGCAGTGGGTTGAACCTCCTTGGTTGTGATAAATCCAATTCAATTGGCAGTAGTTTTAAGCTATGAAATATCTGGCTGTATTATTTTTTGTTGGGGTGTCACTCACTTAGGTCTCCAGATTACAAAGCATTTTAGCCACATGCATTTTCAATGATCCTACAATCTGCTGTAAAATATTCCATGAGGTATCTTCAGCAGGAATTTGGAATCATTTAGAGCAAGTCAGCCTGCTTCTGGTGTAGTAGCCACTGAAAATACAGTAGATGTCTATGTAGGGCAGCTGACAAGTAGTTTTTATGTGTACCTCAATTATACCCTGTATTTTGAGCTGTCCTAAGGTCCTCGTGCTTTCTGTTTGCAGATTTGGAGAATCAAAGGCAATTTAAAAAAGAAAAAAAAGTCTCTTTTATTTGTACTGTTTCAGACTTACAGGTTGCAGAGAAGGTAACTTAGTGAGTTTGCGGGCAGTTAAGACAGATACTCAGCCAGTACTAAATGTTATTAGGATGCAAACAAAAATATGTTCAGAACTACCTTATTAAAACATTGTGGAATTACTCTAAAGTTTACCTCCCAGTGGGTTTCAGCTGGAATATGTTCAGTTTTCTAGGCCTAAGATTGTGTTTGAAACTCAGTGTCTGTGCAGCTGGATAGGTTACATAAATGAAATGAGAGCTTTAAGATTAAAACAATACTTTTATCTCACAGGGGAGGGAGAGTATCTGTTTTTTAAAGAGATGCTGCTAAAGAAAGCATTAACAGTGCTACTGAACTCTGGAACAAAGCAATTAGATGGTGAAATAACATGCGTTACATCTGTTTTTTCATTCTTCTTGCTCTATGATTAACTTCTTTCATTTCATGTGCCTTTTGTAGGCTTCTTTCAAATCAGAGTTTATTTAGTTTTCGGCTGATATTGCAACTTGAAAGGGGAAATGTAGGATCACTGAAAGAAAACACTTTCAAAAGAGTATGCAGAAGATGGGTAGAGCTGTTTATCTTGAGTCTCGCTGCACATCGTCACTGCTCCTCCTGAATTTTTCCTTCACTGGGTATTTGTAACATAAATATATTTCACTATACATTAAAATAATTGCTATTGGTATCCTAAGTATTGGAAGCTGGCTATTTATTTAAAAACAAATTCCAGTCAGCTGGATAAAGCAATTTGGGCGTTAGTAAAGCAGGTTTTTTCCTTCCAGCTCTGTAGCCCTCTGAATTTAGCTCTTCTCAGTTACTGTATCTTGCAGCACCCAAAGTTGGCTGTGCGCTGTAGTTCCCAGCCTCTTATGGCAAGATGGCCATCGGCTCCCTTCTGCTGGCACGTGTTGATCCACCTTTCAGCACCAGGCTTCTCCAGTTTTGTCTGTTCTCCGGCAAGGAGGGCTTCAAAAGTTACCTCCTTGCTTTGCTACAAAGACAGCACCGTGCCCAAAGCATCTAGCGTTCCTTGTTTTAATAATTAATGCTAGAACATGGAAGTAATTTTCATGGCTTTGAGTCAGCATTTTCTTGGCTGCAAGAAGACGAGGGTGATTTATGTGATGTGCGTTTGGGTGGAGGCATCCCCTAATGAGAGGGCGTCGCAGGCGCTGCGGGAGCGCTTGCTCGGCACACACCCTGCGCCGGCTCCCAGGGCTGCGGTGACGCTGCCCAGGGCTTTTCCTCAGCTGTGCAGCCCCGTTATATATTGACCCACGTTTTGAGGTCTGCCAGGAGCGTGACTAAACGGGGTTACCTGTGTTGAACTGAGGATAAACTTTTACTTGCAAGTCTCATTTTGAGCTAAGGTATTCGGGAAGAAAGCACATAGCCTCCTCTTTCATTGAATAAGGTGGCAGACTGAGCGAGCCGAGTTCCAGTCTCAGTTCTCACATTTAGTTTTCATTGCCTTTACTAAAGATGAGGAATAAAGCCTCCTTTAACTGCTGAGGTTTTCCAGTAAAAGCCTCTGAGTGTTAACACAAATAAGTAGTACAGCTCCCTTGTTTTAAAATAGTTAATTCACATGAAGGTGTAATTAGTCCATTTAGCGTCAAACGCGTGCAGCGTTTTTCTAGTGCTGTAGAAGCAAAGTTGCGAGCATCGTTCCCTGCCTGGTGCTCTTGCTTGGCGGGGACCCCCATCACCCTTCGCCCTCACTGCACACCGTGGGGTGGGCACACTCCCCGTCCTCGCTGCCTGGACCACCACAGGGCTGGGCCACGCTTGCCCGCTGGGATGCTCGTGGTTGTCCCACGGCCTTCCTGGCCAGCACTCCCCAGCACTGGCAGAGGGCATGGCACCCTGTGCTTCGCACCTCCCGAGGGACCAGGCAAACAGATGGTTTGGTAAGAATGTCACTTAGCACCTGTTTTGGTATGGAAAGCATCTTAGCAATTCTTTTTTAAAGAAAATCTCTCGGTTGCCAAGGCGTTCTTTCTGAGGATGAGTTATTTCTGTAGTCTCGATAATTAAAACCGTGTACCTTTTGTTTGTTTTCAATCAGTGATTGATCCATGCAGTCCCAACACTATTTGTGTCACTGTTTATTGAAGTTACAAGAAATTATATCAGTAATGCAGTTGTTTTGTATGGCAAAATAATTTTGGGAAGCCACTTATTTTCGGAAGTACAATTCTGACCTGCATCTTTTCTGTGTTCTTCCCAGTCAACCATTCAAGATTGAATGAGAATGCACAAGGAAGGAGAGAGCAAGTTATAAAAGCGTTATTTTATTGGAAGAATAAATTGCTACAGTGTAAACTGCTAGAAATACAGGAAACAGTCTGTATTTTCAGAACTGGATTTCTCTAGTGACCCTTTTCAAGACCTCCTATAAGGAGAGGGATCACTGTAGGTTTGCAGCATATCCGTAACACTGACAGCAGAAGCGGCAGTTTTGGAACAGGAGTGTTTTAAGAGAGGTGACAAATGCAGAGCAATTTGCTCAGAGCAGGCACGGGTAGCCTGTTCTGTTTCCCGCACTGTCCTGTGAGCAGTCCTGGTGCTTGAGGGTAGGGTGCTCAGGGAGTCGAAGGCCACCTCCGCTGGGGTCGGGGCTGCTCTGTCCCCTTCCCGCTGGCCATGCACAGGGTGACGCAGGGAGGGCAGCCGGAGAGCTCGCCGCCGGGATTGCAGCAAGAGGCGTTTCTGCTTCCGGGAGAAATAAAAGAGAATTTCTCTCTGAGTTTCTGTGCTGATGCTTATCTAGGTTATGGCCGATTTGTGTGTGTGTGGCCCTCGGCTTTATATATCCAAGAAAACAGGTATATGTTTCTTAACAGTTCCTACACACCTCAGCTGCAATTCGTAAACAAAATCCCCTTAGATATCTAAATGTACAAATCCGAAGATGATCAAAATGGCTTTCTCTAGCAAGCAAGGTTTTTTATCCTGCATTTTATTTTCCTTAAAGCTCATGGATAATAAAAACTAGTTTACCTGATGTTACTTCTACATTGTGTAATCACAGTAAATTAAGTTTTAGAAGCTGACACTTCTTTAAAGAGAGCAAAAGATTTTTTTACCACTATGTGATTATGGAGTAATTTATGAAATACATGCTCTGTAATATGTAGAACAATATGAATTCTTTGCTGCAAAGAGTTAGACCTCAGGGTGGGATCCTTTGGATCAAGGTTCCCAAAGGCTGCCAATGAAGAGTAGGAGTGGTGGAGGCTGTAAAGCAGATAACTGGGTCCAGTTGTGATTACAGAGCGGATGTCGGTGCTTGTCGAACCTGACTGGGAAAACCAGGGATCAGTTCTAGGCCAGCCTTGTTAATAGGTAGATTGAACTTTATCCACGTGTTTTTGACCACAGTAGTCACTTTTGGCAGTCCCATGTGAATTTTGTCTGAGGTTTAGGGTAGCCAACAGTCATCTGATAAGGGTGATTATAGGAGATTTTTTTTTTCGTCATAGGTAAGGAGGTTTGGGGGTTTTGGTTTGTTTTGTAAATTTGAAATTCTTTGCATGTAGCCTGGCTGCTTCTCTTTCCACCTCAGAGAGTTTCAGATCTACATGCTGTCCCCTGCCTCAGAGACTTGAGGTAGTCATCAACCTCTTTGTATGAACCAACAGATAACACAGGACGGGCTGCGCTAAGCGGCCGCAGGTGAACGCTGTCTGGGAGTATGTTTTACTGGTATGCTTTTACTGGTATTAAAAGCTTTGGGGATGTGGCACATAGCTGATCTGAAACACTATCCATCTCTTTCAGTGGTTGCTTTTAGAGTTACTCAGCTGCTTCTTTTCCGTAAGTTTTTCCGCTGGTGGCAGAAGTTGCCATCTGGGGAACAGGAAGAACAGCTCCTGGTGTCCTCCGTGTCTCTCAGTGTCCTTGTCTGGGAGAGCTGCTGCTTCAGCCCCAAAGGCAGTGAGCGTGACTTCTGCCTCCCCGGGGAAGTACGGGGCTTTTTGACTGTGACACCCCCGGGGTGGCACAGGAGGCATGCAAGGCAGCGCATTGGAGAAGTGCTGTTCCTTGTGGAGCACTGATGACTCAGTGCTTCACTGTGGCTCCCTTGAGCTTCGCAGAGATCGCAGTTCTCACTGTCTATTGAAAACAACTTTCCCAGCTGAGTGTTGTCTTCTTTGGTCCTATTGGAAGATGGGATGCTCCCTGTTCTGCACTGCGGCTCTCCTCTGATAAACATTGATGGTTCAGGGGAGAGATGTCTAC
The DNA here is from genome assembly GCF_929443795.1 of Astur gentilis. Taxonomy (NCBI): domain Eukaryota; kingdom Metazoa; phylum Chordata; class Aves; order Accipitriformes; family Accipitridae; genus Astur; species Astur gentilis. The sequence goes on from NC_064887.1 coordinate 1,009,033, forward strand.
TTAACATTATTTTTCTAAACTAGGTCCTTCTAGGGGTACCAAATGCAGGGTCTCTGAAATCAGAGTCTGATATGGGGATGAACTCTCTTTTGGCAGGAGAAGTCTGGCAGCAGCAGCCAAACCTGTGTCTCCTGCTTCTCTGGCTTTCAAAGCATGCTGATATTCAGACCGAACTTTCCCTTTCCCAGTAAAGCACATCAGTGCCCAACCACGGGCACAGGGGAGTCCTGGCCAAACGAAACCTTGCTGGGACCATATCCAGTTCCTGCTTATGCTTCCCCTGACTCCAGGCGCTCCAGAATAAAACTACAGCATTATGGTCATCATCATGGATTTTATTTTGTGGGGGCTCCTTGCCAACACTTCTCGAGCTATGAAATCCCATGGATTCCCAGATCAATGGTCCTGAGGAACATCCAGCTGCTCTGGCCAAAATCACTGACGGTGCCTGTGTGGCTTGAGTGCCTGTGTCACACTGAAGGTCAAGCAGGCTTCAACTCTGAAGCTGTTCAGGTCCTCAGGGGGGATGTAGGTACCTAATTATTATTTAAATTGGGGATTGGGACTTATTGACAGTTTTACCTTCTCTTCCAAGAAGAACTGCCCTTTATAGCCAATAGTCTTTGCCAAAGGAGCAACAGTGCTCGTGGAAAGCTGATGACACATCTGCCAAACGTTCTCTTTCTGTTGTCATTCGTATTACTGAGAATTGGGCATTTGGAATTGAAGTTTTGCAGTACGAATAGCAGGAGAATATCAAGTGTATATAGCATATTTAAATTTTAAGATACTATATATATTCTAGCATTACAGTCCTTCTGATGCATGTCCACACACCAGTGCTGAACACAGCTGTGTGCGCCCATATATAAATGCAGATATGTCTATGAGAGGGGTGGGTGGTGTAATAAATATAAAAAATTTCTTCTTTCCTTTATGATTTTAAAAGGTACATTTTTTGACTTCCATACTCTTTTGGTATTCTTGTGCAGTTCAGGATCATAAATTATTTGACTATGTGAAGCTTTGTTCCTATCTTTCTGAAATGTGACTGTGGTACGTGTAGACATATGTGCACACTTCCCCATAAAATGAAGTTGTTGTTTGGGTAAGACTTTCACATTCCAAGTCCCTGCCAATTATTAAACAAGCACATTATGGCGCTTGCCTGTTGTCTGTGCAGTAATAATAAATAAATTCAGAGTAAATTAAAATAATTTATCATTTTAAACGATCACGAATGTTTCAGATGTTATGCAGAGGAACTAACAAAACAAGGAATCAGTAAGGAATGATAAACAGAATTTGTTCCAAAGGGCTGTTCAGTTGAGGAAAACCCAGAGACTTAAATTACTTTCTTCTTGTCATCTTGCATAAGAGTTGACTGTAGCCGATATCCCAGGGAAACAAGTCTCAGGGGTACAGGCTGACTCGTTTCACAGGCCAATCAGCGATACGCAGTACTGGCTTGCCACTGTCTCTCCTGGCAGAAATTTGACCCAAGGTTGTGCTTGGAAACTAAAATCTGTGCTGCAGCAGGCTCAAGGAATCAATTTGGAGATGTTTCAGCTCTTTTTGAGACCTGAGGAGATGGGTGGGTACAGTGAAGCTTGCACTCCTCTGATGAAGGCAGGCAGCTCCCAGATGTCGACTGGCATGTCCTGGCTTGGCCAGGCAGGGTTGGGGAGCACTCAGGCACTGGCAGGCTATTTGGCCCATGCCAGCTGCCACTCCTGCACACGTACTGTAGTTTTTTAATACTGTGGGCCATCCTTTCGAAGGATCCTCTCTGGCAGCCCTCCGTAATGGAGCCATCACTTTTTGTGGCATGAGAATGAGAAGAGCGGAATAGGTGATGCACAGCATCCTCCCTGCTGCTCTAGCCGCTGAGCAACCCACCGCCCCCTTCAGATAGCCCCGGTGCAGCGCGAGGAGCTGCGCGGCCTGGGAATAAACGTGATTTTTTTCAGAACTAGAGGTGTTCAAGCCAGCAGCTGAATGAAGGCAGGGGCAGGTTAATCCTGCTGGCCACAGCTCCGGAAAAATTCAGTGAGATTTTGCAGGTGACAGCAGCGGCAGTGGACTCGCGTGTGATGAGGTAACACTGCACTAATCGATCAAGTAATTGATCGTATCCATCCACAGGCTGATGGTACCAGAGCTGCTGGCTCCTTTACGCTGCTTCATCTGTGAGTCAAAATGATCTGCAAAGATAAGGTTGAAAGACAAACCCTTGTCTCCCTGTGAGAATGCTGTTCCTCAAGAGCTACATGGGGAGAAATGTTTCTTAAATACGCCCCTGCTAAAGCACTGCCTGTTGGCAGAGGTAGGGGTTTCAGAGTCCTCTTCAGCTCTGGATCTCCTTCAGCCTTTGAGCAGAGATGATCAGTACAAAATCCATGTACTGGCGAGAGCAGAAAGGTCCCACTTGGAAGCAGAGGAAGGAACTCTTCAAGTTTGCAAAATTTCCGTTTCCCTCAACTCAACCCAGGTGTCAGCTCAAGGTTCATGCTAACTCAGTGACGTGCTTCCTTAAGTTTGTAATCATCGGGGCAGTCCCTCCTCTGCCTTTTGTCAGTAGTTGTGCCTCCACCACGTAGTTAGCATGGTGCAGCCAACCCAAGCCCTCACTGTCGAGCCAGCTCTGGAGCAAAGACCGTGTAGGGGGGCCACGGTGACCCTTTGCTGGGGCCGAATACCTCTGCCGGGCAGCCGGGTATTGGCGTGCCATCGCACTCTGGTTGCAGCGTGGTAGAGTACGGCCCGAGCAGACTGCCGCCCTTGGAGCTGGCTGGGGTTGTGGTGCTCTGGTGTTCTGCACAGGCACACCAAATCCCGCTCACTTTTGTCCTACCACGTCGGAAACTATCAGGCTATTTTCTTTTTACTTTTTTCAGATGTTTTTCAACTCAGCAGAAAAAAAAATTTCTTCCTCTGACTAGATGCAGGTTTTTTTCCCAACATTACAGCTGCCAGAGACCCCAGAGCAGGCTGGATTCATTAGTGCACCTGCATTTGCATGTAGGTGGATGTGTAAAATAGGCCCAATAAAATGTTCAGCTGTTGCAGTAGTTGTTTCTTGGTACTCTTGCTGTATATGTAACAGCACATGGAGCCAGTAGATGCCTGCAGTAACTCTAGCTGTAGGTCTGGTTTAGTGCGGTGTATTATTTATAACGCCGGTAGAGATTTGGTGGTGACTTACACACAAGAAAAGTCCGTCAGTGGGTTCAACTCCAGTTTTGATTTTTATACCTGCAAAACTGTTGAAAAATATAAGATGAAGTAGAACATGCTTTGTTTTATAACAGAAAAACAGTAAATTTATTTTAAAAGATTTTCCCTTGGCAACGGCAGACAATCTGGTGGTCAGACAGCCAAACAGCTATCATTAGTCATGCATAATTAAAACAAAGAGAGTATCCAACTGTTAGCAGTAACAGTTTTGTCTTGGAAAAAATCTCATTAGCATACAATACTTCTTGCAGAAATCTCCGGTAGTTTTTCTCATGCAAATGTCAATGTAAATGAGGGAAATTCTTATATATTTTTGTATATAAGCTGTATTTTTTCTATACTAATATAAATATACAGGAATACGATAACTGTCCAGTTTAGTATAGCATCTGTGATATGCCTGCTAAATTTACATAATGCAATTCTGTCAAAAGTAAGCAGGAACCTTATTCCCTCTACAAAACATAGGCATACATAATTTACTGTACAGTTGTATGCCTTTGATATTTCACTGCCTTCATGTTAAAAATGTTTTTAAACTGAATGTAATTCACCATCATAAAACAGCACTGTAGACTGAAGTGCTCCCTTTCTGACCACCTGGTTTTCACTTGATGCAAATGATTCTGTTAAATTTATTCTGGGTGTGAAGAAGATGATGCAGAACTTTGCGCTTTATTTCCTTGGAAAGGACTGACTGACAGGTTTGTTGTGTTGCACTGCACAACTGTTCAGGCTTGCTTTAGATGCCGTTAAGTACGGAGGAGGAAGGTTTCTTAGAGCGTGGCCCCAGTAAGGAGTTCCAGAGCTACCTACGTCGGTGGCACGGTCCTGCCGTCAGTGGAGAGCCGAGAGGCTCGCAGGCAGGTTAACGATAGGAACCAGTGGGAAGCAGGCCCAGGTAAGAGTTATAAATAACCAGTTAAAGAAGAAAACAAGGCTTTGAAGCCACACTCCCATTTCTTACTAATTGGCGAGGGGAGCATCTGTAAACCACAGGTCTAGAGGCGCACTGTGGCTCTGCTACCGGCTACAGATTTAGTGTACTTAATTAAGCAAGAATGACACAGAGGACAGTTCTCTCCAAGGAAGCATGATTGAAGAAGGGAAGGGGAAGTTCAAATGAAGTGCTGGTTGATTTAGTGTAGTTAAGGTGTATGTGATTATGCAAAAATAGATGGCGGTTACATCCCGCCTCGACCCAGCAGCAGAGAGCTGCCAGCTCCTCAGGGAGGCTGGGCTGGGCGCCTGCAGGGGGACCTGCCCTAACCTGCCGTGCAGTCGGGCCCTTGCCGGGAGTACAGGAGAATGCACAGGGCAGTAGGAAGCTGCCATTCAGTGTATTTATTTTGTTACATTTCTGGTACGTGGTGAAAAAGGGTACTTCATCCATCCATCCATCCATCATGCATCCATCATCCATCACTTCATCCATCTGCCTAGTAGCTATTGACTTAGAGAAAAATCATTACTTTTTCTTCACCACAGTAGTTGAATTTCTGACTAAAATAATATATATATATAGGCACACATAATGTATTTTTTTATAGACTTAGTGCTGGTTTTTTTTTTTTATATTAAAGCTGTTAATTTTATATAGCAGTTGTAGAAGAACATTTAAAATAGAACAAACTACTTACTCTGGCATGCTGGTGTGCCTCCTCGGCAGTACCTTTGGTACCTGCTCTGAAAACGTGCTTCCTTCGGGTTTGGTTCTGGCTGCACACTGTGTGTGGGAAAGTGATGCTCTTAGCAGCCACGGAGAGCTCCAACAGCTTCTGGGTTACGGTGAGGGTAGATGCCATGTGAAAACAGGAAGGTGTTGCAGAAGGCATTGTTTTGTGCTGCTGTGGAACAAAAAATTTGCTGGAGTAAATGAAGCAGTATTTTTCTAAACCATTTCTTCCCCCATTCTCCCCTCTCTTTCTGCTTGTCCATGCTGGTTGCCTAGAACTTTCTCTTCCACTTGTCTTTTTACCCTGTTGTAAAAAAAATGGTCAATGTGCCAGTAGGCTTTCTATGTGGAAAAATAAAGTTCATTGGGATAGCTAAGCTTATTTAAAATCTGAGCAGGTAGCCCAGTGCAACCCTTGTGTGAAAACTCCAATAATTTTTTTAGCAGGTTTTAATAAGCTACCAGCTTAAGTGCTGAAATATCTATGAAGAGCTTTTACTTCTATTTTACTAGCTCAGGGTTTTGATAACACCGGTAGAAGTTTGCAGAGACAACATGTCAGAGCACTTCATTCACTCAGGATCAGGAGCAGAGGAACAATATGCGCGTGCTTGTTCTCTGCAATTTTTGGTTTGTTTTAGTTCAGGAAAGTTTACTCTCTTCTTTCAAAGCAAGAGACCTGTTAGCAGCAGAAGCACTTTCAGGAAGGGTGCACCAGCACAAAGGGTAATTGCTCTGAATCAGCCTGTCCTGCTTCGCCGACCCCAGTGCATCTGCAGGTCTGAACTTGGGGCAGCTCCTTCAGCGAGACAGAAGGAGAGCACCAACGTTCAAAACCAGTGCAGAGCTTTTTCAACTCTCAGACAGGCTCTGACCAGGACAGGCGGGTACCACTGCCTGTGGACGTGTGGGTGGCTGGGTGGGCCCAGGGCGCAGAGTCCCGGGGGCTGCCCAGTGCCGGCGTTTGCAGAGCAAAGGCTGGCATTGCCGCAGGGTGGTGCCCAGGAACCAAAATGCTGCCCTGGGCACTTGCCTCCTCTGGTCATTTTGGCAAGTGTGCCCAAAATTTTAGCCTGGACTCTAGATGCTCATCAGAGGGCGCGGTCACTGTTCATGTTGTGTGAAGCTATGAAGGGCTCTGGTCTGGGGTGTTCAACTGGGCGGCTCTCGTCTCGGCATCGTCTGACTTTTCTTCATGGTCTCTTGCTAGTCTGGAAAGCTCTTTGTAGCTATGAATTACGAGCTGGTGGGCACTCCTCCACTGGAAGGTGAAACCTTGTGTGAAATGTGTAGTGTGTGATAATGAGGCGCGGCGGCAGTGCTGCTGGGAGCAGGGTGCAAGGAGCTGGCTGGGATGCAGCCTTCGGGCGAAATGGTGCTTCTGCGGGCTGGCTTCCTGATACTGAAACGCCAATTTACTAGTTACAGTTATCAGAAAGAAGTTTAATGGGAGAGGGCGTAACTGAACGCATTACGTTTGCCCATTCTTTGTGACTGAGATGCTGCCCACTAGAAATGTTTAACTTGACACAGGAGCTCCAGACATAACCTTAGCTTTCAGTAAATTGTGGTGTCACTTTATTTTAAAATAAAGCTGGAAATGCGTGATGGAAAAATGAAAACGTTAAATATTGCAGCCAATACTTTTGGTACATGGTACATTGCAGTCTTGGAATAAGCACATTGTGTGTTTGTGACGCAGTTCAAAATTAACTGTATATTATTACTGATGTAATTTAATATTGGATCAGATTCTCTGTATCGTGTTATAGAAGAGCATGCTGGTGGGAAGCTCCCATGATCAGCGGTATGTGTGAGAGCTGGGGAGGTGCCTGTGCATGGGCAGAGAGCGAGGTCTGTGCTAAGAGCAGTGCTGTGCTTAATAACAAATGGAAATTGTCATCACAGCTGTGTACTGCATTTTGGAAGCACGGTACTAGCCTCAGCCTCTTCCCAGTGGAGGACTGGGATGGTTAATGCCTCTGCAGTTGCTTCTTCTGCTTTTCTAGCCCTGGACTTGCCAACACTGAGACTCCTCTGAGAGAACATGTGTCTGGGATGCATCTCCTGGGCCTGCAACGCATCACCCAGCCAGTGTCCTGGCTCAGTGTCCTTCACGTCTGTGGTACCTGCCTCATGAAGTGGGCTCACAGGTTCTCTGGTGATGCTTCAGAAAGGTACAGGTGAAGCAGACTGTGAAGTCCAAATTCATGGGCTATGCTCCACTGAAGTCCCAGCAAGATGTGGAACTGCTAATTTTCTCTGAATTGGCTGAATAAAGGTCAAGAACTTCTACCTGCCAGCAGGTAGAGAGAAAGAGAATAACTCCCATGCCATGATCTATGGGAGCATGAATGAGAACAGCAGAGGTTCGCGTGCCTCAGAGGGAGGGTAAAAGGATGGATAATTTTCCATATAGCCTTTCTGCCAGTTTCAAGAAAACCAGAACTGAAGTGAAGACAGCAGAAGTCAGTGATTGCACCGAGCTGCTGGGTTATCCACCGTGAGGGGACAGCAGGCTGCAGGGCTCTGATGCCTTTGGACTAATAGAGTGCGTGTGGAAGCATTGACGTCTGCCAACGTGATGTTCACCCAATGACCGCTGCAAAAACTGGAACAGCCTTTTGGTACCCCGAGTTTGGTGTTGGGACTGCTGCTTTGATGCTGAGAGGAAAACGTGGAGTTTAACCAAAGATAAACATTTAAGTAACACAGCTTTCAAAGAGTTTGTTGGTTTTTTTTTTTTAAATTCTGGAAGTTGCGTTGACTCATCTTTGTGTCAGTCCCTCAAGTCATGCTTGTGTAAGCATCTCCTAATGACTTTTTTGTTTCTCGCATAAAAGTGAAGGTAAACTTAAGGAGTAGAAGACGACTTGCTCTACTAGCTTTTTAGATTGACACAACACTTTTAGCTTAATTATAATAGAAATTGGGAAACGGTCCTAAAAGTGGTTGAACAGTGTCAACATACTTTGAAATAAATTGCAGGAGAGGTTGTCCCAGACTTTGAATGCTTAAAGGCTTGAGCAGATTGAATGCAAGTCTTGGTGAAATCCCAAAATAATTTGATATCCTGAGCTGAGGCAATAATAAGTTTCCAAAGGCAGTGAGAAGAATGGATGTCTTGGCAAAAATAAACAGAGAAATAAAAGCACTGTCTTCTGTGTTTGTCTGCTGTGTCACAAAATCTGAAAGGCTGAGGTCTTTTCTGCAGGATGAATGAACCCAGCTTTATTGAAAGCATGATTTCAAATAGGTAACTCTATCAGGTCTAAAAGCAATTATTTCAGTTACTCTGTTCCTAACCATCATAATATAGCAGTTTTTAATTGGGGATTTGGATCAGATGAACTAAATTAGTTAAAAAATGAGCGCAACTGCATATGAAGGTCTCAGAAAGGATTTAAATTATTAAATTGACTTATTTTAGGATCCGTGCTTATGAAGTATTGAGCTAGCTTGGTTATGTACTTCAGTGCATGGTGGTATGATATTTACAAAATTACATGTTAATTCATTAAAAGTTGATGGGTTATGTCGTAATTATCTTGAATTTATCATAGGAATTAAATCAGTAAATGGCAAAATCATGTACTTGTAAATGTGTTATATAGAGAGAAGCGTTGAAGTGTTTCACTGTCTAGCTACTACTTCAGGTCATCTCGATATAAGTTAAATGGTAGTGCAACACTTAAGGCACACTTAATGATTGGACTCACCAGGCCACTTCTAACTTCCAGTCACACTCCCACTTCAGCAGTGTAATTCTCTTATAATTCTTGTTCAAGACAGTTATTAAGTAAATCTAAAATGAAATATTAAAAATGTCATTGAAATGCTAATGTAAACAGTGAAAAAAACCCTGATTAGTCTGAAGTTTTATTTCAAGTATTAAGGGGTCTCTCATAGCCTGGTTTTTGTTTTATGATGTGTAGATAGATTTTTAGGTGCTGTGGGCAGTGATTGTAGGAAGCCACTGTGACCTTCAAAATCTTTTAAGTGTGCTATAACAACATGTGAAAGCTAACTTGCGTATCTCTGCTATAGAAATTACCATTATATTCCTCTCCACAAAGAAAATCCTAACCTTTGCCATTCAAGTTACTTTAATTCTTCAGGATTTTTTTTTTTCTTGTTAGGCATTTTGGGCTGTAAATTTACATAGTGGCTTGAGAAACGTAGCGTACACTGTCCAAATATTCCTGAAAAATTCTTCAGAAGATGTTGGTGTGTTGCATTACACCATGCCCCATTAACTCTAGAAGTCCTTTAGGGCTGTTTCTGGAGAAAGAGGGGCCATGAAGTAAACTGCTGCGTTGACAATTCAACCAGAAATGAGAAGATTACCTTTCTGTCCCAACCTATACGAGAATATCACCCTCCAGGATTTTTGGTGCTTCCTAGAAAAAAATGAAAACTTAACCTACTAGTAAGACATTTACCTAGCACTCACCCGGTCTTTCATAGAGAGGGGCTGATTGTTCTTTTTTTATTCATTAACCTCACAGTTAAAGCACTGCCGGGCTGGGGACATGGAGTGAGGGGCTGGAGTGGCTCCGGGTGGGAGGCACGTGGCAGCGCCAGACCCGGCTGCCGCAGGGACCCACTGCTGGCTCCGCACCGGCAGCACTTCTCCTGGGTGGGCGTGCGAGTTGGGGCCAGGTCAAACTTTGTAGTTGTTTCTGGATAATTACTCAAACATACTCGATTAAATATTGCACGTCCTCTGTATAAAGCAACGTTTCACATTCTTATAGAATCCTAGAATGGTTTGGGTTGGAAGGGACCTTAAAGATCATCTCGTTCCAACCCCCCTGCCATGGGCAGGGACACCTTCCACTAGACCAGGTTGCTCCAAGCCCCATCCAGCCTGGCCTTGAACACTCCCAGGGATGGGGCATCCACAACCTCTCTGGGTAACCTGCTCCAGTGCCTCACCACCCTCACAGTGAAGAATACAGAGCCATAGAAAGATAATCTGAAGAACTTTCTGTTATTGGAGAGCTCCATTTACTTTCTACAGTATTCACGTATGAGACAATTTTGTGTATATATTTACTTTTTTTAAAAAAAGTAATGAAATTTGTGTTAATTCAGGGAAGCAATCAAAAAAACGGCTTCAAACTGGCAGCAGTGGTCCAGCTGCTCCATGCCCTACAATCAAGATTGGATTGCAACTTCTGCTTTTGACAGAACATTGATTCTCTGCCTGGCAGATGAAAAGAAGGGCACATCTATCTGAAAAGAATATTTACCAATAAATAGTCGATACACCGGGCATAGTAAGCACACTGGAAATAGTAAGTCCCCAATGCTGTGAAAGAGAACGGGCTTCTGATGACCGAGTAGCCTGTAGCTGCAATGGCAGGGCGCTGGGTTAGTCCTCCCCTCCTCTCCTGCAGGTCCATCACCAAGCCTTGCACCACCCCAGCCCTGCGGCTCCGATGGGCCAGCAGGTTCTGGGGCTTTCACCCGGACCCAAGGCGTCATCCCATGTCACCCAGTACGCACCAGCAAAGCCCCCTCAGGAAAGCCGCACATACAGGTTCCACGGTCAGGAAAAGCAAACCATCTTTTACATACTTTTCTCTGTAGTTGGTGAACTTTGTTTTTCTGTCTGTGACCTGTGAACAAGTGCGTAGCGGGATCAAAATCAGGTGAGAGGGGAGAAGGTGATGGGAAAATGACCAGTGGTGAAGGAATAGGTCGCCAATTCACAGGTGCGGAGCTTTGGTGACATTCACAGGAGACCGCGTGATGAGTAAATACGTTATGAAAGTGGCCTAATTATGACGAACAATTTTCCCCCCTGGCTGGAACAATTGAACTAGAAAATTGTACTAGACTTTTCATTCTGAGACTATTAAATAGCAGAGGAAGAGAGAACAAAATATATCTTTTGTCACAGCTACTTTTTTTTTTTTAGTATAGAGTCTTGCACATGGCTGGAAATTAGTTTAAAATTAATTTAATTAATTGTATTTAATTTGTAACTTCTTTTTACCTGCATAAACCTTCTTTATGTTTCATTTCTGGTAGTATGAAGGTGTATGTGCTAAAGATAAAACACAGCCTGCAAATTAAATTTGGATAACCCGGTCATATGGGGTGGGCTGCAACGGGGGGCCGCCCCAGGCTGGGGGGGCTGTGTTGGGCTGAGCCTTCCATGGGACCTTCTGGGGAGCCGTGAGTGTGGTGCTGCCTGGCTCTGCCTCTTACAGTCCAGCTATGACAGAAGATGGGGCGATTAGTGCAAAGCAAAGGGGAGAGAAATTTTGCTTATAACCCCCCAAAAGAGTCGGAGCAGTCGGTGAAGGGGCGAGGGCCGAGGATGAGGAGGCGAGGCACCGCGAGCGCCCCTGAGCCTGTACGTGAGTATCTATGAAACGCCAAAACCTGTTCAAAATCTAAATTAAACTTGGGGCACAGGCATGGAGTGGAGAAGATCTGAGAGTCTTTAGCATAGGTACGGTAGTTGAATTTTCAGATTTTTTTCTTTTTATATAGAGCTACATGCGTTTGTCAGGAGGTTATAAAACCTGCAGCTTTCAGCCAGGCTGCGGTAGCCAGCGGGAGCGTGGTCAGAGCGGCGGCGCTGGCAGTGCTGGTCCGGCTGCGTTAGGCAGCCTGGCGTGGTCAGCCCCCGCATGTGGGGGACAGTCCAGTGATCTGGGGTACGCCCAGGGTGCTGCGATCATTTCCTACACGTTGCAGAATTGTGTTGGAATTTTTTTTCTTCCTCTTTCATGTATTATAGCCAATATCTGATCATGATTTTTTTTTTTTGTCTTTGTAATAAATTTGTGAATGATTCGTACTGATTTTATCAACAGGTGATGGATTTAAAATGCGTCTTGGTTTTGGAGGTGTAAAGAGTACTTTCTGTGATATTCATCTCATTGAGTGCGGTAGTTCTGTGTAAATATTTCAAGTTAACATGCAGTCTTTGATAAATACCAGTAAGGCTTAAGTGGTAATATAAATAATTGATATATTAGGATGCCTCGCCTTTCTAAATATGGGTAACTGGCATACCAGAATAGTTTTACTACATGCATGTTATTTTTTCCTGTACCTATGGCCTTCTCTCCCCAGCAGTAGTTCACCTTTCCCTCCCTACGATCTGTTTTAGCATTAATGTTTACTGCAGTGAAGCTGTCCATGCCCAGGGAACACATTATTCTGTTTATGAAAATAGTAATAACCCCAAACACTGCATATGTATTTGGGACTTAATTCAAATAACGCTTGAAACATCAGATTTCCAATGGACTGTGCTGATTCCTGCTTTTTTTTTAGACTAGCTAGGTAAAGTGAACAGTGAAAGAGATTTTATATAACAAAATTTATTTCTAATTCAAATTTGGTACTTCTGGAATGACTGCCTTGAAAAGCATGCTTTTTGGTATTTTAGACACATCAAATACATTTTCTTTTTAAAAGATTAACCAAGTGAAGGATCAGAAGGAATATTGTTTTGAAGTGTTCATGAAATTAATGCTTGTGTAGAAAAGAAGAATATAACATTAAGGGTGTTTCAGTGCATTTATCTCTGTGACTTGAGGAAGTCGTAACTCACAGAAGAGCCAAGTCAGTCCAGGAGCCAAGACTCGAGTACTGACTCAGTGGGAGGAGTCCATGGAGTCTAGATGGTATTTTGATGTCAAATGTATGGATAGTTGACCTGCTTACTATAGCTACAATAAATCGTGAGGAGACTCCACTATCTCACTAGGATTACAGCTCTTGATAAAATATTTTTGGGATGCAGTGCTTAGAATTGTAAGTGCATAAACCAAACCCAACCACCAAACAAAACATAGGCGTAAAGCTTTAGATGTTCACTAATACGAATGTGTTTGAAATTCCTGTGATTCTTTTTGGGGAGGCAGGGGGGAAGTGGATAAGCTTAGATTCTTAACATTTTTTGCAAATATTTTGAATTCTTAGATGGAAGATAATATGTTGTAATACTACAAAGTAGTATTTTTTATACTAGCAAATGATGTGCAGTATTTACTGTTGATCAAAGTTTATATTACCTAGAATACAGTTTCTGTGCAAATGTTTGCTGTCTTTGGAGAGGACTTGACACATTATTCATAAGTTAGAAGCAGATACATTACAATATCCAAAGCGTATCTGCTAGTAAAAAGTTTGACTGGGTGCAGAAGAGCAATACAAATATATTCATAGCAGAATAAAGGATTTCTTTTTCTATTTAAGAATATTAATTTGACTACATACGTATGCTGTTCGATAATATACATCTTACACCTGTGTGATGGCAGAATCAAGAATGTTCTTTCTTTTGTTTCATCTGAATGAGAATCAGTAGTCTCCATGTAAAATAACAACAGGAATACAGCACACTGATTACTGAAGTTGTCAACCCTTTTATAAAGTTACAGCATCTTGTACATCAGTTAGCGTAATCAGTTGATAATAAAGAGCACCACTCAATTAACAAATAAGTGTCGTTGGCAGTACTGAAGTACAATTTTGGCCATTTTTAGTAGGTGATGCCTTTGCAGGACTTGTCGTAGTTATTAGAAGATAATAAGTCTTGGGAAGGAGCGGTGTCAGGAATGTGCAGCTTGAGGGTCTGCTGCTGCTGATTCACCGCTGGCGCTTGTCGAGCACCTGACCCGAGTGGCTGCAAGTGCCCTGGGGTGGCTGGGAGAGGAGCCTGGGAGCCCAGGCTGACGTGCTGGTGGAAGGCGTGATATCTGGGAGGGACTTCTCCTTCTTGCAGCTTTATTTCCTGCATTTCTCTTCCTGTAAGAATCATGTGCTTATATAATTTTTTTTTTGGTCGTTTGGATGGTTTGAGTTTTTTTTTTTTTTCACTTGGGGTGGTTTGTTTGTTTGTCAGTTCTGGCAGCAGTGTATAGCATTGGAGAGTAAGAGTTATTTTCTGAAAATACTTACTGTAGCTGACCCCCCACCCCAGCAGACTGATGTGGATTTTTCCTGTCTAGCAAAGCTTTGTGATATTGTAATTATGAACCTGGTACTGGGGGAGCTGTACTTTTTAGCATTCATCTGTCTTTAACAAAAAGTAGATAGTTCCTGTAATGGTTCCAAAAACATTTTCACTAACAAAGAAGTTCTTTAAATAGTACTCACTGAGTGAAGCTGCTAATTTGCATGACAGCTTGATTAAATGTAACCTAGTTCCACACTTAATTTATTTTGAAACTGTCCAACATTTTCATTCCATCCCATTAATTTTAAATTGGGAGACTAGCTTGATTAGATTATTTAAGAAAAAAGGTAATTTTATTGTCTTCATTTGTGTAAGTTCAAGTCCATACTGTAAAGTCATCTGAACGTAGTTATAAATAACAAAACTGTTCGCACCAGCATAAAGATCTGTTGAACCTGTTAGTGTGGTGCATACTGAAATGTAGAATCAGGTCTTTTCATGGTCATCTTTAAGTACAGAAAAAGGTGGGTTGCAAATTTGTCTCCATATTACAGTATATATTCCTGAGTATGTGGGTTTTGGGAGAAATTAACCTGAAAAGATAGTATTTAAGAATGCATTTTACACAGATCTTCAAGAGGGCTGCATTTTCAACAGAAAGTAATTTTTCAGCTACAGGAAGTGCTTTAGAGCTGGTTTTTAATTGCACGCGAGATTGCAAGCAAGAATTGTTTTGAACAATTAATGATACTGACACAAAGGCTCATATTAGTATTTGTTACTCAGTTTGCTGTCATCTTAATACCAAGTTTTATGATGGCAAACCAATTTGTGTCTGTTCTGCCTAAAGACTAGCAAAACTGCGGCCCTTCATCCTACTGTTTCCAACTTGAGTTTTTCAAATACTCCCTCTTCTCTGCTGTCATGTGGGGCTTTTGTGGGTGAAGAATATGCAGGTGTTGAACAGAGTCTCAGATATTCTTTGAGTGGTGTAATACTTACCTTTTGGAGTGGATCTGTTGGAGAAATTGGCCACAGCTCTTTGCTTTTCCTTACGCTGGATTCGTACCAAGTCCTGCAGAAAAGGGTCCAGGCAAGATCTTTTCAGATTTATTTCTACATTCATTTATTTAGCTTCTCTTTCCACGGCAAGACTTGTACCACAGTTAAAAGAATATTTCATATTTCTTATGAAAATAGACCCAATAATTTAAGTTATCTACCATCTGTTCCAAAAGGATGTTTTCATGAGTACGGCTGTGAATACTTTTCCTGGGTAAAGATTATATTAGACATAACAAAATATATTCTGATCACTGGTTAGAGTGCTATTGTCATTATTAGTGTCTCAGCACAAGAACAAATAAGTATTTGTTATAAATTATGCTTTCAGAATATTGGAAACAATAGAGAAGTTTCAGTTTGCAGTATGGCTAAGGATTCATGGACAGTGCTAAATACCTCTTTTTTACTTCTTTCCTTCTTTCCATACTAAAATTGTTTTGATTATTCATTGACTATATTAATTTTAAAGGCTTTTTTAGAAGTGTCTTTTAGTAATATCTTGAAAATAGAATCTAAATGCCATCGGAGCCTACAGTTTATTTTCCAAAGTAATTTTAGCAATTAGGAGCCTAAATATTTTTTATTTTCCTGTGTCTGAGTAATTTCTGAAAACGGGGAAGGAGGGTTTTGAAACTTGTAACCTGCTGATCGGTCAAACGTGCTGAGTCTCTGGCATTGCCATGGAGTGTGGATTGAGCAGGAAGGAAGAACAGCATTCCTGAAGCCAGTGACAGCACTCCAGTTTCTGTCTTCATCCAGCTCATGTCTGTAACTGTAGCAAGTTTCATTTCCAATGTGCAGGACATTTTTCCTAAAGATATTTGTGAACGCCCATGTATTTGTTTACTTTGCAAACTGATCCTTGGGATTTTTAGTTGTACAAGATGTCTGTCTAAAAGATTTTTGCAGTTCTTCAAGGCAGCGATGATTTTTACATTGGCTAAAGTAAACTTGGTACGTCAAGTGCTGATCGTTGGCTTTTTTTTTCGGTGCATAGTAATTTTCTGTCAGAAACAGTGAAAGTAACAACAAAATATAAAGACCAGGTGTGCTGTGAAATATGATTGATATTCATGCTAATGTGTTATATGAAATACTTGATCAGGGTGGGTTCACGTTGCTTCACTGCTGGAGATTAATTAAATTTCCTAGATTAGGACCTTAATCTACTGCTTTAGCTACACTAAAAAAAGAAAAAAAAGAGCAGGTAATGCTTTCAGAGGGTGATCTGGCTGCCTGAAATCTGACTGTGAATGTCTTGCAATGGGTGGGATGGTCTGTATCATTAAACCGAAATAATTTGTAACCCAAGAAAGTCTTTGTTAATTTATGGCCTCTGAGATTGGTGGTCTAAACAAGATGAACCAATCCTATACCCATAGAAACACTTTGGAGGCAATCATATCCTCCTGCAGTGATGTATGGCAGACATGAAAAGGTCAGATCCAGTGAATATTAGCTGGGCGAGTAGGTCAGCATATTTCATGGTAACGTTAAACCTGAATATGTAGAGGAGAGACATGGGTTTTGCCAAAACATAGTCGGTTTTCATTTTTTTATGATCTGTCATCCAGCCTTAATATCACTAATTGTGTTCATCTTGAAATCTTCTTCACTTGTGAGTTTCTGTCCTCTTTTGGTTATGTTTTTTTTAAAAGTATTATTATTTTTTCCTTTTGAAGAGTCCTATTCAACACTTTTGCTATGTGGGCAGGCTTTGGATCCCCTTGGTTACTCACTCCCTCATTTCCTATCTCTCTGCTCTTAAAAATTTTAACTTCTATCTCCATGAAGATGACACACAGATACACTTTTATTTCAGATTTGCATCCTAGATTTGCAACCTGAAATCTCCATTTGATGTTGTGAAATCTCCTTGTAGATACCTACCAAGGAGCTCAAGCTTTACATTTTTTAAAAAAGGTCACATATCTTTCATTTCTGCCTGTCTCCAATAGATGCCTTTTCAACTAACCATCATGCTTGTAAACCAGCAGCCTGGTTGTCTGGTTACCCCTCTCTTGGTTCTCCTGTCCATGCTCGCTCTGAATCTTGATGATTCTTGCTGCGTAATGTCCCTGGGAACTGAAAAGTCCTATTCAGGCTTTTTCATCTTGATGAATGAGTTATTTTTCTTTCTGATTTTTAAGAAACACCATCTTGCATTGTGACATTTCTTCAGACCTTTGTAACAAATATCTTTTCAGACTGTCGTCTTGGTATCCTGCTTCAGTTTCCTCTGGTTCCAGCTTCTCCAGCTCATCAGGGATAATGTATTTGTCTTAACATTCAGGTTATCAGGTAGTAATAACCAGCCATGAAAATGAATGTCTTTAATTTGGCCACTGCCCTGGATGTGACAGTGACAAAGACAGCTCATTGCCTGTGCTGGGGAGCAGAGCACTCCATAGGTCTTCATTTGCAGCTCAGACTGCAAAGTTTACGATTACGGAATGGAAAACAATGAAGACAGAGAGGAGAACATTTTACATTTGAATGAGAGGACCAAGACATGTGACACTAAATATACTTCTTAAAGATAATTTATTTCCTAAATCACTTTCACTTTTGAATTTGAATGGTAGTTATGGGTGAAAACCACCTGCATTTAATCAGGAAGTGAGTGAGCGCTGAAGAAAATACTATGGGCGTGCTAGTAAATATTTATTTGCGATAGATATGCATAAGTGAAAGATAGAATTCAGCATTCACTAGGGCTGAATCCATCTCATGATGTAATTTACAATTTCCAAATTTATGAATATATGTATGAATGGCTGAATATAGACTCTGCTGTGAATAGTAGTAGTTGAAGGTCATGCCATATTTCACTGGAAAGCTAATTTTCCTGACGTATATAATAAGGTTTCACATTTGATCTTTATGTAATGATTACTGGAGCATTTTAACATTCTATTATTGTGTAAATAAATGTAAGTACGTAAATATTTTTCTTACACTTGATGAAGCAAGTACTGTTTCTGTTATGCGTCTGAAAGCAGAAGATGTAGCTGATCCCAGTGATGTTCATGTCTATGAAACCATAACAATGGACAGGCTCATGCCAGAAAGAAACAGTAAGTTGCCTGTCTTTGCATCATTGCTAACATTTTTCAATAACTTCTCTACTTTTGGAAAGAACTGGATTAATGTCGCTTGGGAATCATTAAATGCTTTCTGAGGCAGATGTTGTACACTTGTCTATGAAGGGTGACCATCTGTGAGCCAGCAGATTCGGATGCTCTGAACCTTGGAGTGCTACAAGACTTGGTTGAGAAGATGACCAGTCCGCAGCTGTTATTCCATAGTAATACGCAGTCTAAAATACTTCAGTGAAAAATCCAACAGATTCAAGTAGTTAACAAAACCATTTCAATATATTTTTTTGCATTCCTTTGTGAGGAGGAGCTATTTCAAATCTATCACAATCTTTTGAAATTCGTCTGAAAGGCTATATGTAATAAGCACTGCCTATTGCTGCTGTTTGATTTAGTACTATAAAACCTCTTGTTTCTTAAAAAAAACAAAAGGCAAACAGCAAGTTCAGTAAGGCTATGTTAAATGGATTAAGATCTGGATAGTTAACAGACCTGAGAAAAATCATCAATGTGGAGTCAGCACCGGCTGTGGGTGGAAAGGGTGTTTCTGGTGGGATTCTTCAGTAGTGAGCAAGGGGAGCAGTTCTCTTTGATGTTTGCATGAATATTTTGGAATTTGATATAAAATTATTGACAATAAAATTTGCAGATGACTCAGTGATGAGTGGAATAGGATGTAATGAAGAGGAGAGCTGCTCAAAGGGAGTATCTTGGTAAGCTGGATCCGTTCCAAAAATAGAGTTTACGTTGTGTCCTAATATAACACTATGGCAAACCCCACATTAACAGGATCCAGAGTTGTACACATTTGGAGTAATGAATAGGAATACAAATGCCTTGCTGAGACAGGTAGTGAAATACGATGTATAGTTCTGGTGGCATGTTTTCTCAAAGATGCTGAAATAACAGAAAGATGGCAGAATAGAGTGAAAAATATTATATGGGAAATAAAAAAATATTTACAGGGAGAAGCTTAAAGAACTCAGTCTAATTAGTTTAGCAGAATAGAAATAGGCAACCTCATTGTGTTGAAGAATGTTTTTATGTCAAAAAAATTCAGAAAATTCAATCTTGGCAAAAAAACCCATAATGAAAACTAATGACTAAAAACTGAAACTGAACAATTTTAACATAAATGCAAAGCAAGTGTTTTATAGGCAATTAACTACTGGAGTCGGCTATCAAAGAAATAGAGGAGTTCTTA
The DNA here is from genome assembly GCF_929443795.1 of Astur gentilis. Lineage (NCBI taxonomy): Eukaryota > Metazoa > Chordata > Aves > Accipitriformes > Accipitridae > Astur > Astur gentilis. The sequence goes on from NC_064887.1 coordinate 1,028,241, forward strand.
TCTATTGTGGCTGGTCGCCTCTCCAGAAGACACATTTAGGCCCTTTGTTGAGCTGAATAATGTCAGAAAGGTGGCTCTTTCCTTTGACATACTTATGGGAGATATTCCCTTCTACCCAGGCAAAAGGGGCTGAAGTGTTCTGTTGGACGTCAGCTCCCTTCACTAGCACCATTGTGTATCAGTCAGAGCAGAGAACTGCCATTTGCTAATTTGAAAATTTCCTGCATCTAAACCTTTTTTCAGAGTGTTGCTGGGTGTCTCTGTGAAATTAATTCAGTTCTTTAAGATACATTAAATTAATATTTATTTTTCATTTTAAAAAACTGATTTCTTTAATGACCTAAATAAAATCTGTTGTGTGTAGGAGCGTGATTGAGAATATTTTAATGTAGGTTGTAAGCATGGGAAAAAATACAAAACGTGTTCAAGAAAGACTTGACCTTTGCCTTGTCTTCGTCACATCTGTGGCACAGGGTTGCAAAGTGCAACTGTACTGATGCGAGCTGCCTGTGGAGTCAACCTAGGAAACTAAAAGGATTTCTGTGCCTTTTTTCCCCCACAGTTATTTAGCAAACAATTTATTCCTGTGTCCTCTGTTCATAAACCATGAATCTTTTCTATAAGTAAACAGTTCAATTTATCTTTAATAGTCAATTTTATCTTTAGATTGTGGAAGGCAGTACTTTTTAGAACCAGTGATTTCTGTCAGCAAAAAAAAAGATGCCTTTATATTCCCATGTGATGGGTTCCTGTTTCATTCCGGAAAACCCAGCAGTGTGGATGTTTCCCTGCTCCACTGATACAGCATTCCTGAAGAGTGTTTGTGTAAATTACTTCACTGACATCTTTCAATCCTGTAAGCATATTAAAATATTGAAGGAAAAAAAAAAACCACCTGGAGCAGCAACCACTGCTCTGTTTTTATATTCTTTTTGGGCTCTTCTTTAGCTAGGCTTTGACTTTGTCACCTACCTGGATAATGAACACGGGGAGAGCAGGCTGCTTCTGCCGGTTAGCTGAGCGGGCTAATTGGAGGGGACTGCATTGGTGACAATTAGGAGGAAGAACAGCAGAGCAGATCAATATCCTTGAGAGCAGACTTGCTGTCCTTTGGGAATCTGTGCCATAACAGGGCTGCCATCTTGCAGAGAGATTAGGATATAGCTGATTGCTGTTGGTGATTTATTTACTTTAACTGATATAACTATCAAGTATCAGATATATAGTTGATACAATAAATGGCATTAAAGGTTCAAGTACTGAATTTTGACTGATAGTCTGCCAGCAGTTTCAAGATGCTACAGTGATTATGCATTTGTATATTATTTTCCTCTGTAGGAGTCTAACATTTACACGCTGGATGTGCTGCTGAGTAGTGTAATTGTTGTGAAGGTGATTGTACATCTGCTTTTGGAACTTTGGGGATAAGCAGTATGCTGATGTGAGACGGCTCCTTCCCGTTTCCCAAGGGGTCTGAGAGGATCCTGCTGGCCTGTGCCATCACACGGGCGACAGGTCCGGAGCAGAGGGAGGTGTCCTGGCCGGCAGCACAGGTCCTGGCAGGAGGGGTGCTGGTGCGGTGCGGTGCGGTGGTGCTCTCGGAGCAGGGCACAGTCTGCCCGCCCTGGCCCCGGGAAGATGTGGCTGATGACCCCACCGCAGATGAAGCATGCAGGTCCCTGTCCTTGGCTCTGGACCCCGGAGAAGTCCTGCGCTCGGTATGTGCAGCAGCTCCATGCTGTGCTCCTCTCCATCTCTTTTATCTTACAGAGAGAGCCTTTTGGCTTGTGCAGGAGATGTCTTTTCCCCCTGTTAGGTGGAGCTAGCTCACTTGGTACCCCTTTTTCCCTGTGGTGCCATCTCACACTAGCTAACTGCAGTCCTTCGTTATGGTATCCAATATATAAAATTAGCTAAGTTTGTGTAGAAGCACTCACGTAGTCTGTTCAGGCAGAGACTGCAGGAAGACGCATCTTTCTGCTAACGCCACTGTGATGGATTCGCTGTCTTTGAGGCTGTTGGAGATGTATATGAAGTTCTGTTTTTACTGATCTGGTCTTGTTAAAATGCTGGTCGAGAACTGGTTTTCATGGCTAGCAAATTGCTGCTGTGAAGGTGAGCTAGCTGGGCTGATGGAGGGCAGATCCTTACGTAGTCTGGCACAGAGTGTCAGGTAAAACAGGCTTGAAGCATATTTTCAGAGCTAAAAATATTGCTAAAAGTTTTCAGAAAGTTTCAGCTAATATACCAAGAAGTCTGTAGTGGTAGTGATAAATCACATTGTGGGATCCTGACAAGCAACGCTGGGGTATTTCAAGGGTGATACAATCTGCCTGCTTAACCGTTCCTAGCATTACCCAGGTTTAATGAAGATATCCTATAATCTTGAGGATCCAATTTACTAACTGTCACTGTTAATGTAATCTCTATAGAAGTAAAACTCCAGCTTTGACATTAACATGGACATAGACAGAATCCATTTCAGGTGAGAGTAAAAATTCAGTCTGTGAGGTACCTGTGACTGTCACAGGTGAAAATATTTGCTAATGAAGTGTGTATTAGTCTTAGACAGGTAGAGAACTCCCTTAGTCTCTTAATTTACTTTGAATAATTCATTAGCTAGCACTCTTCATCCATGACAGTCATAGGTAAATCCCAGAGTGGAGCTGCTAATTAAAGTTGCAGGATGAAGGGAAGCTACTAACGAGATGCTAGACAAGTCCTCGAACAATACAGAGGTAGTTTTAAGCACATAAAGTTTTATTGTTGGTTTTCACACGAGGGTAAGGAAATGCTGAAGAATTTACACTTGTTACAAGAAATGATTAGGAATGTGTGTGAATGCGGATGTGAGGCTGCATGAGGGGAGCATGCTTCCCCAGGACCAGCAGGTACCTGTGGTGCGTAAATGGGTCCTTAGGGGTCATTCAACATATTGATATGAAAAATGGTTAAATAATTCACGTTTAGCTTTTTTTAAAAAAAAGGATAAACAATGAATCTATGTGGATTTTATCGGACACATCTATGGATAAATATATCGCAAAAATATGACCTATGTCTCCTTAACAAAAACTTGTTACCCATGTGGTGATCTGTACATTCACTGTTGTCAAGTGGACCTAAATAGTGAGCTTATGGAATGAAAACATAGAGATACAGTTTTGGATAGTAAAAATTAATTTTTCTTGTTGTTTCTTCTACAATGTGAAATTTAGAAATTTCCAAATTAATGTCTTGTTGAAGACTACAGAAGATTGCATATATGTTGCTCCTGTTGGCTGGCTGGTTCAGTACACAGAAATATCTGATATTGCAATACATTTATATGTGTTTTATGTTAGGAATGAGATATCTAGAAATCTGTATGGGGATATGGAAGAGGATAAAAACACACTTTTAATGGTTATTTTCAATATACAAAACACAGCATGCTATTCAGACAAAATCAAATGTGTTAAAGCAGTTTATCTTATTAAAGGAAATGTCTAATAGGAAAATCTGTATATCAGAGCTTCACTGAACAGGGGAAAAGTGTGTGTGTGGAGTGCCTTGTCTAGAGGGAAAATAAATGTAGTCAGTTAGATGCGTTTGCTAATCCTGTGTACTGCATGGCCACAGCAGCAGCTCTGGCACTGCCAGTGGTGGGGCAGGAGTCTGCAGGTTTCAGTCTTTGGTTTCAGTCGTTGCAGACCCAGGTACTGGATGGTGCTTGGGTCATAACGTCACAAGACTCCGTCTCTGACAGCAAAACCCACTAAAGGTGATCCCGGTCCCCCCTCTTCTTCTCACCCTACACAGCTTCTGCAGCCGTGTTGTGGTTTGAACTGGGAGCCTGTCTGGCTTTAAAGAAAGAGCAGCGTGTGACACCTGCTCTGCTAGGTTCTTCCTAAACTGGTTGTTTCTCTAATTCACTGTTCAGCCATCCAAGACGCGATGGCTGGCTTGTGGTAAAGCAAGAGCAGAGACAAAGCCTCGGAGTTTGTGCAAGGGCAGGACTGCATTCAGATGCTGCTGTGGCTGAGGACTGCATTTCAGAACACCACGTGCATTTATAAGGGTAAGAACAAAAACTAACGTGCTAGAAGTGTAGTACATGAAGTGTCTGACATAGCAAAGTGCAGTGGCAGTAGTAAGGATGTTAAGATTACCAAAAAGTGCATCTTGTTTTGGTGAAATACTTGGTAAAGCAAACAGAGTTTTAAAGCACTTCAGTTTACCAGCCTCAGCAAATACCGTGTTGGGGGGGGGGGGAGAAACATAAACTACCATATAACTGCACTTAGATCACATGCATTAAAAAGTAAACCTCTCCATGAATTCTCTCTCATTTAGTGCATTCGTGGTTTGCTGGAGGGATTCTGGCTGGTTGTGTTGGCAGCTCCTCACTGAACCTGCCTGTGCCATGCACTGTCCCAGATTATTACAGCTGAGGAGTAAATACACTCCTGACGTGTATTGTTTTCATCCAAAATAAATGGCCCACTGTGAGGCTCCTGCAGTTGCTAATGAAACTTGGAGTTTGGAGAAGTTGAGCAGATAATATATTTTCATCATTTTTCTGTGTGATACCAGCAGATATAGAAAGTATGATTTTAAAGCCAGCATGCTGATGCTGTATAATATTTCGGTTTGGGGCTCTCTGCTAGTTACTGTTCTGCTAAGTTTGCAAGCTGGTCCAGGAAAGCTTCCTGCTCCTCAGCAGTGCCCCAGTGCTCTGCGTGCAGGTGTTTGCTCAGGGTCTAAGGCAGCAATATTCTTTCCAGTTGCACATGAATTTCTCATTTCTTTTGGGCGGCAGGTGATTTTGCACTGACTGAAAGTGCTTTCGACCAAAGCCAAGTTATGATTCATTTCCCGTCTGTATTCCAGCAGGCTCTATTTTTATGCTTACATAAAGAATGGGGTGACTACGGAGAATCTGCATGTTCTCCTGAGAGTGTTTCCAACTGCAGGTGATGGAGGTGAAACAACACCATGTCTATCCAATAATGAGACAGCATCCATTTCCCTACCTCAGAAGAATCAACAACACATCTAAAAAGGTGAACAAAATATAGCATCTTCTAAAAAAAGACAAAAACCCCCAAGGGTTAGCTTTATATGGAATATTACTCAGGTATTTCAGAGTGTTTGTGCATGAGGGAGTTAAAAATGAGTTTGTTTTCTGCTGCAGTCTTTGCTATGCAGAAAGTTAAGAGAAATTCAGTGAATTAAAGAGGAAATTGGCAACAGTTACTTCATGAACAGTGTCAGCAATGCACGATACGTTCATGAACTGGATCTCTGCTGTCTCTAAGTGCTGAGCATCCACTCAGCTCTTATGTTTGACCTAGAAAACTTAAAAAAAAAAAAAAGCTCTTGCTAGTCACAAAGATGGTGCACCCTCTGGTCATTTTAATTCTGGTAAAGATTCAAGAGTTAAAAGCAATGAGTTAAATTTATTAGTTTGGGGTTTGTTTGCTTGGTGTACCTGTAGCTGTGGCAGATTGTTGATCGACAGCAGGGACGTGCACTGCTACTTATTTATAAAGAGATCCCAGAGTTTAGTGAGACCACAGAACAGCTTCTTCCATCATGGAGATAAATCTGCTTTTCATATGTCCTCCTACTGTTCTCCCACTTCCTCTACAGAAAGTACTGATTTTAAGACATTTCATATTTTCCAGATTCAAATAGTTGTCACACAGAGTATTCTAATAGAAAGAGCAAAGGAAGTTCAATGCTTATAAATTTAGAAAATTGTAAAGTAGAGTTGTAATTACGAAATGGTCCCAAAAGCAAAGGGAGCCAGATACCTCATGGTCCGTGTAAACGCGTACCTGTGCAAAGCCCTGTCATTGGTCTGAGTGCAAAACTATGACGTCAAAACCATTTATTTTGCACCAGTTTCCATGCCTAAAGCCTGAAGTGGTAAAGAGGCAAACTTCCCCACAGATCCCCTTTGGCTTGATGACTAAATTCCCTTTCAACAGAGAGACATGTTGTGGAAACGTTTAAATCATAGAATTGATAGCAATTTGTTCAGGGTTATTATAGCTTTCTTGGATCGCCTAAAAGATGCTGAAATGTTTTCTTTCACTTCAGTCTGACTTTGACTTTGAAGAGGATGAAATGTGGTTGCATGCTTCAGTGGTGACACTGCTTAAAAAGAATCTTTGTATGTAAAGTACTTAGTATACAGGGAATGGAGGAACAGTAAAAGGTTTATAAGCATTTAATGGTTTGAAGCTGCATGCTTCCCTAAGTCGGGATCAGAGCTGTTAGGAAGGAGCCTCCAGGAGAATTTGTCATCCAGCCACAGCTCTCAGCAAAGCTCCTTGGCATCTCCTTCCCACCGCCCCCCGCTCCCGAGGCTGGGAGCTGGCAGCAGAGCCAGTCTGCGTGCAGGGTCCCAGCCACGGCTGCCTTCTCCGCTGCGGGTAGCGAAATGCCCAGTTCTCGGTCTTGGGAGGTAAAGGCTTCGAGTTCAAACCCACGTGACATATTTAGCACGTCTTACTCTATAAGCTCAGAACGCATGGAAGTTAAGTACAGTGGTGAATGATTCCTCGTAGCATCCCCTTGATGCTGACGGAGTAACTATTAGTTTTCTCTTGTTAATGAAGAGGTTGACAAAGTCCCAGTGGATGAAGGATATTACTCTATTTCAAACCTTGTTTTAGTTCCTCTAGATCACTTATTTTCAAAAAGTAATATTTAGAGGATGTACAGACTCGTTGCCTTTTCACCCTACAGCCCTACTTTCCATTTAAACGACGTCTCATCTGCTGAACCCCAGTATTAATGTCTAGTTCCACTTAAGTTGCATGAATTATGTTGTTAAACAGTGAAATAATTCAAACAAGTGCACAGTGCAGTGGATCTTTATGGCACAGCCTGATGGTACAGACCGGCTTTAATGGTGCCCATCGGTTTTAAAAGTCAGTTTAAACCGTGCTGTCCCCTGGCGGACAGGGCTCAGGGTAGCAAACTTGGGAAACATCTTGTGCAAACGCTTATTTCCTGTGAAAATGAGAAAACATTAACATTACACCTTTGTAATAAAGTACATTGAATTGTAAATGAAAAGCACATAGTTGTGATTTAAAATGCAAGCAGCTCCTGCAAATCAATACTAGCTATAAAAAAAGAGTTCAAAATGATAATACAAATTAATCCTAGAGAGAAATATTCATAGTAGTCATGATACGCTGATTTCTGCCAGTCACAGCTTGATTGCATTTACAGTTACATTTGTGGTACTTTTGATAAATCCTTGATTGGAAGATAATGCTTGCATTTGAACCAAGTACATCTTTAAAAAAGCCTTGAGACCATGAAATACAAAGTAAACCCCACGCCTTGCCTCTTTGCTCAGTTCCAGTTTTAGGGATGAGAGTTTTTCAGGGTCTGGCCCAGCAGTGACTTTGCGCTCGAGCAGCGTGCTTCAGCAAATCAATTCCAGTCCAGGGGGAGGGCTGGACCTCTAGCTTCGTCTCCCCCAAGGCTTTTAGCCTGCCTTGACCTTGGCAATCCATAAGCGTCTGCTTCAGTTTCCCAGCAGTATATTAAAAAATAATAAAGTCAATAGCTGGAGCTGTCGATGGGAAGGCACTCTGGTGCCGGGAGCAGAGCGGGCTCCTCTGGCCAGCATCCTTGGCCGGGAGAAAAAGCAGGGCTGGGGCGGAGGGAGGGGGCGGCATCCCAGGGAGCCGGGGGTCCGGGCAGCAGCACCCTGGGCTCTGCAGGATGTACCGAATGGCTGGGAGAGCAGCTGTGGGAGTGCTTTGGGTTTCCATCTCCAGAGCTACACAAGCCGTTTTTCACCGATGTCCTGTGATGGCAATTTATTTACCTGGGGCTGATCTGAACCGTAACTTCATCAGAGAGAGGATCTGCTCCATAGGGCTCCTAAATCTGTTCCACAGGAGAGAGGGTCGGCATATATGTTCCTTTCCCGTGCCAAAATTACAGTAAGGCAGCATTTTGACGTGCAGACAATTCATGAGGCTGTCTCTGCAGTCTGAAAGAGGCAGGGCTGCTTATTTTAGTCAGCTGGTTGCATTACGTTGCCACCCATAAGAGCCTTTTAAGGACTGTGCAATCATTCTCATTTCTTTTTGGCATGGACTGGTTTGGTTCATGGTCTGCTGCTCTCACATGTGAAAAGAAACAGATCTCTGCCTCAGGTACCCCAAGAAGAAACAGTTTGCCTTAATCTGAAATTGCAGTCTTTGAAGGTGTGCCTCTCACTTTCCATGGGCTGTAACTCTCCTGATTTTCTCCTGTTACCTAGAAAAGGAGGTTTTCTGTTGGTACTCGTGCATCAAGGGCCCATATTTTCTGCACGTCCCTTAGGATGGCTTTCCTGCCCATGTGTCTAGGGGAGGTAGCGCTTTCATCAGGTGCACATTCTCAGTTTTCACCACACTGGCACTATTCATGGTAGAAGAACCAACTTTTAACTTCCCTGCTTCCCACTGGGATCCCAGTGAGAGTAAAGGCAGAGCACCCGGCCCGCGGGAGCCGCGAGAGCCCTTCTGCCGGCCGCAGCCTGTGGAACGGTGCAGGGGAGGAGGTGTTTTTCTGACAGCTCAGTATTATGCAGTTTCTTCTTTTCTCACTGTATTTGTTTCATGTGGTTTTAGAAATTTAAACTCTTCTGTGTGGAAGCCACTCTTGTCCTGAAGGTCCACTGATTTCAGCTGTCAACATACACGTGAATGGGCTGTTACTGTTTTAGGATTTCTAAATTACCTTTGAAGCACAGAATAGATTTTAAACAACAAAATTGCTTCCTTTTCTTTCTTTAAAGCAAATGATGTTTGGACAATGAATTAAAGACTTGCAGAAACCTTAGAAAAGTGTATGAAAATTACAGGTGTTTTCTTAAGGGGCTTTTTTGATACGTGTTTTGATATGTAGCATGTTACTAAATTTACACGACAACCTTAAGCGATTTTTAAATCCAGGTTTCACTGCAAAACATGTGCCTATACCAGTACCTCTATGAAATTCAACCTCTAGTGAGGATTTTCTATCACATTCTCTTTTTATCAAATCCTTCGAAATTACTTTAGCTTACCTCTTACTACGATCTTGATCTAGACCTGTGCTAACATGCTTTCATGTACCTGTGTTTCTGGGGGCATATTTTGCTTTTTTCTCAAGGTCAGTATGTGGATGCAGTAGATCTTGGCTGGCCATGGCTGCAGGTGTCAGGATGCTCTGCTGCAGCAGCCCCTGGTCCACAGGCCCCAGGGCATCACGCTCTGCAGGGTGAGCGCATCCCTGTGCTGCAGCCGGTGCTGGGGGTGAAGCAGGGACGTTTTGGCCGGACCGAGCGCGTTGGTCTGTGCTCCTGCCTGCGAGGGCGGTTGCACGGGCTGGGGCATGGTGGGGTTCAGTGTCCATGCAAAAGGGGAGCTCAGAAACAGCTTCCCGTATGTAAGTGCTGCTAATGGTTTTAAAAAGATGAAGTCAGTATTTTCTCCTTCTTCCATTCTTTTTCTTAATATGAGGATTTTTGTTTTGTTGATTCATAGGTTATCTAAATATGAATAGGTTCACATCAATCAGCACTGCTAGTACCACAAAATGAATATAAATGTTGCATTCAGTACTTCCCTAAAAGAAAGAATTTGTGTCTGAAATGTAAATCCACATTCTGCAGTCTTTTCTCATGACTCCTTGAAGCCTAACTCTTTAGGTTTTGGGTTTTTTTAAACATTAATCAATTATTTTGCTCTAGACTTCTAAATCGGTTTGCAAGAATTTATGTTATCTGTGGCATTATGTTAATTTCCAGCGGATGGTAACAATCAAGTATTATACAAAGCGTAAAAGTTAGAAATGAGAAATCTTTGCTCATTCCTCCAGATGAATGTTGGAAATGTATATAGTCTGTTAAGATTTTCTATTTATTCAGTGACCAAGCTTTAAATTGCACATGGCAATTTCTCAGTGTTTTTCACACTAACATACTCTGGAGCACTGAGGGAAAATTATGGTGCACTCTTGATAGTTTTAGAAAATGAATGGAAGCAAGATCCAGTACCATTTTGCACCGTGCGGAGGCTCCAGGCAGAAAAAGAGCCCGCATGCTGGTGCATGTACAAAAAAAACCAAAAAACAAAAAAACATGCTGATTTGTAGCAGCTACCATTGTCGTTAAGATATCGAAGGTGAAATTAAAAGTTTCCTACAATTCCTAGTTGCAAAAACAGAGAAAAAAAAAGACTTCTCGAACCTAGAACCCTTCCCTTACAAGTCAGGGCTGCTATAAGCGCTAATTCAAAAGAAAAAAACAACTGCTAATTCCAGCTTGGCCCAAAGTAGCACCAGATTTACCCCCTCCTGCTCAGATGCCTGCTGTGGTGTCAGTGGGAGATTTCCCTCGGTGACCGGTTGCGGCACAATCCCATGCTTTGTCATTCACCAGCAGGAACCCTGGATTTGGGTTTGGGGGTCACACGCATACCTGGGGTGCTGCTCTGTCGCAGGTCGGCCCACACCTGCCTGGGCAAAAACCTGGCCTTGATTTCCCAAGACATACTGTGTGTGTGTATTACTATGCCAGGAGAGATACTGACTGAGGAAAACCATCTCGCTACAGCATCTTGTTTATTTTTTGCAATATCTTTACAAATATTTGTATTTAAAGCTTTCTCATTAGAACTAATGACAAGTAATATGCGCAGGGAATCATTAGCAAGAAATGTGACTATTGCATCTTACATTTAAAATTATTTAAGTCAGTATTACTTGGCAAATACAGCAGCTGACCTTTTATTAAAAGGGATGATTGGTGTTAGTAATTAAAGAAAGACACACTAAACATAATATGTCTTCAAAGTATCCCTGTATAGTTTGTCTTTTCTTGCCTCATTTGAGGCAAACCTTTTTTGAGGTTGCTCTTCTAAGGGTTCTGAGTAACTGAATTGAAAAAATATTTTCCTAACCTTAACCATAAAAGTTCTTGGAGATACGTGGGCTTCTGTACATTTTGAGAAATTCACTTTATTGCAGCAGTTTTGTCATTTAAAGATTTTTTTTTTCCCTTGGTGTTGTTGGAAAGAAAACTGGTCATAGATGGTATTCTGGAAGTCCAAGAGCTGACACACCGGACTTCCATCACTGTAAAAAAGTGTATTTTCATCTCTCTTGAGCTGTCCCTTGTCTCCAGGACACAGCAGCTGTGTTATGTATGTGGGCAAGTGAGATGCTGCAGAAATCCCTATTTACAATTAAAGAAAAAGAAAACATGGCTGAGTAAGCTGTGTGCACTCTAGGACAAGGAGCTGTACAGCTGATACTATAACTTCACAGATGTTTGTTAATTCTAGTTACAAAGCTGTAATGTATTTTTAATCAATTCGGCAGTTTGAAAATCTGAAGTGTTTTGACTTCCACTTCCAAAAGATGGAAAGTCACTGTGATATTTTACTTTTATGGTATTTGTATGTAAACTTATTTTTCCCATTAGGTAATTTAACTTGTCATAGGTAGAAGAAAGTATCACTGATACACACTTTACTGATTCTCAAATGGTTCTCATTTTGTAAGCCACATACACTTAAATGCATTTGTGTTCATGAATTAATTAATTTCTATCATAGGATTATGACAGTGTTATAAAATCAGTATTCCATAATCAAAGTCTTCTCCCTTTCTGAAGTTGAAGACGGTCAAGTCTTGGTGTCACGGAAGTCAGAGGGGACAGGAGTCTGACATCTGATTTTATAAGTGGTGGATGTCTCTGTTATTTGGCTTAGAAACCCATGGTGTCTCAGTCTTTAAACAAAAAGGAAAAGTTTTTCCCCTCCTCCTTGTCATCCTTACTGTGAATACACAAGAGCAGTATAATGTATGTGCAGTATACAACAAAAAACCCCACGACAACACGTGGTTAAACGTGATTAAACCACGACAACAACATATGGTGAGCACCCTGCATTATGAGTGGCTTTCTATAAATTGAAATTGATTTTCATAGCCTTTGACTTATAGCTCTTAAAGCCCTAGTTCTCACTGACTTGCCTTTCTGTGGTCCTGCATAGGTAGTAATGGCCAGAGTTTAAGTTATTTCAGAGTGCCTAAAGATGAAGACAGATGCCTGAGTGACTTTTATGTCTTATTTCAATGAGAATTAAGTCAGTATTGCTGAGTAGCCACTTCTTAAATTCAATGTTTGTCTTTAGGTACTTTAGGTGTCATTTTTAACCTTGCCACTCACATACTTCATGCAACAAAAAATTTCAGCAGTGAGACTAGCTCTTCTCTCACTTAAAATTTACTGAAATTTGTTCCTGTTTTCCTTGCCACCTGAATTTTCCATTTCCTTCATAGAAATTATGATAGTAAATGTTGGTAATAGAAGTGAAAGTTTTTACTTGTGTCAGAATTAAAGAGAATAGATTCAACTGATCCTTATAATCTGAGCTCTAAAGCACACTCTTTCTGTATTGTGCAGCATTAGTGAACCAGCACATCTGATTTATATTTTCATATTTTCTTGGATTAATTTCTCAAGAAATACTTGAAAGTCCGAAGCTTAGTGCATTTTTGTTTAAGGTCATAGCTTTTGACATGCACATAAACATTCACCAAAGATCTTGCTCAGTCTAAGGTGATTGCATTGAATGAGGAACATTGGGTGAATATATATTAAGAGCAGACTCTAAGGGAACTCGATATAGCTTCACTGATGTCAATGAAACTATGGCAATTGAGGTGATTTAGAGGGAGAATAAGTCTAAAACATAAAATAAAGATATGGATGCACCTGCAAATATGAGTAAATATAATTTCTGTTCAGGAAGGTCCTGCCTACTTAGCTGTATGACTACTGCTAGGTCAGGTGCTCACATGTTAAATATTGTAAGGTGAAACTTGTGTGTGCCAGTTCCTAAGCAAACTGAAAATGATATATTCAGGTCCTTGGGCTTTCTGTGAGGGGATGGGAGGAGAAGGTGCCCGAGATGCAGTGTGGGAATTTGGTGTGCAGAGCAGATTGATGCTCATCACTCAGGCATCTGCTGACAGCTTGGCACAAGGTAGAGATAGCTGTTCCATTGCAGTTTGGGGGTTTGGCATCCCAAATTCACCACCTACACACTCATTTATTTTTGTATAATATGTTTTAAAATATTGCCATTTGAATTTGCTAGCATTTTTAAACCATATTATCTGCATATAAATACATGGGTTGTGGCTAGGATGAAGGGTCCTCAGACACATTTGCAAGTCTGAAAAAAGACACAGTTTTATTGTTGCCTGTTAATATGTTCTGTGTATATCTAAAACCAAGGTATTTGTGCACTTGTTTAGCTTTAATTACAACATGGGGGCAAAGTTACATTTGGAGATACTACCATGTTGTTTTGAGAGAATCTAAGACTAGCTTGTTTTGCAGTGTTTTGGAAATAAAGTTACTTCTCTCATCATATGAAGAAAATCCTACTCTTCCTTCTCTTCTTCAAAAGATACATGTGATACGAAGTATAACGGAGTTAACATTTTCGCACTTAGAATTACATATTACAGTTAGCAGCTGGTTTTGCTTATGAAAGTATGCTTTCAAGCTTACTTTTACACTCTTGATGAGAAAATCATTCATTTTGCTACAATGAGCTGTAACAGAGCATACCTTTATAGTCCTAAAGGAGGATGAGCTTTTTGTCATGAACAAGAAACGAAGATACAGCAATATTAGGGCAGTGCATTTTGTGTAAACAAACAGTTAGGTCTTGTGTGCTGCATCTAATGCAGCAGTGCCCGGCTGTCTAACACAACTCTTATCCTGCAGACTAGATTTCTCAAGCCTGTGTGCTGAAGTGCCTAATTTTTAGGCAGTTCAGTCCTGAACTGGGCCTTGTACTTAATTGTGATATTTATCAATCAAGCACCACCAGATATTTTTATAATCTTTATATGCCTCTCAACTGAATCTGGAGAGGAATTCTTTTTAAAAATAATATAGATTCTTCATGAGGTTTCTGCTAAGTTTATCAAATAACAGAGAGCACTGAGAAACTTTGGGGCATTTTCCTGTAACCAGATCTCCACGTTAAAATGCTGCAATTGTGTTCAACTTCTGCTCGCCTTCTCTCTTTGTGCAGCATCTCCCTTGGGTGTGGATGCCTGTAGCATATGGGGACTGTTGTAAGGACTCTCCTTCGATGACTCATTTGATGGGAACATTGAGCATTCCTGCTGTGCAAATTCAACTCCTTTCTGAATAGAATTTGATCAGGAAAAGAAAATGTCATGTTTCGCTGTAGCACAAAGGCTGCATTGACTGTCATTTACAAACCAGTTCAGAAATTAGTAGTAACTGTTCATTTGGGGTGACTAGCTGTACTTACACAGCCTTGTGAAAACACTAGGGAAACAAATCCCTCAATAAAGAAATGATTGAGCACTGGATTTTCTGCAGTGAAGGCTTCCCATAAGTATTTTGTGAGAACTTGCGTTTGTTTACTTTAATTTTTCCCCACTCAGACACAGATACTTTTGGTGAGTAAAGGGAGGAGAGCAAGTGATAGCAAGACTATTAATGAGAAAACAGATTTAATTCTGTAACTCTTGCAGCAGTGACAGGAGAAACAGCAGAGGGGCCATGGCAGTCAACAAGGCAGGGCTGAAGTGGAACCACCTTTCACCTGGGCAAGTGCATGAGGAAGCCTGTGTGGGACAGCCCTGGGGAAAGGTCCCTTGTCCTTTCTGGGGAGTCGGCATGCTGGCTGCCTCTGAAAAGCCTCGACACTAACCAACACAGCATGGGGATCGGACAGGAGGAGCTGGAAGTCTGTGCAGGTGCAAGGCTGTGGCTTCGCTGGGATCGCAGGGGTATGGTGGGACAGCTCTCACAACTGGGGTGCCACCATGGGGGTCCTCCCCTTCTACTCAGCACTGGTGAGGCCACGCCTGGAGTGCTGGCTCTGGTGCTGGGCTCCTCAGTACGAGAGACGTGGACGTACTGGAGAGAGTCCAGCAAAGGGCCACCAAGATGATAAAGGGACTGGAGCATCATCTCCTATGAGGAAAATCAAATATGCAAGGCAATGTCTATCTTTACTTGCATTGGAGTCAGTGAAACTGCAGAAGTTTAAAAGACAGAATTTTGCTTATACAGCTGAATTTTATTTACACAAAGCACAAAGACATGCATTGTGTATTACACCAGGACAAACCATCCTTTTCCTGGGCAGAAATCTGGATACTTTTCACCAACTCCATCTGTATCAGAACTCAAAAGAAAAAAATGCATGATATATGTCCTTGTGAAAGGCATGCGGCGTGAAGCTTGGAGCACGAAGGAATGGTTTTTCTAGTTGCAGGAAGTACTATTTTTCCTCCCTCCAGCTTAGCGCTCTGCCTCTTGTGACTTTTGTCTTATCACATGGTGTTTGCAGCGAGTATGAATTCAGATGGTGAAGTGTGCTGTGAGACAGCCGCAGTCTTTGTCTTTTTCAGCTGGCTGGAATAGGAGCATGCTCAAGAACGAATGATCTTAAGAGCAAGTTTTTAAATTACTTTTTGTATTTTCAGACCTTCATCCATCTGATCCTTTTGGATTTGAGGTGTTGCCCGTTTCGTGTGCCCGTTAACAGGGCTGCAGCAGGTTGCTGGTGGGAGCTTTGTGTGTGGGCAGGCATGATATGGGCCCTGAGACAATGTGGTCCCATTGTTTTTGGCTGACACAATGCTTTTTTCACTGTATTGTTGCATCTTTTCCCTTTTCTTCATGAGCACAATTAGTAGATTTCCAAGAGCTTTTCAGATTATTAACATCATTTGGATCACTTTTCCTTTTCTGATTGTCAGTCTTATTTTTCATACCTCCTACTTTGATCCAGGTTTTCACTCATTGCCTAATCATTATTACAAGATGACAACAAAAATATCTTGTGTTATCTTCCTCCTCTCAGTGTGAGCTCTCTTTAGCTTTGAAGTATTATATAAAAAATAAGATAAATTTGTAATTGGGCACCTTTTCTTTATGCGAGACATCTTTTTCTCTTAACGAGATTTGCTCTGCAGTTGTTAGGCATTGCTAGATCCTTTCTAGTTGAACTGGTGATGTTTTCTAATCGTAACCTCTGGATGCCAAAGCTGGTTTCTTCCTAAGGCGTCACTTACAAACCAAGACGAAGGGCAGAAATTCAGAATCTCATAGCTTGTCAGTATTACTACATGTTTTAAAACTCTTAAGTTGAGTCATCTTGTAGCAACATTACATTATTGGTCTGGGACTGTGAAATTCCATAAGAAACGGTGGAACTGAGGCTGCTGGAAACGTTTGTGGTCAAGGTTAGGTGGGATGCAGGTGGAGGTGACCTAAGAGCATGCAGAATAAGCCTCTGAGATTAGGGGTCCTCGTCCTAGAGAAAATTGAAACGAATGCTAAGACGGAGTCCTTCTTCCAGGAGGCTTGCAGTGCAAAGGAGAAGACAAGGATACGCCAGAGATGAGAGGGGAAACAGAGGCACGAGGGGTGAATTGGTTGCTCCCGGTGATCAGAAGGTGGGAGGGCGAAGCCCTGAGCAGAGCTGACTGCAGAGTCCACGCAGTGGCGGTGGATGGAGGAGAGCAGAGCGGGGGACACGGTGGGTGGGCGCTTTGTGTCCTGCCCCCAGCGGGATGCGGGGAGGGGGCAGCCGCAAGGGCCTGGGCCGAGCAGCTCCCTCTGGGAGGCTGTGGAAGGTGGCTGCAGGGCTGAGGGCCGAAGGCCCTTCTCCTTCGTTTTCATTCTCTAAAAGTTCATCGAGATGCAGAGGTGCTCCCGAGTTGCTCATTTAGTAAAAATAGAGCGGGCATATTTCTGGAAAGAGAGGGGCTCAGACCGCAGCAAGGTTCTGCGCTAGACCCTCCCCTCCCACCACCTGAAAGGCATGTCGCAGGGACATGGAGTAGGTACAAATATGTGTGTTTAGCTGCAATTTCTATCTGCTTTCATCGGTGGGATCTGTGGGGAAGGCAGGAGCGCAAACATTATTTGCTCTCCACAGGGTAAATACCTTTTGTGTTGCAGGCAGTGGTGGAAAGTTTGTGTGTGCCTTGCACTTACCAGCGAGTGCTTAAATCATGAATGCTGTTAGATTGCCTCTAATTGCCTCGGAGATGCCGTGACTCGTCTCGTTACTGCCAGCTCCTGTTTCCATGGGAGACGGTGACTTCTGATCCCGAGAACTTGAGCTTAGACATATTAATGGTGTTTGGTTATCGTGCAGTAACAACTCCATTAATGCACGCCGGTGCTGCCCGGGTGCAGAGCGGGTGCGTGCGCCGGCCGGCCGCGGGAGGCTTGGGCTGTGCAGGACCCTCACCACCCTGGGACGGTGCTGCACCAGGAGATCAGCAACGGAAAAGGGAATATATGCCCTAGGTTGCAGCATTTTTTGGAAAAAAAAGTGGGTTTGTTTAATTTCCACAACAAAGAAACACAAATAGTTTAAAACTGTCCAACGCTTTCCATGACCCTTTCCATAGTTACATTTGGATAATCTGTTTTCTTGGTAGTAGGTCCCAAATATCACAAGCTTTCCTGCGCTAGTCAGCTGCATTTTGTTTCCAGTGTGCTGTTAATAAGCTTTTTTTTCAAAATTAATGGCCCACCAAGGGAAGTCTGCAGCTACCTGGCTGCAGTGATGTGTTGGATTTGTTGAGTTTTGATGTACTGAAATTCAGGATTAAAAAGCACCCATAGACTAGCTTTCTGTAAGGGATTTTTTTCTCAAGTAGCAAATATTTTTGTGTATTTTTAGAAGAAATTGAAATTTATCTTTTTTACATATTTTTTATTTGCTGCTTTGCTTAAAGCATGATTGATTTTTAAAACCAAAATCCTTTTCCTAGCCTTTTTTTTTTCTTTTTTTTTGGTTGTTTTAATAAAGCCATATGAAAGAGATGTATTTGAGCTTTTATTATTTGGGAAAGGAAAGCTCCTAATTTATGTGCATGTTTAACCAATGTCCTCCATCATAAGGTATGTGAACACCTTATCTATAATTGTTCCACTATAAGTAAAAGAAAGAAATCAAGGAAGAAACCAAACAAATCATATGTAGTATTGTACGCAGAAGCTGTAGGAGCAGAAATCAGAAATCATACAACCGTCCCAGTGGTATGTGATCCCTCGGTCTCTGGGGGGCTCTCGGGAAGCAGCTGTTTTATAGCTGGGGTAGGATGTCAGGCTTCAGAAATGGACCAGAGAAAAAGATTT
This sequence comes from Astur gentilis, assembly GCF_929443795.1. Taxonomy (NCBI): domain Eukaryota; kingdom Metazoa; phylum Chordata; class Aves; order Accipitriformes; family Accipitridae; genus Astur; species Astur gentilis. The sequence goes on from NC_064887.1 coordinate 1,046,449, forward strand.
GCTCTTTCTCTTTCGTCCTGCAGATGATGAAAATCAGGTTATCCCCACATCCAGTGACGACGTTGCAAGTAAAATTACCTTTTCCAGTTTGTAATAGCAGGCATTACATGTTTGTTCCGACTTTGCGAGATGCCACCATTGCTGAGAAATGATGTGTGAACGGCTACGGGACAGTTCAGAACCGCTGCCCGCAGGCAGACGCTCTCTTTCGCAGGCACCTGGTTCTGTGTATGGCCGTGGCAAGTCACGTTTGGGGATCGCAGCTGCTGAGCAGGTGTCGCATGAAGGCAAACCAGCCAGATTTCTGGTGATTTTCCTTCTTCTCAGCAAATATAAGCTGGGGGAATTTGAGGGCATTCTTCAATGATGCATCTCTTCAAGGCTTTCTGGATCCTTCCCTCCCTCCCTCCTTTTCTTGCTGCCGGCAAAAGGAAGCCCAAGCCAAATGGATGCTCATGGCCTTCACCATCCTGTCTGTTTGCTTTTTCATCATTAGGCGTTATCATTTCTAGGCAAAAACTGCTCCTGCCATTCCTAGTGCTGCTGGGTTTGGTCTAGTTCCCAACTTTTCCCAGTGAAAAACTTCAGAGAAGTTTGAACTTCCCAAGCAAGCCTGGAGGCGGCTAGCAATTAATTAAAGCAGCTGGTGGTTTTACGTGAAACGTAGCATAAGGTCAGGTGCATTTTGGTGGTGGTGATTGAGTTCGGCTTTCTGAGCCAGAATTTGATGCAATCTGAATATTGGTTTAAAACCACAAGTGAGATCTATGCAAACCCCTCTGACACCATGGCAGAGACATGCACATGTCTGCTGAGCATGGCTCCGCAGCCGGCGACGTGCCTGGCGCTGCTTTGGTAATGCATGGGGAGACATTTGGTTCACGTGTTTGCCCTTAGACATACACAGCAGGGAGGCCTTTATCAGATGAAGTCTGTACAAGGAAGAACAGAGATATCTAATAAATAAAAAGCCAAATGTCTAAAAGCTAAATGTGTCACTGAACTTTTCCGTATGGTTATTTCCTTCTACAAGTCTAGTATTTGACCTGTGATTGTCAGTGCTCACAGCTTCACCAAGAGATGCTGTAGTGCTGGCTCTCCTGTCCTCATGTTTTAATCTTTATAATGCACTCATTTCCAAAAGTATTTCCAAATCTGTTACCAAAACAAAGGGAAGAACCACCCGAGCCCAATTTGCTCTTGGATGTGCGGATGCTACGGAGCCCAGCCCCAGGCACAGCCGTCGTGCCCTGGGGGGCTGAAGCCCATGGGAACGCTGCAGCTTCTCTCACTTACGGTTTGTGCTGTTGGGAGATGGGTTTCTGACTCCCAAACCACTGAGGAGAGCAGCCATGCCGTTGCCATCCAGCCTGGTGTCAAGTAAAACAGTTCCCTTGCTTCCACATGCACCCCACATTAATTACAGCCTTGGAAAAACCACAGTGGTATGAAGGCGAACGAGAAAACCACTTCTTTCTCTCCTCTTCTGTCTCAAAATATATTTTTTTTGTTTAACTTCCTTTCCCAGCTGAACACTTTAGGAAATTTAAAAGTGTTTTCGATATGGTATTCTAGTGAGAGAAGTTATCACCAAATAGCCTGTTCTTTTAGCAGTAATATCGTTCATGCATCAGCACCTGCCTCTCCATCCATGGTAGCAGCTGTTTGAGATGAAAACAGGAATGAAACCTTGATGGTTTCATACCCCGTACTATTGCACCTTGCACTAGCACAGCCACTTGCTGCCTGACTTTGCTCCCGGGGGCAGCTCCGAGCGCTGGGTAACTTTCCAGAGATGGGATAACCTGTGTTTGTGAGGGCTTTGAGCTGCCTTTGCTTAGAGAAAGCAGAGAAGGCTGATTTTTATGTAAAGATTTCAGTGCAAAATTTCTCTAAAATGAATGAACTATTAAGCTGTGATGAGATCGTATGATAGCGGGTGTAACTCCGAGCTGTCGGTCTCAGGTGGGATGCTGCACAGGCAGCGTGTGCTGTGGGGTTTTGTCTTCCAGCTCCACGTGAGACGAGTTGCGTGCACAAATCCCTTAGCTGCAGTGCAGTTCAAAAATCATCACATCCCTGTACTTTACAGGTTGTGGTTAGTGCTATCAAAGTACAGTTAAACACTCCCCTGAATTGCTTTGCAACTTTGTTTTCCCTCCTAAAACCCCACAGTTTTATTTGGAAAGAACTCTGATATGCACAGATACAGCCAAAGTGATTTTTCCTCATTACAGTGAAACCTCATTCCTTTTCTGTTGCTTTTTCATGTTAGTTTTTATAGCTTGCTTTGAGAAGGTTCAGTTACTGTATTCCTACTCCATTAAAAAATAAAACAATGGTGCAAACTAAATATTATTTTGAAAAATAAGATGTGAGAAATTGACTGTGATTGCACAGTGGTGAAAAAACTTTCTATTTTATTGGAAAAATAGTAAGTATGGATTGGTTCTGCTGTAAGGAGCAAGCTAGTCTTATTAAAGCAAACTAACTACATATATAAAAAGGGCAAACATTTGTTGAAATGCTGCAAAGAGGAACTGAGCTTACATTGCCCATTGCTGGCAAAATGTAATTTTTAAGCTTAATCTAAATTCTCTTTCTCTCCCTGAAAAGTGTTTAGTATTCCTTGGAAGCTCTATTGATCAAGGAACCCTACTTAGAGTTGAAAACTGTCTGAGCTGTTTTTACAGACGGGTTTTGTAAATGACAGATGAAATTGGGATGTTGGCTCCCGCCACAGTCACCGTGTCAACCCATCCGCACCGTTACAGATTTTCCTTCACTTCTGCATTTGCTCACTTATTCATCTTGTGCTGGGGTGGGGGAATGAACAAAATAAATGGTAGTAATCAGTATAGTACAATTTTTTCTACGTGTAGCAAAGAATTAAATCTGGCTTGCCGAACAAAGATTTTGATTTTTTTTCTTTTGACAAAGATTTTGCCCGTTTGCTGTCAGTGTTGGACAGCAGCCCATGCTCCCTGTGCCCTGTCTTTAAATTATAGACAAGTAGACATTAAGAACAATACATGCCAGTTAGCGTGTGTTAAGCTTCAAGGCTGCGTTCTCCGCGGCGGGTTTCAGTGGTGCCCTGTTGAAGTGCGGGAGGGTTCAGCCACGTTCCATGCTCACACCCAGCAGCGTGGAGCAAATCCTTAGGGGGGCTTATGTCACCTGCGCACGTGGCTGGGCATGACTCTGCACATCACTCTGTACCTACCGTGCTAGTAGTTACAATGAAGATATATTTATGAATGAGACATGCAGTTCTTCTGGCAGTTTGCCTAACTCCCTCAATATAAAATATAAGTTTTAAAAGCTAGCGTATTTGCCAAGTGTTAATTATTAAAAATAAAATCTGACTGTCTTCAGATTGTTGACTAAGCCACTAATTACTGATTTAGCTGCTCTTGAAATAATGTCCTTTAAATAAATGGTGGTTTGGATGTGTTCGATAAATCATTGTCCTTTGCTGAAAGGTATTATTAATCTCCCATCACCATTTAAATATCAGAATTAGCAGTGAGCCATTCTTGGTATTAAAGCTACTGTTCACCTAGTTAAACCTTAAAGCAGGATTTTCTGTTGCGAATACCTAATGTATATATTTACCAATATTTCTATAGTATGTGGCAATGAAGAACAAAAGCCTGTTGCTGCATATCCTCCCATGTGTCCTCCACAAATTCATGACTTGGTATCTTTTTGGAATTCAGTTGTTAGAAATTTGAGATGAATAGAAAACGTAGACAGAAAATCAGCCCTTGAGAGCATCATACTTTGAGAATCTATGAAAGGAAAAAGAGAAGTTTGACAGGAGGAGTCAAATTTATTAGACAGATATTAAAAGAAATTAAGACATCCTCTTTGACACAGAAAGGTGTCTCAAGTGTGAAACAGATGATCAGGTGCAAGGACTAAATCTGCCAAGCATTGGTGATGGTGTTAAGATACTGTCCATCTGAAAGTGAAAATGCAGCATGGTGGTGAACCTGGGTAGCTACAAGCTTAAATTTCCAATCCAGGCTTGCACTGAATCCTCTTCAAATTGTATTTAATGTTTAGATTTGTCTTTATAATATAGAGTATTCTGCCCTTTTAATTTATAACTTCTTTTTGCCTAAGGTATATGGGCTTTTTCTGTTCTTGCTATACTGTTTATACTATCCCTGACTATGCAAGATAGGGTAACCTACTCGTCTATCTGTATTTTACCTATGTGAAAGGCATACAGCTGCTAATATAGACTAGTCTTAGAAATTTAGAAATGGTATTATATTGCCAAAAACGGGGAAGGATCCAGCAATGTGATAGTTAAAATATTGTGCTGTATCTAGGGGAATTGCTTTATTGTTTCTGCATAGCTTATAACTAATTTTAGTGGAGTTACTGATGTGCTGCATTTGAGGATTTGGCCCTATATAAGTTTGATTATGGCACTAAGATTATGGTAATTAAAATACAATGGCTTATTCCTTTAATCTAGAAGATTAAAAAGATTTTTAAAACAGTAACTTTCTTGATAGACCATACTGTTTCATGCAACGTAACTTTTTAGTATGTTTCTATGCTGTGTATTTTTAAACCTCAGATTCTTGAAGAAGTTAAATTCTGATGTTGATCTTATGTCAGTATACTTAATGATACCTTTTAGACTTCAGACACATTGTAAGACATGGGCTGAATGGAACTGTGTTGTCTCAGAGCCGGTTTTTACTCTACGTCTTGACCATAGCTGTATGTTGTTCTTACTTGCACGTGCTCTGATAAAAGCAAATTTAGAAGCACTCAATGTTTAGATACTTCCCAAAGGTCTGCTGAATTTCTCACGTAAGACTAAAATACAATGTATGTGCTTTGAAGTATTATATTTAACATCAGTAAAAGAAATCCTGGACTGGGAAATTTGCAATGATCAAGCAGCTCACTCAAATGTGACCTAAAATTTGCCTCATAGAGTCTCAGCAAATTCTGTCCTTTTAATCCAGTTCCCTTTCTCTGCAATTACTTTTAAACATGGTTAGTGCAAAGATTTTCTATTGCAGTCACTTAAGCCACCATCATTAATGGAGGAAGCTCAGCCAGGATTCTTTTTTCATTATGCATTCCTTTAAAAAAAAATAAATAAATTGCTTTTTCTTCCCAAGTCAAAGTGTGTCAGTTATAAATTCATGGTATCTTTCCAGGTTGAAAGGCTTGTTCTTCCTGACAGGTGTCAGGTTCACTGGTGATGCAAATTAATATTAAAGGACCATAAATGAATGACAGAGGAAATCTTGAAAACCTTCTCAGCCTAAGACACTCAGCTGTGGACTTTTAATGCCTATAAAATATGAATTGCAACTAGGCAAATTATTGAAGGGTTCAGAGCGTTGATATGTGAAGAGAACAAGAAGATTCAGCTGACAGGCTCATAGAAGATGAACCAAAGCATTTTTAGATGCCACCTGGACATGTAAATAGCTTCCATGCAAGAGTGGTACTGGTGGTACTTGGGTAGTTTAGTGCAAGAAATAAAATTTCAGTTGTTATTACTCAGTTATTACTTATTACACTTCATAGCTAAATTATTTTACGAACATGTACCTTTAAATGCCACTGTTTGAAAATACAACTTTTCATCATAAAAGACATGGATGTGTATTTAGGACTGCAATTAAACAGAGAAAACTGTGCTAATTACCCAGGGCAATCTAGCATTTTGAGAATGTTTCTGTTGCCCAAATAATTTTCAGCATTATTTTTTATATTTAACATTGCATTTTCACTTTAGCTGAATGATTTCCTTTACTGTGCTGAGATGAGACAGTGTCACAGGCTTCAGATTCCCTCTTGACCTGCATGAGGAGTCTCTGCAAGTTGGTCTCAGAGGAGAGCGCTCCCACAGGAGCAGTCTTTTGCTGTGAAGGCAATGTTTCCTTCATGTGGAATGGTTCCCTCATGTAAGACGTCTGATGTGTTATTGCTTCAAGAGTGTAATAAATACACAGGTTGAATCAGGCTGCGGTACATGCAGGTTATAAATGTGACAGTAAGTGACTCTCCATGATAACTGTAAGACAGGACAGAAGGAAGTACTCATTGCTGGCGGTTATTGCACGCATTGAATTGCTGAGCTCTTAGTTGTATTTTCCGAAATGTCTTTCCAAGGCGTGGTGAAGGCAGGAGCCATTCCCTGTGTATGTGCGTACGTGTGTACCTGAAATGTGAAAGCAGATTTGTAGGGCTCCCAGGTTTCTGCATGGGACGTCATGCAGAGAAATGCAGGAGGGGACTCAGAGGGGTGATGCACAATGTCTGATGCTGTTGGGATGCTGGTTGCCGCCTGGAGGTGCTGGGCTCATTGGATGTGCACAGCTCACTCTGTCAAAGCGTATGTTTCTTCAGGACTGCCAGGCATCTGGTCTTCTGCCTGACATTGGAAACTGTCAGACATCCACATAGTCAAATTGTGGGTTTGTTTTATTTATCCAAGTTAGATTTTTCCAAGTCCGAAAGGGAAGTTTTTCTATGGAAATCCATATTTATGATGGTTTTAAGACACGCTAAATATCCCATCTTCAACAATTTCTTTTTTTATATGTTCGTAACAAGGACTCATGCTGTACATATAGCTCTTGTTCCTGGCCACAGGGTGTTTTAAGAAGATTATGAGCCAGGAGTATTGATGATGTTATTCGTGTAATGTTCGTAACTGCTGAGCTTTTGGTTCAGTTTAATAACAATGGTAACATAACCTGTTAGATCGTTTACAGATCTAAATGCTGACAACCAAAGCATCTTAAAAAATGACATGTATCTTGCTACATTTCCCTCTATGCCATCGCAGAAAAAACAAGTGCAAGTCACAAGAGTGACATGGTCAAAAGCCTGTGTCATTTTTCATGAGAAAGGAGGGGTTCATCATCTAGTCTCATCAGACCTTGTTTCACAAATAGATTCAGAAGATCCTCTTAAACTCAGATAATATTTCCTGTACAACCATGTCATCTCATAAACAGCGTTTGCCTGCATTGCCTCCAGGCTGTCTCACTTGTGTCTGTTCATATTGCCCTGTACACTTTCCTCAGGGCTGAAGGAAACCAGTGTAACCCAGAGGATTCCAAAAAGTTTTTAGGACACTGCCTTTTTTTGGGTTAACAATCCTCAATGTCCAGCAAAGGGAAGTGAATGTTGATTCAGGGAGTGCCAACTGCCACTGGCACAGCTTTTCTTCAGCCCTGCAATGAAACGGAGCTTCTCTACTACATGTTTCTTCCCTCCTCTGTCTGCCAAAGAGCAAGGACTGAACCCAGCCCTACCTCTGCACGGTGCACAGCTTCAGGAGACCTGCTGGTGGTCCTGGTCCACCTTCCAGAAATAAATCTGAGAATGGGTAATGTGATGTCTTTGTGAAATCCTCCTTCATGGGAAGGTGCAAAATTGCTCCTTGACCTGGCGAGGAGGGTATCACAGGAATTACTGACTAGGGTGATTAAAACAGACATTTTCAAATTAGAAATTGAACAGACTTTTGGAACGGCAAAGGTAATTATCCATGGAAACAGAGCTCCAGAGAAGAACGTTCTCCATCTCTGATTGCCTGCTGTCCAAGCGTAGGTGCTTTTCTGAGCGGTGTGGCAGGGGCTGCCTGAATTCATGCAGAAAGGACTGGTCTAATCCAGTGTCCTGGTTATGAGATGCTCCCTGGAACTGCTTTGATGTGAGTAGTTTAATGTACAGACTACTCCAGTGCTGATATCATACATACGTTCATAACGGGGTCACAGCGGTCCTTGTATCCTCACCCGTAATTTTGCTCAACGCTGAGCCCAAGCGTGGCCGGGATCTCCATCCTGGATAATGCTGGAAGGACAGAGGGATGCCACACTAGTCCACTTTGAACTCTTTCATCTTCGCCTGCAAGATATCTCAGCTCTTTTGTAAGCTTTTTGGTGTGTTTACACCTCTATAGGTTCACAGCCCTTCTTTCATGTACAAAAATTGAAGTATTTTCCATCACTTGCTTGCTGTTCACCAGACTGATTACTTGCATTATACCAAAAAAGTCATAAGTTAAGGGTCTGTGTGCTGCAACAAGTATGGAAACAGTGTGGGGAGCAAAAGTAAACACTTGCATTTAATAATTTGCTTTAGTTCACTCCTAGTATTAGACTTAATTGTTCTTTGACTCTTTAATGCAGAGATGCTTTAAAAAGATGGCTCTCTATCTCTTACAAAGATGGCTGTCCAAAACCCGTTCACAGAGACAGTTGTTACAGTCTTTACATTGATTTGTCCTTTTTTTCTGAGGCACTAGCTGTTTTATGGTCCCATTCACCCTTTTTTTTTTTTTTTTCTGTGAATTTTTAATTATTACCTCAGTGTCACTGGGAAAAGCTGTAATTGTCTGAGTATTGGTTATAAAGATTTACTTTTTCTGGACTCCTGTGGTACTTTACTGCTATAAAATGCAGTATTGTAGAATAGCACAGGGAAATTTAAGTTGAGTAATTTTTTAGAATCAATAAATGCATACATGACTGCAGCTGCAGATATGTTTGAAGGCTTACGTACCACATCCATCATTTATACTGAAACTCAGTCAGATATACAGAGCTTTGTTATCTCAGCTCTCATTGTGGGGACAGGACTGCTCTTGCTTACAGAAAATAAATTTATTGACATCTTAGTCTGTATTGATTAAAGCACAGCTCTTCTTTGGGCATGCATTTTCCTGTATTTTAACAGGAAAATACTATGGATAGTAACCTGAAACAGTGGAGAGATTTATTTAAGTGACAGCCCTGGGCACCTTGCAAATTCATAGGTCTGTAGTGAGCATACTTGCAGGTTTTCATTTAACTCACACTATATTGGTGAGACCAATAAATAATAAGGAACGGGAAGGGTCCCTGTCTGCTGACAGGCTCTGTAACTTGTCCATGGCTATTCCCATACTCTTCCCATACAACAGCTCCCTCTTACAGTGCAGCCCTGTGGGTACTGTGAAACAGAGTACTAGTTTGGTGCATAAATTTCTGTTTCTGTTCTCCAAAAGTAATCAATTTTCAAGAAGTCAGTTTTTACACAGTATTACCTATGAGTGTTCTGTTTAGTTTTTCCTTACCTGTTTTTAGTGGCCTAGCTCTTGAATTGCTTCTGGTCATTAACCCCTTTTCATTGTTGGTTATCTTTTATATGTAATACAATGAATTAGTTATAACGGGGGAAAAGATCTTTTGAATACAGTTTCTGTATGTGTTTCTCAAACATATCTGTTTAGTGAGACAAAATAAAATAAAATAAAACATAATATAAAATCAAATCAAATCTCCCTGAGGGGAGTGCTTTGTTTCCTGGGAAGCTCAACACGAATATGTACACAACTAATCCCAAATGCTAAGAAATAAATAAAAGTAAAAATTACTACTATTCACCATACCCCTCTTTCTGCTTGAACAGAATGATACTGGCTGGACCACATTTTGTTTTCGGAATAGTAAAGGCCATGGTGGTGAAGTGAGGGGTGCTTCTGTGTAGGCTATGTTCTCGTTCTTCTGCTTGGATAGGTCAGGGTGAAGTTCTTGTTACATACAGAGTAGCTCTAGGTATTTGGAAGCACAGTGGTAATGTATATTTGATGCTCCCGGGGTGAGCAGTTGTTTGGCTCAGGAAGGCTTCCAAAAGACATCTTAGGTCTGCCTGTTTATCACACCTTCTGGTACAAAAATGAATTATTTTCTCAGCCTTATATGCTAATCACACCCAATTTAAAAAGCTTGAGATCTGGATTGTGAGAGGTGAGAGGACAGGATATTGTATTAGCCATGTTTCTTCAGCAACAAACTGGTGTTCCCAGACAGGCCAGTGAACATATCACTGGGACGTTTGTATGGCTCCTGCCCAGGCTTCGAATAAATATTTGGTCTCCACGGCCTTCTTTTGGGGTCCTTTTCTGAGCACTGCATTTATGTTAAACTTTGAGAAGATGAGAGCCTAACGTTCATTCCCTTTCTGCAGTGGACAGACCCTTCAAAATGACACTGAAATTCTTACTGAAGCGATGGCCTCATATTTCATTACATATGCAAATCAGGTAATTACTTGGTGGTATGCAGTTGCATGCACATTTTTGCATGGGTAATCCTGAAAATTGTGCCTCAGGTGTTAAATGTTAATCTTTTTCCACACTTGCCACTCATTTATTTTAATGCATTTTTTTCACATACAAAACTATGTATGCCTTCACACGAGCAAAAAATTACATCCCTTGAAAATTCAACACTGTGTTAGATTGCAATTTCCTATAGGAGGGAAGAATAGTTATTTTTATTTTTATTTTTTGATCCATAGTTTGGTTTATAATAGGAATAAGCTCTTAGTAGAATATTTGCAATAAAAAAGCTTTGAGATTGATTAAATGCCCTAGGTTCCTCTTGGCCATTAACCAAACTTGGCAGCCATTTATTGCTTTGAACAGTGCAAGGCAGTAGAGATAATCCTTTAAATATAATGAGTCCCTTCAATATAATGAAGTGTAAATACTAGCATGGTGATTTAAAAGTTATGTCTTTTAGTAATGACATAGTAATAACATATTGCTAGTAACCGATACTCCTAGTTTTTAAATTTCTGACAAGCATAAATTGTTTACCATTTATGTGCAAACAGTTTTTCTCAAAAAAGATCTACCCTTTTACCTCTAGTTAGTTAACAAAAAAAAGGAAAGAAATTATTGGATAAAAGGAAAGAGGAAAAAACCAAATCTGCTAGTAGGAGGCCTCCCTCCCCGCAGCCCTAGGACAGTGCTTTTATTCAGATCACTGCAAATCTTCTTATGACATTGTTTCCCTCACCAATTTCAGAGAACAGCCCTTTATTTTAAATACTGCAGAGTCTCTGGGATTAGTCATGATTTCCTTTCTGAGTGCAGAGGTGCAGCTCAGCAGCTCACTGGATTCTGGCCCTTTGGTAATGGCCAAGACCTATAGTCCCACAATCAAAAGGTGCCAAGAAACACCATGTAGTGAGCGTGGAGTAATGAAGAGAGACCGTGATTCATGTGGATGAGTGATACTTTGTGTTGTGTTGTATTGCATTACAGCAAAATGCTACAAAATTTTCTTAAGTATGTGTGAGGCTGCATAACAAACAAATTTAAATGCAAATATCCCCAGAAGCTGTTCCCATTGCAGTGTGACAGCGGACCACTTTCTGGGCTCCCCAGATACCTGCGCAGCATCTTACCTTCCTGTTGCAAACTGCCCCAAACTGTCCAGTTTCTTATTAATTGTAGACAAAAAAAGCCTTTCTGGAACATGCACCAGAATTTATTTTTTACTGGAGCTTTGGGTTTTTCTAGTCCACTTGCTTACCCTAAATATTTTTCCTTTCTAGTCTCTGCCTGTTTACTGATAGACCCAATTAGTCAGATTTCAATCAGTGCTGAGCTCTCAGCCCCAGGTTTAATGATGGCTTTCTTTGAAGCCTGCGTTGTTATGTCTGAGACTCAGGCAACTGGTCTCTGTTGCCTGCTTGAAAGAGCTATACAAATTGCTTTACACAAGTGTTTGTTCTCTGTTGTGTTTTATTTGACATCTGAAGGATCCCGCTTCTTGTCCAAGGCATTGGTATGGGGGCTGGAGTCTTGGCGTTGAGGTCAGACCCTCTGATGGAGTTCGGAGTAAAGGGTAGTTCACGTTGGTACTGGACAGAGGTTGTCCATGACAGCCATTTAATCTGCTTCCGAATGCCTGAAGCGTACTGCACTTCCCAGTGTGATCCTCTTCGTTACAAGAGCTCAGTGGTGAGGTCTGAGCGAGGCAGGCATGGCCGGTGATGGAGTTGCCAGTCCCACCGTGGCACCTCAGGCCACGTGGACTTCAGTAGCAGCCAAGACTCAGGTTTTGAGTAGAAGACTTTCCTAGTTTTGATGTGTGCTCGTGAAAGTCAGGTTTGGAAGCCCCAGTGATGTCCACAAATGCTCCACAAGAACTTCTTAAAGCTTTACTCCTGGAGTTCTGCTGATTTTTTATTATTATTGTTTTTAGTCTACTTATCTTGATCTGCATGTCTATCGATAAGTATGTTTTTCATTTTGCTCAAACGGCCTAAAAGTACAAAATTTTGCCCGCTTCCCAAGCATCCTTCTGTGTACGGACACAGGAGACCTCTGAGGACCAAGCACCTTGCCATTCACGTTGTTGCAGAAGTGCACGTTTCCTTTTCCTGATTGTGGGATTGCTGCTCCCATGAAACCCCTGGAGCCTGCAGGAGGGCTGCCATGCTGTGTTTCACCACTCACCCCTGAGAGTGCAAGCTAAAAAAACAGCCAAAAGTGACAAGAAGGAGGATGCAAGGATCCATTTTATGTAAATTCAGTCCCAAAGATCATGGCTAATTGCTTGCAGTGGTCAGCAATGCCAGCAGAGTATAATGGCCAAGGAGACTTTGCTGCTGCTGCTTGGTGGAGGCAGCTCTGGCTGGCTGTCACTTCTCAATGCTGGATTATGTCTTGTTCCATAGCTGGACTGATCACAGACTGAAGTGACTTGCAGGAACCCAAATCTGGCGTGCTCAGCAGCTGAGAGCAGGCTCAAGGGAGATCTCTGCCCAGAGTGGCAAGCCTCCAAGCCATTCCTTTGGTGTCGCGCACCTCGTTTATTCTTAGAAGGCACTATAACTTGAAATATTCAGGCGGAGGAATGAAACAAAGGAAAAAATACCCTCCTCTGGTTCCATATTGTGTAAATATTGAAAATCAGGGTGGGCAAGCAGCGGGGTGTGTGGGATGACGCCGGCTCTGCAGGAGGTGGGCACCGCCGGTTGACCAGGCTGGCAGGGATGTTTTTGGGGATGCGGTGGTCCCCGTTTGCGGCTCCGCACCCCTCATTGGAGGCTGGAGCAGAGCTGCAGCCCCTGAGACCAGCTATGCACAACTCGTCTTGGGCGCTGGGGTAAGGTCACTCATTTTAGGCACAGTGTAAGATCCTTAATGTAATGGTTTGACAGATAATATGGACAGCACAAGGGATTAACTCTCCATTAACTGCGTCTGCCCTTGCGTCAAACAGGGGACTCCCTAACAACCTCTGCTTTCGCTGTGAGATCCCTGTAGCAGCACAAAAAGGGCTGCATCTCCCAGCTTGTTTCCCATTGACTTGTGAGTTTATTTTGCCATCCTGATGCCCTCCGAGCTGTAAATTACACATACCTTGGCTAGCGCCGCTTTCCAGCACCGAGGGTGCATGCAGCGCTGCTGCCCTGCCGCTGGTGAGCACCGTCTGCCTCCCCCGGAGAGACGCCATCACCATCTGTCCAAAATACACGCCTCGCCCTCGCCCCTCCCCGCATGTCATTTGGAGTGCTTTGTCTCACGGCTCAATCTATTTTTTCATATTATGTTTAATTTTGGCTTGACTTTTAGGGACCATAACAATCTTGATTATTTATGGTAGCAGACTGAACATGTGAGATGTGCAGCAGTTTCAGTGCAGATACATTTCTGCTCTAACAGACAATTTTGCACATTTAACATAAAACTTTCTCCAAATATTTATAATGTTACCAATGAAATGCAAGTCTGAGCAATAATAATTAGGCTGGAAGAAATCATAGCCTTGTGGCATAGATAAACTTACCTGTATTGAACTAAACTTGAAAAGCAAGATATATCAAAGTGATACTTTATTTCTTTGCAGTTATATATTGACAATGGTTGAAATACTGGATAAAATTTTGCATATTGGAGTTTAGTTTTGCATATAGCAATCTGGGTTCCTCCCTGAAGCTTCTTGTATAAGCTGAGTGATTTCATTTAAGACAAATAGAAGAAGAACATGGACCTGCTCGAGCGAGTCCAGAGGAGGTCCATGAAGATGATCAGAGGGCTAGAGCACCTCTCCTATGAGGACAGGCTGAGAGAGTTGGGGTTGTTCAGCCTGGAGAAGAGAAGGCTCTCGGAGACCTTACAGCAGCCTTCCAGTACCTAAAGGGGTCCTACAAGAAAGCTGGAGAAGGACTTTTTACAAGGGCAGGTAGTGATAGGAGAAGGGTTAATGGCTTTAAACTGAAAGAGGGTAAATTTAGATTAGATATTAGGAAGAAATTCTTGGCTGAGGGTGGTGAGGCACTGGAGCAGGTTACCCAGAGAGGCTGTGGATGCCCCATCCCTGGAAGTGTTCAAGGCCAGGTTGGATGGGGCTTGGAGCAACCTGGTCTAGTGGAAGGTGTCCCTGCCCATGGCAGGGGGGTTGGAACGAGATGATCTTTAAGGTCCCTTCCAACCCAAACCGTTCTACGATTCCATGAAATACTACCTTGTGTAGGAACAGTAACAAGGTTTCTGTTTCCTGAAGATGTTGGGTTCAGGCTTCCTGTATTGTATGTCATCGTGGCACCACTGCAACATTTCAGACAGCACGAGCCTCTTGGGAGGATCCATCAACTTTTGAAGATGGTACATATTCCCTCTTCTTTCCCTAAACTGGAGGCGGGTTTTCTGCACACACGTCTGCTGTGGTCCAGGGGTTGGAGGGGCTCGGCTGCTGCACCAGCATCCCTTTCTCTCTCTGAACAGTTGTGTGTGGTTTGGATTTGCAGTTGGTTCAGCAAGAGGAACGATGGGTGGGACGGTGCAGACTGGGTTTTTTTCCAGCAGCAGTGTCTTCGTGATTGTCGTGGTTTAACCCCAGCCAGCAACTAAGCACCACGCAGCCGCTCACTCACTCCCCCCCAATGGGGGAGAAAATTGGGAAAAAAAAGAAGTAAAACTCCTGGGTTGAGATAAGAACGGTTTATTAGAACAGAAAAGAAGAAACTAATAATGATAATGATAACACTAATAAAATGACAACAGCAGTAATAAAAGGATTGGAATGTACAAATGATGCACAGGGCAATTGCTCACCACCCGCCGACCGACACCCCGCCAGTCCCCGAGCGGTGATTCCCTGCCCCCCCCTTCCCAGTTCCTAAACTAGATGGGACGTCCCATGGTACGGAATACACTGTTGGCCAGTTTGGGTCAGGTGCCCTGGCTGTGTCCTGTGCCAAGTTCTTGTGCCCTGGCTGGGCATGAGAAGCTGCAAAATTCTTGACTATAGTCTAAACACTACTGAGCAACAACTGCAAACATCAGTGTTATCAACATTCTTCGCATGCTGAACTCAAAACATAGCACTGTACCAGCTACTAGGAAGACAGTTAACTCTATCCCAGCTGAAACCAGGACAGGGATGGCTGCCGTTGGACTTGGCATGGCTGGGCACTCCCCAGTCAGTTCTGGGCGAGCAGCTGCCTTTGCTCTTGGGAGGGCTTTCCCTTGCCTGTGGCTTTCTTCTCCAAGGTTTAACATGGGAATAACCTGTCCTTTTTAGATAAGTTTTCATAATTCATTTTTTACTCATTATTTCATTGTCAAATACGTTGTTCCCTTCAAAACTTAGTGGTGGCCACTGGCTGGAAGCATGTGTATTATTTTGAAACTTCAGAGATAGAAAATGTCTTGGTTGCAGGTCCAGAAAATACATGGCAAACCTTAGAAGTTATTTGTCTGGCAAATTAAAGTCATCATCTGGAATGGACAATATTTACAGTATCACTCTAGTTTTATTTCACAGCTTCAGTGTAAATCCTTACTTCCACATAAATTTATTATTTACCTTTGTCGCTGGAGACCTTGTCTCACGTTATTTATCATATATATTGTGTAGGATTATATTTCAACTTCAAATTATTACTGGCAGATATGACTATTTCTTGGCACCTCTCTTTATTACACTTTGTACTCAGCAATTCATTTTTCCTGATCAAGTCAGTGTGTCAGACATGCACGTTTCATGATTTATTACTATGCTTCAATACTTTTTGTCTTGAGTATCCAGCTGTTACCCAGCTGTTATTTTAGCATGTGTCTTACTTTTAGAAGGTTTTAACTGTACTGTAAAAGCTCTAATGTAATTCATTTCCATAATCAAATGTGATTATATTATATACTAGTAGTCTTTTTGCTCCTCTTTTTTGTTTTGAATATGTATATAACCTATAGGAAATGGCAAATACTTCTTGCTCTGCTTAGTTGGGAACATCAAAGAAAACTAATTTTAGTTCAGGTAGTTTGGAGGTCTAAACAGACAGTACTTAAATATACAGTAAACGGTGAGCAATAGCATTATGTCCATCCTCGGGGAAGTTATGTTCATACATAGCACTAGTGCTGGTAGAGGTCTAATAGCAATTGTTTAAAGACATATTTGTTGCTATAAGCATTATCAGATACGTTTATTTAAGTACATCTACCTAATTTGTGGTATAATTTTAAAATTTGACTATATATTTAGTTGGTCATCCTGATTCAATCTGTGGTAAATTCAAGGAAATTCTTCTATATGAGGAAGAGTATTTTTCCCCTCTCAAAACATTTAATAACTCTGATTACATCATTTCATACACAGTTAAATGCTGCCTAATTTGTGCCTTCACTGAAAACACTGCATCAAAATAATTGCAGATGTCAGTTTTTTCTGCCATATTTGATCAAAAAGGTAATTTAATTTTATCTAGGGGCTTTCTATTAGTTGGTCCCCATGATACTGTTTTGTGGTGTGTTTTTTTTTTTCAGGACAGTGGGCTTACTTTATGCAATAAAAGAAAACAACCTGTTTTGCAGTGAGGATGCTTGAACAGCAGAACAAGCATCCTAGGTTGCAGTAACCATTTAATGATGTTGGTATTTGGGTTACATGACTGCACGTAGCAAGAAAGGATTTATGTAAAGTTACCTGTTCATAACAGTAATGCTAACTAGTTTCAACCATGCAGTCTTCAAAAAAACAAAGTGAGTTTTTTCAGATAGTTTCAGGTCTTGTTGTGAGCCAGTATGTCTGCACTGGTGCGTCCGGCCGGGCAGGTGCCGGTCTGGCAGTGGTTTTTCATTTTTGTGTAGTCCCATGCTGGTCACGGAATTGGTGGGGAGCGATGTGAGCTGAGCCGCAGCCTGCAGCTGGACGCTCGGCCCTTCTTAATGACATTTGTCCTTGAAGCAGCTACAATGGCCTCACATTTTGGAAAATGGGCTTAAATGCAAATTTATTACATTTTCTATTGGGCAGTAAATGGTGATTGTGTCCCTTTTCACATGTCATGCAGAATACTCTGTATTTAACAAAGAAGTCTACAGACTTGTGTAAAATTCCTATCATTCTTTTAGAGTATTTTCTTTAGAATAGTTACTATTGACAGATTCTATTTCTACAGCTAGTGTGAAAAAAAAATTCCCCCCCGTGCACGATGGTGGGTCTGGCGTGGAGGCCGAGCGGGGTGAGCTCTGCCGACGCTGCAGCCGGGAGCTGTGACTTAGCGCTGGGTCAGCCCGCAAAGCTGGGCACCGCTGGGCAGATTTTGGGGGGGAAACAACTTTGGCCAAGTTGCATCTGTTGAGACTGTCCTGAGGACCTGATCCATGGAGTCTGTTCTCAGAAGAGTCAGAGCTCCCTCTGCTTGCAGGCAATTTATGTATCGCGTTAGTTACATTTACATTAGTATGTAAAGGCATTCAACATGAGTTATGTTTAGATTTGTATCTATTTTAAAGATGGTTACTCTGAATAATAGTGAAAGCAGTGAGAAACCAGGATGCATGTGATCTTTGGAACTGGATGTAAGTATGAAGGTTTCCAATATATATTAAGGTTTCTAGCAAATTTGAAAAAAAAATAGAGAAAGGTACGTAACTATCTCCATTGCAAATTACGATTAATTTCTAGTTTGTAAAAAAGTAATCTATTACTTTGATCAATTTAAATTAGTGGGTGGGGCAAATTCTAGTCTAATGTTAGTTAATGACTTTGGTGATACGATGCTTTATATCATCTTAGGGTACTGTCCAAGATTTCCCAAGTTAGGGGCTTTTCTTTATCTCAAAGCATAAGAGAAAAATATCATGTGGAAACAGTCTTCCTGTACCAGATTGGAACTGACTCGTGTATTAAACTTATAAGAGGAGTCTTTCTTGTACTTTAATTATACAAAGACAATATGACTGCGGTCCTGTCACATTGTGTTCAGTGCAATGACTTGTCGGGATTGCTATTCCAGTAAATTGGAAGTAATTGAGCAGGGATTATCCATGGCAGTGGAAACACAGCCATTCCCTTTGTTAAGCCAGTTCCACAAAGACTTTTTTTGTGAATAAGTACAAAGTTTTTTAAAAGGACTGAGACTCAAATCCACAGCCTCTCTGCCAAGCGCTCAAACTGCGTCATTTTGCATGTGCATGCAAAGGCCCTTCCGTTACAAATAGGGTCCTAAGGGATTGTTAGCTGGAGATGAAGGTTTCTGTATATTCACCAGCTCTGGGATTTCCCATTTGCCAACACTACGAGAGCATTGTATTATAAATGAGAACAGCTTGCCGAGAGCTGTGGGTTCTTCTTGTCTGGGAACAGATGAAGTCAACACTTTCCGATAAATTTGCAATGATATCTGAGAGTGGGTTTATTTCAAATGCAATGCTGCTTCCATGCGGAGAGGAATCCTTCTTTAATTATTACTTTCTTCCTGAGGTAGAGAGATTTGTAAATGTGTTCTTGTGAGATTCTTTGCAGCAACGTGTCAGCATCTGAATTTTGAAATACTTCTCTGGGGGTGTGTGACAGCTTCAGCAAGTTACTAAAAAAATGCACCTGTGTTCACAATAACCAGCCAGTTTCTCTATTTTGAGAAAGATTAAATAAAATCCTTATAATTATATCATTCTGTACTTCCCCACACTAGGACTGTTTGGGGGTGGCACCATCTCCAAAGTTGTAAGTCTGTAGAACACCAGTCATTCACGGGGAGAAAACACATGTCCCTTGTTATTATTGTTATTACACACAAAAGAAAAAAAAAACAACAACAACCCCCAAATGAAAACAAACAAGCAAGCAAAAAAAAACAACCAAAAAAACCCCCAAACAAACCAAACCATACCAGACCAACCAACCAGGTTGCTGCAAGCCTAGAGGGGCGTGCAGCATACTTCTGCGCTCTGCCACCGATGCTGCGTTCCTGTGGCTTCTCTCCAAGAGGGTAATGTGGACCTGCAATGGGATGGGCCGTGTTAAATTAAGGTCATCTGAATCCCTATTTCACAGCATTGAAGTGTTCTGAAAAGTCTGTCAAACAGCACATGGCACCTCATTTAAAGGATGCCGTGGGGAATTTGGAAGCAAAATTGCGTCTAAATATAGGTAAACTGTTGTCTCTGGCTTGAATCTGCTGGGCTTGTGTCAGTCTGCTAGGCTAAGGATCTAAGTTCGGTGAGTAAGGAAAGAAACTGCAGTAAATGAATGAAATACTACATGCAAAAGTAAAGTCAAAGTAAATTCATATCTTCAGGCTTAGGAAATAAATACTGTTGAGTTAAATATATCCTTGGTTTTCAAAATACAGAGTAAGAATGCAAAATACTGATGTACGGTTATGTAAAAGATTTGTGTGATCTGAATAGGTATTTTCCATAAAAGCTGAAACCAGCAGCCAGCATACTGGTAGTGAACTGAAGAGAAACGCCGTGCAGTGCCGGTAGGCAGTGCTTCCCTTTCCCATTGGAATTCAGGTCAGGATTCTGCAAAATAATGGGAATGGGGCACGGTCCAGCGCTGCCGACCACCACAGGGCGGGAGAGCTGCTCCCTGGCCGGAAAAGAAGGAGAGGGACTGCCTGCAACTCATACCAAGTGTGGAATGCCAATTTATATTCTTATTTATAATGGTTATTAATTGCTCAGTTTATAACCCAATTTACAAAATCTCAGTGGAGTGGTCAGCTTAATTAATCAGGTTATAACTGCTCTGCACTGAGAAAGATTAAAAAGGGAGAGACATAGAGGAAAAGAAAATGAACAGAAAGATACGTCTTTCAAATGTTGCTGCCTGTAAGTGTTTGAACATTGAGGTTAATAGTGTTGTGCAGCCATGGTGAGTGAGGGCTGTGAGAGGATGCTCATAGGAGTGGCAGTATCTTAATGAGAGACCGGCCAATAAACCTCCAAAAAAGGAGAAGCTTCCCAAATCATGATCCATTCCAGTTAGAAACAGATACTCATATCTGTATAATAAACTAATTAAATACAAGTATTTGGGGCAAAATGTTACCTCCTCTTTTATCTCTGCATATTCCAAAATTGGTGTGGTGTGCTCTAACTAAAGGGCTTTCCCAGTGTGTTCGATTAAGTTTCAGTAAACTGAAATTTTGGGAGATTCATCTGGTCTTTGCTCTTCACAGCTTATGGCTCATGTGCGACTGCCTGGACCGAGGTGCTGCCAGGGCTGTGTGTGAACCTACAGCCCTCCGAAGCGAATTTGGGAAGTTTTCAGTGCAGGGCCCAGAGCAACCCTTGTTCCAGGGTGCTGAAGCAGCTTGATCTTGGCAGGATGTTCTTGGACGCGGTTCCACCGCCAGGCCAATCACGGGCCGTCAGCTAATGAATCTTTGATGCGTTATCCATTTCTCATTCATCAAACACTGCTGTTCACGGAAAAAGCCTGCCGGCTGGAGGGCAGCTTCAGATGTGAAGGCTGAGGGGAAATGAACTCCTCCGTGTCCGTTCCCGCTTTGTTGGGTGAAGCCCGGATAGATACGCCTGTTACTACTGAATTATTTTCAGGCAGTAAACACTGTATGCTCTCTAATTTCTGTGGTCTGTGTACCTGAGAGCTGCAGTGTCTTTCTACGTCCAGCTGTTGGTTTCTTCAGTCTGAAATACTTTTGCATGCTGGTAGAAACAAGCTGTTAGGTTTATCATTGGCTTTTTGCCATCATGCTAAAAGTGACATACATAATAGTAGAAAATATAAGTCTCTTGGAAATGCTGTTTAATTTCCAGCCGCTCTATTGTGACTTCTGCATGTTGCATAGATGATTATCCTTTGCTGTGGTGGATTGCAAGAGGGCTTGACAAAGGCTTGCTCACCCAAAGTACCCTGGGCAGCCTTTCAGGGCAAAGCACAGCTCCTTCGAGAACTTTGTGATATTTAACCACTGAGGCCTTAAGTAAGAAAATCATGTAATAGAATGCAAGTGCCCGTAGCCTTTTTTGTAGATATAATGGCTTTTGACCTCAGGTGGCCTTTCTCCTTGTCATATAAGGTTGCTGTATTTTAAGGAGAGCTCCAAGACTTGCATATGGCAGGTGTGCGGGAGGACTGTAAGTGTATTATGCAGGGTACTACCCTCCCAATGAACGACCTTGAGGGCACTATGCACCATCTGTATTTCCTCGGCAGACTAACAGAGATTTCACCAATAATCATGAAGAATATCTGATGTGGATCATTCTACTGCTGTTTCCTTGCACTTCTCCTGAGCATATGGGTTCCTGCGCTCCAGGCGAGCTGTCAGTAGGTTTCAGAGTTGGCTGTAACTGCCGATGGAGCGTGCGGCAGGTGTGGGCAGAGCAGGGGCTTCCAGGCAAATACGCTCAGTGGTCTGATGAGGAATGAGGTACAGTAACCTAACGAGGTAGAGCTGGTTTTAGGATACAAAGTCAAAATTGCTGAATGAATGTCTGTACATAGAAGAGTGGGAGTTAAAAGAAATACATTGCCTGCGCTTTCAAAGTGTTTCTGGCCACTGGCTTTGCAGAATTTCTGATCAGCTCCATGTTTGTTGGTTTGCTCAGTTCATCCATAAGGCTACTCAGCACCTGCCAGGGTGTAGGAAGCCGTGGTGCTGCTCACCCGTGTAAAAGCAACCGGTATTCCTCTGTTTAGGAAAGAATGAGAGAAAATGTAATCTACACAGGCTTTGCTGAGCCCAGAAAAGATAGGATTCAGAAAACAGTATAGTGCCACACTATAGCATTCACGTTTTCAGTATTTGTGGAAGAACTTAGAGAATTTGTTTTCTATTGTGAATTAAGGAATACATAGCCTAAGGCAGTGCCACCTTAGGTTTTTACTTTTGAAATTGCTGTAAAAAATCGAAACAGAGAAGAAAACAACCAAAACAGAAACTTCCGTGAAGCCAGCCTGGCTCTGGTGCATGGGTTACTGCGCCACCTTCAGTGAAATCTCCTCAGTAAATCATCCCTTCTTCTCTTAATTTTCCTTATACATTAAACATGGTTTTCCAAGAGGAGAGGAGTGTTGCAAGGAGAAATATTAATTGCTTGATATTTCTTAAATAAAAAGGGGTTTGGAAGATAAAATATTTTACGTGCTTTTCCATTTTACAATTGTTTTTCAGTAAATTACCTAAATAATTTTTTTTCTACTTTCAATTCTCAAATATCTCTGCATGCATTATATAGGATTCAGCCATATTTATTAAAAGATACAGCCTTTGTGTTTATGACCCTTTTGTGGTTCAGCTTCATTTTTCAAAGGCAGAAATAGCAAACACAGTATGCTCAGTATGCATCTAATTTACAGGTGGTTTGTGTCCTCTGTAACTTCAGTCTGGTAAATCCACCCTGATTGCTACTAGGGTTTCGGTTTCTACATCGCACTGCACAAATTTAGATGTATGATGCTGAAGGATGCGGATATCATTTCTGATTGCCAAGCTTAGATACGTTTATGAGAGTCATTTGTGAGGTGCAGAAATGAAATTGCACCGGAACCAAAAGTTCAGGAGCTCCTGAGAAGTAACTTGCTTTGGGTGATGCGAGAGACGGTTTTCTCCCATATCGTACAAATTACAAAGGAAACGAGATTGAACAATGAAACGCAGCAACAGCAAAGTCAGAAAAGTTTATTGTATCTGCTGCTTCCACAGAAGTCAAAGCTTTCCTTGCATAAAAGCAGTATATTCTGGATATAAATAGTATACCCTGACAGTGATACGGTGTCTGCACAAATACAGAGTTTGATTATGGCACAGTTTGTCGCTCTGGATCTATAAACAGCCTCCCTGCATGCATGCAGAGGTGATAAAAAAAATCAGGTTTTTATATATATATTTAAAATCCTGCTGGAAGATAAATCTGCTGTAAGGAAGCAAAAGGAAGGCCGTACCCTGCAGCTCTTCTGGCCTCTTGCCTGATACACTTGGCGATGGTGCAATACAGGTGTACCCACGAGCCCGAGCCTCTTGCACGCTCGTACACACTCGTGCACTGCTGCTGCGGGGGAGCAGCAGGTACCCATCGGAGCACTGGGGGCGGGAGGACTTTACCCAACTTGCCAAAAATTGTCTGATTTCTCTCTGATTTGCTGGAAGCATTTAAAAAAAAAATAGCAGGGGTGAGGATTTTCTATTTTTTGATTTAATAACAAAAGGCACGCTTAGGAGCAGGCTCCTGTGGCTGTGTGTTAATTAAGTTTCTGAGGATCTGATTTCACCGGATTCCTTCCTTTTCTTTGCAATAAAAGAGGAGAGACCTGTGTCTGGGAGAGTTCTTTTTTAAACATAGGGGAGCAGTTTTGGGGAGGACTGTTTGGGTGGATGGCATCTTCTAGTGTCCACAGACCTGACCTGCTGCCCCCGTTTCACTATGCCCTTTCTGAATGGGTCAACCCACTTTGTATCTAGCATTTTTTTTCTTCTGTTGTTGGATCTAATTTCAATAAAATATAATTTTGTGTGAGTAGTGGTGACCACTGGTATTTGCTGCACAAGCAAAGAAAGAATTCCTGGGAAAACTTGAGAAATTTCATTAACGTGCTGTATCCCAAACCTTTTTGAGGAGAAAAATCCCATTTTTATGATAGTTTAATTGTTCGCAAACAAGTTGTTTGTGAGAAGGTAGTTCAGCATCAGGAATGACTAATGCAAGCGAATTGCTGTGCTGAGCACAGAGCAGTTATTTACCATGGTTACCCCGGGAGATGAAGAAAGGTACAATTATTCTGAGGTACTGTAGATCCTGTTTACTTTTTTATTCTTACTGTCTTTCAAATGTGCTTTTTCCCTATCTTTGTACAAACAAACAAAAAAACAATTGGGTGGATTTATCCAATTTTGGAACATAGCGTTTGTAATTAAAAAGCTTACTGCTGGCCCGGGCTCGGCCAGGGAGGGGTGGAATGTGATGTCTGTGACCGGCCCTCTCCCCGGCTCGAGGTCTGCGCAAAAGCTCTCCTGCTTTGATCCCGTTGTTCTACTGAACTGAGGAGGATGCAGGTTCTGATCTGGTATCGCAATCTTTGTTCCCTTACCAGTTTGCGTACGTTGGTTCCCCTGAAATGTGGTGTATTTCAGTGGTGAAGGAACCTTTGGGGGGTTTGGCTGAGAGCTTGCTTTGGAAAATAACAGCTAGTTGGGAGGAAACACATCTTAACACATTAATAGAAAAAAACCCCCACGCCCCAAACATAATGAATCAATTCTGAATTGCTGTCATAAATGATGATAGTATGTATTTTTGCTTGGACACGTTCTCAAATTATTCTGAGGTTTAGAGACCCCCAGCATCAGTTCTTGTATGTTTTCAGGTCTCCCTTTTTGTGTCCAGCCCTTCCACATGGAAGCTTAATGTCTTCTGTTAGAAAGAGCGGCATTTCTGTTCCTTATGCCTTCAGCTTGGTGTTATCTGGCAGCCTGGTGTCTCTCCTGTCTTTTGCCTGCCTCTCCCTCCCCTTTCTCTCTCTCTCCCTTCCCCTTTCCATTCCCTACACCATTAAAATCTGCAGACACCTGCCTGGTGCTTCTCATGAAGAGCAGTCTGTCAGCTTCTGGGTGCTCATGGCTGCCATGAGAGAGGCCCATAGAAATGCAATAATCCCATAAAAACTCTCCTATGTGACCTATGTACTTCTTGCTGTTGAATGTACAGCCTTCATTTTGGGCAAAGGCTTCCTAGACTTTTGCTTTCTTTGTCTTGCACCCTCATTTAGTACTTATGGGTTTGATCAGTCTCACTAAACATACAGAAATAAAAAGATGCTTTTTTCCCTGAAAGAGAAAAAAAATGTCACCGCATAGGAGCAGGTTAGTGGCAGAACTTCAAAGGAGTTGCTCTCTTTGGTGCCCCTTCTCGTTTGTCCTGAGCATGTTATAGTCAGCAGAACAGAGAAAAGGAAGATAAATTTGTCAAGCAAATAAAAATTACTGGGTCCTGTCTTCTGTTCAGTCAACAGGACGTCGATGGTTAACGCTCTAATTAAGTGACAGTTATTATTCTTTGGTGTTTCTAAGTGCCTAGGCCATTTCTGTTACAAAATACTTTGAGACAGAATTAAGTAAAATAATAGAATGGGTTGTGACTTTTGCTTCGCTTTTATCTTCTAGAAGTTTTGTTTTAATATTTAACAATATTTTAATATTTAATATAACTTGAGCTTTTATATAAGCTTGTTATTCTAGACCCTCTGGTGTGATGCTAAGAGGCTGCCCAGCTAATGGGATTATTAAAATGCTTGATATGTTGTTGTTTGGCTAGTTAGTAATATACCTGTCTGTGAACAAAGCAAGTCAGACACAGCCAGGTGTCTGCTCTTGCTTCACAAAGTTCCTTTGTCAGCCACCCTTTAAAAAGTTTGGGCTTTTGACAAGAGTCATTTAGCTCGTTATGGTAAATAAAGATAGGGCATATTATTTTCTCGCTTATCAAAGGCCACTGATGAAATATGCTTCCAGTTGCCCTGTAAAAAATGTAGATGCACGTGGATACTGTCTGCCTGTAAAATGATGAGGACTTGTTCTTCCAAGTATTTTCTGAGCTATATTTCTTCCTGTGCGAAACTCAGACCTGCATATGGAGTTCTACCATCTTTTCCTCCTTAGGAAAAAAGCCCAAGCCCCCTCCCCAAATAACAAAATTTTTGTGACAAGAATAAATGAATTATCAGTAGTTGTATAGCCATGTTACTCTAGGTATTTACTGGAGTCATGAGATACAGTTCTGCAGTGCCAAACTACACTCAGCTTAGGAGAAGCTAATCTCCAGCTGCTGGCTTTTTGTGGTGGTAAATGGATGGTGGTACCTTTTTGTGGTACCTTTATGGATGAAGGTAACTATGCATCCAAGAGATGGTGCTTAATGAAAATCTTCTTGGCTTTGTTGGTGTAACGTCTTCTGTCAGGTTGTGTTCACACCAATAGGCTTGGTTTGAGGGGGTTGTGGATTTTGTGGGGCTCTTTGCAAGCCGGGTTTTCACACTCCTACTGACTGCTTTTCTCCGTCCTGGTGCCGCGGTGTTTGTAAGTCTGGGCAGACACAGTGAGAGGAAGAAAACCTGAAATCAAATAAGGAAACTCAACCCAGATTTTGTGAAGGACCTATGCATTCCACAAATGCTCTCATATTGTAATTTCACAGAGGTATTTAAGCCACCAAGGTACTGAATATTTCTTCAGCTGTATGCTTGAAGGACAATGCATATTGGCAGGAAGTAGATTTTAGCATCCATATTCTCTGCTCTTCTGCCACCCGTACTACGAGCCAAGCAAAACTGGGGATATCCCTCGCCTGCACGGGCAGGCGCAGGCGCAGCGAGGTGCAGGACGCAGCGAGGGAGCTGTTGTTTCTCCCTCCGCACACTCCAGGCTGATCTGTCCTCCCTCCCCAGAGGATCTTCGTGAGTTCCTGTCCTGGTTACTCCACTGATTCCCCCATTCCCTTTTCCTGATTTGTTTTCAGAAGCTGCAGGGAGGAGAAGAGTGATCGTTCCTTCCGAGATAGACTTTCTAAAAATTTCACCTTCAGGATTTGGAGTACATTTTTTGGTCCTATTATTTCACGTTTGGTGGAAACGAAAGATAAGCAAAAGCCAATGTGAGCATATATTAAATAAGTATATATGGGGAGGCTTTCCGAGTACCCATCACAACATGTTCCATCAGTAGAGCCTTCTAAAGAATTGTATAGTGAAATTTTCACCTTGGATGTATTTGCATCGCTGCTTGCTGAAATTGAATCTGAGTGGCTGAGCACATTTCTGCTTTTTACTGTGACAGAGCACAACATTTGGAAAACACGGTATAAAAGTATTCAGGCCTGTTATAGTATATAAAAGATGCATTTTTTCTCCTGTGCCAGACCATCTTTGATTTTTCATAGCTTTCTAGTAAGTATGACTTTTTTCCATTAATTTCTATAGCTAGTGGAGTTCATGCTTTCAAGTGTTGTTGGTCCTTACACTGCCTCCAGTGTAGTATTAGCAAAGTCATGAGCTATTTAAGTATACTTTACTGTAAGAAACTCCAGGACCAATCTCTATCTGACATTTTCAGGCTTAACTAATTTCAAATAGTTTAAGCATATATTTTACTCCCCAGCTATGGAAAATTGAGAAAACTACAAACGGTTGTTATTTCAAATGAAACTGAAAACAAAGCTAAAAAAAAAGGAAAAGGTAATAGTTACTGTTCATTCTTTGTAAGGATTATGCGCATAGTAGCAAAATCAATCTTTCTTTTTAGATAGTTTGCTCATCTTTTCTGACTTAATGTTATTGATACTTTGTTGGAAAAATATATACATGACATACAGATATATACATAGGATAGCATATATAAACACATACATATCTATGAATATATATGATACAGTTTTTAATCTGAGCCTGTTTAAGCAAAAAGGAATGCTTTCCAACATACCTGTGTGCAGGTTGTCTTTAGGGAAGAGTACAGTACGTATATTCCCCTTAGCTGAAGCTGATCTAGCCCAGATGCTGGAAGTAGAGCTCAGCATGGGCTGATTTTATTTTCCGTGCAGCAGTAATTAGGTTGCTTCTAAGCCCAAAGCTAGCATGCTCTCCGAACAGGACACACACTCTGCAGCACGTCGTACCCCATACGGCAGACAGACTAACTCACAATATTAGAGAAATATATGTATATCCAGGCAGGTTATAAGGAGGCTGATGTCTAATGATATTAAGGCAGCTCATTGTATCTGGACTCAGAACAGAGTAACAGCATCAATTCCCAGTGATTCTAGAAAAACATCCCAAAGACCAAGATGGTCCTTTTAGAGCTCTGGAGGCCACCAACTCACCACGAGTTTCCAGTGGCTAAGCACGACAGCTTCAGGGATGCTTAGGACCCTGGCAGATATAGAAAGGTGCTCTTCTTACCTGAAGAACTGTTTCCAAGATTTGAAAAATTCTTTATGAATCCATGCAATTTTGCTAGAAGTCCCCTTATTTTGCATGTCTTACTGGCTTTAATTTTGATAAATTTTTGTTTGCAAAAGTAACAATTGTTAATGACTCTCCTGTATTTTAGGTTTTGGCACCAGATACAGACTGGTAGTGGCTCCACCCCACTGTTTCCCATTGCATACTCTCTTTGCTTCTCCTCTCCCAAATACAAAATGGTTTTCTTACTTGACTTGTAAAAAGCCATTCTTAAATCTCCCTTCCAGTCAATTAAATTCATTAATTAAAAGAAGATAAAGATCAATGAGTAAAGGCTGAGCTAATATATGCTTGATGCATTGTTATATCATGCTTTGTCAAACATACTAGTAATTGCTCATTTAATTTATTCATTTCAGCATTACTGATTTTTGGAGACAGTTGTCATTTTTTTAATGTCTGCTGTTTGCATATCAAAACGTCAGTTTATTATGCTCAATACATTATCTATGACTTTAGTTTCCTTAAAACCTCTAATTGATATGACAGTTCTCAGGAAAATTTAGTCCTGATCTGAGAATTATTTCAATCTTAATATGAAAAGGCAGCTCTTTTTGCCTAGGGGTTTTATTTATATGTCACCTTTGCATAATTGCAATGTCATGGGGACTCTTCCTCTCTCAGCCACTTCACTTTTCAAAGCATTGTTGAAGATAGTCACAGCCTTTATAATATGAGGTCAAGTTGTGAAGTCCTTCAGATAACTTCTCCTGGCATGTCGTATCAAGTCATTTGCTTCTTTTGCTCGTTATTTGTGTGCAAAGGAACATGAATCACCATACAGCAAAGTAACCTGGTAGGCTTCGACAGCTCCTACTGCATCCAGAGAAGCTAATAAATCTCAAGGGCTATATATATATGTTTGGCCATGGGAGAGAGAAATAGAAAGTTTCATAAATGATTTGAATCCTCATGCAACTTGAAAGCAAGCAGAATTGCACTGGCAACTGTTGAATAATAATAATTTGAAAAGCTTTAATTAAATATATAAATTGGGGAAAGATCTGCCTAGTGCTGGAAGAAGAATGTAGGCTACTGAACAAAGAATTAGCTCAAATGCCAAATCTTATCCCGTCTTCAAAAAAAATCCAGCAAAAGCCTAGTCCACAGCAAAAGACTTTACATAAAATGTTAAAGCAATTATTTTCACAGGAGATAAAAAAAAAAAGATGAAATACTTGATAAAATGTCAGTTTCTTAAAGGTCTTCGGACAAATCGATCGCTGGAGACCAGTAAGTTCAATGTCAGGAGCCAATGGTGAGGAGAGTTAGAAAGGAGGTTTATAACTAGAGTCAATCTGAATTATGTATTTTCTCATAAGAATTTATAAAAGGATTTGATTATAAACTTCCAGCAATAGGTTGTAGAAATTGTGTGTGTGTGTACATATCGTGTATATATACCTATATGTATATATGTACAGAAATTATATTTCCACCCTACTTTTTTCTTTAAGTGGATCTGGGGTACTCAGAGGTCCGTACACAGAAGGTTTTGCTGTAAACAACCGTGCACTGAGATGGAGAATATACAGAGAATTTCATCACTATTCTATGCATAGTGCGGCTCTAGAACACTTTCTGTTTTGGTGTTCTGTGAATATTCATCATTTTCTTAGTCTCCTTTCTGTAGGTCATTAATGAAGCTCAAAAAACAAGCATCTAAATAGCATCCCCTTTGTCAAAACAACCAGTTCTTTCAATTGTTTCTCACTGGTCAGGTTTCTAATAATTTTTGCTCTCTTCCAGGTTCTTTCTCATTCATTTTCCTGGAAGCGCAGTGATGCTTGAGCAGCGCAGGCGTGAGCTAGCTCATTGTCAGCCCACTGCAGCTGGTGAGTGGTTCCTAGCAGCTGCAGAGATGCACATCTGCCCATAGTCTCCCTAGTCCAAAATTAAAGGCTTGATTCCAGAATAACCAAATTATTGAAACATATTGGCCTTTTTTATAATGAGGACACAGACTGTCATACAGTCTTTGACGTCTCTTACAATACATGCACGTACTATAATACATGTGTAACAAGAAAAAGGTAGGAGCCTTCTCTCTCATTCAGAACAAAATAACAGCAAAACTAGACTGGACATTTGTTTGTACGCCGTAGAAATGACACTCAAACCAAACTGCGCTCTGGTTTACAAGGGGAAACCAGGAACATCTTCCAAGCTTGTCTTATTGGTGCTCCCACACTTGCTTAACAGAATTTTGGGGTTTGTGTGAACATGTACCAGCTCCTTTTCTGTACAGCCTGGAAGGGTGGAATGGGGAAAGAGGGATCAGTTTGATGGATGTGGTTCAGAAAGCTAGAGCAAGCGAAGGGCAGGGAATCAGAAGACAGAAAAAAATGGAGGAATAAACATAAACTTGAGTTAAATGACAGTCAAAGGGAAGATACTTGTATCTCATCTTAATTTCTATTAATCTATTTTTTCTTCTGTGATTTCTATAGTCTGTCTCTATAGCTTTACATTATTATTTAGATACTGATTTTAGCCTATAAACTTACTTGGTTTTGTATAGCTGTATGAAGCTGTAAACCAACCATTTCCTGATATGGAAAATACCTGATACTCAGTCATTAAGCATGGCTAAATATTTTAATATTTGGAAATAATTAACTATTGAGCAAGGGATTTTTTTTAATAGTGAATGTTGGTGGTTTATTCATTCTCCATTTTTTAAAAGATTTTTTTTTCAAAGTACCAAACAAGTCTGGATAAAATAGTTACCAATAAAGGCACATACGAGTAATGGTTTGGAAGACTGTCAGTTTTGCTAAAATGCCATATGCCTGGTTGGCTGTTCCCTGTAATCCTCTCTAGCTTTCATCAAAAATTACTTGAGCTGAGCTGTCTTGTTTTGGATATTTACTGATGAATGGACTTGATTTTGTTTATAACTGGCAGTGGTAGCAATCAGGAGAGAAACGACAGTCCGGTGCTGAAGATGCTATCCCGAGACTAAATATTATTTCGCAAATGTTTATGACAGAAAAACAAGAAAATTCATATTAAAAGTAGTCTGTGGTGGCAAGAGAAGTACTTGAAATAAGCTTAACCTGAGGTTACCCTGCTTAAGAGCACGGTGTTTCGTAGAGACTGTTAGAGAACAGCAACTTGTGACGATGCTATACGGGAAGGAACAAACCACCGTCTTGCACTAATTATCACCAGTATCTCCTGCTCCATGCGCTGGCCAAAGTAGGGACAACACAAGATGTCACGAGCCAGTAGCTTTTTGGAGGAGGAATCACTGTATGTCATCCCTTCATGGAAGCTGATGTAGTTGTAAGAAGTTGATGTTTACACCCTTATTCTTAACAAATGTAAAAATCCTTTTCCTTTTATCTGTGTTCCTTCCCTTTCTCTTCAGGCCGAGGAAGCTGCTCACAGCAAAGACGGCGAGCGGCAGCAGGGCAGCCCATGGGGCTCTCTCTTCTGCTGGGCCTGCCTTTGTCTTTTGATACAGACCACAGGCTGGAAGAGAGGAACATGAGAGAATGATCAATTGGTATTCAGAACTGTGGTATTAGAGGAGAGTCTATGTATTGATGAAGTTGAACATCAAAATTACTTCTGGTTGTGCTGTTTCTTGTAATACATTTTTGTGTGATGTCAGGTTATGGACAAAGGCAATTCTTATCCAAATGGCTAAAATTTTATATGAAATCTGAGAGAAAAGTTAAGAAGGGGTCACAGGTATATCTAAAAATAGATTGTCCCATGATTGCCTTTGGTTGGATTCCATTAACCTCGGCAATTTTAATTTTTTCTTTGAAATTTTCAATTCACTTCTAAGCTTTTTATCATCAACTGTGGTCTTTTTAAAGAAAGGAAACAGTAAGAATAGTGTAAGTGTTCTGCATAATAGTGGTAAGAGTAGTTTAGTAAGTTTTGAAAAAACACAGGATAGAAATCAGGGATCGCCATAAAATGCAGAAGGACATTCACAGGTAAAATGCAGGCGTCACTGCTGGCAGCCTCTCTTCAAGAAAGTGCAGAGTCTAATTGCTGTGGCTGTAACTCAGGCTGGTAAAGAGACTGTCCCTGTCAAGGTCGCTGATATTTTGCTCTGAATGTCAGGCTTTGATTTATCTTCCACTGCAATATTACTTGAACCTGGGATCGTAAACAATAATTACATCCCGTCCTCTTGGCCACTGTCACGGTAGTCTATGCATATCAGCGTCTTGCAGATTCTTCAGCCATTTGTGATCCACCTCCCATAGCTTTTCATAGTTTGTTTTGTAATAAAAGTGACTGATACACTACCTTTGTACAGTATTTTTGTTTTTTTATGTCTTGGAGGTGGATGGCATCCAAGGTCAACCTAACACTGAAGACTTCATACTGAGGGTATTCTCTTTTTCTGTTTTACCGTTGGTCGTCTTAATCTGTTTTCTATTAAACCAAAGCATGCTTCCTCTATTGTTGCTTTTTTTGTGGTATTGTGCTTTTTTTGAACTGACGCTGGAAAAATAAGAACATTCAAACATCAACTTAGAAATGTGTACGCTTTGTTCTCTCATCTGCAAACACAATATGTGTGTTATTTTTGTTCTAATTCTCACTTCACTTCTATTAAGGAACAATTTAAGTGCTATTGCTTTATGTTGCTGACAATTTTCATGGCATTTAAAAACACCCAAACAGGTGCAAAATCTTGCAGGAGCCATCGTAGTTGGCTAGTGGTTTAAATAAGCTACATGCAGCCTCTACTTATTTCTGGAAATTTTGCTAGTAGTCTTAGAAACTTGGAGAGTCATCCTTCCGAAATAAGAGGAACCTTTCCTATTGCAGTATTATATTTCTACTGTGATCATGTTGCTGGATTGGAGCTAATAGTGAATGTATGAGAAAGCTGATTTCCTGATACTAAATTTGCAGTGAATGGCAAAGGGGATACTTTCACACTTCTTCCCTATTTCAGGGATACATTTTGCCAAGTAAGGCTGGTTTCTTACAAAAGGGGGTCCTGTGTCCTCTGCCCCTCTTTTTCCCACCCATTGAAACGTTCTCAGTTTCTTCCTTGTGATCGTCCTCACCCCCCTTTCCATGAGACTTACCCGCTGGGAGGCGATGCTGGGACCAGCCTGGAGCTGCTTACCTGCATTGAGTTTTTGGAAAGCCGGACTGTGTTTGCAGCTAGACGCCGTCTGTCCAATGGAGATGGCAAAGGCTGAGTTGCTCCTGCCTTTCGCAGTTTGGAAGCATTGATAGGGTCTCTTTTCTCCTTTCCATGGAGTTCTCTTCGTTGAACCTCCCATGCTTCAGTCAGATTTGATGCAAATAGGCCAGCGGGTTCAAAGGTAACTGAGAGGGATGGGCAGACGGGTATAGCACAATTACCTGCACCTCATTTTGTCAGGAAATGAGGTGGAAAGGATTCTTACAGTCAGTTTATGTGAACACTAGAAAAAAAATAATCGGTTTCTATGGAAATGGGGACAGTTGCAGCATTTCTCCGTTGAGTTTCAGAAAGCTCTTAATTTGTGTTGCAGATTCTTCTGCTTGCAGGACCATTCTCTTCCTTGGTCCACATCTCCGCACAGTACGATTTGTGCCAGTTCATGGAAAGAAGAAACGCAGGTCTGACAGTCACTAGATTTGTCTTTTATCTGAAGCCAAGCCATGTGGCCCTCCATTTCCATTCCGTAAAATAGAGAAAAATTGGGTTTATCATCTGAACACCTGAAGAAAGATGCTTCTTAAAGCAATTTATTTCCATTGCTACAGAGGTGTGGCAAGCCCTAACCTGTTAATACGGTGCTTCAGCAGTCTGAGATGCTCTGCTAACCTGCACCAATTGCTGGTAATTACTGTTCTTCTGATTCATTTACTGATATTGGATTTATAAGACAAATTGTCTTTGGTCCCCATAATGAATTGTAAATTGATGCCAATGTCTTTTCAAAAAGATGTGAGGCTACTAATTATATTTAGCCAGTGAGCTGAAATTACTGGAGTGTCTGTTTGGGACCATTTTGGCAAGTTGCTTATTTGTAAGTAATGAGAAATGTGTGTTACTGGAATTTTTCTTTTAAGTTATTCCATTACAAAGAGAAGTTGTTATAGGATAAAGTTGTTACGTAGGAAAAAAACGAACATGACAGCAGTATTGCAAGCTTAGGGATTGCTATAGATTCGAGGAAATGATAAATGATAGGATGCAGAGTAGCAATTCAAACATTTGACAGTTTTTGTAATAAAGAAGCAGTTCATCTTATATTGAAAGTCTCTGGTAAAATTTTTAAAAGTTCTGGAAGCAAGCCAAGCAGCGTCCTTAAAAAGGAGTGAAGTATCCAATTCATTTGGAAGAGGACAGCCATGAAATAAAAGGCAGATGCTGAAAGGTCCATAACACCACCTGCTGCAGATGACATTTCTGTAATGTGAGCACAGAGCGCGCTGGATTTGATGGACCTAGACATAGATTGATGGGGAAAGGGTGCAGTGTTTGGAGATGCAGACAGAGGGCTGCTGTAAGGGATATTTTAGTTCCCGCTTAAATTAATGTTGGCCGGTTTGCGTCTGTGCCCTGCCACGGAGACCACGACCGTGCAATCCATTACGTCTTGCTGCAGGACAGGTACAGGGTCTCATCATGGCTGTTTGTGAGCCTCGGAGGAGCGCTGCTGCTCCAGCGCTGCACTCGGAGGAGATGGCCATCTTTCAGGGACGGCTCTCCCTCTGAGTTTCACCATCAGCCATAAAAGTCTGTTGCAGACTGGGACAGCATCTTCCCGCGCTCTGCATCCACCCCAGCCCTGGGGAGCAGGGCCGTGGCCGGGGCAGCCGGCGTCATGGGCAGGAGGGGGGCTGTGGCAGCCTGAATTTCGGCACACGTGGTTAATGAGACTGGGACGAGGGCGTGGAGAGGCCAGGTGTGGATTCAGTCTTGCTCTGCTATTCTGGATAAGTGAATGTTCGGGAGCACGACCAAAACACTGTCAATATTTTTTGTCAATAGAAAGAAAATTATTATCTAAGTGCAAAAATATACTTCCATATATCATAACATGATTTCTGTAGATATTTTGCAAGTTGTGTTTGGATTAGGCCATCCAATCCCGATCAGATAAAATGTGATGTAATTTTGGTGAAATATATATATGACCAGTGAATAACATTTTACATGCTTACATGGAAAAGTTCATCTACAATCCATGGGTTTAAATCACCATGCCAAAGACCTGAAGAGAGCACACATTTTTAAACATTACAGCTTGCTCATGGATCATTCATAACCACAGAATAATTGTGGAATTCATTCTCTGATTCGAAATATTTGCCTAGTTAGCCACATAGTGAGTGAAGTTTAGTATTTCAGATTGAATTGCATGGAGGAATTAAAGATTTAATCCAAAGCAATGTGAAAAATCACACTTATTTCACCAGACTAGTTTTTAGTATAGTTAGCTAAATGGCTTTCCTTAGGTGTTACAGGCAGTCAAATACTGCATTAAGTGTTTCAATCTACTCATTTTTAAATGAATTACTCTTGACTGAAAATGTCTCTTTTTTGTGTTACAGTAAACCAACAAAAAACTGCGTGAGTCTAGTTAATGGAGAGCAAAGCTTGGATTCATCATAGCTGTTAGTTCTGGAATTCATAATTATATATAGCATTATGGTTATCTTCTCGGGAAACAAAGGCGTCCCTGTGACCAGAGTGCCCAGTCCAAACAGCCTGGCAATCGAAACAGTGACAACCTTTGATGTTGTGAGTTACTCGGTTCTGGAGAGGAGATCACTCCGTGTCAGCCCTTCATGAGAGCTAACAGAGGCTTAACAAGTTAATCTTTTATACCCTTATTCTTAAAGTGTGTCTAAATCCTTTTCTTTTGTCTTTG
Organism: Astur gentilis; assembly: GCF_929443795.1. Lineage (NCBI taxonomy): Eukaryota > Metazoa > Chordata > Aves > Accipitriformes > Accipitridae > Astur > Astur gentilis. Next base: position 1,082,354 of record NC_064887.1, read on the forward strand.
TACTGCTTTTAGATAGATCTGATGGTTCAAAAATACCTGAAATTTCTTTCTTACAAAGGCACAAGACTTTTAGATTTTTTTTATGTTCTTAGATGATTCCTTTAGAAATGTCATTCTCACCTTCAAGAGGTACAACGAATGGCATGTATATCTCAATTTAAGAAGTAATCCTCAAAAAAGGAGAAGGGCAGACTGAAAAAAATAAGCTTACGATGAACTTGCACAGGTCTTAGCAAAAGAAAATGCCTGATTTGATTTTACACCAAACATGCCTTTAGTCTCAAAGTTGGAAACACACAAAGAGATTGTTGGTGGATGGGCAGAAATCTACGTGATGGTGACAGTCTAGGTTTTAAAAGAGAAATGATGAATATATGATAGCCCACGTCCTGGTAGAGATATGGATATGAGACACTGGAAGTAGGCTTGGAGAAAAGCTAGTTGGAAAATAGGGCTTTAGGTATTATTTGCTTTAGATACTATTTGATGACTGTTCTTTCCAGGAAAAAAAACAGACAAAGTGAAAAACAACCCCCAAACTAGTAAGTGCAGTGGTGCAGTAGGAAACCTGGTTCACCAGATTTGTAAGAATTTCATCTGTTTACATGGGGGCCGTACAGGCCAACATGGTTATTTCCTTCAACACTGCACTGTACTGTTACAAAACCCTGGATCCTGGAAACTTCAGTGTGCAATTCATTAACAGCTGTGTAAATTTAGTGTGATTGCTTTTGTTTAATTTCAGTGAGAGAACATGCTCAGACCTGGCCCAAACACAGGGCAATTATGCTAATGACATACATTAGAAACAAATTTAAAACATAAATAATGTATTATTGACCATAAGATTACACTGAAGCTTAGATTTGATTCCTTCTTCATCATTTTGCTGCTGGGGCAAATTAGCCTTGTGGGAGGTTTAATTTGGGTCCCTTTGGGATCCTGGACTCTGGCAGCAGAAATGAATCAGGCTCCTCAATTCCACATTCCCATGCAACTTCATGCATATTTGGAGCGACGTAAAGTTTTGGACAAATGCCTTACCCTGCTTGCTAGCCTCAGCAGTGCAGTAACTGCAAAGAGACGCTGAGCTCCAGCTCCTCCGTGGCGCGTCCACACCTCTGTTACGAAGCGGCTGCTTCTGAGCCAGGTTCGCTGAAAACCATCCTCGCTCCCATGTCATCTGGGCCCGTGCCCCCAGGGCTGTGACAGGTGAAATAAGGGTTGAAATTCTCTGATAACACGGTTGATGTACCAGCTCCGTGCGTGTCAGTGTGACGAGTGGACATCGAGACGTGGGTGCAGCCAGTGACAGACCTCCCACCTGGAGGTGGGAATTCCAAACTTAGAATTGAACTAATATCCAGACTTCTGAGAACGTGAAGTCTTGGGCTAAATACCAGGAGTTTGTAGATTTAAGTTGCCTAACAGCCTTGTAAGAAGTTCTTTCGTCTTTATTATCAGAGGCTCAGTCCTTTCCGTTGCTTTCGGTGGAAAAGCGATGTTTCAGCACTCACAGTCCCCAGCTGGAGGTCAGACTTCTGTTTGTCCTGGGCATTACTTGCAAACAAGAGTCTAACTCATGGGCAGATCCACTCTCCTGCTCACGCCAGCGTTGCCCACGGCCGCCTGGCATGGATAGCCTGTCTTTCAGCAGACAAGGAGAGCGCAAGACTTTTTTTCTGCTTGCTTTTCCTCTTGGTGACAAGGCCAGATTCCTCACCTTTCCTTTGCTTAAGAGCATTAAAATAGTACCAAAACTTAACAGGGGGCATGTGCTTAGCAGGTGGCAACTGGAAATGGTTTGCTCTGGACCATACAAAATGTTGGTTTTCTGTGTAGGAATTATTTTTTTAAGTAACCGATAGGGAAAAAGTATTAAGTTCACACACTCGCATCATTGTTTTGTTTTGTATAAAAATGTTTATTGGGTTGTATTTCAGTGTTTTCTGTCCGAAGAACAGCATACCTGTGGTGAGTTGCCTCATGACATAAAATTAATGTTCCTTCCTTACTTAGCATTTATTCATTACTATCGATTACTTGCTGTAAATGAGATGATTAATTTGGTGCTCTCGCCCTGCTGCACAATGTGAGAAGGGCACATGAGGTGTTTTATTCTGCCATGACAAGAAAGTTAAGTGTCCATCGTGCAGAGTCAAAAGTTTAAAAATAAGAGTGTGTTCCTTGGTTTTCAGGGAATTAAAACGTGTGTGTGGCTGTGTGCAACACTTACCCCCCACTTGTATTGCAGTGTCTGCATGCCAGCGGCTCTTATAGTCAACAACTTTACAGTTCGTAATTCTGGATAATCTTTTAGTTAAAGAATAATAAATTAGTCTTTATGTTTGATCTCAGGAGTGAGGAACAGCCAATTAATGGACAGGATTGTCAGCGTAATCCTCCCAGAACCGGTGTTGTGTTAGTTCCAAGCTAATGAACACAGAAAGTACATCCCTGCTGCATTGTATTGTTTATTAGAATTGTAATTTTTTTTGCTAATAATTGTAATTATTTATCATAGCTATTTACTTCTGCTACGTAGAAATGCACAGACAATCGACTGCTTACTTCAGACCGTCAGCCAGAGAGAAAGGGAAAGTGCTCAGGGTGGCTGGGTTCCCCTGTCCAGTAATCTGTGTAATTCTATTTAATTTCATAAAATGCCTGGCATGTACCATGTGAGGGTGTATAATCACGTTACGGAGTCCACCGCTGAAGTGGTGCTTATAACTTAGTCCTGGTTTAGACACGTTTAATTTCAGAGTCTTTTGAAGATGAAAGATCATGGCTGTCTAATTGAGCATCGCAGGCTTTACAAGGCTTCTCCCAGTGTCCTGCATCAAGCAGCGTCTCAGTTGACGTCGGTCAGGTCACATTGGCATTGCTGGGTCTTGTTGAGCCCACCACAATGCTGAATATTCTGCCAGGAGTATGGGAAATACAAGTTGCTAATTTGTATCAGGAGCACAGAATAAATCCAAGCTGTTGTCGTCTCCTCCATGGTGGGTTCAGAACAGAATTCAGGTGATTTCTCTCAGAGACTTTCTTGGAATGAGAGTTCAGGTTTAGGTGTTACATTTCTGCATCCAAGGAATATTTCAACTTTTCTTGGCTTTCTGAAACTTCTGCTAATAATCTGAAAAGACTTGCCAGTCTTTTCAAATTGTTTGATAATTTCTCCCTACCAAATTGCTTGCTAACAGTATGACCAGTTGAAAGAAAAAGATGAAATTACAACAAAGATAATTTTCAAAGGCAGTGATGATTTACCCCATCTCTTCCAGGTCTGACTGGAAATCAGATTGTCAGCTGCCATCAACATGCAAAGTCCTCAGGCTGTAAAGCTCGCGTGCTGGAATTTGTGCATTTGAAATCAAAGCTTTGCAGTTCTAGAAATGTCATTCTAAACTCCTCTTTTTTGATACTTTCTTTAGGAAAGAATTCCATTCAAACAGAAATGTTCCAGAGAACAAAAATGAAATGTCATCTTTTATATCTCTTAAAGCCTTATATTGTGAGGATGTACTACAGGCAGTATAACCCTTTAGACCGAGAAAGTTTCTGCACGTCAAGAATTTTACCATGGAACATTGTATATTGTCTTCTGTAAATGTCACTCTTTGTGCACTCTTGCTGGACTGAAAATGGAAATACGAACTTGCATGAAAATGCCTGCATATTAATATTTCATTTGATGTTCATAGTAATTATAATCAGGATTAATTCATTCAGTCTGAGAGCAGATACTATGCACTTTGGGAATTCTAAATTATTGATTTTCGAGTGTGAGGATGAACATAGCCATGCCATACTGCTTCAGTAAAATCCAGAAAGGGAGTGAAGGTGAGGAAAGACATCTTCACTCCCAGTATCAGGAAGGACATCTCCAGTCCCAGTATCGGGACCATGTGCACGTCCAGTGCTGCTTCCCAGCACAGGGTGCATCCTCCTCCTCCTCCTCCTCCTCCTCCTCCTCTTCCTCCTCCTCCTCCTCCTCCTCCTCCTCTTCCTCCTTCTCCTCCTCCTCCTCCTGCCCTCCATTCCTTATTAGAGCAGTTTGGACCTCACTAACTCTTCCCAGCCCTCCAGCCTCCTGGGAGCTGGCTCCAAAACTGTGTGTCCGGCTCCAAGGGAGAGGGCAAAGAAAAGGAAATGAGCGCAGCCTTCTCCTCAGGCAGGGCAGGAGCCTCTGAAAATGTTTTGGCTCTCCAGAAAATGCCCTTTTCCATTGATTAACTAGCAGAGACTGGACTCCCAGCTCAGGCACACAAATGTAGATGTCTGTAATAGGTTATGAGAACTTTTTCTTAGCAGGTCTGCGCTTTGGCAAAACATCAGGAAAATGTTGTATTGCACAAAACTCTTCCTGCTTGAGTCATGGCTGATGGGTTGCAACTTCACGGCTTTCTGTGAGTGTCTTGGGAAAAAAAGAAAGACTGAATATGAAATACAGCCATTACAAGAGAAATTTCAATTTTGCAAGGGCTAGAAAGCAGCATTAAGCTATAATTAAAAAGTTATTGGAAAACTCCACAAGGCTCCAATTCAATTTAATTAATGCAGCTCTTCCTCCATCAGAAAGGCAGTAATCATTACAGTAGCATTTCAGAGGTTGCACAAATCTGGATTTACCTATTTTGAATGCTAGATGTAATTATAATTTTCTCATATCCATCCCACTTTTCTTAGCAGAAGTTAAAATTCTGCAAAACTGGACTTTATAGTGGGTTCAGCATTACTCATTATTGCACTACCCTAATGATGTCAAGGAAGAAAATTTTAAGGCATTATGCACAAAAAAGTTCTGCTAAAAACAGGAGACAACACAACTAGTGCTGGTCTGCATATTAATAAAAAAAAGAAGAAAATGGGCTGTTGAAGCCAAGAATTAAAAAGCACTGTTGATTAGCTTCATCATTAGCAATCAGTGTGTGTTATTTTTCTGTCAGACCTCTTTCTTTCACAGACTTTCAGAGACTGTTTAATGATTAGAAGAGCAAAGATGGAAAGAGTTTTGAAGGTCTATGGATAGAAGCACTGTTGTTTTCATGTTGCATGTACATTTCACGTTCACCTTCGGGCTGCGATTCTCAAAGTGGTCCTTGAGCAAACATAGCAGCTTCTTCATGCTTAAGTAAAGTAGGTTTTTTGGAGGAGCGCGTGAAATTCAGAAGGGTCGCAGTGGCCAGTCCAGAAGGCTGGGGAGCTCCCCCTTTTGGATAATGAGGTTTTGGATCACTTCTGTAAAGACGTAAAGGTGAATTCTTGTCATATCATGGGCTGAGGATGGAGAACAGCATTCTAAAAAAAAAAGAGCATGTAAGGCTAGCCTTTGTAGGGACTTTGACTTTGAGCCCTTTTTCCACATAACTGCATTTCACTCTGCAGCTACAGGCCCTGGTTAATTTGACACTAGGTCCCAGTTTTGCCCAATACCAACATCAGGATACCCCAGATTCCTCCTGGAATCGCCCGAGGCACGGCCAGCTCATGCCACGAAGCCCACGAGCGCAGAGCTGTGCTTTGCGTCCCTCTTCCTCCGGGGTGTGCGGTGGGTCGTGGTCGGAAGCATCACGCGGGGTGTTCTGCAGACTTCCAGTGCGAGCATCTCCTGCCCTGTGGCACCAGCCTGCTGATGTTCTTTTCCCGGTGTTTGCATTAAGGTGTAAATATGACCTCCTTGCTGAGCCCACACAACAGGACTCTTGCATTAAGCTGAAGGAAAACAAGTCCACAATCAATCTAGTATTTCACTATGGCTGAACAGTGTAACATTAAAACAGTATAGAAAGCCTTTGTACAAAGGTTAGGTCTGTATTGTCTAAAACGCTTTCCTGTCACTGTGAGATAACCCTTATTATTTTTTCTTTCAAAAATACTTGCTTTTTGATCTTTTCTATGCAGAAGATCCAATTAATACCCTTTTTCATAGGACATTTGTTTGGTTGTTGAGAAAATTTTCCTGGTATGATATTTGTTAAATGTTTCAAAAATAGCAGTTGCGGTTGTTCTAGGCAGTCTCTTAGCAAATCAGTTGATTTTAACTGAGTTTATCTAGATGATAATAATTTTTTTTCAGGTCTGGGTCTTGTACAGTTTGTGGTTTTACTTTGCATATTTTTCAAATCAATAATATATGCAATTCAAAGTTGGCAACATTCTCAATAATGAGGTGTGGTTTTAGTAGAATAGATTTTGCTTAAGACCAGCAAATTGATTAAATGGATTCACACTCAGCCTAGGAAGTATTTTACCTTACTAGGGAAGTGTGGCACAATCCCATATACACTGAATTTAGAGGGAACATTTTTTATTTAATCAGCATTACATTGATGTTAGAAAAAAACTACCTAAAATTTTTATGTGCCAGATCTATGAAAAAGTCATTTTCACTTTACATTATTAATTTTTATATATATATATACACAATCAATGTAACTGTTCAGAAAGTCAGACATAATATTGTGAGAACAAAAAACCTAATCAGAAATATAAACTTACGTTTAGTTGAAATTATCAATAAACCTTAGTGAATAAAGTTATTGGCCTTCTTTTTGCATTTGTATTTTTTTATAAACCCGGAAGACCTTATGGCATTTTCCTCCTACAGCTTTCCAAGTTACGAAACTGGGAATATGATCGTAACTTATAAATGGTGCAAAGTACATCTGTTGTGATATGTTTATGCAAGCAATAGGTTTGCCAAGAAGCATACATTTTGGATTTCACATCTTAATTTTTTAGCTTAGCGCATGTCTCAGAGTCATACCCTACTGCTGGAATTTATAAATTAAGATAAAAGTGTCCAATAGTCAATATGTTTTAATAAAAATATTCACTTACACAGGTAAGCATTTCCTGTAACTTTTCTTTCCCTATGCTACTCCTTTGCAGATTTTGTTTTGAAATGGCTATGTTTAGAGTAGTTTGCATTCGGCTCTCCTCACTTTGGTGTAACACAGAGTGTTAGTAATCCAGGGCTAATACTTGCTGTCATTTTATTCCTGTCTAGATTCTAAATTACAAGAAAAACACTTTTCAATCCAGCGTGATTTTTTAAATCTGGCAAAATAACCCTAGCTGTAATTTTTCTTCCGAAGTAAAAACCTATCAGCATAATAAGAATTTGCAGTACGTTCAGTCTGTACTAAATAGGTCGGTGTATCTCAATGTAATCAGGAAAAGATTTAAAACTTAGTGAACTAATATTCTTTCCTCAGCTAACAGGCGTACAGCCGTAACTTTCTCCCTGAGCTCTCTGCACGTGCAGGCACGTTCCCTCGCAGCAGCAGTACGTGGGGAGCAGAACAGCCGTGCGCTGGTGTGAGCAGGAGCTGTGACACCCGCCTGGGAAGGACCGGGCTGCGGTTTATCATCGTCGAAGCAAATGAAGCTATTGAAAGTGCCAATTCCACGGTATCTTCCTATTGCGATGCCGTACAGAAATTCCTTTCTTTAATAAGAAAATGCAAACAGCATTTATTGTATCACATAAAAACCATCAATAAGCAGCCCTTGGGTTGTATTTCCCAACATAATAAATATAGATACATGTTGTTGCTGGCCTCCAGGTACTGGTATAGACTTTCCTAATTGGCAAACCTGAACTATTGGAAGTTCGTCTGAGGTTAGTAAGAGTCAGCAAAGGCTTTCGTTTTTTTTTCCGAGTATTGGTATTTCCCAAGCCTAACGCTGCTGGTATTTCCAGTATTTTTTATGAGTGTGTGTAATTAATTTATAAGTACTCTGGTGCTTCAGTGAAGGTTTTATTTTCTTTTGTGGTAAAACCCTACTCTGTTAGCAAGTGGAGGGTCTCTCTGCAGTAACTCGGAGAGGAGAGAGCAGCCCCGTGCCCGGCCGCGCCGGCACTGGGCTGCGGCTGCAGAGGAGGTGCTGCCTTCGCCGCCGGGGCTGGGAAACGACATTTGCAGGATAAATGTAGTAGGATAGAAGTGCTGCGTGACTGATGATGAATGTTGTGTCAATAGTTGTATCCACGTCTTTGTGTTTAATAGGCTTTGATGGACTTTTCTTCCATTAATTTCTCTAATTGCTTTTCAGATCCATTTATGTGTTTGGCTCCCGCAGCATCCTGTGGTAATGAGTTCCACAGTTTAATTATACACTATGTGAAAAATACTTTCTTGTCTTTGTTTTGCACCTACTGTCTAATTCTTTTCTGACAACCCTTTGTTCTTGCATTTGGAGAAACAACAAATAATTGTTTGCCATTTTGCACTTTTGCTGCCATACATGATTTTCTATACATCTGCTACGCCATCCTCTCTTTCCCAAATTGAATAGTGCTTTATTTTATCTTCCATTGAACAGAACCTCTCCCAATTAGTTAACCATTCTTGTCACATTTTTCATACCTTTTCTAGGTCTTCTAAAACCTGTTTGAGATAGGATGCCAGATATGCAAACTGTGGCTCTTCCATGGGAGTTTTATTGGCATAATGACATTTTCCATTGTCATCTACGCCTTTCTGCATGATTCCTGCCTGTACCTTCGCTTCCCTTCTCCCCTCCTGAGCACTAAGCTGCTGTTGAAAAGCACCCATAAAGACTTTTTGCTTTGTGTGTGTCATTAGGGCTGGCTTGCTCAACCTGGCATTACCTTGCATTTATCCGTAACGGCAGCTTCCTCCAGCCGTTGCAGCAGTGCTCCGTACTGTGAGGCTGGGCTGGAGCTCCTCGCAGCCAGATTGCCTTTACATTGCTCCCCATAGTTGTGCATTGCCGATGAACTTTGTCACCTCCTTCTGTACCACTCTTCAGCCTGGGAAAATGTTGAACCCTGCCCAGCAGAGATCTCACGGCGGCTGCGCCGATAACCTTCCTGCTGAAAAGCGACCACTTCCCTACCCCTCTTCTCCCGGCTCTTCGTTGGGGGGTGTTGGTGTCAGCTCCGCTGAGGTGGGTGATGACCCTCTGAGGTGCCACTGCCCCGAGGAAAAGCAATGTCGTCTTTTCTCCATTAACCCCATTTTTCAGTATGTCTCCTCATCTGGTACTTCACCAGCGTCCAGCTGTTTGCCCGATGTGGAAGTCATGTGTAATGGTCTGTGTGAGCGCTGCTGGGGCTGTTCCGAAAAACTCGTATTGCACCTTCTGCCTTCCATTCCCCTAATTCTGAGGCCAACTTAAGTGCCAGGTAACAAATCAGCAATTTCATATTTGATCTCCTTGAGAAGCTGGTGTTTAAGTATTTCTGTCATACACATGATGAAGTTCACAGGCTTTCACTGGAGTATCTTGATTGTTTTTTCAGAATGTTGAATTGTTTGCTGTTGAGCATGTATGTCTATCACTGTTGGGTCTGGCACCCTTCACCGGTGTGTTTGCCCTCCGAGCTGTCCTCCCCCCGCCCTGAGCTCCGTGGTCACAGGTGATGTCCCCACAGTGGCCGCAGGGCATGGGTGGACCTCCTGATCTCCATACTGCTGCGTCTTCACTGCTCTGTTACCTTCCTAGATAAGCTGATCAGGTCTCTTCATTAGAGTACAGATCTGGTGGAAGTACTCTTGCTGTCTGAATTTAGGCACATAACTAGATGTTTAGATGTGTGTTTAGAGGGTCCTGTAACCTGAGATGAGCAACATCCAAAGGACGGAGAAGTACAGTCAACATGTGCGCAGTCTTCCCTTCCCCAACGTTACGTGGATTTGCTGTGATACACACAGGGAACTAATACGGGCCTGAGAACCTAGCGAGGATGCTTTAGTATTAAGTACACTGGAACTGAGTATGGGTTACAAGGTGGATGGCTGCGTCACCTGCTCTCAAAAGATGAAGCATTTTACACCCAATTATGAGTAATACTTTGTAATACTTCAAACTATGTGGGATTTCCAATCAATAATGGAAAAAATGTATTTTCAGTACCTGTATGGAAGGAAAATAGCAGGACTGTGACGAGAGGCGATGTCTCGAGGCAGTAGCACAGGAATGGGAGTCCCGCGCTGGTGGGCAGTGGTGGGTGGTCTCTGCTCTGCGCTCCGTCGGGGTGGGGGTGTTCCCCATCCCTCTTTTCCATGCACAGCTCCGCTTCTCTGTGTGGCTTCTCCTCCTCAGTCGGGATGGTGCCTGTTTGGGTTTGCTTCCTTCTGAAAGAAGGTTTATTGGTAAATTGTGTGGTGGTCAGTCATGACTGGAGGTCCTTTGTTGTGGGTCTTGGCTTGATGGCTGAAACCGAACAAATCCTCATCATGTGCATTGTGTGCCGAGTACAAGCAGCAAATTCAGCTGTGAGAGTGTGTGCAATGTAACAATATGGTTTTTTCTAGATAAATATAACCCTGCATGTTTATCAGTGCAAATCCACCCCTTTTCCTATGTTTATCAGGTGATTTACTTCCTGCAGGTATCCGTGGTGAAACAGGACCTCAGGGAATTAAAAAAGAAACTGGTAGCCTCTGCGAGAGTCAGTTTAGGGGAAGAGGCTTAAAGGAAATGATCTGGGGAGGAAAAAGCTGGATGGTACCGGGCGGCTGAGAGCAGGGATGCCCAGGGGGACCGCTGCTGGTGGGAAGCAGCCCCATGCCCACCAGCACGGCCAGCCTGTGCCCTGCTGCGGCAGCAGCCATGTCCTCCCTCCCTCTTTCCCACCTCGCTTGGAAAGAGAAAAGAAGGATGACTCTGAAACCCGCCTCTGTTGAATGAGATTGTAATCCTTCAGTTAAACAGCTCTTCAGCAGGGAGGTGAGACTGTCTCATGCTTTGCTTTAGAAAATACCACCTTGTATCACAGGGAAACAGATCATGAGAATGATTACTTGCTAACAGAATAAACTCTGTCTGTGTTCACATATATACATACATATATATACCCAGACAGATAAAATAATAGCTATCTATTGTAACAAATACGAGTAATGCAAAATCTTTAACAGAAATTAATCCTCTCAGATGACAAAGAAATTAAGATCAGGTCACCTAAAATGATGGGATTTCTGCCAAAGCCCTTTAAATGCAGTGTATTGTCCCTAATGTGCAGGCAGGGTCAGTATGTGGCTCTTAGACAGTAAGTGCTAAGAGGTAAGAGATACCTCTTATGACTGATAAATATTGAAATTATTGTAATGGGATTCATAATGAAATAATTGGCGGTTTTCTTCTTTTCTGTCATTTCTTAGGTGAAAAGTACTTTGTAGAGTTTCCTGTCCATTTTCTAGGGTTAACAGATGGAGTGGAAAACCAAAAGCCTCAAAGCATGGGCTCTGAGGCTCTACATCCAGTTAAAATATTTCAGCATGATGAACTTCAGAGTCTTTCTTTATATTTTTCAAGAAATGTCAACATTTGTATATATTCTGAAACTACGTTCCTTCTTTAATTTGATGAACTTGCTGCATAATGATAATTGTGAATTTGGTTGAAAATTCTCATCAGTTTAATGGCTCACCGAGAGGGACATGATTATCTTAGGAAACCACATAATCTGTTATTTTAACTCAAGGATGCCTTTTAGCTGATTTGTTCCTATACCTGTTTTCTCTTACTCATCTATTACATCTTCATATGTTCCAGCTAATCTAAAAGAAGCCATAAACATCGTTAAGGTTCCCGTTTGTGCTTTGAATACAAAGGGAAGCAGGGTAAAAGCGGACTGTCCCTATCCCTGGGTGCAGGTGCTCCACCTGCCCTCCTTCTCCTGGTCCTCAGCAGGGGCTCAGCCGCAGCTGGTGGCTGCAGCAGGGCTCCTGGGAGGGTGGCTCTGGAAGAGTGGGTGTGAGGGTTGTGGACACCCTCTTCGTCCCGTTGCTTAATGCGTCCATGAGCTGGAGCACCGCTCCGTTTCACAGGTGTCTCCAGTTCTGGAGTGCTGCTGTAAGCAAAGAATTAACTGGGTTAACTCCTATTCCTAACTAGACAACCATAAAGAAAAAGTTTATTAAAACTGACTGTAAATGATGCAAATCTCTCATTAAATGTTCCCAGGCAAGCAACAATGTGTAGGCTTACCTCATAAAGATTAGAGACTAAGGTAGAGGGTAATTGTGGTTTGCATCCAAATGTAATAAACTTCTGCTGTTGGGGTGGGTGCAGACTGCTGAGCTCTGTGGGAAGGGCAGCTGTTTCTTCTTTCTGCTGTAGCTGAAATGCTTGGATTTACCTACACATCCTATCAGCTAACCTTAGTTTAAAGCTTGAACTTCTAATCTTTTTGCCCAACTAGTATCATGAAACACGGCAAAGGAGAGCCCCAGCTACACTGTGAGCACTGGTGGCCGGAGTCTGCAAGACACTTCTGACATCTGCACCGCTGAGAAAACCTGCTTTATTTTGTCTTTCCCCCCTGTTCTTATGTTCTGGTTTTCATAGTTCTTCTTCATTTGACTTAAACCTGAGATAGCAAATGTTGAGAGAGAAAAGGAGGCAGGACAAGTCAATAGTACTCAGAACTAACTTTTTCTTCCCATCCTTTCTTCTAATGATAGTACAAAGAGAACCTGGCAGACGTACAGGTAATTTCCAACTCTTTGCCTTGAAATCTGAAGTTTCAAAAGGACATCGAGGTTGTTAAGGCTCATATAGTAAAAAACAATTAGTAAAGTAAACTCCATTCTATAACCTAGTCAATATAGGGAAGACCTTTTCGCCTTATATCTGCAGAGGGACGGGGTATCCTTCTGCACTGTTTCTAATCTGTATGTTAATCCTTTGCTACAGTTTGATGCTAATGAGATTAGAGACTTAAAACAATGCTGGATTACATTATTTAACGTACAAGACAACTTCTGTAACCATGGTTTCATTTGTGTGCCTTTTTCACAAGAAGAGGGGCTTTCTTTTCTATAGGGATAAATATATTTGTCAGGAAATTCTGATAAAGCCTGAATCTCATCTTGTTTGTATTACTGTAAAAACAACCTAAATCCATTAACAAAACCAACAGACTTTTTGTATTCCAGTGTCATTTTGAAGCACTGTTTGGTCCATAGTGAAGGCTGAGAACTATTATTCAGAGGGTAGTTACAAAAATAGCATATCCATTGTCACTGAGGGTTTTAGATGTCTAGTATAATTTCTCAAGACAACTAAGCGGTGCGCAGAGATGTGCTGAACTTTGGAAATATTTTTGCTGGACAGAAGCCTGGAGTACCAAATGCAGATGAGGGTAGGAGAGTGGCTTTGGCAGGCTGATGATCAGAGGGCTGGACTTCAGCAGGGAGCACTGTGGCCCCGCTCCTGGGAGCATGCACCATCTTCTGCTTTGGGGTCTCTCTCAGAAGATGGGGGAGATGTCACCCAGTACAAAGGTATCATAATCTGCTCTTCAGTGATTAAAGCGGCTTACAATCAAAGTAGGTAGGTTTAACCCAGGATTGAAAGGCAAGCAGAAGCGCACAGAAGCAAAGAATACCATTTTCAAAAAGCCCTGTTGATTTAAAAGGTAAATGCATTAGTGCATGACAATTTTCTCTGTCAGTGCCAGGAAGAGAAGCAAGCCTTGTGCTTCATGTACCTGACTGCCTGCTCCAGGCTGCCCGTGCAGCTAACACACTCGTGGAAATTAACGCCATTGTACCTTTTGTTGGGACTGTATTTTGCTCTTCATCTTTCATTCTTCTGTGTTAATGGAATTGCCATTTTCACATTTAATGCATATTTTTACAACCAGAAAAGCACTTCTGGTCATTTCAGAATAACTTTATTTTGCTTTGCTCTTGCAGAGGAGAAAAACATTGCAACTTCTTCCCTTCTAAATTTAAGATCAAATCACTGTGAAATTGTCTCTTATATTGTTTTCAGCTGTTTACATACAGTCTATATAGCATAACATAATAGCCTGTTCATCAGCTTGGGAAGCAGGAAGGAGAACAGAGAGCACATTTATCTTGCAGAATTTAGACCAGCAAACTGAAGAAGCTATTTTAACCATACGGCAGAAGGTTTAAAAGCACTGTAGAAGATAGGCGAGCAATTATTTTCCAGTACAGGCAAACGTACATCATCCCATCAGATTATGTGAGACAAGCAGAACCTGCCATGGGCTTGTAAAAGCTTAGCTAAGCTTGTTAAGGACAAGAATAGCGCCTTTGCCAAAATCTTAAGTAAATATGGTTGGAAGCTACACAGCTCAGCGAAGACAACATCGAGTAAAAGCTCCCTGGCTGCTGTGCCCCTGTGCAAAGAAAGATCCCTGATGCTGTGAACCTCGTAAGCCTGTGCACATCTGCAAGAGGCAATTCTGTCTGGTACATGAAGTGCCCGTTTGATTTGTATTGCTTTGATGATCAGAGGGCTGGAGCACCTCTCCTGTGAAGACAGGCTGAGAGAGTTGGGGTTGCTCAGCCTGGGGATCACATGGCTGTTTGGTGGCATTGACCTGTGTTCACGCAGTGCCGTGGTACCTCCTGCTGCTGGTGGTTGACTTGGGACGTGAAAATCTGAACTTGTGCTCTACCTGATCACTGCAACCGCTAAGCCACTTCTGGTACGTGCTTAAGGTCAATATGGAGTTTGGACTGTTGCCTTCGCAGAAATCAACCTGGGCATTTGACTGGGGCTTAGGTGTATTTACTTATTGTAGCAGTATTTTTAGGCTGCAGTTGATGCCTTATTCCTGATTCTTTTCAACTTACTTATTGAGGGATGTTTAAAGGAGGAATACATACACTTGAACGTAAAAGTGAAACCAGACAAAATATTTTTTCCTGTGAAGGATCTCTACCAAATGTTCCCCTCCTAGTGCTGGGTATTTCAGTGTGTGGCTCTTGCAGCCCTGGGGGCTGCTCGGTGGTCTCAGGTTGGGAGGATGCTGTGAGAAAGGCACCCAAAGGCATCCTCTCCAAGAACCACCACCGCACCCAGCTGCCACTCTTTCCTCATGTCCCGTGAGGAGCACCACTGCCACCCTCCTCACATTGAGCATAATCATCTCAATGTGGTAAATTTTCTTTCTCTCTTATTGAAGGAAATATCAAATTACCTGCAGATTAAAATCTGTGGTTGTGGTTCTGTAATTACTGCTGTTGGCCTCTGTTAGGAAGACCTCATCTTTCAAATGTAATGTCAAGAGGCGTAATTTTTTTGTCCCTTATTACCCACAGAGTTCACATGGTTATGGTTGGTACCCTGGGAAGTTTTAAAAGCTTTATGTGTCCATTCTCTAATTTTCTCTACTTCTCTCATTTTGTTTTTTCTCTAGAAAACAAAATTTCACTTGACTAAGCTAAAATACCCTTTCTTGTCTAGGTGGTTGTCCTACCACGGCTGTGTATCACTTAATTTAGATTATTGCTTCTCTTTAGAAGGCTTTTAAAATTGTTTTTAGTCTCCAGAAATTGTACTTAAAGACTATTAAGGACTAATCTCCCTGGAGATTTCAGGACTCCCAACTCCTGTTGTTTGTGGCTCTCCACATGAAGTGTTTATTTCTTTGTAGTGCAGCATAATTTAAGAAGAACAACGGATTCTGAAATATTTACATGTAGACATTTTCTGAAGATGAAAATGTATAACAAAAACTGATCATCCGTGTATCTGACAACTTTCTATTCCTAAAGCGTATAAGAGAACATGGTAGATCTGGCCAGAGCTGTCAGATGCTATAGGCTTTGTTAATGAAATTTTCATCACTGACATGTCAGCCAAACATTAAGGCTGGATTTCTGAAATAGTTGCAGGAGCTCTCTGGCATATTTTAGGATGCTCTCTTGCATCCTCCTTGTTGTTCCTGGGGCCGTGCTGCTCTCCTGCCCGTGCCTGTTTCTCAGAACTTGTGCCATCCCACTACTGTGCACTTGGGGCTCCCCCGGGTTACTGATGGCCATGGCTGCCTTAGCAAGGCCTGGGGCACGTAGGAAAGGAACTGGGGAGCAGAACAGCTGGCCCAAAGGATCTGCTATCCACAGTATACTTCTTTCAGGTGCCGTATTTTGGGTGGCTGTGGTGCAGTCCCATGTGCTCTTGCCCATTAGCTGGTGGGGTGCAGCGCGTGCCGTCCTTGAGCACCGTGTCCAGCTTAGTTTCTGCTGGAAGCCTCCAGTTCAGGTGCTCCGTGACCTCCCTGTGGTGTAAACCAAGAGATGATAAAGAGCTGTCTCCAGGAGATCCTCTTGAATTCACACCTGCTCCAAACCAGACATCTAATGTGGACGCACGTGAAATGTACCGTGTAGTATTGTCATGGAACTGATTTATAGATTTTAAGCCTTGAAGAAACCATTAATGATCATCTAATCTGATGTGCCGCATAATCTGACTGTGTAATTTTTGTATCCGGTCCGCAATTTCTTTTTCAGCTAAAACACATCTTATGGAAAAGAAATCCATCTTTACCTGAAGACTCACATGTGACACAGGAAACCATGGATGGACTCTTCCAGTGTTAATTAAAACTGACTTCTAAATCTGTATTGAAAATTCAGTCATTGTATCTGTACGTATTTTGGTAGTTTAAAGAGTCATTTCCTTTCAAAAATATTTTCCCTCAAGTGGGTACTTTTTAGGTCAAGTTATATCAGCCCATTCTAATGACAGATTGGGTAAAAGCTGACATATCCATTTTAGATAGGAGATTGTAGGAGTGTTTTTATCAGTGTGATATCACTTTAGCTTAGTAGGCCATCCAAATATACATAATAACTTCGTGTGTTACCATGATATTCTTATCTGTATACTTGAAAAGAAAGAAGAAACATGGATTAACTGAAGAAAAGTTAAGATAGAGCAAAAATATTAATAATAAGCTGGAAGATTTAAAGTTCTTGAACTTAGTCTTTAGCCTTAAACAAAACAAAATCAGAAATCTGTCTTGATGTGTTGACAGTCCTGAGTGGGAGACCTGGAACTGTAAGTGTTTGGCTGGCACAGGCACCAGGAGAGAGAAGAAGTAGATGAAGCATAGTGTCCATTTATACTGGAATGGATACTGCCCACCTTTTTTTCCACACTGCAAATACTAAGTGATAAATGACATTCTTGTAATAATAGTAGCAAGATACTGGTTTCCATTAAGAATTAGTGGTTATAAAGTGGCCACTTCTAGTTACTGAGAAATTTTTAGCAGAGCTGGAAACAGAAACTCTAGCATGCTGTATGCTATAGGGGCCATACTTAAACTGCTGGAGATTAATTTGATTACCTAATCTAATCAAGTTGTTTGCATAGCTACCTAATTTCTATTATTCTATTAGCATTAGAATAAGACAAAAAATATGCATAAATAAAAAGTTATGTTCAAATAAAATGAAGCCAGCAACTATTCTTTCCCAGTCATCAAAGCCAATTAAAAAGTTAGTCACATGTATTGCTGTATTTTCATACAAGAACTATCTAAAATACCTTTAAAAAATCTATTTAAGTTCCAGTTTATGTGTTATATTAATTCATTATAAAGCCTTTTAGTTAATTCACTTTACCCTTAAAGGTTTAGGACTTTACAATTTTAATTAAATTTCATTTCATATACTACATTCATTAATATATTCCTTTCAAAGCATTTATAATTCATTGTCTTTATCCATTTTACAGTTAAAAATGTTACTGTAGTTTATATCTCAATAATAAGCAGCAGCTGCCTCTCCAAGCAACACTAAAAAGACACTGAAAAACCTCCAACCTTATCTCAACATTTCTTTTTACTCCTTGCATCCTAACAGTGCTTCCAGAGTTGTCAGTGACTCAACAGAAGAGTTTCTTCATGGCAGGCAGCATCCCTGACCTTGCTAATTCTTCCCATTACCGTAAGCTGAAGTACATTTGGTAAAGCCATCAATAGTCATGCAGCAATGGGAGGTCATGTTTTTTCCAAGCAAAGAATTTATGTAGAGGATTACTTCATAATTCTGCTTTTTTGCTGAAACAGAAGTGACTATTTTTGGACTAGGTACATTCATGGGAAGCTCTGCTATGTTTGGGGTGGCTGTACAATTGGTCAGGTCCTTACTAGGACTCTATTTGCATTATTAATGTGTTTTTAACAACTGATGTGTGAAGAGCAAGCTGAGAATGTTTAGCACAATTACCATTCAAATGAGAGTTACAAAATTTCAGCATCTGGTAGTATTGCCAATGGCCAGCTAAAGACCTCCCACTAAGGCAAATCTGTGCAAAAAACCAGAATTCTTTCAGTGGAAAATTAAGTGGAAAAGAAAGAAAGGATGTGCAGGTCTGATGTTCGGTTTAGAAACAAATACCAGAAAGAGAGGGTGTGCAAGTCTCATGTTAGGTATAGAAACAAATACCAGAATTTATAGGTAAATTTAAATTTGGAAGGCTCTGTGGCCAGATAAAAATATTCTGGTTTTAATTCAGAATTTTATGTTCAAAGGAAAAAGGAAACCAACATGCTTATTTTAGTTTGTCTTAGGGATGCATAAAATCTCTCCACAGATGTTCCCAGTAGATTAGTTATGCCGAGATGGAAAGGCTGATTGACGTCTTTGGAAAATAAAGGAAGTATGAACTACAGAACACAATTAATAACTCCAAATCCCATTTGAGACTGCCTCTGTGTATCAGTTTTATTGAGGGAGTGTGGAGTATGAGCTCCCGAGTTACAGACCAGGTCACGGTGCAGCGTTGCGGTCAGGGTTCTCACTGGCGGTGCAGTACTGGCATGCCAAGCGCAGCGTTTAATGCATCACTACTCAGATTTGCCATCAGAAGCACAATCAAGACTTGCAGATTTGTATCCCTGTACTTGAGGGATAAGCGGGCAAGACGGATTTCCCACAGCCTTTGGAGGAGTGGTTCTTCTGGGCTGTGCCCCCCTTTGCTGGCATCCCCCTCTCCCCAAAGCTCAGGCAGCAGCCGAGGTTAACAGCTCTGCAGGAGCCTCTGCCATGCTGGGTTCCTCATCCCCTCCAGGATCCCGTTGGGAGCAGGGACCCCGCTCCCTGCCTGGGGATGTAAAGTCCCTCCGCTCTGCCTCAGCTAGCAGTCTCCATCCCCACTGCGGGATTTTCGCTTAGCCTGTCCTTTCCCACCAGTTAGTTCGTTTCTGATGGTCTAGGGTGAGCTTCTATATGGACAAGTGGGGATTAATCTTGATTAATCTTTATGTCTCTCACGATGTTCAAAATCTCGTGATCCCACTCCACGTCTTGCTGCTGTGAAGGTACAAAGCTGGGTGTTTCTGTGGCTTGCAGCGGCTCCCACCAAACTGTGCTCAGCTGCAGAGCCAAGGGGTGCGGGCTCAGTGGACGTTCTCCTGACGAAGGAGGCAGAGACTGGGCTTGGTGGTGGGAAGCTGGGGCAGAGGGGTGCGTGATTCTCAAATGTCCCTGGGAAAATATATTCAGCAAACAGTACCATTTTAAGGTAGTCCTTTTTTAGAAAAGATTCACTTTCTTGTCACTTCTGATTATCTCGGCATATAAACAAATGTTGATGTCATGTTAGACTCGCACATTGCCTTAGGTTGCGGTGCTGAAAGCCTAAGAAGATAATTGAATTCCAGCAGTGGCATCAATTTGATCAGTGCTCTAAATGGACATTCAAATTAGCATCTTTCCTAACATAGAATAATTATGCCAGAAATTAGAGATGAGATGCTGGCAAGTATTTGCATCATATTTTCAGCCTAAAGGGCATAGCTTTTCTAATGCTAATATTCTACCTTGCTGCATTTGTAAAGGTTTTGTTTCTTACAAGTTTTGGGTATCAATGTACACGCACGCTGGCTGTGAATGCTCAGCAGATCCCAACTGAGTATCGAGTAGCACCACTCCATCAGCGGTGGGAGCACTGCTGATTTATACCACTGAGAATCTGTTTTCTGTTTTCTTACATTTCCACCGCATCTTTTATTTCTGAAAAGCCACGAGAGCTTCATAAGCTATTTTTCTTTCACATATCTATCTAGGTAACACTTTCATCATTGCACTTTATAATTTCTCTGTTTTCCTCTGTATTCATGTAACTGTAGAGGAGGGTCTACACCCCGGGATAGTGTAGGTACTCATAGCATATGCTCATAATTGCCCTGATCTGGGTCTCACTCATGCTGAGGACCACTGCAGTCAACATCATAATTCATGCAGACATGGATGACCGGGTCTTCGACGCTTCTGCATTCGTGTCCCCGTGGGAGTGGAGTAAAAAGAGCAGATTGAGTTTTCAACAGCAGTAGGGTGCAGTGATGTCAGACAACATGCATGATCTGCTCTTGCTCTTCATGGGCTTGAAGGGTCTGTGATGTTTAGGGACAGCAATTATACTAAAACCTTTCAAGAGAGAATAATATGCACTCGCACTCACCCACTGACCATGAAGAAGTCATCTCAAACACAGTCTAATCTTTTATTATAGAATTGCAATCAATATTGAAAAACAAGTAGTTTTGATTTGTGTTAATGTTGGTAAATCCTTCAATGTTAGAGAAAGTGCTATTAAACAGGTTAGAATTTGCTTGTCCTGTAATAAGATGTTTAATAGCAAATAAGTGGTTGCAGTAGCAACAAAGTAAATTTATTTGTGTATCTCCAACCGCCTCCTGCCTCTTAGTGTTCCGTATTCTATTCAAAACTGATAAACATCTATTTCTTAGTTACATTGGCCTTTCAGCATTATTATGCCTGTAAAATTTTAGGATAATTTTGTTAGCTAACCCTCTTCCTCCTTCTTTGCAGTTAGATACTTGTAGCTGAGGGATCTATTTCTACAGAAAGGAATTCATAAAATGAAAAAATAAAGAGATCAGAATTCCAAATGTCAAAATTCCATATACCCAAAATACATAGCCTTGCTTCTTACATTTATAGCTGTGAACATGTGATAGTGGCTATAAAAGGAAGCGGATTTTGAGGTATAAAAAGGCTAGTATTGCACGGTTCTTGATGAAAGTAAAAAGTTACAATTATGATGTCAATAACTTTTTTTTATTTTACTTCGTTTTGAGTCGATGATATTGGACAAGTCTGATTGACTTCATCTGCTTCTGAGAAGTGTAATCCATGAAAATTCATTGGCTGGCATGTCTTATTGGTATTATGCAATAGAATATATGAATAAAATTATGTAGTGAACTATAGGAATAAATATAGGAAGAATGTGGTTCTGTCATCATAGATACCATCCTGAGAGCAGTGACAGATCACGGAGAGCTCTAGCTGTGTTTGCAGCTCGGAGGACATTTCATTGAGGTGCAGCGTTGCCAGAGGTGCTGATGCTTGTTGTTGTTGGGCGGTGCTGGGGTTGCCCTTGGCTCATGTAAAAATAATGGCCACTTCTGGGAAATAATGATCCTTACTTTTTTGAACAAACCATTTGTTTGTCTTTCACGCTTGATGTTTTAAAATATTGTTTACCTTTTCTCAGCCTGCTAATTTTCCTTTGTTAAAGAACCAAGGCTCTTTCAAGCTCTGCAAATATTATTTTATTAGTGTGCCTAATGTTCATCTGATTTGAATGCAGAAGTAGGCTGAAGGATATTCAATAAAATATATGATTACAGGAGAAAGCAGCGCTTCCTATGCTATTACAGATTTGCACTGGAATAGAGTAATAACTAAATCAGTGCCATTTTTCAGACTTAACCCTTCAGGAAATAGTGTTTCTTCACCTTGGTTCTCTACTTCTCCATTGTTCTGCCTCTGCTTGGTAAAAACCCAATCTAAGCCTTTGTTGTTTTGGGGCTGCCGCACTACCTTCGAACTATAAAAAATACTCGTCTTCCTTTTTTAATTGCTATTCACGTAACTAATTCCACAAATCCAGTGATACTACTTATAAGAATGGGCAACTCACATAAACAGGATGGTGCGGTGTAGGCTCCCTGCTGCGGATCGTGGAAGTGGAGAACACGGAGGAGGTTGTCTTCTCAGACTGTAGAGTATTTGCTGGAAGACTGATAGACTTCATGATTCTGACTTAATTCCTTTTGTAGCAAAGCAGCATTGAATTGTTTTACTATAACTCTCCAGTGGCAAATTATTTCAACAATTCCATGAGCAACCACATTTGCACAGTCTGATTGGCTACCCTAAAGGCAGAACCGATTTAGTTATGCTGGTATGCTAATACGCACAGAAATACGGACTCACCTTTCAAGACATCAGAGTACATAGTCCTTTTAAAGCAATGAGGTCGGTGTGGTCAGATCTTATGTTAAAAGTGGTGGGTGACAGGTCTGTAATTGTCAGATTTAGCAAGTTAGCAACATTCAGATGCTTCCTAATAGTGAGGAAGCATTTCATGTGACAATAAATACCATGCTGAGTGTAATGATCACCATGATGGACTGTAGTGCGGCTCTGGAAGCCTTCCAGAAGATCAGATTTTGCATCATTATGTGCAGTTCCTTGTAACCTAACGGAAAATGACCTGAAAATCTGTTGATTAGAAATTCAGTATAAGAACATCTTGCTTGCATTGCTAATATAAAATGTACCTGTGAATATACGCTTTTTCCCAGGGTGTGTATTTTAGAGCTTACAATGTTTTGGTAGCTTTGTGGCACACCTTGCTGAGAGGTGTTATTTTGTGTCACAATATTCTGGTCAAAAGGAAGATTTGCTCCTAAGATTGCATAAAGAACTATGAGTGCACTAGTGACTGGAACTCGCTTCAGTTGTTTAACAGTTTCATTTAAAATAAAATTGATCATTACCATTTATTATTGTATACAGGTGCTTAAGAGTCTTGAGAGCTCATTGAAATAATGCTTAGCTATTACTAGTTTTGATGTTTATGTGCCTGCGCAGGATTACCCCATTGCCTTTGGCACATGTGCACACATACAGCCCCCCCCCCCCCCCCAATTAGTGCTTTTGCCTATTGAGATTTGAAGGCAGACCTTAAGATTCGAGATGTGGGTATTTAAATGAACCGCTATGGGAGGAGTGGCTGGTTTGTGTTCATGCTACAACTACCGATTTCTTGGGTAACCTCGGCTGTGGGCAAATCATTGTGCCTCTGTTCTGCTAGTGGTGAGAGGACAGGAGAAGCCATAAAGTGAAGTTGCATTAATAAGTGTCACGTTTCTCGGTAAACCCGTACCATCCACTAAACTCTTAATAGTCTTTACTAAATTCTGCAGTGTACCGAACAATATTTTATTACAATTTTTATTTTCATATGAAGCATTTTAAGAAAATAGGGGTTGAACTATCCCAGAGCACACTTAGGGTTTTGAAACTTCCAAGCAAACAGTTCAGAACTGCTGCTGTGAAGCCTGTTCTGAAGTTCGCAGTGTTGCCCGTGGCAGTGACCTGGGTGGACAGACAGCTCTTCAGCTTAGCTGTTGTCCTGCTCAGAAACTGTCTCAGCTTCTCTCTCCAAAAAGTAGATGTGGTGACACGTCCTCTGCAAGCTGCCAAGCTCTGTGGAAAACTCTGTGGTTGAGATTATTGATAACAACAACACTAGCATGGCGAGAAGTGGTGCTCGTGCATGCTCACCGTGCCTGTACTGCTCCCTTTACTGTAAAAGTGACCTTGAGCTGCCTCCACTATTCTTCGTAATGGAAAGTATTCCAGTGCCTTTATTCTTTTTGTTTCCATGGTTTGTTTTTTTTTTTAATTTTTCCGCTTCCCCTTCCTATATTCCCTTTGTCTATCTCTGGTCAGCTGGTGAGCAGAACTGGTATGCTGTGGCGTAGGTGTCGATTGTGAAAGAGAAGCTGTAGCATCCATGAAAACATCCCTTTTCGAGTACCACATCACCGTCTAATAGTTAACATCTGGAGGATGAGAGGCAGCCCCACTGGACTCCTGCTTTCCATGAAATCCTGTCTGACATGTCCCTGTTCTATCTTCGTTATCCCTCTGCTAATCTTTCTCCATGCTCTGGGAAGTGCTGTTCGTGGAGCGTCACCCGCTTGCTCACCCGCTGAGCAGCATTTCTGTTTGAAGACCCCCACACGGCTGTGGGTGTTTTCTGCAATCTCAGCGCTTTTCTCCTTCCCCATGAACACCATCACTCCCGCTGGCTGCGGGCTCGCCGTCTGCCTGGCGCCTTGTGCGGGGCTGGCTAGCAGTAGCCTTCACAGACGTACTGCGCACACCAGTATTTCCTCCAGCTCTTGTATTATTTCTCGTCCCGTTCTTCTCTGCGGCGTCTGAGTTCTCATCAGCACCTGCTGAGCCAAGATTGGTGTTTGCCGAGTTGATCCAGATCACCTGAAGGAGATTTGTGATAGAGCCATAGAACTTATTGGTAGAAAATTGCACCTCTTTACCCTCTTCGTCTTCCTTTTAAAATCTGCTGTTGTGCAAGATGTGTGACACACCTTCCGTTGTTTTATCTGTCTGCTTTTAGTGTACTTAAGAAAGACTTATCATAATTGCTATCCCAAATTTGGAGTTGAAGCAGTTCTACTAAACCCATCTCTACAAGATCCCCCTCACCGTCATTAAAGATGACTCCTCGAAGGATTCAAGGGAGAAGAGTCAGAGAGAGCAATGAAATAGGAGATTTCTTATGTGCAGAAGTCACACCATGCCGAATGCCAGCACCAGTGGACCTTGCAGGACGGCCTTCCCAAGGATGCACTCCGAACAAATGCATCTTTGTGGGAAAGCTGTGAAGTGTAAAGCTGGTCTGTGAGCTCTCTTAGATCCTAGATACCTTACAAGAGAGCTTTTGGATTTATAAAGACTCTCTGACCAGAAGTGAATTGGCATTCGTTGCTGAAGGGTCGCTACAATGATCTCGTGTCTCTGCACATGCTAAAAGATAAGATAAGTACGAGCAGCCTGCGAGCGAAGGAGCAGAGCAGATTGCAGAAGACTGTCTTTCAAAGTGACAAGGTTATTGATGACTTTGAGCAAGTCCAGATGTCACACAAAAGCGTCCAGTCACTTGATTACTTGAACTTGAAAAACATACTTCTGCCAACTGCAGCTAGATGCAATTCCATAATTAGAGACTAATCTTAAATAAATATTTCCATATTTATTCTTATCATCATCCCTGGGGATGAGTGTATCAGCCAGCTGAGGTGTTCCTTGTTTTTTGTCAGTGATGGGTGGTCTGTCCATTGCTGAGAAGACCAGATGTGGCAACAAACACATTTTGTATAACTGAAGCTAATACTCTGCTGCCAGAGCTAACCACACTGGAGAATCCTTTTCTAAAACAGGTCCAATTTGCATTTTTTCTCTTGTTTGTAAGCAGATGCAGAACTTTACTCCCTGCACTGGCTGGCTACATTTCACCTGAATTTGTAGTCTTCGCTGGAAGTCATGGAACCTGCACTGCTGCTATTTACTCTAATTTGGTTTCATGAACCTAACCTAGCTCTGGGCCCCAGGCTTTCAGTGCACCGCATTTTCCCAAACTGAAATTTGCATTATGTGGCTCTCTTTCTTCGAACCAGCTATTTTATCCTCACTGTGGAAACCTGTGATAACATAGCATGTAGGAAAAATTCTCAGAACAAGCTGTGTACAAGAAAAGCAGCTAGAAATAATGTTATTTTTCTTAGCTTAGTAGTTTTCTGTGTGGTGCTGATGGTGTTGGAGCTGTGTGTACGTACGTTTAGTGAGCCCATCTGTAAGTATGTCACGGGAATTTTGGCTGAATGAGGAATGGAAGCTTTGGCAATCTTACCTACCTTTGTTTTTAGCCTGGTATGAGTGATTTCTGTGTCTCTGGGTCGTCGTCCCCCCCCGCCCCCCTGATTTTGTTTTGGTTTGGTTTTTGTTTTCACTATCATCAAACCCCCAGTTTTATAACACTTTTCCCCAGTCTTTTTTGTTATTTTTTCCTTTGCTGCATTAAGATGCAATTATGTACTTTAGCTAATTGCTAGTTACTTAATGTCAAAATGCATAATGTGTCTGAAATGTCCTCTATTTTTCTCTGTCAAAATCGTATGTAGCGCAGGAAAAAATGCAAGCTATTAAGGTCTTGTCGAAAATTTACCTAAAAAGCTAATTTTTTTCTGATGGAACATATATCACATTCTTGGCTACAATGTTATGATTATAGGCATTTAAATTGTATAAACTATTCCTATTACATATCCTTAGTTCTTGAGGCACTTGATGTGTTGGACTTATTTACTCAGAATTATAAATTCACATTTGGTTGGCACATACTTAGGGCCTGATAAAGCTAGAAACGTTTTTACAGACTAATGTAACTGGACAGCAGCAAGTGCCAAAAAGCATTAGGAAAATGGAAATCTGTTCTGTTTCACAGCTGAATTTACCCTTTTATAGACACTGAATGTGTTTGAATATTTTATTTCAAATATGTGTGAGGTAAGTGGTAAAAAGTTTAAATCAATAAATGGCATAATTAATGGCAGATATAGTAATGGCACACCTGGTTGAAGTATGTTTTCTTTTTAAAAAAAAAAAAAAGAGTTTTTATCAATTCGCATTGGAAGACTTATATTTTTGTCACATCATTTATGGCACATAAAAAAATATTCTAAAAGAAAATGAGGAAAGGTACAGAGTCATTATTTGGATGAGGGCATGCTGGGAAGAGTGGTCCTGGAGCAGTTTGACATGGACTATTGTGCCAAGAATACATGAAGAATAGTTTTGAGCTTAACTGGAAAAATATTAGTTCTTCATTTAAATAAAATCTATTTCATAGTCCATGTAACAGGAGGCCAATTTAAGGCTGTGAGGAAAAAAGCAACTTAATCCTGTCATTTTCCTCATTTTTGGAAACATGACTTTGACCCTTAATAATGCAGTCCAAATATTTTTGTGGGAGAACTCAATAGACTGAGTATCTCAAACAGCAGGTTGAGGAGCTCCTGCTCTCACAGCAGGGCTCACCTGCACTGTGGTTCAAGGAAAAAAAAATCGGAGATGGGCAAAAAAGCATCATTAAGAGCCTGTGCACCTGCTGCTCCTCCAGAGGCCGGTGGGCTTTGTTCAAGATTTCTGTTTCAGCATCTTCATGAGGACGATGAAATTCATACTGGTGACATGCCTGAGCTGCCTCTCTAGACAAATTCTTTGATGGTTTTGACGGGTTTGGGGTGGGGAGAGGCGGCTTTGGGCTGGTGCTCAGCCTTGCAGAGGGGCTGCTTTTGAGGAGGACCAAATGCTTCTCTCTCCATAGGTTGGAGTTCAGCAACTTGTGGGACTTCGAAAACAGGAGAATTCCCTTTTCAGGCAGTTTACTTCCTACCAGCTGTAAAATCTGAGTCTTAGACAGTAGGGCTGGCTACAGGTAGTTTTTGTGATGTTCTTTGACTTGGTTTCTCTATAGAAAGAGCAGTCCCTCAGAGAAGATCTGTTTAATTCTGTGGCTTAATAAAAAATTACAGGAAATCTTCAGTATTTGGCATTCCACAGCTTTTTCCGTCTAGATTATGCTCATGAGAATTTTAATGAGCAACTTACCTAAAAACATAAACCAAATTAAAAGCACTCAGGGAGTATATTGTGCGTCATACCTCCCTCCATTCAGCTATACAGTATTTGCTAATTTTGATAATGTTTGGCATCAGAAAATTATAATAAAATGTAGTTTTGTCTACAGCTTTCTGCTACAACCATTATGTAAAGGAAGTATTTAAAGTACAGCTAAGTAGTAACATGAGGGAAAATACTAAAAATATTCACAGATCTTAGAGTTTGCCTCCTCCCCTTGGTTTCCTCTCACTAACTGTGCCAGCGGGACTGTTTCTGTCCCCTCTTTAATTTCATGATCTCTGACAGCAGAGAGAAGCCATCCACGCAGGGTATGACAAATCTCTGGTCTGTAGGGGCACGTTCGAGGCTGGTGTGTCCTGGGCACGGTGCAGCACCTTCCTGGCTGTGAAGGGTTCAGGAGGTCCTGGCACCTCTCAAACTTCCCTGCCAAGTACTTGGGCAGCCCCGGCCACTGCAGGACAGGGCCAGCCCTGTCCTGAACCGTCCTGTGAAGCGTTCTCTTTTTACAGCGAGACTTTGGCCGGTTAACTTCCATGCGAGCCCACATCTGGGCTGGGTTTGGGAAGACGATGACTGCATGTCCATTGCAATAAAGGGCAGCCACGAAATAAATAACACACAACTTCAATTTCTTCAATTGTGTAGGATTTTTCAATCCAAAACATTACTTAATGAGACTAACATATGCACTTTGTTATAGAAAGGCAAGTAGGATTTAGCTAAAATAATCAGAAAATGAGAAGACTAACAGCCTACTTCTCCAGTCCTGGTGGCTCTCCCTGCTGTCCCTATGGCTGTCTTCTCCCTTTTCCCAGTCTTACTTATTTCTCTTTTAGGCTTGGCATGCCCCCAGAGTGTGTTTGCAGTTTCTCTGCCTACCTTTCCTCTATTTCACTTGAGCTCTCATCTCATCCTCCACGGCTTATTTTCTATTTCCAAGCTCTTTTTCTTCCTGTCTGTTTTACTTTCTCATTAAACTTGTCTTGGCTCTCTCCAGACTGACCCGGCATGTTTGGTTGGCAGGGTACATTTCACTATGCTGCTTTTCGTCTGCTTGAAGTACAAAAATATTGATATTTACAGAGCTTGTTGTAAAAATCAATATTGCACTAGGCAGAGCAGAACAGCTGCTGTGTTGTAAAGCCAGTCCTGTCAGCCTCAAAAACTGATAGGGTTTTAAGAAATCAGGAAAAGAGTGAGCAAACCTGCATTTATGAGAGTTTGGTCTGAAAGCACTGCAGTAGTATGACGCGATTTCTTGTCTTGCTTGCAAAAAGACATGTTGATTATGAAAAAAAACCATTCTGCAAGCATCATTTCAGGGTAATGCGGGAGCACTGGTATACGTCACCTTCAGTTCAAACTTCCTCAGTATATATTCTCTTGAAATTGTGGATGTTAACTGTCTGGTAAATCACAAAGGAGAAAATATTAGTAAATGAATTAGCTTGTAGGTAAAGCTGGTAGTAGCTACTTCTTTGCTTCAGAGAGTAAAAATTTTCACTTTTACTGTTTTGAAAGCAGAAGTATTGGCTCTTACTGAGCACATCTGGACCTTGGACTATCAACAGGATAATACTAACAGCTTGGAAACCACTGGCTAAAATAATTCAAAGTGATTTTTTGCCAAACAGAACAAGACAATGACTGGGAGGTGCTGGTCGGTTCCTCAAGCCCTTTCTCCAGCTGCTGCCTTTGATAGCCATGAAGTTCCCTCTTTGCACTTTGGAGTACTCTGGGGATGATGGAGAAACTGAATTGGTTGGCATTCAGTTCACAAGAAATCAACTAGATTTTTCTGGTTGCACACAAGCTGCCTTTTCAATGTGGCAGAGAAGAGACAAATCGTTTTTGCAAGCGTTATTATCCAGTTCAGACAGGAGTTTAAGCATTTGCTTGGCCCCATGCAGCTGAATAGTCTCTAAACCAAACTACGTGTAATTAAGTACCTTAATGAAATGTAATATTGAGGCTGAGATGATTTCACATAATTTTGAATTATTAAATAGCTTAAAAATTAATCTGGGGGGAGGGCGTGTTTGCCTCTAAGCAGCATTTCTTAAGTAATTTTCTAACTTCAGGAGTCTGTTTTCAAAAACGTTCTTTTTACATGCCAGGGGAAAAAAGCCAGTAGTAAACAAATCTGGGAATTGATACTAATGCAAATTCCTCATGAATTTCACAGCCTTGTGAACCTCTTAGCTCTTAATAGCCTTTGGAAACTTCTTCATCCTGGTTTTATATGGCAAATTGTAGTCAATTGTATCTCGTGAATTTCTATTTTCCTAAGCACTAGCTTGCTGTCCACAGATGTAATTATACTAACTTCCTTTCCTTTGGAATTTGAAAACTTTATCCATCATTTCTGTTCCTTGCAAAATGCGTTGATGTTTTCAGTAGAATATGGGTTTTGGTCTTTAAGCTTAAGTTTGGTCAAAACAACAACAAAAAAGTCTTTCTTCCCCTTCTGTATTATTAATAATTATCTAATTTTCTGTTTTCTCAAGTAGCTCTTTTGTTATTTAGTGAGGAAATTAGTTTAGGCTTTATTTCTAAGTATCATTTAATAAAACTTAGGAAGTCAATTCTAATGAAACACAGGAGGGTGCCTCTGAACATCAGGAAACAGTTTTTCACTGTGAAGGCAACGGAGCACCAGGGAGCTGGTGGAGGCTCCATCCTTGGAGATATCCAGAACCCGACCGCTCCAGGGGGCTGGGCCAGGTGAGCTCCAGAGGCCCCTGCCAACCTCAGCCGGTCGGTGATTCTGGGAGACTGCTTTGAAAGATTTTTAGCTCATGAGGACGTCGGCAGTGGATGAGAGCAGAGTGCCATTAGTAGAAGTGAGTGAAAGCTGGATTACTAACTTCAGTGATGTTGATTTTCCCAATTTATTTTAACAAAGAGCTTTACAAAAGGAGCTAAGAATTTACATGGGAAGTGATTCATTTATTTTTCATCCATATGGGAAAAGGTTAATTGTTGATGAAACATGCTTTTTTTTCCCATTCATATCCTAGAA
This sequence comes from Astur gentilis, assembly GCF_929443795.1. Lineage (NCBI taxonomy): Eukaryota > Metazoa > Chordata > Aves > Accipitriformes > Accipitridae > Astur > Astur gentilis. The sequence continues at coordinate 1,112,678 of NC_064887.1, forward strand.
TTTAAAAGGGGAGTGAGAGCCTGGCCTCTGAGCAAATCCTTAATAATTACTAAGATCACAGTATATATAAAATTCAGCCTTCATAATTTGCTAAATAAGTCCGTATTTCTCCACTTGAAGCTGCCTTAGGGAAGCTTGAACTAAGACATCATTTTTTTCTTAATTTTTCTGAAATATCTATATTCAGGTATAGGTACTTGCTCATTCGAGATGCCTTATGAAAATTAGATGAAAGTGCTCTAGCCACACTTTCCAGTCTACATTATGAAAATATGATTTATATAGAACCGTTGCCTTAGGAATCAAGTCTTTAAAGTAATAGAAACTTTTTTAGCATTTTACCTTTCTAGACACGCTGTCACCTTGTGGTTGGATCTTGTTAATGCAGGAGCCTCTCATATTTCACCTATTCCCTTGATTAACTCTATAAAATTTGTTTGCAACTGTAAAATATTTGCTGCAAATTCTAAGCACTTCAAAAAATCTTAAATACTCACCAGTTATGTGCTACCCTATTCTCTATGAAGCCTCCACAACTGGGATTTTTAAATCCTGAAGCAACTTGAATGTCTAAAGTCTGATTAATTCCTCTTTGTCTAAGGTATACACTTGGTAGCTGGCATATTACTGTCAAGGAGCTCTGTGTTTGGTGCTTAAAAGCAAGTATTTTTACGTCCTTAGCTAGACTTCCAAAAGTAAGTGGTGACAGTAGAGCCTGGCAAGCTCGGAAGTGCTGCGGGAACTACCAGCTCCACCAGTAAATGCCGGGGTGCTACAGGAATGAATGAGATGTGCCTCAACACAGTACACAGATTTTTGTTCAACTGGATGTATGAAGGACCAATAGATCAGGATTAAGATGAGGATTCTTGGTGGACTCATGTGGCACTTCTAGAGCACATAATTTGAATAATTATGAATTCTAAATGAGCTTAAATTAAAGAAAAAACAGTCAAAATGTAGATAATAGTTAAGTGCTATAAAAATACTACCGTATGTTTGTAAACGGCTTCTCTGATTTGTTCATATTTTCTCCTTTCTATTTGGAGCTGAACTATTCTATTCCGTTCTGTTCTATTCTAGTCTATTTTGTTCTCTGTGCTTTATTCTTTTTTTCTGATAAATGACCATGCTGTATACAATGGAGCTAGCTTCTGTCTAAAAACTGTAATGCAGTATTCTAGTGATTTCCATTCATTGGTCACTCAGTGTTGTTGATGAAGGATTGCTTGGATTTTTATGGTCCTAAGTACTTGCTAGGAATAGAGTCACTTTGAAATCATCATGGACTTACAGTTCCTGTTGCAGTAAGAAGTACAGGTTAGGTATGAGACATAGCGTGATCATCTACAGCAAAAGGAATTTAGGAGGTTTTGGTTTGTTTGGTTTTCCTCTGTTGATCTTTGAGTCTTGAGAGAGAAGAGGGATGATGGAAGAGTCATCTCTGTGTCCGCTAACACGACCCTTTGGCCACTAGGCATGATATCTTCTGCTATCTTCCTTATACATCACATAGGAATCCAGTAACATAACATGAGAATGGAAGGACTTTCAAATTATCATCATCTCTCCTATTTCAGACAATAATGCGCTTGGAAGAAGTCTGGTAGTAAGAATACAGAGATCCAGCACTGGCTGTCAAATGCAGAGCAATACTTTCCAGTTGGCTGTGGGCGTATGTGTCACTACAGCCTTGTTGGGTATTGGATGGGCATCCAACTTTACAAAAAGAAGGTTTGCAAGGGCCAGAGCAAGTTGGGCCAGTGTTGAAGTCACCCCTGCTCCGCGCAGGAGGGTGCTCTGGGGAGCTCTGGTCCCCTCCAGCCCGACTTTGGCTCTGGCTCTGGGACGTGGGCGATTCTGCCAAATAGAGGCTCTCTGTTTAAAACACGCCGTCCGTCGGCTGCTTCAGGCAGATGCCTGCAACAAAAGGAGATGGCTCATATAGGCAAGATTCCGTTTTCTCCTCTCACTCGGGGTTGCCCGCTCTTCTCTTGCCTTACGCTGTGTAGCACGAGGGCTGCTTCTGCTTCAGCTGGCTCTGCGGTGAGGAGGGGACGGGGCCACGAGCGCACCCTTTGCTCCTCGCCAGTTTTCACCACCTCCTTTTTAACAGTGGAAGTGCCCTTAGATCCCTCTGCAGCCATCCTTTGCCTTCTCCCCGTGCTCCATCCTGTAAGTTTTGAGTGCCAGGAGAGGCAACGTCTCTTCCCTTTTTAGAGCAGTTTCGGTTAGCGGGTGTGAGAAGTCGAGTGGGTCTCAGCCAAGGAGCTGCCAAGTCTGATGGGCTGGCGTGGCTAAGGGAGCTAAATGAGACTTGCTTGCAAAAACAGTTTAAATTGTGAACCGGCAGAGTTCTTTGCAGAAAACTCCTGGAAATGAAGAATCCATTACTCCCTTTGGCTTGAAAGGACTTTAAATTTGTGAGAAAGGCCGGTAAATACTACTATGTTAGTGGAAATGGGTGACAGGAGGAAATAAAATTCCGTGACAGTTCAGGTAAAAAAGTTTGACATTTGTATGGTTTTATGCAGAGAAAACTTTTTGATGTGCTGGCGCTATTTGAGAATTTGTGGAATTGCATTTTTAATTATTTGTCAAGGGCACCTGGAGTGTGGAAATGTATTATTTTATGTTTTATAGGTTGAAATCTAAATAAATAAATGTGGTTGAGTGCTCAAATGACTGTCTGCACAGTGTGCAACAGCAGTTAAAATGCTTTGGTGCATTAAAAGTATGGAATATATTACAGCAGCATATTGAACAATGGTACCTCTCATCTGGAGTGACGCATTCAATTTTGTTTGCCTACCCTAAGCAATAATTAAGATTGACAAGGTTATTCAGAGAAGGAGAATAAATATTACAGGAATTTTAGATATGTTGACACATGACTAAAGAACTATAAGAAATTAAATTTCTGGACAACAAATATGAACACAATTAAGACAAGGCTACTTCAGAAAATGTAGGGAATATTAGTGAAGAAATAACTTGGACTCTAAGCTCTTCAGCTGATTTTCGTGCCAGCGCGGCAGGGTCTTTGTCGCGCCGGTTCAGCGGCTCCTGCAGCAGAGCAGGGTCCTGAGGAGCAGCCCCAGTGCAGATACCAGTAGCAGCAATAACGGAACTGGAGTCAACTGGGACAGGAGAGCAGATAGACAAGCGCTATGAATAGGTTATAGAAGGGCTGGATTTTTTAATTTGTTGCTCTCCATGAGAAAGAATGCTTTTTAGTCAAAAATATCACTGTTATAAATATTACTATTACAAGTACTTGCGGCGTTTGCAGCTGCCTCCCTGCCCGCCCTGCTGGCGAGGCGTTTGGCCGCTGCACAGCGATGTCTGTGCGAAAGGGCATCCCAGAGCCCGTTGTCAGTCCTGCTGGCACCGTGGTCAAGCAGGCGCAGGGACTGGTAATTGTAGGATAAAATATTCTCCAGCTGTAGCAATTTCAATCTCTGCTCCTCCTGATACTCTCTCTGCAGAGCAATATGTTTCTATTATTTTTTTGCATTGGCCACCTCTGCAGCCATGCTAGGGTTTCCCCAAACTTCTGCAGCAGCTATTCCCAGGTGCGTGTACAGGGGCTGATACTGCTCAGCCTTTTAGACAGCGGCCGGCACTTATCAGGTGGATGTGGAAATGTAGCTCCCCATATAACTACAGCTTCTCTTCTCCCCATCTGCTCCAAACTTGTGTCTCTAGCTTATCTGCTGCTTCTTTTTTTTGAACATAGCCAGCATCACAGACTAAATCTTTCATTCCTCTTTTCCCCTGGGGCTAACCACCTACATCCTATTTTAAGATCTATTTTCAGCTCACTCTAGCAATTAACATGCGATATTGCAATAAGTCTGGGCAGCAAAATTATTGGGTCATTTCACTGAAATGCCCATTATAGACAAATATGCAATCAGGCATCTGTGGTGGTGCACGAAGTCAGCCCTCTATTATCCTCCAGTACATGGATAGCCATAAACACACTTCTATATGCACAAACAGAATTTGTATTAAAAATACTGGAAATAATTAAGTCAAATTCTTCCATGCATATAAACACGGGGCTTTCACCGGAGTTAATGTGAGCTGAGTACGTGTAACAGTTAAAAGCTAGGTCATTATTTTTTACAATGATCTGCAAATATGTAATTTATGTGCAATTATGTACATAAATTCTCCATCTTCTACTAACAAAAACAACAAAGGGCAAACATGCTTACTGTTAAAAAATATGAGGATCCAATTCTCCACTCTTTTTGCAAGTGATGCCATCCCTTTAAATTGGTAATGTAAATCTTCGTAATCAGGCCCATCGATTTTATTCCCACAATATGTGTAAATTTATTGTCAGCATGTGTCAGCGTCCCATCAACACTCACACTTCCCTCTCATCCAACATGTGCGGTGATTTGGAGCGGTTGTCACTTGGATAGTTAAAGCAGGAGGATGTGAAGTGAGGTTTAATCCTCTCCCGCGCGGTCCCTGGGCTGGACCGAGCCTCCCGCGCCTCCTGCCAGCTGGGCAGGACGGCCGCCAGCCTTCCCTCCTTCTGCATACGTGTCCAGCTCAAGCGCTGGAACACGGCCGCTCCTGGCGTTCGACTATCCTGTCAAAATAATAGCATGGTTTTCCTGAAACGCGGTTCTGCCGCTCTGCATTTCGTGGTTTGGGTCTCGTCCTCTTCCTCGTGGTTTTTCCTTCAACTCCTCCCTGTAACTGAACCAGGGGCTTTGGGGAAATGGGACTGACCTACATTTGTGCCCAGGGACATCAAGCCAGCTCTGAAATTTGCAGGATGGCAGTCTCTTTTGCTTGATCAGATTTTATATGATATTTATTACTTTATTTAATAAATGAAAAAACCCAGCCTTATTGCAGGTACCTCTATATCATCACAGTGAAATTGATAAAGATTTTGACCTCTGAAAAACACCGATTGTCTGGCAGAGCACCGTCCTGAAAATGTTTATAGCTAAATGAAAATAAATGTTGTATGTCGTAGTAACAAGTGGGTTTGGTCCATTTTCTTGATGTTTTCTTATCCTTGTAGGCAAAAAAATGTGCAGTACTCGGGGGATGACCACCTGTAGCTTCAGTCCCATACAAGTTTGAAGATTGCTATGGCAGCTTTTAAGTCGCCAGCTTAGACAGCGGTGGCAGGTTAGCTGGGGGAACTTGGAGCTTGGCACAGGCAATTTTACCCTGTTTCAGAAAAAGGATGATTTTCTGCAGGGGGTTGTGCAGTGCCGTGCCGTGCCCGGCACAGCCACCATCCCAGTATAAAGCTCCCTCGGGTGCCCCGACGCCCTGCAGCACTGGGGCAGCAATGTAGACCTCTCCCCGCTCGCTTTTCTGTTCACATGCTCTTTCTTAATAAGCCAGTAAATTTCAGTTAATTAGCTCTCCTATGTTATAAATCAGGCTAAATTATTGATGTTTGCCTAGTTGTCCTAAAAAAGAAACTGTATTTTAAAATTTTGTGATGAAGATGTGACTTTAAGATATGGAAAAGAGGTTGATGCCTCTGTGTGTTCTTTATGGAAATGTTTCTTATTCTGGAGTTGCAGATATTGCTTATGAGAGACAAGCTGATTAATCTCAGTTGTATGTGGCTCTCAAAGATTAATAACCTCATTCTGATTCATGCTATTTATGGTGCAACTTAAATGTTTGGGGTTTTTTAAATACTGAAAAGATGTAGAGCAAATGTTTTCCAACCATCCCAGCTCATCTCCTAGAGTGACTGTATTCCACCTGTTCTTGGAATAGTTGCTTAAAAACATTTATTGATTTCTAGTGCACTCGGCAACAGCACTAATAGCACTAAGAGCGCATAGGTAGATGTGTTATTGCCTGTGGGGATCAGCCTTTTTTCCTTGCTTTTTTAATGCCATTGCTAGAGTAAGGTCTTTGACCCTAGTCCTTATATAAAAATATGTTTGTTTATAATACATTGCTTATAATAGGGTGAAGCCTTTGTTCCTATTCAGTACTTGTCGAAGCAAAAACGTTAGCTGATGCGAGTCTCCTGGAGAACGAGTTGTGATGTGGGACTGATGTTGGTGCTTCTCCCATATCCCTGTGTACCTGAGGACAACCATTCCTCAATGGCTCTGTGTCTGAGTAGTTGTGTGTTACCCGTGTGCGGCTACTGCATTAATGAAACCAACAGAAAAAAGGAAACCCAGAAATCTAAAGATGGCTCAAAGTGAGTGAGCAGCTGAAACCTCTCTAAGCTCTCTGGCAAGCAGCATTTAAAGTATTTGTCTGGGAGAGAGTAGGAAAGGTGGATTAGCAATCATAGGAAGTGTAGTTGTTTTTAATGAAATCACTCTTTGCAAATGTCATGGTTAGGTTCCACCTGTAGTTTCAATTATTTCTGCCCAAAACGTGGTCAGGTTTGGGATTTGTTTGTTTCATTTCTTCTCTTTCCTAGGACTCTAAATTCAGCTTACCTCTGAGAGTCAAGCTGAATTCTTTCCAGTTGCATTTAATAAAAAAATAAAAAATTAAAAAAAAAAAGGAGCTGTTTTTTATGCTCTGCAGGTCTATAACCCACTGGCATTCAGCAAACGCTTCTGTTCATGCTCAGGGTGTAGCAGAGCTGTGCTTGCTGACTGACTCTTGCCTGGCTCAGGAAATTGGAGAAGGAAACGTATTTTTGCCATTAATTTAAATAAACACTGATAAACAGATGTGTTTGTACGTGGGGGATGAATTATTATTAAGCAAGACAATGTTGCTGTATAGTTCTTTTCCGAACAGTATTCCCTTTTCTCATCCGAGTTGTTCAAACCCACTGTGAACAGACCAGGTTAGGGTGGTTTAGAGGATAGCAGGCTTTGCAGGCATGAAATCCTGATTACAAACTGCCTTGCCTTCCCTTCCACCCTGACCTGATTTTGCTGGCTGCTCCCTTGCAGACTGTAAAACCCGAGTCCACGCAGCGTGCTGCTAAGCTACCCAGGGCTGGGTTTCGGATGAAGCACAGCGTTAATCTGTGCTCGGAGCAGGAGGGGAGAATGGTGGGTTGTGCTGGTGCTGGGCAGGGACGGGCCAGCTGTGCGGCATGGCCTGGCGGGCAGCTCGTTCATCCCCAGCTCATCAGCTCCTCAAGTGCCGTTGTTCAGCAGCTGCCTTTCCATCAGTCACAATATATTACCCTTTAATGTTTGTGCTTTGGCCGTAATTGATTTTAGCCTTAATTTAAACACCTTTCTGAAAAGGCCTATGAATCAGACGTGTTTCTAGATACTGATTACACAGTGATGGATATACAGAACGTAGAGTCACAAAGTTACCGAATGAGTTATGAATTTATATATACATACGTATACGTAATGATACGGTTTTATAAACTGGATAGTCACACAGTGATTGTGTAGCAGGTCATTTTATGTTGTTTTGCACAACACCATATTGACTGGAGTGCAGAAGGGTAGGAAACAAGAGGAGCAATTATTCAGCTAACCAATCTAATTATTTCTCAGGGATTTTTTCTCTGCAATCCAAGCACCTCCCAATATTGGTGAACGCAAATGCTCGCATCACCTGCGAGGAACCAGCTCTCCCTGCTCTACACGAGGGAAAGGGGGGGACAGAGGGCTGCCCCCCGGCAGGACCAAGCTGACCCCCGCTGCTCAGCCCTCCTCATCTCTCCGGGATGTTCAGCATCTTCTTCATGGGTCCCAAATGCCCTTCACGGGAAATAGGCTAAACTTGCATGGGTGGAATATATGCCCAATGTGATTGTAAATACTTTTAATACTATTCCTTCAGCTATTGTTTATAAGACAAATGTGTATTCACTCATCCATTCTCTGCCTAGGAATTACTTTACTTGTCAAAACTGCATAGTAAGATACCATTTAATCTAAAAACATACGGAGAAAAGTTTGCAGCTATTCTATCTAAATATGTAGATAGATACAGACACTGTAAGTTTTCCAGTGTGATTACCTCACCTGTTAATGCACTCATGTCACAGTAGAGTGACTTAGATGTCTTAAAGAATCACCATCAAATATATTAGCAAGAGGTGATTTTAATGTGACTTTGTAAAAGTGCGACTTAACAAAGTTCAATGGCAAGGTTCATTCTATTACTTGTTATGTGGGAGAAACATAGAAAGGAAAATTGAATTAGAATCAAGTTAGAATGATTCAGGGACCAGAGATCCAAAAGGGTAAGGGAGACCCTCCCGTTGGGTCACGAGGTTCAGAATGGACCCCCTTGCTTTCTAAACTCCTGATGGACTTCAGGTGCGGCTAGATCCAATCTTAGTCCCAGACTTGGTCAATGGTTTATGTCTAATGGAATTAATACAAGGGTAAGGAAAATCTGCTGTTGAATTACTCAGCCAGTTTGTTGGGGAATGAGTGATTATGGATCCTACATGAATTTGAGGTAGCAGCAATTTAAGATTTATTAACACTATTAGAGTAAATCACAAGATTAGGTTATATGATTTTTCACAATACTTAATCATCAGCCAATTATGAGAGTGATTTAATAGAATTTGCTATAATCAACACTACAAAGTTTCCTAAATCAACTCACACACACACACAAACACACACACGCACACACAGATATAGAAGTTAATCTATGATCAAGATTTTTCTCTTTGCCAATTGTAGTAAATAATTGGTACCAAATGATCTTTCAAACTTCATGAAATCTAACTTTAGTGAATTACTCACTATTCTCCTTCATCAGCATTTTTCAGCTGACAATCTTTGACCCCTTCTTTTTCATCAGCATCTATCAGCAGATGATGTAGGAAATCGTCATGAAATCTACTCTTTGCAATCCTTGCGAAACTACGCTTAAAAATCCTCACAAAATCTACTATTTAAAATCCTCATGAAATCTACCCTGAGAGGCATCCCAACTCTGGGGGAGATGCTGGGTCACAGCCTGCTGCGATCCTGGAGAGCTCAAAGACTCTCACTTAGGATCTCTATCTATAAGATCACGAGATGATTGACTTTGGTCGGTATGTTTCCATTCCGGCCACGATTCTTGTCAGGTAATTCTGGCACCTTCCAGGGCGGGCCGTGATCCAGGCAGCAGGAGTTTCAGGTGCGGTTAGGGAGTGCCGAATCGTCCTAACTCCCTCCACTGTAGGCAGGACAAGAAGGTACCGCATTGTCCCAGCTCACTGCACTTGCAGCCAAACCAAGAACACAATGTTGGCTGGTCCTGACATTGTAAGGTGGCCCAGGGGGTCTGCACCACCTCAACTCAGCATCTTAATACACCGCATGCAGAGGTCATTAATCATTGATTCATTTTATAAGAGTCTATTTGTTCTGATGTGAAATTGTTAACTTTCAAAAGATATTTCTATCTTTCCACCTCTTTTACAAGTAAAATGAACAGGCAATGTATTTTGAACATGAATAAGGCAGCTAGACATTTTTTTCAAAGGGAAAACATAAAGGGAAAAGAAAAAAGGAATTCCCACTAGTTGTTACTATTAAAAAGCTTGTTTATAGGTGGTGTACTAAAGGAAACTACTCAAGAGCAGTTCCTTGTTACACACAGGTTATGCAAATGTTGTCAGGCTATATGAAACTTTGCCTTAGAGCAGTCATGCAAGCTAAAGTCATCTCTGAAGAGATTCAGGTGGCACAAATGGATTTCCCAGTAATTACAAAAATAGTTGCATACAGGTAGTCAGTGAATGTTCGTTTGGATAGGTTGTTCATCCTTCCTCTGTGTGCACTATCACTTATTTCTTCAGAAAACAGCTTGTGCTGGGAAGTGCCATTTTTCTGCACCCAATAAAGGGTACATATAATTTCTCTGAAATTAAATGAAAACTGAAACTTCAAATCTAGGCTCCCTTTCCCATGAAAGGTTGGACCAATCGATCTTTCAAGGTTCCTCCCAACCTGGGCTGTTCCATGGTTCTGTGACATGACTTGCAGTGTCACTATTTAAACTGGTTCGGGACTATGTTGTAAGATGGGCGCCAATCCAATGACCCGATACTGCATGTAGCCATCAGGCAGTGTAGTGTTCAGGGTGATGGGTTTCACTCTCCCCGTAGGCAAGGTGGTTGTACAGCTGGGGTGAAATCCTGTCCTTGCTGAAATCAACTGGAGCCTAGGAAAACAGGAAGAAAGATTGAATCATTTGTTATTTCCCTTCCAGCAGAAGAGTAATGTCAATCTGGTTTTCCCATGTGCAGGAACTCCAGACAGTGCCGATGTGATACTGTCCGCTCTAGTCTTTGTTGGGGTTTTGGTTTAGAGCAGTCCAGGTGAACAACTGCATATTTAAAAGTAATCATCATTCACATCTGCTACAAATCGTTTGCTATAAATTGCATCACCATTTCAAAGACGGGACTTGAATACAGTCAGCGCAATGTAATTATTTACTGCGTGTGCCAGCTACACGTATCTGACAGAGCAGGCCTATGGAATATGCAGACATAGGTAAGTCGGGTTTTGTGCTGCTTTCCTCAAAGCTAGTCAAATGAGAGGTAGCTGATTCTTTTTAGGTTATAAATAAGAATCCACAGCAACAATTAGGAGCAGACAAAAACTTGGCTACGTGCTTGTTCGGTGGATGTGCTCTAGGACCGGCTCCACAATATAGTAGAAAATAGTGGGAGAGTTTGCAGAAAAATCAGCATGTCAGAATCAATAGCTGTGATTATCCCGCAGTAACTACGCCTAATGGTCGTGGGCCATGTTCTTCAGACTGGATTACGGAGGCAAGCATGTGAGTGTCTGCTGCGAGAAGATAAAGAGCACCAGTTGAGTGGAGATGGCGGTTTTGCTAAGTAATCGACTTCCTTGGCTGCTTTCTGTAAAAAGCTGAATTCCTCCGGTAAAATTTCTTTTCACAATGAGTGAGTCAAGTGGAAATACAGCATGAGAAATGAGAATAGGCTGCTAAGGTGCGCAAAAAAATGTTCATCCTATTAGCAGTTCAGGGACAAAAAATAACAAGTCTAGGCACAACATTTGAAGAGGTGTAATATCTTTAAGGCATCCTCTCAGATCTATAACAGACCATTTGTGTCTTAAAGACAACCATAGAGCAGTTCTTATTGTTTTACTTTCTTTGTGACAGTGGAGAGCTTCACATTGCTGTTAGTCTTCCTTTGCTGTCCATGTTGGTCAGGTGTGGCATCCTGCACGTACATATGGCAACATATCTTTCTCTGTCTCAACCCAAGATACAGCAAATGCTGCTTTTGCTGAGACAATTAAAGCACATGGAATTGTCCTTACATTTGGCACCTCTAAATAATAGGAAGACACTGATTCAGATTATACATGGTTTTCTTCTATAAAAACTAGAAAACTAAGCACCACGTGAACCAAGAACTCAGTCGGATTTATTATCTTCCAGTGATTTCAAAGCCTTTTTGTTGTAATTTGCCATTCTAAAAGCAAACACTTTATCTGAATCTTTTGCATTATCCTGCACAGTGAGACTTACTTAAATCTTAAATGTGAGTAATATGGAAGGGATTGGATCCAGGATATATCCTTCAAATGATGGAAATACAGAATATATGAAATGAAATATGAAGATATGAAATTCTTTGGAATGCCACTGTAGTGAAGTGTGTCCTTTATCTGCCTTTTCCTTGCATCTCCATTGGTACTAGTACATAAGCAGAGAGACCAGGACCGCCAAGAGGGATCTGTCAAATGCAGGAGGCCTTGGAGTGGTTATCTAAAATTATTCCATTAGATGCTATCACAAAATACTTGAGACATCAACGCATTGCGTGAGATGCGAAGGTGCACTGTACACCTGGCAGCGTATAGTGCAGCTGAGGGCCACCGTGGAGCAACCCCTTTGCGTTTCAGTCGAGATGCGTAGATCTTGTTCCTGGAGAGCTCCAGTGGGGACTGGGTGGATTTTACAGTCCTTTCGAGCGATAAACCCAGCCCAGCACCAGCAGAAGTGTTTCCTGAGCTGCGAGTTCTTTTCCCAAGGTACATCTCCTTGTCTTGCTACACCAGCACCATCTGAGCAGGGTGAGGACGGGAAGGACGGTGCCAGCTCCCGTGACCCCTCTCAGGTGCTGCGCTGGTGGGGTGGCCCAGGTGGCTGCACCACGCCGAGATCTCCCCCCGGGAGATGTTTAATAATATTATTAATAATGTATTAGTAGTGGTACTACGGAGCAAGCAGCTGTGAGGTTCGTCCAAAAATCTGGCTATTGCTGGCAAGTGCAACGTGAGACATCTGTGTGCCAAGTTTGTGTATTTACATCAACCAGCGCAGCTCCATCTGTAACCTTTTCTTCCTCTTTTAAATAAAGAGGTCATTCTTATTTCTCCTGAAAGATTCATTATAGTGAAGGACTGCAGCACAATGAGATTTGCCTGTTTTCTAATTTCTTACTGATATTCCAAACAGTAGTATATCAGCAAGCTAAACGTTCTAGGCGATGAGCACCGGTGAAATCACGAACCAGCCCTGGTAGCAGTCATATGAAATGAGTTCTTTAGTTATTAGTTTGGGTGGAGAATTCTATTTCATGAAAGCCTTTGAGATTTTTAAATTTTATTTTCATTCTGCAGAGAGATGAAGGTAACTTCTCAAATATTTTCACAAAAATGGAATTGTTGAAATGGCCTTGTCTGCCAGCTGCACTTCCCTAAACGTACTATATACTGACCTGAAATGTGGTACCACTCCGTGTAATCTGTGTTCTGCCTGACAAAGAGCAGAGATGTCAGCCATAGATCATTCTGAGTTTGGAGTAGGAACTAAACCTGGGTCTAAGGTAATGTCAGAAACTTCAGAGAAATAGGATTCTTCTCTTGTTCTGCCTTGTGGCTTATTTTCATCGTGATAAAAAAAGCAACAGTGGCTGGTCACACACAGCACGCTGCCAGGCTGCAGAGGAATTGCTGCAAGGAAATGTGTTATTTGTAAAAATGCCAAAATACATTACGGAATGCCAGAATATTTTCATTCGGATTTTTTCATAAGTTTTAACATACTTACTTCATTTAAAAGAGCAAGTCAGTACTCACATTCCTCCAAACACACAAATACTAACCCGTGGCGCCCATCTGCTGACCCGGGCAGGGTACGAGTTAGCAGCTCAAGGACCAAAGGGGAACAACACTGACACCAAAATGTGCCGAGCCCTCAGCAGCGTTGGCGGGGGGTCAGAGCGTGGCCGCTCAGCCCCCCCGGGACACAGCCGTCCAGGGGCAGAGGGGGCGGCCGTTGGGGCACGGGGCGCGGAGCGTGCTGCGGCTCAGCCCTGAGCCCCGCTCGGCTGCGGATCGGCCGATGAGCAGTCGCTTTGTGCTTTCAAGTCACATACTCCTTTTTGTTTGATTTATACTTGGTTTCTGCTTGCTTTTTTTGCATGCATTTTCCTTCTCTGAAATGCTAACAATTACTCCTGTCTTTAGCGTGCAAAGAAAAGCAAAAGAAACCCCCCCTGAAGGGGGGTTGTAGGGAGGTGGGTGCTGGTCTCTTCTGTCAGGTGGCTGGAGATAGGACGAGAGGAAATGGCCTCAAGTTGCAGCAGGGGAGATTTAGGTTAGATTTTAGGAAAAATTTCTTTACCGAGAGGGTTGTCAGACATCGGAACAGGCCGCCCAGGGAAGCGGTTGAGTCACCATCTGGAGGTATTCAGAAAGCGCGTAGACGGGGTTCTCCATAACATGGTTTAGTGGGCATGGATGATGGTTGGACTCGATGATCTTGAAGGTATTTTCCAACCTCAATGATTCTATGATTCTAAATCAAAATAAAACCAAGTTATGCGCGTGGGGCTCTGAGCAGTAGCCACGCTGGCAGAGAAGTTTGAGATGGTGCTCATGAAATACTTCTCCACGGGGAACAGGAGGCTGGACCCAATTGGCCTCTACTGCAATCACTGAAAAAGCTCATTCACACCAGCAAGTGCAGGTTTGATCTCTCTCCATCTGTGTCTTCACCCTAAGTGTTTACTGGTTTGTGCTGGGTGGCTGTGGGAGGAGGTGAGCCCCCAGAAATGGGGCTCACGGAGCTCCCCCCAGCACCGCCGGTGCCACCTGCCCTCCTCTGCCGTGGCTCCTCTTGTCCCGGAGAGGAGGGAGAAGCCCCAAAGGGATGTTACCATTTTTTGTTGTCAGATAAAACCATTTTCTGATGGTGAGTGTTGCAGAGGAAGACGAGATTCAAAACTGCATTTTGAACGGGGTTTTGCTGGGGTTTGCAACAAGTCCAGGGTCACGGCGGCACTGTACGGTCTCTGCCGGATTTGCTCCCTGCTCTGCCGCCAGCCCTCGCGGCTGCAAGGGCTAATCCTAACCAGTGACACGAAAGAGCTCTTTACTTTGGGCAGCACCTTATTTATACTGTAAAGGAGCATTATTGCTTTTCATTATTTTGGGGGGGCGTGATGCTTTTCCAGGAGAAACGATGCTGAAGTTTGTCTTTCTGTTGAGAATACACCAACAGTGCGACTCTTGCCAAGTGGCGGCAAAACAGTGTGTGGATACCCATGGATGCAGGTGTTTGGGTGGGACTTTTGTTTTCTTTGTTTTGCTTAGCTTTGTTTTCACCAAGCTTTAAAATGTTTTTGTATAAGAAGCTGGTTAAACTGCAGGCTAATAACTTAGTTGTCTTGGTTAGACGTGCAGGTACCTCTGCGGCTGGTTATTTATTTATAAACTTGCCGTCTCTGCTATGAAAAGATTTGTAATACCCCAATAATAAATGCATTCATCACCACATCTTCTGTAATCATTACAGTTCCTGAGCTGCTATTTGGCACTCATTAGCTGAAACTCCCATTCACCTATAATTTATGAGAAGCATACAATTATGTGTTATCACTACTTCAAGTGATTACTACACTGTATGTTTTTAAGATAATGGCATGAAACACTCCATGATGAATTACACCTCTCTAGGTAGCTTTGCTTCTGTCATTAACTCTGTTATTTTACTTACACCAACCTGGAGAGGATTGCGTTGCAGGGTTGGTATTACCTTCTCAGAGAAGAGTCCCAGGTCAATACTGATCCAATAAAGGACATGACGCAGCACACAATTATCTCCTGCCTTGCGTGTCCTGTCTACTCATGTGTAGATATTATTATAAGGAAATCCTAAAATCCAACCTGTTTTCACTTGGAAAGAATGTTTTTTTCATTAAGCCTTGTTAGTGAAAAAAACCTATTCAGGAAGAATATGTGAAACATAAAACCTGAATACGAAGAAATCCCCAGAGCCCGGGCAGCTGCAGTGGGTGTCATTGGTCTGCCTGGAGAAAGGAGAGGTGAAGTTATCACAGCTCTGCTCCGGAGCAGGAGCACCCACGCCTTTGCCTGTAGACATTTTTTTCTCGCTATGTTTAATGCGTTTGGTATTTAACAGTTAAGCGGGTAGAGAGGACCTCACCGCTGCATTGATTCTGCAGGCAGACTTCATCAAATGTCCCGAGGGTAGGAGGCAATGCAGAAGTTAGCGGGTTCACCGCACTGTGTTGTCCCAGTGGCCAGCCTGGCAGCAGAAGGGGGACTGCGGTACGGGGAGAGACAGCCGAGGCAGCCGGGACAGCCTCCTCGCCAGCACAAGGGCATCGCCTCCCATCCCTTGGCAGGCTGCTGATAGCGGGGTCTCCGTCCAGCGCCATGTCGGGAATCGCCCAACAGAGCGCAGGTCCAGGGGCTTTTCTGGTAGCGTTTGCCCTTCATCCCTATCCCACCTGCCTTTTGATTTAGTCTTCTAAAATACTACAGAGGCAAGGGCAGAAATGCAAACAGAGCAAGTTCCTACCAAGGAGGTCCGTGCACGTGGGAGCCCGTGTTCCCTTGCCCGGCCGCACGCCTTTCTCCTGGGGACGAAGTCCCGCGGGGCCACCGGGCAACCCTGGGTCCTTCTCCTGGGCTGGAAGCTCAAGCTCAGGCGGATATTTGCGTTCGGTGTGGCGATACTCCGATTTTCTCCTGGACAAAGGGGGTCAGGGCTGCTCTCCGCTCCCCGGGCGCCGCGGTATCTGCTGCCCGCAAGCCTGTCTCGCTCTTTCCTGCAATGTGCTGCAGCTGGCGTGAGCCCCGCATCGCCACGGTGCTGTATTCATTATCAAATTACAGCATTTGTGTGGATGTTGAGTATAACAGCCATCCGACACTCATTATTTTATCCTGAGTGTCTGTTACTGTAACAGTCTCCCGTTGTAAGCCCTCATTTTTTTGTCAGAGCTTATTGCGTCAGTGAAGAAACCTTTGTTTCATTTTAGCATTAAAAATAAAGACTAAAGTAACTGTTCTGAAACTGAAATAAATGCATTTAATTAGTATCATGGCTGTTTTAATTCGGTTATATATTTCTGGATGCTGAAATCCTTCAATACCATGCTGTGATATTGAAAATTTGGAAAGTAACACTCTGTGCTCAAGGACCCGATGTTTTCTCATTCTCTAGGCATGATCCTTTGCCTTGCCATGGTCTCAGAGCTTATGTTGCTTTTTATTCCTTCAATTTGTGTTTCAGTGTTGTGTGGCAAAAAAGCAGGGCGAAAAAAATTGCCATCTGGGTTGGCTTTCACTGTCAGAAGAAACAGCTGACTTATCTATTCCTATAAAATAAACATGATTGGCTCTCAAATTTTCAAAGGCCCCTCTCCTTTAAAAGTGCAAAATAATAAAAATGAAACCGTGCAGTGAAATGTTTCCTTACTTTTCTGCACTGGCAATTTCTTCTTCATCATTTCTGGAAGACAGTGTTCCTATATCATAAATCTTTAGAAATTAATAAATATCAAATGCAGCAGCCAGCTCCTTTTTAATATTTCAAATAGTATGATTAAGCTGGGAGTTACTCTCTGAAAATGAAACTAAGACTGTCAGAACAAATAATGTTGCGTGATATTGTTTCTGAGCCTTCAAAGAGAAAATATTCTGTGCTTCCATGAAATAATTAATTAATTACTAATAATTCTTAGCTTTACACTATGCTGTTTTGTTCATTTTAATATGAAAATATATCTGTGGAAAGGGGTGGGAATATTTTCCTATAAATAAAAGCAACAAATGAATTTATTGCAGTTGTGATACTAACAGTTTTTCTGTCCCTGGCATGGAAAAAAGCCGCTTCTTTGTGGCAGGAGGGAAATACACATTATGGTCATGGCTGGTGGTTATGATGAATGTTAGAGGCCAGGAAACCCCTGCAAAAGTGGGCTTTCGCCTGGCTTGGATGGATTGGCAGGTCCTGAGGACGAAACCCATGCAGATTAAAGTTCAAATAACGTCAGCTGTAGAGCACATCACGTTTAACATCTGGTAGAAGAGTAAATACTTTTACTATTAATTACTCATATTCTACTGATTTTCCATTTAAAATGTTTCAGATTTAGGGACTATCTATGTTTTATCTGGAGACAGATTTCCTAGAATAACTTAAAGCATCTCAAGGCAGACGAGTTTATAAAATCAAGAAACTGGAGATGTGTAATGAAGAAGATATATTCCACTTTCTCTCCCAGTCGTTTTGTCCTGCTTTCTCCCTCTGCCTTGTCTTTTGTTTCATCCGCAGGCTGGCAGGTATCTGGGAACTTTGTCATGGCCAGCTATAGAGCAGAAAATCTGACGTGTTCTCATGGTTAATAAACAACACGTCGATTCTCTGGAGCCGTGGAAGTGGCACAGGAGCAGAGCAGGGAGGTTAATTATGCTAATTACTCATGAAAATTCAGGTAGCACACATCCCCATTTATTTCAGGCAGTTTGCCAAATAAAAAGCTCATACTGTTATCTGCTCCTTTTGGAAAAGTCCACGGGTCAGCAAATATTTAAAGAATTATCTTGGTTTCTCCTTAAGTTTGCAGATCTCCATTTCTGAGCTGCTATTTGAGAAAGCAATGTAATGGACTGCTGAGAGTCGCAGAAAATAGAGGGTAGTAGGTTCGGAAGAATGTCTTTATTTAAAGGAGGTAATTATGAATAAATGTATTGATACGGGGCTAAATGAATTATTTGACTGCAAACACTGGGTAAAATGTCTCAGGCGTGGTTAGTCCGTTCAGGTTGGAAGGGGAGGAGATGCTACGACGTCGTTAGCTCCTTTGCTGTCGGTGCAAGAGGTTAGTCTGCTGTTTGCCCAAAGGTGCCTCGGAGCAGAGGCTGTGGGAGGGACGAGGCGACGCTGGAGACTGGGTCGTACCCCCGCGCTGTGCCCGTAAGAGCGAGGAGGGTTTTCCCGGAGGGATCCCCCCTGGGTAGCTCTCCCCTGCCCGAGCAGCGGCAGAGGGACCCGTCTTCTTTGGCATCTCCTGCCTGATGGTTGGAGGGAGACTGGCTTTGGAGATTCTCCATCCTCTACAGGGGAGACTCACTGCGTCTTTGAACCTGAAGGGAAAACTTGCTCTCAAAAAGGATTTGGTACCAACTACGGTTTATGGTGCTTAAAAAGCAGAATGCACGCAGAGCAAAGCTCAAAGGAAAAAGGCTCATTTGTGCATGTTAAGACCTCAGTGCATAATCAGGGCTCTTTCCGCCACTGACATGAAAAGAAAAAGAACAACGAGGACGTTGGGACTTGCTGGTTGTGGAGAAGGAAATCTGGTACCAGGGTGCGAGGAAGGAGAAAGGGTTTGGCAGACGCTGCAGGGGGTTCAGAGGGGATCAAAACAGAGTTTGTGGTGTTTGCAGGACCTGCATTAAACGCTGCGAAGTTCACGAATGTTTGCTGTCAACTGGTGGCTGCGTAGAGAGAAAGAAACTGAAATCTGTGTTTGATCCATTAGCACCACTTTTCTTTAATCCTGACTGGCCTGGTGCTGTTTCAGAAACGCAGCGCACAGGAATTCATGGTGGGTTTGGTATTTGCCACGAGCAGGAGGGGGCAGGCGGCTCGGCGCCTGGCGGGAGTTGGTGCTGGAAAGGTGCACGTTCAATATAAAGAAACCTCATCACATCTCAGCCGAGTGCTGCTGTCATTTTTTAAGCAGAAAGCATTTTTAGACGTAGATCTAAGGACTCTGACATACAAAGGAGATGCCAGGCAAAGCAAAGCTGGTTATTTGTTTTAGGTCTGTTTTGGCTGCTGTGAGACAGAGTTTTGGGGTTCTGATTTTAAACTGTTCTAAAACAACTGCTTGTCTCCCCTGTTTTACATAACTCCTGTTCATCAGACTTTCCAGAAAGCGCCTGTGCAGGTTTCTGTCCCGTTCACAACAGAACAGTCTCCCTCTGCAGGATAATTTAACATTTGCATGTTTCATAAATAGTGTTACTTCTTGGGGAAAAAAGAAAAGGTCTTCCTAAGATTAAGATTTTTAAACTCTATTAAGTCTTTCTTGTTATTAATATCCTATATGACTGGCTTCCCAGGTGCAATTCCTCTGTAATATTTAATGCTTGCTACACCTCGGAGATAATTTAGCTCCAGCAGCTGCAGCTGAGCGCTGGCCAAGTCTGCTCCCCCGGCGACCTCCCCATCCTTGTGTTCACTCTTCCAGGCCTGGCAGCGGGTAGCGCAGGTTAACTCCCTGAGAAAATGGTGAAATTGGGGCTGCAGCATCTTTACGCTCCGGATACACTGAGCTTGTACCGGCACACGCGCTGCTGGGGGCGGATCTCGAGCTTGGGGCACGGAGGCAGCCGGGGCTCGGTGTGCACCAGCCCCTTCACCGGCCATCGATGCATCAGCTCCCTGACGGTCTGAGACTGTTCTGTAAATAAAATCAGAAAAAAGCTGTGATGATAGCGAGCAGCTGCGCAGTTTTTTATGCAGAATTCCAAGCTTTGGGCTATAGTAGACGTGAGAAAACTCATTTTGATCACAAAAGTAAAAGGAACACCTATAATTGCACCTGAGTTATTTTTATGGTTTGGAGAAGTTTCCTTAGCGTAACAAACTCTTAAGATGTTATTCATAAGAATCTGTGGAGAACCCGGAGAAGACATTTATCAGATCATCAGTAAAAGGACTTTGCAAAAGTTCGTAGCAGGTTTCTGCTGTGATTTTCCGGTTCTGGAGCTTGGATGTATCATTTTATGTTCTGCGTTTCTAGGTATTTTTCTAGGCTGAACCCTGACCCTGGTGTTTTTCTCTCCCTGTGCTGCTTAGCTCAAAGCCAATCTCCCTTGAAGCAGAAAAATTTTAGCGACACTGTTTTTGCAAAGGTATTCCATGTTCTGAGGAAAGTGGCTGTAACTCAATGCCAAAACCAATTTCACTGGAAAAAAAGTTGCTGTAGTAAGCAATAACAACTCTCTTAAGTGCTTCACATCTGCTTTGGTGAACACTCACCCACTGCAGGGTGGTAGAAAGGGGATGCTGTCATCCCTTGTGGGTGTTACAGTCAGCTCCGCCAGCACCCAAAGCACCAGCTATATAAAACTGTAAAAATTCTCAAGTCAAATTCTTCTAGGTTTTCAGGCAAAAGAAAGGGATTCCAGGACTTTCTGTAAATGAGATGGAACTTTTAACCTGAACTGCAACAGGATTACTGGTTTTGGAGACACAGCCTACACAGAAATGAGTCATATTCTGGCCTGGAATATGTGTCTTACCATTTAGGGGACGTGTTCTATGGAGGAAGCGTCTCACAGTATGTCACTTGGTGTCTCTTCCCAGTCACAGATGTGTTTTGAATGACTCTGAAACTGGGCGGCCCAATAGCCCCGGGGGGCCTTTCCCGGCCCTTCGGCTCTCCCGCAGCTCCTCGCGCTCACCTCCCACAGTCCCACCTGGGGAGGGAGCGGAGCAGAGACGCACGGGGTGGGAGCACGAAATGGAGCCTCGTGGGGCTGAATGGGTGTACTTAAAGGGTTGTGTGGCTTGAGTTTGCCTACAGATTTGTAAGACAGTTTTTAACTTACCTATCCTTTTGGCTTTGCAGTCTGGGTCAAGTGAGTAGTTGCACAAGAAGTGAGGATAATGGTAGCTTTTGGTCCTACTTGAATAAAGATTTTTTTCATTTTAAGTACTGCCCAAGTACTATGCGGATGTAGCCCCAGAGAGTGTATTGAAGGCTGTTTGGAGATAGGCATACGTCAAAAGTTCCTGCGATATACGGAACGTCAGAAAGGTTTGCGCGCAATCCCGTGCGGTTTGTTTCAAGGGCAGTGAGGTGGGCGCTCCAGCCCTGGCTGCACTAGGAGGGCTCTTGTAGAAGGAGACCGTGTACAGTTTTAATTAAGCAACGGAGAAGAACTGTTTTTTACTAAGATTAATAGGTCTATGTTTTAATTATGGGGAAATAATAGACTAGAGAACTAGGAAAGTGGGAGGTATCAAAAAGAGAGGATTAAAAACTTTAAGGAAGCTGTGTGAGACTATATTTTTCTGTACTTACAAATTACAGAAGATCATCCCCATTAATAATGATCAGAAAAATAATAAAATACCTTGAGCCATATATGACAGCTAACATTAAAACCTATTTTTTATGCTTGTTGGGTAGAGAATTTCTGATTACAATCATCAGTTAAAAAATAAAAGGTTCTTTTTTCCAATCTTCTAAGTTTAAAAATAGAATAATTATCTTCTGACTTCAGCTATAGTTTAATCAATACATTTCCAACCAATGTAAAGGTAAAAAGAGCAAAAGTCACTTTTATTTAATGATTGTTATGCTTTCTTTAATTGTCCTGCAGTGTTATTATTAACTTCTAAAAATAATTGGTCCTATGCATAGATTTTAAAAATTACATTGGAGAAAAGGCTGCCATGATGCACAGGAAGTTTAAAAATAAACAAAATTTAAGGAAAGAGAATAAAGGGGGGAGAGAGGGAAGGCCACTAATATTTGCAGTTTCTACCAGTTGTCATCTTTTCAATAAACTATTTCCCATATATTTCTGTAAGACGTGTTCTGTTGTTGGACTTTATTAAACATAAGCATGCTTTGGCTTGAATTGTCCACCAGCGATGGGTGGTGACTGACCACGGCTCCCTCAGGAGACCCCTGGCAAGGGCAGCTCTGCACCTTCAATAATGCGATCCCATGGGGATTTGTGTGCGCTGGTCTAGAACTGTGCATTGATCCGGCGTCATTATTTGATGTATTTCCAGCACTTAAAACTAGGAGAAGTTGAGAGCTGGGCTCTTAGCTTGAGGCTCAGGCCTATCCTGAGGGAACTGTGGTGGAAGGCTGCCTGTTCTTCATGTGTTCACATGAAATCAAAACTCTGCTCAAACTCGCTTCTCAGCTTTGCCGAAAACTTGTGTTTAAGTTTCCTGAAATGTTTGCAAGACCTAACGGGCAAATCTTTCTGGATTGCAAACCCAAATTTTAGGTTCTTAGTAAAACTTAGCTTGGCAACTCCTTTTTTAGGGTTTGTAGCGTACTTTGCTGAGCTAGACTGCTGCAGTCTTAAGGAAACAGAGGTTCTGGCAGAGGGCTTTGGTCGTCCTGTGCACTCACACCCGGGGCGCAGAGCGTGGGCATCGCACCGCCCCGCGGAGCTGCACCCCGGGGTGGCCGGGGCAAGCGGCCCCGTTCAGCTGGGCTCCCGGTGGTTCTCGCTGGTCTGCTTTGCCAGGTCTTGCTGGTTTTCCCCCCGGCCCTCGCTCATGAGATGCCTGGGTTGTCATTGAGGGTGCCCCGATGCCCGCCGGCGCAGCGGGGTGGAGAGGGGTACGGACGGGGAGAGCGCGCACGTGCAGCGAGGCAGCTCGTCTTCTCGTCGGAGCGGAACCGTTGTGGGGTTTCAGTCAAAAGAGCCGTTATGTTTCTACATATGTTCATGTTTGTGCAATGAAAACAATATAGGGTTATTGCTTACTATCTGTAGCTTAAAAAATAACGTTAAAATACTGTTCTTAGTTAAAATGAAAAAGTGCATCCAGAGATCGAGTATGTGAGAAACGCAGTAGTAGGGAGAAATGCAGAGGTTGGGTACGAGGTCGGTTGTGGTATTGCAGTCTGAGTCCACGCGCACCAGTCAGATCCCACGGGCTTGCTTGGGGTTCGGCTTTTTGTTGTTCTTGGTGTTTATCCTTTGCAAGTGTTCATCCATACAAAATTGGTTGGTTAAGTCACACAAAACATATGTGGAAAGACTGCTCTTTCATAGAAAATTATGGGGGAAAACAAGACCCAGCCTTCATTTAAAGGGAAAAAAATCCTTATTTGTCCTTATTTCTGTTCCTCTACAATAACTACAGTGCAGAAGCATCGCCTCCAATGGCCCGTCAACACATGTGGGTGAATGTGTAGTCCAAGCTGCCTGCAGAATACTTTTGAGCAACAAATGCATTTTCAGAAATGAGAAGTGATTTGCAAACAGCAAGGGATTAAATTTGTTAGATTAGAAAACATTTCTGAGGTGAATCATTTGATTGCTTCTTCCATGGAGTAAATACGCACTTTATCTGTTGCATCTCATGCGCGTAATGGGAAAATACAGCATCTTGACTGCTATTTAATTTGAAGGCTATCCTGTGCAAAATATTTCAGCCAAATTCTGCAGCATTTTCAAATCAGTTCGCTTCCACAGTGTTAGGGAACTTGCATGGCTTTTGAGTAAATGTAGAGAAAAGACTGCTTTGGGCTATTGAAGGAGCCTGTCTGAGGTAAAATATTTAACCTATTTTCAAAGAACCTTATTTGGAATATCATTTTTAGTTTGAAGCCAATGTGCTTCCACAGTACAACATTCTTCTTCAGGGTCTGAACAAGATTGAAATGTTTTCTCCTAGTTACATTTTTGGAAATACCTTTTGTGACTTAATTTTTCATCAATCTTGAAAATCCTCCTCAACAACTAAACATGTTCCATTTTTAGTCCTTGGTTTTCATGTTTTATACGGCAATTGTAGACTGCATACTTTTTGCTAATTAGTGGGACATAGAAGAAAGTTGGGTTTTGCAGGTTTTCGTCTCTGTCCATGATAACCATGCACCTACAAATTAATTGAAAAAAAAATCTTATTTGTTTTAGAAAGTTGTTTTGAGAAAATAGCTTTGTACATCAAATAAAACAGCAAGAGGTCTCATGTTCGTTTCTGCACTGGTGTATCTTGCCTTTTCTCAGGAGGAAAGCCTTGATATCAAAAGGGCTGTGTTTATATGGGAACTTTTCGGCAGCCTTTGGGGCTTTCGGAGCAGGTGCCATGAGGAGGTTGTGAGGATGCTTTGGAGCTGCCGTGATGACATCCCTGAGCACTGCCATTCTCAGCATGCTTTTCATGTGCTTCGCTTCACATCTGATAAGAATTGCACTTTTGTCTTTCAATTAATAACCAAAAATTTCAATATTTTTTTTTTTTTTAAGCAAGGCTAATTTTCTTTCTTACAAGCTGCACAGACAGCAGGGAATTGGAGGCTGGTTTTGTGTGCTGGGAGAGGAGGAGGCTGGTTTTCTCTTCTGTGGGAAGAAGCCATAGTGCTAATGCTTTCTTGCATGTTTTTGGATGCATGCGTGTGTAAAAACGAGGGAGTTAAGGAAAATGATAAACAGTCACTGAAACTACGGGCTACCTTCGAAAATATTCATTTATGACTGACTCTATCCAGCTGCTGCAGAAATGCCAGTAGAAAAGAAATGCACTGTAGAAAAATGTCAGTGAATCTGAGGTTTCCCTGCTTCTCCCCAGTCTTCTGTTCATTAGAATCAATTTGAAAATGTTCATAAGACTTTGAAAGCGGCTCCTTGCCTTCTCCGAATGGGACCAGACCCCACAAAACTCTTCCTGCAGGGATTCGCAGATGTCAGCTGTGCTCTCCGTCCTCAAAGTGATGCTTCCCCATGACATCCCAATTCTCTGCTATATAAACTGTGACTTTTTTATCCCGTATCGTATGCAGCTTCTTGCAGAATTCTTTCAGATGTCATGTTGAGACCATTAATTAAATGAATGGTTATATTCATGATCCATTTCCGAAGAATTTCAGCCTGATGCTTCTAGTTTCTTATTCCTGAAGGGAATGTCATTTTTCCCCTTAAACAATACCACCATATGCTTCAGCTATGAAATCACCATTTTCTCCCACCTGACAGTTTCCATAGTTGTGCTATTTTAATGTTTTATCAAAGAGATGAGATCTATTGCATTCTCTTCTTCTGTTGGATTTCGTTCATGTAAAAAAAATGCTTTATCAAATAAAAATGTCTCATTAGTCTGTTGCACTTTGTATTACCTTCCTTCAACTTCTAAAGTTGTTTTAAAGCCTTAAATTCTATTGTGGGCATGGTGGTTAGCCTAAAATTTGCCTGATTCACTCTCCACTTTTCCTTAAATGTAGATAATACATTTATGATTTCCCAGTCACATAGCATCACTTTCAGTTTGTTTAAAAAAAACCCACATGCTCCTGGATTTGCAGTTTCATGCTCTCAAATGTGACTCCATTAAGGTTCTTCTCTGCCCTTGACTCCATTAGCTGCTCTGCCTTTTCCCACATGCTGGATGTCACCTTCTTTGTGGAAAACTGGAGTATAATGCTCATTTAGTTTTTGAGCCATAGTTAAATATCCTTAACCTCAGTCCAGACAGGGTCTGTCTTTTTCATCAGCTCATAGAAATAAAGCTCTTTCTGCACGCTCTCTCTGTTCTTTCATCCCTTCACGTCTCAGCCACCGAGAGGGACTCTCCTTGCTGGCAGTTCCTCCTGGACAGCCTTCTCCCAGCCCTGTTTTCCCATGCTCTCTACCCAGACTATCACCATTTTTCTTTTGCTCAGGTCTCATCTGTCTCCAGTCCTCCTCTTTTTATGACAAATATTTCTGGGTCTATAGCAAGGTGGTACCTGGAGTATCTCCAGTGTTTGTATTCTTGTTGTATACTCATACTTCACAGAGTCCTCTGCTCTGCTGTTTACTGGTTTTCTTCCCATTATTATGTTTTCTTTCCTCACCTGCTGCTCTTTCATGAGTTTTCCTGGGTGCTGTCGTGGTTTAACCCCAGCTGGCAACTAAGCAGCACGCAGCCCCTCGCTTGCTTACTCCCCACCCCGCCGCAGTGGGATGGGCAAGAGAATTGGGGGGAAAAAAAAGTAAAACTTGTGGGTTGACATAAGAACAGTTTAATAGGACGGAAAGGAAGAAAATAATAATAATAATAACATCAATAAAATGACAATAATAATAAAAGAATTGGAATATACAGACCAAGCGATGCACAATGCAATTGCTCACCACTCGCCAACCGATGCCCAGTTAGTTCCTGAGCAGAGATTCAACTGGCCAGGCCAGCTCCCCCCACTTTATATACTGGACATGACGTCACACGGTATGGAATACCCGTTTGGCCAGTTTGGGTCAGCTGCCCTGGCTGTGTCGCCTCCCAACTTCTTGTGCCCCTCCAGCCTTTTTGCTGGCGGGGCAGGAGAAGCTGAAAAATCCTTGACTTAGTCTAAACACTACTTAGCAACCACTGAAAACATCAGTGTGTTATCAGCATTTTTCTCATACTGAATCCGAAACATAACACTATACCAGCTACTTAGGAAGACGATTGACTCTATCCCAGCTGAAACCAGGGCAGCTGCTCACAAAACTCATTGCTGTGGCTGAAGTTCAGGAGGGCATCCCAAGGCTGTCGTGCCTAGCAATTGCTTTCACTGTCAACCACCGCTAAGTAGAATATAGGCTGCATCATCCAAGCATCAGTTGGACACACAGTTAAAATGCCCGTGGGATTGAGAAGTGGTCTTTAGCGTCCTTTCTGTCTCCTGCTTTCCCACCTGTCACCAGTGTCACTCCGCTCTTTCCAGGCGGCAGAGAAGTTTGATGGCTACTCCAAAACCATCAGTCGCATTGAAAAGTAGAGCATCTCCTGGGACCGTTTCTATCCTACCAGCCTGCGTGCCGCTGAGTGGCCGCTCCTTCAGCTCCCGCAGCGAGCGGGGTTCCTCAGCGCCGGTGCAGCTTTGCGTCCTGCGGCATCAGCCCGCTCCCCCCGGCCACCACTCTGCACATCCAAGGTTCGGGAACACTGCACGGCTCGCCTCTGCGGGGATCCACCCCCACAAACATCTGCTTTCCTTCTTATTTACTTTGCTGTGCTAAGAAGTCCTGTCAAAATTATTCACTGGCTTCTCACCGCTTTTTCCACAAAGTTTTAGTAATTGCGCTCGATGCCATGCTGTTCTTAGGGCTTGTCAGTGACATTTAATAGTATCCTTCGCAGTGCGGTTCTCCCCATCCCAGTGTGCAAGTGAGCAACTTAAGATGGAATGCTATTTTAGAGAGAAATTACAAATGTTGCCTAATACGCGATGCAAAATATTGACAACAGCAGCATATTGCAGTGCCTAATTACCTTAGTAGAAGGTTATGCTTCTCTTACGCCTGGGTGGCTTTTTTTTTGGTTGCATATCTACAGAAAAGATTTTCAATTAACATTGACCTTTAATACTGCTACTGCTTTTTGATTCTACAGATGGTGAAATGGACTACAAATTAGATTTTGCAGTATACCTTGTTCTTTATATTTCTCAACAGATTAGTTTCAGTTTGCAATACCTACACCGGCGCCTTCAGCTCGCAATTCCCTCGCAATCTACAGTGCCATGTTCAAACCCCCAAGATGTTGTGTAGAAATGCTGTCAAACTCTTCTGATATACATGTTTTCATTCTGCAGCTGTACTTTGTACTCATTTTAAAAAAATACAAAGTCTTTATGGAGGAATATTTTTGAACTGAAATTTAGAAGGAAAGGAATCTGTCTGGGGTGCGTTCGCTTCGGATTGTAGGGGTGTTGTTTTTCACCAAGTTACAATTAAAGTAGCTATTGCACCCCAAAGAACACTATTTTTTGTTATTGCTCTGATAATAACTGAAAAGAAGCTAAACTATGGCATAATAAACAAATCACATTCATTTGAGTCACTACCATACCAAAGATATTTTAAAAAATAGTTAGTGGAACTATGCTATATTTCATTGTTGTCAGCAGGGAAATCCGTGCTAATTGAGTGTATGTTTGCTTTAAACATACGTTGAATGTCTTGAGTATAAGATTAGCAATGACAAATATAATAACCTTTTGAAAAGCAAAAATATTGTTTTGGATACTAAGTTGTCATTAGAGATTTTGGTGAAAAAAGTCCCTTGGTTCCTTAAGTAAGCAGGCAGAAGTTTAATGTCTTAGGAAAAGGGTGGTACTTTTGCACAGGCGCACATGCCGACTCCTGATCCTTACGAGCTGAAACTGGAGCAGAAAGGGCTGCTCCGATGAAGTCAGAGTCCAGTCCAGAAATAGCTGAGACTTTCTACTTACTGCTCCACTGACCGCTCACAGCAGGAAAATCGGACAGGAAGAACATAGCGGAAAAATGTATCTATGTTTGTTGTGTGTTTGTAAGATAGGCTTTTGGTTTTATGATGATTTGTGAATTAACAAATGACTCATGTTTTGAGGTTCAACTCCAATATATTATAGCTGTATTCAGTCTAAAAATCAATAGCAAGTTAATGGTATGTAAAAGCTCCTACATTTTTGTACTTACGGTTTTACCTTTTTTCCCAGGTGTTACTTGGAAGATGGAGCTTCAAAAGGTGCCTGGCTGAATCGGTCGAGTATTATTTTTGCTGGAAGCGATAAGTGGTCAGTAGATCCTCGAGTTTCAATCGCAACAGCAAATAGAAGAGAATATAGCCTGCAGATACAGGACGTAGACGTGACAGATGACGGTCCATACACTTGTTCTGTGCAAACTCAACACACTCCTAGAACGATGCAGGTGCACTTAACTGTACAAGGTATGTGTTTAAACCAATTGCAAGTTGTTATTGGAGATGTACTAGAAAAGCCTGTGTTTGTAGATGGGAAACATCAGCTAAGCACGTTTTAAGGCTTTTTTTTCTTTCTTTTTTCATGGATGTATGTAGCCATAGTCTCTATGCCATTGGCTCCGGGCCCCTGCAAATAGATAATTAGCCCAGAAGGGTCTCCAACTTGCCAAAATCAGCTTTAAATCCTCACTCCTACTCTTCTGGCAATTGAACAAGATGTAAAAATATAAGAGGAAAATAGTCCAGTTCCCGGCAATGGTACTGTGCAGTTATCTATCAGTTTGGTACAGGTCTCCTGCATGGCTCAGAATTTGGTTGTTTTGCATGGTAATTCAGCCTAGTCACCATGTAAAAGTGAATACTCAGGTGCTGAGTTCACAGAAGGTTACCAAATATTGCCAGAAACATCCTCGTTTCCTTTGTGATGCCAAGATGTGTTCAGAAATAGCCAGTGCCGCTACTGCAGCAGGCCATGGAAGGGTCACTGGGGATCAGGACCCAACTGTCCTTGGGGACGGAACAAGGCCACCAGACACGCTTTGATGATCATGCAATAAAAGAATCACAGAAAAGACGCCTGATGGATGCAGTGAGATAGATGCCAGAGCACAATCTCTCAGACACAGTTTGCAGGTGGCACGGCCATCGGCTGCCCCCACACCCCAACAGCCCGGCTCCAAATTTCCTACAGGACTATTTTGATGAGAGTTTCAAAGGAGGAAAATGAATTGATTTGTGGGCTCCTTCTGAGGCAGTTCCTCGAGGGCAGCCTGGGAGAAAGCACAAAACTGCTTCACCCCACGGTGCTCCTGCGTCGGCGGGCAGGGCGGCGGGTCACTCCTCGGAAAGCTCGTCCCTTTCCCAGCACGGCTCGGCTGCAGGGAAGGATTCACCGGAGCACTTCATACCCCATCAGCAGCCCCGCAGCCCCGAAGGTCCTCTTGCTGTTCCCATGGCGCTCATACCTGCCCGCATGGATGTGTCCTACACACATGAAGCTTTTAAAAGATGCAGTATTTGAGCACCGCAACTGTCTTCTCTGGTGTGTGCCATCACAAGCATTATTATAAAAACAAGAATTAACTCATCAGCTTAAAAAAAGCAAAGCTAGAATGCATAAACCAGTTTTTCAAACACAGAAATAGAAATTCTCTTAGATTCAGAAATTTAATATAAATTCATTAAAACCAAAATAAACAAGTGAAGACAAAGTAAGCTGATTCTGCATTAAAATCTATAGGTTTTGTTTCTTCCAGAGCAGTTTTCTCACAGAAATAACTAAGATCCCAATATTGTTTCTAAGAACAGTCCATTTATTTCTGTGAGACAGTTTTTGTTATAAGTACTGCAGAACAACAGTGCCAGTTTTACATGCGTGGAGGTAATATTTATTGTATTGTTCCAGGGTGAACAATTCTTAGTTTTGATTGTCTTTGTAATAGTTAATGCCCTCATGCAAGGGGCTAAAAAAAAAGTTGGAAATTAATTGCATGTATAAAACATATAAACAGGAGCTTAAAATTAATTAGGCTAACTACAAGCGTATAGAGAAATAATAACTCAATAGTTAAAAATATGCATAATTATTAAGCGATTGCAGTTATATCTTCAGAAATGCAAAGTATAACCTAAGGCTTTAACTTATTAGTCTTTGGTGTAATCATCATTAACATTTTCTTTTGCATTTTTATGAGTAATAAAGCAATGAATATAAAACAGAAGAATTCAAATGGCAATCTCTATTAATCCATATGGCACACCAAAATCCCTTACAAATAACGTGTATGAAATGCTTCTCAAACTAATTATTCTCAACCACTGAACCTTTAGACCCCAATGGTTTGCAAGAATGTTAGGCTGTTGCTTTGTAAGAGCTAAGCGTATTTGTTGTATAAAGAACGTTATTTTATTAGTACAGCCAAAAAGCCATCACTTAGTCATTTTTATAACCTTCCTCAGAGGCGGCTGTTGCGTGAAGACCCATAAATGTCCTCTTTACTTGCGGGGGTTGTTCAGGGATTGCAGAAGTATTTGTACACTGTCGGACTGGGAAGCTGGAATGAAGAAGCTGTGACAGTATCAATTATTATTCCAGTTGTGAGGTGGGGGGGTGGTAGAGTGTTACACCAATATTATTTCAGTTATATTCTATGTAGGAAGTAGGGACTAGCTCCATGAAGCATAGCCGGAAGTGAGCCATTTTCAAGATGAAGTTAAAAAAAATCACTCTTCCTGTATTTTTTCCTGTGTAGTTCTCTTAGCACTTAGCAAGAAGGGCAAGCTGCTGAGCTCCCTGCTTGTAGAGGGAGGTCCTGCATCCACTGAGCAGCTCTGGAGTATGCCCCGTCCCATCTCAGTGATTGTGGCCATTTCCTACCATTCCAGCTCATATCTTTATGTACATGCTCCTGCAGATACTAATAATTATCAGCCGTGCAATGGTTGCTCAGTGGATCAGATGTGAGTCACACCAATCGCTCATCCCGCACGGGTGGGATCCCCCCTTGAATCAACACTGGGGTTTGCACGGTAATTTAGAGTGACCTGCATCACCCTTCCTACTGTCGTTACCTGTCCAGTGGACCCGAATGGGACTTGTGCGTGTAAGCACTTTTAATCGGGTCGCTTCATCCTTACTCTGCTAATAAAGCCATCGCTTCACCTTCCCTGTGCTGAGACTCGGGAGGTAAGGATGCAAGATTCATGCGTCCTTTGAGATGGAGATTGACCTGTCTGAGAGTAACCGAGACTTTAAAGGCAACATCAAACAGCTAATTGGTGCTATAAGCTTATATATCCTTTCCTGCTGAATAGGGTTCATAGGGATGATATAATAACATTTTATGGAAGCAGTTTTATGTCTCCTTTCAATATTGTTCATGGCTTTGTATTTCAAGATTAGAAACAACTTCTGCTATTGGGGAGAAATAAATGAAGGGAAAAGCGGGTCTTTTGCCAAAGTAAAATCGTTCAGTCAAAGGGCTGGGTTTCCTTTTACATTGTGAATAAATGATCAGCAGCAGACCTAGAGCAGCACATGAAATAATAGGAGGAAAAGAAAATTTAAAAGCAAAGTCTTAGCCCTTTAAAATTCCTCTGCCCGACAGGCTCTATTCTGTCGAGTAATGTTGAAAGAAGACGTTCTCCTGCTGAAAACAGCAGAGCTGGAAGAGCCAGGGGTGTGTGCATTGTGTCACAAATTAAATGAATAAAGACTTACATCTGATCATAAGCTCCCAAATAGGTTCAAACTCCAGACTGCAAAATTATTTGCTGTGAAACTCCACTTGAAAAGCTGTGTAAATCCAACTCTCTCGCTTTACTTCTTTTTTCCTGTGTGTGTGAGGTCTTTCTACACACACAGATCCAGTAGCTGTCATTTTGAATGTCCTCTTCTCTGCTATTTGGGCTGGCAATTTCTGAACATATTCATGTAGGTGTTTCAGAGAATAAATACATCTTAATGGGTTAAAGATGCCTTAATTTCCATGAGTAAAACATGGAAAGGAAACACGATCAGTAGATAACCAAGGCTGAAGGGAAGCAGCAGCCTCTCCATCACTGTCCCATGCTCAGATACAGGGAGCAGTGAGACCTACTGGGGTTTGGCCACAGTCCATCAGGAATCTCTGGCAGAGCTTGAAGCTGAGTTTCAGTCTCCCAAATCCCGGCTCAACACCTTAACAGGACCGCCAGGTTGAGTCTAGATCACTGTTACTTATTACATAGTCACACCTTTTTGTACCAAGAAAATTAATCAAGATAGTTGTTAAAAAAGAAAAAAGCCTTATGTCTCTTTGGCCCACATTTACATCAGTGAAATAAAAATCACTTGAAAGAGAGGAAGATAATCCAGTTAACTTTATTTCAGTGACCTTATTAAAAAGAAGTGAGAATTATGGTGTAATTAATTAAAGTTTAGAAGGTAGGAGTTTGTAATCAACTCAGTCTACCTCAGTGCCAGATGCTTGATCTGCAAAGTCATGAAGTGCAGATGATTTAAACATCAGATGTTTGCCACAGTAAAGTAAAAAAATGAAATACCTCTTACCACACACTGTTGCTCATAATTTTTCTAGCAAAAGGTTGCAATTTCTGCCATTTCTAATATGACATTTATTCTACCACAGTTTAAATTGCATCCTCCAAGCTGTGTTTCCCTTTCAATTTGCAAAAATATTAAGACATGTTTACCAATGTCCTTGAGAATTAATTTTGCCACGGGGCAGAGCGACAGGTCACAGCCCGAAGTCTGCGGCTCTCTCCGTGTGTCAGGACGCAGTAATGATGTTACCGCACCGTGGGGGGAAAGGGCAGGTCGGGCTGCTTGTTTGTGACTGCAGGGAGACAGAGGCCAGAACAGGGTCTTCAAAGGGACCTCGGCCACCAGGAGAGGGCTACCGGGATGATTAGGAGAATAAAGAACACGTCTGAAGGAGATTGCTTTGTTTAACCTAGCAAAATGAGGGCTCGGAGGGAATTTTGTTATGCTTTATTAATACTGTTGGTGTGGGTCCAAGGAAGGGAGAGCAAACATACCGGCTAAGGGAGAGCACATTTACAAGACCAGCCAAATACAACTTGGCCGTGCGTGAACTTTAATGTGAGGTGAGGGGAAGGTGCTGGTCCCATCGCGTCCTGGATGGGCTGTCGAGGGAGGGTGGCCCGGGTTCGGGGCAGCGGTTCTCACGGGGGCTGGTGGGGCAGGGGTGACCGTGATGCTGCTGAGCGAGGTTTGTGACTGCGGTCTTCCTAACGACGGGATTAAGGATCCGGCAGCTCCGTTTGTCTCCTTAAACATGAACAAGGAGCCTGGCGACGCTCCTGGCGCCAGCAGTGCTGGGACCTGCTCGCACAGTCTGGGTCGAGGCGGGTTTTTTCAAGGCTGTATTTTGGTCTGTCACAGATGCACGGCTCAAATAGGTCCACGGTTTAGGCTCTGAGGCGTAGATAAAACGTCTGATTCCCTTTGTCACCCCCTGTCTCCAATTCCCCACCATCTCCGCTGCACTTGCCGACCCCCACTGCACCCTCTGCCTTCCCCGTCCCGCAGGGACCTGGCTCCTGCTTCCAGCAGTGCTTTCCATCAGTGCCAAAACGCTGATGCTGGGGAGCTGGTGACGCGACAACTTCCTTACATTAGCTACGTGGCATCATCGTAATGTTTATTTTCATCTAGCCCGTGCCAGGCACGTCTGGGGCTCCTCCTGGGACAGACCTGGTGCGTGTGAGACACGGCACTGGCTCCTGTCCTGCCCTCTCTGCGTCCTCTCATTTCTGTACGTACTCTGGACTTGACACGGTGTGCACGTAAATAATTCAGTTATTTATGTAAATGTGATTTATAGATTCAGTCAGAAACTGCAACCTATATTTTTTATTTAAACATGGGTAATATTTCCAAAGTAATACTCAAGGCCCTTTTTCTGTTTAATAAACCGCCTTAATGTCCCCTAAATATTAATGTATTGATTTAGTCTTTGCAATGTTTGCAAAGTCTAATTTGTTTCCTCAATCAGGCCAAGAGGGACTTGCATTTGGAGCTAACGAGATAAATGTTACCCAAATTTATTTAAAGTGGGACAAAATAAATATGCAGAAGACTTCTAAAATCATATAACAACCACTTTCCAGCTAAAACTGACAATCCATTACTCTTTTAAATTGTTAGCACTCGAGTAGTATGTCAGTTTTCGTTATAAAATTAACTCGCTAGTGCCAGCCACTGTTATCATCTTGTTCCTGCTCAGCACAAGAAGAAAAAGACTTAGAAAAATTGTTCCGGAGCTGGAGGTGGCTGAGTGAGATTTGCCCAACGATAGAGGCCCCTCAGTCGAACGAACGACCCGCTCCAGCAAACAGCATACTTGGACTTGCCGTTACCGAGGGCTGCATCCGCAATCATTAATGCGTCATTAATGACCGATCAGAATGTTTTCTCCAGGATTTGTATTTTTCATCCATTCATTAAATTCCTCCCACATTTGTACCTCTCGCGGCATTCAAAAGAGCTGCAGGGGATCTCTCCCTCTAAAATATGTATGAATGGCTTTTCCCCTCCTTTAACGCACTTAAATCATGGAAAATGTTTGCATTAGCAGGTGATCTCATTTACAAGGATGTAAATTAGGAAAAGTTTATCTGAAGTAGAACAGGGCTGTACTAATCTGAAACTCATAATTCTGCAGTGTTCGAGGTGCTTTACAGTCATGACTGCAACTGAATGTCCATTACCAGCCTGAAATTTTCATCTTATGAAATCTGCAGGCAAAGGATAATCTACACAAAATAATCATTTGCTCTCTGGCCCGAAGTATATTAGTTCTGTTACATTTGAATTAAGTTGAATGAGATGTTTTGTGACCTGTGAGAGTCTTGCAAAAGGTGTGTTCAGCAGAGTCCAAAGTGGCTTTCAGCAACTTCTTGCATTATACGGCAATGCCAGAAGCAGAAGCAAGGAGGAAAAAATAAGGGGCAAAGCAAAAAAACCCAACAACTTAGGTTAAAGAACATAATAATCTAATGCAACGGGCAAAAATGTAGATTATTAAATTCTGAGCTTTGCATTTGTTAGGTTAGTTAGGTTCTTCATCCCCCTCCTCTACCAAGCTGGAGAGGTGCATAAGCTTCCTGCTGGGCACAGCATCTTCGACTTGCTAAATCATTGGTCTGGTAAGCTCCCACCTTACAAACAGGAGAGCTCCCTCAGTGAAACAAAAAGCCTGTTGGAAATGTTGTGTGAAACCCAAGTTGTAAAAAGGATTATGAAACTTTTAGAAAGAAAAAAATTTAAAAATTATTTTGGAAAGCAAACCAATTCAAAATGAGAATTTATCGAAGAGTGAGCTGGTGGCTGCGTCTGCTCTGCACAGTGGGTCTTTTCTGGGTTTTACTGCCATTAAAGCAGATACAGGTCAAATCTATTACACTGCATTAGAATGATCTAAAGTGGATGATATGAATAAAAACTCTTGGGGCAGCTTTTTCTTTTTTAAAATTTTATTCCTTTTTAATTAAAGTGCAGATAACCTCCGTAGTCTTTCACATCACAACGAAAAGGCTTCTGTTAAGGAATTTAAAGTCAGGAGTGTTTGACTTGAAAATGTCAAAATAATTTCATGGTTAGTACCACTTGGTGAGGATTGTGGGTCGCCTTACCAAGCGTTTCTAGAGCTCTGACAGTTTACCCCCTGCCTGAGCCTTAGCACTGCGCTGGCCCCGAGCAGGGAGAAGGTGCTGACTCCACGACGTCGAGGGTCTGGCTGTGTTTGGGGAGCTATGGGAGTCCAGTAGCAAAAACTCACTCATAGCAGAATGTGATGTGCGATTGCGCCGTATAACGCAAGAAATTATCAAGGCTGCCAAACCTACTCCTTTTTAAAGATTTTCTATTTATCAAATATGACTTTTTTTAAGATTTCATATCTACTGAATATGCTGCTCCCACCAAACTCAATAGCAAATATCCTGATAATTTCACTCAAGAAAGAG
This sequence comes from Astur gentilis, assembly GCF_929443795.1. NCBI lineage: Eukaryota > Metazoa > Chordata > Aves > Accipitriformes > Accipitridae > Astur > Astur gentilis. The sequence goes on from NC_064887.1 coordinate 1,148,855, forward strand.
TCAACACTCATTGCAAGACTTGCTTGGAAGACTAAAACTGTTTTTTCCATTGTACTACCTCAGAAGTACAATTGTCACCTGAAAAGACAGTGTGGCCATGCAGAGATCTTAATTACAATTACTTTATCCAAATGCAATTTTATTTGAACCGATCCTCCAAAATGTTATTTTGTAACTGTAGTGAACTGCAGGAGTATTATTTTAAAGACCTAAAATTTGGCTTATAGCATTTTTAAGGGTTTGGCTACATAAAAGTACGTGTTCTTCTGACTGCGTCTTCGCCATCCTGTTCACTCAATTAAAGGCAATTGGGCTGGCCTGGAAAAACTGAGATAGTAATTATTTTGTTATTCATTGCCATCATTTCCACATTTCAAATGTTTTTGGAACTCAGTACCCTGAGTAAGCAGTATATTTTATTGAGCTTTCTGCTGCCTGTCACTGTGATCACTGTGATTACTGTGATTTATCTGATTTTTTTTTTTTCATTGGATTTCCTGTTATTTCCACTTCTGTAGTGTTAGACTGTCAGTTGTCAGGAGAAAAAAAGGTGTCCCATGTTTCAAAGTTTAATTTTTGCTTGGAGTGATGTTAACAAAGGCAGTCACTTGGAATGTGATGGAGACCAATCTCTGCAACTCTTACTCAGAGTGTCATCTTTTTCATCACCGAGATTTAAAAGAGGATGTCGAAAATATCGTACCTGTTGCAGAGTAGATCTAGAACATGGTGGTTTTATCTTGCAAAAAGGGTTTTAATCTAAATATTTAGTGAAGTCTTGTGAAGGAGGTGCAAAACCACTGTTCATCCTCAAATGAATGCCCAACATATTTGAAAATCCTTATCTTCTGTTTCGCTACGATTGAGGAGAAAACACTATGAAAGTATTTTAGGGTCAAAACTTTGGCACAGTAAGATGTTTAGTAAATTCTTCCTCGCGAGATTCTAATTAAGGCAATTCAAACATGCTCTATCAGGAATTCTATTCATTGTAATCAATGACAAAATAGATCCGTGTATGAAAACCACTGCTATAAAAATGGAATGGCAAGAAACTGGGGAATAAAACAAAAGGACACATCAAACGTTCTTAAGTGGCACGGCTGTGTCCCTTCATCGCATGACTGAAAGCAGCATGTCTGCTGTGTCTCTGCGTGAAAGACTGAGGTCAGCATCTTGCTTTTAGCCTGATTAAAACTAATAACATCTGACATACTAAATATCCTAGTTGAAATACTATAATCTCATAAAAACCTTTTGTCAAGTCCAGTTAATGTTTAAAAAGTGAGACAAATGGAAACTGCGCTGAATTTATAGGTTTCCCCAAGAGTGAAACTTGCCCTGCAGCATCCCTTGTCTGCTGGTGCCGCTGAAGATGTGGCACCATAACTATGTCTGTATGTCCTTTTAGACTCGATCACTTATTTAAAGTAATAAATACCTTATTCAAGGCTCCAGAGCGCCAGTGATAAACAATTTTACCATATATACAATTAAATGGCACCTCTATAGCATTACCATTTGTTCTGTGGGAATTTTGATGCTTGACTAGCCATCCGTCCACCTCCGCATCGTTAGCAAAAAGCCGTCAGCCCTTCCCCCTCAGGTGCAGGAGCTGGGCGGTGTGCCCCACGCTCACCGTCCTGTTGCTCACTCAGCTGCGACTTATTTTCACTTCGCTTTGGTGTTGGGTGCTGACACTGAATGTGGGAATATCTCTGCTTACTTGCAAGGGATGGTGGAGATCCATGGACATTTGTGGAATTACTGGTCTCATCTCTGGCATGGGAAAGGTGACTATAGAGGCGAATGGAAGGGAAAGCGTTTGAAATATTTATTGATGCTAAGTTCCTTTTTTAAAGAGGTAATGCAATGATGAGATTACACGGGGATCCAAGCTGTCGACCAGCAAGTGCCATGCAAGCTCCTTGACAAAGCTGCAGAGGAAACCTGTCTTGGGCAAGCCGCTGTCCTTGCTGCTGCTTGCTCGTCTGGGAATATTTGTTTTCTGCAGTTATTTACAGGGGAAAAGGAGCAATGCTTTGAACATAACATCTAGTAATTAAAAATCACTTTTTAGGGAAACTGTTTTAGACATTAGAATAATTTCTCAAGGAAAAAAAGGGAGACATACCTTCCATGAACTCCTTAAAACTAGAGAGAAGAGCGTCATGGGAACTTCAGGACAGAACCAGTTCTGTGTGTTTTGTTGTGTGACATGGCCTTGCTTGGTTAACAGCAAAGACTTTGAGAATTACACATTCCTTTGCTACAATAATGAAATTCCAAATTACTTTTAAACTGCTTCTCTGGCTATATTGCAGGTTATGTAACTGTAATTATAAACACTGGAAATATTGCTCCAAGTATCGGTATGTGCAGTTATATGAATATAATAAAAATAACTCTATAACACTTCACCTTTTGAAATTATTAAAAAATAAGTGCAAGTTTTCACAAACACATTATTTTATTGAAATGGGAGGTGGAATTAGAGTGATGTCCTGCAAACCAGGAGTGAGCTAGCCTAACTTCTATTCTGGTTTTGCTTCTGCATCTTTGTCCAGTTCCCGTGACCTGGTTTCCTGGAGGTGTGGGGATCATATTCACCTGCCTGCAAAGGATAATGCCAGCCAGCCTAAATTCACTGATGCCCACAAAATGCTTTAAACATGCTCAAGCTGGAAATGCTTTATGTTACCACAACATGATGCATTCTGAGAACAAACAGAAAAAGGAGATAGAGTTCATTATAAATCACAGTGACACGATACTTTCCAAGAAAATTTGCAATAACCAAGATGCAATCCTTAGACATTTTGTTGCTCAAAAGTTTTAACAACTTGGGAAATAGCTTCTGCACATTGACAGTGGCTGTTGCTGTGTACCAGCTCTGTGCTGGCAGGCACGGCGGCACTGAAGCAGGAGGATGGAGCTGCGCTCGTGCCTTCCTCCCCTGCATCTCCCATCCCCTCTTGCCTTCCACCTCCAGTTTTGCTTCCCATTTTTTATTGCAGCCCTAGAGAGGTGGGTTGGTAATGGGGTAAAAATAAAGAAGCTGGCAGTAATTTCTTCTACGGAGACACTGCTAGAACAATGCAATGTGACAGCTGTAATATCCAAATTTTTTGCTACTTCATCATCAAAGAGAGGGCGGTTTGCTACCAGCTGTAGGTTCCTGTTCTCCCAGCTCATGGTGCTCCTTGCTGGACATTGTGACCTTTCTGAATTGCTTGCAATTCATTCTAAATTTAGCCTCTTGCACTGTAGTATTCATACAAGGAATAGTTAATTTATATTATCTATAGAATAAAAGCAATGCATTGAAAATAAGTAAATAATGATTGTCCTGTTATAACTGTATTCTTTTTAAACTTAAATTAAATTTTTGTAACTATTGCTAAATAGAGAAAAGTATTACCTTCCATTTTGCAAGTGGGGACCCTGGCAGACTTGAGAGGATAAAGTCAGACTTATTTTACGGTCCGAAATTGCCCTTCTGATGTTCAGCAATACAAAAATCCATCCAGTAGGCATTAGTGGAGAGAAATAAAACTGGTGGATGGTCTCACCCACATTTATTTTTAAGTAAAATGTCCATGATCATATAGCAGATAACTGGCAGGAATAGAAGAGACTTTAGAGTTCTTGTCTGTTTATACTGGCTATCAATAATGTATATGCTAGGGTACGCAAGCACATACACATGGACGTGTATATGAAAGTTCCTTGTATATATTCATATTATGGGTCAAACTGTGGCATAATTCAATATGAATATGCTGGATGTGGAGGCTGAATGTGGAGAGATAGTTCGTAGTTTGCCTTTTCTTACAGGTGACAGCATTCTGTAATTGCAAAGAAGCACTGTTAGCAGTATAGATCTGTAAATGAACAACTATTTCTAGCTGTTAGGAAAAAGATTTGGATCTGTTCACCGCTGTCCTTATATTTTTTGAAGGTAATTCTGCACATATGTTGACCTTTATCTAACGGGTAAAAACTCTGTGCCATAAATCCAACCAGTTGTAAATGTCAATATTACATACTTAAAAAACCTAAAAACATTGAAATTAGCATCTAGAATTTTGAAACCCCATTAAGCATTAGTCTTATTGGAATAATTAGAGAGTAGCATCTGTAGAAGTGTGAAATGTCATTTGGGCTCTTCAGAAACCTGTTGACAAACCTGTTCTAGATTTTTCTTTCTATGAAATTTAACCAGTCGAACTGTCTTCTTTGAGTAGCAGTGCTGTAATTAGTCTCTAACATTTTATTCTTCCATGTACAGCCTTTGCCTATGTACTTTACTTTGCTTCTCTTTCTGTGCACTCCTACAGAAGCAGAATTGTGTATGCTAACATTTTAAATGGTACTAAAGCAAGGAAAAGCAAAGGCTGCATACAACAGAAAAATGGGACTGGGCAATCGTCTTGCTTTTGAGGGAGCAGTGCCCCTCACTCCTGTGATGGTCTAAACCACTCCTCAGGATTCCTCCCTCCTGATTACATGGGGGCTTCATAAGCACAGACTATCTCAAATCCACTATGGCAGCATCACGCTGCAGCTTGTCGAGGGAATACATTATACATCGCATGCTCTCCTGTGTGCTTTGTACTGTGAGCTCTAAGGGGAATGCTCCACACATCTCCCTGAGTCCTGGGTAAATTTAGGCAAGTCATATGCAGTGCACAGAGAAGCTCTGGGGAGCGTTGTTTGCAGCCATCACAAGTGTAAGCCAGGCTAAAAGCGTCTGTCACCCAAAAATGCAAATTCAAAACATCATGTAATTTATGCTGTAACTGTCTGGATTGTTCAGGGTACCTTGATAAAGTATTGGCAAAGCTCTTACTTTTAATGAGTTAGATCTGCATTTGCAGCGTTCTGTTTTAAACTGGACTTATTGAAAAATACCGTTGCCAGCCTTTTCACGCGTGCTTTATTTCAGTTGCACCAAGCCGGATTTTACTGTTTGGACAACATGTATTTATCCCCTCCCACCTCTCCTCCCCACCCCGGTGTCGAGTTGGGAGCTCGATGCTCTCCAGGTGAGAAAGCTGAGCTTTTCCTGGCCCGTGGCATGCCACGGAGGATGGGGACCTGGGCGGGCGGGTGCTGCCTTCCTCCCCTCCCATCATCACCGTTCGGCGGGGGCAGAAGCCCACCAGCAGCGGAGCAGACTGGCCGCGGGTTTGCAGCGTTGCTGGTGATGAACGTCCAAGGCCAGAGGTTGTGTCAGCCCTGCGTGCCAGCGGGCATAAATCCGCTAAGAGGCTGTTTGTCTCTAAACTAGAAGTATGGTACTGCTTTTCTGGTAAGATTGAGCTGTTTCGTACAGTGTGAACCCAAACATCAGGTCTTATTTTGCTTTCATGCCTGTGCTCTAACACAGTCTCGCTCTAGAAGTGGTGAGAAGAAAGCAGAAACCCAACCAAGCCTCACACCTTGCTGCCCATCTCTCTCTGCTCCCACTGGAATTTTTTCAAGCCTGTGTTATTAGTGTTGGTTACACAAAAATCGGCCCACTTTCAGGTCATTTAAAGTGTTCTCTGGCTGGGGTAAAGGCTGCCTGGCCTGATAAACAAAAACGAGACAGCAAGATAGATAACATAAGATTATTTGTCTTCTTTATGGCTCATCACTGGGAAAAGATGTTTATTTTCATAGATGAGAGAAGGTGTTGGGAGAAGTCAGTGGGAAAATGTGAGTTCTCATCAGTGGAGGCTAAATCAAGTCCATAGTTTACCAAATGTCATTATGCAAAACAGGGTGGTTAAATGTATGTTTGAAGTACCAAAAAAAGAAGAGGAAAATCTCTATCCGATAAAGGGAGATAGTATTAGGCAATATTTTACATTGCATTTTACCAGTAAGGGAGAGATTAGTATCTGCATCATGGATCTCCATTGCTGGTCCGCTGATTCTGTATTTTTAGGACAGTCATTCAGCATGAATGTCACCAAATGTCCCATTCAAGCATCCCATTCTGCTGGCATTTTTTTATCCCACAGAATAGAAGGAAGGGGAAAAAAGTCCACTCCAGACTGAAAGTGCAACTTTATTGGTCTTGGGTTTTTGTTTTGTTGCTCATGTTTAAAAAGAGAGAAATCCTGAGTGCTGGTGTAGTTGGTAGGAGGCTCAGAGTCCTCGGGGAAGCCGAGCCGAGGCATGTTAAAACGGTTCTCAAAAGAGTCGAGAGGAAATACAGAAACAAAGCAGTTCTGTTCCATGCTAAATTTCATGATAAAAGTTTGGTGACAGCTAAAGCAAAAGATTTTTTATACTTTTAGCAGGCAGTTGATGGACCTTTTCAAATAAAATAAAAAGCATTTTGAGTGCACAAGCAAGATAGAGGGGACAATTCCTGGTTACTGTCTGAGGGTGCGTTTTCATTTACAATATGACCTTGGTCACTGAAGATGTTCCAGGATGAAGCATAAGGAACTGGTGATTGAAAAGCTAAACACGAAAGCAAATGAAGGAAAATTAAATGAGGAGGAAATGGTAAGGAACATTCCCCATATGTCTTTTTACCAGTGAGACATGGCCAAGTCTAATAATGAAATGTAAAATGACCTTAATGCAGAGCATGTCCTTTTTTTTGGTTTTGTTTTAAATGCTTTGCTATTCATTTCCCTACATCAGTCTCTTCCCACACTTTTTTTTTTTTTCTTTGAAGAAGCACCAGTTATAGGAGTGAAACTAGGCCAAGCACAAGTATAACTGAAGTTGGAGTAATAAGCAGAGAAAGTAGTAAACTTTGGAGGACTTTGATAGAATATTTGCAGTAAAACAAGCTGTATGCTTCATGCTACATTTCCATATTTAATGCTGGAGAAGCTGATAGCATAGGGTATTTGTTTTGTCTTTTATTTCCTTATATGATGCGTAATACTTATATCTGCATTGCATGCTGCTGCTTTGCTTCTAGTCGTAATCTGCTCTGAAGAAATTATGAAGTAATCTTGTATACTTGATTTTAAATTAATGACATCCTTGAGAGATGGCATTATTATCCAGAACAGTGTAAAGGACTGTGATTTATATCCTCTGTAGGTAGCTCTGCTTTAGCAAAAGCTGATGCATGACCTCTTAGCATGCCAGACTGTTTCATAAAGCTAAATTATACATGGGTAGAAATATTCTACCTCCAGTGACCAGTCCATTAATAAAAATCCATAAACAGGAAGGGGTAGAAAGATCTCATTAGGAAAACCAGATGAAAGAGTGAAATGCACAAACTTGAAGTACTTTAACAACTGGAGACTCCGTCGGAGAAACTGAATATTTGGTCTAAGAAAGAGGGTTCCCTTTGCCTCAGAAGCAGCCTTAGGTTGTACTAGAAAACATGCAGCAGTTTTCTGGAAATATATAGGACTCTCAATCCAGTCTCTTTTGTAGTTTACTAACTAAGTGAATATATACACACACAAAATACTAAATGAAGATGGGACCTTTTTTTCCATTCGTACCAGGGGCACCATCTCTAGATATTTATGGAAGATTGTATTTGCAAGAGAATCAGTCTTGAAATAAATACCTATATTCACTACAGTCTTCCTTGTAAGGTTTTTATATTGAGATTGTCTCTTCTATCACCGATGCCCAAGGGTGATTCCCATTCATAGTGAAGCCCATTAGGAGAAAAAAAAAATTGTCTATGCAACTGAACAATTCACAGACGACAGTCCATTGCTAAGGATTTTACTGTGTCTGGGTACTGTTTCACATTGGCATGTCTTCTACTGAGCTATGGCAAACTTTATCTGCATTGCATAGGTGATTTAATTAAAGGAAAAGCAAGAATCATACATTAGCTCTGTCAATCCCACCTCCAGTGTATGAAGATGTGATTCTTCCCTTTGAATTTAGTAGATGGTACATCTTGTCTTGTTTTTAAGAGCTGGGAACTTGCAGAAGGAAAATATTTTGGACTGTGACCTGTGTTGGATTCATGGTTATGGGAGAATTACCAAGAATGAACAAGCATGGGAATGGATTTATTAAAGCAGTTCCTTCTCATATACTGTCTTCTTTTTTGGAATCCTCTACAGCTTAATTTTCATTTTATACCTTAAGAGAGGGTAAGAGAGCATGATGACAATATCTGATACTCGCAAGCAGCAAAATCCACCAGTTGGAAAGAGCAAAATCAAATACATGTCTTTAAAAAGAACTCATAGTGCTAATTTAGGAAAATTTCTGGGAAGGGCTGAAAACAACTGAAAAGTAAAGTCGCAGATTCACACTGTAATATTGAAGTGTAAGAAATCTGAAAGAAAGCTTTAAAGGATATGGATTAAATGTTTCCTGCCTGGAAAATCTCCATTTGAAAAAGCTCATGTTTGATTGTACAGCTTTCATAAAGACGTAAAGAAAACTTTTTCAGTTGTTACATTTCAAAAAATTGTAGGGCAGCAAATGCAGAGGTTACCTAGCCCGAGGCATCTGGCCAGGATGGAGGGGTGCATTCTCTATAGGGGAAATAAAGATGCTGCTGTTCGCCGTTTTAGCATTTGAAATACCTTCACGCTGAGGTTTAATTAAGGAGGCTCTAGTTTTCTAAATTGGGCCTCCGAAAGAGGAAGCTTCTGCTCCTCTACCCTCCGGCTGGGAGCAGTAAGAGGATTTCACCGTCTGCCCCCGAAGCACGGCAGTGGGGGCAGGCGGTGGCCCCAGCACCCCCCTCCTCTCGGGGCTGCACGCGCCCACCTCCCCTGCCTCCTGCCCCGTGTCGGGCGCGCGGGTGGCTTCTGCGTCTTCATGGCCTCGAATATGGGTTATTCTGTAGTGTTTTATCTGAAAATATCCGAGTAGCAGTTATAGGAACAGTGAATTGTTTCGGGGAACTGTCTCATAGTCTGGACAAGTCTCAGTGTTTCGGTAACACAGGAGCCGTTAGATGTGGAGTGGTGGCCAGGATGTCCTGTTTCTGGTGGCTGACCTGGTGTAATCAAATAGCTGCAAATTTGATCTGGAAATTGGCCGCGTGTGGTATGGGAAGCAACAATTACTATCATTAACAAGTTGTAAAAAACACTGCAGTGGTGACTGAAAGTGTGATATAATTTGAAATGCCTTAAGAGAAGGAACAAAGTAAAAAAAAATTTAATATCCAACCATGTATTGACACGTGGTAATACTTCGATTTCATTATATCCCATCCAGTAAGCATGAGCAACCAAAACCTACAAAGTGGGTCTCATTGGGCAGGAGTCACTGGTCTTCAATAAGCAGATTCATCACTGGTTTATTAATATCACTAGGTTAGGTTCAATTAGCTCTTGTTTTGTAAGTAAAACTGGGGAAAAAAAATCACCCAAGTATCTTTCAAGTTGATGGCACGACGCTAAGCAACTCTTGGAGCCATCCTAGAACTGTGTTCCTCTCTTCACTTTTAGAAAAACACAACATTTATGGTAGAGGGTAATCCAAATTATTCTTCTCTTTTCTGTTTGATAATTACAGTGATGATTCAGATTGTTAGGATACATTAACTAAGAAAGTATTTTTGGTTTTCCTGCCAGGAGATGTTGTTATGTCAAAGGCCTGTCTGTCTTAAGTCTTCATCTAATGCAAGGTATTAAGTCCGATCTACAAAGACATAAACCATCTCACACAACGAACTGAGTGAATGAATTTCAGAAGAACAGCTCAATGAGCCCCAAACATCACCATACTCAAACACAGCTGCAGACTCACAGGATAAACTAAATTAGGATACTGTTTGTAGCAAACAGTAAATCGAAGCCCTCTTTGAGGCAATTAGCAAAATCAGAGCATCCTTTGAAGCAAACAGGCATGAAAATGCTGTTCTTGCCCTGATTTTTCAAATGCTTAATTTTACAACTTTCTGGAGTGTCTTACAGTTTGTGCAAAGAGCAGCAGAACTGAATAACACAACAATGAGTTTCGTGAGTTGGTGATGGTTTGGTTTTTTCTATGAACTATTTATCCAGCTATACAAGCATATTTTCAGTAACAGCAGTGATGAATGAGAATTATTAAAATAATCTCCACTTATGGGTGAGTTGTGATTGCAGCCAGACCCCCATTTGGATTTCCACCTTGTATCCAGTGAGGAGTGATGATGACAAGTGGAAATCACCATAGGGAGTGGAGAGGAACTGCCAACTGGGAAAAAAGGGGCGAAAGGCAGAAGGATAAAGCCATGGTTTTCATCCAGATCCGAAGAAGTCTATAGGTAGTTGTTGTTCTTCTGTGATACTTGCTTCCATTTAAAATACCCAGCAAAACACCTCGTTGCAAAGCGAAAATTCAGAGTGTCTTTTTCCCTCAAGTCATGGTTCATGTGTTCATCCCTCAACACTTTAGTAGAACTTTTTAATTTTTAAAGGGTTTCTCTTCACATTTCTGTTTTCATCAGACAGTGCTCAGGCTTTGAATATATCCAAGTCCTGTGAGGAGCGGCTGAGGGAACTGGGGTTGTTCAGCCTGGAGAAAAGGAGGCTGAGGGGAGACCTGATGGCTCTCTGCAACTACTTGAAGGGGGGTTGTAGCGAGGTGGGTGCTGGTCTCTTCTCCCGAGTAACAGGCAATGGGGCGAGAGGAAACGGTCTCAAGTTGTGCCACGGGAGGCTTAGATTGGATATTAGGAAAAATTTCTTTACTGAAAGGGTTGGCAGGCATTGGATCAGGCTGCCCAGGGAAGGGGCTGAGCCACCATCCCTGGAGGTATTTAAAAGACCCGTAGATGTGGTGCTTAGGGACATGGGTTAGTGGTGGGCTTGGCAGTGCTGGGTTAATGGTTGGACTTGATGATCTTAAAGGCCTTCTCCAACCTAAATGATTCTGTGATTCTATGATTTTATCTTCCTTTGTCCTGTGTGAATAAGAGATATGTTGTTTCCTTTAAAGAACAAATCATATAACACTAACTGTTCATTTATAGGAGCAAATCTTTCACATAAATGTTCCGGAGAGTTTCCTTAAAGGAATCATACAATGAGAACTGTATGACTTAAATTACTGGGGCTGTATTTCTTGCATATTATAATTTATGAAGCAGTAACAAGGATAATATATGGTACAAGATCTTTTGCACCACACAAGAAAACTCTATAGCCAAATGAAAACCTTATAGCATTGATTCTTAATACAATCCTATAATATGACTCTAACTACTATTATACCTACTTATCACAGATCTCTTATCCTAGCTATTCAGATAAAAGCTTAGGAATTTTTGCAAACAGAATAGCCTAGCCCCATGGGTAAATTTTGAAAGCTGTCCTCAAGGAGATGCACATACAAAAACTTCATTTACTACATTTTTTTGCATTCTTTTTTTCCATGTGATGTTTCAAACATTTGTCCCTTCAGGTTAATATGTTAATTTAAAAGGAAAAAAATTAAACGAAAATCTCACAAGAGAGATGTGATCTTGAATTTCAGTGCCCAGATTTGAATGGATAAAAAGGCACTTAAGGAGTTGGATAAAACCGGTGCATTCATAAGCCTGTGATTTTCAAACCTGCCTCAAGGCCAAGAGTGCTGAAGACATTACAGTGAGACTAAATAGTTAAATTTTCGCTTACTTGTAAGGCTTTACAATACTAAGGGCTAAAGTATAGAGTCGTAAGTTAGTTATTACATTGTCCCCAGCAGATTACTCGTTTTGTTGTCTTTAGGATTCAGAAATGTTCTTCTTTTATTTAGGCTGAAATTTTAATCATCCCCACTTTGCATTTAAAATATGATATTATTTCCCCTTCCATCATCTGTAAGAGAAAACTGAAAAATTTCCTTAATAGTTGGCAGATTTGCTTTGTTATGTAAAATAGGTCCTTGGCAAAAAAAAAATTACAATTAACACAACAGTTCCATTATACAATAAAAGGGTTGTTTTAGAAAAAATATCCTTCTGTTTGAAATACTTCAAAGGAAAGTCATTGTTTTGTTTTCGTAGTGAATTCAATGTAGTTAGCACGCTAAAATATTATGCCCATAAATATTTCAAAATCTCTGTATGTGGTAACAGCAATCGCTAAGTGTAGCGTGCCTCTCTGCTTGTTTGCAGGTAATGCCCCAGCTTTTGCAGTTTAAAAGTATTTGCCATAAGTCTCGTCCTATATCTCTTTTCAGATAATAACGTCTCCTTAAGTTAAACTGATTTCTGCAGAGACACTGCTACATCACTGAAATGTAAACATCGCATTAAATAAAATGGCTCTAATTGCTTCTGCCTTTTGGACTTCTCTGCTGACTTTCAGAATGCTGATAAGAAGGTGTCCGATTGAATCAGTGTATTTCAGTAAGATAGATTTTAAATATAAGACCACTATAGTATTGGCATTGTCCTAAACAGCTTATTCTCTTTGTAGTGAAAAAGGTTGAACAGATTTGAGGAATAGGATCAGTACATAAATATTATAATTAATACTTAATATAGTAATATTGATATTATACTATAATTAATATGGATATTCAGTGCAAGTCAGTTGAAAAAATGCCTACAATTCTAGGTTTACAATAATTGCTCTCTATCATACATATAATAATTTAGTGCTAATGTAGTTTACTTCCTGAGGTTTTATTTAACTCAGGCTTTTTAAGGTGCTGGTTTTCTTCTAATTCACTGTGGACTGTACAATTTGCTTAGGAAAATACACTCTTTTCTCACTGTGACTCAAAACCCAGGAATATTAGAGACTGCAAGAATTTCAGTTACTTCTAATATCAGACTTCCCCAGCCTATAGAATCTTGGTTTAAAATAAAAATGAATGTATGTGGTATATATCTTATATCTAGCAAGCCTTCCTACTAAAACCAGCTTTGTAGTTGAAATGATTTTAAAACATTGAATGTCTGTGTCTGGTACACTACAGGGAATATTTTAATAATGTTGGTGAAAAAAATACAGGTGTGTCTTTTAGCCCAAATTAGGGAGATGGAAAGATAAGAACTAAGTTTGGAGTTCACACAAATATGATGAAGCCAGGAACACACACAGACATTTGGTCCTCTTTGTCAAAAGTAATGTAGTTTTAAAGCAGTTTCTGAAATCCTGATCCCATAAAAGTCAGCGTCAAGATGTAAAAGCCATCATCTGAACAGGATCTTACTCATCATTTACTTACCACACGGTATAGCCTGAGGGGTGTATCAGGGATAACAGACCCCTAAATGATAATTAGAATAACTCTTTTGAAAACAGTGTCTCGTGCTTTCAGCTTTTCAGCTGTCCTTTTCTAAACAGCTTTATTTTTGAGCTAGACAGGATTCTGTAACCTGGAAAAGAAACAAAGGGTTTGGGGTTAGATTGAACAAAACATTCATATTTCCCCAAGGAAATTTTATTGTTTTTAATTTCAAACCTCAAAACCAAAACTTTCCTTTCTCAGTTCTATGTGAACTGAATTATTTTTTTTTCAAACTTAGGAATTCAGCTGCTCATTAAAAAAAAAATCCATTATTCATCCGGACTTACCGTATGAGTTTCCAGATCTATAATGCAATGTTCAGGTAGGTTTCAAGTGAGATAAAATGTGACCACAGTGTATATTCTCAGCCTGCTTTGTGTTCTGACATTGCATATTTTAAATAAAAATTTACAGAAAACTTAAATTACAGCAATAAATGCATCCAGTATAACATTGTGGTTAAATTTTCAGCAGGTTGCCTTGACTATGTCTGAAGTATTTGAGTGCACACTGAGTTTGTGAGCCCAAAATGAATAACCACACACGTAAACACTGGTTTTGCATCTCTGCGTTCACCCATGCATGCACCCATTTTGTGAGTATAATTACGTACAGCAGGGATGTTTATACATATAAGTCTGATTCCAGGAAGCAGATGCAAAAATATTTAATTTTATAATAGAATTTCTGTGATAATTTTTTCCAAGGCATTTCCACGTGTGCAGATTTGAAAGGACTCTGGTTTATGCTTCGCAGTCGTGGTTTGGCCTGTTTGTCAGACGAGTTGCCCCATTTCTGATCATCTCTCCAAAATGCATCTGCTTGGTTCCTCTCATCTGACTTTTCCTTTTTAATTTCCATTTCTAATACCGACTGAGGCGCTCGGAGGTGTGTGCCCAGCAGATTGCTGCACTTCACTGGTGTTTGAAAGCTCTTGGAGCAACCTCCAGAAACCCGCTGCCTGTCGTGTTTTATGGCTTAATTTTCCAGACTGCCTTAAATCCCATTCCAGTCATAGTGCATGAGCTATGGTGAATTATTTCCTTCATAACTCCACTTAGAACAGATACACAGAGTCTTTTATGAACAAGAAGTAATTTCTTATTCAAAGTTTCCATTAATTTATGTAAACAAGCAGTTAACTGCTAACTTTCTGTATGGAGATATTCCTCTCTCATTACAAAAGGCAAGATTTTCTTTCCCAGTCACTGGGGTGCTTGGAAGGAGCTCGTTACACCCCAGCGGCAGCTCAGCAAGCAGAATTTGCATTTTACATTAAAAAGGCATAATGCGAGAGGAAGCCATCTCCCACTCCCTTCCTGGGGTGATGTATGGGAAAGCCGTATGAACTGACGTGGGGAACAACTTCACCACAGGGAAAATGATGACGTTTCCTTCTTAAGACAGGTCAGGTGCTGTTTGGTTTGCAATTCAAGTGTTTCTCTCTTCTTTTGTAGTCCGTCATGGTGGGAAACAGTATCCCATATGCATTCTTGGCATCCATGAGATCTTGTGGAAATTGTTGTTTATGTGCTGCATGTTTTTAACTTCCTAAACGCATTTTGATTGGCTTTATTATTTGGGGGGATTATTTTTTTTTTTAATAATAGTATCATAATAACATGAGAAGAGGTAAATAGTAAAACTATCTGCCTTTCTGTATATTACGTATTAGTTCATATATTTCCTCAAAAAAATTTTTCTACAATAATCAGTTCTGGTCCTTTTGAAGTCAACTTTTCTGTCTTTCCACTCTTCATCACTGATGTAAGAAACCCAGTCACTTCATTATTACTTTATGTCTCATTCGTTATGTGATGGAGCTAAGCTTTCCCTGGGCCACCCTCACTGGCACACATTGGTGTCTGATCTGGTATTTCTTAGCACTGGTCTCATCGGTAACACAGCGACGCTTACTCCTCCAACATTTCCTCTGGCCACAACGAGAGACTTTTGTCATTTTGCCACATGCTAATTTGGAAACATCACTCATAATCCCTTATACTTCTGTGGCCAGAAGAGTAATCTCTTTGGCCTGAGTCTTCTGCCCCTGCAAACGCGGCTCCCCTTGGTGTTAGGTGTGAGCTCAACATCTTCCCTGCCACAACGCCGGTTGTCAGCCCGACTTACTGCGTTTACGACTGGCCACTGCAGCCAGCAGTATCAGAACTTGACCACTGCATCGCACACTCAAAAATCAAATACTGATTTATTCCTGGGTCCTCAGGAAGCTATTGAGAGTCCTAGTGAGGTCAGCTGATTTCTTCATGTGCTTCATTTAGCGCAGACCCCTTGTGCCACGGCGAGGAGCCAAGGAGCTCAAAGCTGTGGTTAACTTCTTATCTTTTGCTTTAGCCATGATCCCATACTCTTTCCTAAATGAGTTTTAAAAATTAATTCTGTCACAAATAAAAAGTTGCCCAACTAATTCACAATTTTACACTACTATAATTATATCTGCTCCTGAACTGCAGTTGTACGGATAAAAAGGCCTCAACTGGTGAAGAGCTCTTAACTCTGTCAGTCTTCAGTATTTCCAGCATGGAGAAATTGATTAACGTGGAGTCCCAAAACTAATATTTTACAGGATGCTCTTAATAACCTCTGTTGCTGTGCAGTGGAAAGAATAAAAACAATGTCGAGTAAATCCTCAAACCCCACATTGCAAATACCTATTTCACCCTGACAGCAATATACATCGATGATAATGTTTTGTCAGGAGGCTTTCACATTGCAAAGGCACCTTTTAACAGCTGGAGAAGTCTCACTATGGCTCATTGTTGATTAAAATTTAAAACTATGATAGCAACCTCCCAACTCTGAAACATCCTAACTGTGGAAGGCTTCCTCAGGCACTGACAACGCCACTGCTAATTTTTATTTTCATAGGAACAGGTATGTTGATGGGTAGGAGAAACAAGAGCTTTGCCTGCTCCGTGTTTTTTATCTTTTGAAAAAAGATGAATGGCAGAGACATCGGTAAACGGGATATCATGAATGGCCACGGGGATTTCATTCTGCACACACCCATGATTTCCCTTGAAAATACCACTGAGTGCGACATTTTCCAAGCAGTACTTTCAAGGCTGTAGAACATCACCAGCTATCTTCTGACTGCATGCTACTGTGTGTGTGTGTGTGTGTGTCCCAGTTTCTCCGGCTCCAGTATTATTCGTCTTGCTCCCAGATCTCGCTTTCTTCTTGCTCTTCCACATGCCATCTGCCCTGGGTGACCCTGCTGTGAGCAGGGGTTGGACCGGACCGTCTCCAGAGCTCCCTGCCAGCCCAGCTCTTCTGAGCTCCTGTGGTCCCGTAACGTGCTCTACTTTTTGGCGTTCCTCCTCCTCCTCCTCCCCTGCGGGTACTTCACCGACTCCTGCCGGCACCCCTTTTCTCTGTGGGTACTGCAGGCTCCAGTATGGTGTCCAGAGCAGCACCCGGAGCAAACACAGGCTCATCTTGCAGCAGAGCAGGGAGTGCATGAGCCAGGTTCCTGCTGGTCATCTCTTGAGAGTCCCAAGCAATGTCTCCGTATGTTCTTTGGTTGAACGTCGAGGACTTGCTCCAGTGCCAGTCCGAGCCGTGCCTCCTACACCTCTCGTGTGCAGTGTGAACTCGTGACGGGCGATCAACACTGATGGGCACGCAGTGAAATTCAGAGCAGCACAGCCGCGCTGCTGGAGACGAGCGTCAAGCTGCTGATGGCAAGGGCAATTTCAGGTGGTTTCCAGTTTCCCATCTCTGCTGAGTCAAGTTTATGTATTTCTCAGCCTGGGTGAATCAGGTACATGGCAGTGGAGAGTTGTGTCGGCACACCTCCCGGAACGGTATGCGCCTCCCTTCCGCCTTTGACAAAAAGTTATCTTGAAAAAAAACCCCACATAAACAAACCTCCCACACCTCCCCGATTCTCAAATCCGTGCTAAGCCCGGAGCTGGGGTTATTTGCAGGGAGGTGTGTGAGGCAGCAGATCGGTGTGCCCGGCTGGGTCTGTCTGGGCTTTTTTGTGTCTCTCTCCTTATGGAAGCACACTAATCTCCCAGTGGAAATACTGGCCAGCTAGGGTAGCAAAGGACACCTATGCGGTTTAACCATTTCTACGGATGTTTCAGCCATTCTGCCACTGTGTCTTCTCCCAAAGGGAAACCGGCCTTGCCTTCATCATTGGCTACGCCAACAGAATATGCTTCGTCTTTTTTAACTTTGAAGTACTATAAATTAATCTAGATGCTCATTCACACTGAGAAATGGTTATTTATTTATGAATCTAGTATGTCACATAGTTACCCAGCATGGACAAGCTACTGCTGTGATTTTAACCTAAGATGGAAAGTGGTGCTCTGTAATATCAAAGCAAAGTCATTAGCTAGATGTTGAAATCCTAATTAAACAGGATTTTTAGTACTCAGCTCTGGAAGTCCATATTAACTGGAGTAAGCTACCTACTTTGAATGATTATGATCTTTGTGATACTTTCGCATAGTAGGACATATCTGATTTATTCATTGTTATTGGAGTCTTTAATAATCAGTGTAATTTGTAGGGACAAGTGCATAGAATCCTTTTACATTTTTCATTTTTATTGATTTTTGTAAGCAGAGGCATTCAGGATGGTAATTGTATATTGCAACATAGTGTATATGTCACTGTAACAGTGGAAACAGAAAATGAATCTATTGCTGTGGTTCCATGATGAAATTACGGTAAAATTTCCACTTGGACCTTTCTTAGTCAAGTTAAATACCTTAACTGGGAGCTGGCATTCTTTTGGCACTCAAATACTTGCTGGCCTAGCGATTATGCTTGAGGCAATACTGTAGGACTTTGCTTTAAAACATTATAAATTTAATTAGGACAATGCTCCTTTGAAAGTGCTGTTTCTCTTAATGAAAAGACACAGGGTGATACTGTCATCATCTCAAGGTTATGCTGGACTGAGCATGTCGGTAAAGTCAGAAAACTCACTGCATTTTTCTCTGAAGAAATAGTCTAGTTTACAGGTAATACAGCATAGGGTGAGAGGCTCGGTACATGAATACTTAAGATCTATAAATGTTGTATAGAGCACTTCTGTAATCATTTCAGAAATAAAACATCGCCTGCTTCTGTTTAGGTTGAACAAACAGTTGTTGGCTGAAGCCTGTAAGTTCATTCGGAGTTGGAATAGTTCTAGCAGTGACGTCAAAACGCTTACTTGTTGTCGATACGTTTTCAAAAGCCGCATCAAAATAGTATTAAAGTTGCAAAGTTAGGAGCTCGGAGCAAACTTATTTTTCCCTTCTTGTGCATGAATGTCAAAATAGTCTCGAGCCCACGGTAAGAGCGGGCGCCGTGAGCGGGATCCTGCCGTGGGCAGGGTGGCAGCCAGCAGCGCACATCTGCCGGTCCTCCCTGGCCTCGCCCGCAGCAGCTGGAAACTGAAATTCTGTTAGAAGATGCTGCGTGCACTGTCTCTGGTCAGGTATCCAAGACTGTTGGGCAGGTAACGATTTGATTTTAATTTGGTGTTAACTGTCTGTAAAATGTGAATATTAATAATCCCATTAATCCCCATTAATACTAATGCTTCCCGTGTCATTGGAACATCACGAAGATTGAATCATACCGCTCGCAACACATTTACGTGCAATGGGGGCAGTTCTGCAGAAACTCGAGAGAAGAAATTAATAATGTGGAAAGCAATTCCAAGTTTAAATGTTAGATAATCATTACTAATTTCTAGGCTATGTAGTAAGAACAAAAATAAATACTGAATAAATACCTACCGACTCACTCAATTCAGGGAACAAGCCTTTATTCATTTGAATTGAGTCAATTCATTTGAAACTTGCTCAGTGCGTATTTGCATTCAGTATAACTAGAGAACCATTCTCCTGAGCAAAAATAGCATGTGAGTGGATAACGAGAGGCATCCCTCTGTGCAAGGAACACGCGGAGGAGTCAGGATGGCACTCCTCCTAACCTGTCCCAGAGCTGCAGGAAGAAACGCGTGTGAGTTGAGCGCGATGCTTGGACGGGGCACCTGGGGGGGCACCTCCCTGGTGGGTCCCCCATCCTTCCTCTCATCCTCCTGTGGTGATGCGTCCTCCTCCTCCTCCAACCAGGGAGACTGGAGCCAAAAGCAAAGCAGATGTTTTCCCCGCTGGTCCATGTGTGCAGAGACCAGACCTCCCTCTGACCCACCTCCATCAGGGAGCTGGAGAGCGTAACTCCTCAGGAGGGAGAGCCACAACAGGGAAAGGTCAACTTAAACGCTGAGATGCATCACGCAAGCTGGTATAATCACAGACTGGTAGCGTTCCTCCTCAAACTGCTGAAAGCAGTCTCCGAGTCCTGACATATTGTTTGGGAAATCTGAAGGAAGATGAAACCCGGTATTTCGTTTTAAAAAAGCAATCAACGCAAGACCTCAGAAAATATAAAAAAGTGAGCTTAACTTTTGACCTGAAAAAAATCTGGAATTAACACATTAAAAAAAGGGATTCTCATAAACAATAAAATGTTAATAGGTGATAAACGAGCAACATTAATTTTTAAAGCAGGCACTGTGAAAGACCAGTCTAATTTCCTCCTCTGAGAAGGTAATTCGCCTTCTGGGAAAGGTCAGGCAGTAGATGGGAATCGCATCTTTATGTTGCAGTGATGTTCACGCCATCAGTCCTGGCTTTCTCTTCCAAAAATTAAAGAAAGACAGCCCAGATCAAATTGCTGTAAGGTGGGTACACAGCTTGTTAAAAATAATACTGAAGGAATGATTGTCAGTAATTCACTGTCTAGCGGGAAGCACATATCGAATGGGTCTGTCGTGATTCCAGAATGATTTAATACTGATTTCAACAGATGAATTAGGTGATATACTAGAGAATACATCTATATAATTTGCAG
This sequence comes from Astur gentilis, assembly GCF_929443795.1. Classification (NCBI taxonomy): domain Eukaryota; kingdom Metazoa; phylum Chordata; class Aves; order Accipitriformes; family Accipitridae; genus Astur; species Astur gentilis. Next base: position 1,168,904 of record NC_064887.1, read on the forward strand.
GTGACATCAAAGTGCAAGTACTTGTGACAAGAAGCTTCAAATTCAAAATGATGGATTTCAGAAATGGTCTGGAATCAATAAGATGAAATTCAATAAGGACAGTGCAAGACAGCAGTCTTAGGGAGAAATCAAATACACAAATGAGTGAAAACTACATGGGCAGCAGTGCTTCAGAAGAGTTACAGTGGGCCATGTATTAAATCTGAGACAACAACATAAATACTGCAGGAAAAGGGCAGATGTCGCCTGGAGATGCAGTACCTGGATTGGAAATGCTTTGTACCTGTTCTGCTTTATCTGTCCCCGATGAAGCCTTAGCTGGAACGGGATGCCCAGTTTGGGGAAGAATAATTTTAAAGTTTTACACAAGGTAAAGAAAGTTCAAAGGAGAATAAAAATGAAATGCATAAAAATAAATAATAGTAGGAAATAAAACACCCAACAGAAACGTGAAAGATTTCCTAACTGTAGACAGGGAATTGTAGCAGGTTAAAACAAATTTTCAGATAGTTGCATAGTTATTACGAAGAGGACACAAAGGGCAGGGCAAGTGTTTAAGAAAACCTCCTAGCAAAGAGGTTCAGAGTAGGAGGAAATTTCCAGTTCTGTGGGCAGACAAGAGCCAGAGCAGGTCACCTGGGGAGATCTCTGCCATAAGCTACCAGCCCACGGTGAGACTGACACATGTCAGAGATGTCTCCGATACTCTTGATCTTCTCTCGGCGCAAACGGTTGAAGTCGATTGATTCTGTTCCTTTCAGCCCCATTTTTAAGATGTTGTTTGACAAGGTACAGAAGTTTTTGCTAAGCACCACTGGCCCATTGAAGTTGCCCTGACCTTTGAAAGATTTGACTTTCAGCTTCCCAAGAGTCAACACTTGACAGCATCTTTGAAGTGGTATGACTATGGATGACGGTGTTTGCTATCACCGGGTGAGGTACATCAGCGCTGCAGGTGGCAGGATTCATCTGCTTCAATGTGGAAATCGCATCAGTGGTGGGTGGCGAGGGGTCCCGGCGGTGGTGGTGTCCTGTCCGTGGGGCTCTCCGGTGTGGATGAGGGGGAGGGGAAGATGATGCCGTCCGAGCGGGTGGCCGTGGACACTGTCAAAATGCACGTCCATGTCATAACGAGCGAGAGTGGACGTGTACTGAGGAGTAGAGGACAATGAATTGCTTTTCAGATAAGAACAAGATACTTAAAATGCAAAGTAAGCAGAGACATATGGTTGGGATTCAAAGAAGGGGGAGTGATGCAGTCAGAGAACTGTCAAGGGAAATTATTTTAATAACTATATTGGGAATACAATGTAAATCTGTCATCTACCCTTACTGGAGAAAAATCGAACCCATAAAATTCTCCAAAAGAAAAAATGCACAGTTACAAGAAAGCAGCTTGAATCATTGCAGATCTTTTATATAGTTCTTGTGATAGCAAGAGTGGCAACAAGTATATTGCTGTTTATCTGCCAAAAACTTGAAATATTTTCATTTGCTTGTAAGGATTACTGATGGTGTTTACCTCTAATTTTCTATTCTAGATAATTTTTTTTCTTGGTACTTAGTACGTTGCATAAAATATTTCAGTGGAAAGCTCTATGTCCACTTATGTTTTAATTAATCTTTAAATTCTATGCATACCAAATTTCTGCATCTTAACTGTTTCTCACTTCTCTGTGTCCTCTATTTACACATACATATATAAATGTGCACAGCAACTTCAGCCTGCACCCCTCAGATAAGCAGCCTCTCCATTTCACTAAGACTGAACACAACTGTTGCTTTATCTACAATGATATAGAATAGGAAATATAAGTTTACTCTGAATTGTTACATTACATTGCTTTTCTGCCTTGACCAAACTATAATTTTCTCTCTGATGGTTTTAAATTGAACGTTGCAGTATTTAGCTTATTGTCTGAAAAGAGGAATAGTGGGGTTTTAAGGGAATAATATGTGTATGTCCTCATATAATAACTAGCAAGTTATTGACACCTTCTGGAGAGATGAGGACAGTGTAGCTTATACCTAATGGCATAGGAAGAAAGAAAGGATTTTTTGGCAGACTGTAATGACTCGGAAACAGGCCGCTTACAGGTAGGATGTTCAGCCCCATACCGTGCGCTTTAATGACAGGGAAGGGAACGGAGGGCGGCAGCCCCAGTCAGTTGGCACGGTGCTGGCTGACGTAAAGCATTCCCACGTTAGACCTGCGATCTGACTAAGCTGCCTTCGGGCTGGGAAGTAAGCTGCGTGTTTAGGACGCCTTGGAAGGTGTTTAATGGTACTTGCCAGATGGAAGAGAGCTATATGCAGATCTATTTATACTTTTTTGCTTGTATATTATTGTCCTCTTCCAGTCTAAGTCTGCTGAATCACAGAGCTAGGTCTTCAGAAATTTCCTATGGACCATGAGATTTTTGAAGTGTTCTGACTGTTTTATGCAAATTTATTCGGACTGTATTTTAACTGACAGATGTTTATCCTGTTCCACCCCGTTGTTCCTTTCTTACCCTGTGTAAACAATTCTCTTCTTGTCTTTTCTGAGTGATCGTTCCCCTGGAATGCTGGCATATAAAATTAATATGGGGGAATCAATTTTTAATGAGATAGAATGTTGTATTATTTTTACCTTTGACCATTTTCCTATTTTTAATCATTCTTTTTTGGGGTGCCTCTTTTCTGTAAAAATGTACCATTAAAATCAGAGTATATTCCAGTTGTGGATATACTAAATGTTTGAATTCACTAAATTGGAAAGGATTTTCAAGAATAACCATTATGTATAATTTTTTAATATTTTTTTTCATGAATTGGAATAACTTCATTCATCAAACAATATCACTGCTACTGGATATAAGACTTTTGCACTGATTATCTGAGATAGTGCTTCGCAGAATCCCTCCTAAGATTATATTTAGTTCTTACACAGAAGCAGTTGCATGACACGAGTCTCCTGTGCTGGACAGAGGGTTGGAGGTGTTGGGATATGCGGTAGGATCTGAGGCAGAGAAGAATCCCTCTTAGAATCAAAATGAGAAGTAAATTTGACATAATTTGCCTAGGAAATAATGAAATAAATCTCATATTTAGTGATCTGTAAGATACACAGAAAGAATCCCTGATTTTTCAGAGTACTTTCATATCAGTGTGTGCTAAATTAGCTTAAACAGTGCAACTAAAATAGAATATCATCTGTGGCTCAGACCTTTTACTTAGACGGTAATCAGTCACCAACTGGGAAAACTTTAGTTTTAGCCAGTAGGTTATTGCTTCCCGCCCCCCCCCCCCCCCTTTTTTTGGTTTGGGTGTTTTTTTTCACATTTACATGATTGAATCCTTAGCAGAGGTTTGATTAAAGAACATTGCTTACTGAAAGTAGCTTGTGATATGTCAGAAAGCTTTTCCAAGTAGCGGGAAAAACAGTGTGAAAGATGGAAGATGGGAGTCCTACTCTGCATCTTCTGTATGCCCGAGGGATGTTTCACCGTCACAGTTCACCTTCTCTTTAAGAAGAAAAGACCATAAAGGCATAATCCCACAGATACAAATCTCATCCCCATTTGCCCAGAAATAATTTCCAAATAAAATAATTCTTTTTCTATCCATACTCTTGACAATCTTTATTTTGGACGAGGGATTCTCTCTGAAGCTGGAAGGCGTCCCATTCGCACCTGCACAAGGCACGCGTGTATGCTGGTTTATGGGACATGATTGCTTTGAGGACTTTATGGCTTGCAGAAACTTGTTTTCTCATTTCCTTTTATTTCAGTTTTTCATACCAGAAAGACATAACACCACACCATCCCATTACAGTGCTTTTAGTAGCAGGAATCAGTTAGGGGTTTTTTGTAAATCATGCGATTCACTTTTCTTTTTAACCAATTTCAGTGTGCTTAAAAAAGTTAAGAAGAATAATTAGACAGTTAACAAAAAAGTACCTAATTACTCCTAGCTTGCTAAGTAAAGCGGAAATTGTGGTTAAAAAAAAACAAGTGTGCTGGTGTTAGAGGAAAATGCACGCAGCCAAAATCAACATCCCTTACACAGGCTGTGCAACTGAATGAACATTTCACCAGTCTTTGGAAGATGCTGAACGAGGCAGAGAGCTGCAGTCACCATAACACTGGGTGGTTGGAGCCAGCACCCCAGCACCTCTGCTGATCTCCTCCAGCCTAAACGGGGCTTATCCTTCAGGATTGATGGTCAGTGTTTCTTTAGCCAGCAAGATTAGGATGGCATTGCTCATCCTAATTGTACCTCTTGCTGGAAACCCAAGAGCTGTCAAAGGGCTATATGCTGTTTGGGGACCCAGCGACCTGGCGATGTCAGTGTGCCCGAGAATGGCTTTCCACTTAAGGGAGAAGGATGGAAAGCTTTGAAAGAAAAATAAAATATTGCTAGATTTTTGGTTCAGTAAGGTTTTTCTGATTTACAACTAGATTTCTGCAAATCAATTAACAGAAATGGCAATTTTATTTTCTACATTGCTTCTGCTTTACAAAGCATCAAACTGCTGAGAACAAATCCATCTCGAGGCAAAGAATATAGCTTTTCTATTTCTGTATTTTCTCAGTGATAAATTGAGTACAGTAATGAAAAAATGTAGGAGAGTGATGAAAGGGCTGCAGAGAGAACAAGTGCTCGTCCTTTCCCTTCTCTCTGCATTTACCAAGTGAACAAGATGAGTCATAGAAAATAGGGAAAATCTATGGCATCAGAAATTGAAGAATGATTATCTGCAGAGACTCTGCTGCTTCATTGATGGAGAAATGGTTGCATGGCAAAATAACTGTCGGTAAGAGATGAAGATCCTTCGATGTGCTTGGAAAAAAGAAAGCTGTCATGTTCGTCTTTCAAAGAACTTTCAGCATCATAACAAATTTTGCCCATCAGCCTTCATTCAGAGCGCATCCTACCCGCCTCGCAGGGCAGGCTCTGGTGGGGGCTGCTCTCTGCCTCCCCTCCTGCGGGAACTTTGGGTTTAGGCCAGTGTGTGTGTTCCAGAAGCACCGTGCTTGGAGACACATCTCCATCCCTCCTCAGAGAAGTGGTGGTTTGCTTCCAGCTTGGGGCCGACCTCTCTCATACATGAGATAGATGTTATTTTGCTGAGCTCTTTTACTTTCAGTCTTTAAAGAACATGGATGGACCATAAGCGTTGGAGGTGTTAGCTTAACAGTGTAAAAACGGTCCCTGAAAATCACTGTTAGTATTTAACAACAGAAAAGCCCACCTGATATTTTAGCCTGGTTTTTGTTAAACTTTCTAGGATTTACTAAAACATTTATGAAAGAAATACTCAATTGAAGTAGTTCTTAGTTAAATGTTTAGATATTCTAAGTGAAGATCAGTCACAGTGATACGATTGATATATAGTTGGTAACGTTTTCTTAACCTGTTTTGCTCATTAATTTTAGTAATAAATTTAGCCCTTTTGTAGTGGCTTCCTTTACTTGAAGTTTTACGCAGTGGCACTCTCTGAATTAGAGATTTGTTCCAATGAGCATGTTATGAATGGCTTCTTGGCTTGATAACAGTCCTCCCAAGTGTGATGGAAGCAGCCCCCCCCGCTGCCGGCCTCTGCTCACCTGCAGCTCCACCTCCACGGGGGCCGTCGCTCACAAAACCTGGGTGAAGGCCTGAACCTCCAAGAAGCGGCACGTGGTGAGCGTGTAGCTGAAAGCGGCACAGAGAGAACTCCTCGCTTTGATGAATCAATAGCCGAACCCTCACGGACTTCAGCAAACCTCTTAAGTATAAATTCACTTTTTGTTCAGTTCCCGTATTCAAGGCACGGCTCATTTTAAGTTGGTTTTGATGAATCCAAATAGATCGACTTATTTGAGATACTGCTGCTGAGGATAAATAAACTATTTTACTGTGGCCCTCCCAGAGTCCACGGACTGTCGGTGCACACCGCTGTCGTTAGCAGCTGGGCGGGTAACGAGGCAGCAGGAGGGATGGCACCCGTGCAGGTGACACATCTGGCACTGCTGACGTCCTTCCAAGTCTCTCATGCCCTCATAAAGTTTTACGGAGGTTAAAATAGATCATTACCTTTGAGAAGTGACACTGCCACAAGTAGAGCAGGTAAAGGCCAGTATTTCTGTGCTGAAATGAATGATTTTGGAAGAATCTTGTAGATGCGAATCCCGCTGTGTCAGCCTTTAACCAGCCAGGGACCGCTTCCAGGAATCCTTCCTGCCCCTGTGACTCCAGGATACTGTTGATAGAAATACAATAGATACAACAGAGAGAATATTTGCTTACACGTTTTCACTTTGATTTTTCCTTCGAATTCTGCATTAGCGTGTTCCTGTGGCAATGTGTGTGGGGGGGGAGGTTCTTTAATTTAAGACTGGTATTCAAGTTGGTCTAAAATAAATTGGTCACTGATAACAGATAATACATGATAACAAATTTCTGTTTAAAACATAAAGGATATTATATTCGTTTATACAAATTATGGTTATATTGCTAATTCTATGAAAGAGGTAAGAGGAAAAGAGATTAATCAAAAACTTACAAAAGTACTACTTTTATGAGGTTTTCCTCACGCTTTAGCATTGACATGAATTGGAAATAAATGAAGAATCAAGATATAGCCATTTTTCTTCACAGCCCACCCATAATTTTTATCAGAACCAGTGTGACGATGCTTCTTCTGCATACAAGACAAAGTGTGTTTAATAAGCAAGAGGTGGAGACATTTAGGCAATGCTCTTCAATCAAACTGCTGTTAAGGAACTAATCATGTAAATGCAAAAAAAAGAAAAAAAGTATTCTTAGTTTTCCCAGTTGGTGACTGATTGCCACGTAAATGAAGATTTGTGCCACACTAGCACAGGCTGTTGTCTGTTTCTTTGTATTATTTACTCTACTGATTTAAAAACTGTATTAACTATACTCTAAAAATCATACACATTTTGGGGGTATTTTGCAACTCACTAAATATTGAGCTCATCTTATTATTTTATTTTGTCAAACGTGAAAAAAATCTTTGTGCAATATCTGATTACAATGGGGGAGCTTCAGCTGGACGAAAAAAGATGCTACATGGAGAGTCACCTAGATGGTTACCTACTTTTTTATGCGTTCATGAACAGTTAAATTAACCGTAGTGGGTGCAGGTAGGGCGGAAGGAGCTTGGACTTGCACGTTATTTCTGCGGGGCTGCACTGAGCTGCTGCAGACAGTGAGCCAGTGCTGCTGCCTACAGTGTCTTGGGAGACTGTCCCACGATCTCGGGTCATGCATTTCACCAAGGTTAATAATCTGTGAGCTGCCCTTGGAGTTACACTTACAACACATGTCTGAAATGCTCCAGAAAATGCAAACTCTTTCTCTTCCTTCCATTAACTCTTCTCAGTAGCCATAAGGAGGTGAGATGCCGTGGGTCAAGACTGGCACAGTAGTACAGTTCATAGGCATCGATGTTTAGGAGTGGTAAAATGTTGCTGGGCACATGGGCAATTAACTGGTTCTGCAGATGAATATGGCTTGAAAAATTCTGAACATCTGTTTTTCTGCAACTTGCAGTTTCCACTTACCCTGGCTTTCAAGGCATTTCCTTCCGAAAGAAAAACCTTATTTGCCCTTGCCTCAAGCTGGGAATTTGGGATGGGGCTTCATCCATGAAGGGTTTCTTCTCTGAAACACAGACCCCTTAAAATGCAGCAATTTGAAATAATTTTAAATGTTTTAAGCTCAACAAGCTGCATGCCAATTTAAATCTTTGCTGTTGATTTCCTCTTGCTTATCTACTCCTGTTTGACAATCTTCGTGCTCGTGGCTACTTTTTCCTGGGACGTGCCCTTTGTCGCCTTCACAGCCCTTGCCTGGACTCGCTCCACTCTCTCCGTGCTTCTCTTTTCCAAGGGAACCCAGCCCTACAGATGTGTTTCACCAGGGCTGAGCAGAGGAGGATATAATAATATTTCTTGTGTGGCAACTCTAATGCATTCTGAAAAAAAAAGTACATAAAATTGGAGCAAGGTGGTTTTTTTAAGTGTTGACAAATGATTCTACAACTCTAAAAAGCATGATTATCCTTTTTATGATAGATACTGTGGTGCAATATGTTCAACTATAAAAATGATTTTGTTGGAAAGAATTTTTTTGTGATGTTTATGGTTGGTTTTTATTTTAAAATAAGGTATTTTAGATGTGGCATTTAGAGGTGTTTAGGGGATCAAAATTGTTTACAGGTCTGAGGATGAAAATGGTGTACATGTTTGCCAGAGAGGTGGAGGATTTATGTAGATATAAATAATGTAAAGATCTTGACAAAATTAAGGATGTTTTAAAACAGTGAAATAGTTTCTTGCTTCTTGGGGCATTCAAAGCAGGCTGATTTATGAGAACTTATGAATTTTGCATTGTAATACCGCGACTTTCGTTCACTAACCACTTGACTGATCGTAATCTGCGCAAAGTCTAGCCTTTAAGAGGATTCTTTGCAATCCTGCCCTTTTGAGTTTGAGGTCACAAATATTTGGCATCATCTACTTTCTGGACAAAGCCACTGGTGGGAGGGTGTCCTCTCCCAAACCACACGGAACCAGGCTTGGGTTTGTAGCTGGGCTGGGGATCAAGAGCAAGTGATGAAGCTTCACGAGCACATAGAGACACCTCACTGGCTAATTAGCCACTGCGCTGGATTAGCTGCATTAGCTGCTGCGTGGGACATCAGCCTGTGTAATCTCCTGGAAATAAGTTACATCTGTTTCTGCTAATTAATACACCTCACAGTAGTCACAGGGGTTTGCGGTTGGCAATATTATTACTTTTTTGTTGCTTGGTGATGGCTATTGATGAGCTCTGCAGACGGTCGAACATCCTGTTGAAGACTATGCTAGCTGTTAATGCGGTCACCCTCGTTCCATTCACATACGGTTTAAACGTATTACTTATTCCTAATAACGACCTTTTAACCTGGGATTATTTTATCTTTTTCTCACAAAAACTTTCCTTTGATTAACTGTCTTTTTTTTATTTTTCTTTTTTCCCCACATTTGAGTGTTACGGTTGTGTCTGGTTATTTGGTCACTAGTTGCTTCGTCCTTCTGACTAAAATGGGAAGATAAGAGAAGGAAAGTATAGGAAGTTAGGGTTTTCTTACAAGAAATCTTCGTGCAAGTGCATATGCTAAAATTTATGAAAAGTTTTGGAAGACAAAATAATTTGTAAAGCGGAAGGTTTTCCAGATGCCGGGGGATCTGATGATTGCAAACTGAAAAGTCGTATAGATTCTCAATTAGTGGCAAATGGAGTTCATCACTGGTTTTAATAACCCTCGTAAGCACATTTTAATTTTTCTATGTATTTGTCATAAAAACTAATTATTATGTCCAAGCCGTAAAAAGAACAATAATCTATTTCTTATGTCATGTTAGTGATTTCTAGGTATTATACAAGTTAATGAAATCAATATGCATATTAGGAAAGCAAAGCAATAAATTATTCTGTCTGCAGAGAGGAATCAATGTTTCCCCTTATTTTTTTCAGTAGCGACAGCAGACAGCTCAGGTCACGAAGGTCCCCAACCTGTCGTTCCCGCGGCGTGGGGTTCAGAGGTGCAGCTGATGGTGACCCCCCGGTGAAGGGCAGCATCCTTGCCTGCCGCGGGCAAGCTGTCCCGTTGCCAAAGGGGCGAGAAGCCTCGGGGGGCTGTGCCGCTGGCCCTGCCTGCGTTGGCCACCTCAGGGGAAACATTTTTTCGTAGCAGAGAGGTCTGTCCCGTGCTCCCATCACCGCCAGGACTGGGGCGAGTGGGGAACCGAGCCAGGGACCTGCTGCCCGCTGTTTGTGGAGGGAGTTGCTAGAGATTATGAGCCCAAGTCAAGACCTGATGAGTTTTGACCTCTGATAAACATCTCAAAAAAACCCAAACCAGCCACGTATTTTGCATTTCCACAGCTAAATTTAGAAATTTTTTTGAAATTTTAAAAGGTGTCCTGGCTTCGGCTGCAATACAGTTAATTTTCTTCCTAGTAGCTGGTACGGTGCTATGTTTTGGGTTCAGTACAGAAGAATGTCGATAATACACTGGTGTTTTCAGTTGTTGCTAAGTGATGTTTAGACTAAGTCAAGGATTTTTCAGCTTCTCATGCCCAGCCAGCGAGAAGGCTGGAGGGGCACAAGAAGTTGGGAGGGGACACAGCCAGGGCAGCTGACCCAAACTGGCCACAGGGGTATTCCATACTGTGCGATGTCTTCCCCAGTATATAAACTGGGGGGAGTGGGGCTGGTGGGGAGACTCAGGAACTGGCTGGGCACCAGTTGGCAAGTGGCGAGCAACTGCATTGTGCATCACTTGTTTTGTATGTTCCAATCCTTTTTTTATTATTGTCATTTTATTATTGGTTTTATTATCATTGCTAGTTTCTTCCTTTCTGTTCTCTACTAAACTGTTCTTATCTCAACCCACGAGTTTTACCTTTTTTTTTTTTCCTGATTCTCAACCCCATCCCTCTGGGTGGGGGGGAGTGAGTGAGCAGCTGCGTGGTGCTTAGTTGCCGGCTGGGGTTAAACCACGACAACAGGCAGGTGTACAGAAAATATTACAAAATCCGGGTGTGCAGGGAAAAAAGTCGTCCGTTCAAAGGTGGGCTCTGGGAAGATCTGGAGAGGGTTGTGCCCCTCACCGCAGGGCGGTGCGTGCCGTGGGAGCAGGAGCGCAGTGTCCCCACCGCCTTCTGCTGAGGACGTGCTGCCCACCCTGCCCTGGGGGTCGGCGCCCGCCGTGCCCCCCGGGGCTGGGAAGGGCTGCACGGGCTGCGGGAGCCTCGTGGGATCCATCAGGTCCGTGGGACCAGAGGGTCATCTGCTCCCGGTGGCAGATCCGATCAGGAAATTAAAACGCAGGGAGCCTGAGAAGATAATAATCCCCTCCCCTTCTGAGCTCTTTTTTTAGATCTCGGCCGCAAGTGCAGCGCAGCTCGTGTTTCCTGACCGCTGGTGCTAACAAATTACATTGAGATAGCAGTTTTTGCGATCGCCGGGGAGTCCCCAGTGCTTTACAAGCTCGTCCGTACATCATGAGCCATCGTTCCCCCCCACCGGCGGCACACAGCGAGGTCTCGCAGCAGCATGGCTCCGTCAGGGCGGGGGGCATGAGGGCAAAGCCCGCTTTGGGTGCAAAAACCCGTTCAGGCACCGTTCGGCAGTTCGCAGCAGATTTTGTGAAGATGGCTGTGGGGTCCTTCACGACGGGAAATGCCAAGTGCCTCCGTTTTATTTGTCTTCAGGGCCTTGAGAGTGGGACCGTGGGTTGTTACCACTTACAAGCTGGTTTGGAGCTGATGGACTGGTTCCAATGGATTGTACTTTAGTGCCACCAGGGTGGAATAAAATTGTTATTATTAACGTTATCATTACTATTGCACACTTGGGTTTATAGTAGCTCGCTATTAAGGCTTGTCTGAACTTCGTTCTCATGCCGTTTGTTTTAATTGCTTTTGGAAAGAGAAACAAATTTATTTCTCTCTCTTATAAACAGCCCAAGGGAAAATAAACATGTCACTGTGTCCCTCATGCCACACTCTATTGGTATGCACTTCTAATGTAGGTGATTAATTTATTTAACACTGTAGTGGACATAAGCTTTGGTAAATATTTAAATAAAACACTGTGCAAACCAAGTAGGTAAACAACTTTTTTGAGTATGTTCCCTGGTTTTTTGCTATCCTATAATATTGGCAAATTACTTATTAAAGCGGAGTACGACAACTATTCTCAACAAAGAATTGGAGAAAGGAAATAATGCAAAATGCTGAAATTGTCCTACTATTGGTCATTCACAGAAACCTTTTAGAGACTGTGTTCATCCAGACGTGTGAAGGAAGGGGATGGTGGAGATTTCAAACTGCGTAAGGATGGGTTTGCACATCAGGATCATACTGTAACCCTGGAGATGTCGCATTGCCTGCATGACTACTTGTGAGGTCGAATTATCATTTGCTTGGGATTTTAATTTGTCGTCCATCCTTGCTCATTAGCTTGTTCCTTATGCATTTCTTTAATCCATATACTGCATAAATGTTTATTTGCTGCTATATTTAATTTTTTTTCTGACCTTCGCAGTTGCCATGTGGGATGGGTGAAAGGCTGTAGCTGTTGAAATGGAGAGTAGCTCTGCAATGGATTTAATCTGCACTCGAAGCTCAGCATAGCAGATATTAAAAGCTAAATCTGCTCGTAGATCAGAGCCTTTAGAGGCATTGTAAGAAGTATGTATGCAAAATAGTAATTTCTAATTCTTATTAAATATTAGCTTTCCATTGTGATTATGCATATATATTCTAGTCATAATTAATAAATGCCACAGATTTTAGTGATCTGAATGTAATGATCCCTATCAGTCAGTAAATAGAAAAATTAGCAGCATACCAATATACCAGAAATCATTATTTGTCTCAAACTGTGAGGTTCCAGAAACGCTTACTATGGAAGCCAATTTCTATCATGGGAAAGAAGATCTTCCTAGGAAATCACTGATAAAAAGAAAATCTACATTTTTTTCATGAGTACCAGTAGGACGAGAGGAAACGGCCTCAAGTTGTGCCATGGGAGGTTTAGATTGGATATTAGGAAAAACTTCGTCACTGAAAGGGCTGTCAGGCATTGGAACAGGCTGCCCAGGGAACGGGTTAAGTCACCACGCTGGAGGTGTTCAGAAAACAGGTGGATCTGGCACTTCAGGACATGGTTTAGTGGGCATGGTGGTGTTGGGTTACAGTTGGACTCGATGATCTTAAAGGTCTTTTCCAACCTAAATGATTCTATGATTCATGTTGTATCGTTTCTGTAATTTTACAGAATTACATTATACAGCAGGACTACACTTCTGTGCTTACCTGTGTGTTATTTTAGTTAATGTATGGCCTGTATTCCTTTATTTTTTAATTCTATTTTGGAAATGCATAAATGATGCAACCTGCTCAGTGTCATTGTAATAAGACTTACAGACATCTTCTACTTGATTTTATTTAATTTCCCCACTATAAAACGCAGATTAAAGAAGAGCTCAGTCAATTAGAAAATGAACAAAGCATGTACTTAAGAGAAAATCACTTAATCTGCGCTCTGTAAGTCTGGAAAATTCTCCATCTTCTACCATGTCATAGTTCAAATCTTCCCTTAGAAAGACTGCAAAATTCCTGTAAGACTCAAAAAGAAACAAAAGCATGCACACTTCTTCTGCATCAGACGTTCCAGTCTTTAGCAAAATCTGGAGAGGGTTTGTCCACTGGGATCTTGTGTCCCTCGAGGCAAGGACGGTGGGGTCTGTGTTCTGTACAACGCTGAGTACGGAAAATAACGGGGTATAAAAATAGGGCTCAAACGCTGTGCTGTACTCACAGAGCTTCCTGCCTGCGATTTCTTCTCTTTTTTTTCGTAGTTAAAGCTCAGCTGTCGTTCTGTAACAGATCATCTAAGAGGGCACGGGGAAGAAGAGTTCACTGAGACACAGACACAAATACTACAGTGGGAGAGGAAAGGGCTGGAGTAGGCGGTTGGCAATTCCTTCAGGAGTCTCTGTGGTGCTGTAATGAAACGCGGTCGCCTTCCAGTGAGTGCCCTGTGCCTGCTGCTGCCGGGAAAACTGCCGCGGAGCAGGGCATCAGGGAAGAATCACTACACCAGAGTTTCTGTCTCAATGATGAAAATGCAATAGACCTTACGTGTTTATAACCGTAGTCTCGTACGTAGTATAAATGCTATTCTAAGATATCGTACATTTGAAAATTACGCACAGCCATTGTGTATTTTGGATAGAACGGATGGGGGCGTGAAGTACTGCCAGCAAGGGCTGGGTGCGCTCACATCCCACAGGCTCCAAACAGCTGCAGGAAGAGAATTGATGGTGGTGATTTGCCCTTTGGGTGAAAATGTCCAGCTCCTGGGATTCCTGGGAAGGAGTACGAAAAATTATTTGGAGGAGCAAATTCCTTCTGTGCGCACGGGAATGCCAGAAGCTGTCGCATCCTGTGTGTACTGATTTCTGCAGGCAGCAATATCAGAAAATCTGTAACACGGGCGAAATCTGCCAGGGCTGTGTGGTGAGGGCATGGCATTGCCTCTCTCCCCTGCGGACCCCATGGGGGGGCTGCTGCCTGCGGGGAGGGGAGCAGGTACCCCCGGGGCTGGCAACCGGTCCGCTGAAAGCCCGATGCTCAACGGGTGTTCGTGTGCTCTTGAGGGGAGGATTTTGCCTTCTGGGATTAGTATGGCTTTTAGAAATACGCGTTCGATTGAACGTTAATGCTTCTGCAGAAGCAAAGGCTGAATCGCAGCAGACCAAGCTCTTCGGTGACACGCTGCTTGGCCGCGAGCGTCCCTTGCACCGCTCGGACCCTAACCAGCACCTTCTGCGCTCAAACGCCGCGGTTCAGTAGCGCTGCAGTGCATAGCGCGGGAGGGCTCTGGAGTGCCCTGGACGGCGTTTTGCACGTTGCTGTCTGCCCGTTCACGGTTCGAAGTGCATAAGCATTTGCACATTGGATTGGTCAACAAATTAATTCCAGTGACAAAGAAATGGTCAGTTAAGCTGCTGAAAGCAGCATCTTCTCTACCCCCCTCTGTGTTTATTGCATAATTATGAAATTATAATTAGGAAAAAATCGAATTATCATTGCAGACAGAGAGGTGGGGATGCAGCAGCATTTGGATGAAGAATTTAACGGTATTGGGGATTCTGGAAAAGAGGCCATGTAATACTTCTCTTTCACCAAAAAAGTCACTCTCTACTGAAAAGCAAGCATATGAAGCTTCAGCTAAGGCAATATGAGCACAAAAGCTATACTTGGCAACACCTGGGAGGGATGAAGCAGGTGATTCCTTAGATTCTGATGGTAAAATCTCTCTTGCCAAACTCCCAGACGTAACACTTCTGAATTTATAATCCAATTCCTCTCTCAGTTTTTGTGTGTTCTATTGGGATTGGCTATATTCTGCATATAAAATGGGATTGATAACATTTTAATCTGAAAAGGGAGTTGGCTACCATATGATTTAATAAATGTTACTGGAAAAATTGTAGTTTATAACTTGTCATCACCTTTATCTGGGCAAACCTTCAGAAGAAACAGAGCTGTATGTCCAGCCACATGTGTTGTAATCTTGATACTACATAGACTTTGAGTGGATATTTCAACAGGGGGAGACAGTAAGGCAGTGCACATTTTAAGAAACAAGATGGGTGCACTTATGCTGAGGCCCCAGACCTTTTACCTGATAATTCTAAATCGTGATGAAAATAAGACATCCTTTCCCACATTCAAAAAAGCAACAGCAACTAAAAAAGCAGCCCTAGAGTCATTCCAACTACACTAGTAAGCTTTATTATGCCGCATCATTTATGTGCACGCAAATGTAACTAAGAATACGACTCCAGTCCTTGAAAATGAGAAATGAGACCCCGCAGTGATCTACAGATGCAGTGTCAATCCCCTGCAAAATAATGGCACACATGATTTTGGAGTCCAGGAAGAAGTAGGAGCCAGAGACTCAATTCCTATTAGTATCAACCAGTCAGGCTTCAGGGATAGGGGATCTGGTCAGACAAAGCAGCTCCTCCAACCAGCCAGGAGAAACAGCAGGTCCTTGTCAGCCAGGGGACCAGGAGGAGCCTCCGGGTATTTACATTGTTGTAGTGGTACATAACTGGTGGGTTTACCCATGCGGGAGACCCGTGCAGCAAGCCGTCCTCATCCCTGCAGTGCCTCCTGCCCCCGCCCGCCCTCCACAGCTGGCCACGGCAGGAGCTGGGGGGATAATGGGAATGATGGTCCAGGTGATAATAACTGCAGGGGAAAGAGGAAATAAAGCTGAGATAAAGTGCTGGATTTATCTTGATAGGCAGTGTTGGTAAGGCTCTTGCTAGGCTATTATGCCCTGTCCCACTGTTCACATTTTGGGATGATTCAGGTATTCCTCAAAAGAGAGACACAAATATTATCTAGGAAGCCTTACAAAAATTAAGCTTGTGGTGCTCAGATCATCTGCAGAGAAAGATGAAGAGGTGATTTATCACGTTGTACAGGTCCTTAGTCATAGGAAAGCTGCTCGATAGTAAGGGGGATGTTCAGTCTTGCAGACAAAAACATAATAAGATCTGATTTCTGAAAGCTGAATTTAGTGGAATGCAATTTTGAACTAAGATGCTATTTCCCAGCAGCGAGGGGGTATTTAGTCACTGAAAGTGCTTACCAGATGTGGCAGTGTGAGCATCACCTGGAATTGCCAGGATAAGACTAGACAGCTTTCTAAAACATATACTTTATGCAGGCTTCTGGGAAAATTTCTAGAGCCTGTGACTATCTGAGCTCAGACTAAATTATCCTAGTGACCCCTCTGGCCACATATTCCACAAATATGTAATGCAGTTGAATTTTGTTCATATCAAACTCTGTGCTCCATAACCATGGCTTACATGTAGAATCACCAGGGAAAGATTTTCAAATTGTTTGCCATCAGAACATACGGTTTTATCAAAATTAAAATATTTGACAAAATACTACAGATTTGGGGTTTGAACAAAGTAGGCAAAACCTACAACAAAGAAGGTGAGACTGACAGCCAAAGTCAGTGGCTATCCTAAAACCAGGAGGAGAGGGAAATTGCTGGAGTGCAGGAGGAAATCCAGGGCTGGGAGCCTGAGCATTAGGGAAATATGCTGCTTTTTGTGAGAAGAGAACACTTGAAAAGGAGGTGAGTGATAAAGAACAAGTAAAACCTTAGGAGGAAAGGGACCGGAGGATGAAGACAACGCTTGCTTTAAGCCGCCAAGTAGACCGTGTTGATCTTTGTCTTGGAAAAGAAATCTTGCTTGTCTGTGTGAACGGAATTAAATCCTATTACTTCAGTTCTAGATTCTTGCCTGTGGCACGACTATCAGTGTATTTTCTTTGGAAATTTGTATTTTAGGAGATTTGATTATAATTGCTTGTGTGATCCAGCTTTTCTGCTGGATCCTCATGCCACTTGGCTCACAGGCCCTACAGTCGTTGAGCGGAAGGACCAGCAATAGAGCATGCCAAGAGCTCCTCGTTCCCACTGAAATTAACATTATCGTATTTCTAATCTGGTTTTATCAGTGACACTGGTTAAATCGGTATACTGAACAGCGAGCGGATATTTCACCTGCCCATTTTGTGGTGATGGATGCAGGGAAGAGACTGGACTAAACCTAATCCCGACCCTGGCACAGCCTGAGCCCCAGGAGACCGCCTTTAGCTTGCTTTTGTTTGTACTGGCCACCCAGTGCCATTGTGGCAGCACAGCAGGCTCCAGCCACCTCCTTTACGCTTAGTGAGAAGTTTAAGGGAAATAAAAATCACCTGGATAAATAGCATTAGGTGTCAGGTGTGAAAAATCCCTCTACGGTACTGCTTCAATGGTGGTAGAACATGAGCAAATCTCTCTTTTTCTACCTTCAAAGGTGCAGAACCTCAAATAAGAAGTTTAATGCTGTTGGAAGTCTTACACCGTAACATTTACTTAATCTGGAAGATCTTTCCACAGTTCCAAATAGATACTGCATCAGTCAGTTGTATACATTTACTTGTGAGAAGAACTGGTTTGAGTTATTTGATTCCTTTACTTGACTTTCTGGAAGTGCATTCATTCTTGAAGGATAAAGAAATAAGTGGCTCAGATTTAGGAAGATATTTTTAAAATATTGTGGACTGAATAAAGGCACTGCATATGCCCCATTACTCATGATATCCTGCTCTCAGATAGATTTCTACATTTCAGCTAGAATGATCCCTCACCAGCTGCCTTTAGGAAGTAGCTTTATTTTTCATACTCTGTACACATAAATAAGAATTCCTTGCAGTGTTTTCTCTGTTGATGAGCTGAAACATTAATGATATTTAACTTGGCCTGGGACAGGGGAGTGGGGGAGACCTGTATTAACAATGCCCTGTATCAGGGCACGGGGGACCCCGAGGACAGGTCATGTCCCGGCACAGCTGGCGTGGGGTGACGGTGCGTCGGTGACGGCTGTTCACGGTCTCTTTAGGATGGGAGAGACTTCTGCAGGAGGAGGTTGAGTAATGGGTTCGTTGCAGGGATTTGCAAAGAAATTTGATTAATAAATTAACCCTTTACGTGGAACTAACTCTTCTGTATGTTTCAGTTCCCCAAAATTGTCTGTAATGACTGCATGCTTTTTCAGGTCAACAAGTGAAGTAGGGAGGAGCAGATTGTCACCTTTGCGAGTTAGACTATGGCCAATTCAGAAGCGTATCTCTGTTCAAGTGATTGTGTAAACCTGCTTGAACTTCAAAGGCAGGTAATACTGACCTTCACTGCTTTAAGAATTGGGGAGGGTTCAGCCTTCCCCAGACCTTCGTTTTCCCTAAAGGCAAAGTTTCTCTGCTAATTAAAAAAAGCCTCTACATAGACTTTTAATTCTTTTTGCTTACAAATGCATAGCCACAAGCAAGCACTGAGAATTTCCAGCTTTTTTAAGTCTGCCTGACCCCAACTCATTTCTATTACTGAAATACTTCCCGTCACTGGACTGGGGAAAGGGCTGGAGAACATCTGCAGGTGGAGATCCCAAAGCACACAAAACCAGTCTGTGCCTATGAAAAAGCTCTGTACTTTCAATGTACGTTGAAGGGATGCTAACAATGTATTCCCGGTTGCAAAGGTGTATGTATGGGCTTAGATGGGGGGGATTTTGGCTGTGAGAAATTGGAGCAAACCAGTGAGACAAGACTGCAGCATTCAGGAGAGTAAAGCTCCAGTTGGACAGACTTTGGTTAGGAGAATGGAAGATGATGAACATTTTTTTTCCTCATTTTATTGGTACCCATCTACCGTGCAGAGCACTTCGATTTTAAAGATTTTCAGAACCTTCGTTACAGAAGGTTCTGAAACACCCACATGCAAGATCTGTATCTTTTACAGATATTTGTACAAAATTTTTTATTTGTCATATAGAGAATAGTGCTTTTCAGAAACATCATTTAGGGTATGCCTTCTTACTGCATTGATTTGATTTCTGTATCAAAAGTAACAATAAGACTGTAAAGAAATACATATTTCTTTAGAAAGAAAGAATCATTCTGAAATCCAGAATTCCTGCCTTCATCGCTGGGACCCTGAGTTCCTTTCCTCCCTGTGTAACATTACAAGAAGTAAAGCATTCCCTTAAGGGTAGGCCGTTTAATACTTTCCATCATTTTCCATCCATGTGGAACTCAGTTCTCTTATGCCCAGATGTATAAATAGTACAGTAAATGTAGTCTAGTGAAGAATTCTGCTGATGAAATGAAAGAAAAAAATCTAGCTTATTTTTTCCTAGCCATGTTGCTACTGCAAGCCTAAAAGCAATACAAAGCAACAGAAATAAAGGTATTTTAGTCTTCTCCATGAACAGATATGACTCTCCAAGTACACATGGAGTAGATGTAACAGGCATCATTATTTTTAAAAGTACAAGCAGAATTTAATTTCATCTTCTTTTCAAACTGTCACGAGCAAGCTGAACCTTATCTTAAACAAGAGCATCCATCAGTAGCAGTTTACTGGGAGCTCGATAACAATACCTGCTTTGCACAAAATAGAGGAAATTGCTGCTTTCTTATTTATAGCATTTCCAGTCCACAGCTGAGCTTCTGCAAACCTGATGGAAATAGCTGCGGTTATGCCTAAACAAGGTTTTTGCATAGCTATATTTCAACAGCTGAATGTATTTTTATCAATAATGGCAAGATGGATATCCCAGCTCTCCTCAGGTGTCGGTGCTCCGGCAGGATTGTTCTGATGCAGCAGCTTCCCATTACAACTTTCTCCTTCTTTCATTCCAGTTTCTCCGAAGATATTTCGTATTTCGAGTGACATCGTTGTGAATGAAGGAAGCAATGTTACTCTGGTGTGCCTGGCCACGGGGAAGCCAGAGCCTTCCATTTCTTGGAGACACATCTCTCCGTCTGGTAAGTACAACTATCTGTCACCTGGAGCTTTCTGCAACATCTCACCAGTAACAGGCTTTGCTTTTTCAGTTTTCAGAAGCGTGACAGCATCACCTTTGTATGCCTTAAAAAGCGTGTGCCTAACTAGACTTTTAGAAAATAAAAGCTTCTTCAGATTTCAGCTGAGATCAGTGAAAACAATAATACTACTGTAACACAGGAACGTAGAAATAAAGGCACCCTAAACATAAGTATATTTTTAAGCCTGTTTTAACAGGCTGCAGACATTTATCAAACAATTCCAATTAAAACCAAAGCAAGGAAATAATCAAGAACACACACGGCTCTCTAGAAGTGGGCATGAAAGTTAAAAATGTTAACACATTGTGCAATAGATTTAATTTAATGTAGCTACCATTGAACCATTATGCCATGATACAGCATACTTTATCAGAATGGTTTTACTGAACAAATTAAATTACCTGGGTGAAAAATTGCAAACAAAATTACCTCTAAAAGCATAGCTTCTATTTAATATTTCCGAGTATACTTTTAATTCCTCATAATATATTTAAAGGAAACTCTTAGCTAACATTACAGGCATCTGTACGCTGGTCGGCTTGGTGCAGAGCCACCAAAGCTGGCTCCCTGCCAGCAAAGCAGGATCTGTCTCACTCAGAGGTGGGGAGATCCCTGCTCCATGTCCCAGAGCTACTGGCTCTGGAAATCCTGGTGGGTTTTGTGTTTGTGAAAGGAGATACTCCCTGCTTCCAGCTGCCTGTTGCATGCAGGACTGGTATTGCACTGGTTCTTTTGTAGGGACTCTACAATGATGATTGATTTTTGCAGTGAAGGTCTTTCTGTTTGCTCACACAACTTTTATAAAATCCATGTAATTGCAGGGAAGAACAGTTTCATGGACTGTCACAGCTTACTGCAGTGTCTCATAATCCTGAGTAACAGTTTGCTTTACAAAGCAAGATCTAAAAAAAAAAAAAAAAAAAAAAAACAAAAAAAACTTTTGACCTTTAAGACAATGACAATGAATTCTGCTTGAAGTGTCCATCAAGGGACTAGGCAAAAAAATTCAGTTGTAGCAGAAAATGGATTTTAACTAAATGTCAAATAAAATTTTATTGGAAACCGTGGTGATACTTTAGAGTAATAGCTTAAAGCATTAGATTGTCTGCCGAAAGGAGCTGTTACAATTTTCCTGGAGAGGAAAAAAGCAGAAAAGGAGAATTAGTGCACTCAGGC
This sequence comes from Astur gentilis, assembly GCF_929443795.1. NCBI lineage: Eukaryota > Metazoa > Chordata > Aves > Accipitriformes > Accipitridae > Astur > Astur gentilis. Next base: position 1,190,095 of record NC_064887.1, read on the forward strand.
TGGAGAAGGGGTCTGAGGAGGAATTAGATCCTGCTCATCTTGAATTCAGACAAAATTAGTGGACGTAATCAAAAGGAAGGGCTTTCAGTGAACCCACTGATTTTGTATCTTGACCAAAAGAGTGAGAATGAGGACTGAGAGGAAAAATGCGATCATTCAGCTGCAGACGCATTACATTTACCACAATGAGAACTGAAAATGAAATTTGAGGAAAAGACTACTCAAAGATATCGTGGTACAGGGAGAGTCAATCAGAGTGCTCATGGTGCACTGATGATGCGCTCTTGCCGAGCGCCTAGCACAGCAGACTGCAGGCGGACAGCTATGTTTTCCCACCACGGAGGATTTAAGGGCAGGCAGTTACAGCCTCTGCTTTGTTTCCCTTCCCTTGCCCAATACCTGCTTCGTTCTGCATTCTCAGCCCTCTCCGAAGCGTATATGAATAGCGCCCGTAGGAGACGGCAACGTTCGTTTACCATGTGCTTGCTCTTTCATCCTCTCTGCTGGAGCATCTTGACCAAGTAGCTGGCAGGCAATCCTGCAAATCCCATACACCTTCTCCTTTTAGGATTTTCTTTGGGGAAGGGTGGCTTGTTGGATTGGTTTTTCCCCATCCCTTACTCTCTCACCAGGAAACACAAACATGGGCTTAACAAATTTGGTACTTTAAAAAAAAAACAAAAGGAAAATCACAGAATTGAACCACAGACTGGCTGAGGTGTGCAGGGGCCTCTGGAGAGCAGCCGGTCCAACTCCTGTTCAGAACATGTCCAGTTGGGTTTGAATATCTCCACGAATGGAGATGCCACAGCCTCTCTGGGCAACCTCTGCCAGTGTTTGGTCATCCTCACAGCAAGAAAGCTTTTTTTTTTCATGTTTAAATGGAATTTTCTGTCCCAACGAGAGCCCGTTGCCTCTTGTCCTGTCACCAGCACCTCTGTGGAGAGGCTGGATGCATCTCCTTTACATCCCCATCAGGTGTAGGACCCCCAGAGCCCTCTCTTCCCAGGCTGAGAGCCCACCTCCCTCAGCTGCTCTCCAGTTCAGGTACTGTGGTCCCTTCATCACCCCCATGGCCCTCCGCTGGGCTCCTTCCAGGATGTCCGTGTCTCTCTAGTCCGGGGGGGCCCTCAGTATGTGCATGTATAATTCATTGTACAACCACCGGGATGTGCACCTACCGCAGGCTTGCTGTCTGGGGTGGCACTGGAAGCACCTTCTCATGGCATGACTGGTCCACTTCACCTCCAGAGGCACTTACACTGCTGCTCATGAACTGCTCAAGCTTGTTTACGGGCAAGGAGGAGGTACACCCGATACAATGACAATAAAGGCTTGGTTTATATATGTATATTTGAACTTTTAATTCAAGGACCATTATTAGCCTAGATCTAATATTCCCTGCCTGTGGCAGGGGTGTTGAACTAGATGATCTTTGAAGGTCCCTTCCAACCCAAACCGTTCTGTGATTTATGACTTACCAAAACAGAAAAAATACTGATGCAGTTAAAGTTTTTACAGACAGACTTGTTTTCTATCCCTTCTCCCAATTCAGCCCCCTCCTGTGGGGGCTAAAGGTTGGTGGCTTCATTCTGCTGGGGGCTGTTTTGGTGAGTTGTCAGCACCCAGGATCCTTCGGGGGGAGGAATGTGATGTTCATGTTGGTGGTTTCTTCTTCCTCCATTTAGGAGCTTTTCAGGGTCATTTTGAAGTGTTTGCTAGCATGCTTTTACTCCTTTGCTCTTTCTTCATTGCTCTGCAGCTCCGTGTTTCATCCTAATTTACTGTATGTGGTGCCTTCTACGTATGCCCGATATCATTCCTTTGTTCTCCGATACCCCTGAAGACCACTTTGTCCAACTCCATATCTGCATTTCTTTAATGGACTGTGGGTGAGCTGTTCATAGCCGTGGCAGTCCCTGCCCACCTCTCTCCACCCCGTGCCTGCCCTCCTCTGCACCGCGTCCCGTGTCCCCGCTTCTCGAGCCCCTGCTCCCACACCAGCTTGTGTTTCTCTGCATTGCATCGTTGCGTCACAGTCATAAAAACCTCATTACGCACAGAATCACATCTCGCTACCGCCGGCTCTATAAAACTGTGGTTATACCACAGAAAGGCAAAGGTAAAACAGATTGGGCAGGGACGCCTGCTCGGTTGGAGGAAACGCTGCCCCGGCCGAAGCAGGCACGACAAAGCTGCAGGCAGGGCAGGACAAGTGCAGGCAGAGATGCTCTGACGAGCCGCAGTGCTGAGGCCTGGCAAACTCATTGCAAACGCTGTGTTACAGGGCTGCGTCGTTACAAAACCCATTTCTTCCAAGAGGTGAGCGCTGATGCGGCCGTTGCAGAGTACTGGGTCGTGCCTTGGGTGTCCCCTGGTTGATTTATGGACAGAACTCTGTCCGGAGTGGGAGAACACAGGATCCAAATAACTTTTTGCTCAGAAATCTTCTAAAATGGGGTGGAAGCAGACATATAATTTACAGAACATATTCTGTCCGCTAGTCTACCAAATAAGGAAGAATTTTTCCATTTCAGTAACATAGTACCCCTCCTGTGCTCAGGTGTATGTTCTGGTGTACAGACTGTTATAAATGGCACTCAAATCCAATTAAATATCAGTCTAGCAAACAAGAAGCTTGGATTTATTAGAAAACAAAATGCAAGAGAGTTGAAAACGCCAGATTTCTGTAACAGCTTATATTCTCTCTGCAGCAAATTACCTTTATCTAAACATAAGCTTCATCTGCACTTTATAATTTCTACCAGTTTTCTCCTGTAATTCCCAGTGGCACTAATGAGGCTTACATGCAAGCATCACATCTAGAATACAACACTAAATTATATTAATGAATCATATTTAGAATATTCTGAAATTGTTTGTCAAAGCTGCTACTAAAAGATAAGAAACTGAAATCTCTGAATACAAATGATTCAATGTAGACTAATTCCAAAATATTATCATGATTTGCATCAATGCAGCCTTTACTTGGATAAGGTCGGATTCAATTTTTTTGAAGAACAGATACAATGAACATTTCGTAGGAATAAAAATAAAATGTATTTAGAGGTGATTTTTAACTTAGTACATAAATTATTGGCCTGGAATCTTTATTGTGCATGTTTAACTTGCAGTCATTATGTAAATGCTTTCATTATATAAATATTCATTATACAAAGCCATTATGTAAATCCACAAAAGCTACACATTCAGCGTAACACCATAAGAAACATGGGGCTGTAGTTTGTAATCTGAAAATCTCGTATTGTTGAAATGTCATCTGAATAAATTGCAGGTATTACTTATTTTGTTCTGACATTTAAGAGCAAAGTGCAGCATCAATAGTTTAAGAATGAAACCAGAATTTTAAAGAATTAAGGTCTGCCTGAAACGTCTAACTCCAGCTTTTAACACTCGTCTGCACTGTTTGTGTGTGTGTGTGTGTTGCGTTGCGGGTTCTGAAAAGCGAGCTCTGCCAGTGTTGCCAGGAGCAGTAACAACAAAAGCCATTCAGAAATCTTCGGCTAAAACGTTACTGCCTTGCAAGATTCGGGTGCTCTGTGTCAAAACTCTTTTCCCCTTTGGTTTTGCAAAACTTTCCCCAGGCGTTTTCCCAGCCTCGGAGGAACCGACAACGCGGGATGCCCGGGTGAAGTCCGGCGGAGCAGCCGCGCTCAGACCGCTGAGCCGAGCAGAGGCAAGCAGCAGAAGAGCGTGCCGCCTGAGCGCTTTGCTGCTTAGGACTGGCTTCCCGGGAAGGTCTGACATTTCCTGGGTTTACTGAAATGCAAAATAGGTTAAATTCCATAGTTTCAAAAAGTCTTACGGAAAAAGTAAAACTTTTTCTACCTAACTCCCTTAAAACAAAATGACACTTCTTGAAAATTCACGCTGTAGTCTCATGTTCAGGATATAGAGGTATTTCATTTGCCTATATTTGAATTAAGGAAATGGAGAGAAGTGGGGTCTCTCTCCACACCCCAGCAGGTCATTTTGGCAGTTGCTGCTACAGCACATGCACGGAGGCATCGGCACGGCTGCTTTCTCTTGTGGGAAGGACACAGTGAGGGGTAGCAGAGCAGACGGGGCGATAGGTCAGACATGTAAGGCTGTGTTTTGCCAAACTAGCTAAATATCTGGGTGGATGCTGGGGGAAACAAAGTGCTTCAAACGAAGCACAGCTGCATTTAGACAACAGCGACCAGGATGGGTCTGTATCAAATGTAGAGAGGGACATAAAAATAGTGCAAGAGTAGCCCCACCTTCGCCTTTGTTCAGAGAGCTTGACTTTGCAGTCAGAATATTTACCACAAGTGTTGTCAGATGAAGTTTCAGATGTTTCAAACAAATATTTTCACTCTAGTCGGTTCGTGTTGGCGTTGTGTTGTTACCCAGCGGACTCGCGCGAGGCTGGGCTCTGCACACGTGCTCTGCAGCACCAAGCGTGGTGCAAGAAGTGAGGGCAGCCAAGAGGTTCACCTCAAAAGTGCGCTGCTGGTCCAAACTGAAACACTGATACGGACGTGCCCAAAGTGCCCAAACTCCATCCCCTCAAATGAAGGAAACCTGGTGGATGCTCTCCTGGAGTGAACCTCACGTGGTCTTGCCACGAGCAGGCGTTCAGCCCGCACAACCAGGACAGATCTGCTCTGAAGTGAAACCCCCCCAGACCCCCCCACGGTGCACGTTAGGTCCTCGGCGCTGTTTCGATCTCCACGTCCACCCCTATCGTGCTGTATTGCCTGCTAGCGTCGAGACTGAGCATCACTGGCTCAACAAGGAGACAGGTGTGTTGATGTACGTTTTGATAGCGGGTTTCACAGCCACTGGCTGGAGGCAAAAAAAAAGAAGAAAAAAAATAAGACTGAGACATAGGAATCTCCTGGTTTATTTGTAGTTTTGTGTAGTGTGTGGCAGTGTTTTCTGAGCATACCATCCCGGCTTCTCTGGTTGTTCGTATTGAACAGTCCCCCTCTGCCTTTGTAACAGCTCAGCCTGGATCCTCAGCATCATCCCCGGTGACTTCTGGTTTCGTGTTTCGCAGTTCTTCCCCGCTTTCTCGCCCTTTTCTCACAGTTTTATCCCCATCACTTCCAGTCTAGTTTCTAGTTATTTTCCTAAAACATGAGGATAAACTGGGTGTATGTATATGCATGCATTTGGGAGGGCAGATTTTCAGAAATGATGAATTTAGCTGGATGAAAGCAGATTTTCCCATGTTGAGTGAAAGGCAAATGCCTAGCACCAGGACACTGATTGTTCATTCAGTCCTGTTTCCAGAGAATGGTAACACTGAAACATTTCCAAAATAACCCAACAACCCCCAGGAAAGCCCTGTAAGAACTGTTTAACACATGCAAAATAACAGATTTTTCACTAACACTGAGGAAAGCTACACTTACCCAGAAATTAGCATGAATTCAGATTTGAACATACTCACGTGATGACTCCTCTCCTTCTCTAACACATTTCGTTTGCTGCTGGGGCACGTGTGCATGAGTGTGATATGACTGAACTGAATCTAACGCCTGTCCTGTTGTTTCTGGACACCCCTAAAGCTGCGAAGATGTATTGCATTAATGTATCATCATAGCAATGTCGTTCTGACGATATATTAGTGTAATACATCTTCAGAGCACTCCGATGAGGGCTGTCTGGGAAGTAGGAGTCTAAGAGCCAATTCAGTTCAATTACAGGACAAAAGGCAATGCTAGTCCCTGAACAGGCAGGGTGTGATTCCTGCAAGACCCTTCCTGAAGCAGACTGCTGGAGAAAGCTGATCCTGGGGGCAGGGAGGAGCAAAGAGGCTTTTTTAAAACTTCTGGCTAAATCCTAAGAAACTAACAAAGCTTGATGTGAGCACAGATAATGCCAAATATTTTGTTCCCCTTGCACTTCTGCTGGAGAACCACGGGTTTTCAGATGTTATCCACACGTGACAGAAATAAGAAGTATTTTGTCGAAGTCAAGTACTCTGAACCTGTATTTTCAGGCTGAAAATACTTAACTGACATGAATTATTATCAGATTTCCAGGGCTTTGTGTGTCTACAAAGTGTGAGCTCATCTTTTAAAATGCCCCATCTCTTGCTTTGAAAATGGTTTTAAAACTGAAAGTTTTAGAAACAAAAGTCTCTGGCTTGTGCTTTTGTCCTACTAGATGCTAAAAATCTAACAGATATCATTGCTGGTGAGGGTTATTTCACACCACTGTTTCCCTCTAGTATATCTGCAGTTGTGCATTATGAAATTTTTGATCTAGGAGAAGCTGCTCTCATCCACCCTCCGCTTAGCTGCTGCCTCCGCACAGTGAAGGTACTCCCAGCACTAATCAAGTTGTGTGAAGGATCTTGCCATTGAAGTACATTTTCCCAACTTCGTAATTCAAAGTTCAATTAGCAGGTACTTCAAACAGCCTGGCAATACTGCCATCCGAAGAGACCTCTTTCACTTGGGCTGCTTTGTCCCAGATAGCTTAAAATCCGTGATTACTGTCTCCTGGTTCATGGGTTTGGGTTTGCAATGCCTGGAGTCACTCTTCTGTAACAGCCCTAAAGGTAACGGCAGGTTTTCTCATACGGAGCTATCGCTTTGTCAAGGTGACATCCTGCAGGAGATGAACCTTTGAGGCCGGAGCCGGTGATGTGCTCATGGAGATCCTGCCCCACTCGAGCTGCAGCGTCCTGAGCGGCAGTGACGTGCAGCCACCTTTCCTAAACGGAGGTAGATTTATTGCTGCATTAGACCAAAAGCGAAGCTCGTTCCCTTTAGGTGTCTAAGAAGCAGAATGTAAAATAATTCAGTGATTTAACCTGATCAGCAATGACAGTGATATGCCTCCCTCATGCCATCATTACTCATCTTGCAGGCAATAGCTTCATTACGGTGCTAGCGCCGTGCTCCTCGGTCAAGTGAAGCATTACCGGACTGAGCCAAAACATCTGTTTCTTGCAACCGATCTGGAAGTGTTTGGAGACGAGCCAGGAAACCTTCAGAGATAGACCAAGGCAGGAACGATCAGCAGTGATGGGCTAAGACTGACTGCGATCAGGGAGGTTTTGCTTGTGCGGCAGAGGAGAGAAGATAAGCAGGAGAGCCCTGCCCATAGCTGTCTGCTCCTCTGCCGCTCCACTTAGCCCCTGGCATCTGCTAACATCGTCTGTCCTGGTTTCGGGAGGAAGGACGGACAGGGATGTGCTCTCAGCTGTCCTGAGCCACCAGAGAAACCTGCAAATTGCCTCTTGGCTGTGCGTTGTGCGTGTTGGCACCAGCTGGTTCCAGAAGCAATGCCTTCAATGCCAGCATATTACGCTGACAAAGATAACGTTAATTTAGGGCTCAGATGCCTTGGGGCTTTACAAAGCTTTTGTGTCCCGCTCCTAGGCTGGGTTTATGGAGAACACCCCTTCTTTTTCTGCCTTGACATAAACTCCTAATTCTGTGCCATCTGAGGAAGCGGCTCCGCTCTCAGCTCCAGGTTCACAGCTCCATGTTGCGGTACTTTACACAAACCCACTGCTTTGCGGGTTTTTGTTGAACAGAGATGCCTGCTTCTCCCAGCCATCAGCTCTGGCTGGGACCTCCAGGAGTGAGTAAACCTTCCAGCCCAGGGGGTTGACAGGTTTCGCTGTTTGCACCGAAGGCACAGCACCAAGGCTTTGGGCTGCCACTCCCACCCGCCGGGGCTGGGCGCCTGAGCAATTAGTTGGGGTGCAGCAATTTGTGCCGTCCGTGCAGCAGAGGATGAGCTCCTGCAACACGCCCCTCTTGGCGTACGAAGCTGGTGGGGTGGCTGTAGGCCCTAAATGCAACAGCTTGCGCTGCTGCCTCTTTCCCAAGCGCTTCCTCAGCTGCAGACGTGCTTCAGGGAGCTGCTCCTGTGCTCATCCTTGGATGAGCAAGGCCTCCCTGGAAAACACCCAAAGCACACGGAATGGCTCGTGGGGGGCTCGGGGTCTTCATCACGAGAAACACTGTGTGCATGGGACAGCTGAATACCACACTGATGGGCGCATCGTGATTGCATAGATGGATTGGTCCACGCTACAACTGTTCGGGGACCTGAAGTTTTGCGATTAATATTTTATATGAATTTAATGGCCTGGCTCATGATCCTGAAGGGAAGTTTTTCACTTGGTAAGGGCATCGCATGTCATTAAATCAATGGTTCTCTGATATCAAACACACTGCTGGCAGCTTCCCAAGAACTCAAGGGGAAATGGTGTGGAGCTCTACCCAGAGTAAATGAGGGGATTAATTAACATTTGAAGACAGCAGTGCAACCGCTAGTACCCGATATAAACTGCTGGTTGTGATTCTCTTCTTTGCCTTTGAATAAACAAAAAATAAGGAACTTCCAAAATCACACTTCTCCCATACAAAAGACAGTGTCTTTTGGTTTCAGATTATGGGACCTTTTTCTTTTTTTTTTTTTTTTAACAATACTTGTAAGTACCATTCTTGGGACATTTAGTATTAGGACCCAATTAACTGACATTCAGTATCACAATCCATTGCTCTGGGGTCAAGTGACATTACACTGTCTGTGGTCAGGAGGTTTTTGAGGAAGACTTCTCAGAAAAATGTTATTTTTATCAGGACCATTCCAGAAGTTTGAGCATCCCTTCAGGAGCAATTATAGGTACTCCTAGAAATCCTTATGTCTTCTTAAAATCTTTAAAGAAGCTGAAAAAAAAATTCTTGTTAAAATGCAGCTGTCAGGAGAAGAATATTCAAACTAAGATGGTCAAATAATTGGGTCTTTGTGAAGGAACTGAGAAACGAGAGTAAGATTACAATCTTAGCGAAATACAGAGTTTCAAACTAAAACCGTACAAAAGCACTGCACAGAAATAAGTTTGACTTTTTGACGATTTTATAACAAATGGAAAGTATTTCTTGCTTTTCAATAAAAGTAGATGAACTCATTAATAACTCATAAAATGCTATGAAAATTAGAATTTTAATACATGCTTAGTTTATTCCCTTAGTTATTAGTTCATTTTTATTTGAGAAATACTGCACTTTCGAGTGAGCAATTTATGAATCATAGAAGATATTTCAGTGAAACAAAATCTTTAATGTTCAAAACCAAACCAAGGAACTGTAGTTTTCACCCTCTTTCCCCTTCCTTTGGTATAGTGGCCCTCATGGCTATTTTGGGAGATACTGGTCTTTTGAAGACAGTGTGCCAATTTTGGGGCTTGCACAAATTTTTAGAGAAAAGTAACAGATGACCTCAAAAATCCAATGAGATGCTCCTTTTTTCCTATTTTACTTTTGAAATACTTTTTGTTGTTGTTCTTTATTATTTTGCTGCTGTTCTTTCTGTCTTGCCCCACCGGAGCGGTGGGTGTTGGTACCGAGGCGGTGGCTGGAGCACTTTGTGACAAGGGTCTTTCAGCCTCTGGGGACGTCCCCGCCGGGAGGGCTGCAGGCACAAACCCGGCGGGGCAGGCTGCTGAAGGCAGACGCGCCAGGGAGGTGGCAGCGAGCGAACAGCAGATGCCACATTCATCCTGACCAGACCTGCAGTACCTCCCGTTTCATTTCCCAGCATCAGTTCTTCTGGGCATTTTTATGAATAAGTCATATTTTAAACGTCTTAAGAATTCTTTCTAAGATGCACGTTTTACAAAAAAAAAAGGTGCCGCTTTTGGGGGATATGAAGAAATATGAAAAAATAGTCGTTAAAGATTCGCTTAACTCCAGTAAAGCCTCCAGTTTCAAACTGCAGGCAGAAGAGTCATATAAAATGGGAGGGATCAATAAATAAATGTATTTGAGCCAAATAGATAATCAGCAGATAAATAATAGGCTGTCATTTTCAGTGCGTCATTTTGATACGGCAGCAGGAGGAAGGGATGTTGTAAAGCCATCAGCCATCAGACAAGCTGTGAGCACTGTCCCTTACCGTGGGGCAAATGCCTGTCTGGCACTGCCCAGGCTCCTCCTGCCCCCCGTCCCTCCTGCCCCCCATCCTTCCTATCCCTCCTTCTCTCCAGCCCCACAGCTCCCGCACCCGCCGGCTGACCAACAGACCACGTCTCTTCCGAAAGCCACCGCAGGCATGGGGCTTTATTGGGAATTATTAGCCTCTTCCCCAGAGCCAGATCCCCACATTAAGTGCCATGAGTTATAAATAAGATCAAGTGAGATTTAATCGTGTAGCTATCTTATTAATAAGATCATTGCCCTGTTCTTCCCTACACAGTTTTCATTTTTGTTTTGCAGAGAAAGATTTTTTAGGCTTTTTTCAGACTGAAAATTTTCGTATTTAGCTATTTGCCACAGAAGACACAGCAGCCTCTGTGTAAGAGGATCCCTTGCAAACCCCTCTCCTGCCGAAGGGCGCTTTGGAGGTCAGGATGCAGAGAGATGACCTCCCCGCTATGGGTTGTGGTCTTCCAGTGAAAAAAACTGGCATTTGCAGCAGACTGCACTTGCACCCCTGCCTTCTGCAGGCAGCACAGAGTTTTGAAGAGATCCACAAAAATCAGAGTGCAGTCTCGTATGCATAAAACTAAATATCCAGAAGACATAACGTGCAGATGAACCCACTATCTCAAGTGGGTTTTTCTTCTTCCAGAGTAACATCTGGTGGACCGTATCTTCTCCTCAAGTATTAAAATGGAGCTGGCTCTCCTTTATATTAATGCTCAGCTGCTAAGGCAGAGAAGTCAGTCCATATTCTGGAGTATGCGCTGACCCTGTGTTGCCTGGCATGAAGCCTGCGAAGAGAAAATTCAGACTTGCTCCAAAACATCATAACTCCATGAATCTCAGACACATACTACAGCATGGCAGCGGTTCTGCGCAGGGACAGAAACTGATGTAACTTTAGAGAATGAGGAAAACTGACTGTGACGGCTTCTTTTGTAGGGCCAACCTCTACCCTCTACACACAACATCTCTTGATAACTGGCTGAGATTTACATTGCCCCCACTATGAGCAGGCACACAGCCAGGTCTCCAAACGCTTCTCTCCGTACCTATGTTTCACATACAGATGTACCCCTGTTTGTCTCCACCTCTGAAACTTTCAGCTTTGTCAGTCTGTGTTCACATCTCTTTTATCAGCATGCCTTTCTTACAGAATTGGTCTACTTGCTTTTCTTGTTTCGTGTCGTCAGCTGGGAGATCTCCTCCAGCCCTCAATTTATCTGTCAGTTTTGGCTATTTTTTTTCTTTACATTTTATCTGATTTTTCTTTTCAAACATGGAGCGTGGCTTCTCTAAGGCTAAATGGCCTTGAGCGATCAATGTTTAAATGGTCCCTAATGTGATAGGGCCATTCTCCTAATAGACAACGAGCTGTTCAGATTACCTGCAGTTCCTCGGAGAGGACTATCCAATTACAGCCCTTGGTGTAACTTTAAACCCAGAATTCATAATGAGTAGTAGAAATGGCTTCAGATCATTTTTCTGGGTGAAGCCAATTGTTCAGATTGCTCTCAGCATCCCACGGCGACGCGTCTGCGGGAAAGGAAGGTGCCTCCTTGTGCCCTTGATCCTGTACCTCCACCCAGCCTCTGAGATCAAGAAGGACCTTATGGATAACTTAAAGCATCTGTGGATAATCAGATGGCATCATGATGGCATCGTCGTTGGAGGCGGCCTTCTGTTCTCTCATCCTGAGCCCAGTTCTCATCGTCGAGGCAGGATAAGTGAGGATGAGCTGGGCTCTCTGCACCTCCTCTCTTCTGGGCGGCAGCTCGCTCGGCTCCGCACGGTCTCTCCTGGGCACCATCGAAATGCCCGGAGTCCGCGACAAACCAGGGCTGGCATCAGCTCGGCCCTGTGCTCTCCACACTCCCAGCCCTACGAGGTTTTCACTCTCTGCTGGAGGATGAGGTATCTCAAAGATTGGGTCATAAAAGCCAGTCCTGAGCACTGAACAGGTTTTACAGTTCATAAACTGGGGTTATATTGTAGTTATTTAATAGCCTAGTGAATAAGGGGGGGGGGGGGGGGGGAATAATAAATCCCCCTTGTCTCAGATGAAGTCCTCAGAGTTTTTCAGAGCTACCCTGGACTTGCACCAGATTTTTCTTCTTACCGGCTTATGTTTAACACCAGGGGAGGAAAATGCTACCCTTGCAAAACTCATCTGTCCAAGCCTTTGAGAACTGGTCCATATGGCAATGCGTACGTGTGCTACACCTGATGCCAGGTACCATATGTGTGGTAAGAAACCACAGTTTTAATTGTGTACTCTCCTGAGGAATAACAAGTGTGATGATTTATCAGGCATCACATCACATGGCAGTAGCAGAAAACAGGCATTCAAGCTTAGTTTCACAGGTGTTTCCCTTCCTGGCTAGAGAACCTGGTCCTATAACCTAAGATATATCCAGAGCAGATTACTGACATATCATGTCAGTACCGTGTATCAGTAAGTCTAGTGAAGAGATTTTCTGAAATACCCATCAGGAATGGCCTTGGACATGAGGCACTCTCATGTTTATGTTTCTTTTACTTCAGCTTACAGTTTTTTCCCATCTTTGATCAAAGATCTTAGCTGACACAACCTCAGGCTGATGGACTGGTGCTAATGAACTTCCCAGATTTCTTTTTCTCACATACCAAGTCTGCTAAGTCTTTTGGCTCTACAGCCAGAAAAGACAGCCAGACATGTTCCTGATATCTTGAAAGGCCCGTAAAATGCACATGGTCTGCAGAAGGGCAGAGCAAGGTGCCGTTACCCCCGGCTGTAAGACACCACAGAAGAAACAGTGAGAAAGCTGGGCTGTCTCCTGAAACTCGTCTTCATTCAGCAGTGTCTTCATACACAATTTATTCTGCCTGCTGCTTATGAGCTGGATGTGCATGCAATGTAACATAAATACACTTACACAGACTTACTTTTACATAACACTATTTAAGTTCTCCCACACAGCCATGGGACATCTCTAGAACAAAGAAAAAGCCGAAGAAGATGAAATACTGTGCAGACAAATAGGAAAGATGAAGTGTGGCATCTCTGTATTCCCTAAGAAAAATATTTATCTCTAATATTTACTAAAAGCTTTCTTATGTGAGCCAGATGCAAAATTTCTGGGGACATGAGGGTTTAAAAATGACTTAATTTTAATATTTTCAAATGTGTATGTGAGTTGCATAAAATACGTGGGGTTTACAGCACTATAAAAATGCGTGCGTAGTTTGCAGCATAAATTAGGTTAATAGCTCAGCATAAGGTCCCTGTTTGGGGGGGATTTATTGTGGGAACTCTCACCAGGTTTCCCCCCAGCAGCGCTGATGCCTTTGAGCGGTAGCAATCTGTTGTGCTGCTGCCCTCAGTCCTGGCTGGTGTCAGCACCTGAATGCGCCTTCGCTTTCCCGGCGGACATCGCTCCTGTTGGTATTTTGCAGCCAGACGGATGACTGCATGCCAGACCTGAGGACTGACGTCGCTCATGCCGTAGCGGAATTGTGCCGAATACGTAAACCTGTCACTTCTGCCAGTGCGGAGCGGCGGCTGCATTGACCCCAGCTGAGGCTGAACCTCATCCCATTCAGGTGGCAAAAGCGTTGCCAGAAGCACAGCTACAATCCAGGAATTGTTAAGAAAGCAAAAGCTGGGCGTCAGGAAACTAGGTTATCCCCTGGTGTTATGTTTGTATTCAAAGTTTAAAGCAGAGAATGTTTGGTTTTAGCTTAACTCCAAAACACAAATAATTCTTCTCATGAAATTCCAGGTACTTGGAGATAATATGTTTTTCTTCTTTTTTTCTAAATTTATGTTGGGAATTGGGATAGGATACATCATAAATAATTCCCAGAATTCAGTATACAGTATTGTGGTACATACCATATATCCAGGGAAGTACTGACATTGGAGAGCATTACAATCTCATAATTTGAAAGTAATTTTTAACCTGACACACAGGAAAATTTTGCATTTTATATCATTTTCTTGGTATTAGAAACAAAGCAGGAGTCTTGTTGGAAGGTCTCTCCTCTGCCCAGGCAGATGCCCCTGTGCAGGCAGGGGCTTTGCTTCCTTCGCAGCTGTTCAAAGCAATAGTAAATAAAATTTTCGTAGAAATTGATTCAACCTGGCCAAAGTGAGCAGGACAAGTGCCACGATGTGAACAGTAACAGGCGGTTTGTTTGTGGAAGGGGTTTTTTTGTAATTTATTCCTATGAACAACATGGAAGAGGAAAAAATTCATTCTCATGCAATTTCTGATATCCATAAATTATTTCATTGCATTTTATGAATGTTCACTTCAATTCACAATAATTTTCCAATTTCAGTCTTATCTTTCTACTTTACATAGCCAGTGCTTACTTGGGCTCTTTTGCGTGACAGGCATGGTATATTGTGCTTATTAATGAGTGCTATCTTGCTAAGCGATGCACTGTTATAATTGATGTTTTGAACCTTGCACACTTTAAAAGATTAATCCGTGAACAGACAAGCAAATGAAATTCACTGCTGTGATGGACATGAACATAATACTTCTACTTAGTTCTCACTACCTAGTTCAGATTTTTGTCATTGCTCCATAAGTTGCAAAGTTATTAACAGTCAATTAAAAGCTTGTCTGTCTGGGAAAACACTTTCAGCAAATCTTTTTAACCTTTAGGCCTATAATTTCCAGCGTCTGTAGTCATGACTGCTATGATATATTGTTTTAAGATAAAAGTTACATTTAACATTTTTGGTTTATTATGTGGCGAATGCCTTGTGAGGAATCTAAAAGAATTAATTTGCTCCCCACCTAGAGTGCACTGCTCAAAAGACACAGAAAGATGAACTTCGACCCAGGTAGCAGTTTTCATCCAAAGGACATCAGAGGGCTCACCGCAGGGCAGGAACCACAGTAGGGAAAAGCTGGGAGGTGCTGGGATTTAGAAAACTACACAAATTTCTGTCTATGCTATGACTCCATGTCAAGTGGAGATGAACTAGCTCTCGAATCATATAATTGTTCTTGCTCTCTAAAACAATTAATGTTCTCAGTTACAATGCACTAAGGAGTTACGTACACAAATATTTCAGTTTAACCTTCATTTTGCTTTACGTCGACTAGACCTCTTCCTATTTTCAGCAGCGCTCACACTGGCTGTCCTTACTTCTGCGTAACAGGGCAAACAACTGAGGACCTTATTTCTTGAGTTCTGGTCCTCTAGGAGAGGAGAGCTATTATTTAATTGTTAATTAATATGACGGAATGTTTATTAGGGCACAAGATGAAAGCACCGAGCGGTGTGGCGAGCAAGCCCAAAAGGGCTTTTCCCCCGGCAGTGGGATGCAGGGTGACCCGCTGGGCACCCGTGAGAGGTGGTCCCCCCGGGACAGGTCTGGCTTCGGCAGCCCTGGGGGTGCAGGGGACCCCAGCTGATGAGGTCTACCATCCTCCACGTCCAGCTGGTGCAGCTGCAAGGGCAAAGGGTCCCTGGAAAGTGAGGGCACCTGTGCTGGGCTCTTTCTCCCTTTGGCTCACCCTGGTAGCTGGCTTTTCTTCTGATTGCTGCCGGGGAGCAGGTCTCCTCCCAGGTGCAAACCGTAAGCCCTAATGGACGGTGAGACTCTTAAAGCAAGGTTTTGACTGAGGACTGTGCATTATGTTCTGTGAAGCCCATCAGGTACGGAGCTGGGCTAGCAAATGGCTTCTTGTGGCTCTGGAGGCTGCTGAGCCTGACTGCAGGGCAGGAGAAGGCTCTTGGTCAACCCAGGAGTTTGGGGGGTGTTGCAGCCCAGCTTGGAGCTGGGGTTTCTTAGCAAAAGCTGGAGGAGCTGCCTGGCTCCCCTTGGCTGTGTGTTATCTGCAGCAGCCAGCAAAACCCTCCTGTTCGTGTGTTGGTGAGGTTTTGGGTGTTTTGTGCTCAGCTTCCAGTGACTTCTTTCTCTGATTATTTCATTTCAGCAAAACCCTTTGAGAGCGGACAGTACCTGGACATCTACGGAATTACAAGAGACCAGGCTGGGGAATATGAATGCAGCGCAGAAAACGATGTCTCAGTCCCAGACGTGAAAAAAGTAAAAGTCACAGTAAACTGTAAGTTATGTTGTTTTTTAATCACTAAATCCAATGGAGAAGAGGGATGCGGCTGAGAAGAAAAGTCTAATGCAGTGAACTGCTGCTTGTGGTGAAACTGTAGTGTGTTTGGGTATTGTATGACAGTAACAAAATGACCTGTGCTATTTGATGCACGAGTTAGTCTCACTAAAGGAAGGTAAAATGAGATTAAGGTTCAAATCCTCCTTTTGTCTGTCAGGAGGGCAGCAGTGCTGGCGTGCTGTCACAAGCTTTATAGCAGGTGCTCTCGCTGGGCTGTGGTGTTGAGACTCAGTTTTTGGAGTAATTTTCTGAGTAATTACCTGAGTAACTTCTAAGGACTGCTGTGGTTGTGGGACAGAAGCGTTTCTGATTTAATTTGTTATGGCTGTGCAATAACATAAGGAGATGAGAATTTTTTTTTAAATTATTTGGGAGATTAAATGGCAATTGATCTCTGTGGCAATTTGAGGTCCTCCCAGGAGAGGCAACAAATAGTTTCATGCGGTTGCCCAAGTGTGAAGGCAAGATGGACTTTGCTGCTGCCCAGTTCTGCTGTAGTGATCCCGGGTGGAACTGCCAAGGTAGCCTGTTACTGTCCCTGCAGCCTGTCAGGTCAGGTCTGACCTTCTGGGATCCTCACACTGAGGAGGTGTTTCTGACTTGGGACTGAATTTGGTTTAGCACTTGGTATGATGTGAAACATTCAGAAGAGTGTTCTTTCTCCCTCCAACCTTTTTAAAAAAACAAAACAACAAAAAAAAAAAACACAAAAAAAACAAACACCACCCCCCACCGCCCCCCCCCAAAAAAACATGGGAATAACGACTCTGATTCATTTTAACTATGAATTTAAGTGCAATTACCCAGCTTGTCATTTGTAACTGTTCCTGGTTTGAAAATTGCTGTGGTGTCTGTATTGGCCACAATTTTTTGAGGTCTCAGCTTTGTGTCTCCCTCCACGGATGTCGTCTCTGTCGATATGCTGTAGGTAGCAAAGCCCCTTGTCCCCCGGTCGCTGCAGAGCTGGAGGCGGTGGTTGGGGAGGTGGGTTGGTGATGGGGCTACCTGTGCTACCAAGGCATTTATGGGACGTTCCCACATTCAAAAGCTAACCAGACTCTCCACATTTACATGGCACCAGGGTACTTGCGGTTTGTGCTGTCCTGGGACGTGGTGGGTCAATGCGCTAATGCTTATAGAATAGCTGGATCGTACACTGGGTCTCGCAGGCAGTTTTCTGTACTGCTCGGTCACACAGGCTAGTGGTTCTGGCTGCAGGTCCTGAGGCTTCTGCAATGAGGCTCTGGTATATAATGTGCTGTGGCCGTCAGTCCTTGCTTTACAAGTCGCAAGGACAGACTTCAACTGCAGAGCAGCTCGAGGAGGCTCGTGCAGAGTGCATCACTGTTCTTGCTCCTTTTTTGCCCTCATTGACACGTTTCCACCTACATCAGCTTTGCTGAATTTCTGAAAGCAGGCAATGCTCTAAAAACAATAGACTATGTGGGAAGAAAAACCACAATGCATGGTGTCTTATGGAACAAACATCCTGGCCTGTATCAGAAATCGTGTGGCCGGTGGGACTAAGGCAGTGATCGTCCCCCTGTACTGGGCACTGGTGAGGCCGCACCTCAAGTCCTGTGTTCAGTTTTGGGCCCCTCGCTGCAAGAAAGACATCGAGGTGCTGGAACGTGTCCCGAGAAGGGCAACGAAGGGGGTAATGGTAGAAACTGTGTGTTGGTGTCAAGGGATGTGCAGGCTCAGAGGGTCACACTCCTGTTTGGTGCGGACTGCAAGCAAGGGATGCTCAGGTTTGACTGCAGCACACAGTGCAAGGGTGCTTCTGTCTGCAGTAAGAAACATGTTACAGGCTGCTAAAGCAACCAACAAGCTCGGTAAATACTTGAACGAAGTGTCCAAGCTGATCTTTGTCCCGATTTGGCTACCTGGGCTAAGCTGGATGTGTCCTTGGTCATAGCATTATGTCATATTCAGGCAAACTTGGAAGTCTGCACTGGGGACATGCAGAGTGTTTCTTTTTTGTTTGTTTCTTACAACTAAAGGAGAAAACGGAGGGGACAAAAATAAAATTGAAGCAGTGTAGAACTAGGATCTCGCTGCAGCATGAAACAGTTTGTATACATGAATGATTTGTCGTAGTCAGCTAATTGCTAATGCACTTCTGTTTGGATTTGTATGTTGTCCCCTAGCCAGTTAAGTGAAATGCAAAAGCGCTCTGAACATCTGCTCGCTGCTGCTGCCGCTCGTCTGTTCTGACCAGGCAGAAAAATGGCTTGTTGTGTTCGGGAGAGGGTCCCACTGGAGCTGGGCGATGTTGGGAGGGCTCGCCCTGCCGCCGTCGGCCCCGTGGGCACAGCGTTGGCAGCAGGTGGGACGTGCCGCGGTGGCCGGTGCTGCTGGGGTGGGTGAGCTTCGCGTCCCGGCGCTTCAGCGTGGGCAGCCCCTTTCAAAAAGGGACGTCGTGTGCGTGATCATGCCAGCAGAACGGTGCCTGTTTGCTCCCTGTTGACCTGCCCCGGCAGGCCAGCTTTCCATCAGTAAAAGCCAAGTATTTCATTTAGGAGAGCTGTGGTTTGTCCGCTGGTCACTGTTTACAAGAAATTTTTATCAAATTTATTTTCAAGTTTAAATCTGGGAAGATCTTAATGAAAGAAATAGAAGAGAGGAAGCCTTCAGGTCATTTTGTTACCCTGGGTCAGGCAGTTTCCTTTGTCAAGTGTTCTTCAGTCCTGTTTCTTAAGATGTCTGTTCATTTGTCTAACAAAGAGCAAGGCTTTCTCCCTCCACCACCCCCCAAAACAAATCCCATTCCTTTTTCTGTGGCTTTGCAAACTTACTTAATTCTCCTGCTGACACCCTGTTGCGTGAGCTCAGCACCAGCTCCGCAGCCTCTGCTGCTCCTCACCACCCTGGTGTTACTCCATGATTGTACTTGTGGTGCAGGGATGTTGTGCCCATCTGCCAGGTACTTCCACCACGTCTTTAATTGCACTTACTCACAGCTTGTTCCCCGGTGAGCGTCACCGAAGCCGTGACCAGCACACCGAACTCTCCTCCTTTAGTCTTATGGGGATCCTGTAACTGCACAAAGCATCTATCGCCTTTCCCACCTGTAGTGCTTACGATAGAAAATACTCTTGGAAGTAATGTGTGTGGCTTGCGCTTCAAGTCCTGCTTTTGCACCCTTATGATCTGGTCGGGTGTGGCTGGCCGTGTGCTGCAGAAGCATCGCTTCATCTCGGAGTCCGAGCAGTCCCTGTTTCATCTCTGTCCCTCCACCACGTCTCGTACAGTGACGTCCTGACATATGATCTCCAGCACGCGGAATGATGACGGTACCGCACTACATTTGCATGAATATGATCGCTTAACTGCTGCTTCTGACAATTTTTAATACTGTTTCACTGTTATTAAAAGGAACGTTCTTTACTGCAGACCTGATAACTGTAGAATAAATCAAGGTTTTATTGTGCCCAGTTAATAGAATGTATCAATGAGCCCTGAGCGGTTACGGTGGATATAAGCATAATTTTGAATATGGATATTCATCGCATATAGCAGTTGTTCAGTCATCCAAGCATGTACAAGAAAATTACCAGGTCTAAATTACTTTCTGAATTTCAAGTTTCTTGGCTGGGCAACTTCTAACCATACATAAACAACCAGCTTGCGCTCTGCCTTACAGCACATATATTATAACTCTAATGACTTTACAGGGGTTTTTTTCTTTATACTGCTTCATATTGCATAATTTACATTTTCTACTTGAATTTATGTCTGTCCCCCATAATTTCCCTTTCAAAAGTGGTGGCCTGAGAATCCATGGTGCATTTGTCTGCCTGAATTCTGAGAGAGGAAGGCGGGGGGGGGGAGGGGGGAATTGGAGCTGCTGGTTTATGAAGAAGGAATACTGTACCAAATTGAGTTAAAATAGATAAGATATAATCCAATTTCATTTCACAAGTAAATCTTATTAGCATTTTCCATTACATTTTTATAAAGCAAATACTGATTTATAGATGATAATATTGAACCCTACTTTGAAGGAACCAGTGTCTGGATTAGTAAGACTTTAATATGTCATCTGAAAGCTGGTCTGAAACTATCCATGTGGTGCTATAGCTTTCCTGACTCTCTTCTGGTTTATTAGTGCCGTACTTAAAAAATACTAAAAGCAGCTGGTAAATGCAAAATTTTCTAGAAGTGTTGAGGCTGTGCTGAGATGATGCAGAATGGGATGTGTGCATCATGGAACTGGCATTTATTTTAATTGATGTAAAATTGTCAGCTACCTAAATAAGTAGCAAATGTGGACTTTCAAAGTGGAGCTGTATTGCAGTATTGCTTTCTTCAGATGACGTACGCTGAAGGTCTGGTCTTCTGTAACAGTATCTTGAATAGTTCTGTTGAAGCTGGATCTTGCAGACTACTGAATCCGGTGCCTTTGGAGAGGAAAAGAGCTATTCAGTTGAAATTAAAAGACAATAATTTAATTTCAGCCTTTATGAACCCCATCATGCTGCAAATTGAAGGCCAGCCTCACCGGTGCTTACCAGGGAGGTGAAAATTAGAGTTCCTGTGCCGAGGAAGCCCAGCTGGCACCGGGAAGGGCTGGTGTGGTGCGGTTCTGTCGGTTTGGCTGTCTTGGGGTCTTCCTGGCAGCGCAGGAGGGAGGACAGGTCTTAATTTCTGAGCCAGGACTCCCAAGTAGTTTTTCTGGCACAAGTTGCTTCGAAGGAAATGATGCCTAGTGCAGCCTGGGCTCAACCTCCGGCTGGTCTCCTGCCTCCGATGTGCTGCAGGCTACAGAAGAGAAAGCTAGTCTGCCAAATCTTGTAGACAGTAAATACAAACAATATAAAGATAACTCAAAGTATTCTAGGTACTGAGCCATGTCTGCTTGCAGCAGCATTTCTTTGTACAGACATTTTTTGTTGGATCTTGAAAATATTGAAAGAGGAAAATGGAAGTGAATAGACTAGATGATAACCTGTAAAAACTGTATTAACCTTGTAAGTTGTGTTCCTGAATTGGTGTTGCCAATAGATGTTCGCCCAGTCCCTCCGTAAGGCAGCTCTGGTGATGGCAGCTCCATGGGCAACATACTCTAATCTACTTAATCGCAGTCCTTAACTGAACATTTGTCACAGTGTCTAATACGATCCTTCCTTGCAGAACTACAACCCCGTTCCTCACCTGTCCCCCGAGGAAAGGAGAACAGATCAGTCTCGCCTTTTGATCTCGTTGGAGACGGTGGACTTGTGCTCCCTATGTTTACCTCCTGACGTTCACCAGCCCTGATTCAGATCATCTTTTTTCTTGGGTCATGTTTGCTCGGGGATTGACTAAATGTTTCTTTTCTGTAGATCAGTTGGTGCTAGGGACAGGCCTTCTCAAATCGGCTGTTTCAGACTTGAGCTAGCGTGCCCGGTGAGGCGTTGGATTGCCAAGGAGGTGGAAGGATTGTTTCTGATGGCTGTTCGTGTACCTGGCTGGGGCACTTGCCCGCCCTGGGGGAGCAGGACACTTCAGCGGGGTTTTACCCCGGGCAGCCCTGGTCGCTCTGCAGAACGGCTGTCTCACCCTCTCCCGCTGTTCATCCAGCTGAGGAATCCCAAGTGGTGAACTCGTTCCTCTGCGGTTGCCTCTAGCTTTCAGGTTACATCAATTGATCAGGGTTGTTTCCAGGGTTCTCGTCTCTGGTAATGGTATTAATGACACCCACCACCACCAGTAGCTGGCCCAGGACGGGTGTCCAGCGGAGCAGACCCACGAGCAGAGCCTCCCAGACAACATGCACTGGTGTTGAATGGAGCTTTTAGCCAAGCCCAGCTCGCTTGTGCGTGGGAGATGCGGTCAAGCGCTTGCTGCGGTTAAGCTGTGGCATCCACTGCCATTCCTTGCAGGAACTGATGACCTGAAACAATCTACTCTTAACAAACTTGTGGGCGATTGCTCATCATCTTGTTATCTTCCAGGTGCTTTCACATCTTTGATTGCTTGAACAGCATTTATAGGGGGATTGGAGGTAAATGGACTGGCTTGTAATTCCCTGTTGGCTCCTGTTGTTCCCTCCTTTTCTGAAAACGGTCCATGGAGGCTGCCTTAGGTACTTGCCCCCCACTTCAGAAGTAACACTGTAGCTCTGCATTTGCTTAATCCAGCCCTTGAATATATTTTTGAAGTTCAGTAGGCCAGCTGGTTTTGTATCAGTTTGGTTTCTTCTTGCTTGATGCATTATTCTTTCCTTAACCTGAAATATAAAACAATTAATTATGGTCATTGATCTGGTCAAATTCTGTGTTTGGAACAATTCTGCCTCCCTTACCCTTTCCTTTTTGTGCGTGTGTTTCACGTTCTTCAGTGAATCATCTAAGTTTTGGTTTGGGGTTGGGTTTTTTCCTCCTTTCACCAAGTTTTCCCCTGCCCTGGAGCCCCAGGCTGTGCGCTTGGAGCAGGCGCTGCATCACCCAGGTTGCAGTGGTCCCACTTGGGTCCGGGGCGGAGGGACCCTGGGCTGCTGCCCACCCTCCCAGGCTCTGGCGTCCGAATTCTGCCGCTGGTTTCAGCCGGAGCAGTGTCAGTCCTGTAGGATTGGGTTTTCAGGGAGCAGCGAGCCGGTCACAAAAGGTGTCTGCTGTGCAGACCTCATGCCCCCTTCCTGCTGTGATGGCTTGATAAGATATTTTATGCTGGGGGGGTTTTATAGAAGGAATGTGTGAGTTTCTTGTATGAATTTTAAGTAATGTGTTTGTTTTTTGCTTGGACAGGTTAGGGTTTTTGCAGAACAGCTTATCTCATTAGCATTTCTTAGAAGTCTGCCTTTACTGTTGCTATGGTGCTTTGCATAATATTATGCATAATACTCTGATTTTACTTTGAAATCAGACATACTGTACAAGCCACTCTAACCTAATTATATCTGTAACCTTAAACCTATTGGGGAAAAACATTATAGGACTTCAGTGTTTGTTGGGGCTCCTAATACCTGGACACGTTGCTGTGACTTCATTTTCCCAGAAAGTGTCTTGCTGTAAATGGTTGCTGACCTACGAAAAACATTTCCTTGGCAAGGTTGTTTATTTTGGATTCAACAAAGAAAATTCCCCTCAATCAAGGTGATTGTTATTAAATTAAAAAGCAAAGCCCAAATATTTTCCAAAGATTGCTGTCCTACTCTGCTTTGGTACCAAGTATGAAATTATTCAGAGCAATTTGTAGTTTTGATTTCCACTTTCTTCCAATATAAGAGAGGGGAGGAGGGGGACTTCTGTGTAAGCATAAACAAATAACTCCGATTCTTTCAGTTTTTAATAGCTACAGATGTGCAGCTTCATATTTATATCCCTGACTAAATTTAGGACCTGGGGGTTATGGTCAGCATTGGCTTTAGGAGATCAGGAGTCATTTTGTTGGAGAAACTAGTGAGTCTACATAAATGTATTTTGATCCATAAGTGCAACTTTTTTTTCTTAAAACAACATGGACAATGTATTGAACAGTTGTATGCATTTGTGTCAGTCTTTGGTTTTGCAATATTGTTTGTTTGTTGGCCAGCCTGAGGAGGAACATCCTTCCTGTGTCTTGTACCAGAAGTTTACAATAGCGACTGCAGTCGGGGTGCTGCATCTCGCAGCCTTAGAGGACCTGAAACTTCATCACAAATGTTTACTGTTGGTGAGGTCACTTCCATCCAATTACAGAGTTTTCTTTTAAACCAGCTAAAACCAGTTCTCTGAAAGAACAAAACTGTGGAGGAGAAGTTACGGCTTTTCTTTACGGTGTCATTTATATCAAGTAAATTCGGTCGTGTCAACTCTTCAAACAGAATTGCACCCACATGAGATGAAGTCATATGTTCATATTTGACCGTGGAACAGAAAGACCTTATCTTGGTGTTGCAGTGGTTGATATTCTCCATCTGGCTGAAATTCACACATTTAAAACTGCATCATGTAGGTCGGTCTATCTTTAATCACGAAGTAGTTCCTGATACTGTAACGACAGAGAGCAATTTGCAGGTACTGAGCAGCCACAATTCCCACCGACCGTTTCAAGAGGTGTACGGAGCCTTGGAAGATTGAACTTTGCAATACCCTTCTGAAGTATCAAAATTGCACTCTGAAAAGCTAAAAGCACTCCAGAGTGCGGTTTCACTGGCTTCTGTGAAACGTGTTTTCCTAAATTCTCGGGTCACCATTCAAAAATGGGGTTTTGGCTTCGGAGTCACGCTGGGGACTCCTGGAAATCTGACTGCTGGTTCATATTTGATTCTGTTAATGGATCAGTGGGGCTTATTGCAGTGTGAGCTTTCCAGAATGTGACTCTGTTCTCTTCAAGCCTTCTTGGTCTCGGATGTGTGGGTGAGCGTAATGCTGGTGCACATCACGGACTTGCGTGGTGGGTCAGAGTCTGCAAGCGTAAGAGGTGACCCTGGCCAGACGTAAGCTGTGTCCAAAGCATGACTTCAGGCTGCCCCCTTTTCCACAAATCTTCTGGTTTCTTTGGGAAGAAGCCTGCAAGGATTGGTCCCCTTTTGTTTTGTCCTACCTGGGGAATGGGTGGTGTACTCCCTTCGCTTTGTTCATCTGAAAACTGCTGCAAAAGTTAGTTGTGCGAACGTTTTGACTGGTGAGAATAGTGCTGCTCTGCAATGTGCTGCTGGGGGACTGTGGCCTGACTTCTCGGAGGACGTGTTGGCAGTCGGCAACACAGGCAGGTCAGGAGTGATGTGGGTCTGGAGGTTCGTGTGTTAGTCCATCAGGACCATCTCTTGACTTGTTTTTCCCATTATTGTTAAATATTACCTAATTCTAAAAATTGGATTCTCTGTGCTGTACGGATGTTCTAGTTCAGTAGTTGTAACTCTTAATCTGAGCTACTATTTCAATTAAAAAGACGTAGGAAGGCCGTCGGAAGAACAAGGGAGAGGAGGTCTTTCCTGCAGCACATAATACACAGCTGAGAGCAAGGAAATAACAGTGTAATTAGTTTCTATATCGGTGGGTGAAATACATGAGAATACAAAGCCACCCGCTCTAGCTGAAGGAGATTAGGTGCTAGCACAGCTGAGATGAAAACTTCACTCGCGGTTTAAGTCAGTAATAGCAGAGCTTGTCTTTGGGTCCAGCCATCCAGATGAGGAGCTGCTAGCAAAATACTTCAGGTGAAACTAGTGCAAGTAAGAACAGGGATTTTTGCATAAGGTAAAGATCTTTGAAGAATTTTCTGCTATCCTGTAAAATGGAGCTTTTGATCATGCACGATATAATCAGAGTTGGGGTTTTCTTACTTTGGGGATGTTTTTGTTATTTTTGGTCAACATTAGGACTAAATTCTTATTTACTTAATTCGCAAGCTATTCTCATCACCAAGATCACTTGTATGAGTTACGTGATGTCCTGTCTCATAGTAACACTTCATGAAAAATGACTTATACCAATTCAGTAAAAACTGGTCATATATTTAAAACCACCTCATTTGGTGGGGTGAGAAAGAATGTAGTTGATTTGAAGAAAATATCTTTCCCCTCACTGGTAGGGAAGGAAGCCTCTTATGAAAGTAATGTTTGCCATTTTATGT
Source organism: Astur gentilis (assembly GCF_929443795.1). Taxonomy (NCBI): domain Eukaryota; kingdom Metazoa; phylum Chordata; class Aves; order Accipitriformes; family Accipitridae; genus Astur; species Astur gentilis. Next base: position 1,215,710 of record NC_064887.1, read on the forward strand.
CCTTCAGGTATTTTTATTAACATTTCAGAATTCAGATTAAAACAATATAGTTCAAGTTTCTGACTCAAGTGCAATTTGGCTCCTAAATTAACATTGATTTCTTTCTGCGGTGTAATAGTTTACTATTAGGTTCTGCAAACCACTGCACAGTTACTGCACGTTTCTGAAAAACGTTGCTCATATTGAAGCGTGACAAAATTGATTATAATGTTCCTTCATGTAGATGGCATTCTGCTGCCACAGCACATAATCAAGGGCTTTGGCAACATGAAATGAGGTCTTGTATTTGAAGAAGTTGGAGTATTAGTACTCCAGATATCCCTCCAACAGAAAAGGAGTACATTTGTTGTCATCTTAAAATCTCTGCTGAACTCTGCCAAGTGATTTATTTTTTTTTTTGTGGGGAGGGGAGAGGGGCGGTATTTAGGGGGAGCAGGCGGCTGCACCCTGCGTTTGCCAGTGGTGTGATGCAGATGTGTAAGGACAGCAGCCTGTTGAGTGGGCTGCCCCTTCTCTCCGTAAAGATCTGGGGTTGACCAGCGGCACGTGAGGCTGCAGCACAAGGATGTAACTTGGCCTTGGAAGAGGAGATGATGCTCCAGTGTAACACCAACATTGCTGCTGCAATGGCCCAGCTTTTGGCTGCGAAGGCAAATTAAGAGCTCAAGGCACCAAAAAACACCTCGCTGTGGGAGGAGTGTGTTCAACACCAATCTGTGAACCACATTGAGGAGTTAGAGAGCTATTAAAGCGTGTGCAAACAAATCCTTTTTCAAGCACTGTTTTCTGGGGAAGCAGCATGTCTGACCTAGCTATTAAAAGATTTTTTTCTATTATTCAAATCTGGATTTTATTGTTTCAGAAGCCTATGGGTGCTGATTATTTGTAATTTTTGCAGTGGTTAATTCTGAGGACTGTCATGATTACCCATTTGAAAGTAATCTCTTTTTCTTGTCCCCAGGAAAACAAGTCCTTGAAATAAAAATAATTGTACTAATTTGCACATATTTACACTCTGCCAGTAGTTACAGGTCCACATATTGTATAATTACAGTATACCAGTAAATGCTGTTCATTATGTTTATGCATCTCTGGGAGACTGTGCTGTAACAAATAATAAAGCATCCATGACACTCTCCTAATATCGGTGAAAAATACTATCAACAATACGTCGTTGATGACTGTTGCGAAGGCACAACATAAAGGCTTCAGGCCGTTGTTGGTGCAAGTGTGGGGACCAGCTCATGAATTAGTGGGCAAAAAAACTTAAGGTTGGGTTGTTTCGGTTTTTTATAGCTTTGGTGTACTTTTCCACTTGTGCTGTCATTTTAAAGTCAAAATAAGGTTACAGTAGGATTCTGGACGTGTCTGTGCGTTCACCTCTGAAGCTGCCGCCCTTGCAGGAATCTCTCCTGGCATCAGCAGGAGCAGAAGTGTGCTCCTCTTGCAGGGCGCAGTCCTGGCTCCCCGCCGGTCGCTCTTCTGAGGTGCTAGAATTCCACATCTGTAGGTGGGATGTTAACCCCCTCAAACCTGATGGGATGGAAGGCGAGGAAGTGTTTGTAGCGGCTGAGGAAAAGCACTCCGGGGAAGGCAGTCCTGCCTGGGGTGAAGGCTTTCTCCCAGCTCTGAACTGCTGCTAGCTCTTCAGCCTCCAGGTGATCCCACTTTAAATACCAGCTAAAATACTGTTCAGGAAAATTGAAGTCTTAATAGAAGATGACTCATCTCTAAAGAGCTTATGTGTTTCAAGAAGCAATTTGAAGTATACAGCAGGCTGTTAGACTCCAAACTAGAGCCAAAATTAATGGAGAGCTCTTCAGCTTCCAGGAGCGTTCACTTGCCCAGATTGCTCTTCAGCAAAAACAATTACTTAAAATATTTCTCGTAATAGTCAACATGTTGTAAAGCAATATTTCTCCTAGTAATTGTAGTATTCCATGTTGCTGTTGGTCTAAGCCTTAGTCTTCCCTGTCCCTTACGAGGGCAGTGCCTTTGAGGTGATAGTCTACAGGGGTTTCAAGCACAGCTGGGGACGTCAACCGGGGCCATGAGAAGACAAGTCTGAACAGTGTGTCAGGCTTGCAAAATTCTCAGTCCCCTGATTCTTTTTTTTTATTATTTTTTCCAGCAGCAGTCATTGCTGCTTTGGAATGGTTCTGCAGAAGAAATCTGTTTAGCATCACTTGTGAGCGTATGGGTACGGCCGTGATGGCATGCAGCGACGGTCCCCGTTGGCCCCTACCCTGACTACACTTGGCATTTCAATGAGACATCCAGTCCCTGATAAGACTGTAATGATATTGTTACAACTTGTTTGTCCCCTGGTGAGATTGCTAAATTAGGTTTTAATAACTTCTGCAGTTTGGCTGGTATTAAGAAGTGTGTGGTGTAGGCACTAGATCTGAGCTAGGGGAGCTTTGAGAAGTAATATTTCTGCTTTTATAGTTTAAAACAAAGCAGCACTGTTGACACAAAAGAAAGGAAAAATTGCCAACATCATTCTTCAGGCATTATAATTTATAAAGCTGGTTCTCTTCCTATTTTCTGCCTCTTCTCAAATCAAAACAAACTGTTTTGAGGCTGATGTGACCTTTTTTGGACCTGGGAGTTGTAGAGCAAACACAAGCTCTTGTGGTGAAAGCTCTGACACCTCGCAGGCACGGCTGCACTCAGTGCTGCTTCCCGACGACAAGTAACATTACAGACCATATTGTTTCAGTTGCTTTGATACCTGTTGCACGCTGTGCACAAAGATCGCAATAGTCATTTCTAGATTGAAAGAACTCAGTTTGAGCATCCAGAAAAATTCACTTCAAAATGCTCTGTCTCCAGTGTATTTTGAACAAAACTCTGTTTAGTATCAAATGTCTCAAAATTCAGGTGCTCACTGCTTCTGCATATGGTATTACTAATGGTTAAAGAGAATCTCAAGAAATAGAGCAAATCAGGAATTGACTTTCAATGTGGCAAATAAACATTTAAGTGGGGAAACCCCAGTATTCCAGACTTCTCATGTCAGGTCTGCATCCAAGTGCTGATTTGTGATCCATTGTCTCTTCTTGAAAAATATGTGACATTCTTTGGAAATGAGCAGTTGTAACAAGAATATTAAATGATCATCAGGGACAAATTGCAAAGCCTGGGATGTTTCTGGTGTGTATAAATGGCTCTCATTTTTTGGCTTTGGTCTTCCTCAGCACAGCAGCGTCTGTGCTTTGCTTTAAGCAATGATCTCAGAATAAAAGGTGACACCCGTTGTACCCAGTTCGTTGGCTTTTATCTGTTGAAATACCATAAAGCTGAAGAGGAGGAAATTACTTTATATGGACAATCTTATGAATAAATACAGACTGGGTGGGGGGGGGGGGGGAGACACCTGAGATGCATTTGCTTCAATACAATACCTCCTTTACCACAGCCAGCTAATTCCCTTGTGCCCCCAGTAGGCAGATCGCGGTGTTCAGTGAAGAGCCCGGGGCACGGCGGAGCCGCTGGCTGCGTTACGCGAGACGCTTGCAGGAGCCTGCGCCGTGCGTGGCTGTGCGGCGGTGCTGGTGGCTTTGCACGGGTGTTCTGAGTGTGCTGCAGAAAGCAGAGGGCAAGGCTTCTCGTCCTGTGGAGCTGCCAGCTGAAACCATTGACACAGATGGAGTGTACAAGAGAAAAGTAAAATGTGACTCAAAGCAAGCGGGTTCTTTTTTCAATTAATATGGATATATCTACCCCAGCAGATCCCCCCTTAGGGCTAGCAGGAGGCCTGGGAAGCCCATGTCAGAGTTGCACTGAGTTTTATTTCTATAACTTTATTTCTAAACTTTGTTTTCAATTACACAAGCTTTTCCTGAGAGTGTTTGGAAGCAACTAGTATTTCTGTGGCTTTATTGCTTTTAGCTAGAAAACCCACTTTGGACTTGACTCTGCATGTGTGTGTGCTTGTCACATATCAGTATAGATTGTCCTGTTTCTATCAACTTAACATCTGCTGCAGATTGCTGGGGAGGGGGGAGAAACCAAAAAACCCTTTATGTAAACTTCACTTCTTTTTAATATAGAGCAATAGCTTCTAGACCTTTTATGGCTCTTTCTCATTCTTCATGAGATACATATGTATATCAGCTATAACACACTGTCAGTGAACAGTGGTTTTCAATCAAAAAGACTGTCAGTAAAGCTGATTCACTAACAAGAAAGCTGTCAAGCTGTGACAGCTGCTGTCTTTGCAACCCCAAACAATCTGTTCAGTGCTAACTCCAACTTATGCTTCCATTTATTATACAGTAGTAATGAGTTCTGTCCTTAGAAATATCATTTTGGTGAGTTCACCTAGCTACTTTGTTATGTATGTAGAATATATCAAATCAGATCCAAGGTGTACGTGATAAGTTTTCTGCAAAAAAGTTTTACTTCTGTCTTTTGAATTATTTTTTTGAATTCTAAATCCAGTTTCAGTACTTACTTCACTTTTGTAGTTAAGCATGAACCTGGAGATTTTGTTACTATTGTAAGCTGAGAAGAGTATAATTTCTTTTTTTGCCATTGTGTTGAAAAATGGCATATAACCTTAAACACAACACTAGTATCTACAGAAATGAGTAAAGGAATTTGCTGTTATAGGAACTGTTCTGATGCTTAATAATCCCAGGATCTCTGAGACCACAAAAATTGAACCCAGAGGAGGAACTGAGGAGTCAGGCTGATGCTGCTGTCCAGATGCAGGTGCCAGTATTTGAATTGTCAACCTTTTCTTTTAAAATAAAAAAAGAAAGAAGACCTTGACAGTTTCCTTAAACAATCTCTTCCAGCACTAGCTTACCAGACCTAAATCTCCCTTGCTTCAATTTTGCTTGATTATTGCTTGCCTGGCCCCTAAAGGAGATAGGGAAGAGCTGGTTCCTTTTTACTTCTGTCCTGCATATTTAGTGATGCAATGCATCCCTAGTAAATCATCTTTTCCAGCTCTGCCAATTCCAATTCCTTCTGCTTTTCTGGATTTCTGGTATTTTAGCTGAGACCACACAAGTGCCCCATAAAGCAGGTGCTTTGCCTTAGGTAATGGGTCTGTCGAGCATCTCTGGGAGGGACTGGCCTCTCTTCCTAGCACTGGGTGTTGCCGGCTGCCTCCCCCTGCTTTTCTGCTCCACCATCTCGGAAAAAGGGAAGGTTGGTCACCTGTGAGCCACCAGGACTGTACGCCAAGAGCAGTCAAATAAAGCTTCACCTACAGTAGATAGAGAACAGCCTTCTGTAAGCTAATTGTTGTCTCAAGTCATCAGATGAGTATAATAAACTTCATCAAAGCTCTGCATAAAGCCAACAATGATGAAACGGGTATTTCTGAGACCTTAGAAATGCTGGGCGAGGTCCTGGGGACCAAGGCCCCCTGTGCCTGTTGTTCAGAGGGAACTGGCAGTTGCCTGGCATGTCTCCGGTCCCCAGAGACGTGCTGGAACTGTAACAAGATGTGTTCGTACCTGGGAGATAACCTGCGGAGGGTAACAGCTACCGTGGATCCATCGGCAACAAATCACGCCGTCTCACTAATTCCCATTTATTGCTGGGGAAGGCAGAAGATGTCACGTGGTGACGTTCATAAGCTTTTGACATGTGGCGCTTAACAGGTGCAAGCGTGAGAAACATGGATGAGAAAAAAAGGTCCCTGGTGTGGATGCAAAATTATTTAGAAAACTGTCATCGAAAGGCTTCTTGCCAGGCCAAAGGGATGTGGGTCCCCAGGGTTTGTTCTGGGTCCAGCGTTCAGGTTTTTGATTAGTGATCATGTCGCATTTCCAGGTAGGGTCAAGCTGCGACAGCGGTGGTACAGAAATGCACCGCCGTGAGTGTTTCGGTGGTCTGGGCACCACACGGGTAGCACTGAGCAGCAGGGTAACTTTTTCCTTTAATACTGATAATGTGCATATGGTATGGCTTCTCATTGCCCTTGATGTCTCATGCCTGCCTTACCTGCCTTTGTGCTTTGGCTTCCTGGATGTGCTCGGGTGGGACTCAAGCAGGTCTCTTGCTGCGTTTCTGACCTACCCTGAGATGTTTTGAATTTTTGTTGCAAACTTTCTTTCCTTGGAAAACTACCAGCTTGCTTTAATTCACTTTCTCCTCAGCTTTACTGCCAAAAGATCTACTTAGTAATTCCTGGAATTTGTTGAAGTCCATTGCTTTTATCTTCCTTAGAGGGAGAGAAATAGCAAAGTAGAAGCGCTCATGTTTGTTCGCACCCAGGCTGCCGGCCAACTCTTCCTTCTGGATTGGCATCAGATGTAAGAAAGCATCCCCTTTCCTCCTCCTCCTTCCTTAGTACCACTCCAGGATGCTGATACTCCCTTTTCCCCTTTCACCTCCACACGCACGTTTGAATAAATTGCTGAGATAAAGGAACCGCAGCAGAGTGCAAGGGCATGTTAATTGTGCAGAAGCTTTTCCAGTAGGAGCAGCCGAGGGAGGGAGGTTTGCTGACGCTGGTGCCCACCGGGGCAGCTGGTGAGCGTGGCTCAGGTAGGATGCCCGGCTCCCCCGGGCAAACGGACATGACAGCACATCATCCTTCTTCCCTCGTTGTCCTGCCACGCCGGTGCTCCTGTCCCCTGCGGAAACGTCCCTTTCCCCAGCTAGCTCTGGTCCGCCGGCATTACCCAGAGATGTACGTTTGCTCCTGTACATAGAGCACCACAGTATTTAACAGCGAGCTTGCACAGAGTAAAATATCTTTATCTTTCCCACTACTTCAGCCTCACAGTTGTCACTTGAGGAGACGGTGCCCTGCCTTTCAGCACAAAGCTTCCCCTCGCTGGGCTTTCCTCGCTGCCTGCATGGGGCCGTGTAGTCCCTCTCAACGTGCGGAGAAATGTAACTTCATAGAGTGAATGAAAGTTAGACCAGTGTGCCTGCTGCATGGGAAAAGCTAACCCCAGCCATTCCCGAGACACCTCCTCCTGGGGCAGAGTGGTCTTGAATTTCAGAGAGATGCCCTTTACCTTGAAATCCCCCAGCCAGCACTCGCAAACAACTTGTTAGGGGTGTCGTGCTCTGTTACAGGTTGCTGAGGCTCTGCAACGATTTTCTCGGGCTCTGCCACCTCTCCTCTAGCAGACCTGCGCCCCGTCGCAGACCCACGCACCCTCTGCAGTAGCCGCTGCCCCTGGGTGCCGCGGTGCCCGGCTGTCGCCCACATCCCAGCAAAGGTGCTCTCCCCCTCTCTACAGCGGGCGCAGAGTTAGGACTCAGAAGTTGTGCCTCTTGATCTCCCTGCGTACCACGCTGACAGTTTTAAACCCTTTTCTGACAGATCCCCTTCATGTATTTCAAAAAAGACCACCAGTGGTTCTGCTGGGTCCTGTCAATACCATCTTTCATGCCATGAGACATAAAAGTTTGTTCTTTCGGCTCATGTAATTACAGATGCTTGGCCATCCTTTGCTAATGAGAAAGTATCGATGGCAACTTTTCCCTCAAATTACAGCAGTAAAAGCAATAGCGTATAAAAAGAGGGATTACATGACAAGAGTTGTCTTTGTTATACTAGTGCTCTTTCAAGTTGTGGGGTTTTTTTACTTTTTTTTTGTTTTGAAAACTGTGAAATTCTCTTTTATTGCAGATCTTTCTGGGCCTCATTCAAAGCCCACTGAAGTCAATATAAAGACTTTGACTTCAGTTAAATTTGAATCAAGCTGCACTGGCCAATGAAAGATTAAAACCAACTCCACCGTATCAAACAACGCCAAACGCTGAACACTTATATCCCTATTTATGTTTTGGGCATCTGTTCCTTCTAAATTGCCAACAAGTCTCGTATGCAAATGCAGGATTTGTTTCACGTTTTTTCGTCGTGGTTTCAATTACGCCCCCGGAAAGGGCGAGCGCGATGCTGCCGGACAAGCGCGGACACGAGGTGCTCCTGACCTGGCTGTCCTCCCCAGCTGGTCGGACGTATGGTACGAGGTCCCCGACCACAGGGAGCCGGCGGAGCTGAGGTTTATGTTGGTATCGCGAATTCCTGTACGCTGGCAGGGCTTGTTCTGTCGAATGGGACAGAGCTGCTCGCAAAAAGATGGAGAGCCGCACCGGCTGGGCAAAGAGAGCAGGGGAGCATCCTGCGCCAGGGCCAGCGCCCTGCTCTGGAAGTCCAGGGGCCGTTCCCATCCAGGTCAGCGGCCGAAGGGGGTTCCACCTGACACCGTCACGGCTCACGCCCAAATATTTGTCCGTGTGGTAACCGTGGGGAGCCCAGACCCAGATGCTGGCGCCGGCCCGGAGCTGCCGGCCCCTCGGGCGCTGTCAGCCACAGCGCGAGCCGCTGGAGAGAAGAAGGGTTTGTGTTCCCACGCTGGAGCAACTCTTCTGGCGGGGATAAAAATACATCTGCTGAGCTACCTGAAAGGGAATACTGTTAGAAAAAGGCTTTGTTGGCAAACAGAAGGATTAAATAGATGAAGCAGTAAGATAAAATCTGATGGACAGAGAAACAAAGCAGTCCTTCCACCTGCCTGCTAACTTGCGTTTTCTTATGTAGCTCCCCAGAGGTCTTTGTTTGCTTTGCTGGTTCGGGGAGGTTTTGTTAAGTTTCCTCCTCTTCTTTCTTGTCACTCAAATACTTGTAAAACACACTGTTAAGAATTCCCGTCTGCTGGCCTATTATTTATTAAGTATTATTTTGTGTGTCTGATTTTTTTTTTTCTTCCTCCCACATAACAATTACTTGCAGATTTTAAGCTTTCCTCTCAACACTGGGAGGTCTTGTATTCAAAAACATAAATTGCACAGCAGCCAGTGATTTTGATGGTCTGCTATAATGCAATCCATTAGACAGAGCTGAGGGACATGCACGTTTCATGAAATTCTGATGCACCCTACAACATGCCAAATGACACTCGGGGAATGTTTGGGAATCCACTCCTTTTCTGATGGCTAGCACAAGGTATTTACACAATTGTTTAATTAATCAACATTTAAAGTATACTGGTTTGTAAAGTTAAATTCTGAAAAGGAAAAGCACAAAAGAGATGCTGGGTTACATCTAGAAATGCAGGAGTTGAGTTGAATTCTTACTGAAACCTTGTATGTTTGCATATAAAATTTATGTACGTGTACACTTCAAGATCCCATCAAATTCAGTGGTTTTTGATAAGTCATCAAGAAAAGATTGGGGGGGGGGGGGGGGGGGGGGGGTGAGGGGGGGAAGCTTATTAGTTGCTGAGCCCAGTGATTGTTAAAGGCATGTCTCAAATGTTGCCACACACTGGAGAAGTTTCTGATATGAAGAGGCATTTATTAAACCACTCCATTAATTTGGGAATGGGTAGGGTTGCCGCTCTGAATAAGCTAGAAAAATTAAATAATCTAGACTACTGGAAGACTATCCTAATTATATAAAGTGCAATGAATACTGTTTCACTTGTAAAGATTTGTTGCTTTATTAGTAAAACACTATGTGTGTGTATATATACATATAAATGAATATAGTTGAACATTGCTCATATCTGTTTTTCTGAGGCGGAAAACGGATCTCGGAAAACCTGTTCTCTTACCTGATAGTCTTTATCTTAACACACTGGAGAGCAATTTCACTAACAAAAGACTATGTTAGGATGCCAAATTAAAATCTCATGAAAACTGGAAAAATAAAAGACTTTTTTGACATTTACAATTAATGCCACAAAAATGTTAGTTTAATCAGACAATATGGTTAATCACAAAGGTGAAATTGGAAGTTGCCAGCCCTGAATGCTAGTGTAAAAGTTAATAAATTCAGCTCATAATCATTATGCACATGCTAGTTATAATAATTTACTGTCCATACCAAATCTTTATAAGCATTGTAATTAAATATAAAATGCACATTAGAATTATAATGAGTAATTAGGGCAACATAACTAATATGCATAAAAGTCCCGAAGCTCATTAAAATGTTAAAAGATGGAACCTGTTCTAGCTGGAGCTTTTTTGCATGCTTTCTGTGCCTGTCTGAATGCCGGTGTATTGCATGCATTGTTTTCACTGTTCCTTTAGACGTTTAAAAGCAAAATGAAAATATTTGGGTAGGAAACCAGATTCAGCAGTACTTTGCATCCTCTCTGGATGGAACATGAGTTGTAAAATTGGTTTCCCAGCACAAATGCCTGACTCATGTGAACACGCTGGTGATATCAGACGAGCAGAAACTGAGCAGAAAGTAATTATAGAGCTCTTTTAGCGCGGGAGTGGGAGACAAAGATGATAGTTTTCACGTCTTTCTCATTAACACGCTGGGAGAGAGATGGAGTGCAGCGAGTACTCGGCATCATCACATGAGACTTTAATAGCGGTATTTATTGAAACTTCAATTGTTTCACTAAAATTGAAGAGGATGGGCACACATCAGAGTGTGCGTAAGCACTTGATGTAGCGCTCGCCCATCCTGAAATCTCTAACAGTTCCCCCCGAGGCTCACACGCTGAACCGAGCAAATTGCCTCGTGAACTCGTGTCGTATTTGGTTGTGGGACAGGAATAACTCGACCGTCGCGTCGCTGTTCTTGCCGATGCTGTGGTGCGCTCCTGTCCTGCTTGGTGCTTTTTTCTGTTACTCCTAAATAAGAAGGAAGGGAGGTGGCTGTACTTCTCCCATGCTGTTTTAACAATAGCTGACATACCCTGGACGTGTGCCGGCGTGGGTTGGTGTAGAAGTACGTTGGGCTTTGCTGGGTAAGACTGGTGACTCCTGCGAAACGATGCCAAACCCGCAGCGAGCAGCTGGGGCAGCTTACGTCGCGTCCCCGTGCGTGGCGGGTCCGGTTTGCCTCCTCGCTCGCACGCTTCTAGTGTCAAATCCCTCCGGTGGGGATACATAAATATGTATTTGGTGGGGATAATAAATATGCATTTTGGGTCAAGAGCTGCCTTACCTCCTGAGCCATCTCAGGCAGGGACAAACGCGAAAGGGCGTTAGTAAAACTCCAGTTAAGCCGAGTCTCTGAGCACCCACTTGAAAAAGCCTTTCCCAGCAAAGCACTTACAAGTATTAGAGAAATTGATATTAAGTAAGTTCCAGTAATTTATTTTCAAGTCAGAAATGAAGCATTTATTTTAAGTGCTCTGCTCCGCAGGGATGAACTGTGGGAGAGGATTGAACAAGGATCCATCATAGGGAGAGTAAACCTACAAATATGAGGCACAAAAGCCAAGTGCTGCTGACAGACATATCTAATATTTTTTTCCTTTGTTATTTTGTATAACCATTATTTAGGAGATATAAAAATGACAAATACATTTAAAATTATTAGTCCTACACAAGTTTTTTTCTGGTTAACATCCCTGTTATATTTTACTGCAGCATCTTCTGTCAGACCACTAACTTTTCTATTTTATTCTCTCCCTTGGGAGCTCTCTGTGGCTCTCGCCCCCTTCCCTCCTCCTGTAGGCTCTTCCAGGCGAACGCTTCCACTCTCTACTGATGCGCTATACCTTTGAGACAAGTTGTTCTTTTCTTGCTCGCTTGTGTGTTTATTATTATTTCTAACGAGGTGCTCTGCACGCACTCAGAAGCACATCTGTGTCTCTGCGACACAACTGGAAACTCTTCCCACGTAACCTGGGGGCGGACCTGGTAAAGCCTTCGGTGGTGGAGGCTGCAGAGTTTGAGGGAAGGCTTACCAGAGCGCTGCCTGCCCCGTACCTCCCTTCAGCCTTTTTCGTGTTGAATCTTTAACCAGATTTTCTCTTGGTTTTCCACTGTTTTTCCGGCTGTAATTACTTTGTTTAAAATTTATTAAAGCTGGTCTTTCTTTTGACCTTTTTAAACTTTCATCAGGCCTTTAAGCTTGCGTCCATCTGTATTTATCCCTTGCCTTCTATTGCCCGCTCAGGACTTTGGCTAGCATCTGTTTGATCAATCCGCTGAACAGAGCAGGATTGCATCGTTAATGATACTAAAGGATTTTCTGTAATGGTTTAAGTCATCATTATTAAACTCCTGAATGAAAACATTTTCCTAGATGGCCAAGATTTATCCTTGCTATTGATTCCCTAAGCAGCCCTAAAAACCCGACAGCGGCCGCCGGGGCGGTGGGTGGTGGGGGGATTACCTGCCGCAACGTGGGCAGCGATGCTGGTGTCACTGGGAGCGCTCCTAATGGCCTTGCAGGAAGCCTGCCAGGGGATTTGGAAAGCATCTAATTGCCATTGGGATTGAGCAGGATTTAAATCATCCCCCTCAGTAATTCGAGAGGGTCAGATTCCCCCCTCCCCGGGTCTCTCCGCGGGGAGCGGAGCACGCTGCGAGCCCCCTCTGTGCTGCTCATAACACCCCATAAAAGGGTGTCAGCAGAGGTTTGGCGAGTTTATTGGCGATAAAAAGAAAATAAAGCAAGCCATAAAGAGCTGCGGGAGGATCTAATGAGGTGGGTGGAGGTGATCAGGGAGGGATGATCAGTGCTGCGAAATGCAGAGCCCTGTCGTGGGGGGGGTGGAACGGGTGGGGGAAGCGTCGCTGCATCTGTTTCAGGAATTTTCTAAGTTCTTGACGTGCTACCTGGGAGGAGAAATCACGTTATTTTCTGTATGTTTATTACAGCCTCTCCCAAAGGCCTGCCCGTCAGCCCTGGCTGGAGGCGGGATGTTGTTGCCCTCCATCCCTCTCTTCTCCTGGGGGGTTTGGCTGACCTGGCACATCCCCGCTGTACTGGGCAGCGCTGGTGTTGGGGAGATTGCTCACCAAAAACCAATGTATATTGGATAACGGGGAAGGCAGAATTGAACTGAACCTTGTGAGAACTTGTTAACGTAACGTATGAGCTTTCCTATTGCTAATTTATATGTATTTAGATTAATATAGTATTCTTTCAGGTTGTTACAACCTCAAAAGCTTTTACATAGGAGAAAACACATACAGCCCCAGCAGCGTAAGAATCCAGACAACCGCAGTGTGACTGACAGCAACAAGACCAAATCATGAATATCTTCTCAAAAATGAGTCTTTGCTGACTACGTGGAAAAACATTTTAAAAATAGATGAAATAGTGGAGGCCTGAGAATCTCTTCCCATGTCTCTGTCTCCTTCCTTTCCAAAACAAACCTTGGCAATGAGAGCAGCAGGTATTTAGGTGTGCAGTTTCATCTGGAGTCACTCAGTTTTCCACGCTGATGGGTGCAGTAGGGTCTGATGGATTTTTGGCTCAGCACATTACTAATCGGTGCACCAGAAATGTGCGTGCATCACAGAATTTGTCTTTATACTAAAAACAAGAAAATAACCTGACAATGAACAATCTAAGCAAATGGTGACTCTGAGCTATCTTTGGTTTGTGTCTTCATACCGCTATTAACCAGGTATTTCCTAGAGCAGAGAATATTGATATTTATTTTTTTTTCTGAACAAACAGAAGCTGAAAACCTTCTGAAAGTGAGACCCAAGAAAACTCCTTTTCAGAAGTTTTCCAGTATTTTCCAAACAAAACTCTGCCTCACCAGACAGCAAAGCCCTGAATTGTGATTTGTAGCTGGGATCCAGCTGGCATCCCCTTCCCAGCTGCACCGGGAGCGCGGTGCCTGGGGCTCCTGCCTGAAAAAGCATCGGCAAGCTGTGCATTTTTATGGATCATTTAATTTTAGAATTTATTACTAGTGATGTTCAGCATTTAGTTAAAAAACAAACAGCCAAACAAAACTAAACAACAACAAAAAAAATCCCCCAAAACCACAAAACACCGAGCTAAAGGTGAGCAGGCCACATTGAGAAGCATGAAGGTGGTACTTTTTAGAAGAAAACTTTCCACGTGACTCGGGCTGTTGCTAGTCTTTTATTTGCTCTTTCTGCTTAGCTCATGAGAATTAAATATTGTCAGTGTAGTGTGCACACAGTGTGGTAGATTAATTTCAAACTTGGGGTTTTTGCTAATAATCGTACCCACTCTGAATTAGAAAAAAACAAATATTTTCACTCCCTTTGCATAACATGGAAAAATATTTGCCTCTTACTGCAAAGCTTCGCAAGGAGCCATTGCATGGTGATGTGGAGAAGGGGCCAGATAAAGTACTCTTCCCTGCTATTTAAGGGCTTGCAGACCCCATGGAACCCCACAGGGCCGTCAGGGCTCTTGTCTTGCACAGGGCAAAATCCACGGTCATGATAAATCTTCCTAGTGTCTGTCAGTGCCTGAAAGACAAAACCTGTGGTTGCTGAAGATCTTCCCAGCGTCTTTCAGTGGTGATGGAAATACAGATGTCAATAGCTTAAACTCCCAGCTCATGAAAGCTTGCCCAATGTACGCATCCAGTGCATTATTCTGGTACCTCTCCCAGAATTTCTCTGGTGTCCCCCAAAATAGATTATATCTACTTACGCCTGCCACGTTCAGTTTTTTCCAGGCGTGCAGCAAAGCTCCGTTCCTCCCTAGGGCAGGTTTCCCAGCACTGCCAGGAGACTGCCTGCGCAGCAGGCACGGATGGAGGTTGTCTTGACACACAGGAGAGCTGCGACAAAAAGAAAAGGTGATCAGTAAAGGAGAAGCGTGGGGTGGCATCCACCCGCAGGCGAGGGCTTGTGTGGGTGTAAGATGGGTAATTGGGCTAATGCCACAGAAATCCCAAGGGGCGATGGGGAAAGAAACGCCGTGTTCAGTCATCAGTGGGTGGATATCATCGCGTGCGGACGATGCTGTTCCACTTGGCAATGTCTCCCTGGCAGTACTGCATCTCGTGGTGGGCATGCTCACTCGAGCAAAGTGTGGGTGAACTGGAGGGCTTCCAGGCACCACAAAAACCACGCACGTTTGGGGGGAAATGTGATGTCTGAAAGGGAGGATGAACCGAGTTTTCTTTTAGACTCAGTTTGTTTAGACAAATGAGGACTGAGAGAATGAGCGCACAAGTCTTTAAATGGGTAAAAGCTTTCTTCAAGGAGAAATTTAGACCTACTCTTTGTATCACCAGGGACAAAATAAGTAATGGTTTAAAACCGCAGCAAGGTGCATACCTGTAACTTCGTGGATGAGTAAGTGCGGGTGCGTGCCCATCCAGGCAGGCTGAGGCTCTCCCTGGAGCTCTGGAACCCTGAGGATGGAGGGGTCCATCGGGACCGCCTGGGTTGGGCTGGCTCTGCCTTGGGCAGGCGGGTGGACCAGGTCCCCCAGCAGTCCAGAACCACAGTGTCAGATGGGTAAATGGGGAAGCGAGCTGGTATTTCTCCGAACGCTGGGGGTCTGGGGGTGCTCCCCAGGAGCTCAGCAGCACCTTGGGACTAGCCGCAAACCCACCGGCCGCAGGTGAACTAGCGGTGGAGAAACGTCCTGGGGGTTCTGTTGCAAGTGTTCACTTCTCGTACAACTTGACGGAAGCGGTGGGAGCCCTGGCAGGCGGTCCCCGGTCCCGGGGCAGGTGGAAACCCTGTGGGGGAGGTAGACCTCCTCCGAGCCATAGACCAGCTTTTGGCAACCTCCATTGATCATGTGCCCATGCGATAGACTTTCATTGTCTTCTATCATTCAAGTGATCCTTTTGTATGGTTTGTCTCGCACAAGTTTTGCTTTTGTATGGTTCATCTTGGACGTTTTCAGTTGTTATTCTTTTGAATGCTTCAGAAGCACAAGCTGAGCTATGAGCTTTGTGGTGCTCCAAGTAGCTGCTGGTGCTACACAGTGCTGTAGGAGCAAAGGCAAAATGTAATCAATTCACAGCTCTTCAAGCGATCAGTCTCACTCAAAGTTATTTTTTTAAAAGCTTTGACTGCATGAACTGCTTCATTTCTCAGGGAGGCGTAAGCTTTATATGTTCCTGTTATTTTTATGGAGTAACAAAAAAAATCTGATTTCCCCCCCCCCCCCCCCCCTTATGCAGATTATGGAGAGGTCATCATGCAAATTGATTATACGTTTATTATCCACTTGAAATTTTAATGTTACTGGTTGAAAGTTAATGATTTTATGGATGGATTTGATGTTACCATTGGGAAGAGAAAGTTGAAGGCAGAGGGTGTGTTTGCCAGCTGTGGGAAATTGTAATCTGTCTGTCTGACTTGGGTTAGGATGTGAGCGATAGGCGAGAGAGAACCAGTTCTGTTTAATCCCACCCGAAACGCACTCACCCGGTTTTGTTAAACATCGAGACTTGTGTGTAAGTGCTAAGAGCGCGCGTTTGCTTTCCCTGGGCTGTGACAGCAGGACTCTGTGCGATGTCCTACGCGTCTGGAAAAGCAGCCGTGGACGGTGCTGGTGAAGGACGGGTGTGCGATGAGGTGGGCCATGGAGCTGACCCGCCTGCGCGTTATATCTGCTCTTTGGTATATCTGGCGCTTCTTTAGTGTGGCTGGTTCCCATAAAGGATTACGGTCTTTTAAAGTGGCGTGCTGAGCGATGGATGAGATGGTGAAAGAAGCAGACAAGAGGCAGTCAGCATTTTACATGTACATAAACACCTTAAAGCAACATCTGGAAAACTGCTTGGGAAAAAATAAACAGATTTTTATTTATAAGTTCTGTGTTTTGGTTTTTATAGTGGTTTTATGATGCACATAAATTACTGTTTAAAAACAGAAAATGTAAAAGAAATTCCAGGGAGAAGGCAATTGTTCAGCCTTTCCTTTGATAATCTCTTTCCTGAGGAATGTGTCGTGTTTTATTTTCAGCTTACGGTGGCCCTTCGCTGGCAACTGGAAAAACTGACAATCGCTTTTCATCTTTATTTGTACCCGTTTGTAGTTCTTAGCTTAAAACGTTTATTGCTATTTACAATGTCTACTATTTAAAAAGACAAAATATATTTACTAAAACAAATCTATATCCAGTGTAATACTGGAAAAGTCATGCTGTTATATGGCATTTACAGTTGGCTCGTAATTGCGAAGGTAAGTTTGTTGTTCTTTTAGCATGCAAACGAGATCTCAAAGGCCACCTAAGCCTCGGGGGTTTATGGGGCATTTGCAGAAGACACGATGCAGAAGACAAGTGGTGCCGGCCCTGTCTTTGCTTGGGACCCTGGGCGCTGCCGTACCCCTCCCCAGCCGAGCCCAGCAGGACCCCGCAGCCTCTCAGCTGGCACCGGTGTTGGGGCTTCATGTGCCTTTTTTCTGATTCTCAGGTTCTAAATACATCTTGTACGACGCTAATGCTTATAAGTAGTTATACTTTGTGTTGAGTGAGTTGGAAAAACAGCTTTTTTCAATATGGGATTGCTATCTCTTCATGTCTCAGTTGTGTTTTTTACAGCAGATACACAGAATATATATCAGAATCTGCTATGTGGGATAATTTTTACACTGCTGGAAGAAAACGTGATTGAATGTGAATCAAGCTGGAAAACACGCACCAGGCTGAGAGTAACGTAGAACGTGCTGAAGAAAAGCGGCGTTTAAACAGTTTGCGTATCTAGATGCAAATATCCATTTTACAATTCTTTTTTTTCAGTTGCCCCCACAATTCAGGAACTTAAATCCAGCGGTGTGATGCTTGGAGGGAACGGACTGATACGGTGCGAAGGTGCAGGCGTTCCTGCCCCGGTCTTTGAGTGGTACAAAGGAGAGAGGAAGTAAGTAGCCGGCCCTCGCCGACCCCCTCGTGCCGCTGGGGATGACCCGGGTGGAAGAGAGAGGAGACCACCGGGCTGGGGTTGTCCCCTGTGATGACAAGTCCGGCAGGCTGTCCTGAATTAATGCCGAGCTTTAAAGAGCTTGGGCGCTCGGAGGCGTCGGCTGCCGACGGCCATGCCGCGCCGCTTTTGGGGGAGCGCCTCGGTTTCCCTGCGGTTGTGGTTTCTGCGCTCAAAAGTGAGGCGTAAGCAGGCTGGCGGTGGCTGGGCTGTGATAGTGATAATTGCAATAATGAGCCTAACGTTTACACGTGCTTTAGTCTTTACAGCCTTTTAACCGTAATAACCAGACAGGCACTGAAAAAGTCTACTGAAAGGATTTCTTTGGTTTTTAAATTCATCACCATAGGTTCCCCACTGAGGGTTTTGTGGGTGAAAAGGTTGTTTCACGAGCAAGACTTTCAACCAAACCTTAACGCGTGTGAATTTTCACCCAGTTGTGCCATTAGCGGTCTAGGCCACGGGTTTATAGTCCACAGACGTGAGCAGAGCTGCTGCACGTCACGGTGTCCGAGATGGGCTCAGGGGAGCGCGCTCTGCTCGAACCCTAAAAACTGACCATGTGCTTTGCTTTTGTTTACAGTCAGCTTCCCTTTCGGGTCCTTAGTGCTAGGTAATGGTAACAGGCATCTTTGTAGGGTCATCTTTATTTTAAAAAGCAGCTAATTAAGTGGGTAGATATTTTTCTTCTTCAATAGGAAATTTTGTTTTACAGCTCTTAGCTTACGGAAAAGCTTATTTTTGTTAGGTTTGCATATTGGTGCAAAAGCAAGCAGATATTGTCCCTTGAAAGCAACTGTCCGTACGCACTTTCTAGCTTCTGGAATTTCCTGGCTTCCATCCGTTGGGTTTCTCAGCTTGAACATCCCATTAAACCTGAGAGTTGACATGAGAATATTAATGACCATTTTTCATAGAAGGCCATCTGTCAGCTCATTTCTTACTGGCCAGCTGCTCCCCCTCAGGAGCATTAGCTGCTCATCTTCCTTCGTGACTTTTCGGAGCAGTCATAACTATTGCACTTTGACCATATCCTGAAGCATCCTCTAAAACAATATAATTGATCTTTACTATATGTAACGGTAAATGTTTTTCTTCTGTCAGCAAAATTCATCTGCATCCTGTTTCCAGAGATGCTTATTAAATTGTATACACGTTGGGGGGAGTTGCAGCAGAAACATACTTTACGCAGAAAGTATTGTAGCACAGGTTTTAGCACTCTGGATTCAATTAGCCGTTTCCAGTGTGATAATCACCTTTCTATTTATAACATTGACCAATTCCTTTCTTCATGACCACCTTCAGTGCCACAGCAGCAGCAGGAAAGACTGAGCAGAGCATTTCAGGACACCAAAGCTGTGCCTTCTGTTTCCTGTCTCGGTGTGTCAGCTGAGGCTTGCTGTATTATGTTAGATGTAACGGTCCATCCTTTTTTGTTAAACTGTTGTTGGCAGATAGGCTAGACATATATGACTACAAAGGTACTGGGGATCCCTGAACCTCCACCACTTGCAGGAAAGAGGAAAATACATAGACATTGGCTTTTTCTTCCATTTCCCCTTTACCTCTGGATGGTGGAAAGCCAGCATAGAATGAGCTTTGGGCGGCTCAGTCATTGTTTTAATGCAAAACTGAGAAGAGTCAGCTCTCATAGGTAGTTCAGAGTAGCACGTACATTATCCTGCAGATAATTTGCAGATACACTACAAGACTAAATTTATATACTGGGAGTGCCCACCCTGCTATATTTTCTGCTAATAGAATAGAGAGAATCCCATTTTCTTCAGCGAGTCTTGGATTGGGACTTTTTTTTTTTGTAGATCTGGATGAATTGTTGAATAAATGAACAGTGGGAGTTAGATCTGAAACCCTAAGTGTATGTTCAGCATCTGAAACAAGCCTTTTGGGCCTGTAAACTGTATTGTTGTTACTTAGATTAATGTAAATCCAAACCCACAGTTTCCAGACTCCAGGGATCATCTCATCATAAAACAGCCATTAAAACTAAACATAAAAGCAGTCGCAGACTACATCCAGTTAAAACTACTGGTCTTTCAAGGCAGAGAGCTTGCAGGACTAATTCTACCTAATCACCAAGCTCACAAGAGTCGCCGTTCGTTAACTCCCCGTAAGTGCTGGTGCACAAGCGTGCTTTGCAATATTCTTCCCTGGCCAAGCGCAAGGAGCGAGGAGCCCGAAGCCAGAGAGCTGCTGCCGACGGGAGGCTGGGTGGCTTTCCAGGGCAGGGAGCAGGCAGGCTGAACGCCTCCTGTTGTAGTGGGGAAAGGCGAGAAGAGGTCTCACGGGCGGGTTTCAGACCGTATAGCAGTTTATCTGTCAAAAGCGGTGCCTTGAACTCCACACGAGAGCTGTCCGGTGGTTCACAGACCCTGAGCTGAGGGTACCCTGAGGCACGGAGGGTGGGTGAGCTGGGAAAGGACTGGAAATCTGGGGGAAAAGTTAGTAAAAGCATCTTCAAATTGTAGAAGTGTATGGCTTCTGAAACTGCAGAAGGATTCCCTGCAGAGAGGAGAATGGCTTCACTGTGCTGAGTCCTGGTTTCTGAAATTCACAACTGTTCAAGTATATTATGTTTCAGGGTTACGCAGAAATTAGATCTCAGACATTAAACAGCCACAGGGAAGAAGCCCAAAAGTTACCTATCTAAAAATATTAATTCCCTTATCCTTGACAAAGCAAACAAGACTTACATTTGAAATAACAAAACTCATTATAATGGCTTAATATATTATAATAATGTGAAGGTATTCAAAAATGAAACCAAAGGTAGGTACCCCTCGGGGCTGGCACTGATGCATGATCTTCTTTGGATGCATAGGCATGTTCTCTGGAATAAAACAGAGATCACTCTTCCCTTTATAACCAGTGGTACAAAGCAGCGAGGTGAAGAAAAGTGTAGGGTGGCTGCACACAACTTAAAATGCTGTTCCAGCCCGAGAAGTAACTTGGTAAAACCCAGACGAGTAATGAACGCTGTGCTCAGTCAATAAGCCAGGCAGAGCAGCACATGGGAGTAATTAATTTAAAAGTAAAAGCATCTGGTTCTTACAACTGCAAATGGAAATCCTCAAAACTGCTGAGTTTATGCTAACTAATGCCAACTCCTCGGTCTGTTGATTATGTAGCTTATTGATATGCATATCTTCCCGATTCCGTTTACTCCACTTCCAGTTCTGGCCCGCCAGTGTCAGCCAGTTCCTAGCAGGGACATGGAGGGAAGGTGATGCCGTGCAAGCGGCGCTGGCGGGAGCGGAGGGAGAGGAAGGAGGGCGAGAGGGAGAGGGGAAGGGGTCTGAGCTGGCACCCCCAGCGCTCGTCCTTTTGACAGCCTAGGGAAGGCAGCAGATCGCACGCATCAAGCAGACACGGTTAATTTTTTGATACGAACATCGCTCTGACGGGGCACGGGGACGGCAGAAATCCCAACGCCCCATTGTTGTCTGGGGCGGGGAGGGGAAGGAGTTAAAACCTTACAGCCGTAACATAGAAATGCTGTAGCTCAAGCTGTAGTTATGGGCCAAAAGGATGGAGGTGGCTCGGAAACAGCTGGTAGAAATAAGCTGTGGGTGGAAGCGGAGCCATCGCTCCGGTATGCCGAGGTCCCTGGGACAGGGGCAGAAGAGGGGACAGGGAGGTTCAAATCCCAAAAGGCATCGGGAAGGGAGGGAGGCTGTGGCCTCTCCGCTGGGAAGGGGCATCCTGAGGGAAGCGTCTGCCCTGGGGCTGGAACGAGGACCTGGGGCGAGCTGCCAGATGCCTGCCTGCTCTGCCCGCCGAGCATCACCTCCACGGCACCCGCTGCTGCCGCGCCAGTAACGCCATCACCGCCTTCGTGTGCTGGCAGGGGAGAGTCGTAGCAGGGTGTGCGTGTTTTGGAGCGGAGGAGGCTCTCGGGTTTTTCCGCCGGAGAGGCAGAAAGAGGAGGGACAGGCATCGGCAGTTTTAGAAGAACATCCGCCTGCAGAAGCACGTGCGTAGGTTGAAAGGACAAGCTTCTGACTTTCACGAGTCTGGAGGAAAGATGAATCTTCTGACTGCAGCGTTCACCCCAAACCAGGCGTTTCAGTCCCATTTTTTTACGTTTCTTGCGAAATCACGTGTCCATGGGATGTGCTATGTCCTCTCCCGGATGATGGGCTGCACAGAGCAGACCAGAGTCCTTCACAGCAGCACAGACTGTACAGGGAGGAGAAACCCCTTGCCTGTGCATGTAGTGATTAAATGGGAACAGAGGCACTCCTGTACTGATGAGAAGTATTCAGTCCACAATATGCAGAAGTGGAATTAGTGATAGACTTGAAATGTTTTTAGACGGAATGCTAAGAGATTGTTTAGACAGAATGCTAGAAGATTGCATTCATTCCCAGGATATATGATTATATCTTTCAATATATCAAACAAAAATTGTATACTTAATCTGGAACTCTGCTCTTCATGTGAAATATAAGGAATTAGGACTAATCAACTGTAGCTAGTATTTTAATAATGCGGTTACCCGTCTCATCTCCTTGTTTGACCAGACATGGTTTACCTACAACAGCAACATTTAAATCAGTCATCTTTCTTTGCCCCGGTGCAGCAGGGTTGCTTCTGACATGGCTTTGGAAGCAACGTCAGAAGACCTGCAGAGTTCCTATGAAATTTGGGGTGGGAAGCTCAAAGCCAGGGAAACAGAGCTGGGGGAAAAGAGCCCTGGTTTTGCTTTTTCCTACGCTTCATTACCTGGTTTCTGTTCAGGTTGCTGTCTCAGGATGCAGTGCTGCTGTAGCACACCTTTGCTAATTGCCAGTCTAATTTGTAACTGTAGAGGCCTGTAAAATAAACTGTGGTCACAACCCTACGTAGTTGCGTTTCTGGCTGCCTAATCCTCACCTGCCGTTAGCTGGAGGTGTGTGAGGACACAAGCAATCTCCAGAGTCTGAAAAAACACTCTGAAAGACTTAGCATGATATTTTTCTGCCCCAAATGGGGTATTTACGTTTTTAGTTGGGTTTGCCCAATTTAAAATCTAAGCTCTCCATCTGAGAGTTTGTATCCTGTCCTATGGCCAGGCAGGCAGGGCCACAGGTGTCAGTCTTTATTTTCTTTTGACTGTAGGACGCAGAGGCAGAAACTGTTCCCCTCAACACCCCACAACTCCAGTGTTGCCCATGGCCTCTCGGATCTGCTGCTATGATAGTTTTGCTCGACAGACTACATTGGCAGCTTGCAAACAGCTTTCTGTGCTACCAGTTATGCCTGTAAAGAAAGAAAAAAAAAAAATTATTGCTTATGGTATATGAGTTACAGAAATTTTCTTTTTGCTTTCTAGACTGATCAATGGTCAACAAGGAATTACTATTAAAAATTATAGTACAAGATCACTTCTTACTGTTACCAATGTGACAGAAGAGCATTTTGGCAACTATACATGTGTCGCTGCCAACAAGCTAGGGACGACCAATGCCAGCCTGCCTCTCAACCGTAAGTAACGTGGACATGCGGCAAATGTTCATGGTTGTTTGTTTCCACATACATGGATTCAAAAGCCAAAAAATAGTAGTGTGCTTTTTTCCCCCTGGTTCCTTCGCAAGGCATATAAATACAATTGCGTTCCTCAGTACTGGGAAATAATACACCTGGTTGGTTATTCTGTACTGCAGATGGGTTTCTGTTCTGAAAGTGAAGGCACATTTTGGGGGTATCAATGAGTTATGAATCTACAAAAACCCCTCAACTAAACCCAACCCGCCATCATGGTATAGAGGCAGAATTAGCGTGACAGAATCTTCCTGCTCAGAATAGCAATAACAGATCCCTAAGGTACCACTGTAAACAAAAACTTTTCCAGCAAGTTTCAAGGAATATACTGAGCTGAATAACTGGGGTGTGCCAGAGCCCTGCTCCCAGGTCAGTTTGTCGGTCGTTGGCCTCTGGTACGGTGATATCGCGGAGGACTCGAAGTTAAATCTTTTGGAAAAGACAATAAGCATTGTAATAGGTAAAACAAAGCATTGAGATTTTTAGCATGAAGGTTACCTAAAATGGGTCTCAAATGTCCTGCTCGAAAGATATTTTTATCGGTGAATTTGTAGTATTACACATTTGTTGAATATCTAGCCATCTGTTAGTGTCATCCGAAGATGTTCATAGTTGAACTTTGGTGCTAATCTGTTGCAATAGTGATAAAACTGAAAGACAAAACTTAGAATATATCCTACACAGTTTTCTCTACATAAAGATATTCCTTATTGAGTGGAAATGTGGATTTTCAGTTGCTTAAATCCTAGAGTTATTGCCTTCTAGCAGTGAAACTTCCTTCTGAATATACTTTCTATATGGTATGTATTGTCAGGGTATTCTAAATTACTGCAGAAGAGACATAATAAGCAGAAAACAGCAGGAAGCCTTTGCTGCCATTTTATTTAATATTTGAGAAATTATTAACAAAGTGGAAACAATGTTACGCTCATTTTAAACAGAAAATGCAAGAAGTGAAAACAAAGGAATATTATGCCAGAAGCAGATAGTATTTGATGTATTTGCAATTCAGAGAAGGTAAAATGAAGGTTTGGTTTAATTTTGAACAGAACAGAGCCAAATCTGTCTCTCTGCTGCTGCCAGGATTTTAGCAGTTTTGTATTGTTGAGATACCATGTAGCCACCCTTAAAAAGCACTTTGAGATGCAGAGGTTGAAAACGTCATATAAGTACCAAGTACGTTGTTACAAATCATAAAAATAGGCGTTCTCCATCAGGAAGGAGATGGGATGTGTGAAGCAGAACAGTGTGAGAGAAAATACAGAAAACTGGGTCTGATCCTCACCTCACAGAATGGAATATGGGGGTGATGTTAGCTCAGAGGTTTGACTTCAGGATGAAATGTCTTATTTTATACTATCATTTTTTGGATCAAATCAAAACAAGGAGAGGTTTCCAAAAGGTGGTGATCTAGATTTCATTTGGGAATGAAGATCATTTGGTGGAGTATTTTCCTTGCACATAGCCTGCATTAATGTTATCTAGAAAGAGTATCGCTTAAAAAAAAAAAAAAAAACCAAACAAACAAAACCACCAGACCATCACAGGGTAGCAACTTAAGTACGGACTCCTTAATCCTTTAGAGACAATTTTCTCTTGTGAAACACTACTTATATTTTATTTTGTTGGCAATGATAGCTGAACATATGCGCTGGTTCAGGTATGTGTGGGGGAAGTGTTAGCAGTTAATGGTTGGCTGCAACATTTGATAGTCAAATACAGGGTTAAGTATAATTTGATCATCATGTTACTTGACAAATGTTAAAAATTAGATGTTGATGTATTATTTCAGTGTGTATTTTAAACAGTTAATTGCATTGGTGCAATACGGTCTGAGATGCGGAGCGGTCAGAATAGCATCATCAGCACAGCTGCCAGTAACGGCCGTGATTCGGGTGCCCCGCTGCATTCCCATGCGCTATCACAATGGGTGTGCAAAGACACAGGGTTTTTTATCAAAACGCTGTCACAACGCACAGCTACAGCGGGAGCGCTTCAAATCCTGAGCGTGGATGCCTGCACACCTCTGCTGTTAGGTATTGGCACCTTGCCCAATATTGCTAAGTAATTGCTAATTGGCTGTTTCTGTCTGCTGTTGGGTTTTTTTAAGAAAAATGTGTATAGTAGAGTTAGAAAAACTGTATTTTCTTTATTTGCACATCCCTGTATAATATATAAATGGCATCGTAGCTGTGCACAGCTGGGAGTCTTTCTCAGGGACAGAGCTAAGAATATTCTCCATTATTGGTGTCTGCATCCTTGTACAGATCTAAAACTCAAGGGTACCAGAAAAAGGATTATTTCTTCTACTACAGAGAGGGCCCTGGCTTTCTGTGATCCATAAAGGCAACCTTGAGCTGATAGAAAGTCATGAAGTGGGTAAAGGGATGTCAGGACAAGGTAAAAGCTGACTTTGTGTGGCTGCGACATGGACTGAGCAAGGGAGAGGGTAGATGAATGGACCTGTACCTGACGGTGCCCGCGGGGTGGTTGGGGTAGGAGGAGAACTTGTCTGGGGTATGGCTGATCACCCATGGCCAGAGGGCAACCCTACCGCTGCTGTGAGCTGGGGATGCCCAGCAGAAGGTCACCCAGAGCCGCTTCTGTCCCGGGGACAGATAGCCAGATCAGTTTGCAGAAGAACCTCACGTCTGGGGAGTTACGAACATCCCAGATCCCGCGAACGTAAGGAAATTTATCATACCCCTAACGGAAGACTTGTTGGCCATGTCTAAGATCTAGCTATTAATAATAAATTCAGCAGCTGTAAAATAGAAAGACTGAGCCTTGCGGGAAAAATACAGAGAAGCAGTGGTTCCAATAAATTAATAATGAATGGCAATTTACTAATTATTCATGGCTAAGTCCTCTGTATCATCCAAATGTGTTGTGTTTTGTGGGTAAGCGTATGAAGTACATGATCCTCCCAGAGCACCCGCGTGAGGAGTGCTTGTTGGACAGTCCCATCCTGCCATCTACGGGCCTAATTGATCAGATGTTTTAGCACTGCCTACTCTGGCTTTTCCCAGAATTTCTGGTACTTAAGAAGAAGAAGAATGTAGTCCTTCCCTGTAAATAAAGCATGGATTTGCTGATTCATTAAACCCAGGAGATGAGGTGTTACGGTGTGTACCCAGGGTAAGAGGTTCCATCTTCAGGGACGAGGAGCCACTGGGGAATGGAATTGCCCTTTTTTAATTAAGCAGATTTTGCTCTTAAATTAGCACAATCTTAATTCAAGACAAAAGGCATTTTCCTACAAACAAATTTGCAAGGCCATTGCGAGGGGAGGGAGTTATCATTAACCATTAGCACCGAGGTAGGTTTATTCAACCGTTTTTCTCAAGCAGGCAAGACCGCAATGGTCTCTATTGCTGCTAAAGCAGCAACGTCCTTACCGAGATGTCTCCTGTCCTTGTGCTTTCCTGGCCAGAAGCCACGGTTGGTAGTGGATTTCTTACTTCCTCTTACCAAAGCTGAGTCGTGGCAGAAGTTTTTTCCTACCTTTCATCTGCGAGGATAAAGGAGGAGCCGTTGGTCAGCCCCTGCTCCCCGCAGCGGGACGTGGGGTGAGATGGTCCCACCACAAACCCTTGATGAGCTGCCGGAGATCTTGGGCCGGGCACTGGGCTCTCAGCTCTGCTCCGTGGCACCAAAGGTCCAGGCTGTGTAAGTCGGGTTGTAGGGTGCATCGTTTTAGCATCCTGGCTCGGTCAGGGGTGCAATGCCAACCCCACACCTCTGTGAGGCACAGCTGTCCTCATCTCTGCCTGAGCACTCATTGAATTAGGGCAGGAAACTGAGCAGCGGTTGAAATGCTGTGGTTTTGATCTGCATGTAGATTTAATCTATACATCTATAGAAATGATAAATCTAGTTAAGAGACTGTTCATAAAGGCATTAAATTCACCACTACGTGTGTGATCTCTGTGTGTCCCCTGAAGATATGTCATCCACAAAAGTCTGGATTCATGTCAGCCATCACCTCGCAGAAGATGGAAATAATCATTACTTCTCTAGTAGGTATGTGTGTGTTTATTCTTAAGTAAAGGTATTATTTTTATTTTCTAAAGAGCACCTCCTATACATTCCCTAGTATTTTTAGGAATGCTATAAATAACTTGTCAGGCAAGTGGTACCTTTCTTAAGAAAACTTGTAACACAGAGGAATCATCCATGTCCATTACTAACAGCTGCCAAAGAGATTACTTTCTTTAAATGGCTGGTTATATGATCCACAGGTGTTACTGATGTTCAGGTTTATACAGAAATCTTAGATATATTGTCAGTAATTATTCAAAAACACAAACAATTGTGAAGAGCTGCAGAAAAGGTCAGTAGTGACACTTGGAAGGAGAAGGAACATAGCAAGGTGTGTGAGAGATGTGGTAGTATTGTCTGTGCTAATTTAATTGCTGCAGCTAAACAGAACTACTTTATTGCATAAGCATCCAACTGTGAACTTATGGTTAGTGCAACATGCTTATAATCTTGTCTCAAACATTTCTACGTTCCAGGAAGTGCCAGACCGTGCCCTCAATTTATATGTGTTGATTGCATTGTGTCCTGGTTCCTACATAGAGATTCCTAATTAAACTGCTGTATTAATATTTTTAATACATTGGGTTTCACATCTGAAATGCAAAAAAAAAATCAATAGTCTTCCAGAAATTTAAATTAACTTATTGTAAATTGCACATAACATGTAATAATACGCATGTTCCTCAGTGGCACTATGTGTAGTTAGCGTGGCGTTGGCTACATCTACTGGAACGTCAAAGACACAGAGGTATTGAGGGTGTCTGTGGAGTGGTATAATGGCCTTGCCATAACACATCTTCGAAGTAAGGGGAGAGGCGACCACTTCCCACGGTCATTTCCTAGCAGTGCCAACTCATGAAAATCAAAGAAAAACTAGGCTTAAGGGGACTTTGGAGATCACCTCAGTCATCTGACCGAGGGCACGCTCGTGATGCTGGTCATCATTCCTGGCGGTTGTTGGACTGGCTCCCCTTGATCCAGAGTGACCCTCCACCATTGCCGTCATTTTATAGACATGCTTCTTTCCCACATTAGTAGTTTTTCCTTTGTATTTAAACCAAACATTTTCTTACTGCAGCTGAAGCCTGTTTCCCCCCCATCATAGTCACCAGGGGAAGAAGAGAGAGCAGGGTTTCTGAGGAGTAAGAAGAAGTGCGATCTGGGCAGAGGGGGAGGGAAGAGCAGTGCCACGGCACAATAACTGGCTCCAAGCCCATAAAAGCTGCTCCTGTAACGAGCAAGGGAATGACCCCAAATTAGTAACTTCATGTACCAATGCACACACGTGTTTGCACTACCATTGTCAATAATAGTGGGGACAGGGTGGCCAAGCAGGCTTGCTGCTGGGACAGGTGCCCTTCCCTTGCCGTTTTGCGACAGTGATTTAATGTTGTCTGATGCCGAGGCTGCAGTCATGTTCCTGAAGTGGCTCTTCTTAAACCTTAAGGGTTTCTGCATGCACTTATGCCTGCTTTAGCAAGCTTGCTTCCTTTCCTCTCCCCTTTCCTCCTCTCCCCAACACATCTGGGAGCTGGGACGTGAAGATTAAACTCAGCCTCTCTGGAGCTGTTTCGAGCAAAGGTGCTGTGCAGTTGCGCGTGTGCTGCAGGGACTCGGTGGCAGCGGCTGCACCGCTCGTGTTATCAGTGCCGCGGGTCCGGTCCGTCTGTCAGGCGCTTGCTGTGCCGCGCTCCCCTCATGCGCGGCGCGTGGCCCCGGCTGCAGCCCAAGACCCCCTTCAGGATGAGCATTTGTTATTCTGCCTGGATTAAAGTTCTCCTGATGTGGACAAGGTCTGGGCTGCATCGCCGGCCGTGCTCCCCTCTCCCTGGGGCTGAGCCCCAGCCCTCCTGTGGGAGTTCTCCCACATTACCCAGGTGCGAGGCTGGTGCCGCCGGAGGCGGTTCTTATTATCAGTAATTTACAGAGCTTTTAGTTATCCTGCAAGGACTGCTTGGGCCGTCTTCTGTTCAGATAGTTTGGTGTCATCGTTAAACTCGGCAGTTTTGTTTTATTGACTGAGAAATCGTATTTTAGTGTATTTGCATATGTGACAGGTTTCTGCTAAGTTTTAGCTCAATAGCTTTGCCTGGCCTACTGAATTTGACATTTCTAGAAAGCAATACACTCTCCAGGGAAATTCCCTTTGTGTCCACAGTTTCAGCTGTTGTCCAATTACCTAAGAAAGATTTTACTGTTTTGTCTCTCAAATACCAGCCTGCAAAGCAAATCAAACTTCCAATTTGCATAGTCTCAGCCAGGTGGGCTGGTCTGCATCAAAAAAAAAAAAGTAGTATATAGATATATACATAAAAAAATTTAAATGAAAATTCCTGTACACATTAGGAGCCTATTCAAAGACTGCTGCAGTCAGTCAGAAGACATTTATTGATTTAATAAGGTTTGGATCAAGCCCAAAGTCTCCTGTAGACACCAGTGTGCAGAGAACTGGTGCCGTGAACCTAATTTTTCACGGGGGGCATCCCTTCCAGTCCTGCCCCGGGGGGTGCAGTCATTTGCCCTGACCTGCTCCTGCTGAGCATGCAGGGAAGGTCTCTCCCTCCGTGTCTCAGAAGGGCTTGATGGACAGGGAGCAGATTTAAAATCCATCCTGGGAACTTCCAAATCATTTGTAAAGCGGTCGTCACGCGTCTGAGCCATCGTGCTTTCTTACGGTTTCTGACCGGCTGCGAGGGACCCAGGTCTGCACCTGTAAAGTTTCATGGTATACCCTTTATAAAGGCAAAGACAATCTTTGCTTGATGCATTGTCCCGTCTGGAAGCTCAGAAGGTCTCTGGTATACCTCTTCTGTTACGGGCTGAAGGTGATTTTTCTTCCCCCCCAGCCACGTGTGTGCTCTGTTTTCACTGATGGGGTTTCTGGTCTAAGTCCTTGGTTTTGCTTACCACGTCCAAGTTGGCCTAATAGGACCAGCTGCTACGGGAGTAGTGATCCATCATGGAAAGGACCTGTCCTGGAGATGGAGACTGGGACAGACACCCAGCTCCTGATCAGTGTGCTGAAATTCAGGGAATTAAAGCAGGATTATAAATCTGGGAGTCGGTTCCTCAGGGACCTTTCTTAAAGATCAAGGTGTATTCATCCAGGGCATTTCAATTGAGTGATCATGTTCCCAAGGGAAAACAACTCTCTGAAAACTTTAAACCATCCCCAATGGCATTCATAGGCAAGGTAAAAACCTTTCTTCTCTCCCTGTTCTCGCACAGGGTGAAATGCAGATGTACAATGAGGCTGAACAGCTCACAACACGGCTGAACAGCACACGACTAAACCAGAGAGTTTTCTTTGCATCACAAGTGTACCTGGGGGACTAATTTCATGAGATACTGCTGAGACAAGGAGCCCGGCAGAGTTAAAAACTCAGCACCTTAAAGTCATACATTCATACAGAGTGAGATAAATGGCCAAATCCTCCATTTATGTAAGTCGTAATAATTCTGTTAGATGCTAGGTTTGAGATCCTTCCATATGGATGCCAAGCGCTGCTCCAGGTAGCAATTACTGAGAGTTAAGGAGAAATTTTCTCTAAATCCGTTTTCCAGCTTGAGCTTTATTATGAATTATATGACAATAAGTGACTGAGATGGGATGAGGTAGAAATAACCTGTCTGAGCAAGGCCAGTAACATGTGTTTCTCCTTGACATTTAGAAGAAACTTTAAAGGCCTGAGAGCGTATCTGTGTTTGAGGGTAAAAAAAAAAAAAAAAAAAAACAAACACAAACTGCAGTGATCCTTGCTATGGATCCTTACCAAAGTTGCCTTTACGTTCTGTTTCGTTACGTGTTTATATTCTCAAATTGTGCAATTATAACCATAGCTAACAATGTTTAGACACATTCTTACTGAACTGGATAAGTCAGAGAGGTTGAAGCATGTCTAGAAGCATGTCTAAATGTTCATCTTGATCATCATAATTAACCGATACCTAAAACATTCAAGGTCATCTGTGGAACTTATTTATAGTGTGTTGCTGAAGGCAGCGGCTGCCCCTGCCCTGACCAGCGTGAGGAGCACTGGTGGTCAGAGCTTTTCTTGAAATTGTGTTTCTTTTCAAGGGGTAGAATACCTTGAAGTAAATTTAACTTTTTAGAAAAACTGAAAATCCAAAAATACCATGCATAACAAATGGGATGAAAACTAGAAGTGCTATAATGTGATGATATAAATATATTTACAACTCCATCTGGAACGCAGATTTCAGCCTTGGCCTCAAAAATTTTGCAGAATGAAGGGGGAGGTTCATAAGGGGGTGATAGGAAACAAAAAATGAAAAAATTCCCATGTCAAAAGAGATTAAAGAGGATTACTGTCTCTCTTCTAAAGGAAAGGGGGCTTATTGAAATATTGGCTAGTCTAGAGAAGGCGTATTAGGAAGTTTTCGCATAAAACAAGCCCAAGAGAGCTTTCACTTACACTAATCAGTGGCAAATTTTAAACTTAATGCAAAGCATTTCTTCATTAATATATTATTAAGTGTAGAACTTATTTTCATAACAAGTTGTTGAGACCAAAGCTCATGGAGCTTTAAAAAGGAATTAGCTATTGATCAAGGATATCAAGAATTTTCATGAATATCATAGAATAGATTATACACTCAAGACTTCAGTATAGTCCAACAGGTTGGAAAATGCCATAACTGACATAATTTACCAAATAAATTGTAGGTTATTTAACAAAAGCAGTTGCTTGAAACCAAACAATGTTTATCTGAAAAGCGTGTGTGCTTCTATCCTGTCAAGTGTCCTCTAATTTAGAGATTATATAAAAAAAGATAGAGATAGAGATGGTCTCCACAGCTTCTATTTACATTTTCCTGAGAGCTGCTACATGTTCTTAAGGATCTGAACAGTTTGTGAACTGAAGAAAATTGGAAAGAAAAAAAGATTTCTTTTTTTGGCTGCAAGAAAGCTAAAAATAGATTTGGAGATTTAAAAATGAGAGCTTTTTCAGCGAGCCCACACTATAAACACTAATTAACCTCTGTACTGAATCACATAATTAACAAAATGCTGAGGCATTTCAATAAGCATCTAAAATAGAGAACTCAATGTTATCTTTAATTCCACCTACAGGTTTATATGTTGAGATTTTGACTGGATTTTAAATAATAAATTGAGTATAAAAGCTTACTCTTCCCAGGGCTTTTCCAAACCTCAGGCGAAAAAACATTAGCATCGGATGCTTAGATATCGCTTGCAGTATTAGAAATACTTAGTGAAAAAGACCTATGATTAATTTTTCAGAAACGTACTTTTTTTCCACACATATTATCACAAGTAACAAAGTTGGTATCTTGACTTTAAAATGTTCTGCTATGAAGCATCTCTAACCGTAATCTAAGTTTTACTGTGGAGTGAGGTGCTGTTGCTGTTATAGACCTTTTCTTATAAATTGGTCTGTAAAAAGATATTCCGTTTTTTTAAACTAGGCAATATTTAGATTTACTAACTTTATTCAAAGATAAAACACAAACCTGGGAACTTGGTAATTTCAATTCTGTTAATTTACTCAGTTAAAATGCTGTTCTGAGAAGAAGAATAAAATGCTTAAATTACTGGGGATGTTAGGAAGAAAGCAACAAATCTCATGAAGTAACCACAAAGCAAACTAAGGCCCATCACAACATAGCAGTCACGTACAGCTGTTTTTATTTAGCCAATAAAATGTACATCAGGTACCGGTCCCTTTTCTTTGCTAATGCTATTGTTGAGCTTTCCAGGGTGCTGCAAGTATATGAGAAAATGTCTGTCAGACTGGAGAAACTAACTTTGGAGTCAGGATGTTTTATCTAAATCAATAGAGACGTTAATGTTTTTCAAACTATGATTTGACAGCTAAAGGTAGTTCTGTGCACTTTGTCTTCAACGAGGTAATACACCATTCTTCTTAATTTAGAGCTGAGTTTAAAACATAGATTCCTGCTAATATCAGAGCAGTATATTGTATAAAGTATGGCTGGTTTAAAAAAGTACTTTTAAATTAATGACTAAGTGGTTGATATTTTGAAGCAAAATAGCACTTTTTGCAAGATAACACAATGCTTTCCCTGAACGCAGATTTCTAAATTAGGATGCAATGTGAAAAAAGGATTAAAGTTTCCCTGCGCTGCTTGTCGTCATCCTGTCTGAATTTCAGTATGTCACCCATCAGACACATGGTTTCCTACTACAGAGTTTTGCAGCCAGTCCATTTTTGTTTGCAAACGAAAGGCTTACTCTTGACCTTTCAGCATTTACTCTCAGCCAGCAGCTGCTGAAACTGCTCCTGGGCTCTGTAAATATTGTTCCACAGTTCCGTGTGCAACCTGAGCAGATAGATCATCGTGTCCAGGACATGCAAGTGTCAATGCAAGCGAGAAAGGTAGTGCAGCTCTTTATGGTCATTGTCAATAGTTGTTATATAAAATATCCTGCAAAATTTGCATTACTTTAAATGAAATTCCCAGTCCAGGGACTGGAACCGTCATTCCTCCATTTATAAAAAGTTTTTCCCAGAGTGCCTGGGACTTTTCTTGAACTTAAAAATACTTTCCCATGTTTTCTCCTGACATGTCCATAGTTACTGACACTGTCATTTCGGACAGAGGGGAGCGAGGAGGAGCGTGGCGTGTCTGACCCCGTTTCCTCGGTCTGACACCAGCCAGAGCTGTGGCTGCTCCGGCACAGCAGAACGGGAAGGAGCTCTGGTTGGAGCTCATTACAGAGCTCTTAACGACTCCTAATTCTTTCTGGGTTTGCCCAGGGTTTTTTGGAACTGGTGCTTGGCTGTGGGAGGACAGAGTGAAAGGAAATTGCCTTTGAATAAACAGTTGCGCAGTACCAGTCGAGCAAAGCAAAGGCTAGGAGAGAGTTGTTTCTACACGTAAATCAACACAATAAAGCACAGCTTGGGAGAATAACGGCTTAGGCTAAGGGACGAAGCTGGTCCAAAAATGAATGGGTGTGAATTTGTCATGCATAAATCCAGGCTGAGAGGAGGATTTCTAACCCTTAGAACAGGTGGGTTCTGCAGCAGTCTTCAATAGAGAGCAGTGGGGCAAGCAACCGAAATTATTTCTGCAATGAATCTCAGTGAGTTTATCAAAGGGATTTTGTCCTCAGCATTAAAGATGTGAACCGAAAGCCTCAGATCGCCATACAAAAAAAGTCAAAAAAGAAGATGTGGCTCTTGGCATAAAATTTCCTTTCCGCGGTTCCAATGAACTCTGTACTGCAAAGCTAAACAAAACCCAATTTCACCCAGGGATTTAGTGCTGGTTTGAGTTTATCCTCTTTAACAAGTGGGGTATGTGGTTGGCATTAATGAAAACAATTGGCCTGGGTCTAACCCTACCTAATGTCCCCTTTCTAGCTACTCATGCTTCTAGATTTCTACAAGGTGATTTTTATTGTTTTGCATTCAAGAAAGAAGTCCTGTTTGTCTTTTTCTGCATGTGAAGATTTATTTCATTCTCAACACATTAGAAGTAGCCAGTTTGTTGTGCATGTTATTAAAGCAGTGAAAGGATGATGTCGAGAAGGTCAGGGCAGGCATCCTCGATGCTGAGGCGGGACTGCAGGAGGACCTGGGGCCAGTCCAGGGTTATCTCTGCCAGGTTTAGGTGAATTTGATATCCAGAAGGATGGAGAAGATATTTCTATTTCCAGAAATAATATGTTCAGTTCTTGTATGCTAATAGTACGTTTATAATATGCTAATAGTAGTTCATCTGTGCAATAAGATTCTAAGCTGTAGCATAACACTTAATGAGTTGTGCTGATTCTGCATTGGAAGCAGCAGCAGAAAAGCCAGTCTGCCTCTGACCTTGGCAGGGAGTCGTCCTTGGTTTGGGTGTAATCTCCTGAGGCAGGATCCCAATACATAAATAATAGGTAATCTAATATTTTAAATTTCACTACCTTGACCTGGAAAAAGTTACCAGGTCTGACAACAGCTATCACAGCCTGATATATCTAAATCCCTTGCAGGAGATAAGCGAATCCTTTGAGAAGCACATTTGTTGTTTATTTTAACCCACTGATGGTGTGCTTGGAGCCTCTGTTTTCTTGCAGGCTATTTGCAGCAGATTTCTTTTCCTTGATCTTAGCTTTTAATAGCTCCCCAGGCAATAAATGCATTTCCTTCTTCTGAGTGTTTGCACAATGACTTGTTCTATAGATTAGCCAGGCACTGTTCGTCTCCTGTTCTACCTATTTTCCAACACACATCTGTACCAAATGAAAAACAGTTGTACTTCTATATGATTCATTTGTAACTGGAATAATCCACATTAAGGTTCACTGTTGTGTTGTTCCTCTTTTTTTTCTCTGACTTGTAGCATTATGTGGCACTCTATTTCTCTTGAAAAGTTCAAAGTCAAATCTTATAATGTGCTCCTTCTTTATCTCTGGATAGAGATGAGCAGCCATAACTCCAGCTTAATTAAGTCTCCTTTTACAGAAATTGTAGACTTTTTATGAATTTCATCATGACATTGGCACATTTCACCATGTAATTTATAAAGATTTGTAATGATTCATTTGATAGGCATTGTCTGTGGATTTCAGTTCATCAGGGATCAGCAGAACTATAATTACACAGTAATTATTAAATAACTTATTCACAAATTGCTGTGCCAGTGAAAGCAAATATCAGAGCAGTTGAACAGCATCTAGTTCTAGGCATGTGTTATATACGTACGAGGATTGCAGAGGTGGGGATGCTTACTCTAAACACAGCAGTAATGCATAGATCGGGCAAGAATGGCTATGAATGAGACTGCTATTCTGGGAAGAGTTGGCTATGCCCGTATTCCCAGAGCCGCAAGCAGCAGGAGAAGGCTTTCACCCAGGAAACCCTACAGGAGGTTGACCTGGCAGTGGTTGGGTCAGGAGCCCAGGTTCCCCCTGCTCAGGGGGAGCATCTCTACGGGCTGACCCAGGGTGTGATGGACCCTGACGGCACAGGTACTGGCTCTTGGCCCAGATACCGACTACAAACTTCAGCATTTTGGTTAGGTACCTGAAGTCAGTGCGAACTCTTCCCAGGCGGCTCCCTGCATCCAGGCTGCCGCTCCATTGTAACTCCGCCACATTCCCCTGTTTTCTGAGAAATGGGGCGATGAGTTGCCCAGCTGCCCGCTGCGGTTGGGACTTTTCCTTCGCCCAAGGCAGCCCTGTGGGACGAGGGGGTCCCGGCCCCAAGTCACTGCTCTGAGTCGGTGAAAGGAGAACAGGCAGAAACATGGCTCCCACGTAGGGGGACTTGCATCCTTACGGGTGGACTCCCTGTCTGACCCCACGTTAATAATATTTATTCAGAAATTGTGTTCTGCTGCAATGAAATGAACTATTCGTGTTAGCCAAAGCATAAACGCATGATGCAGTTCTAGTACGTGTGTGGGTGAGCGGTACCTCTGACTGCACCAGAATAGTGGAATTGGCATTTCTGCGTGTGCAGAGCTTCATAGAAAAAAACCAGCTTTATCATGTAAGTATAATATGGTGTGGCAAGATATCCCATGGAAAAAACTGGAAAAAAATAGAATTACTCTTGCTGGTTACAGAGCACAACATTTTATAGTGTTTCTAGCCCACAGATCTTTAATACAGCCCAGATCAAATGTGCATGTGTCAGAGTAAATGCTGCTGGGCATATTGATCAAAGGTCTTAAATATTGAGGTCAGCTCTCTCTCCTACAGACTGCATATAGCTTCCACTGCGTGCCAGAAAGAAAACAAGTCTGCCTTTTTTCAACCTCCAGGTAAAGTGCAGTCAGCTAGCAAGCAGAAGCATTTTTGTATGTCACTTGGCCTTTCCAAGAGAAGCCAAAGCATGGCTTAACGATATACTCCAGCCTTGCGCGGGATGAACAAAAAACATGCCGGCGCTGGCAGAGGGTTTAACTGGGCTGCAGGGCTGTGGGGGAGAGGAAGGTGTCTCCTGGAAGATTGCCCTGCACCCAGGCCATGCTTCTTGGAGTTGTGCATGCTCAGCAGTGGGAGAAAATTAACAAACCTGCCTATTATCGTGAACCTGGCAAAAACATTTGTTTAACAGTATTAGCAGTCACAGGCATACCGCTGTACACCCAGGAAGGAGGTGCTGCCATGGCATGCGTCGTATTGCATCTCTAATGTATATTTTGCCTTATTTACTTCCAGAAATACAGCGACAGTTGTGCAGATGTAAAGAATGACCTCTGAGAACAAGAATATAATTATTGGGAGTCAGAGCAATGCTAATCATATGTTTCTGAACAGCAAAAATGCTAACAGATTTCTAGATCTACATTATTCATGAGCTTCCTATTTATACATATGAATGAAAGACCAATCTAAAAGGATGCAGACTATTTTGTCACTTTTTCTTCATTTTGTTATGGTCTCAACAGCTGTAAAAATCATTAAAGCAGCAGTTTTTTTCTGGAAAATCTGAGATAGGAAATGAGGAGTAATGAGCAAATATTATTTATCCTTTATAATACTATAACTTGAACAACTGAATAAAAACATTGTATTTCATGTAACTTTTTTGTGATGTAGACAAGATAAAAATGTTGATAGGAAATAGAAATTCGATAGTTTTCTCTATTTGCTTCACCCTGGTTTTGTTGCCTAAGGCACATACAGCACACAGGTGACACAGCACCAGGAAAGGGACAGACTCATTAGCAGCCTCATTAGACCTTTGACAGCAACAGGAGGTCATATTCAGTGTAGCACCCCTGACAAATGGGTTGTCTGTATTTTCTTTGTCCATTTCGCAATTCAGTTATGCAGCTCTGTTCTATAAACTTGGTGTAGGAGAGCAACAGGCTGGGAAGGGTTGAGTAAGCATTTAGAGATCACTTTCAGAAAACTCCTAAAATGTTCTTTTTTTTCTCTTCCTTGAAAAAAAGGCGTTCTTCTTCCTCCATTTGTTTTAATTAAAAACATGCAATTTATTTTTAAGGCTTTTTTCTTTTACAAGAATCTCCGGGATGAGTTCCTATGTGCTGACTGATGATCCCTTGACATTCAGGTGAGCTCTCTGCTTCGCAGGGAGCCTGCCTGTCGCGTAGAGGGGACCATGGTGGATGCTTACATTTATGGATTGACGGGCAAACCACAACATACCAGTTGAAATGGATGGTCAGGCAACTCAAGGACAGGTTCAATTACAACAGGACACTTTCAAAAAATTTCCCTTAACTGGTCATGGTTAAAACAACGGCAGCTTCTTATCCTTTTTGGCAGACAGTCTGCCGTGGGTCTGGCTGCAGCCGCTTATTGAGAAATTGAGATGCTTCAAGTGTGCAGGGGAAGGGAATTTCATAAATCATATCCTCAGTAGCGCTTTTCTGATAAAAGTTATAGGAAAACAAATTGTAAACCATGTGGAAGACTTCATAAATGCAGGTCCTCAACAGAGATTGCAAACTGGTTGTGCCTTTTATTATGTTTTATTTTTGATAATACTCAACGGTGTCTTGTAACTGGATACACAGTGCTGAGAGAAATGCTTTTCGATTTGACATCAAATGAGCCCTATTGATGTATCTTCTTAGAATGCAAAAGTGCTGTCTGAGGTGTTCTTCGTTTGCAAAAGTTATTGTTATATTTCATAAGCTGCCATGGGTGTCCCTAGGCTTCTCTCTGCATCTGAAGGGGCCTCAGTTTCTTTGGAAAAAAACCATCCTTATGTGGCTTTAGATAGAGTAAGTAGCATGTCCCTAATACGGGGGTGGCCAGACCGTTTTGATCTCCGTGGCGTTTCGGCAGGAAAGCAGAGCCCCCACTGACGGAGCTGCTGGTTCCTTTCCCTCTCTTTAAATCCAGAGCATCGCTTCTCTCTCGGGGGACGTATTTGCTGAGTTGCGCCTCTTCCCCTGGCACAGGTCATTCAGAAGGCTGCGGAGAGCCCTCCGCGCCCGGGGCGTGCGTGGGACCCGCCATAGAACAAAATATTTCTACTGGTTTGGGAGTTCTTTGCCTTTTATCGGCTTCTCTCTACATGTAACCTTCGCCACCTCCAAACTACCCGTAACCATATTTTCTTTGCAACTAATGAATGAATACTTTTTCCTGTCCTGATGTAAGTGACCCTTTGCACCGTTTGTTTTACGTTTTTCTCTTGGACCCGCTTTGCAGGAGTTTCTTCAGCCACACGTTGTGTGGGACTGCTGAAGGCTGAGGTCCATTCTGAAATCTGTACAGATTTCATTGTTCAAATTTATTTTTGTTCCTTGAAATCTGTTGCACTTTTTCATTTTTGAATAGTTTAGTGCTTGCAAATACTATTGCAAAGATGTACTAGTGATGGGACGGTAGACTAGTGGGTATATTTTTGCGACACTCAAAAAGTAGACTGCAATATGAATGGGTGCTTTGGCCAAAATCCCATTGCTCAGGATAAGTTTCCCTGATTTATTAAATTCCTCAAAGCACAGGTAAAGCCTTGAGCATATACCAACGTGTCATAGATGGAAAATCATTGTGGTAGTTGGGGATGGAAACTGCATGCTCTTTGTGGCAAGGATGTCAAATGAATGATCTTTATTTCAAATATTATTTTGAATGTTCTTAATGTAAATAGGAGTTTTGCTTGTTAGTGGTTCACAGCCCCCCTAGTCAAATTAAATTTAAAACATTTTTTTTCACACTGTAAAATAGTTCCTCTGACATAAAGTATGATGATTCATTCTGGAACTTATTAAATTTAAAAAAAACACTTTAGTAGACTCCAGAACTAAAACAATGTGTTATTTTAGTATCTGTCTTTGATTTTTTCATAAGAAAATCAAAGTCCATTAGAATTTTAGGTAAAACTTTAAATTCATCCCATTACTTTTTGTCTGCCAGCTAAGAACACGTGTGGTGCTTAGGCCTGGTACTCCACAGAAATGGATTTATAAGAATACACTAAAAGGTGTCATTAACGTGGTTTTTTACAGGCCTCAAAATATTTGAATATTTATTGAAAAACTGCTATGAAGCAAACCAAACTACTGTAGGTGCAGGGCAGTGAGGATTGCTGAAGGATGGAGTGAATAAACTACCTGGCAATTTCAGGTCTCAAACTCAAGGTTAATAATTATTTTTTTATTGCCTCATAGACGTTGAACTATTAAATACTTATCATCCTGTAATAAAAGAACAAACCATTTAAATAAAATAAACCATTACTAGGCAATTAAGGTGTAATAACTCAAACCTGTAAAAGACCTCAAATTGCAATTGCAAAATATTAATGGTGAGTAAAATACACAGAATAAATTAAGGTCATGTCTCCACCCAATCCACTTTCCATCCAAAAGATTTATTATTAAATATGTTTTTCTGTTTACCCTTGTACTCAGTCTCTGGCTTACCTAGGCTTAAGGACCTTTATTTCAAAATAAATCATTAATCTTCAACATAGCTGATAAAGCCCAGGGGAGATTAGATTAAATAAGCCTGGTTAATTATCAAAGGTCATAAATAAAAGTAGTTATGAGGGAGGGGTTTTTTTAAATTAATTAATGTGTTTGTATTTAATTGTCAGTTGTATTTTGTACCAGTTATTGATTCCTCCAATACATAGGAAGTATAAATATCATTACAGCAAAATCCAACAATTTTACTGATGCAGACTGAAATGAAACAAGATTTTTGTATTCTCTTGTTAGAAAATATTCTCCTTATGATCTGTAAGCGTGCTAGTCTGGTAGCATCATGTTTTGACACTTTCTCAGATCTAGAATTTGAACTCTCATTAGATAGGCTGTTACTGATGTTGCGTAAGCAGCTAGCCCCATCCTATAATAAATGTTGTGCTTTCTCTTGGACAGTGTATGTAAATGCCATTTTATAGTAAATGAGAATATTTAATCATACCTTTTCAAATCATTTGTATTTATCTTAAGAAAACTCATGGGATTTTAAACCAAATACATTGAAACCATTTAGAGTGTTGATGATTAGTATCTAGACTGCAAAATACTAGAAAAATCTAGAACAACATTAGAAAGAAAAAACTAGAATATCTGCCAATGCTATGGTTTTGTCAAATTAAGTATGTATCTTCTCATGATTGTGTATCTGAATTCTCAGTCTTCCTAAGAAAATATTATTGAGCAGAATGGATTTCTATGTTCTTGTGTGTGTCATATCCTGAAACAAGATTTCAAGAAACGTAAGTTCTTAGCTCAAGGCAACCTGAGTTTGTTCCAGTAATTATTTCACACTTGGGATCAAAATACCTGAAGAATGGCAGAAACCAATGTTATAATGTTGAGGGCTACAGAAATCAATTAAAATATTTCATAGTTTCTGTTCATCATAATTATTGTAAAATAAGGTAGACATTCTTCCACTGTAACAGTGAAGAATATAGAGAATTAAATTATATCTCAGACTTGTATAGCGTTGCTTTTTATTCTGAAAAATAGAATTTGAGTGTGGCATATGGCTTTACTCATAATAAAAAACATTTTTCATTTCTAAAAAATGGTATCGCCCTACCATTATCAATTGCACAGCCAAAACAATTTCATTTTGGACCAGCTACAGAGTGATAAAATACGCTATCTTTGTAATAGAAAATTGGATCTATAGCTGTAACTCAAGACTTCTTCTGTAATGAATGGTCCCAGTGACGGGCTGGTGCTGAGCTCCTGCTGGGAGGGTACTCCAGAGAACTGGAAAAGAGCATCGTCATTTTTATATTGGTGAAGAATTCTCTTTCCCTAATGGATCGAAATGGCCTTTACGGTGGCATCAACACCCACTGCGAGCTACAGACAAACGTTGTGCGCCAGCTCCAGCATCGGCAGGAACGTGCTCCCACCTCTGCAGCTGAGGAGCGCGGGGAGAAGGCGGCTGGGCAGGGTGGCTGGTAAGTGGGAATGGAACGGTGAAGGCTGTTCCTGTCTTAATATGGAGCAGTACTGGATTGGTTCCGTGTCGATGAAAGTCTGTGTTTTGTGATTTGTGGTTTTTAAAGACCTTGATTTGCCGTGGACATCCTTACAGTCTTCATATACTGGAAAAATATATGTTATATTTTAAATATTGTTAATATGAAATTAATCACAATATTTAGAGCAGAACTGGGTTTCAGAAGTGATATCCACAGAGACACTTTGTTTTCTGTTACCTTGAAGGAGATACTTTTTTCAGAGGCAGAACTATCTCAATAGACTAAGAATGCCAAGTGCTGAGTCCAGTTGCTTGAT
This sequence comes from Astur gentilis, assembly GCF_929443795.1. NCBI lineage: Eukaryota > Metazoa > Chordata > Aves > Accipitriformes > Accipitridae > Astur > Astur gentilis. The sequence continues at coordinate 1,258,057 of NC_064887.1, forward strand.
GTGTCTTGTCATTTCAAATATATTATTAGAAAAATTAGTAAACTCACTGTAGAAAATGCAGAGACAAAAAACAGCAGATGAAGACTGAGGGGTTTGGCAAGATACCAGAAATGGGAATGTTGTCAAAAGCTCTGTATTTTCTTTATAGATAAAACACAGAAAGCTGACGTGGGGGCACGGGGGAAGGAAGGGGAATGGGAATAAATAATGAGCGCTCTTCTCTCCTTTGTGTTTGTGCCAGGACAAGGCATGGAAAGAAGAGAGAGGAGAACGAAGGTGTACATCTGGCATGGTCCCGTGGCGTTCCAGTTTTCTCCAAACGTCACATTTTTTGTACCTTCACTATTGCCTTTCCATTCTTGGATTTAATAAATCTTGAATGAAAGTCCTACCAGTCTGTGAGCTGCGGCTCCAAGGGGGCTGTGTTAGAGACCCTCGCCCACAGCCCAGACTGTGGCAGTGCTAGTGCCGTGCAAATAATAAATTAATTTGCAACACCAAAGTGGTTTCAGTTACTACATCTTCATGAAACAACTATGAGCAATTTTTGGTTTTACCAAATTTCTTTTTAGATAAGTTTTATCTTAAACTTGCAAGGTGGGAAAACTTGCAGTATTTGCAAGTGCAGACTGAGATTTTGGTAGTTTTTCTTTTCTTTCCTTCATTGGCAGACCCCTCTGTACGAGACTGCAGTGTTTTGTAACTGGAAGCATCATGCACCAGTTTGAGATCTGTTACATCTCTTGAATTCTTTTCACAGGCTGCAGTTTAATAATGAAATTGTCCACGTTACTGAAGTAGTAAATTCCACAGGAGAAACTGTATTCTGGAAAATGCTGAGCACGCTCTTCTTTGCGAGATGCCGTAACAGTTATGTTTCCAAATAATTACACAGAGCCGTGTGTGAGAGTTGCTATACTCTGTCCCAAATGGCTGATGAACTCAGGTCTGTGAGCAGCAGACAGGGAAACGCGGCTTCGTTAGCAGCAAAGAGTGAGGGATTAGTCACAACTTGTGACAACGGGTGTTTGAACTGAAGTGTGCCGCTGTAAGTAGTAACCGTCTGTGCATTTTTACATGGAAAGATAGGAAAAATTGGCGGCACGTGTACTGTGGGCAATTCTGTGTCTGCTTTTGGTTGCTGATGGGTTTGGGAGACGGGAGGAGGAGGTGGGGTGCTTGCCTGCGGCGTTGCTATGTCTTTTATCTGAGAGTCAGAGGCTCGTAGGCTGGTTTTCTGCAGGCAACAGACTGAAAAAACATATTGTTTACTTCTGCGGAGTTTTTCGTATTCTCTTGGGGAAAAAAAAGGCTGGTTTATGCCATTAAGATGCTGGGACTGGGAGGATGCCTGGGTCAGTGAATCTAATCCCCTTACACTGCAGGCTGCTTCGTCGTGTAATCCCTTCCATAAACTAATCGAGTTTCCTCCTTGAAGGAGTTGGTTTTCTGTTGCACAAGCTCTGATGAGGAGGCAGCGTGAGGACAGCAAGGCTAGAAAGGCTGCAGACCCACTTTGGATTTCTGAATGCATTTGCTCTCGGTTTATATCTATTTGTTCATGCAAACAGGTGTTGATGAATTACTCGGTTCCTTAATCATATACTAAGAAATTTTCTAGGGAAATAATTAAAAGTAATTGGCCTCTAGTAAACTAATAGCCAGTTTTTATTTACTTGCTTATTTTTACCTGCCTATATCCTTTAATCGCTCCTTCCACCTCATATTTTTCTAAAGCCTTGAATGCCATGAAGTTGTAGTTGTGTGTGCTTAACCTCCTTCAACATATCTTTAATTCTCAGTCCTGATGTACGTGCTGTCCCCCCTCCCCCATGAGTTTACTGTTGTTTTGGTAATTTTACGTGCAAACATATTTAAATCCCTCTGACCTGAGTATCCTGAGCTGACTGAATTTTGCTTTACCTTGGTCTGGCAATTTCCATTTCCATTTTGTTATTCAGATTGCCATCTTTTAAGCTTTTGCTAAAACTGAAGAAAAGAAATTATTTTTAGGTCCATGCTTAGTTTTTCTACCCTAACTTTGTGAACAGAGGCACTTTTATTTTTCTTTGCTATCTATGGGGCTAAAGAGTGTTTTGTAGCAGGTTGGCTGTGGTTTCCTTTCCAAGGCACTGTTCAGATGGGCATCTGGGCAACTCCCACTTCATCCCTGCCCAGCTGGGATTTCCCGGACATTGCTTCTTCACAGCCAATTCCTTTTTTTCCTTGTAATTTTCCTCCTTGTGCTGTGTAGCCTTTCATGGGGTGGTTTCCCATTTTGTTAAGAGGTTTTCTCTGCAAGCTTTTTTCCTGCCTGGGATCAGAAAGGAATTTCTAGATACTATCTCTTTCCTTGTGGTAAAAGGCAACATTAAATGTCCTTGATGTTAAACTGTACCTCCTTGTCCCAGCTGTCTTTAGTAGCTTATATTGTCCAAAGATTTCTCTTTTGAGGATTAGAGCTGTAGTTACAAGTCTGCGGGGTTTATTCTTCCACTTTATTTAAACTCACTCAACTGCTGATTCTCTAACACCAGATTATTTCCAGCAGTCAGCTCTAGCATACACTCACCACCACTAACCCAAACTGATTTTAAAAGAACATTACGTTTTATTTCTTTCCCTGACAAAGTGGTACAAATACCTACACACCTTTTCCCACATTCCCCCTTCCTTACCTCTGCAAAGTCAGGCTGTTACACCAGGACCTGTAGGTGCATTTCTCTCTTTAAAAACTCTCCAGTTGTCTTTATCAAAATCTGACTTTGCAGATAAATAGATTTCCTTGTGTTGTCCCAAGGAGACTTTTCTCTACCTTCCTCAAAGTAATATTAACCCAGACAGTTTGTTTTACCCATGGTATCATCTTTTGCATCTCGCTACTCCATCACAACGCAGGCGTAGGACGCGGCGCTCTTCTTGGGGTGCTCTCTACCCCATTCTGCCCCGGGTCTAGCTACTGCTCTGCACTGTGCTGCGTTTCATCACCCTTGCCCCCTTCCAGGACTCTCTGCATTGCTTACGGGCAGGTTTGTTGTTTCTCCCTGGCCGTGTTTGGTGTCAGGCTGTGATTTGTACGTGCCTTCTGACAGCATCACTTAGCTGACTGCTGTTCTCAGCGGCATTCCTACTTCTTCCACGCACTTAATCCGTCTGCCATCAAATACTTTATTTGCTGTCTTGTCTACGTTTACTTCGTTTTCTTTCTCCTCCTACGCACAGTTGCAGAGATCTCTTGAGCTTCTCCTTACCTTCCCCCTTTTTCTTCTTAAAGCTGCCCGTCAGGGATGCGGCCTTGACCCCAGAGGGCAGCTGTCACCGGTCCTTGGGTGTACCAGCCCTTCTCCAAAAGCTGCTTCGTGACTTCCACAGATTTGCAGTGCGTGGCAGCACCTCTGAAATGACAGGACAGGGGCTTCTAACTCCAGGCTCATTTGTCCCAAACCATTGCTATGAAATTCTGCTTTCTATGGTGACATCTGTGACAGCATCCCCAAGCATTCAACGTCTGGTTGGTAGGGTATTTGTAAAGAGAGCTGAACCTTAAAAGGCAGTAAAAGGTACACTTGTACAAGCTTTATAAAAAATTAAACTATCATCTTTCATCAGCTCTTCCCAAAGCATGCTACTCTGTTTTGGCTGAATCTGTTCTGGCCTGCCCTCCCAGAGGAGTCTGGGTTCCTCGAGGGGCTGAACTCTGCCTCTGCAGCATGGTCGCTGCAGAAGCCCTGTTTGAGCATCCCTGGAGCCTTGTGGCCTGGGAGAGATGCCCACCATGAGTTTTGACCTTCTCGCTTGCACGTCCACCAGGTGTTTGAAGTTGATAGTGGGAATTTGCCCCATTACCCCAAACCGGTGGCAGCAGTCGATCTGCAAGTGCAGCCACAGGACGGAAAAGCAGGCAGCCTTCCCAGCTAGGCAGCGAGGATGAAGAGAAGTACGGGCCAGCAGGTAACATTGAGTGGTTTGGGGCATTAGTACATTTAGACCTTGATAGAAATTACCAGTTTTCCATGTATGTTTAGCAGCCAGTGATGCTGTGCCAGTAAGCCTATGCCCAGGATGGTCCCATTTCTATCTTTTTGGTCCCAGCTTCAATTAAAGCTCTGCTTTAAAATAAGGAGATGCTTTTGGCTCATGCCTGCCTCACCAGAATAGGCGATTCTGAGGATAAAAACAAGGATTCTGCATGCAGCAATTCAGACGGCACCAAGTCTGTAAAGGGCAAACTAGGAGGTGGTGTGAACACATTGCTTTTCCTCTGGTTTATGAAACAAATCTAAAAAGTTCTGCTCAAGGAGAATTCTTCACTGAAGTCACAGAAATGGCACAGAATATCACGTTCTTCCATTATATTATACTTCCTTATTTTTTTTCCACAACCACCCTCGAAAATTTGAGCAGTCCTGATATTGCAGGATTGGGGTCCCAGCAAAATGAAGTACAGATACTACCACTCTTTCCTACACATCCCTGCCTCCCAGTGTTACTAAGAAGTCATTAATATATTTTAATTTTAATGAACCAGCCTAGCGTGCTTATAGGAAAACCAGCTGGTTTTGTTTTCTCTCTATAGACCTGAACAAATTCATGAATAAAGATTTGCAAAGAGTTTTAGAACTTGAAACTAGAAATATATCCCATCTCTCCAATTCCTTGATCTAATAATGTATTTAAAAAATGAGATTTTTGCAAGAATAATACATGATATTACCGCCTTCGCTTCCAGCCTCAATGATGCTACGATTCTGTGACTTTATGCTACCGTAAGCACCTACAATTAAGTCTAGCTCCAGTGTTTCCAAAAGAGGCACGATCCTAGTAAAATCCCTGCTGCTTTGGGTATGGTATTTTGCCTTTTATTGAAATACTGTTCTCATTGAAAATGTTAATTTACTTGATTGTTGCAAAGAACGTTGTTGTTCTGCAGCAAGAGGAACCTTTTCCTTTATAAGGAAGCCATAGCAACAAGAAGGATTGACTCCTAAATTCAGAAGAAAAAGATCCTGTTATTTTAGGGTAGCCAGAAAAAATAACTTTTGCCATCATTGTACAATGCATTTGAAGCAAAGCTGATAATTGTATATGAGAAGCAGGATGTAATTTCTCAGAACATAAAGATTTGGAAGGAATTAAAGACCACTAAATCAAAGTATTATAAAACTTATAAAACAGTCATTAAAACACAAAATTGAGGAATTCTTGGTAATTCTTCGTTTTTTCTGAGTCTCTTGTTTTAATACCATTTCTTTTTGTCCTGCTAAAATTATGTTTGCTCTATGCAGGAGTACAACCTTATTTCATAGAGGACGTCTTTTTTTCTCCCGACAGCTGGAAACGCGGTGTTGTATTGCATTTCCCTTTTCCCTGGCTTTAAGCCCAAGCAGTGCTCCTTGGCTGGGGATGGCCCCCACGAGCCCAGCAGTGCTGCCCTACCTGCAGTAGGCTCTACCCAGGCAGGCTCTCGCAGGTTCCCCACGCAATGAGATGTCAGCCAGGACCTTCACTGTGCCTCTCACCTAAGCAAGCAGCATCGGTGTCTTAAGCAGATTGAGTCAAAACCCACAAATACATCGCTGTAGCTATTGCTCAGTTTCCTAATCCATGCCAGTGTAGCAAAGTCCATGGATTTTTAAGAATTGGACATTGCTGAAATCAATTTAGTTCATCAGTCTTCACTGCACAATCATCGTTTCTGTAGCTTTGTGTAGTTTTGCTTTATATCTGTTAAACATGCTGGGAAAAACCCCTGTTTGCGCCGCAGTCGGTTAAGCAGGAACCTTCATCTGAAGCACAACGCAGAGAATCCTCCACCATCATTTATGTCCTTCACCGACTTTGTGTCAGGCTCGCTGGAAGCAGCCAGCTCCTGCTGTCCTGCAGCCCAGCACCCGAGCGCCGCAGCAGGGTATGCAAACTGCACGTCCCCTGGGATGCTCCCAGCTGGAGAGCACCCTCACCTCCACCTTTCCTTTCCTGCTGCCCCAGTTGGCATGGTGGGAACTGGTGAGGGACGTCTGGGGACTGACTGACTGACCGACCCATCTGTCCACAGTTCTCCGTCTTTCCACTGCCGCATACGTAAACTACCCCTGTACGGGGGTAGGAAACCTCGATACTAGACTTGAAATACTTTTTATGTTAAAGACTACTCAAGATGTCAACAACTTTCATGGATTTTAAATCTCAAATGAAATCGTAAAGTTGGAATAATACAGTTCAAATCCATTTTATTTAAAAAATGTGATTTGAATTTATCAGCAACGATGATGTATTTGTCAAGATGTCAAATAAATATTTGTAAGATTGGAAACATTCATCTGTATTAGCAGAATTCTTAGCATCAGTAATTTGGTATCAAAACTTCATAACTTTTTGTTTGGGAAAATATTTGTCTGTTATTTCACTTGGAATCATTTTTGCATCATATTAACCTGAAAAGTAATTATAGGGGGAAAAATGCAAAATCGGACGAGTGGAGAGTGTGTTCAGCTATTACCTGCACATCCATTGTTATCAACTCGCTCACATTTTTTTTCGTTAGTTTCTTGTTATAGTCAAGATACGGTCAATGATCTTTTGAGCTTGGTAATTTTGTTAAATCTTTTTTATTAAGAGTATTGAATTGCTACATTGAGATGGTAGCTTGCTTCTGTGCAAGATTGATTGGGAATGGTATTTCATTTTGCATAGCACTATTCAACGCTAATAAAAAGGCACAGAATAATGAATTTTGAAGCAAAATTATAATGAAAAGCCACAGGTGGTTGTTTCATTAGACTGAATGCTGAAGAATTGTGCTCTTAACTTTTTCTATTGTTTGTATTGGTTGCCCCAGGTGAAGTAAACATCTTCAAAATGTGTTTGATGTTTCTGAGAAATATTTTCTTATGGAAAGACTTCAATAATTAAAAAGATGTGCATTTTTAAAAGTTCACTAAAGCACAAAACTATTACTTTAAAACATTCTTTGTTCAAAATTGTTACCTTGACTTATATTCATCATAGGAAATTACTTCAATAAAATGAGCAAAACCCCCTTTTTCTAGCCAGGTTTCAGTAATTCCCAGGAGAAGTGTTTCTGAGCTTGAGAACTCTAAGGGTGGCTTTGCCAAGGTGGCAGGCAAAAACGTTTGCATATTCGGAGCGTGGTGGTCCCGATGTTGTATGTTGGTGACACATGAATAACGTAGCTGGGAAAAGAAAGACACTGATGTATAGGTCATAGGCACAGAAATCTGAGTGACTGCGTGTTTGTCACAGGCCTGTGATGGCCAGCCCGATCTTTGAATAAAATTGCCGTGTCTGTTGCATGACTGTTTGCTGTCTCATTCTGTATTTGTCTTCCATGTGTGATTAACTCCCAAATGTTCTCTTCTTTTTTTTTTTCCTTTTCCCTTTTTGTAGAAATTATTGAGCCTACTACCTCTAGTCCTGTCTCAAGCCCAGGTCAGTATCCACATACATTCATGAAGTATGTTTGGGTACTTTTTCTCAGGGACTCATAACTGATGCATTGCCATATCAATAACTGGAATTGATTACGGGCAGCTTTGTTGTGGTAGTGCTGGACTGTCTCCTTCCTGTCTTTGTGCATTCATTGGTTTGTCTTCCCTCCAGGCTTCATATGTTGTCCTCTTCTTAAATTTCCCCTGTTGAGAAAAACCCTCCCTGCATCTCTGTTTTTCTCCCATTCATTCTCTGCCCCAGGGCGATGCAGTGGATGTGCACAGGGCAGTGTAGCTGTGCAGTGTAATTACTGTGATTTCTCTTTGTGATAACCTGACTCTTGTGTTGCTGTAAACATGGACACTGGTTTGAGGCTTACAGATTTCTTGCTGTCTCATCACTGAATGACTCGTAGGATGGATCTAAGACCCCGTTGTGAGGTTCTCCTCATTTTAGGTGCCAGAAAGTGTTCCCGGAGAGTGGAAAAGCCTGCCCTTGTGCTTGGCAGGCAGCAGGAGGTCCTGACCACTCGTGGTGACTCCCCGTTTTCTCAGGGGTTTCCCATTGCTGCTCCCCAGCAGGACACCCTCAGTGGAGCTGGTCAGCCCAGAGCTTGTTAAAAGGTGGCTTCAGGTCAGCCTGTAACAATATTCCGAGCCACTTCCCAGAGGGTTTGGAAGGGATAGGTCATGAGTCTCATGTACCATGCTCTAGCTGCCATTGCTCTGTGTTAAACACCTTCTCCGGGATGCAGTTACAGTGTCAGACTGTTGAAATTATTTCCATGTTGAAATTATTGAAATTGAAATTATTTCCATGTGCATAATGTGGTAAGATGTGCACTGCTCAGGTCTCCTCCAAGGAGGACTCTGGGAAGCGTTCTCAGGATCATCTGGGAGACAAACACAAGTAGAATTTTCTTCTGGCAAAGCCTACACAGGAAGTATACTTTTATTTCCAAATTAAGATAAAAGATTAGAAAGGCTGCACCAGAAAGCCGTAGCGATCGAGGTAATCTACTCCCCAGTTAAAATGCAGGTTAAACAGAGATTTACAAAAGAAAAACAAGGCAGCAAACTGATCCACCCACCTTAAAACTTACAGGAGCAGAAAGACAAGTGTATAAATCTTCGGTGCTTTTAATTAAAAGGCTTAGGAAGGGCAATCTCCGGTGTCCTCTGCGGAGATGCTCGCTGTGCACAGGCGCTGCCTGTCTGCCTTCCTGCCTGCCCTTCTTCAGCAGGGAGTTTTCCAAAGCACTCTGTCTTTTTTACATGCAGAGGATCTACTGCGTCTGTAGTGCAAAGCCATTCACGAAAGCAACTGAGCAATTTATGCATCACCACTGTTCATCACAAAACACAGCAGCAGAAGGAGTAGGAGGGGAGGGATGGACTTATCCTGCAAAAAGCTGATAGTGCTTGTAATAAAAGTTCCTATCCTTGTGATTTTTCACAGTTGCTTTGGACTACCAAGCAGTTGTAAATAAGCTAAGAAATTTTTTTTATAGCTAACAGAAGCCAGGAAGAAGAAAGGAGTTGCAGATGATACGGCAATCGTGTAAAGTAGTGATAGGAGAACCTCAGTCTGTGTGTCGTTTAATGCTGGGTTTTGTAATTGGTTGAAAAGTCCCCTTAGCCTGATACTATTCCAAGCTCTGTTCAGGGAATGATGGTTTATGATGTATGGTTATGGTTGGAATTGACTCTAGTAACATTTTGGGTTTTAATCTCCATAGGTAAGCACTACAATACAGAAGCAGAGTCTTTTCTCACTTTAAAAAAATGATGTTCAAGTAATACAGCTTTGAGATGTGTTTGAATCCTTACTGTCTGCAGAAATTTATGATGAATGAGCAAAATTATACATATTGGGGGGGGGGGGGAGAAGGATGGAGATGGGGCAATGGAAAAGAATATCATCCTTTTATAACAATCCCTGCCTTAATTCTGAGAGCACAGTGTTAAATAGAGAGGTATTTTTCCAAAGTACAGTATGATATTGAGAACATGAAAGCCTTTGAACACAACAGAGGAAAAATTTAGAAGAAGCTAAAGTTGCAATACATATGAAACTACATGAGCTAATCCAACTTTAAATGACTGAGGAAAGGACTCTGAGGTCAGTTTGCAGATGAAAAACAACATCTGTTCCCCTGAAAGACAACAGGAAGGGTTTTTTTTAAAAAAAGAAAAGCTCTCGAAATGGATTAAAATTTAGGATTGAGTCATTCCTCCTGGAAACAGGCACTGGTATCAGCAGTGGCATTGCTATTGAAATGTTCTGTTTGCCTTACATAATTAAATAAAGCTGTGATAGTCCCTTTACTTTTCTAATTTTAGTCTGGTAAATAGCTAGATAATACCATCACTGTTGCTACGAAGTTATACAGCTGCAGAGGCAATGAAAAAGTTTCCAGAGTGTCAAAAACTGAGTCCCTCATGTGCTGCAGCATCAGCAGAAAAGACAGTAGGTTGGGGTGGGAGATCATGGCAAAAAAAACAGGTTTATTTGTCTGTAGCTGCTTATGACACGACAGTAAGATTTGTGACTTTGTTAAAGTCAGCCCAGGAAGCGTTAGCCAGCAGCACCCATTGGATCTCTGTCCTTCTACCCTGCTTTCCCTCATGTGGAATACAAAACACGGATAATCCTGTAGAAACTCATTTTCCTCGTGTCTTGCATCAGTCAGAATACAGAGCATCAGCCTCCTTCTTACTTAATCTAGGCTTTGCAGCTAGTTGGTTAATTGTCACTGTTGTTTAAAAGTTCACTTCTTTGCAGCTTCAATGGATGTTTTTCCTGGAGAAGGTTTTGCTGCTGGAAGGACACAGATCCTTCTCCAGTGTTTCAATATTGAGCCAAAGGTTATGAAAAAACCCCAAACTGAGTCAATATTTAACTGCAGATAGATGAGGGAGAATTGCAGGCCAAGGATCTCCCATAAATCAAGGTAAGTGACTGATGGGATATTCAACATTATCATCACTAGTAGAGTTTTCCAGGATCTTTCTTAAAGCCCAAACTAGGAAGTTACTTTTTGTAGAAAGTGAAGAATCTGTAGTAATCCTGAAGATCTTGAAACCACTTTCTGTTGAGATTTTAGTACAACTCTGAATACACAGTAATTATCCTATTCTCAAAACATCTTTGAAAATTCTTTTCATTATTACTAGTGTATATGAGTATATGTGTATGTATTTTTGTATATGGAAGGAGTAGTGAAAAGGAAAAGGTCACGGACATCTTAAGATGCTTAAGCCTGGAATTGCTACTCCCTCCGACTCCCACAGGTCACCTTTCTTATCAGCCATCTATTTTCTCGGTGTTGCTTAAGCACTAGTTAGCCAAAGAATACTATTAATAACTCCTGTCTAAACAGGTGAAGTACTGCACTGATGGTGAGGTTCCAACGTTTTCTACTCCTCTTACAGCGTGCAAACTCTGTCAGCGTTGAAATTGGTACATACAAAAGACCTTTCATCTCACCAATTTTTCTTCTCATATTCAGTATAATTAATCAACTGGTTTGACCTTCTACTGTTAAAAATTATTTATAAGATGCATGTGTAAAATTTCAGCACAGAAGTTTTGTGATGTTTTCTAGATGTTCATAAGCCACGTGACAACATCCCCAAAATGTCTTTCAATGATTATGTATAAAAGACATTTTGATTTAAAAAAAGAGATCCTTAAGGATTCCTTACAGTTCTAAACAATAGGAGACAAACCATTTAAAACATTTATAAGTAATGCAAAACCGACACTGTGTTTGAGAGCCATAGTGATATACTTGTGCATTCCTCTGCTGGAGCCTCTTTTTACATTTGGGGGTTTTCTTGCTCAATTTTAAGCAACAATGCTTAAAGCATGTAGAATTAGCTGAAAAAGTTAAAAAATTGGGACCACAGTTGGCATCTATTTTGTCAGCCACTGCCAAGAGCTGTAGTTACTTAAAAATCTTTCATCCTTTCGTGTAATTAGTTCACAGGTGGTGTCCTGAAAAGCCTTTGAAGATGCTGCTGAATTCTTAACACTGACTAAACAAGTAACAGTGACAGGTCAGAGAGAATAATTGAGGAGTCTTCTTTAATTAATGATTTCACATGTTATGAGGCACTTTTATAAAAATTGGAGTTGGTGAGAGAAGGACTTTAACTTATTTAATTTTCTCAGGAACAAAGGCATATCTTTAAATGAGCACTCTGGGCAGGTTGGACAGCTCCTTGAACTTCAGTTACTTCTCCCTAATCTGCCTTACTGCATATTTAATATATTTAATATGCCAGAATACCAAATAATACCTAATTTCAAGCAGGCTCTATTTGTTTCATAGGAAACATGTCACACATACAGACATTTTTTTTCTTCTTATGCAGTTGCAGTTGCCATTTTAATCAATAAATGTTTTGCATAAGGAAAATCTCTAGGGTTGGACTCTGAATCTCAAAATTTATGGCATTCTTTCTTGCCATTAATTTTGTCTTTATGTGATGAAAGCACCACGTACCTCAGGCTAGAGATGTTTGCACGTGGGCAAGAGACACGTTGGTACAGCAAAATCTGGAGCAGAGATGAACCCTGAGGCACAAGCGGATGACTGGCCAGCCTTGAGAAACAGCCGGTCATTCACCAGCCAACACCCAAACTGTTTTCTTTCTTTTCCCAGTTTGTGGAATTTCTTCCAAAAAACTAAACAAGTATGAAAAGATGATCAAGATCTAGGATAACAGAGGCTGGATCATTGCAAGTTTAGTGTCTAAACCACGTTAGAAGCAGAACTCTGTTTGTTAAAAGAGCTTTTGACTCTGAGTGGCTACTTCACTGCCTCCCAAATAATCCCACCCTGGGAAGGAAGGCAGGGTCTCCCAGACCGCCCTCCATCTCCTTCCTCTGATGGGTGAATCACCCTCCAACACCCAGTAGAAGAACACCATAGGTTCTTTTGTCCCAGTTAACAGATATGAGAGCATATATAAGGTTACCAAGACTTACTATGAGTAGGTTGGCATCAAACAGGTAAACAGTCGCTAAAGAAAAAAAGATCAATATATTAATCTTATTTGTTAATTATTTTAAACCTTTATGATCATAACATATTCTAGACATTTCTGTTGCGTTTCAGAACTCTAGGTAGATGTGAAATTCCAGCATAGTTCTCTCTGCCAGAAAAAATTAGTTTACATATTCACCCAGCATTATCCATCTACACCCTTAATGCAGTGTGTAACATGGTACTGTAGGAACACGCAGCAGAGCAAGGCAGGTTCTTAAACCAGGAACACTTAGAACTATATACCAGCTGCACTATGGGAAATAACTGCCTTTAAAGTATTATATTCATCTGCTGTTACAAACAAGTGAACTTTACGTTTCTAAATCCTTCTGTGAAAGCTGCATCCTCAAAGTAAAATCTGTGGAATTAGGTAAATGTTTTTGTTTAAGTAAAATGCACGTTTCAACTCACAGTGTGTGCTCAGTGACATTCTGCAATATTTAAAGACTGCATCATTTCAGAAGACTGCTTGAACACAGTAAATCATAAGTATATTATTCACTGCTTGCTGAATAGATGCATCATTTAATATCAAAAGAGCTACTTTCTATCAGCTGAAAAATAGGATTAGAAATAGGTCAATTTTAGTCCATTGATTCCTACTCTCTAAACCAGTATGCAAACTGCAAGAATATTTTTTCTGATACTGTGTTGCCTACATGCCTTCTGTCACGGGGGATTTCAGTCAGTATTAATGAGTTTTTCCACAAATATGAGAAGCCCACTTAAGAGGAGAAGCTGCTCTGACACTCACCGATTTGTTTAACCAACAAAATCCAGGGTTTCCCACAGAAACGAGAATGCCTGAAGATTTCAGAATACAATACATTGAACAGTTTGCTGAAATTTCACATTTTAACCAAGAAGTGCTCTTGAGAAATGCCAGGAGTGCCGTGCAGGGACATCTGTGAAAATTCCTGTAGTCTGTGGAAAGGGTAGAGGGTGTGGAAGGTGGACAGCGATGTTGCCGCTTCAATGCTGACCCTTTCTCCTCTCCAAGTGTTTCTGATGCCGAGTGACAAGCCGCACCTTGCAGGCTTCTTTGGCAGTCTGAGCCCAAGGCTTCTCCGTGTTTCTGGGGGACGCTTGCTGCTGTATGTGATTCCTCGGCTCCAAGGGATCTGTGTCATTGGTGTCGGTGGTTTATTGTTACACAGATTCATTTATGTTACTGTAAATGGCATCAACACTTGCCGTATGGAAGCATATGCTGTGTAGGAACTACCGCAGGGGAACCAGCACACCCCTGAGACATGGGGAAAGCTCTTCTCAGCAGAGCACTAACTTCCCCAGTTAATGGGACGTTAGAAGACAGATATTGTTCGTTATAGCTCTGGCATCTGTTTATTAACTCTTAATACAGATAAAACATGCACGGCCATCTCAGTCCGCATCCTCAAGACGTCTCCCCATCTCAGTCACACGGTGGTACCCGATGCCGAACGGTGGTGGGGGAACTCTGGCAGGGATGGACTCCCGGGGACGGTGCGGAGGCACACGGCTGGAAATGTCTGCTCTGAAGGCAGGCTGGGGGTAGTGAACCATATATCTAAATTTTATTCTTCGACTACAGACGTGATTTAGACCTACACTCCCAAAGTAAGCCAGGAAATGAGATGCTTGCATATCTAGCTTGTAACACAATAAGTGTGACTCTGTTCAGGCTAATCTGAACTGCGACCAAAGCCGTGTCTTATTGTGGTCTTGCAGCAGTGTAGCGTGTCGTGTGTGCAGGCAGCAGTGCCAGTCTGCAGTCCTGCACCAGCTCTGAAAGGGCAAGAAAAATGCCCAGTGCAAATCTTCCAGCCTGCAACACTGCAAGACATGGTAAAGCTGCTCTGAAAGACCGCGCATATAAGGACATGTTCTGATTGAGAAAAGAGAAGCAGGAGATTCCAGAATGTGATTCATTAGCAGAAAGAGAGCAGTCTTTGTTTTTATTTATCACATAAGGGTATGTTTTATGTGAAGGTTTGATCAGCCAGAATTGGCTGACTACAGTAATTCTTACAGGAATAAATATGCATATATCCATCTAGATGAGATGTGTAGCCATGTGCAGAAATTTAAAATGTATATATAACTATGTATCTATAACTTCAGGGAGGGTCCCAACTCTGTGCAGAATATAAAAGAGTCTACAGCTACAGCTGGTGGGAAAGGATCTGACAAACTTGGGTTGTTAAGGGAGGGAAGGCTCGGGGGAATAGGGGACTTGTCAGAAAATGCCTATTTGAAATCTCCATGAATATGTCAGTTTTAAAGAAATTCAAATAAAAGCCTGTTGAGTTTTGAGTGGAAAAAACATACTGGCTTCTTTCCAGGCTACCCGTCTCATTCCAGGCAACACTTCTTTTCTTGTCTTTTCACTGTCTGAATTTCTCACCAAATGGAAATTTCAGTTTCTTGCCAGCTGCATCTAGAGTATCTATGCAACATGGACATTTTGATGCAGTTGCCAGTAATATCTCCAGCTAGGGAGGAAAACTGACATCCAGAGATAATACTGGATCAGCTATTTCCTTATTCTGAACTTAATGTTTAAAGGCATATCTTTTCAGCTTTATCTTTTCCTTATTATATACCAGTCGCAAGGCCCAGTCTACCAAACTGGTCTTTAAACTGGTTTTGGTCCTTCTTGAAGCTTTACAGATAAGCTCTTACGCATGCCATCAGGTAACCCAAGAAAGACTGTATGATGTGGTTTTCTTCCAATAGTCTCTTCGGTGTTAAAGGAAATAGAACAAAAATTTGTAGGGAAAAGTATGATAGTTGGGCCAAGCCCATGTCTTTCAAAGAGTGTGGCCATAAAAGGTTTACGCAGCAGCTCTGAACGATTAAACAAACATTGTTTTATCACAAGTTGTCACTGCTCCCAGGAGCGATGCTGTCTTGGTTTTAGCCTGCTTTTGTGCAGGGCTCTACAACTACTGGAGACAGACCTTCCTCAGAATAGGAGAAGCTTTTGCACGCACAAATACAGCAGTGAGGGCAGTGCAGCAGTCCCTGAACATTAAGGGGGGCTTCAGTGGTCTGAGCAGACAGGTCTTTCGCTTCTGGAGTTGAGAGTGACGAATAGAAAAAATGGTTTGCTCAGAGCTGGACCAGAGCTCAGAGTCTAGCCTATAGACTTTATATTATAGACTCAAGCCCCTTGCACAGTGTCCTGCTACACCATGACCTCTGTCTTCTTCCAGGCCCAGCTGCTAATGAGAATTTGTGACCCGAATACCAAAATTCAAAAGCAAACAATCACTTGTCAAGGATATAGGGCAATCGTTGGTGTGAGCATGGCAGGACCAGAAGTTTGTATCTCTAAACAGCAAGTCTTTATATGAACCTCACATCTATTTAGGACACACTATATAGGTGGAAGGAAACACGTTAAGAGCTCAGGCCCAATTTACTGTATGCTACTCCATTAATCCAGTAAGGCTTACAAGGAAGATTCACTTTGTAGTTGTTCCTGTGCTTTGGCACCTGTTCCTGTACATGATTTTCATTAAGTCCAGATTTTAACTGAGCCTCTGAGTTTTACAGTGCCACAAAAAACTGTGGAGCCATCTGGTTAAAGTTTTATAGATTGTTTTCATTAAGATGAAAGTTTTGCAAAATATTTTACCGTTTTTCAGCTGCTGAGTCAGACATTTCCATAAGAAAAAGCTGTTGGCATTAGGCAGCAGAAGTCTAACCCAATGGATGAGTGGCAGCTTGCTGCCTCCCACCCACCCGCCTCCATATTGTACCACACTGGGATCAGTGACGTCGGGTGATGCCGGGATATTCAGTGATGCCTGTCACTCCAAACACCGAGACAAAATGATTGACCTTGACATCTTTTGTACGTCTGTCTTCTCATTTTCGAGATACACGTCTCAGCTTGCATTTCTCTCTCAATCGTATTCCACAATGGCAGGGATGCATCTCTTTGACTTTGAAAAAAAAATTGATAGAACTTATCCTTCTTAATATCTCTGATTGCAACAGAAATGATTGCCTGCCATTCAGCCTCCTTATTCAACAAGCACAGTATATAAAACCACACTGAATGAGTTTTCTGCCAAACTGAGGCAATTCAGAGAACAACTCGGTTTTGAAAGCTGAAGAGCATGTTCACTTGAATGAACGGGGTATGGATTTTATAATAGGAAAAGAGCAAGTAATTTGAATACTCTGCAGTAAATTGTCAAAGCAAAGCACTCTGGTTATAGAGACATTTCAGGATGTTGTTTGTAAGGTTTCCATACCTACAGTCTCCTATGTCCTCCCCTCCTGCAATGTACAGTCCCATTTAGTGTTTCATTTTAAACAAAGAAGGAGCTGCATTTTACAAAGAGGTAGAAATCCTACCCGGTTAAATGTAGATTATCACTATTGAGCTCTCATTCAGTTATTCGGAAAGTTCCTTTTGTAGAAACTTGAAGTATTTCAGTAGTTAAGGGGTTATACACAGTACAAACTAGGAAAAAATTTAACTGGTTTTGGAGCAAAATGTATCTTTCTCCCACGTGTTTCAAAGACTATCAGAGGCAGTTTTAAAGGCATCCAAGTCCATCTCTGTCTTCCCAAAAGCTCAGCTCTTCAGATAGGCATGACGTAGGATATATATTCAAAACAAAGTATCTTTCATTCCCAAAGAGGTTAGAAAAAGGGCAAGGTGAAAAAGGTTTCATCACTGACTGCCAAACTTTACCTACTACCTACCCGGAGGGGAATATATATATATCATTGCCCCTTCTGTTACTATTTTTTTAAGACTATGACATCCATAACTACACTTTGAAAGTTGCTAACATTCCTGCCAAGTGCCACGTACTGTTTTCTGTCTTGTCTTTCTAAATCCTGATTTTGAGCCAAAATCAATGGCAGAAAGAAATTGCCCATTGCCTGACTGGGAAATGTTTCTGACAGTCTGTGTGTGCTGCTTTCTCATGAACAGAGGGACACACACGATGTCAAGTTTATCTGATTGCAACCCATGAATACAGCGCTATGCTAAGAACAGCTGAGCCGCAGCTCACCTGCAAGGTGATCACTGAGAATATGAAAGAACTTTTTTTTGGTGCTTTTTGTTCTGTGGTTCAAAGTGCTTTTTAATGGTGAGTGTAGTGTATTTCTACTGAAGAGACCAAATTCCTGACTTCACAAGGGTGATGAGAAAGGGGGTGGAAAGTAACACGCAGAAGAGACTTTCTGCAGCTGTCCTCAGCCACCCGATGGCTCGGCAACTGGTGACAGGGTCAGTACGGCATTGCAGTCAAGGGGCCCTTCGCAGCATGAACTCACACAGCAGTGCTTGAGCATCGTCCCTGAATGGTCTCTCTAACATTCTTGCTTAGAAAATACATCTGTTGAAGTTAACTCATTTTTCACCAGCACGTTTCCTCCCATCAGTATCCGTGGTCCTCCCCAGGCAAGGGATGGGGAGGGCACGGTGACGCTGGGCATCTGCACAGCAGAAGGTGTTCAAAAGGTGCAGGTAGTGGGAGAGCTGTGCCAAGGATAATGCACTCCACGCACTCATCCCCTACCATTAATCAGCATTAATTGGGAAGGGACCTCCCACAGAGGCACCAACACTTGTGGTTTTGGGGGTTTTTTTGCTACTCCACCAAAATAGTGTACTAATTGATAGAGATTTCCAAAGCCATGAATCTTACCAGGAGTTTCATGCCTAAAGCTCCCAGTTAGCTTTGAAAAATCTCAACTGTTGGGTTTTTGGGTTTTTTCTCTTTTGCGTAATACCATATGCAAAGCTGAGCCATAATGTCTCCAAAATCCTCCGGATTAAGCTGAAAAGTGGGCGGGGAAGGCTGGTGCATGAAAAGCCTCCTGATGCAAAATCCTCCACCAGCAGTAAAAGCTGCAGAGGAGCAGCAGCATCAGCCAGGGAGGTTGGGGATCTCTGCAATGGGGCCCCCACCAACCCCCCAGTTTGGGGAGCCCCAGCAGAAAGCCAACCCAAAGCCTCTCCGGAGGTGAGGGGTTTCATTCCCCCTCACACATGCAGGAGGTAGCTGCAAAAGCTCAGAGGCGTCCCAACAGCCACACCAGCTCCTGCTGCAGTCCTTCATCAGAAAAGCCCCAAATAATTCATCATAGGGAACAGCGAATAAAGATAAATTGGATGGCATATTCTAACACGATACCCTTGGTTAAAGGGTGGAAATCTAAAAGTACTTTGGGAAAAAGAAAATCCGCACATTAATGAAGAGTCACAAGTACTCAATTAGATTATACGCGCTTTCTGTATATTCTGTGGATGGACTTTACATGATGTTTGTTAAGTTCTCTTAGCTCACAAATGGTGAAACCCAGAATTAAAGCAACAGCTTTAAAGCAACAGCTTGTGTCCCTGCACAAGCAAGAGGCCCTCCGCCTCAAAGGATTAAGCCTTGCCACAGATAGAGGAGGATGTACATGAAATTCATATGCTTGCATCATTGTTGTATAACATGCACATGCAGAAGACCTATTTAAATTCGTTGAAATGAGGACTCCATAGCTAGTCACACAGAAAGGAGTGTAAGAGCTATACAGTCACAAAAAGCCAATTAAAATAAACCATCCTTTCTAGAGTCAGTCAACAGATTTACACAGTTTATAAGCTTCTCTTTACTGTCTCCTAGAATCAACATCCTGCGAGTAAGGATAACTGTAGGCACAGAAAAGGTACTTGGGTAGCTGAGTAAGAATAGCTAAAGGTGTCACTGGTACACGAAAAAGGAAGTAGTCAGTCATTGGAAGGAAAAAATCTGTTTTGCTAAGTGCTGCTGGGAAAAGGGTTTGTTAGAAAGTTAAGCATATGTTAATGACAAAAGGAAGAAATTGTATTTTTATAATTTGCATGACAGACTTGTTCATAGGAAGCACAGTCTGTTTCACAGAGCTGCACGTACTGCGCAACAGCCAAATTATCTTAATGGGGGGCAAAGTGACAGAGGAGATTGATGCCTTCCCCTTGAGTCATTCTCTGATAAAGACACATCGCTTAGCTGCACGATGACAAACTATATGTTCAAAGTGACAAATCATTTAATTAAAATTTACAAGCGGTTAAATACTGTTTGACCCAAATGGAGGCAGTTATCATGAATCAATTTTGGAGGAGGAACTCGACTTTTTAGCAAATCGATAGCTCACAGCTACAGTACCTGGACACTCTCTGCATTTCTTATGTGTGTAGAGCCCTTTTGCTGGCTGCTGTAGAGTCTGGTTCAGAAAAGATCTCAATCAACTTGCAAAGTAGTAACAATTTTACTTAGGCAGTGTTTGAACACTCTCAAGTTTCATGAATAGTTAATGTCACGTCAAGTGTTCGGGAAAAATGCTCTTGTATCTTAAGAGCAAATAGCTCAGATTTTGATGAGTTATGTTTTTTCATTGCATATACAGGCCGGTGGAAATTGCAATCATCTTTCATGAAAAGGCTCAGCAGTTTTTATTATAGAAAAGTAAGGGTGGCCATTGCATTTACTAACTAATGTAGTAAATGTAAAATTGCCAGGGTAACACGCTTTTTTATTTATGCTGCTGAGCACATAATGTGCTGGTAGTTTCATAAAAATATATATTGGAGGAATTTCACATGCCAGCAAGCTGTAGATCTCTTTTATATATATGACTTATCCAGTGTCCTTCTATTTAAGACGTACCCCATTAC
This sequence comes from Astur gentilis, assembly GCF_929443795.1. NCBI lineage: Eukaryota > Metazoa > Chordata > Aves > Accipitriformes > Accipitridae > Astur > Astur gentilis. The sequence goes on from NC_064887.1 coordinate 1,278,225, forward strand.
AAAGAACAAGATTAAGCAGTATTGACATACAAGGCAAACTCAAGAGATAATGCCGGTCTAGTCAGTTATAATTCAAGGTGGCACTATACTTTAACTCTTCTGGAATTTGTAAACAGTTCGACTTTGTTACTTATTCCATCCATCACCTTATTACAATAAAAGCACTATTGATGATTAATTGATTGGCTATTAGTGCGGTTCAGCAGTAGAATTCCATGGATTATGGCTTTTTTAATACACCAATAAAAAGAGAGCAATATATACACTATGCAGAAATATGACCAAGAGAAACCCCAAAGAAGTGCTTAAGAAAATCAGCAGAATAGCTGAATAAAAACCTCATCTTTAGAAATCATCTGACGACCACCTCCATGGAAGATTTGTTTAAAGGTTGTCAGCTCCTCCATAGAAAAAGTTCCTTTCTCATACACAGTCACCAAAAAAAGGCAAGAAATCATGTACTAACCTGCTTAACTCTATATCCTTTGTCAAGATCAGAAGAATGATGTTGAAACTGTCCAGAAACTGTAAAGTTCAGTGTAAAAAAATTATCATTCACAATGCTATATGACATTGCCTCAATGTAGCAGAACCAACAAAATCTTCATGATATATGAGAACTATCAAAGGTTGCCACTGAATACATAGATTTAATATGCTGCTTAATTCAAGAGCTTATTTACAATGTCACACTTCATTTTGAGGAAAATTATTCTGACAACCGATCATTTAAAATATAGAAAAAATGTTTTACAAAAGGTCAGAAGTACAAATATTTTACATATTAACTACTAATAAATTCATTTTCCCTAAAAGTTAGAAGGATCAGCAAATGTCTTCAAAGGTATTTACAGTATTTCAGCACAAGACCCAACCTCTAATTACCAATGTAAGTTGTAAATAATTGTCGAGCATGCAGATGAGCCAAAAATTCTATCAAATTAAAGTAATTAGCTCCCAAGTCAAATTTTTCTGTCACATTAAAATGCTTTTCCTTTTCTCAAATGTGACACTTACAAATGAGGGCAACATTGTCAGAGAAGCAGTTATTGTAGGCTGCCAAAATTATGTGCATAAGTACCCCACAGCACACGCCACGCATATTACTTTCTAAACAACCTGTGTTTCTCAGCATTTGACTTCATAACGCCATAGTTTTGCTACAGCATCACACTTCTGAATTGGGCGACATACTACAACAGAGGGGTGGGGGAACGGGAATGGGCAGCTGGCTTGCTTGTCCCAGTGCTTTCTTTAGCACTTCCATGGTCTTATTCTCAATGTCCTCTTAACCAAAGCTCTGTTTACCATGTCCAGTGGAAGATCATGACCCATCCTCCTCTGTTTAATTTTGGACTTCCATGCAGAACCCAGCATCAGCCTGTTCTAGACTTGACGTCTTTATCCTTTGTATATTCTTTTTTATTTAATTTTAAGCTAAACAAGTGATGATTGTTTTTGTTGGTTGCTGTTGCTACAGATGATAGCAAAATCAGGCCTAGATGTGTACTATAGATATGTAGGTAAGAAGGTAGTTCCAGCCTTGAACACATCCCATCCGAAACCAGCAGTATTAGCGGAAAACTGCATAATGTCATGAAATAAGACATTATTTATTTGGTCCTTGCCTACAAGTTTGCTTTAAAATGATCCCTTTCTATTGGTATTGCCCTCTGTCTCTACAGTTGTCACTATTCCACCTCTTCCAGACAAGACAAAAGGGTTTAGGCTCAAAAATACAAGCTGGTTTTGTGGTTTCCTTTACCCTGACTGTGCCAAGAACGACGCAGGTGAAGCATGCCTCCTGGAGTGGAGCACATACACGGGAGGGAAGGGGGTTTACAGGGTGAGGGATTCTCTGGTAAGACCTGTAGCTGAAAGCTATAGTATGTCTCTTATACCATAGAAATGTATTGTACTTACCCCATTAGCAAGCACATCTGTCTGCCAAGTACTTCTGCAAAATAAGTAAGAATTTTTTACTTTTGACTAATGAAAAATATGTGTGCTACAGCATTTAAATACATTTTTGCAAATCTAAAATAGTCTAGAAAATTGAAAGTTGCAAATAGAAAGCCTGTCAACAACAAAAAAATAGTGTACATGAGTGCTTCAGAAACTGTGTACCTCACACTGCAGATATACAAAAAGTCATCTTTCTAGAGGCAAACCTTGGAAGATGAATGTGGCATCCATATTTACTCACCATAGTGTAGCTCCAGGGTTAGGTAGCCATATATATCATGTAAGCCTACAGTACATGGGACCTGCAATTGCCTAATATGCTAAGATTTCCCATAAATAAGCCCAATATAAATTAGTTCTGATACCAGTTATGAAGAAACATTTTAAAGAAATGGAGGGCTTTAGTAGCTACATCATTTAGAAAACTATCTGAAAGTTATTTCATGGTTCATTCTCAACAGAAGAGCTTTTTTTCTCTTTTCTACAAATTCTGAGATTTTCCATACATAAACTCAAAAAAAAAGCCAGTTTTCTCACGAAATCTGGGACAAGAAGGACAGCTGGGAGTTGTGCATTTGTCTTTTGGATCACAGCTTAAAATAGGCAATAATTAAGAATAGTCCCAATTCAGTATCTGTTCAGAACTTGTGTCTGAGTCCATGTATGTCTTAGAACTAGGATACCTTTACTGAGCTCCTGGGAAATATGCCACATCATAGAGGTTGGAAGGAACCTCGAAAGATCGCCTGGTTCAACCTTTCATGGGAAGGTGGACTAGAGGAAGTTGTCAATCCTGTCTGCAATTACCATGCACCATCCCATAGAAATACAGTGCAAAGTATTCTTGCATCCGACCGCTCAGACTCTGGTGCGCAGTGATGCAGTACCTCCCTAGGGACATAGAACTAGCACATTTTAAATCTCAGGTCGTGATGTTTTACCATATCCTTTCCTATCAGAACTAGAATATGTTACTCAGGGTGATCAACAGCATTCTTTTAAGTGGGAGCAAACATAAGCTGCATTACCTGGCTTTGCTGACTACACTGGTGTTATTAAATAATTTTTCTGCTGGTAGGTAATAGGATGCTGTATATTGTGCTGTCCAGTTTACACAACTCTGTACTGAGGTGTTGCCTTTCTTTTATAAAGCATTGGTAATTTTGAAATCCAATGGAAAAAATAATCAGTTGTGTCCAATTCTCAGTTCAAGGAATTAATGCTTCAGCCAGTAAATTCAGCAGGCTTCAGATGCCTGTAGAAATGTCTTGCTGGTGAAACCCAGGATATTTTCCCTAGGCTGCTTCTTCCTTTTTTTTCTGGCAATGACCAGGAGTTAAGGCCCCCCAGCGCACATCACTAGATGGAACAGGCTGGTTACACAAAAAGGCCCATCTATTTTAGTAGAAAGATCCAACACCATGTTATTTATTGCATCACCATGTTATCTATCAGCCAGGTTACACAGATGTTGTAATTTTTCTTCCAGTACTATGCAATTGTGTTCCAGCCTACTAAGCACAGTATTAATGGAAACATCTGCAATTAGGCTAGAGTTTCAGGTTTTCAGCAGGGAGGGATTTTGATTTTAATTTGGGGGTTTTTGCCTAGAGGTGCTTACAGACAGATTGTGTTTCTGAAGCCAGCCCTGTAGCTTTGTTGTGTAACCAAGCAGGGGAGACAGCAATATGATAATCCCCCTTGACTTTTGTTAGAATTTTGAGTAGGAATTTTCACCATTTCATGGACTATTTTTATTAAAGAGGCCTTATTTTGCTTATGAAATCCTAGACAGTGTTTCTAGCTCATTAATACATAGTAGTAGAACATATTACTCTGACTATCAAGCTATGCTAGGTTTGCATTTATTGAACTATTCTCATATATGCTCCGAAGAGGCAGAGTGGTTCTGATTCCAGAAAGCACTCTCTGCTTGGCCTTTGGGCTAAGTAATAACTTTTATTTGAAGGCAAAGTTATTTGACTTAACTGAAGATAACCTTACCAAAGAAATTACTGCTGTAATAAAACACAAAATAATATTCAAACAAATCTTCACTTTTTTTTAGTAATCCTTGGGTAAATTATTTTTAGCACAGCTAAAGAAGGAGAGGAAGGCTTGGCAAACTCAAAGAAAATGGAACTCGGGTTTTATTTCAAGCCTTAGAAACAAGAGTGCCCTTTAACTTATTAATAGCTCTAATGCGGGAACATTAGTGATAATTACAGCCCTTCAGATCTGATCCCACAAAGAAATGGGTTAAAACTGCAAGTTTATGTAAAGTATTTGAATCTGTTGTTGTTCCTATTACACAGAGAAAGAAGAGAAGGAGGAAGGAGACTAGAACACGGTGCTTAGTCTAACGAAGGGAAAGCACGCACGAGCAGCGCCAGTGGAAACCAGGCAGTGAGATCCAGGAGGAGACAGAGCTCATCCAAAGATAAATATATCCTGGGAATAAGAAAATTCCTACCCATTCAGAAGTGTAGAGAGACCTTCCACTGATTGCTCCCAGTGGAAGACAAGTAACTGCTTTTAAGATAGATCTTAAGATATTTATGAGGGAAATCACAAGGCATGATGCAACAGCAGAACTAGGTTTGATAAGCCAAGAGGCATATGCTAATTATAGGTTCCACAGCTGCGTTCGTTTTTCTGCGAGAATTAAAGATCTGCTTAAAGTTTTCTGCGCAGTCTGCATAAAACAGGCATATCCTTAAGCCATCGGAAAGAACTGAGAGCCAGTTTCTAGGAGAGGGAGAGGGAGCTGCAGCCTGTGCTATGGACGGGGGAGTTGCTGCAGGAGCTGCAGGCTGAGGTGACTGATCTTTGTCTCTGCCACGAGCCACCCTCCTTTTCCTCCTCTGGAACCTCTTGTACCTCCAGTTCCAGAAAGAAATTCAATGTTTCAGTCACTGCTAATTACAATGCACGCCTGGATTATTATTTTTTTAAGGCCCAAAGAGAACATCTAGAAAGGCTTTTTCCCACAGGCAAGAGAGGTGGTGTCTGCTGCTATTTTTGACAGATATTTGTACACACTGCTCTTAAAACTCTGCAGTGATGCAGGTTCCTCATCCTTTCTGTGCAACCCAGGGTCAAGTTTGCCTTCATAGCTGTTCTGGGTCCTACCTGCTGCAGACACAAGCAGACCATTCCCTTACCTTCTCCAGGGACAATCTTTACGGGTATCCCTCAGCCGTTACCGGGACTCCCTCTCCCCCTCGGGTTTTGAACTGTCCTGCTGTTCCAAGCTTTCCTCCCAGGTGAGATGATCTCGTCGTTCTTCGCTGGGCTGCGTCCAGCCAGTCTGCGCATCTCCCACCGTGACCCCCCCACGCCAGACACAGCCCTCCCACGCCGAGGAGAGCAGCAGCGTTCCTTCGTAGGCTGCACTTCTGTTTACACACCCCAGAAACGTGTTTCTCCTTTCATGGCAGGATAGGATGGGCGATCCACTGTAATCGCAGACACTTTCCTGAGGAATTGTCACAGGGTCAGTTCTTGTTCTTCCAGTACATGTGCAGTTGGCTGGTTTTGTTAAAGAGCAGGATTTTTTTGGCCTTATTGAATTGAATTTATTTTTTTTCCTGACCAGAAGATTTCTCTTAGTCACTAAGTTTATTTTGACTTGTAATCTGCCCTCTGAAATGCATGCAGCTCCTTCTCATTACAGCACATCCAGCTTTGAGGTTCTTGCATTAAAATCTCAGCTCAGGTCACCTTGGTACGGTCCCTGTATTGCTGGTCAGTGCTAGAGGACTTGCAGGAGATGGTTTGGGATTGTCGGTGAATCGGTGCACACAGCTCTTTGTTCTGAGCAGCTGTGTTCGGGCTCAGTCTGCTTTGACGGACAGCGCGATGTCTGTCCAGTGCCATCAATTACCTGCTCTGCTTTACTCTCTAGGCACAGCACTTGGCTGCTTTCTCCTGCCTCCTTCACCGGTTACAAGCAGGGATCAGGTGGTGATCGGGTTAAGGGTTCGTCCCAGGACTGGGGCTGGTATCTCCTCCGTCTGTTAAAAGTCGTCTCAAATGTCCGAGGCTGGTACATATCCGCAGCTCTGAAGTTCCTTAAACGTACTTTATTTGTTCCAATATGACCATTCTTCCCAGCTGTACAGAGAAATTTGAGATAACTTGAGTACAAATGATGATATATAAAGCCAAATTTTATTCTATTCCTTCACAGTAATTTTCCTCATAAATACTTCTTGGGATTATGAAATATTCCTTGCTGTCGAAACCAGGTATGTCAGGGCTGTACTATTTTATCCTGTTAAAACACTAAGGCACTCTGTGTTCAGTGCCTGCTTCATTTATCCTATTAATGTATTAGAAGGATTCTTTTCCTTTGCATTATTTAATGGAAGGGGGTTTTATTTGATATGATCAAGTTTATCTGTGTCTAAATGAAATTCCATTAAAGATATACTGTACAACAATGCATAAGGGTTTAAAATTGTTTTTGTTTTTGCAGCTGCAACAAAAGCAGGTCTGCACTATCTGAAAGATTAGCATGAGCCTGCTTTGTCTGAGCACCACTATTTTTCTGATTTTATGATACCCAGAGACATTTGCTTGAAGAAATAACTTGACAGACAGCAGCATGTGGGGAATCTATTATTTACACTGATTATCTACAAAACAGGCTTTTGTGTTAGGGCTGCTATTGTTAAGAGTTTCTCCAAATCACCATTGCCCTTTTTTCATGTTACTTGAATCCATTGTAAATACAGAAATATGGAGTAACTAAAACGGTGCGTGCCTGGCCCCCACTGAAAAGCCCACACTTACAAACACTACTGAGTAAGAACAACAGCAATACCATATAATTAGAGTGAGCAATAACTACAGGGATTTTTAGGTACCACCGTGCGATAACTGCCTGCAAATGGGGACTTTTCTACTGGCAACCGTATGCTAAAATTTAAAATGCAAGTTTGGAAACAAATCACACCTAGGTAATAAAGTTTTAACAATACCTTTTCGTTGTGAAAACAGTAGCAATATAAAGCACTTACATTCAAATGTATTCAAATCCAGTAATTTCGGTTATACACGTTTTTTAACAACTCAAGGGTGTACGTATACTGAATAGAAAATGTTAATAGCTTTGTAGGTCTCTAACTATCATATCACTAATAATTAGAGCTGAACTCCTTCAAAAAGCACACATTGACACTGAGGACCACAGCAATTCCTTTAGCACGTGAAGTGAAAATGTCCAAAATCAAGGTTTTTGAGTTACCAGGATCTTGTGCCTAAGATAGCCCATGTGCCCCCCTTCTTGGAGAGGATTTTTTTTTCTGATCTCTTAAACACTGTAACTTTATATATGATCAAATTACCATGATTTTTTTAAATGTATAAATTAGCTAGAAAATTTATTCACCATTTATAAGCTTGAAAAATTAGAGAAGTTTGTTTCTTTAAAATTACACCCTTTTTTTTTTTACATTAAATGTTTTGCTGTGAACAATAACAATCAGATTTAAAGGTGGCTTTCTCTGAGAGGAATCAGTGACAATTTGGAAACCCAACAGTAGATGTTGGAGCTGACAGGAAGGAGGAATGAGTTTTAGAAAAAACCACTACATTGTAGGGTTCCATTTGTTAGCACAGCTTTTGAAAGTGGGAGAGAGGCTGCTGAGAGGTGGTTGACTCAGGCGGGTCTCAAGGCAGCGAAACTGGGGAAAGGCAAACAGGACACAGCAAAAATCTTAAAGGTGACCTGATCCAACAACGCCTTGGCACCCCCACCTCCCCGGAGCACGGCTGCTCCTCGCTGCTGCTCACCAAAGCTCTTCCCAGCCCCAGGGCCGCATTCCCAAATGCAGCTCTGCCGAATTGATGCCTAGGTCCGTAACTGCATCCTCTTCAGCCTGAGCGTGGGATGCTCTCCTTAGAACAGGGAACGATTCGGTTTGCAAGATAACAGGTTGCCAGGTGAGCCAGCCTAAGGGGGTTGGGGGTGCTTCCATATCCATACCATGTATCTTGAGACGCCTGCACTAAGTACTTTTGAGAAGTTGCTGACTTTGGAAGTGCTTTGTTCCAGAGAGTTATTTGAGAACAGAAATTAAGACACTTAAAAACCTTTTGCATATAGTTAACAACCTCCATCAGTTATGGTTTTGCTTTCTCTATAAGCTTAATGAAATGCAGCTGTTAAGTGTTCACTAAGTAGGTCTAGTTTGAACAACTGCAAAATGTGTCTGGCATGCCCCATCACATTAATAAGCAAGCAAAAATCATCTTACTTAAAATTTACATTACTGTGTGTATTTTTAGCTGGTTTTAAATTAGTACTTAGCTGTTTACAATATTCAGCATGAGTTATTTGTCGGTGTGTGAGTGGGTGGAACGGGAAGGGTGACTCTGACTGTTGCGGCGGGCAGAGAGAGAAACGTGTCTCTTCTGCTGCCTCCTTGGACGTGTGTTTCCACAGCCAGGGAACCCAAATTCCCAGGCAAAGATCCCCTCAATTACGAAATTACAATGCTGGGTGGCTGAGCTAGTTATCATATATTGATTGCTTGACTTTCTTTTTAGTCCTGTAAAGATCATATTTTATATTTGAACTCAGTCAGAATCAGAATCAAGAACCAGTTCGGAATTAGACACAGAGAATATCACAACCGGGGTCTTTATGACTGAAACAATGAAGAAATGCTTCTTTCTTATTTTCTGCGCATACACAGAGATACACACAAACACACACTGGGATAATATTTCACTTTAAAACGTTGCTGGTGGCATACATATCTCAATTTAAAATACTAAGCTTTAATATTTTAGTGCAACAAATAGTTGGGTTTTGCTTGTGCAGTTATAGCAATAATCTTTTGTTCTCTGTATTCCTATTTTAAGACTCAAAAAATGCTACTTTACTCATTTAAATTAGAAATAAGAAACAAATCAGCATAAGCCACTCATTTTACAGTTTGTGCATCTCACAGCAGCCTTGTGTGAATGCCGGTGAATAGGACCTGACAATATGCCTCTCTTATCAATTCCATTGGTCTATGGGGGGGCTCATCTTCCAAATCTTTCTGCCAGCACTCACATTTCAGAGAACGATAAAACCACTCTTTGTCCCTATGGTTTCGTGAGCAAGGAGTGGGGAGACAAATGAACACTGCGTGCAGGTGAGGACACGTCCAGTGGCATTGAGCTACCTCGTCTAACAGTTTGTTATACTCAGTGAAAATGTTTTTCAGTGCCCTGTGAGCCATCACATAAAATGTGTTTCACTTTTCCAAAAGCCAGGGCTACATAGCTCTGCACTGGTTTCTTCACTTGGCTGTCTTTGCTGGGATAAGCAAAACATTTTGACCATACATCACTTATAAAATAATCTCTTGCAAATGTAATCCTTTATTTAAAACATAAGCATTTTGCATTTCAAATGTGCTCTGGGGATGTTGGCCTGGCCAGTGCCTCACGTTTCTCTGTCATTAAAAGGAATTTCAGTGATTCATACCAATAACAGAGCAACATCAGACTGGAGAGAACTTTCTGAGTCACCACATCCAGCTCTTGGCTACCACAGACACAGACCAAACGCCTTTCAACATTACTTAAATTATTAGCATTTTCCAAGTGTTATTATCATGGTCAAAGCTCTGTTTAATTAAAGTCTCCATCTAGCACACACTTCAAAAGGACCTTCTCTTTCAGATTTATCTATTTAACTTCACTAGTGAATTTTCCATCACTGCAAATTTCCTGTCTCAGGCACTTAGCCTTGAGGATGATTGCATTTGCATAAGACTAAACAAATCGGTGTCTTCGCTGATTCATTTTTACACAAGATTTTAGGGTTTTGTTCTCCCAAGGTCAAGCTCTCTACAATCCTGCCTGGCCTCCAAGGCACAGAGTAAGGTTTCTCTTCCTGACAAACTTTCCTTTGGTCAAAACGCCTGTAAGCCTGTTCTAGCACTCTCCAAGCAGATTAGCTCTCCTATCACAAGCCATTGCTTTCTAATTCAGTCTTTTATAGACTGTCGACCCGCTCCTCCAAAGCCATAAATCCTCAACTAACTTCAAGTGTAACAATATTTAGAGATGTTATCTGTAGGACTCCACTGAGCCTTCAGAGTCCCATTATCTTACAATCTTTTCTTTTAAAAAAACATTTTTGACAGCCCAGTCTTTTTAATCTTTTCTGCTTTGACCTTGAGTTAGTTTATTCCTTCCGCCTCTGTATATTTTAAATGTTGCACAAAAAAGTATTTATTAAGGCTTTCCTATAATAAATCATTAATCTGAATATAGTTAAATGAAATGCTTATTAACATCTCCCTGCATAATCCATTTAACAGAATTAGTCTTGCTTATTCAGACAACCTAAAGAGGTCCGTGCTTTTGTCTACAAGGCATCAGCATTAAAGCTTGTAATTATTTCTGGTTGATGCAGTGCTTGGTGTTAGGAAATGTTAGTTTGCACGTTTCAGCATAGTACTTTTCCTAATCTCTTGTATTAATTAGAGATAGTGATATAATATTACTTTGTTCCTTTCTATTCACCACCAGGAGAGATCTCTGAATATAATCCTGTCTGTGCTAAGAGTGTGCTTAAATATTTTCACAACTGCTAACTGTTATAAAACATTAGGATTATGGAGAATAATCGCTAAATTAGAAGAAAGGAGAGCTTGATAAGAGCACATGGACTTCAGAGGCATGCATGCAGGGACCTTGGCTGGCGGTCGTGCTGTGATGGCAGTGGAGGACGCGGCAAGTGCCGACCTTAGCAAGGCTTTCTCCTTCCGCAGGGCTGTGACACCGTGTAAAGGGCTCCCAGGAAAGATGCTAGATACAGTCTTGTCAAAAGTGAGAAACAGACCTGCTTTTTTTCAATAAATAATAACACAGGGAGTTACAAAGCAAAGGGGGGAATGGGAGCAGAAACTTTCTCTGCGTATCTCTGTCCCTGCTGCAACAAGTGCACCCACTCGCACAGATCTACAGATAGTTTTGATGTATTAAGGGAGATTAGACAAGCCTGATAACGCTTATGAGGACACGGTGCAATACATAAACACAAACCCCACTTCTGTGACCTACTGCTGCGTGTCAGTATTGAGGGTTACTCTCAGCAGGCGGGTGTTGATTGCAAATCCCAGGGAGCACAGGGCTCCCCGCAGAGCTCCCAGGGGAAGGACCAGCTGCATGGAGAGGGCATGCCCAGGGACCTGCCGAACCCCACCGGGTCCCTTTGCCGCTCTGCCACGACACTGCCGTGAGCGCGGCTCAGCCGGACGCCCTGCCACTGCCCTGCCAGACGGGACGCTGCTTGTCGGGCTCTGAGGAAAATCTAACAACTTCTCCACTAGCAAGAAAGTAAATTATTATCCCTCAATGACTGAAGCTGATATATTTTAAACCTATTGCATCTTCTAAATCCTAGGTCATTTTATATTTCAAACATCAGACTTTTCATCAAGCTCATTTTAATCTTCTTCTAGATGGAAATTCACTTTCTTTTAAGGTATCCCTACCATGGCTCTGAACTGAATTTGCACTGCCAGATCAGCACAAGAGGAGCCAAATGATTTGACCTTGGTTTCCATTTCAGATAGTTACCAAGACATTGTTCTGGAGGAGAATCTTTAGCCAGATAAATACCTCTCTGCGGCCCAACCGCTGTTCTCCTTCTCCTTCCCCTCTCCGTGTACCAAAAGCTTCACATGCTGTAAAATCAGTTATAAACAGTGTGCCTCATTATAATGGTGGTGATAGGTATTATGGAAATGCCCAGGATAGCTGCAGCTGTAATCACAGAGTCAAATAATTCATGCTTTTATTTAATGCCTAATCATACATACCTCCACCATTACCTTGCTGTACCAATATTAAGACTGCAAGTGCAAGTGTGTGTGTCTGTATAAAACAATGACATTCAATGCTAAGATCTTAGTAGGGAAGAAAAAAAGAAGCTGTGAGTTTTATGCTATTTTCAAACATTTAAACCTTTTCATTCATTCCTAAGCTAAGGTTTTTAGTCTGACATAGAAAACCATCAAAAAAAACCCTATGAAAGCTTATTAATTTTTAAGAATTTTTAAGAGCCAAGCACAACATTTTAAACTGTATGCCATACAGTAGACTTACCGTGACATTGTAATTGATGCAACCCATTTGCCACTAACAGTCAAGGAGGGACATCTGCTTATAAATTTACTTTGGAGACTAGAAACACTTGGAGATACCCAGAAGTCAAATTGGAGTTAGGAGGCATAATGATCTGGCAAGACTTTCCCAATCACTAAGTCACCATCCATCGTACCTGAGACAACCGGGTGTTCCCCAGCTAAAAGCACAGGCAGCGTCCTGCCCATCTCTGCCAGCTGAGCTTCCCAAAGGGTGCTCTAATTCGGGCTGCTAATTGTAAATGGAGACTATTAAAACAACCCCCCAAACAGTCAGGCTTTTTCCACCGCCGGATGAATTTGAGGGTTGAAGAAGCGCACTATGATGCACATGCTGAATTGCTGGTCCTGTGCAGGCATATGGCAAATGTTTTCCAGCTACCAGTTCCTGTTTGAATTAAATCAGTGTGTCTTTTTAAACCTGCAGCATACAGTTCCAAAAAAGCCCTTTAAAGCCAACTTCTGATCAATTTGCCTGTTGGCACGCCATAGATTTTGGGGACATTTCCACAATGACAGCAATTTCCTTGTTCGGGGGGACTCTTGGGGCCACGTGGACTCAAATGTGAATAGTTTCACGTTTATTTTGGTTTTCTACAGCAAATGCCACTGCAGATCTCACTAAGTGAAACTATACCCAGCAGACATTAATCAGCAGACCTCAATGGCAGCAGGCTCACACCGGTTTGCCCTTTTTAAAGAAATCTGAGGAAATGGAACAGGTAGTAGAGGGCCTGGAGAATAATTTTAAATTTCGGCTCAAAATCTTTCAGAGCATCAGTCCCAGTGAACCTGGGAGCCATGCAGCACAGCTGGATTTCATTCATTATTGTAATGCCAAAGACCAGTTTAAAGAAACTCGGGAGCTTATTAAATGAAAATCTTGTTTATCAGACACGGACATAGCACCGAAACCCTTGCTCCACAGTGGGGGAGGTGTGGAACAGGGTGGGATCAGGGACATGGCCCATGGACCAGCAAAACCAGCCCCTGCACTTGTTTGGCATCCTGCACCTCCCTGTACCACCTGAACTCAGCCCTCAGGGCAGTTTATTCAAACCCAGCAGAGTCCAGAGGCTTAAACTTCTCCGGATTTGCTTCCCCTTCAGGTTTCTTTCACATCAAATTCTTCTGGTTAGCCAGCTTCGGGAACCATAACTCTTTTCTATTATCTACCCAAGTCTATGTATTTTCCCCCATTAATTCACCTAGTACCTTTGTGCTGAAACAATCCAGATATGATTTAATAAGCTTTAGAAAGATAGTACTGGTTCATATGCAGGAAATCAGATTTACATAATTTTCCACTCGCTTTTATAGCCACCATAGTTCAAATTATCTTTACGTTGGGGAAATTCTTTTAATATGATAAAATGGAATACCACCTACGCTATGCTTCAGCTTGCTAGCCTGTTTTTTGTAATAAATTAAATGTTGATTTGTCATACCAACTTACCACAGAAAGTTCCTTTTTAATGAGAAGAGAGTGCCCTGTCCTGCAGTTAGTCATGGTTATAAGTCACTAAACTAAGCTTCAAAATCAAGCTTCATCTTGTAATTTTTTTTTCATTACCTGAACCTTTCTGCAGGGGGGAAATGAATGATTTGGTGTTTTATCACACACTCTGCGCTAAATAAAATGTCATACATTGAAAATGGACCTGGTAGCACATAGCACAGATTTCTGTACAGAAAGAAAAGGGATGTTTATGTTTCAGTATTTGGACTGAACAAAACTTGAAATTCAGGAGACTGCGTCTTACAAAAGCAAACAGGATTTGGTGAAAGCCCCAGGTTTACTTTAATTTCTTGGGCGATTGCTGCAGTCTCTCCTACTCCTCCAGAGAGTCTGTGATTGTAGTTGCTTTATTGGCATCGTTCATCTTGGGGCAGGGGGGGGCTTCCCGCGCAAGCCAAATGCTGGGTACCAACCCCACGGAGCAAGATCCTGCTCTGCTCCCTGGGCTCCATCCTGCCTGCACTACACAACCCTCCTGGACACCCCGGCAGCACGGCTCACACCTGCCATCAGGGATGCTTTACTCCTCCTCCTCTTCTCTGCCCAAAAGGGAAGCACGTGGGGATTTGGTGAAGTTTGCTTACTCCAAGGCACGGCATGCGCTGTACCCTGGTGTCTCCCCTGCCAGAGGTGGGGTGGACTTGGCGCGGGTGAGGGGCAGCGGTGCTGTCAGAGGCGGCTCATTCCTCGGCAAGGTGGTGGGACAAGCTTTGGCTTGGTCCCAGGAAAACTGCCTTCTGCACTGTTGGTACCTGTTCTGTGTAGCCATCTCCCGTACCTGTGGAGTAGAGCTGTTGGCTGAAGTCTCATCTTCAGACCACCTCTTGGTGTTCTTGGTCCAGATAGCCCCATGCCTTGAGGACACCTCAGGACAGCAGTGTAATGGGGTGGAAGGAGAGACCCTGCAGAAGAGGCAGGATCCTCCACATGGTATCCACCCCCACACGAACCGGAGGCTCCCAGGCAACCTCTCCTCTTCGTTCACACATGGCTCCCGTGTTTTTCACGGTAGCCACATTAGTGGTTTCTCCATTTTGCAGTGCAGACTTTGGGTTGAGCATCCTGAGCTCAAGAAGGGTCATCAGGAATGAGCTTCCCTTCCTGCCTTTCCAACACCTCTGTCCTCTGCGAGGAGAGAGCCTTGAGCACCAGGATGCGGGCACCAAGCTGGCTCAGTCTTGCTCAGCATCCACCAGCTAATCTCCATCCATGTTTCTGGCAGGCATTGTCTAGTCAAAAAAGCAAATTCTGCAACTTGTATCTAAATAAAGTGCCACTGACATAAGCGATGCCTGCTTGTAGAAACAGCACTCGATACAAGAGTTGCATAGATTTTATGTTTTAGAATAATCAATAGTATATTCATATAGTCTGGAAAGCAAAACCTTTGATACCAGTGTTCAACCAAAGAGCATGGGATGCTGCGTACGACTATAAGAGGTTCGTGCACATTCTAGAAGAAAAACATTTGATTTGAGAGAAATTTTTTACACAAAGCTGCCAGCCAAAGTGAGCCTGCAGTGCTTAATTAGCAGCCGAACATTCCAATAGCATCATCCTGCTAGCTTCAGCTCAGCGCAGGGCGAGGTAACAGGTCCTTTTCCTGCCTCCTGCCTGTGGCTTTACAAGACCTGAATCGTCGGTTTGTGCCTGGGTGCGTTCCCGTGCCGCAGGCAGGATAGCCTGCAGACAGCCCACTCGCCACTGCTGCACACGATTGTCTCCTCACTTGTTTCTCGACGCTGTTTTCTTGTATTTTAACTCTTTTCGCATGCACTTACTGTAATATTTACTTAGGAATTTGAGAAAGACTTTGTATTAAAGCAAGTAAATACAATTTCTTCAGAGAGTGAAAATAAATATGAATGTCTCTGGCTAAGCAAAATTGTCAAACTTGGACTTCTAAAGTTAGGCAGAAAGTTGTTTTCCAACGGAGGCAAATATATTCACCTCTCATTGATTTCAGTGGAGATCTTAATGCTCAGTAACTTAAAAACAGGTAAATTATTCAGATGTTTAACCATGAAGCGCTCATCTGATGTTAAGTACTCACATTTTTAAATGCTTGCCTTAATGATGATTTATCCTCTCTAAAACAAAAAGTAATTTTCACTGAGCAGCGTAGCAGGAGGGCTTGGTTACTTTTGCAGCATTTTCTCCAGTTTTCAGAAGAATGCTTTTGCTGCTCTACGAGTTATCTTAGAAGAATTAATGAAAACTAAGAATTTGAGGGTCTAAGAGTGGAAATTTTCACTTAAGCCCTTTTTCTTCTTTTTGCAGCTCCCAGTACAGCCCAGTATGGGATCACCGGTGACGCTGAAGTCCTCTTCTCCTGCTGGTACCTTGTGTTGACACTGTCCTCCCTCACCAGCATATTCTACCTGAAGAACATCATTCTGCACTAAATGTAAAGACCCATAAAAGGCTTTTAAGGATTCTCTGAAAGTGCTGATGACTGGATCCAATCTGGTAGAGTTTGTTAAAAGCAGCGTGGGATATAATCAGCAGTGCTTACATGGGGATGATCGCCTTCTGTAGAATTGCTCATTATGTAAATACTTTAATTCTACTCCTTTTTTTGATTAGCTGCATTACCTTGTGAAGCAGTACACATTGTCCTTTTTTTAAGACGTGAAAGCTCTGAAATTACTTTTAGAGGATATTAATTGTGATTTCATGTTTGTAATCTACAAGTTTTCAAAAGCATTCAGTCATGGTCTGCTGAGTTGCAGACTGTAGTTTACAAAAAAAAATATTGCAGTAAAAATGTGCTTCTTTAAGGCTGCAATACAAATATTCAGTTCCCTTCATAAATAGCATTCTATCCACATTTACACAGAAACATTTTTCTTTTTTGATAAAAAAAATCAAATAATATTGCCTTCAAAATATTTCTTCAAAATATTACACATATCTAGATTTTCTTCTAGCATGATATTCAGGTTTCAAGAATGAGCCTTGTATTATAACTGCATTGTGCAGTACTGCTTTCTGTTTTCTTTCCTTTTTCCTGCAAATTCAGCATGGGTGTGCCTTCATAAAACACTACTTTCCTCTTCCTCTCCAACAAATCTGGAATGTGTTTTGGGAAATGCTAAGGCATCCTTTTGAGCATAAGGAGTCTCTAGTCGAGGACAAAGGTGCTATTGGCTAAAAGGAAAACCTCCTCTCCCATCTCCAGGGGGTCATCGACCTGCTTCAGACTTAGGTTTTTAGGCGATTAGTCAAGGATAGCACCAACTCCTTTTTATGTTTTCCATCTACCACCACTAACCAGTAGGTGATCTCTGTAAAAAACTAGTTTTCCCATTACAAAAGAGAACGCAAATTATTTTGAGACATCTTCTGAATGTAGGAATGTTTCCCTTAGTCATTCTAAATCAAAATTCCTAAATGGCTGTAAATGTGAGAAGCTGAATAGTCCCTTTTGTATTACTGCCAAAAACTATGTGAATTGGTATTTTTCTTGCACTTAATTTTGTACTGGTTTGGCTAATTTAGCAATGATAAAGGATGCTTTTAAATACTAGATATCTGAAAATACATGAAGTATCAAGCAGAATTTTATATATATACATATATATATAAAATACATATATATATATTAAAACGAGGTTGCTCCAATAACTGTACTGAAGTGCATGTTGCCGTCCATGATAGAATCATCTTTACAGACAGGGCTTCATTACCAATATACTAACACTGTACAAATATCTTACCACAGCAGTTAAGTTCTCACACACAATTTCTTAGTACTGCAGTCTATCAAGATAATACTCTCATTTCACTCAGTGAAGGATCAAGTTTCAAAATAGCATGCAATGCTACTAAATATTTTTTTTTATTTTTTTTTTTTAAACAGCCCCGGACAGCATTAACACAAAACATAGCTCACAGTTTACAGCTGAATTTAAAAATGCCATCTGTGAAAACTGTTGCGGCATGAGTCTGGCCAACAGCCCTTGAATGCAAGATCTCCTGGTGACCCCAATAGATCTTGACTTGCTTACAAAACAGCGATTGATGACAAGAATAATAAAACCATTATCGACATTATTATTCCCCTGTTTTGTATATGAACTCCAGTAGGCGACACAATTATTATACTATAACATTTTTTCCTCCTAACAATAGGTTTTCTTAGCGAGCAATACCAGCTGAGCACTCTGCATACTCAGCAGTTCCAAATTCAGTTCAGATACCCCAGGTTTTGAAAAGGCAGACTCTGAGTTTTGCTAGTCCGAAGATACACTATCCCATGCTAACGTGTACACAGAGTATGCAGTGAATCTGTTGTAGTTACTGATAAACTCAGATGCAGGGTATAAACAGAAATATGTTGAATCCGAAGTATGGCAATAAAATGTCCTGGGTCACTCTGCGCATGTTCAGTGACAGATCGTACTATTCCTATCGTATTATTTACAGCCATGTGCTAAGCAGTTACTCTTTTCAGAAATGGGGCATTTTTTTAAAACCTTGAATAACATGACAAAATTCATTCTTTAAGGAAATAGTATAAACCCAATTCAAATTATACTATACACAGTCCTGATGTTCTGATCTCTCTTGTATTGCAGCTTTAAAGTGCTATATTTTAGAATCCATTCGCTAGAAACAGTGGTGCTGCAGAAAGTATCATGTCAGTACAGTTTTTTGAAGAAGGGAAAAAAGGATACACATAGCCCAACTCATATGCCTTGTCTCATGTAAAATTGAGAGATGTTTCTATCCTGTGGCTGGATCAAATTGTATGTTTCAATGATATGTTTCATTTCAGCGATTCCTGATATCTGGATCCTGATATTTCCAGCAACAGAATAGAATGAACAGCAGCTTTATTAAATACAAAACCATAAATGAAGTATGGCCTGTTTGCATTCGTACCAGACAGAGCCACTGGATAACATGGACAAGATGCTTAGTCCCATCTCTGAATTTTCACTTAAATTTGAGGGGGACATAATTATTGTCAAGTCAAAAAATTAAACAAACAAAATCCCCAAACATTTCTAGGTGCCGGTGGCGATTCCTTAGATGAAATAGGTATTTAATATCAGTCAGACCTGCGTGTTCAGCAGTGGACATGTGTGTATGTGTGCGTGTGTGCGAAGCGCAGGGCGAGGCGTGCTGGGGCTGCGCACACGCTGCCGTGTGCTCTCGGTGTCTGTAGGGTTAGTCTCCCGAAGGCTGCGTATGAGACTCTGCCCTCTCAGCCCTCCAGTCCTACAAAGAGGTACAGCCGTGCTTAACTTTATGCACCGATTAATTCAACAGACATAGTACATACAGCCAAATGACCTTAATTTTTGCAGGATTGGAGCTGTAGGCGGTGTTGATCAAATAAAGAAACTTGGTTCTTGGTGAATCTGTTCCATGCGGTAAACTGGTAATTGTACAGATTGGGACTTATTGGGGCGTTCTTCCAAAACGGACGGTGCAGACTGCTGCAAATTGAACACAACCACATTTTACGAAATCCACCCACCCTGTAATTTGTGGGGTGTATTTGCTTTAGGCAACTGTTTGAAGGTATGTTCTATGCTTCTTCAAAGGATTAACCCATACTGTTCATATCTGTCGGGCAAATATTATTATATTTATTCCCACCTTTCAAACGTGAAAAATAAATGGCTTAGCTCCAAGCAGTATAACTGAATATTTATATCAAGATTGTTGTCCACATTGGAAACCCCAAAGTCTGTAACACCGTAAGTTCCTACTTGTGCAATAACTCAGGTCTGCAATTACCATTGCATCGGTGACGTACATAGAAGCAATGATGCTCCAATTATACAGTTGCTGATCGTGATATTATACTAATACTGAATTAAAGGATGTCTCACAACTTCTTGAACAAATGCAGTTTCTCAAGGGTTTGTAACTTGGCAGGAAATGTGTCCTTCATAGCTAGACAGCTTTTTTTTAAAACTTTTCAATATATATATTTTTTTTAGAAACTATGCTGTTTTTAAGATACAGGAGTGTTAAAAACCATCACCAGTAAAAGCTGCTTTTTTGCACGTTTTCAGAGCTAGCGTTCTAGACAAACAATGATAAATGTTATGGCTACCAAAATCTCCGCTTAGTCCACATGACTGTGTTATAAAGAATGTGTATACCAAAATATGTATTTACATGGACAAACAATATGCCTTAAAGACTAAATACACATTTACTTCTAAGACTGGATCAGACTTGTGCCCAGTCTGGAGGTAAATAATCCATATTTCATAGCCTGCCATGGAAGGTTTTGTTTCTTTGGAGAAAAAAGAAAAAGAAAAAAAGTGTTTCTTTAAAAAGAATCTTAAATAATTTTGAAATTCTTGCATAAACTGACATATGTGAGGAAGTTTAGGAAAAGGATAAATTTTAGTCCGACACTTCAGCACTGGCAGCGTGTCACCTCGCTCGCAGGGTTTGCCAGGGGGAGGGATGGTGCTGGCAGTGCTGCGGTTCTGCCAAAGGCTCATCACCTCCCCTTCCACGTCCCCTTGTACGCTTCACGGCCTCGGGTGGCCCTGAGCCTGGGCGGAGCGGGGTGTCTGGGTGCCCCCTCCTCCCGCAGCACTGCGGGAAGAGGGGGCCACACAGCTACACCCCTCCAGCCATGCTACAGCTTGTGCCACAAAAGTCTTTACAAAAAAAAAAAAAAAAAAATCTTAAAAAAAACAGAAATTAAAATTTCTCCATTCAGCCTTAATATTGAGAGCAGGTAAAGAAGCATTGACATCAAAGGGAGGAATATACTTTCAATTTGGCCGACCTTAAGCACCACCATTGCACATGCAGGGATGCTGCAAACACGCTCAGTTTGGGTTGGCTCTGGTTTTCAGTCCTGGTCTATGTTTCTCTGCTGAGCATTGAGGGCAAGGGAGGGAATTTATTCTGTGATCAGAAAAGTCCCTAACATAACTGAAAACAGCCAGATCAAAGTAATGGCACAAGGGTCTCAGGATGATTTGGAAAGGATTCTCAATAAATCCTGCTCCAAAAATTTTGTAGCAGCAAGGACGGGGGAAACTTTTACTGGGGCACTTTCAGTGCTGAGCACATACCTATTTGTTCCTATTGCTTTCTGCCCACTTTATGCCTAATTCATTATGAGCTCGACGGTTCCTTTATATTAAAAGATTCCCATGTTTAAAAATGTAGAGATCAGCATATTTACCACCTCCCACAAACTTAGGATTCAGTCATTCATATTTTAGGGCATAATAGGCTTTTCCATCACTTGGTAGGATATAAATCTGCATTATAGGACAAGCTGAGAGGCCAATTCCCACCTGCTCTGGATGCTTCGTTCTTGTCTCAGATGGAGGCGCAGCAAGGCCGTCGGGTCTCTGCACGGGAGGGCTGCTCCATGATGCATAATGGTCATCACCCGCTCCACATCTCCTACATGCTGATGTCTCTGTAACTGCTGGCTGTCAGAATTATCCCTAAGGGCTGGCTTTAATTTATGCCGACAGCCATCCCAGTGACTAGAGAAACGCAGGAGGGACCTTCTCCTTTGTTCTCCCTCCACACGTACCCAGGCAGAGCAGAGGACTCGGTTCTCCCACTCAATGAACTTTGAACCCACCTGCAAACAGCAAAGAAAAATAGCACAGCTGAAAGTCATTTTACTTGCAGTCCCTTTCCTTACCTCAGCCTCCGGGGCAGCTGGACAGCAGGTAAACCTTAGCCCCCATTAGCAGAATAAATTACAGCTGTGCAGCAAGCCAGACTGTAAAGGTGGGGGAGGAGGAGGAGACAATACAGTGCTGCTCTGGCCACTGCAGCCACAGGAATTTCCCCTCTCTTCTGCCAAATATGAAAGTACTCATTATTCCTCCAGTACCCTTTTTTTTTTTTATGCTGCCAGATAAAAAAAAAGTCTGTAATGATGATCTCTATTGTATTTGGTATCTAGAGGGCAAAATCTGTTCTTTCCTAATGCACATCCATCCTTCTCTTTATTATTTTTCAGCCAAAACCAAAACACAATTCGCACATTACACGATGCAATTTATGTGCAATAACATCAGCTTTTCCACTTATCAAAACCATTATAGTCATAAGCACATAACTCCCATTAACCTCAACGACAGCAACTTAAATGTGAACCACAAGTGAGAATAAACCTTAAAGATGTGATTGAGCAGCAGCAGCCTTGTTTTCTGGTAGGTGTCTAATGGTGAGATGGCAGGACCATTTCTTCCCTCCCCCCACCTTATTATTTTTCTTTTTCTAGGAAAATAGACTTTCCTCTTCTACATGGCAGTTAATTTAGGCTGGGAGGTGCAGCCATTTAGATGTGCTTAACATTTTTGACGTATCACTTCAGGTGGAGATACTTCATCAGGGGCGGGAGAGGCAAAGCATCCCAGGGAGCCGCAGCGAGCCGGGCAGGCTGCTCCCACTTCATGCTAATGAGACAGTTTCTTGCAGGAATTTCGGCTCTGTAGAAGCTGCAGGAGGTAGCATGGTTCATTAGGCTACAAAAGCTTTAAAATGTTAAAGGAACTGGTTTTCCTCTCTAATTTAAGTGAATTGCTAAAAGCACTGGGTTGTTCTTCCACGGAACTTCAAATTCACTATTTTCTTCATTAACCTTGACCTTTTTACATTTATTACGATAAGGGGAAAAAAAAGTGAACTTTGGAGTAAGCTACTGCAAATTCACTCCCCCCCCAGGCTTTTAAAAACAGAGGGTCTGGGAGTTAGAGCCAGGGGAGCAACAAATCTCATTTGCCTGTGTTTTCTGTATAAAGAGGATTTAATGTTTGCCAAAAATTAAGGATCAGAAGTCCCTGTGAATCATTTCTAAATTACTTTTAGCAAGCTAGGTGCACGTATCCTTCCTAGCTGTGTTTATTAGTAGCAGAAAGACAGAGTGAGGGGACAGGACGCCTTCCTGTGAGCTGCTCTCCGGAGCCTTGGCCGTCAGGCTGCTTTGGTGGGGCCAGGCGAGCGTTCCTGTATTGCTCTCAGTGAGCTGGAAAATAAGCTAGTGAGGCATCCAGGTGGAGTTAGAGGTGGTGCAGACCTAAATTAGACAACGTGCTTGATGTAGGCTTTGGAAGTTTAGTTCTGGGGTATTTGCATCAATCTTTTGAAACTGCCGCAGATGCAGCCTCGTGCTTTATTTAGCCATTGGTGAGCAACAAGCCTGAGTCAGGAAAGTGGTAATTCCATCCACCCTCCTCCAGGTATCCCTGGAAAAGCGATCAAGTAGCATCCTCCTCTGCTTGTGCATTTTCTAGTCTTGTCAGGGGTTTTTTTCTCATATTCATTTAATTGCAAGGCTGCCAAACTATGCTCTTAGAGCCCACAGCAGCTGTGCTGTCTAAGAGGAGACGCTGGGCATTCTGTTTCAGGCTCGGCTGTCAGCAGAGGGCTGCTCTCCCCAGGCACCAGCCATGCTCGGCATCATCTCCCCTCCCGGGGGAAGGGGCTGCAGCACGGCAGGGGCTGGCACACTGCTGGCCCCAGCTCTTGGTCCCCTTCTCTTGGTCCACTTCTCTTGGTCCGCTTCTCTCCCCAGTCCTGGGTAACGGTGAGGCAGGGGAGTGGGAGGGGGAGACTGCAGCTCTCAGGCTGAGCTCCTAACCCATAAGACAGACCTTAAAAACAAAGTGTCAGATGAACGGTCAGCTAAGAAGACAAAGATAGAGCATTATGCCTTGCACGCTGGGGTCTGAGCTCCCGTCTTCTTCTCTAGCAGGGCTCTGATTTAACTTAAACAAACCTGAAAGCTCCATGAAGTTTTTCCAATTCAGCAAAACCTTCCTCCTCAACTTGGACATGCACGTGCTGCTGTCCTTGAGCGTGGGGTTCAGTGGTAGAGTCTTTCCATGCAGGCGTAGCTTTATATAGACGCAGCAGAGCAGAAATGTCTCAATGCCGGTTTGCCTCCCCTGCTGATGAGACATGTAGTGGAAAAGATACCTGAGTTTTTACAGTATATTCATTTTTGTCATGGGAGTTTCGATAAGTGTCTCGGTCTTTGTTTCAGTGCCTTAAGCACCTTTTTGCAAAAGGCCACGATGTAAGAGAGTACATTTAAAAAATTAATTTCCCAAAGTTAATCACCCTTAGTAACTTGGCTCCCCAGCACAGTCGTTCCCACGTCAGATGTACCACCGGCTCCTCAGGAAGCAAGACGGCAGCAGCGCCAGTCAAGAGGCACTGATGAGTGCTTCTGGCATGGTATTTCTCTCCAGAAGATTTTAGATAAGACACTTAGTTCTTCTGAAAAGAAATTCAGCTAAGGGCTTTGACCTTATATTTGAATACAGAATTAGCACTCCGGTAAAGGTTAATGAACAGAAGAAGGGAGTAGAGAATTTTTGACCAAAATACTTCTGAAATGAGTTTAAACACATGCAGGTCTCCGGGCAGGTCTGCTACTGCAGAAGGACCTGCTCCCCTCGGCCCCAGTGCTGCGGCCACTGGGAAGACCTGCTCTGAAAGGGGGACGAGGAGGAGGGGGAGGAGGAGGAAGAGGAGGAGGAGGGTCTGCTGGTGCTTGGTGTGCAAAGGCGCACCAGTGATGAGGCATTGGGCTCATCTGGCTCCGAGGCCAAGAGACAAAGCAGCTCCTTCCACGGCAGGGCTTGTTCTGGCTTTCCTGGTGTAGGATGGAAAGGCTCACGGTTTGACTGCAGGTCTTGCATGCAGCTGGTGTGGCTTGGGCCTTGGCTGAGACCCCTAAGGAGACCACAGGATCTTCCTCTGAGTGTTTAAAATGTGTTCGTTTTTCTGATGAACTGTGATCTTGAAATACAATTTTTTCCTTTGCTTCCTCATCAAGTTGATGCTTGTGAAAAGTAATTATTTTACCATATGGTGAAATGTGCAATGATTACTGTTAGGCTCTTCATCTAAGACTAGCCCCTTTAGCATGGATCTCCTTCATGAGCACTGACAACCAGGGATTTGGCCAATTCAGGCAAAAACCAAACCAACCTTCCCCCCCGCCCCAACACTGTCTCAATTTCTAATTCCTCTCCCACCCAAAAATCATGGCATCATTGCTGTAAATGGCAAATAATAATGGTAAATGCTGGGATGGAGTTTTAAAGTGAATTGCAAGAATTTAATAATCACTTTAAATTATTGAGTTCATTACTTCTGTCATCAAAGCATTTTACCTATAGTTAATGCTCACACTATTAGCAAAACCTGGGAGTTGTGAAAATGCTTTAATATTCCAATAAATTAAAAATATTTTGGAAAGAAATCCCTTCCCACCTTCCACAGGCTGAACCAGAAAGGCAAAAACTGAAAAACACCCCACCAGTCTGTGGTGCAGGTATTATTCAGTACCAGGCCAGCTACTTAATACAGCGCCAGCACCTTGGAAGGGTTAATAAGAGTAAAACAAGTATAGGGAAAAAAAAAACAAGGAGTCATTTGTGTTTGTTAAATGTAGAGAGACACCATCTGAAAACAAAAGCCAAGCTTCTTGGAGGTAGTGAGCCAAATCTGTGTGTAATTATTATTCTACTATTCAAAATATTGTTATTAAAATAACTCTCAGCTCAAATTCCAGCGCAGCTATCACACCCAATGTGGAAGACTTATAAAGAATATGTATTCGGTCTATAGCGGAACACGTTTGCACTGCTCTGTGGAATGACGACAGCTCCTCTGTCAGCAGCCATAGCTGCAGTGAGGTCCCTTTTCGGAGGCTGGTGGGGCAGCTCCTGCCCCCGTGGCAGGGGGTTTGCTCTGTCCCTGCACCTTCTTTTTGCCACCACGCACGGGGGAGACACACCGGGTTTTCTGCAGAACCACATCCCTTGGCAGAGCTTAGGTTTGAGCGTTGGTGACCAAGGGGCAAAGAGCCACACTGCACCTCAAGCATGGCTCAGCCCGGACCATAGCGAGCCTCAGGAATGAGCCTAAGGAAAAATGCTGTCTGCGCTGGGAAGGGCTGGGATTGCCCATGCAGCTCAGCTCCTGCCCTCCACCTTTGTCACCGGGGCTTCTTCCCCTTTTTTCCCCCCTCCAGGATAAGTACCTGGGAATAACAGGAATAAGATCCTGTTTACAGGGAACATCCTGTGTAGGAATAACATCCTGAATAGGGAATAACATCCGAGTGCCAAATCCATGTTTAAGGATAGGTATCCCCTGCCACTGGAGGCTGGAAATACATCTGATGAATTTGCATGTCCCTCAAACTGATGGGCTGTAGCCCACTGGTTGCCCCTTCTGCAGCAGCAGAGTGTCCCTGCAAACACAGCTTGTCTTGTCCCCTACCTTCTCAAAGAGGAGGGGGTGACTGCTCTCCAAGACGCAGCACCCAGCTCTAAGTCAATAATATATGCAAATGCACTTAGCAAAGCACTCCTGCAGATGTTCTTAATTAAACCAACCTAACCGAAGCCCACATAAAGTAATAACCCCCAAAAATGCCTTCCCGCTCTCATATGTTCTGAATCACTGCTGCAGAATACAACAGGAATATTATTTTTATAAGAGTAAACCATTTGCTAAATAAGCCACCTGTTAAATAAACACTCCCACTCTCCAAATATTGTTATTTTGTTTTCCAGACTATGCACAATCTGGATTTATTTTAGATGGAAAAAGATAATCACTAAAGTAAAAAAAAAAACAACAAAACCCAGTATTTTGACTCTTTGAAACTATCCATCTTGTGTGCACATCTGCTCCTTTGCAAGCTGGCAGAGCTCTTACATTCAAAGAGAATCATAGTTACTTATTTAGCCAGGAGCTAATGAATTTCCATCATCAGACCGTGGCAGTCTTCACTTTTTTAACTTTTTCAAGCCTTGAATTATTCCTTATTCACACGGCTTCACTTTCTGTGAGGTGTGTCTTCTCACAGGGACAAATCCCAATCCGAGATTGTGTTAGCAAAATTGACACAGGAGCAAAAACAGAGTTCGCCTCAAGTTTCATTATACAATCACTTTTTCTGTGCTTTAAAAGCCAAGTTACCCATTGTCCCACCTCAGGCCTGTCTGTACAGGAACATGCTGCTGCACACACCTAATGCACTCAGTTTAGTCTTTAGGACCCCTCTTTCCCCACCCACCTCAGCCCCTGGAAAACATTGGATTAGTTCTACAGGATGGACATCCTCTCAAAAACAAGCCACACAAAAAATAGAATAGAATAGAATAGAACAGAACAGAATAGAATAATAGATTTCAGTTGGAAGGGACCTACAACAATCAACTCATCCAGCTGCAAGATGTTAAATAGCTAACGCTGCCATTAAAGATCATGTCTGGCCTCTTTCCTCCATTGTAATGAATAAGCTAGATCATATCGCTGAGCCCTCTTGCCCCCCTGCAATCCCCAGGTAGAGCTCTGAGCTCTGCAAGAGCCAGCAAGAAGCCGAGGTCACGGCGTGGCAGACCCCAGCCCCATGTTTCTGCCTCCCCCCCCCCCCCCCCGGTGGGTCTCTTGATGCACCCCCACGGGCCCTGTGAGAAACCAGAGCACTGGAACTATTCGGATTAATCATAGAATTGTTCAGGTTGGAAAAGACCTTTAAGATCATTGAGTCCAGCCGCTAACCTAGCACTGCCAAGCCCACCACTAACCCATGTCCCTAAGCACCACATCTACAGGTCTTTTAAATACCTCCAGGGATGGTGACTCAGCCCCTTCCCTGGGCAGCCTGTTCCAATGCTTGACAGCCCTTTCAGTGAAGAAATTTTTCCTAATATCCAATCTAAACCTCCCCTGGTGCTACTTGAGGCCATTCCCTCTCGTCCTATCACTTGTTACTTGGGAGAAGAGACTGACCCCCGACCTCACTACAGCCTCCTTTCAGGTAGTTGTAGAGAGTGACAAGGGGCCCAACACTGAACACAGTATTAAAGAGAATAATTTGATGTCAGACCCCAGGGTTCTGTGTAGAGCATGACCACAAAAGTTTAAGGTGATTAAGTGAAGGGAGCAAACCCAAGTGTAAACGAGGAGGCTCTGAGATGGGGAGAGTGGTGAAGCACTTGAGCTGGCTTTGCTGCTTGTGCCAGATTATCCTGGGCAGCAGCTCATGCAGTCTCTGAATCCATGAGCTAATGTTTGGAGGGTTTGGCATTTACTTTTGAAGGGCTTCTCAGAAACTGTAAGACTCAGAATACGCAAAACTGCAGCTGAAGAACAATGTTCTCCAGGCGCTTTGCTGCGTCCTTCTGCCATCCCAGATGAGCACTTCTACACTGGAAAGTAACGCTTTAGAGATGCTCATGCCCTGTTATCCAGCCTGACATGAACACTAGCACTATCGACCAGACCCAACAGTTAGAGTGCAAATTTCTATGGTGTGTCATTTTTTAGAGTTGGGGCTCACATAGGGACCTCAACGACACACAAAACACTCCCACCAAACATTTCTCCAGGGTTCATCAATAAACGTGGGGGTCACAAAGAACACTTAAAATCTATTGCTAATGCCAAGGACCAGTTACAAGCAGCCACAAACATTATCTGAACGTGAGTGTGCAGACTTCTAACAGGGATTTAAAATGGCTTTACTGATTTTATGCCCTCATATATGAAAATAATATCTTGTTGTCACAAATAATTACACATCACAGACAGAAGCTTGGAGATCAGTGGCAGCATCCTCATCCTTGCCATGTTATACTCGCACATGAAGTCCAGTTAATGTGGGGAGACTACTTGTGCATGCTATTATACTTTGTGAATAACAGTACATGATACGAGGCCCATGGAAATCAAAGTGATTGGCAGTAAAATCTGGGTAGGTGAGCATCTAAGTGCATAAAATGTGGCCGTAAAGATGCACCGGTATTACAAGTTCATATAAAATTGCAAGCACAATACTGGACAAAACTGCTTTTCAAAATCAGCCCCATTATATCCTGTTCTCTTTCACAGAAAGCCTTTGTGATAGTAATTTTGCATGCTGCTATTTTACATGTTCACACGTATTTTCTTGCTCTTTTGACACTCAGCACCTAGCAACTTGGCTCCATCACCTCGAGATGATATTTTTCCTGTGCCTTCTGAATAGGGCAGCCGCAAAATCCTCCGTGCAAGTCTCATACTCTGTCCTTAAAAAGAACCCTTTTTTTTATCCAAGACAAATTCAGTTTTCATCCAGCTACAGGCTTGCCTATATCTTTTAAACACTAAACCACATCAGCTTGTGATTTTTTTTCCAAGTGCTTTTATGCATCTTGACTCTAATGTAGATTCTTAGGAAATTTCAGAAAGCCTGTATTACTCATTTCACTTTAAATGCAGTTCACAAATTAATGGTGTCTGTTAATTAGGCAGCTAACCGCCACCGCCACCACCCCCAAAAAAAAACCCTAAAAAAATTGTAAGGGTTCTAATTTGAAGGTACTGTGCTGTAAAACATGTTAAAGGTATTTTAATAATTGAGACACTTTAGAGCTGATATATGAACTGAGTACACCCTACAGTGCCCGATATATTCACATACATGTTTTGAAAACAACAATAATCTGGAATTCATACATGAATTAGCCTCGTGGATGAACCAAAACAAATGGCACCTTATGTCCTTGTGCAGGGAGGACGCAGACACAGCCCTTGCTCCAGGCAGCTCCCCTGGACCCACCACCACTCACTAACTAGCTGGTGTTGCACAGGAGTGACCTGTTTTGCATCAGATCAGTAAACAAACCGTGCAAAGATAACATGTTCATTCTTCACCCGCAAAGCACCCAAGTAACACAGACTTCTGTCCAATTTACTGCCCAGATCTATGTGTCTTTTGTATTCTGTGGAGCGCCAAAGAAAACAGTCAGCACTTCCTCAGCATCACATCTAATTGAAAAATGGTACAGAGCCTGGGACACAGCGCAGTCCTGGTACTGCTTGATGGACGAGCATGATGCAGAAGACCCAAAACAGTCTGCTGCTTTGGAGAGACTGTGGTCTTTGATAATTAGCAGAGAGGAAAGAAAAGTATTTTGCATGCCTGAGTCTATGTTACTTTAACAACACTATTGCAAAAAGAACATTTTGATTTGGAAATATTGCAATGCCCAAACATCAATAGGGAAAAAAGAAGAGAGAGTTGCATCCTTTTAAGATAGACCCTTTCCTCACCTCTCCATCTCAGCCTTTGCCATAAAGAAATCCAGGACTCATTTTATTCAAAGAATAGACTTTAAATTCCTATACTCATGTCAGGGTAGCATTAAATATTAAAGCAAGATATTAAAATTTCAAAGAACCTAAATTAAACCTGAGGTATTCAAAAATAAGTGTTCCTGAATATTTAATACTAAAGATTTCATAATTAACTTTAGAAATCTCTCACATTAAGAAAATGAGGGGCTACCTAAAAAAAGGTGACCATCCCAGTGACCTTCCAGAGGGCTGCAGCAGATGCTGTCAATCCACAGAAAGACATAGGTTTTCTTGGGCCCCAATCTCCACTTTGTCCCAGCAGACGGGGCTGGTGGGGGATGCTCCATCCCCAGGACAGTGCCCGCGGTGCCATCCTCCTTCCATTGCCCTCCACCACCACCTCGGGCTGGGGATGAGCTTCAGCGTGAGCCGGGCGGCTGCCTTGCTGGGGCCAGAGGACCACGCTGTGTCTCCTCTGAGAAGTGCCACTGGCAACCATGGCCCTTTTGTGTAGAATTGATTCAGTTTCTTTCCTCCTCAACTGGTTAAAGGAGTTTCCTGGGCTCCATGACATCTTTGTGGCTTCCTGTAGAAGCCTTGCCAGCCCTTCATCTTCTCCTAGCGGAGACACCATCGCAGCATCACAACTGTCCTGTCCCTCATGCAATAGACAGACTTGCATGCAGGACCGAAAGGGCCATGACTAACTAGAGCAGTTCACCAACCTGAGATTTAAGAAGTGCGATGAGATGTTATTACGGTTCTTTTAACATCAAATGTACTATGAAAGACACGTGATTTACCGGGGAGGAAAACCAAAACAAACCAAAACTAAATTGGATTTGTATGCCTCTGTAAGCAGATGTTCCTCCGTTATTCGTAACGACAGGCTGACTTCTGAGGAGCAGTTAAAGGTGGATCTCCTGTTAGTGTCCTCCAAAGATATTCCAGCTGGACCACTCTCAGTTTCCCACCATCATATGATTGTAACCTGCCTGCCCACTAATACTTATAACATCTGCTCCTGTATGCACATAAACATTTGGGAGAGAGATCCATACCAGCACAGGATCTGGCCCAATTTTTCAGTGTAATCAGGAGGAAAAAATCTAAAAAAATACCAACGGATAATATAACAATTCAAATGAGGATGTCTGAGCTGGGGAAATTATTCTGTACTAAAATGGTCCCAGAAGATGTAAAAAAAAAGCAATTAATAGGAAAAAAGTCCTCTTGATTTAGCTCTAAAATCAGTGCAGCAGCAGCCTGCCTCTCCTCCCTGAGCATCCCCTCTCCTCCTGCCAGCCCTCACCCTCTTCCTCTCCCCTCCCCAGAGGGGCTCTCCGTACCCCCTCCCTTGGTCAGCACGTCGGGCTGCGGAGAGAAACGGCCACATGAAGCCCCATCCTCAGGCTCATCCATGAGCAGAAGGCCCCGAGGGTGCAGGGACAGTGCCCACACAGCGTCCCATCACCACGCCGTCCCTCAGCGGTGTCCTCCCACCGGTGTGGGAAGGGCAGGTCCTGTACCCCGCAGCTGCAGGGACCACTACTTCATGGTTCTCACCCCAGCCAGGTGGGGCGAGGGATGCTTAGAGCCCTAGGTGCACGAAATGGATGGATGGCGGTGATGGTGATGGTGATGATGGTGATGGTGGGGACAAGGCCAGAGCCAGTGGGATGGAGAAGGGCTCAGTCTCCTTTGCTGACCAAGAGCACCTCCTCTGTGGGGCAGCCAGCTGTCTCTCACAGGTGGATTTCAGAACAGCTCGTTAATTAAGCCGAGTCCTGAGTCAGCAGGGACCTGCGAGGGCTCCTTTGCCCAGCCAAGCTCTGTGCCCAGGGCAGGATGTTAGGGCATTTTTTCCTCCCTTCACCCAAGTTCTCAGGGCTGTGAAATAGCTCTAGTTATAATGTGCTTCATAGAAATTGAAAGCATTATATAAGCATTAGAATTTATTATTCTAATGACTCCATCCCACATGCATTTTTATAAATGGAAAGTTGCTTTAAATCGACAGTATGCCAAATTTTTTAGCACACTCAGAAAATTTGAGTACAGCAAATAAGGCCAGTGATGTACAGCACAGCTTGTACGCAGCGAGACGTCTCTAGGTACTGTCACAAGTAGCCAGCTGATAGTCTGCGTGTGTTAAGGCTGTGGACTAAGCCTCAACTACTGTTTAAAACTGCATAACTAATCATACACAATTAGCAATACTCTTCTAGGAGCCTGCTCCCTGGCTTATGGCACTGTGCTGCCTCTGCGCAGCCTACATCAACGGATAAGGGTGATCATATAATGGGAGCCTCTTATATCAGTGGAAATCAAATAGAGATCAGTGTAAATAGAATATAAAAAGTTGGTTGTTGCCTTCAATCACTGTGAAGAGGTTTAAATGCCTTCCCAAAGTAGAATATTGGTCTACAATAACGGGCAGAAGAAAAATAGCAGATTCAATGGTACAGACTGTAATTTAACATTCACAATTTGTCTAACCAAAGTAAACGTGCCTT
This sequence comes from Astur gentilis, assembly GCF_929443795.1. NCBI lineage: Eukaryota > Metazoa > Chordata > Aves > Accipitriformes > Accipitridae > Astur > Astur gentilis. The sequence goes on from NC_064887.1 coordinate 1,310,483, forward strand.
TTTCTACACACATACAAAAGTCACTGAATTAATACGGTAAAGGGAAAGAAAGTCGTCAACTTTGTCAATGGTGACACAAAATAATTACCAACCTTCAGCAGTTAACAAGTATAACACTGCGTATTACTGGGGCTTGAAGCCATCCCTGAAGGGAATTGTGGTTTGAGCTGCAGCTCAGGGGATACCTGGGAGCACCCTGAGGCGCCGGGGAGAGGCGAGCACCTCTGCCCACCTTTGTGCCACCTCTCTAACAGTGCCTTGAGGACACGGCTGCAATTCTAGTTACCACTCCTGGACCTTCTCTAATACTCTTGTTCTCACAAAATGTCTCGTGGCTCCCGTAGAAAAGGCTTAGCCAAGCCAAAAGCAGGAGGTGGGGTGCCTGAGGAGTGCCAGACCCAAGGAAAGGGGAGCAGGCTTGTATGGTCAGGGCATGCTGTGCCTTGCAGGCTGGGTTTTTTTATGATGTCTGCTAATTTGCAGGACTCATTTTTAGAGCTTCACTCAGTAACGTACAATAGACATCACAACATTCGCTTCACCAAAATGTCAGCTTATGGATGGAAGGGAAGAGAAGGGGGCTGAAGAGATAAAACCATATACTGACAAAACAATAAAAGAAAAATCAATCTTTATGACAGATGAGCGAGTGAGATTTACAGTGTAATCAGAAAGCACAGAGATTCATGGTTTGCCGGGAAGGGTATCCAGGCAGCATTATTCTATAGATGGAAACACAATCGCGCTTGCAGGATCTGTTTGCTTATTTCTGAGCAAATCTTCCAGCACATTTTGTTGAAGTGGATAGCTAAAATGCACAGATCTTAGCACTCCATCTGTATTGCTGCACCTCTCCTTTCACCGAGCGCCTGAACTTCTCAATCCTTTGGCTTTTTTGATGCGATCAGCCAGTATAGAACATCCACTCAGAAAATTGCTGGAGATAAGATGCAGCCCCAGAAACAGAAGCAGTGCCACGCAGTCCCCGCTCCCCCAGTCAGAGCAGCAATTAGAATAACAATCTAGGCAGATCTGCTCTAAGAATGAGCTTCTGGCTATCAAACGATTTTATTAATTTCTGTTCAGTGTTATATATGGTCAAAATGGCCAGCCAGCTCGTGTTTAAAAAATTACCAGTCTATGAATTTAATATCATGTAAAGCTTAATACATACTTCAACCTGAACCAGTTTAGATCACTTGGTGCTTTTTTATCTAAAAAGCAAGAATCACACAGCAAGACCCTCAGGTGGTTTAATCATCCATTTACTCCAGTGGAAAAACAAACTCTTTCTCCTTTTTTTCTGTTTTTGTAAAGTCTCTTCTGTCCTGTGATGGCTATCCATTCCTCCTCCTCAACAAAATCAATGGCAATCACTTACAACGGGTAAATCTAATCCCCTCTGTGTATCCCAACCCATGGAAAGGGTCCACAGCACTTCAAAAGCCTGGGCTCAGACAACACAAGTTCACAAGACCTATTACTGGGTTGGATAAGCTATTGTAGGAAATGTGATCAGATCTCTTCCCAGGGCATTGTTCAGTCTTGTTGACATCTTTTACTTTGCATTGTTGAACTGAAGCCAAGCAAGGCAGAATGGAATCTCCTGTTGGCTTCTGCCTTCCACCTTGGGGAGGTACAGCAGACTGAGCTGTTTTCCTAATGACGTGAGAAATGTTGATTGAATGGAGAAATTAGTTCAGCCACGTACTTCAGAATAGTTCCTGAAGACAGCCTTTCAGGGCCTAAGGTTTCTCAGGGAGGTGCAGCTATCTCCCTCACTACCTAGGGACCTCGACACCCTTGAGGCTGAGCGGGTTGGTGGAGCAGGGACATGAAGGCTTTACTTGGTCGTGGTTGCGTTCCCCTGAGGTGTTGTCTCCTTCCTGGCTGTAGCATCCTGTGTGCTGTTGCTCATGGCTAAACCTGTAATGTTGAACAGGCAGCCCAGGTGCTACTGGCCAACACCTGGAAAAAAACAGAGCAGAGCTCCCCAGCTCTGACTTTGGGAAGGGAGACTTCTCCTCTGTCTTCATCCACTCTGTCTCCAGATTTCCACAGCATCAACTGCAGTGCTTCCTACACCTACAAATTACATCCATTTCACACTCCTGCCCCTCACTCCCAACCCTTAAATCACGGTCATCAGGAGATGACGGTGAAGAACATTAATCAGCTCAAGCTGGGTGTTTTCAGAAACAGAGCAGATCCCCCATGAACCAGCATCCCCTTTGTGTCCTCCCACAAGCTGCCAGGTCATGGCCAGTGCAGGACTCGGTCCCTTCCCCAAGCTCCACAGCTTGCTTCTCCTCGGTCACATGGAAAACGTTGGCATTAAGGCCCCAACAGCACCTGCCAGAACACCTTTGCCCACCATACTAAAACATTCTTTATGGCTTTTCTTTGTTGGTGATAGTGGGTTTGTTTGTTGTCATGACACCTAGGCAAAATTCACAGTCAGCTCAGGATTTGTGGCAAACCCAACAAGATTAGAGTTAGTAATGAGACCTGCAAAGACCAGCTCAGACTCAGCCTGGAGAAAACATGATGCAGAAGGTTTTTTTCCCAACATCTCTTAAAAGGTCTCAGAGGGAGGTTTCAAGAGCAGCCCTATAGGGAATTTGCAAACCCACACACAAGAGTCCTCTGGCCCATCCAACTCCAAAACAAGGCATGCACAAGAGTTAAACACAGGGACCAGTCCATGGCATACATGTAGTTTGTATAATGCTATCACCCAGTCACTAATTTAAAGAGAAATTGATGCAGAGCACCAGAAAAGATCAAAGTAAACCAGTGACCCAGCAGGCTGGTGGTGAATCTTTCAGATCAGTCCCAATTTGTCACCAATAACATCACTACAGAGCCTTGGCTCTAATATAATGACACAAATTATAAATTATATGAATGTTAATAAAATAGTGTAGCGCTGTGGCAATGCCCAGCATTGCACATGGGACAAAAGTGACTATGATATCCAATATGTTAATATCGGATCGACGAATTAATTCATTGTTCATGCAGGTCTGCGCCATGACAGCAATAAATCAGTTGTCTGATAAAGGCAGCGGCACTGCCTTTAGATCACTTACGTGATCTTTTGCCCTACTGTCTCAGTCAAGAAAATGACACAGGCTAGAAAATGTATTGCATGCTCTTGGTCTCTGTCTCCCTCCAGTCCTCCGAAGCCCTGGTTAGTGCTTACAGTGCTGCCTTTAGAAAGGGGCAGGGTCAGAAATCAGAGCAGAGAAAAACCTTGAAGGCATCAGGTTTATGCCACACTGCAACAAGTAACAGACGACTGAATACACTCCTTAATTTTCCTAAGATAGTTTCAAAACAATGAGTTTATCATTTGCAAGTCAAGTCATTTGTTTATGCCCTTTTCTCCTTCATTCTCAGATGGTGGGCAACTATGGTTTTATTTTACACAAAGTTCTTTTGCTAATATTCATCCATAATCATCAACAAAATAATATATGTAGGCGACTATAATGACAGTAAATGCTGTGTAGGAGGCATAATATATGCTTCATTGTCAATGCTTGCATGCTGAATTAAATACCCTGTTCTGGTCAAATGCTAATACATTCTATGAGCACTTTTTCATAAACAGATTTTTAAAATGCAGTAGAATAAAAAGGTGATATGAATAATATATTGAAATAATCCGATAGGCACGAGTTTAAGAACCAGTGTTTCTCTGTAGCATCTTGCTTGATATTGGCACTGAAATGATCTACATGAAAAAAATATTCAGGATAGCACCACTGCCACCCTAAATATGTTACGCCCGTCAGGACTGAAGTAGCATCAAACCTCATTTGTAAACAATATGTTCTTTTTTAAATGGACTTTGCCACAGCTGGCTGCCCTGAGTTGTGGAACACACCACACTTTGACTGCTGATGAAAAATTAGGTGAAGTACAAAACAGGTAGGATTTAACTTTCTGCAGATCCTTAGCATTTAAAGCAGCTTTGAGCTTAGCAGCACTTCTGTCTCAAAAATGGCCTTAAAATCAATGGCAGCCTCCGTGCCTAACTGCATTTTGTGTGGTTGGTGCTATGCTGGTGTTCTGTGTCGGAGCATGGGACAAAAAAATGACTGCAATAACATGGTTTGTACAGCAGGCAAAAATCACAGCAGCTGTAAAGACTTTGGATTGAACCTTTTGTTGGCTTCAGCAGCAGCACTGAGGGGTCCTGCCGGAGAAGGGCCACTAGCTTCAGGGGAAATGAAGCATCCAGTGCCTTCTGGTTGCAGCCTGGAGCCATGCTTCTGCTTGCCCAAGCAATGCAGCAGCAATGCAGTGGTCTCTGCAAATTATAAACAGTGGCCAAGTGCTTTGGAAGCACTTACCCCTGTGAAGGACAACCTTCATGTCAGAACCTGTGGGACAGAGCAGGGGCAGTGGAGCAGGTCGTGCCTCCTCAGCCCCCAGAGACAAGCACAGCCGGGCACACGCACCAAGGACTGGGCTGCCCTCATCTTTCTGGCTTTCCTTGGGATGTGTTTCCCATCTTCCTGAGTCATAGACCAATGTTTGAGAAGCGAACAGGAAAGAAAAAATTAAGGCAGAGTGCAAAACAACCCCACAATGCTGCACAAAGGCAAAGGGACCACTCTGTCTTAGTTCACTGGGCTGTCTGGTAGCACCATGTGGTACCAACAAAAGACAAACATGCAGACCTGCCAGAGCATCATCTGAAGCGAGGGAGACTTGGTTTGCCTTGGAGCAGTGCTAGTGAAGACCCCACCAGACCAGATTCACACCTTTTTCTGTCTGCAGGAGCAAGGTGTGCCTCTTGTCTGTCACCAGTCCGCTGGCCACCGCTTGCTTCAAAAGGATGCCAAGCGTGCCGGCGCTCTGGGTGCCTTCACGCGTCCCAGCCATGCTCGGTCTGGGCAGGCTTTAGCTGTTAGTGATCTAACTAGGGTTAGAGGGAAAGCTTTAGTAGAGCTAATGGTAGTTCTTCCAGCATTATCGTGGGGTATGGGACCGACACCCATACGAACCATGCCACGGCCAGGTGGCTTGATTATTTATTCAGTTCTTCTAGATCAGCAGTTCCAAGATACATTGCTCCTCATTACAGGCTTTTCAATTAAAATGTATAAAGCACTGAATTGGGAGTATATGTATTCCGTACAATCAAACTCGGTTCCCCAGGCAATAAAAGGTTAGCAGGGTTAGCTTGGTTCAGCCAAATGTTCCTGTACGGCATGGCCCCATGCAGCCCTGCCTGGCTGAATAGGACACTGCAGCGCAGAGCAGGGCTGAGCATGCCCCTTGGTTTTAATAAGTACTGCTTTACCTTTGATAGCTTGTAACTATTGATTATTCCTCTTCCCTGACAGACTTGTGATTTTTCTCACCAGTTTCACGTTGCAGCAATTGGGAAGCCTAGGAATGCAATATCATATTGAGCCCTGAGCAAAAATGCCCCAGGTACTAGTGCATCTGTCTTATATTACTCTACTAATACAGGGAGGATTTTACAGAGCAGTAAACAAACAGCAGTACCCTGAATAATGCCTTGGTTCGGCGCCATCTGTTCTTCATTCCACAAATATATTTTCCTTGGTGATCCAGAGCAAAAGGCTTAGCTCATTATCATATGATAAGACAATTTAAAAGAACAAATAAGTCCCGCAACACAAAGCTCAGTATTAAAAAGCCAACATGACAATCATACCTGAATGATACTATGTATATTAGAGCTAAAAATAGATTAGAAAAACAAATATTTCCAGACAAGTAATGAAATCCTGTTTTTAAGGTGATTTATTAGGAACTGTGAAGCAGTCCTGGCTTTGTGCTGAGCTGTGAACAGTGAAATTGGAATAAATAAAATAATCTTGCTGCATTAATAACTTGCTCTAAAACCACACGTATGTATAACATGCTCACTGGTTGCCAAGTGAGGACCATAACTTAAAGGATAGATTTTGTTTAAAATCTCTATCTATCTAGAAAAAAGAAATGAGCCAAGATACAGACCCTGACATGCAGGGACAGGAGGGGTGCTGTGGCAGCTACCTGGGGCTCCAGGCATAGTGCTGCAGGAGACAGGTCCCCCTCTCCGGGGCAGGAGCTGGCCGTCCTGATTTGGAGAGAGTGAAACGCAGGTGATGATATTACTGGGGGTACAACAGCAATATCAAGGAAGACATTTCTGGAGGGCAAAATTATAAATCAGAACTTTCTACCACGTGAAATAGATGGTATTTGCACAACTGAGGGAATAAAGCTCCATTTTTCATCCTTCTCTTTTCAAGTAGATCCCTGCCTGTCACACCACAGAGAGCCAAATAGTGTATTAGCGATCTGTAGCTTCAGCAGCTGTCAGTGGAGCTGCTTTATGCAATAGAAGGACCCGGCTCATTTGTTTGAAATAAAATAAAATATATAAAATGAAATAAACAAAAAAACCCCTCTGCCCAAGATCAGCTTTAATGTGCTGGTGGATTTCCACAGATCACATGGCTAACGCCCAAATAATGACACTTTGGAGTATTTCAAAGGTGCTTACTCTTAGTTACAAGCTTTTGCTTTACTTGCAAAGTATGCCACGCTTAATGACATGTCTTTCTAATACCTCTTGGTCAGAAAAACGAACCAAATGCTAATCTGCTGGACCTAAAACTTCATGTTTCACTGGTGGAATTTAGAAACAGAAAGCAACTACAGCGTAGGTCTACTTCTTCACTGAGCACCTGCGGTCCATCACAGCCCCGAGACTCGGCTGGGCACAGGAACCAACTGAACAACGCGAACTGGGGATGGCCCTGAATTTCAGGGCCTCACTTGTTTCAGAATCAGCTTTCCTTTCAATCTAATGTCAATACTTAATGTTTGAACTCTGATGGCTCTTTGCCAATTACTGTCAGTGTCTTTTGTGAAGCAGCTTACCCAGGCTTTTAAAGCTCGATTACAAGCGTGCTTTAGCAGACAGGATGCCTGCTACATTTTTATATGCTGAAAATAAATACATAAATATGACAAAGTAAGACTTTTATTAGTAACGTAGTTTTAGGGAAGAGTATAAAACATCCATTAGAAATCCTGTTAACAGCATTGGTCATTATGACAAGAGGGAAAACAGCTTTCCTAGGGATTTGATGCCTTTTTTTTCTTCTTAATGGGTACTACTCTTTCACCATCACCAGCAGACAATGTTGTCTATTAACATTTACTCAGCAGTTATCATTTTGATATTTCTTCATAACCATAGCGATTTAAATAATGTTGTTGCTCCACTCTTGTATCTTTCCTTTGATAACTATGGATAATGATCCAGCACCAAAGAAGCCCCTGCTCTCAATCCTGTTGCAAATGTTGCCAGGCAGGGTAATTTGGCTAACTCAATCCTGTACCATACTCAAGAAAAACTATGTTTCAGCATCATCAGCTAGAAGTTTGCAAAATAGTTCTTTCTCAATTTTTCTTCAACAACAAAATCCAGTATTTTGAGAACCTCCTATGTGTTTGCACAGTGTATCTCCTCCCCAAGAATAATATAGCTGTGTCTACAGCAGAGTCAGCTGAGCACGGTTGTTTGTAATAGTTTCCCTCTGTAAGGACAGAGCTGAAAGGCAAAACTTGTAGTAACAGGAGGCTCAAGTATATCTGTTTAATACTTACATATTGTATTTAATTTACCCCCTGTGTGCAGTGCAAAATCAATTACAGTGAAATACCAGATTTAAATATGTCAAACCAACTATGCTATTGCAGTTTGATTTGACCTCTGTGAACCAGGGTCAAACGGTATTAGAAGGGAATAGAGCAAGAACCAGCCTAGACATTTCCAACTAAAACTGGAGTAGCAAATTATTAGAAAGGGTCTGAATTATTTTTACCTGTGCAAAACAAACAGCAGATAGGATGAGTTCCATAAAAGACAGACTAAAGCTCATTTCTAGGACAAGAGGAATGAATTATGAACACTTACGGACACAGTAAAGCTACTGTGACCCACTTACTCTTTTTTCTCACAGAGCAGGTGTAATATATAATAATATGGTCTATTTTGTATCACACCCAGGGAGCAGAGTGTTGTCATATCTGTTAAACTTATTTGCATAAGGGTTTAGGATATGAAGCCCATATTCAAAACCTAATCTCCCTGTTAGCTTCTAAAAGCTTAAAAAAGCTTGACAGATAAAACCCAATCTTAGTTATCAAGCACCAGCTCTTGATTACACGGCTCGAAAAACAAGATCAAAGCAAACGTATAAGCAAAGTTACTGTGTTGTTAATGCCTCTCTTTCAAAAAATTAATGCATACGAGAGAGGAATTGATGCAGGTTACAAAGCTAAAGCCCATTTTAAGCCACATGCACGAGCTTCATCACTGCAGTACACTCTCATACAGCACATATACAGCAAATAATTTGCTTACCATGGCAAGTCCTAATTTCTAAGCTAATGAATGGATACCGTATATATGCTGACTTTGGTCTTGGATCTCCTGAGTCCCACGCACTTGTGGCCTTTGTTTTGGCAGGTTTGATACGTTTGACCTTTACACGGCATGAGTTCGCTATTTAATTATGAGATGGTACTAGCTGGACTGCAAAATGGAATCACTCAGTAGTAAACCCTGCATGTAATGTAATGCTGCACACTGTGAGATCTGGCAAGTATTACACAGTAGGACTCCTCTTGCATTTGGGAAATCACTCAGCAGAATTACAGCTTTTGATGGCAAAGCTACTTACAGGCAAATAAGGTCAAAAAAGCATTAAGGAGCATGAAGGGAAAGCCTAGCATTATTCACCGGTTCAGAACATAAAGCTTCCATGTCAACTGCCTAGAGGTTAAAGTAAACATTTGTACAATCCTTCACCCACGTAAATCTAATCAATGCTAGAGAATTATTGCTGGTTCGTAATGCGATGACTTCTCTGCAAACAATGACCGATGAAAGGCCAGGTGGGATGCAGTGCCTTCTCGGGCGGCACTTTCCCTGCGTGGCAAAACAAGCGGTATCGCTGGTTCACCCGTTCAGGGATGTATGGAGTCTAGATTCTCATTTTCACCATCTAATCCCTTGCAGGCAAATGAAAGAGTTTTCTGGTGTTCTTAATTGATAAAGCGTAGTGACAGTCCCTGGCACACTGACAGAGGGAGTCTTTAGCTTTCCTATTAATGCAGCGTAGCCTGTGAGATTCCCAGGTGAAATAATCTGAGTAAATGTGAATTAAAATAGTGTTTATGAAAATGAGCCTTAAAAAAAAAGAAAAAACACATGGAAAGAATTCAGTATGGGGATAGTTGCCCCTTTGTTTTTTCATGGGACCCCACTACATCATGGTGCCTCTGAAAATCTGAGAGGGAGGTCCATTTTACATAAAGTTGATGAATGAAAACAAATGTTTTTCCATCCATTTTCATATCTTAAAAAAAACTTTTTGCAAAAGACTGGTATTCTTTTTATTGCAGAATAAATTCCTGAGGTGAATCCTCAGTGTTATTTAGCAAGTCTAAAACTATTCTTTCAAAAAGAATATTTTAAATGGAACTTGTCAGGTTTGACATGTATGATATAAGAACTAATGACCCACAATAATAAAATGCTCTTATTAAAATAAATACAAAATCAAAAAGATTTAATGAAAGTACAAGCCCCTTTATCCTAAGACCAAAAGGAAGGAAGATCCAGCTTTTGGGAGCTTACATGTGAAATCATGATCCATATGGCAGAGGGGTTCTAGAAAGCATCATCATGTTATTTTCTTAGTACAGCTCTTCCTCTGTAGATCTGTATATAACATATTTTCTGTGAGAAAACAAAATCCATTTCCTTAATGGATTTTCCATGAGAAAGCAAATTTTGCTTTTATCATGTCAATGCTGACTTCCCCATGACAAATTTTGTCACCTTTGAGCTAGGTACGTATTTTTGTGCAGCAGGCATTTTTACCTGGCAGCATACACCTGGTACCCAGCGGGGTTATTCTGCAGAGCTGCTCTACCATCCCTGCATGTGCAGAGGAGCTATATACAATGCATTTATGATACATGCCACATTCTGCCATGGCTTCAGCTTTGCAGTCAAGTTACAGCAGTGGTTTAAATGAAGTGAACCATTCTGAGATTAGCAGAACAGAAAGTGAAAGTTTGCCCAGTGTATTTACTTATGAATCTCCATAATGCATTCATGGTAAATCCTGGCCTTCCCTTCTCATTTCCACTCTACAGAACGTGCAGTAGAACCATTACATTAAAACATGTAAAAGAACAAAAGTCAACCTACAAACAGAGGTGTATGACTGTCATGCAGGGGCACGGTAAATTAGACAAGTTAATACTAAGCAATTATAAAATGTTTCCAACAGTCGACCTTACTGAATGAAACGCACACTAGTAATCCAAAGAAACCAAGCATGCACTGCGTGTTCATATACTCAGACACAAAACATGAATATAAAAAAACTACAGATATGATTATATGTATAAAGGATATCCCATACACACACATTAACTGTAAAAGAAATCATCTTTTTTATGCAGTTCCCCAAACCTCAGTTTAATTTAGATTAAGTAAATTTGTTCTAGTTTTATTTATGATCAGCCTGAGCAAAAATCAACCATGACAACCTGCCTAATGAATTTCAGGACTGTAAACATTTAGCTGAGATATTGGCAAATGTCAGCAAATAATGCTGTGTTTTATTCCAGGACAAATAAAGTAGCATATAGGTAAAAGAAAACCCAACTTCTGCCCCTATTTGTGCACGGGCAGCTTCCTCACAAGTAAATTGTTGCCTAAATTACATAGTAAATCTAAGAATAATGCCGAGTGCAACTTGGAAGTGCTTCTGTATAATGTGCAATTCACATAATTTCAGACCCAGATTTCACATTATGGATGATACCCCTCACACTTTTATCTGTCTTCTGCTGATGAAATTTCTGCTTTGAGCCCGATGTACAGTATCTGTGTCAAAAGATCAGATATTGTATTTGTTTGTTTTCTAGCTTGCTTATAGCTGATAACGGCATAAGCCAAGCGAATCCAAGGAAATATAATTCATCACAGTACACTGGTCACCCTTGCGCTGCTGCAAAAATGTATTCCCATGACTAGTGTGTATCCAACTGCATCAAATTCTGCTTAAACATCATCAATCAGCAGCACAGAAAGCACTTTCCTAAAGCTCCTACAAGGGCCGATTGAGTGAAACCAGACTGCCTGCGCTGGCTCAAGCAGCAGCCAGGTCAATGCATTTCTCAGCTACCAAACCCAACGCCAAGAGCACGTTTCTGTTGCGTCCATCCCTCTCTTAACCTGACAAAGTCACCATGTGGATCCTCGGTTACAGTAAGGATTTCGTCCTACAGCAGCGTTGCGGCACTGTGGTGTGAGGCTGGGGGTAGTGCAAAAACGCGGTGTTTCCTCCCTCTGCATGACCATTAGCCACAGAGAAGATAAAGCCATCTTAATATGGTAAATGCACAAATAATGGGAGATGATTGAATTACTTTTCCCTACATTCACACTGCTTCTGTTAAGGATTGTATTTTATTCCAGAATCAGGTTGCGGATTGTACATTGTGTTACAATTAGAAAAGGATACTTATATATATATATTACTCTTTTTTATTCGTTTCTAAATAAATCATCTCAAGATGACAGGATACAGTGAGGATTTTAGTTTTTAAAAAGTGGTTTACAGTAACTAAATTAAACAGATGCCTTATTTATGAGGATTGAAGGATTTTTTTGAAGAGAAACAATCCCCTATCCAAAGGTACCTGAAGAAATCCTGGCAGGGGATGTTCTCCCCGGTGATGAGCTAAGGTAGGAAGGGTGTTTCTGTGTAAAGCCGGCCTGGCAGCAGGAGGGGAACAACCTGTGCAAAAAGAGAAGCTGATGTCTGAAAGGCGCCTTGAGATACCAAGCTTGGGTTGACGGTTCCCGGACTCTAGCCCTAGCCCGACTCCTCCAAAACCTTGGGCACACCAGCTGCAGCCGTGCCGCGGCAGCCCAGCACCTCCACGTCCCACGGGAGCCGCGGGGCTCGGCGCCGGGAAGCGGCCGGTGCCTTTCGGGAGGGACTCAAGTGAAGAAAGAACATTACAAGAACAATGCTACAGTACATAGAGTATCTGTCTCAGTAACCGGGCAGATCTTCCTATTTGCAATTAAAGAAAAAGCCTCTTTAAAACACATGGAAAAAATTTTCCAAAGCCACTCGGTAACTTCCTTGCAATCTTACTGCTGTACAATGGGTAGGGAGAAAACCGCTTTTCCAGAACTCATTTGTTAGGTTAACAACAGAACTTCTCCCAGGATTAAAATATAGCGACATTTTCTTTTTCTATGTTTTTTTAATTAGTTTAACCTGAAGTTAACAGAGTCCCTAATTCTTTCCAAATCTCAGCAAGAGCCTGTAGGGATGAGTGTATTTATTTCCTGCATCTGTTCTCCAAATTAAATCAGAAAATGATTATGAAAGAACAGTTCTTGGTAGTCCCCGGGGAAGCTCTTATGGAAACCTTACATTATAGAGATGCTTGCTGCCAGTGATCTCTCTATTGCAGCATGGCTGGAGTCTTTCTTCACGGAACTTTTTTCCCCTCCTTTTATATTGTACTAATTGTAAGGGAAATATAACACCACTGCAGGGTTAAAATCTGGTTCCACTGAAGTCAATGGCAAGATTCCATTTATTTCAATGGATCAAGGATTTCATTTCAGATGTTTATTATGCTGTCAGAAGACTGAGCAGACTGTGTGTCTGCGAGGCACACGGGGCATCAAATGATCAGCCGTGGTGTTATATTGCAAAATCATTTGCGTTTGCTCTGGCATTAGGAACATCGTTCGAGGGGTTTTTAATTGCAGATGTGAACAGAAAGGAAGAGTCAGTGTGCCATTAATATAAAGTCAATGTTTAACACTCACTACAAAGTACCGTGTGGAACTAGGATCAAATCTGACAAGTCCAAACTTTAAACGATGTACAGCATTTTATGATGCATGTAGTATTTTTAGTAGCAACAGACTATGACATTTGAGGGCTGCAGCCTAGTAGGATATACCAGTGTTTCTCGCTTCTATGTAATATTTTGTATGGGTTTAGAGAAGATGGCCTCTGTTGTGCATTGTTTGTGAAATGTTTCTTATCCCAGAGAGGTGTATGATGTAAAATACGTCAGTGAAAAGTGTATATTTTATGTGAGAGGAAAATACATTTTAATAAAGGTAAAGCTTTGTTAGCTGTAAAAATGGCAACTGTTCAAGTGTACAGTAACTTCTTACTAATGTATGAAAATCTGTGATATTTTTGATTTGATTGTATTTGTATTGCCCAAATAAAACATTTTGGCTGTATTGTTCCTAACTGTTACTATTTTTAAGGGGGAAAGTGCATTTATTTCACAAGAAAGTACATTATACAGAAAAAAATCCAAGGAATTAACAAATTTTCTGGATGGTGCCTGTACTGAATTAGCCAGTTGCCCTAAGTGAAAGTCCATCTTGTATTGTAACATGCAAAATTAATTTCTAGATGTATTCTTCTGCACATTGCTATTTAATGGTAAGAAAGAAATAATTCTTCAGCACAGAGAGCTATTGGTAGAATAAGGCTAAGAGTCCTCAGAGGACTCTGTGAAGGGACCCCTGCAGAGGCAGAACTTGAGATGAGAGGCAATATATATGGTGATGGTGGCATTTAAGCCATCATGGCCTTTTTCTCTTACTTTTTTTTCCTTAAAGGGAAGGTATAAATTAAAAAGATTCAACTAGAACTCCAGGAAGCACAAGTGAGCTGTATCCAAACCTAAAACCATAAAAATGTCCATGCCAGGGAAAAGAAAAAGAAAAAAAAAAAAAGAAAGGAGTTACCATTATCTTATTAGCATATCTGAAAACTAAGCTCCTTTCAAAAACACAAACAAAAATATGATGCGTCGCCTGTCTAGCATGTCTGTTTGGGTGCAAGTTTAATGCTGAGGTTTCATTTGTCTGCCCGTCTCCTTGCAAAATTGAGTAGGGCAAGAGGAAGGAACAAAATGAGCTATATCGATTAAATGCTCCTGTTGTATGTTGGGATGCGTAGCTACAAAACTGTTCTACATTTTTCAGCATCCTTGTAAAAGCACCCTGTGAACTGAAACTGTGAAATGCTTGTTGATGAGGAGAAAGGTACACCAGCAAAGGCAAAGGGAAATATTTAGCCGTGCACAGTAGTACAAGAACTGTCTGGAGAAAGAGAGCAGGCAGGTATAAAGAGTATAAAGAACTGCTGCTACTGAGCCAACCAGATTGCTAGCACTGGCAGCTAGATCAGCAAGCAAACACAACTTGATAGAAGTTCAGAAGAAAACAAGTTGACCTGAGGTTGCCTGGTTATCAGTAAACCATAACATGACAGTTTCTAGGAGGCAGTGGGGAGATGGAGGCAAGAGAGGCAGCAAGCTAAGGAAGGCGGGACCCCATGAGAACGCAGCTGCCTTCCAAATGAAACGGAGCTGATGAAGTGTCTCTGCTGGTAACCTACCAAACAGTGAACTGCAATCGTCTGACACAAAGGTACTTTTTTTAAAGCATCAACTACATCAAGCATCTTTCCTAGCCAACCCTGCCAAGACAATACTCACGCTTTAAATGTTTCCGTGGAAGTAGAATAATAATATAATAATAGGTCTTGTAAAGCCTCTTTTGTTTCAAAAGTGTCTAAAAACATTTTAGAAACATTTGCACACTCAAGAATTGTTTCACCTGACGCTGAACTGCAGCTGCCTGTGGGGTGAAACACGCTGACCAGGGAAGAGCACAGAGCACACAGTGGCAGTTCAGAAGACGAGATGAAGAATACCACAATAACTGCATGCTGCTTTAGTGGGAGCTTACGGCAGGGATGTGGGAATGAGGTTGCACGCTGAGATCTGTAAGACCCCAGGAGACGCAGAGCAGCTGCATCCCAAATGAGTCTAGCTTGATAAATTGATAGTTCAGAGGGAACTGAGGCAGACTGAATACAAAATCTCGTAGGAATTAGCACAGGATCTGAAGATCCTGATGTTACACTTTCCCAAGCAGCTGTACCTTTGATAGACTGCACAATACATCATAGCATTAATTATGTCTAGAAAATGCTACACAAAAATTGTGAGCATTACTTTCTGCAGCATCTTTGGTTTTCCCATTGAAGGCTGTGGGGTTCCTGCATCCAGCCTGGTGGCAGCGCAGCTCCAAATATGATGACTCTCCCACTGTCTTAAAGAGATTTATCAAAAGCTGAGTGAGATATTAATCATGGCAATGCCAGTGGGTGTTTCCTTAAAATTTTCCTGATCTGCTGAAAAGAATCTTCTCTGTATCAAATTGCCTGGTTTCTGCCCAAAGTCACCAAGTTAGAGGTGCATATATAAGCTTAGGTTATGTGTAATAGCCAAGGGTTGGCATTAGCACACAATTGAGGTACCCACTGGACTCTCGCTTACCTGCCCTGAATTCCTGCTGAAGACAGCAGCAGTTGATTCTGTCCCGGCTGAGTGTGGCCACTACCAAAAGGAGAATTAAGCTTTAGAAGAGGATTAAAAAAAAATAAGGCCAGGGATACATTTTCAAAGCAGGGGAGGTAGCCCCTTAAAGTGCAGAGCTACTAATGGCACTTCAGAGTATATATAACTTTGAAAGTCTCTTTTCAAAATATGCCTACTCCTGCAGCCCCATGTGTCCACTGCAGAGACCGACGGGCCCGTCCTGCTGCCAGCCGGTGGGATCTCACACAGTCAGCCTAAGCGTGACAGCCTGAATAAGACAGCTTCCTCACAGGACAAAAGCATCCTTGCCACTACAGGACCGGCTCATATTTGCATATTATACATACAAATGTATGTAAGCATTATTGCTAAGTGTTGGGGAAATGAATTGCATTGAGTACTGAACCTTAAAACACTCCTAGTAATGACATTACAGCATTCCAAGAATTAATTTCTTTCTGTCTTCAGGTTAATGAGTTGAAAACAAAAATATATGGTCTTAGGCAACAACAACAAAAATATTTATCTAAAACGCCCAATCCTTCCAACTGTTGGATATATTTTACTCTTTTTACAATGCTAATGTGTAACGTCAGACTGTTTATTTCAGGGAGAAGCACAAGGTCTATTTTTCCAGGTCTGAATCGGATGATGTCTTCATTTAATTCTGTTTGTTTTTCCCAGAGTGCATTCACCCTTACCTGCTGAATGGAGTCTTCTAAGCTACGGAAAGGGAAACAAATTGAATTTTAATCAGAGGGTTTCTATTCTGATCACTGCTGGTCTACTTTCACTTTATAGTTACCAATAAAATGTTAAAGAGAGTATCACCGATGGATTTATTTTGATTGATTGCATCTGCCCACTCTCTTGCATTTTAAGGTACCTCATTACTGTATGTTCAAGAATTTCACTTCTTAGCATGTATAATAAGCCTTAAACTTTAGATAGCTAATTGGTTCAGCTGGCGTTTCTGTCCCTTAGCTGAAAAGCCAATAAAAAGAAGCACAAAAAAGAAGAGTATTAATAGTTCCTACTTTGTAAAGATAAGCTTAGCAGCCGGTTTATGCTTTAATTAATACATGGAAAGCAAAGAATGCTGCCTTAAAAATAGAGATTACCATCAGATTAAAGACTAGCTTGCAATCTTCTTTTTTTTTTTTTATCCCACACACATTTAGCTATTCATGTCCCTTATAGATTCTTTACCTCTGAGCTTGCTTGCTGTGAGAAAAAGACAACTTGTACATTAATTCTGTAGGAGTGAAAAATGTACAAGAACACTTTAATCATCATCTTTTACTAGAGGATCCTCTCTAACAATTATCCTTACTAAAAGTGAAATTTATTGATCAATTTCCCTCACCAAAGATATTCACAATTGGAGAAAAAATAAGGCAGTGTGGGTTTTGACATTCCAAGGATTTTAGTGGCGGTAACTAAAATATAGTAGTTTGAATACCTTGGTCTACAGCGAGTTAAATGTTGATAGTACACCACCAAAATATAAGAAAGATACTTTTAGGCATTTTTTGCTTCTCGCAGGTAGTGATTCAAATGAGCATCTGGCCTGGAGTCAGCAGCTCTTCCTGCTACCTCCACACACCGGGAATTTCGGTCTGGGTATGTGCTCTGCAGTCAGAAATACTACTGCACCTCATCAAGCTACCGATAATCTAAACGGCACTGGGTAGGAAGAGAGAGCATGTGCAGACGGGCAGAAATCCAACTCCTGGTATTCATGGACCATCTTACACAAGAGACCAAGCAACAGATACAGACCTGTCAATCTCACACAGTATATGTACGAACCACATATCTGTCCCCTCTCTGATGCTCCCATGTCATGCCACAAGCAATTTACACATTCCCAAACCCATGTTTTCTCTTTTCCTCCCTGGACACTCTGCCAGCCACAGATGATGAAGCCTGCTGGCAAGTTTTATCTGGCATGTGGACTCACAAACCAGGAGTCATTAGCTGCGCACCATTCCCTTGCTCCAGCTGCAGCCACACGTCACATAACCTGCGTGAAAGGAAACATACACCCTTCTGCATGACCAGACATGGAGGGAGGAGGACGCTCTCCTAAAACACAACCCATGTGACATTTGGGCTAAAACACAATTCCCAGCCCCACGCCTCCCAGGAAAACAAACCGCCCCTGCCTCTGCTGCCATTCCTGTCCTGGCCATAGGAACCGTACATCCATCACTCCAAAGGCACTGTGCCACAGGCGTGCCACTGCCTGCTCAGAGCCGGGATGGTTTTCTACCGGGACGCCTGCCCGGAGCACCTCCAGGGAGCTGAGATTTTGGGGAAGGAAGCATTTCTTCTCCTATTAGAAATAAGAAAATATTATTATCTGGATTGGAAGTGGCGCAATGACCCACACTAGCCTGTGACCATGCTGGGTGGCTAAGGCCAGTCTTCCACACCCCAACACCTCGCAGATGAGGCAGTCAGCATCAGCAGCTTGCGGGTTAGGCCACTGGGGAAAAGCTTCTGTTAGATTTGTTTCTAACAAACAATCCCTCTGGAAAACATATTTTCTTGGTTCTCCTACCTGGAAATGCTAACTAGGATTTTTAATGGGATATTTGACTTGCTTGAACAAATGCAGGCTTCATTAGTTGTTATTTTTTCCCACAGATAGGCAGTGGTAAATCCCACACTAGACTTCCGTGACTGTGTCTGATAAATGTTGCCTAGAGCCCTAGTGCTACCTTTTAATAAGCACAAATCTTGCTGCTACGCTGTTTTCTTGTTCTTTCTTCCAAAAAAGAAATATCTGCTGATGTCTTATGCTTCCCCCCATCTTTCCTTTGTTGGTGGAAAGGCTCATTTTTCTAAGATACCTGAGCTGAACAGATATTATTTTCTGTGCTTTAAAAAAAGGAAGCAAAACAACACAAAACAAACTTTGTCTTTATTAGCTGACTCGTTTCTTAAGACACTATAGTGACAGTAACTGTAACACTGGTGTAGCCCAGAAACCCTGCTCTCAACACAATAGGCATAAAATGTTGCTTTGCTGTGTCCGTGGATCATTATACCTTCTTACATGCTGCAGGGTGGAAGTTACTGATGATTCCTGTCTACCACCTAACGTCAGAGATCACCTCTTGAAAGCATATTTCTTTCTCTAGTGCTCTATAGTTTTATGGACTGATACACACTGGGAAAGTTCCAGAGGGCAAATCTGCAATATTGTACCACTTCACAACTGAACAAAAATGTGCCTTTTCCCTCTTCCTGCTAAGGAAGTGTTAGAGAACTGTCTTTTAAAAATGTGAGCTCTCCAGAGCAGGTTTATAGGACAAAGATGAGAAGGATGAAAGTTCTTATTGGCTGCAAATAGTCTTCTGGGTCCGTTTTGCAAAGAACATGAATTTTTTGTACATTTACGTCATCCCTCAGAACACAAGAGAGAAATAAAACTTCGGACAAAAGTGGTGAGTCTCATCCCTCTAGGCAGCGTTAGTGAGACAGTCCCTACAGTAAATTGGGCATGTTCCTTGCCTTTCACTGGCCCTTTCACTTTGGCTTTTCAGTGGCACTCAGATATGCTCAACCATAGTGCAAGGCTTACAAGTTCAGCTTTTCCTTGGTTGGGAGAAAAAGAAGGCAAGCTTATCTCCAAATGTCACTTACCTGTGGCACTAAAATGAAGCATCTGTTAAAGTAGATGATACACGACAGCCCTTGCTATGATTTAACTTATCACCACCTGGCATTTGAGTTGACACCTGCCTGGGAGGCGAAAGGAGGCTCAGGTACTGCCTGCAGCCTTAGGGTGGCACTGACATCCACACGCTGCTCCTCTGCAGCACAAGCAAGACCCCCGCGGGGGTCTCTGCTGCACGGCGGGTCTGTCTGAGCTAACTCAGGAATCACAACACCCAACAGTACCGGGGTACCCGCCTGTGCACCTAAGCTTTTCTGAATATGAACAACCACCACATATATAGATTCTTCACCTTACGGGTCAGCAGAAAAGCAAACAATCGAGCTATCTGGGAATATCTAAGGAATATAACTTTACAAATGGATTAGCTTTTGTACCTGAAGTATCGACATTTTGTGCTTCGTACCGGCACTGCCAGATGTCAGCAGGTATTTCGTTGAAGCGAAGTGTCAGGCGATGACGCACGGCCCCGCACCCCACAAAGCGCGTAAATACGCCCAGAGGAGGTGAATGTTAACTCACCATGCTAACTAGCATTTGCATCTCATTTACAGCCGGCTTAGGCATCGCTGCACAACCCTGCACTACACTATGCAGCCGTGCCCCTGATCTTCTCCAGGGTTCCTTTTGCAGCTCCTGGGGCTTATGCTGGCGGAGACAGCAGGAACCGGTTGCTAGTGAACTTCACCAGGTACCAGTGCCTCTGCACCGAACTACAACTATGGTTACGCGCTTTTTGCGACCTTATTTCCTAATGGAGGCTGGTTTATGTCCTCAGAGGGCGGGGGTGCGCCTGTCTTCATGCAGCAGGTGAACACTCTGAGTGCATTCAGGGAGCTACAGCAGAGGTTGGAGCCTCCCGCCACAGCCACCACAGCCAGCTGACATGGCCGCCCCGCTCCCCTCAGCCAGCCAGGGCACCGTCCCGCCCAGCCGCCGGGGAGCAGTCACCGTTGACCAATCCCAGGCCCTACCTGGCCACCCAATCCAAACGGACACCACGGACACCCAATCAGAACACAGGCGGGAACGCTGTGGCCATCCAATCAGAGTAGGTGACGCTGCCTGGGAGGCAGCGCAGGGGCGGCAGGGCAGTTCCTCAGCAGGCCAAGGCGGGGAGGAAAATCCCCGTCTCCTCAGGTCTCGGTACGTTTGTAGGTCGGGATTTGATGCCAGCGCCACTCAAGTCTTACGAGAGTTTTTGGCATCTGCTGTGACCACCACTTCCATTTCATCTTTGCTTCACAGCCTATAGAGGACCACAGAGGGCAACAGATCAGCACGGCTGCGATAAACAGCGAGTCACTCCGGTGTGACTATCGTGATTCACACAACAGGGTAGTTTTATAACAGATCTTAATTCATTACCGTTCTTTTTAAAATTAAAACAAGACTATTCCTGAGTAATCTGACTATTACTCATTGTTGTTAGCCTTTGAGAAATCTTCACTCCCTAGATTGAGGAGCCTAAAAGAATAGACTGTGCTTCAGATGTGGCGAGCTGAGGTAAACGCACACTGTCACCGTTCGGCACCTGTGAGAGAAATCAAGGTGTTAGGCTCTAGCACCCTCTAAGCAGCCTGCCTGATAGCCCCAGAGGAGCAGGTCTCTGCCTAGTGCTCATCTGCACTGCTTCTTAACAAAAACAATTTTTAATCACCTACCTGTCCTGCATTAGTAATTATTCATAACAACTGCTCAGCTGAAGTTGGTAGGACTACAAAAGCTTTAGGTCTTCACCACGTATCTTAAAGGAAGTAACATTTGGAAGAAAGAAATGCATCCTCATATTGGCTTTGCTTGTCTCCTAACTTCCATGAACCTACTTCATGCTCTTTCTTGCTTTTTATGGAACCTTTTTTGCAAAAAACCAAAGTTCAAGCACAAGGTCATCCAAGCAGCTGTCTTTATAAATGCGTTCTCTGGACACACTGGAGCAGAAGCTATCTCCAGTGAAATCTAATTTAATACATTAATGTGGATCCATAAAACAAAGTCACACATTGTGCAAGCAAAGTTATTTATGGCACTGGAATCTTACTGATTACAGCAATAAATAATACAGTATGTATCACTGGGAAATAATATAAAATCAGTTAATCCACAGGAGCAATGAAGAGAATTGGAACAATTCCGCTATTACTCTAATGCAGTAATTTCATAACGGCAGCCTTCACAGTTTCACGTTTCAAAGCGTTAAGTCTCTACTCATTTGGTGATAATTTGGGGAAGATTCCTTCCTGCTATTTATCACGTGAGTGAAGCTACCCCTTGCTAGTTAAAACCAAGGGGATTATAACTCCTCAATAGTCCCACTATGACACTAGCAAGATTTCAGCTTAATCTGGGGCCACAGTTCAGTCAGTACTGACCGCTTCAATTTCCATTGCAGTTTACTCAGGCTTAACACTGGCAAAATGCCGCACCCTCGCTGCCTGAACCTGATTACACCACTTTGGCAGCATTACATGGAAAGCAAATTCCACAGCTCTCCCTTACATGACTGTTTTACATAACACAAGCATAAATCAGAAGGGACAAAACTGCTATTACTTAAGAAGAAAAGGAAAAAAAAGCCTCTCAGAGTGCTTGCCGGCCAGCTCATTTATCGCCACTGCAGCTACAGACATTTTCCTAAGTGGGAAAGGAAAAAACCTCTCAAAATACATATTTATGTAGTTTCTGGGCGCAGGCATAACTGGACCAGGTCCTCTACCTCTCCCCACCTCTTTTCATTGATATGGGATCCAGGCTGTTTTCCCCTAATTTAGGGCTGGACTATGACACTGATGTGCAGGCAGGTTTTGGATTATCAGTAGCCTGGAAAAAAACTGCAAAACATTATGCTCAATGTGCTAATTACTTTCCTAGGATCTGTAATGCGCAGGTGAACAGTTCCCCCTGCTGCATTGAGCTATGCTTATGTCTCCTCTAACCAAACACTTCTCCAGTTTAATAGGCTATCTGGTAGAAGTACTGGTCTGGGAATGTCTTTGCATTAACTTATGGCAGTCTACTCTAAAGATACAGCTGTACCTAGTGGCATTTAGATAGTCAAGGGGATAGTTTCCTTGCATTTATTCCCTTCAGTCCTGCATTGCTAGGCTAAGACCAAACATGATCTAGAAGATAATAAATAGTATGCCAGCATGCAGTGTATCTTGCCAGAAAATGATCACATATAAAAATATTCTCTAATGTTTTAGGAATCTGTTCAGTGAATACTAAATTTAGAATTTCTAGAAGCAGCTTTTGTGCTCACACTGAGAGGTGAACTTAGCAACATGAAAAGATGTGGCTGCAGCTGTTCTTTTCAGGTTCTGCAGTAGTTCTGCAGTATCTGCCTCAAACTCAAATCAGTTTAGGAGCTCAAATATGCAGCATTTGAATTTGGAAAATTTTCCCAATTGTCAAGCTCAGAATAATAGGACAACTGTTTCTAGTACTAGGTACCTTGTTACTTCAAAATATTCTTTATATTCACAGTGAGCTGTGTGATTGTGGCAAGAGCTGTGGGACTTAAGTTACAAGAGAGCGGCAGGCATAAAAATCAAGTTTGCTCTTCAGGTATAATTGTGCTGCAGCTGGTTATCAGGGCTGCACCTGTATGCACATCCAGCGCTCTTCAGTTGTCAGGCAGTCCAGGAACTCCCCAGCCAGGCATCTGCACTATGTCCAAGTTTTTGTGCAATGTGATGAGGAGCAATGAGGAAATAAAAGTAGACTTTCCTCATCTCCTGGTACTTCGAATGCTCTTCTAATGCTCTACTGACTCTGCTGTTGTTCCTCTCTCAATTCAGTGGCCATCTCTCACTTACATTCCCTTGTGGAAGCAAAGCACCAAGGAGAATGACATTTTGTGGTGGGCTCATGCAGTTATTTCTTTTTTTTAATGTCTGAATACAAATTCAGTGGAGATATTAAGCAGATGTATAAACAATGCCACTCATTTTACACAAATGTGTGCAGTTTTGGCACTCTCTCATTGGAGCAGTTACTATTTGTAGTGATAGAAAACAAAGAGCTCAGTTTGCATTCGACGATGGTTTATGTTTCCTCTTTAAATAATGAGGCTACATATGGGCTTTTCTAATGCCATTTTTTCTTAGTGAATCATATTGCTTTTGTTTTCTCTCTCAGGGCCACTGTCGTCATGTGCTTGACGAACAGGATTTGCTTTAACCATCCTGATAAAATTTCACAGAGTAATAAATGCCATTCTTGCAAATAACCAACCAATCTGAACTGTTCAGAAAGCAAAACCCTTCATGAACTGGAAGCACGTAACCCAAAATTTACACCGACATTGGTTAGTAGAATAATCAGACACTTATCAATAGTTTCAGAAGCCTGACTGTTGTTGCTGTCTCAAGTTCTCCTCCTTTTGACCTTCAGAACTCCCAGTGTCAAAACCACTCATCACTAGTATCAGCATTTTTCTGTTTACCTGTATCATCTGCAACTGCCTAGACCTTCTAATTTGGCTAATTGTCCTCAGCTGGGAAAAAAAGTAAACAGCTACTAAATCCCCCTTTGATAGCAGCCTGCCTGTTCATCTCTCAGAGTTTTTTTATGCATCTTCTCAAATAATTGTATTTCATTTAAGGAACATTCAGAGAGGAGTGCTTAGGGCCATGGTGAGACAAATAGGCACCCATGGGAGGATATTAATTTGATTTTCCTCACCTGCTGAAAGAAGCTAGAACAGGTAAGTGAAAAGGTCCCCCACTGCAAGCTTTGGATTAAGCAGAGGATTTGCCCTGTTGAGAAGGCCTCACTTTGATCAGATCCTCATATTTTTACTGTATTTCCTGCCCTTTGGTATCCTTATGTTGTGCTTGCTGTGGTCTGTGTGCTCTCTCAGCTTTAACAGCTAGCTTCCAGTATGGAATACAGCCACTCTGCTACAGCAGAAATGTGAAGAGAGCATGTTTGATCTAAAAAAGTTAAAGTTCTGTTATCCAAATAAAAGTGTATTGTTTAGAAAAAACTTTGAGAGCTTCAAGGAGAAAAATACCTGAAATTTTATTCCTTCTCTCTCCTGCTGTGGATTAAGTTTTATACTGTATATATTGTCTAAGAACTGGCAAAAATAAAAATGTAGCTATTTCTGTTAGTATAGAACTGAAGATAAGGGGAACGTGTGGAAAGCAGAAAGGATTGTATACTATATTATGAGAGCTACCTAAACTTATAAAAGGAATGTATGTTAGTCACACTTTGTCAATGGAGTAAGGGAAATTGAGTTTGTTCGATGCACGCTTCCAGAAAGTGTGAGAATGAGTGTGGCTGCTGCACACCTAGGTGTGCTTCCGAGCTCACAAATGCACCAGCAGAAGTGTAATTTGCTACTGTGGTTTGCTTGCTGATTTCAAATGGGCTACACTAGCTGCTATTCCATAATCATGTTAAACCACCATTGCCGCTGAAAAAAATGTACCTCCTTTCTTCCAGCACCAGATATTTGTTCTTGCACTGTTTCTTACTTGTGGTGGTATAACAATTTTTCTGGTTATCTAGGGAATTAACCTGGAAAACTAATCCTGGTTAAAACTAACTCTTTTTTTCCTTGGTAATTTTAATCAGTCCCATTTGCTCAATCCAGTTTAATGTTACAAAAATACTCGTCTGTATTTGCATGATCAGAATTTGTCTTTTGCAACATGAAGTAATGGAAATGCTTCAATAATTATTAGTAATATGTATCCTGAGATGTTTTTCAGGGAGCAAAAATTCAAAGGTGGAGGAACATGACAGATGTTTCACTTCATATCTGATTCTCAGGCTTCATCAGAGGGTTTCAGGTGGGGCTGCCATCATTAAGGAACCTGTAAACTCTAGAATCCTTCTGAAAATGCAGAGTAAACTTTGCTTTACTATTAAGTAAATTAAAATGCACATTTACCTGATTAAAGGTTGGCATCAGAATCAAAAAGAAAGTTCACTGTCACTAGAAACAATTTTAGAAGGAGAAAAAAGCTGGATTCAGAGCTCATGCAGACATTTGTAACTCCACTGCCATTGATTAAGAACCATCTCAAAGCTGTTTCTTCGAATAGTAAAGATTAATGTGATCAGAGCGATGTTTACTTGCAACCCAAGATGAGAGCAGCAAGAAGCAGTCTCAGACTGATAAAGACTATGACTGACACTTGTCCGGAAATGTCTCCCACAATTAAGAATGCACATTTTATGCCTGGTTCACAATTTTGGAGGATTGTTTTAATGCATAGGTATATGCTTTTCCTCCAATTATTTTTTCTTCCTTTTTTAATCAATATATTTTGCTTTAGCAGTCTGAAACTCCTGTTTTTATCTTTTACAAACAGCCTTACAGAGACATGCTGGATTCTGAGTGAAACTGATAAAACCACAGAAATTCATAGATAATGGTAAAATTTGCCTTATGTATTTTTATTCTTCTCCCTCTGCCAAGTTTGAAATGCAAATTATGGGAACATGTACAGTGCCGTGCTTAAAGATAAACAAATGCAGTTTCAAGTATAAAATCTCATAAGAGACAAAACATGCTACAAGGATTCCTGGGCTCAGTCCATGCATCTTGAGCTCTGAAATGCCAGAGAAGGCACAGCTCTTACATTTTGTCCAGAATGTGACATGTCAGAACAATCTATGCAGCGAATTAATGCACATAGTCACTACGTGACATTTATCTGAAGTGCCTAGTTGCTAACTGGCACTTTCTCCCCCTTATTATTTTCTGTATTCAGCATTAATGAAATTCCCAATGTTTTTGATATTATGCATCTAATTTTATTTCAGCCACTAGTCTAGGAATTTCTGTTAGTGATTTTTTTTCTCAAGATTCCATATGCCAAAAGGTTAAAGGTGAAATGAAAGCCATCACCTTGCTTTCCAAACCACATCCACTGCTTGATGAGAGGCAAGAGGAATTGCCTGGCTTGCCTGGGTCTACCCCTTTCGGCAGACTGTTGAGAAAGGTTGCCATTTTTCTCATTTCAAAGCTTGGAATAGTTTTCTTCAGAGGAGCAGTTCAAACTTTTTTATCCGTTGCCAAGTTCTCTGAACAATTTGCTGAATTCAGGTGTAAGGGAGAGGGGAAAGTTCAGGACAATGCCTGCTGCAACAGGTAGGTCTCACCTTGCAGAGTCGGGATTGCAGAGCGCAGAATCATTTTGTTCCTCTCCTGCCACGTTCATGTCCTAAGACTGCGAAGATCTTGAGCGTGGCCTAGGATCACTGGGAAGTTATTGCCTCACCGAGCCTGCTCTGGCAATCCCTCTGTTACAGAGGTGCTGCTCTCGCCAGGGAAATGTGCTGAGGATTTGTATGGTTCCATTCATCTTCTCTCTGCTCAGACATCACTTGCTCTGGCAGAGTCCCAAGTAGATTTTTAGGCTTTTCTCTACAGTGAAAGTCCCTGATATTGCCTGCCCTTCCCTCTCTCACATCATCTGAAGTTTTCAGGAAGTTGGCCAGAAAGCTGCTCGTGAACTGGGGAGCGTAATGCAGCTCTTTCCCGAGTTGCGTGCCTACGCTGCCCTCAGGAGCGGGGACTGCAGCATATGCAGAGACGGCAACAAAGCTGGGGCAGCAAAGCTTGTTGTGGTGCTGGGTGGGTGAAGTCTGTGCTTCTTGTCACTTTGCTGCTGACAGCAGGTGAGTGAGCTAACTGCGAGCGCAGATACCTCCTGTACGTGCATTTCAGAGGATGGGCATACGCGGGAGCTTGGCGCCTTTGAGAGCAGTTACACACAGTGAGCTGAAAGGATTCTGAAGTTGACTGTTACATACAGAGCTGCCTGTGAATACTCAGTATGTTAGTGGGCGACATGCAAAACGGAGTCTTTGCTTTAGGTATTGCTGCTATACAGGGCGTAAGGTCAATAATCTTGACAATGTACTTCAGACTTGCTTTTGTCTTCTTTCTCTCAGGTGGCTGTATTGCCCTAAGGACCCTCTTGTCTGGGTGGGTTTTTTGCAAGTACACAGGCTGTAAGTGTATGCTTGCATTTTCAGAATGTTAATAGGTCAGGGACAATTGGTTTCATTAGATTACTGTATCTGAACAGCTACTCGATGCCTGTTGGACTTGCTTTCTTTTTTGTGTGTGTTATATTTAGCTGTGACCTTGAATTTTGTTTTCTTTTGTTCATTTGTTCCAGAAAAGGATTTTCTCTCTCTCCCTATCTTGACAATGACTAGAAATGGATATTTTTTTTTCAAGCTCATACATGAGCATAATACATCTCCTAACAAAATGTTACGAGTGTACAGCACTGGGCTGTCCATCAGAGAGCGTTATCATCTTTCTCATACTGGCTACCTAATATTCACTTTTTCCTTTAGATGGACTGGTCCTTGAACACGATTTTGTGTTAAGCAGGGTTGCTCTAAAAAGCCACAACTGAGAAAGTATAGAGTTCCCTTTTCCTTTACTGACTTTCTTTGTATTTTGCATTCTTTTCGTTAAGGACTCAGCAGTAAGTGCAGCAAGACAGACTTGTAGGGTCCCAGGCCTCAGCCATGAGACTGGCTCCACATCTGCACAGTGAAGTCAGGAAATGCAAGTCTGCCGAGGACTTCTAAGAGGCTATTTCCAGTAGTGCGGGGTGGGCCGCAGCAGCTCTCACTGCACCGGTGTTCCACCTGCCAAGGGACTAAAATGCTTCTTAACACTCCAGTGTCATCTTCGGATAGCAGCTATAACATAGAAAATGTTTACTTGCTGTCCAGCTTTGCTCCTCAGACTTGCCCTGAAAGGTGGCTTCTTCTGGAAGGCACTCCAAGGTTGGCGTCAGGCTGAGCGGGCTGTGAGGATTTTCTGCTCCCACCTGCTGTATATTGGGTCAGACTTTAGATGTTCAGTCTCCAAACACAAGAGAGCTCAAAGTCCACGGTCGGGGCCCAGAGCTCTTGCTGCTCTGCATCCCAACTCCCCAATGGCGAGGGAGCAGTTTTCACCCTCCGCTCCTGGCTCACCTTCCCCACTGACCTCCCCAACCACTGCTCTTGCACTGCAGAGAAAGATGGTTCCCAAAGCTCTGCACAGCCTTCCTGACCCAGGGGCGTAAATCAACTCAATATATTTTCTTGATTGAATAAACTCCAGAATTTTTATTTGAGTGAATGGGCTTAGTGCTTGCCTCAATGATTATGATGGTCTATAAAATTAACTTCCAGTATTTTATTTCCACTAATGTAAATAAGAAATCATGTGAGACACCCAGAAGACATAGTGAGAGCTCAGCTACAATCTGCCTGCCCAGTCTGCTTGGGAAAACGCAGAGCAGACCCCAGCTGTGACTGTATATGACAGTGCTTGTCCTCCTTTGCCCCAAGGAGAAGTGAGCTTGTTAACCTGTTGCTGGCCCTTCTTCAGCAGCATGGTGGTTAATACTCAGTCTGCTACTTGAACAAGCAAATTCAGGTACTGGAAACAGTCTGACTGTGGAAGCCAAAGCTCTGTACAGGTTAGATTTCCCTGCTAATTTTCTTGCTGTCTGGCAGTCAGTCACCTGTAGCTCAGGTATCTCTGCACTGCCTTGCTGTGTACAGTGAAACACGTCCTGACACAAGCAGGCTGAAGATTCTAATAAAAATCACTCTCATAGTGTATGTATAAATATATACAGTAATAGTCTTTATTTCTTGATACTCTAAAGTTGAAGGTTTTGATAATCATCTATATACTCCAGAGGAAACCTCACTAATTTCCATCACTGATCGCAAAGCTTTTTCGTCACTGAATTTCTTATTTTCCTTAACAACTCTTATACATTTTTAACTTGTTGGTAGACTATAGGCCTGGTATGACCATATACACCAAGGCAAAGGATACAGTATGAATCTTTATGCTTCTTTCCCTTCCTAGCATAGTGGAATAGATGTTGGGGATGTGCTTCAAAACCTCTGCAAATCCCAGGATGTCTGTCACCATCTAAACTGAAGTGAGGAACCCCCTTCGCTACGGGAGGGGGGTCAAACACTCAGCAAGAGATGCAGATGCCTTGCAGTCTGCATAGATAAAACCAGAGCAAGCGCAGGTGGAGGCTGGACCGATAAAACAGCTCGCCTGAGGTCGGACGGAGCAGCACACAGCTGCAAGAGCCGGGGTCCTCTTGCCCACCAGCACCCTGGGAAGCGTTCTCCTCTCCCACTCGGCAAGCAGACTGGGGCCATGGGTCCTGCCTTTAGCCACTGCTGCTTTGCTTGGAGGGGAAAATGTTTAACCTGCTGCTGCCAGGAAAATGCATATAACGTCAGGCTAAATGACATGCTTTGAACAAGAATTTACCTCTGACTTCCAATCCTGGATTCTGTTTCAAAACTGTGACAGCATAAAGGTCAAAAGATGCAGCTCTTATTTTCAGCAGACTTTTGTTTTCCTTTAGAGATGTAGTAGTTCAACCTTAAAGCTTTCCCCACACCTATATGATTCCATCTCCTTTTATAATATGCATATACTTATGTTCAATAAAAACACATCCAATTTCTTTTAGTCAGCCTACAAGGTACTGCTATTTAGAAATACTTAAGAAGAAAGGAATCATGAAGTATTGAATATATCACACAAAAACTGTGTGTAAGACTCCAATCACTCTGAAATATGCTTAATTTTTTTTCTCTCGAACAGAAACTCATAGTAAGCAATAAGAACATAAAAGGAGCAGCAATAGATAACACAGAGCTGAAAAATTGTTTCTCTGCATATTACAAGAATGTACCTATGATAAATGATCCCTCCCTAGTATTGTCTGCCCCAGAAAAATGGTATACCAAAGCCAGTTAAGTTACTTCTGAGATTTTTCTTATCCAGCCTTTTCTCTAAACCAGAGCTCCATGAAGATACTGCCAGTCATGTTTCTCTGCATCCTGTTTATACTGTAAGATGTGGATACTTTGGTGGTGCCTGCTATTTTAAGATTCTTCAATAAAAAAGCGTAATGGAAATGTAGTGTCAGTAGCTGTTGTTGTTACACATATGTAGCGTAAGGAAGTGGAGCGATGCCACTCTGCTGGCTTCAGGCACAGTGTGAATCCTGGGCACCTAAGTACGACAGAAGACATGTGAAGTATTTCACACGAGGATGACAATCACATGTATCCCGACCAACCAGCATAGCTATGTCAGCTCAGGGATGTTCTGCAATCTATTAAATCTGGTAGTGGACCATCAACCACAACAATGTCCGTCGGAGCAGCCGTGAAAGTGCTGTGCTCTCACACTCTCTTCACATGAGTGAAGGCTTACAGCTGAGAGTTAGCTACAGGTATTATTTTTCTCTGAGTATCTTTGGCTCAGTTGTAAGTGCAGAGAGCTGGAGGCAGATCCTGATGAAGAATTCCTGCAGCCCTGTGGCACCTGATTATCTGACACAGTGCCATCAATGAATCGGCAAAAAGCATCATTTGTCTTCCATCACCATAGCAACCAATAATTTTGATTCATGTGCAGGCACGTGTTTGGCACCCGTGCTCCCATGGCGAGCCCACCACCTCGCCTCGTGCAGCAACAGGAAGCACCCCGCTCTGATCCCGTTCACCCACTCCGCCATGCTGAAGCAGCCGGACAGCAGGTTTCTGAGAAACACGGTGCTGTCAGGCTGATGGGAGATCTTCAGATCTCCTGCATTATCTCGCCCAAAACTGAGGAGGAGTCTGACATTTTGCTAATCTTCGGGGCATGGTGCAAAAGATACGGAGCAGAAGTCCGCAGAAAGTCAAGATTCTTCTTCAGTGTGAACACAAGTCCAGGAGAAAAAAAATGCATAAACCTCAGGATAAAGAAAAAATAATTCTAAAAAGATCAGACAATTCTTCCTTCTTCTTTCTTTCCTTTTCTTGCTCCATAAATCATTTTATTTATGTAATGGAGAACAATAAAGCAAGCCAGATTTAGAAAACATTTTTTCCTGTCAAAGAGTAGAATGATTGATGCTGTGCAAAAACAGTATCTAAGTAAAAAAAAACCTTTCAGGGATGATTTACCGAAATCCACTGCAAGATTGTATGTGGATGCTGAAAAATACCAACTATTCAGACTAAATTAATTAATTAAATATTTGGGACTGGCCTTGAATAGTTAGAACTGAAGAAAAAAAATAGCATAAGATTGTCTTCAATTTAGACCCACTCTCCATATTATAAATAGAAATGATTTAAGAATAACAATGTAGCCCAAATATCTCAAGACAGAACAGAAGCCTTCAACTTAAACAGTGGAACTCTTATCAGGCTGCCTCGGCATTTGTATGACAATGTATTAGCACGGCACCAGAATAATAATTCTTTGCTGATTGTAAGCAAACCATTTTTCTAAGTCTTGTGTTCCATTCTCTTTTTAAGATAAAGCCCTGGTGAAGTACCGTACAATGAACATGTATTGCATGAAGTGCCTAATAGAATTTGGATTTATACAGTGCCTTTCGTACTCACGTTGTCCCCAAGTACATTGCTTTAATGCAGTAAGTCAGAAAGTGGTGGTGCTGTGAGCATGTAGGCAAGCATCGACTGTCATTATGTACCAGCTATGTCTCACACGGAGGATTGAGTATCTTTTTAAAAATGAAAATGAATAAATAAACACCAGCTTTGGAGCTGGCACTGGAAAGGTGCTCGTGAGTTGATATTTCCATATAAAAAATCAATTCTGTAGACAGTTACTCCCCCGAATCAGTGTTACCCGTGTGGGCAAGAAGAGGCAGCGTTAGATCCTGGGACTGGCATGTCCCATCTCTGCTGAAGGACATAGCCAGGTTCTGAGCTCTCATCTGCTGAGGGACTGAAGTGTAAATCTGAGCTTTCCCATTAAACAATTTGTTCAACTACATTCACATCAGCTTTTGCTGTCCCAGTTTAGGGTCTTCCTGCGGTACTGGGACTCACTTGGTCTGACTTCGAAGCCAGAGCTAGCCTGAGCTCTGCTGAAACCCTCAGCTTAAGGTCTTCTTCCATCAGGGTGCAAACGATGGAGAGGGAGTGGATAGCAGTGGTCAGCTACGTAATGAGGGACAAACCTGTGAAATGCCTTCTTCTGGCTTCTCTCTTCAACAGGCATTTCTGAGTATATTTGTTACGTCCCTTACCCTCCCACCTGAGCATGTTGTATCATATTGGTTTAGATGTGATAGATTAAATCTTGAACATGATTAGATTGACTGTTGCTGCTGTGATGGAGTGGAGGTTTTCTTTTAAAAAAAAAAAAAAAAAAAGAGATCGAGAGTGGTATTTTTATTTTAAATGCCAAGTCTTGTGCTCAAAGGTCTGTAACGCTGGCACTTGCTGGCAGCATGGGCAAAAGGCATGGAGGAATGGAGATGGAAAGGCTGGCCAGAAGCTGCATGTCCTGTGGCAGGGCAAGGGCTGTCCCCTCACTCAGCCGGGCAAAGGGGAGAGGCAGTTTTGCCTTTCCTGAGAACTGGTAGGGATGCTTATTAAATTGAGATATTTCTCCTTGGCCAGTTGAAATATAGATGAGAAACGTGTGCCTTACCACTTTGCTGTGAATATTTTGGGACTTGCCTAGCCTGAAATATTTTTTCTTTTTCTTGCTCAGATTTGAAGCCTTGGCAACACACAAACACTGCATTTATTTCCATGGATCTTGCCTAGTTGAAAATATGTTTCATAGGTTAAAACATAAACTAATTCAAAGTTGCCAGCTCTCTGTTTGTTGTGACCCAAATCATTCTGTGATGCTCCTACTGCAACAGATCACACAGATCAGCACACTTCCAGCAGGAACAATGCAAGCACGCCTGTTCAGCATGTTGCTGCATGCTTTTTGCATTAAACCCCATCCGTCCTTACTTTGAATCGTCTGTCTCTGATCTTCGCACATTTCTTGCTTTGAATCCAGCCTCAGAGGTGGTGGCAACTCTGTCGTGCCGTACACAGAACACAGCAGAATGATTTCAGAAAAGTCTGGTTGAGTTGCAGGGTGGTGAAGTAAAATATTGTAAACATGTTTTCCACTTTTCTCTGTTGTAAATCATCACATCAAATTATATTTCTATGTGGAGTGAGGCGCTCCTGTTCTTTGAGATACTCAGTTATGCCTCATGCTAGTGAGAAAAAAAGCATGAGATGTGATCAAATGCAATGCTGTTGGCGAGGAACATCAGAAAGCACTTACAAAACTGAGGGGCACAAAGATGGTGGATAAGCTTCAGTGTAGATAAATGCAAGCTAAGGAATATAAAGAAGAAAACTCTGGACACGGTGACAGTATGGTGCTGAGCACAGAACTGGCAGTTACAATTAGAGCAAACCCTTACAGCCATCTCTGCAGTGCTCTGAAATCACTGCCTGGCAATATCAGATAAAAAAGCCGATAAAATGTTGAATGTCATCACAACGGCTGTGGCAAACATGGCAAATGCATCCTTTGCCATTATATGTCTCCTCAGTGCACCCACTTCTCGTGCACTATGTGTAGAGCTGGTCTCTACATTTTAAGGACTTTGGGAAGGCACAAAGAAGGGCATCAAAAACATCAGCAGAGTAGAACAGGGGACTAAAATCCTGGGGGTCTTAGTCTGCCTCAGGAGAAGGCAGGAGGAGGATGGAGCTGAGGTTTACAAACACTGGCAGGCAGTGAATAAACTGAACGTGGAGCTGTTGTTCAGTCACACACAATGAGGACTCAGAAGCAGCCAGTGGGACTACAAAGAGGTTGCTTTAAAATAGATGAAAGAACATTATTTTCAGGCAGCAGGTCATGAACCTCTGGAACCTGGTGCCACAGTAGACTCTGGAGGCCAACAGGATCAGTTGACTCTGGAAAAGATTAGACAAATTCATAAACAGCCGGTCAATGGCTACTAAAGATATCAGGAAAGGATTTAACTTCTAACATCCCTAATACAGCTCTTCTGTATGCTGGAGGAGTACAAGGCAAATGGGCAGCAAAAATTGGTAAGACTCAGATGCTCTTCTTGACTAGCACTGCCTATTGCCGCTGCAATAGACAACATACTTGGCTAGACAGACTGACCCAGAAAGGCATTTCTAACAGTGTTAAGTTTTTATCTGATTGCTTAAGGACTGGCTGAGCCTAAAATTTAAATGCAGGTCCATCCTACCCAACTTCAGACACTGATCTTAGGTAAGGATGAATCACCTGCCACAAGCACCTATTTCTCTTCACTGACTACAATGCTCATGTAGACTAGACAACCAACTTTCAGATGGTTAAGGTTAAATGAGATAAATCCTACTAATTGCACCAGTTCCAATGTATGTGAACCCATCAATCAGTCCCTAAAGATTATTAGATTAGTTCCCAAATTGTCCCATACTTTTCCCAGTCATATACCTCCACCTCTTCCCATCACCCAACATGTTAAATCTCCTGTGCCAGGTTTTCTGGTGTCTCTCACACCAGATGACTTTACTTGCAGGAGTGAGGTCAGACAGCTCCATGCCTTACTGTCTACATCTTACTGCACATCTACCAGGATGTCATCCTTGCAGCCCTGCCTCTCTCATTTCACCCCTGGTAATCTCTCAATTGTCAATAGACTTAAATTGTTCATAGAAAGCTCCACACGTTGACTAGAGAAATTTTAGGTATCTGCAAACTCAAAAATTTTAAGACGTTACTCTTGGTCATTGGTTGGGTAAAAAGGGATGGGACAGTAAGAGCACTGCACTGCAGAATTTTAAATCCATTATTGTTGACTTTGAGCTTTGGGTAAGGTACATACTGTCCTTTCCAGGCTGCAAAAGGGAACGTGACATGTTCCATTCAGCAAGGTAGGGGAACGGTTTTGAGTTGTTCCGCATTTGGCACAGAAGGTCACAACATGAGTAAAATTACAAGCTGCTGTTCCAAAGCATTCACTGTAGTGGAACATGATAACCTTATTAGAAAAATCCGGTAGTCTCCTATTAAAAGGAGAAATAAAAAAAAGGTATTCGCTGTTAAATGCCATGTATTTTTAAGCTCTCTCTTGATTTTTTGTAGGAGTTTCTAAAAGCTATAGGAACTACAGCTTTAAAGGAATGAGGCAGTTACTGGCATAATAAAAACAATAATTTTCTGAGAGTCCATACCTCCTATGTTCACGTTATATAATTCAGAGAGTTTGGTCAAAAAGAAGGGGAAGGTAGAAAGGAACAGCTGAAGTTGATATGGGACTGGATGCAGATTATTACTCAGCATTTCTATATTCAAAATGCATACTGTAAACTGCTTCTAATGATAGCTAATGAACCAGGTTGAGAGAGGTAATGCAAACAGTAAACAATGCTGTTACAGCAATTTATAGATACCCTTTATTAAACATTTAAAGCAGCTATTTAATGATTATGAAGTGAGTTGGAAGATGAATTCCCAGTTCTGTTAGTTTGTAGCTTTTCTTCTGAGGATCTTCCCAGGCATTCCCGAAAGCACAGGAGTGTGGATTTTCTTCAGAAAAAACTCTTTTCTCATCCTACATTAGGCTTAGAATCATAGTATCATAGAATGGTTTGGGTAGGAAGGGACGTTTAAAGATCATCTAGTCCAACCCCCCTGCTAAGGGCAGGGGCATCTTTCGCTAGAGCATCTTTTACTATACAACTGTACAGTACAGTTGCTGGACAACTGTAAATATACACAGTCAAATTCCACTGTGATTTGTGCTCCATGTGATTCTACCAAATATCTCTCAGACTGCACGATCATAGAATCCTAGAATGGTTTGGGTTGGAAGGGACCTTAAAGATCATCTCATTCCAACCCCCCTGCCATGGGCAGGGACACCTTCCACTAGACCAGGTTGCTCCGAGCCCCATCCAACCTGGCCTTGAACACTGCCAGGGATGGGGCATCCACAGCCTCTCTGGGTAACCTGCTCCAGTGCCTCACCACCCTCAGCCAAGAATTTCTTCCTAATATCTAATCTAAATTTACCCTCTTTCAGTTTAAAGCCATTAACCCTTGTCCTATCACTACCTGCCCTTGTAAAAAGTCCTTCTCCTGCTTTCTTGTAGGACCCCTTTAGGTACTGGAAGGCTGCTGTAAGGTCTCCGAGAGCCTTCTCTTCTCCAGGCTGAACAACCCCAACTGTCTCAGCCTGTCCTCATAGGAGAGGTGCTCTAGCCCTCTGATCATCTTCGTGGACCTCCTCTGGACTCACTCGAGCAGGTCCATGTCCTTCTGACGCTGGGGGCCCCAGAGCTGAACGCAGGACTGCAGGTGGGGTCTCACGAGGGCAGAGTAGGTGGGGAAAGTCACCTACCTTGACCTGCTAGCCACACTTCCTCTGATGCAACAGAGGATACAATTGGCTTTCTGGGCTGCGAGCGCACATTGCTGGCTCAGATTCAGTTTTCCATCCGCTAGTACAAATGATACAAACAATACAAATCTGAAGCTGCTGAGCAGTACCTGTGTTTTCTTTATAGCATGGCATGAGGAACCAACAGACCTGGAAGTCACTGCATTGAGAGGAAGAGAGTGAACAGAGACTCCGGCTCACCTTACTCTGTGTGTTACTTTAAGATCTTTAGAAGAATATGCTATAGAAGCGTCACACATTATTGTTTCTGTGATAAACTCCTTACTTTGGCCCTTACAAGCCCTGTTCGTCCACTAGACTTGCTCTTCTAGAGCAGGGTTTCACACTGTATTTTTACTGCCAGATGCCCAGGAAGGGGCTTTTCCCTATCACGAAACGGTCACTTGGAAGAACGCCACAACGCTTCAGCCGTGGGGAGGAATCGCTCCTGGACAGGCCTGCCTCTCAAGTGCAAAAGGTGCGTTAGCGAGCTCCACACTGATGGCAGCTCCAACATGGGCACCATTGGAACACTAACGATTCCTTAGATTCACCTTGGGCTGCAAGGGTTGGGGGTTTTTTTCCTCCTTAGTGTG
Source organism: Astur gentilis (assembly GCF_929443795.1). Lineage (NCBI taxonomy): Eukaryota > Metazoa > Chordata > Aves > Accipitriformes > Accipitridae > Astur > Astur gentilis. The sequence continues at coordinate 1,347,523 of NC_064887.1, forward strand.
TGTTTTAGGAAAGGATTACGTGCTGTTTTTCCACAAGATTTATACACCATCTCTATCTCTTCTAGGTAAAAAGAAATAGCTTCGCTTTACCTATATTATCTGATGTGGATATTAATCTCCAGAAGTATCCACACAGAGTCTATCACCTCCAGGTATCTACTGTTAATATACAGAGCATTGAATCATAAGCGGCTAAAATCAAAACACACTGAAAATAATCCTTTTTTTCCCTTCTCATTCATTCCTTTCCTCCTCAAGCTCAGAACTCTGTAAGGCATTATGTGTCATGCCTTTGAGGAGGACTTTTTTGTTTCTTATAGGTCTCCAATTTTCAGATTTGTATCTTCTGACTTCTGTGAGAATGAAGCTTGAAATATAAAGTTTTCTTAAAGGGAGGATTTATATTTTTTTAACTAAGACCCAAAGAATAATACCTACAGTTTCTTGGGGATAAATGACCTCTAACTTAAATAATTCATCAGGCTACATTTGAAGAACGTGCAAACATTTTCCAGAAAACTATTCTTGTGGATAACTGCCACGCCTAGCAGAAGTCTTTGGATTTTGTTGAAACACATTCATATTTCATTGCCACAGATGCCCAGGCAGCTGTGTAGAAATCCATCAGCGGTTGAAGCTGTTGAAACATAACTGACAATCAGTCTGCTGGGAAAATAAAATAAAAAGAGCTAATCCTGGAATAAAGGATATGCAGATGACTTTCATTTTAATGAAAAAATACAGCTAAAATGAAACAACAAAAATATAATACATAGCAAAGAGAATTAATAAACGTTCTGAGACATCTTTTCAGAAGTCCAAAGGAGCAGATTTAGTCTCGGAAATGGATTTACTACTGATTACTTACCCTTCAGAGGTGTTTTATCTGGTAAGATAAGAAGGTCTCTCTCAGCATGACAGGACAGAAGTAAGTATTCATTCTCCAGCAGTCGCCCAGCTTGTCCATTGGTACTGCCTTAGCCTGAAAGGAGAACTTCCAACCTTTCTCTCTTCAGCTGCAATGATACTCCGGTGAGTATCCAAATGGAAAGAGAGGTTGGATTTAAAATAGTATATAAGTCTCAAAGATCCAAGTTGGACTAACCTGTTTGTATATAAATTGATCACTGATTGGGAATTTTCACATTGGAAGCTTGTTCATCGTAATTCTGACCTGATTCGCTTAAAACAGTCTGAGCAGGAATACCACCCTCTCCGTTCTCCTCAGCATTGCACTGTGCATCTCTCAGGGATGGAAACGGAATCACAGGAGGGCCGGGGGGGGGGGCAGGGACCTCTGGAGATCGTCTGGTCCAAGCCCTGCTCGGGCTGCCCAGGACCACCTCCAGTCGGACTCAAGTATCTCCAATGATGGAGACCCCAGAGCTGATCTGGGCAACCCTTTTCAGTGTCTGACTACCTTCACAGTAAAAATGTGTTTTCTAAACTTTAAGTCTCACATTTAAGCCACACGCACAGAGCCATACAACAGAATAATGCTTTATATGATGAAAAATACAGATTTTCTTCATGTATCTCTCACTCCTATATTTGAATGCCCTCAGTTTATGATAAATTTCAATGCATTATTTAAAAATAGATTCATTATTCATTTTAACTCCTTTCAACACATCCTGGGACTTTTTTTAATTAATTACTAAACCACTTTCCCTGTACAACTGAAATGTGCTCATATTTGAAGCTCACCCATAATACAATCAACATACAGCAGATTGTTGCAAGCAGCTTATACAAAGAAAATGGCTCTTCTACTGCTGTGTTTGAGGTAGGACTGAGAATAATAAATTTGCCAGGTTTTAAAAACCTAAGAAGACTTGGCTGTGAAGGTAGCAGTACAGGTCTCTCTTGTTATATGCATTCACACACGCACACATCCACATGCACAGTATTAAAACTTGTGCTGCACAGTCTTTTTCAGACAAACAGTTCATAAACTTGACAATTTATTTATCAATTTCCACCCTTTCAGTTATGCTTAGGATCTTCTGGAAACAACATTTATTTTCATTTTTTATTAATTTCTAGGCAATATAATGTTTCCCAAAGTTAACACTAGCAGTAGCAACTGCAAATGATGATGCATAGTCAAAGTTCAACCCATCTGATTTCAGTACATTGAATACATTTTCCAGTTCTCAGTCATGACTCAGCCCATCACTGTCTTGACCATAATCAAGTAGCTAATGGATTAGCAATGCAGTAACAGCCAATTACTGGAACATCAGTATTTTCATGCTTTGAAATATTAGAGGTCAGAGAGAAAACACAGAGAAATATACGTGTTTTTAAATCAAGGCTTTGATTGTTATCTCATTTGAAAGAGTAATTAATTATCAGTATGTGTTAGTATACATAATAATAGTTAATTATGGTGTATGTTTCCGTAAAACTTCTGTTACATCAAGACAGTTCACTTTAACCATGCAATCAAGTGATCTTTCTGAACAATTGTAGCTAATACTGTGGTACATATTTATTGCTTTTGCAACAGCTACTGTATCATTTTGTGTATTTTCTTCTTAGTAAGATAAATATTTCTGGGAGTTCTGCTCTAGCCATACAAGAATTATTTCTGAGATTCACTCCATTTGCATGATGTCTTACATCTGACAGCCCACAATGAATAACAGAAATTTCTTCTGCATAAACAACAGTAAGCCCATGGCAATTATTGCTGTCTTTATTGATACACGCTAGATCGTTTCCTCAAACATGCCAGAAAATACAAAGCTTTCTGTGGGGGATAAGAGGGACATACTTTCGTTATTGATGAAAAGTGACTGTAATACAATAAGAATGTAAGTCAGCCTACAAAAAAGTACCTAAATAATAGGTAAGCTTGTCCATAAATCATGATTGTGCTCTTTGCCCACATTAGTATACTGAGCCACTATACCCCAGCTTTACCCTGCAAAAAACTATATGGATTAAAATAAGTGTACACAGCAAAATATAATAAATAAAAAGTAAAATTTACACAGCAAAAGGGCTAAGTATGTGGGATAGTTCTAGCTGAAAATACTTTACTTAGACTAGAGTTATTCTGAAAATAACTCTTTTCAAACTTATCATTGCATTTCAATGGCTTTGAAGTCATTTGCATATAAAGTTTGTAGAAAAATCTGTGATAATTTGACTTTTAAAGTGTCGATTATTGTTGTTTGAGATCAAGTACACAGGGTTTGATCTTAAGAAGCAGATGGTTTGGGGAAATGCAACAGCTTTTATCAAAGACGGGTCAGGGTCAGGTCTGAAGTTCCTCCCAAATGCGAATAGTATTTCTCTGTCGCTCCCAGTTCTTTGCCTCACTCGAGCCAGGTCTTCTGTCTTCCCTCAGTTATTTCACAGACCTTCTCAGTGAATCTCTGCCCCCTGTTTAGCGGGAGTCATCTTCTGCCTTGGTTCTCCTCCGAAACTCTCAGTCCTTGGACCCCACTACCTTCCCTAGCATCACCACATCAATCAGAAGCTCTTCCCACAGTCTCTTCAGCAGCATGGTCACCTCCAGAAGGCTGAAGTCCTCCTTTAGACCACTGACCTCAGGTTAAAATTTCCAGAGAGCTCTGTAAACCCCACCTAAATACGTCTTTACTTGAGACTGTCAGACCCTGCCAGAAGACCCTACTCTGCACACAGTACTCACTGCACCTTGACAATAAAATATATTCCTGACCATTTCTGTGAAGCGTCTGTTGCACATAAACATTAATGACTTCTTCAGAAAAAATCCATGCCAAGAGCATCTCACCTGGGGTACCAGCAGGTAACATCTTCACAGGCAGAGTGTGGGATGTGGCACCATGTCCCTGATCCTCACGCTGATTAAGCAGTTCAGTGCGTTCCAATCAAGCCAGAGCGTTGGCGCGAGAGCGCACAAGATTTCCTCTTTAAGCTTTGTAATTAGCTTCTGTTAACTTTACTCTGAGAACAAGGTTTAATCAACTGTATCACTGCTTTGTGTGGCTCTTCATAAGTATGGCTGATTGACTGATTCATCCTTTTCTTTACTCATCTGACAAATAAATGAAATGGGCACAGCCACCGTAATGAGAGATGGAGGATTATCCTACAGGACCAATCAGAGATGTTGGGTAGGGTTGACCATCTCATGTGGAACCAACCTCCATTTCCCACAGTCCTTCTCTTCCAGGCCACCATCCTCCAGCTGGGCAGGAGGCTGTTCCACCGAGCTGCTCTGCAGGACTCCACCATCTGACAATATCGGATGTCAGCTTATGACTGCCCAGCAGATAAGGACAATCTCCCACCGGGTCTTGTTCAGTACTCGTTGTGGTTCACAACAGATCTGCCGTTAATCTCAGTGGAACCAGATCAGGGTCAGGAAATTGTCCAGCCACAGGAGACATGGAGGTTCCTCTTGGAGTAGGAGAGGAACCCAATCCCACCCCACAACTGCCTTTTCTCCCCAGCAGCCCTTGACACATGCAGTGGCATCAGCAGCTCTTCGGGCAGCGTGCAGGCTAAACTGCCGCACGCACAGTCATCTTCTCCACAGAGAACTGAAATACTCACTTGCACCCGGCAGACTGACTGCATACGGCATCTATCTGATGGGAGGTTTGGACAAACAAGGCTCATTGGGGGATTCTGCAGAGGAGACAGAGCATCACCATTTTCCAGCAGCCATAGAGATGAGGAAGGCTGGATGCATATTTCCCAGTAATCACCGTATAAACCAGGGCAGACGCTGCCCAATGCAGACAAGGGAGGACGTAAGGCCTTGGCCAGTATTGTGTCCAGCAGCTGGCTGCTGGCTTTGTGCCCATACAGCCTCGTATGCACCATATATTCCACATGATGTCACCTGCGACTTAAGGTAAATGGGGTAAATTCATCTTTGCTTTCCATTAAGTTTTGCCCGCTTATACTAGCTTTGAACTGGGCCTGCTGCATTAGCTACAGATACAATTATTTCACAGAGCAGCTAATCAAATTATCTTTATTAAGTAGCTTTTGATCAAAATACATTTGTTTATAAAATCTCAGCCATCACAAATGTGAAGGAGCGGAAGATCTGGTCAGCGTGAAACTTTCTGGTAGAAGTCAAGACATCCGTTGATTTCATTGCTAATTGAATCAGATCTGTAAAGCACAAATTGATCTAAATATTGGAATTTTACTGTATAAATGTCAAGACTCCTACAAATGGTAGCCAATGAAAGATAAGATGAGGACTGGGGGGTGTTTTAGAGGCATTATGGGGAAATAAATGGAAATACTTGGCATTGTTTTCCTGTAAACTATACTGAGGGAAGCTGATGAGGTACTTGGTTCACATGGAGATGTGGCAGCATTTCCCTTGAAATCAAGAGCTGCTCTTGAAGCATAAGGAGCTATAGGAGCTAGGGGAAAAGAGAGGGGGAAATGGAAACAAAGGAAGAATAGGCCAAAAGAAAAAGCATAATTGCTAGCAAGAATTTTACTGTAGGGAATGGAACATGAAGAACTGCACAGGACAAGTCTTTTTGTTCTGAATGTACTCAGATGAAACCTAAAATTACTCAAATATTTACATTTTTATCAATGCCTTTAATCCATTTTTCCATTTAATTGTACAAAGCCATCTTCCACAACAAGAGTATCTGTACTTTTTAAAATAAATTGTGGTTTTATATTAAAAAACCCCAACATTCATAAAAAGCTACAGATGGAGGTTTTATATGCAGTTATTTGCTCAGTAGATAGAATATTGAATCCTTCACCCATTAAACATATCCTCACCACAGATTTGTTGCACCTGCTATTTTACATCTCAGTGTATCCGGAACTGAATATTTATGGTCCATCCCCAAGAAGTGCAGGCAGGGCTGGAGGGGACTGTCACAGCCCAGCAATGACACCTGCTGGAAGTGGTCACCAGCGCCCGGCCTCAGCCGCATCCCCACCAGTGGCAACAACTGCATCCCACCTGCACATGCCCAAGGGATAACAGACATAAGGGAGACATTTTTTACGATGAGGGTGGTGGAACACTGGCACAGGTTGCCCAGAGAGGTGGTGGATGCCCCATCCCTGGGAACCTTCCAGGTCAGGTTGGACAGGGCTCTGAGCAACCTGGTCCAGTGGAAGGTGTCCCTGCTCATTGCAGGGGGGCTGGACTAGATGACCTTTAAAGGTCCCTTCCAACCCAAACCATTCTATGATTCTATGACATACAGCAAGACATGCTGCAGGTGCTTATAACCGCTTTAATAGGTCTTTATTTGCAACCCAAGTAATCAAAGACACTTTGACATTGTACCAAGGAGACACAAAGTCCTCCATGGACCCACTCAAACACTCTGCTTTCACCTGATCTTCCCAGGCTGGAAACTGGGGACAGTAATGTAAACCTGTGATGAGCTTGATTTGCTTAAAGCCCCTCATTCACAATAGGCAGGAATTTCTCATGCCCACATGGACATCAACTGGCACGGGTCTGTCCCTTTGGGAGGCTGCTGAAGTGACTGCCCATGGCTAGCTGAGTCCCTGGGGATGGCATCACCCAAGCTGCATCTGTACGTTCACCCTTGCCCCTCACTATGGTGAGATCAAGATCTGATTCCTGGACCCACACCTTCCCCTCCCTGTGAGCCACTGTGTCTTCTTGCTTGAGGAGCAAACTGTAAAAGGACAATAACTGGCATTTTTATAGTTGTTTGCCCAAAGACAATTCCAAGTAGTAAGCAAAGATGATTCATAGTTCTTATGCCTGGCAGTCTGCAGTGTCTCGGGCACTGGAGTCCTTTGTAGCAACACATCAGCTCCCGTTTGTGTGAGGGGACATTTTTCCTGTTTTCCTCCTGCAGCACAAGCTGCAGTAACCAACCTGGCTTTGTTCTGAGAAATGTGTCAGCATCAGCAGAGTCTGCAAGGCAAGACCAATGCCCTGAGACTCCTACTCTACAGGAATGACTTGAGGTGTTGTTCTCCATCAATTAAAACAATTCAGAATAAAACAAAAAATGTTTTAAAAAAAACCAGGAGTTGGAAGAACAACTTAAAAAAGGAAATTGTCAAGATCAGCCAAAGCTGAGAAGGAACTAGTCAAGTGCAGAGCAGAGCACATGTAGAGGCAGTGAGAATGGGAGTGTACATATACATAGGAATCCTTGAAAAATTCAAAACTTGGTAACATTTTCCAGTGTCAGCGGACTTACTTGTTTCACTCAGGAGACTTTAACCTTAAAGAAACAAAAACCCCACTGTTTTACCTCAGAAATAAATCAGATTTTCAAAGCCATATGGGTGTTTTATTTTTGTCTTGAGCGTGTTGCCATGCAACTTAGAGAGGCATCAGCTCCCTCGCAATGATTGCCATGAAACTTCCATCCAATTCACTTCATTGTGTTACTTGATATGAGTTTTGAATGACCTCATATCCATCTGCCTACATTCTATTTAGTTCTCTACTTTTAAACAAGCAAACCATAACATCCTGGCCTTTCTCCTATAGTCACTTCTCCTCAGCAGTGCTATTGAAGGCAATGGAGTTAGACTAGTACTTACAGTGGCTATTAAATCTCAAGAGCACTCTTGGTTCTTATTTTATTGATATTACAGCACCCTTCCACATAAACCAAAGAGACCCACAGGGTCTTTGGGTATAAAAATTAGTTTTCTGAGATATTTGGATCAAACAAACAAAGAATAAAGAGCCAGTAATTAAAAAATATATATATGACAGCATGCACTTCTGAAAAAAAAGATAACCATTGAAACAGATTAGCAGATGTCATTCTCCATCCTCAGAGGCCTGTAAGTCAGAACTAGATATCTTCTTACAAACAACTGCACCCCCAAAGAAAGTATTTAGATCGGACGCAGAAATCTGTGGACATCTGTTTGAACCCTCTGGGTCAGGAGTAAGGCTGGAGAACAGAGCGGTAGAGCGAGAGGGGTGAATAGGCATTAATGAAATGGAATTATATGCAGCATCCAAGCAAAGACAGACTACTGAAGTTTACGAGAAAAATATTTGCAGGAAAAATATTCTTCAAAGTTAAAAGTACAGGAGAAAAGGAAAGCTAATTCTCTGGTAAAGCCTTTCTGCAATGATCTGAGATCAAAGGGCAAACTGCAGTGCATTAAGCCCTGCTGTTCATTGCCATTACACTCCTGAATGGGATCTGTACCACATCATTCAGCAGTTGTGAAGAGAAAGACATAAGCAGCTATCAATTTGTTAATTGGGGCTTTAAATGAACAGGTTCAAGCACAATATGTTTTGTTTCATAAAGGACTCATTGGGGACCTGCTATAACAATTTATGTTTGTGGTCCCATGCAGAATACTAATTCTTCTGCATAAAGCCAATCTATGTAAACAGGTACAACCGACACCTTTTTCCCTCCTACATTTTAGGGGCAGAAGGGAAAGTTGTAGTCCTGCTGAAGGCAGAAAGCAGCTCCATAGTATCCCAACCACCTCACCCCACTGTCCTACCAATACTTGAGCAATTGCTGCAATCAAGCAGAACTTGAATTTGGGGAGGAAAAGGGCTTGCAAAAGAAGGTGCATGAAGGAAAAGGAACTTTTGCCTTGCAGTAAAGAGATTTACCAAAATTAATAGCAGGCTTTTGCTCACATATCCGATGTCTTGGCTTTCTTACCATAGAGATGTGGTAAGAGATGCAGAACAAACGAGTTTATAGTGAAAGCCAATGAAGGCTCAGGACTTCGCTGCTAGAGATGGTGCTGGACGGTCCGTGGCAGGGGATGGCACAGAGGACAGCTGTGCAGCTGAGGGAGATAAAAGGAACGTCCCCCACATCCCGGACAGAAATACAGGTGAACGACTGGAGTAGTTTAGGGAACTGGCACTGCCAGGCGAGTGCAGACCAGCAGCCCCTGGCAAAGCAGACTGAAACTGGAAATCTGCACTACTGCAGTTAGTTGGTGCAGTCTGAGAGCAGGCTTTGGGGAGAGATCTCAAAGCCCTGCAGCCCAGGGACTTCTGTTTCTGGGCCATGCAATAATTGGCAGATATAAGGACAATGCCCCTTCTGTGTATTACTTTTGGGGGACAAATGAGGTATAACAGAAGACAGCAAACATGCCATGCATCAGCTCTTGGCACTGCCACTGCTCATGCTTTGTTTCTCGGGTTTGTCTGAGCACCTTTCCCCAGTAAATCTGGGACAGCGTTGCTAGGTTTTCTGCTTCACTTGCACCTTGGAAGAGCATGGTGTTATGCTTAGTAACCAAACACTCCTGAGTTATGAAAAACATGTCATGAATATACAGAGTGTGTAGCTTAGAACTACAGTGACTCGGTGATGATGCACTGCTGCTTTCTCAGTGGAGAGAAGTCATGGGTCACAACACTGATACTACTGCCTTTGTCTTTTTCTAGGGAAGAAGGCACACGAACAATGCCACCTCCTGGAGCCTTCACTTCTTCTATTTCAATAATTTTTTTTAATATAAGATGAAAGTCAGACTTAACTGTCTCTCTAAAATGTTTGTATGGGAGCAACATCACAGAGTGATTTTCAGGATGGTGGGCAGCCAAGTGAAGCCTGTATACAAGTGTGGTGCATCTGCAGAAAGGACATGCATACAAGAGAATAAATCTCCGGGTTGTCATTTATTATAAATTCTAATGAAAATATAGAGAGGATTTTTTATTTCTTCCTTCTGAGCATATGTAGAATTTTAACATGAGCATTTTATTAAAAAGCAGCCTGAGTTATGAATCATTCATAGCAAACGACTGACTCCCACACGTTGGCAGAATGACCCGTGATTAGCTTATTCACTGGCAACAAATAAAGCTGTTCTTAATGAACCCAGACAGGTTATTCTGAAGGCACCGAAGAAGCAAAATCAGGTGCATTTTTAGGATTCAAAAAAAGTTATGTATTTTGTCAGGATCTCACTGGGGTTTTTTTCCTTTTTTGAATAATGAATGAAGTTGTTTTAACGTAGTGTTAATGCTGGGAGTGCTGGGTGAAGAAATTCAATTGAAAGCCTGTCACAGGACTCTCTTGTTTCACTGACAAGAGTTGTCATGTTCCTGTGACACCTGATGTGCAGAGCACCAACTGATAAATAGCTTAAAGATGAAATTGTCAGTCTCCATTACCTCACAGCAGCAATTACCCGGCATGGTGGGCTGGAGTGCTGGGTCGGAGACCCACGGGTCCTCCAGATGAAGAGGGAGGGTGGGAGTGCATGGGTGCAACATCTCCTCACCCGAGGGACCAGAGCAGCAACTTCACAGCCTGGTGCAGAGGGACTCCTCGCAGGTTTGTTGGTAAGGATGATTCTGGGGATCGTTCTTCCTGCTGCGCTTACAGCAGAGAAAGAGCCAGAGAAGACTATGAACATGCACGGTAAAAAACAGTGAAGGAAAGAGGGGAGATAAGAGAATATGTGGATAGCTTTAGCTTTGGGGGGGAAAAAACTGCACATGCTTGTAGAAATTAGCCCCAAAATTTTAAGTTGGATACCTCCCGGGAGGTAATTTAAATTGAAAAGTTTCCAGCTGTAAATGAATTTTGTACTACTTAGAACTAAGACGATGGCACTAACCTAGTCTGCCACCTTCATTCCCCACTGACAGCAGGAGAAACATCTGAAAACCCCATGCTACTGGGAATTACTTTCATAGTGTCCCTTGGATTTTTTTGATTTCTGGCTACTTCAGGGAGAGTCTGGGAATGGCTGTGCTATAACCATAGCAACGTAGAGATTTTGCACAGCACTCAAAATTTCTGTCATTAAGAAAAAAGCATAGCTGCTAACACAATAAGGACAAAATTCATTTCTATTTGCATTAAATGGAGCCAGATGTGTTGAACCAGCACCATTTTGCTTTTGGCCGAGGCAGGGTTTGGAACTGCAGGAGTGAGGAGAGGAGGCTGGGTGGGACCGGTGCGAGACCTGGGAGCACAGCTCACGCACACTGCCAGGGCTCATTTTTGGGGGAAACACATTCAGGCTTTGCCAGCATTCATAAGGCAAGACTGGTGGTCTGTGGTGAGGACCGCACCTTCCCCAAGGTCCCCGGGAGGGACCAGTGGGGTTTTATTTCTTCTGGGGGGAAGGGGACGTACTGGGCTTTGCTGTAGGGTTTGCGATGAAGCTAGACAAAGCCATGGCTGGCCTGATCCCATGCTGGCAATAGACCTGCTTCAGGTGGGAGACCTCAGAAAGCCCTTCTGCATACCCCTCTGCTTCACTCAGTACTTGGATTGTCCACTTGCCAGGAGTTTGTGCTGAATTCAGGATCTGATCCAACCTCATGGAAAAGCGTGACGAATATATCTCAGAAAGCTTTGGGGAAAAAAAGTTTTGTCTTGTGGAGGTGCAGAGCACCTAACTTTTGAGTTGTCAGCCCACTGACATCTCTCTAGCTTCTGACCAGGAGACCCAGCACATCTCCAGAGTGGGCTCACTGGATTCACTTTACTTCATTTGGTTTGGTGTGGCATGTTGGTTTGAAGCACGACTTGAACTGAAATTGTACTTTGAACTCCTTATTCTATTTATAATTGCAGTTTAAGGAAAAACAAAGTTTACTCAAGAGTTTTCTTTTACAATAAAAGAAAGAAGAGGAAAAAACCCAAGAATTCTTCTCCTTTGTGGCCATTAATTTCTCTGTAAATAGGACACTTGTCAAAATGACTTTGTGTGTCTGATGTTATTGTAATTGAATGTTCTGGAAAAAGAGAGGCTATCTTCACTGAAATGTGCAAATTTGTAGCAGAATTGGCTGTAGAAATGAGGACACAAAATTGCTTTTGCATTCTGGCTGGTAAGCAGCAATGTATGAGAATTCACAAATTCTCTGGCAGTGAAGGAACACTCATGGTTGTCCTTGGACATCCTGAGAATCAGGTCACAGAGATGCACCTCTAGGAAATGACAGAGCAAACCATGGAGGACCCTCCTAATTATTCACTCTTTGGGTTTGTTCAGTTCCTTACCTAAACCAAATTGTTAATTTTTTTTGTTTCATTTTCTCAAAACAGAATTTGGAGAAGCAGCAAAATATTTCATGTCAGTAAGGTGCAAAAATCAAAGCAACAGCAATGAACTACAAGTGAAAGGACAACATTCAGAAACTGGAGGAGAAGTCAGCAGCCTAACTCTGACTTCAGAGTCCTAAACAGGTACAATTCCATGTTCATTGGCAAAAACATAGCTCAAAATAGTAATATTGTAGCTAAAATTAGTACAAAAAACTTTTAGGTGCAGTTTCTTTTGGAACTTTTCCTACCCTTTAAATGTACTACTGGCACATTTCCATCAACTGGGATACATGTGAACAGACTGTATTACTTGTGTTTAGAGACAGATTGCCAAAGTAAATGATAGTTTGCCAAATACATTTTACTTACATGTACACAGTAGAAAATAATGATTAAAATTGACTGGTACAAAAGGGGTTAATTATTTCTGTGACCAAGTTACACTTTTGTCTACTTAACATGAAAATTCTAGGAGTAAACACTGATCTGCAAAATCTTCCACGCAGTGCTGTTGATTTCAACAAGGGCAGAATCTGCGAAAAGACAAATGGAAGATTTTCACGAAGCAAAGAAACACCCCCACAAAGAGCTGGAAACTTCTGAAGCCCTCCAGGTACATCTGAGCGAAATATCCCTGCTGTGCTGCTGCAGACGGGCGCTTTCACAGCAGCAAGGTGCTCAGATGCCATGGTGATGAATGTTCCTCGAGAGGGTGAGCAGAGGAAATCTAACAGATCCTCCCATCGCACTGATTCCAGCCGCACGCTAATTAGTGGTGATACCATGCAGCGTAAGAAAAGCAGGGGAGGACAAGCATGGGAAAGGTTAATCACATCTTGTTTTGCTTGACAATGACTCCTTAAATGATGAACCCTTTCCAACCTGGCTTTTAAAAAATGTATATTAGATCTTCTTTTTACATGCCTCACCTTTCTTTCTACTGCACTTGCCCATTAAATCCTTTTGCTCAAACAAATTTGTCTTCAAAATAAGCTTTTTCGAACCACAGCAATTATAGCTGTCACTTAGGGCATTATTTATTCTGCATGTCACCTACATGGTGTTCAAATATACCTTTTGAAAATTATAAACATTGGCCTATTTATGTATATTTTTCTTAAATGCATCTCCTTCCTTTAGGCAGCAGGTTTAGAGAGTGTCTCTTCTGCTTTTTCTGCTGGGAGTCTTACTCCTTCAGTGACACGGGAGCACAGAGCTGCTACCTGCACAGAGCCCTTCAGACATCATCCTTCTCAAACATGACACACGTGTCATCATTATAACCAGTCCACCGCTCACTACACCATCAGGTTTGAATACTGGAAATGCCTTTTGTGTTTTCCAGAGACACTGAGATACCAGAGGAAAGAGGCTGCAGTGTCCTCACATAATTATCTGCAGAGACCATGGTGCACCAGCAACTGGCTAAAAAAGGAACACAGGACAAGACTTCAGGTTTTTTTCTTGTCTGACAGACTCCTCTGATTCCAGAGAGGAATCCTTCAGTCCTTTCCTGAAAGATGTTGAAGTGGGTCAGAAAAAAGAGGAGCGGAAAAGGAGAAAAAGTGAGAAAAACCCAGCAACTAGCAGCCACAGAGCAGTTTCTTGGGTAACCATGGGGTAAGCCACCCACATGAGAAGCTCTTGCTGTCACACAGCATGTGTCCTGCAGAAAACAGAGAGAGTCGTGGCAGGGCAAATTCCGTGGTGGACTTTTCGGTGCATTGACTAAAGATTTCCTAATTACTCTAAACTTACAAGCAAATATGCAAAACATGCACTATGAAATACAAAGTTATGGAAGTTGCAAGAACTTTTGCAATTGATCCAAAACCAAAAAACATAGGGTGGAATATAGATATGCTGGCTATTCAACCATGTCAAATCCTGAAGGCTTTACTCTGTGAAAGCAACCAAAGCAATCCTCCAAAACCAAAGGCAAATTGAGCAACTTTTCCTCCTGACTCCAGATCTCATCATCATCAGTTAGTTCTTCAGAGAAAGCTGGGAGAAGCAGCAGCCGCAAAGCCTCCTGCCAAGGAGGAAAAATATACTCTGGGACCTCCACAGGTGACTAAGGGGAACCCTGAGCATCACACTTAGGCAGCACCATGTAGTGAAAACAATGATCCAGTCACCATTCCAATTCCCGGGATAAGCCAGTGTATGTGATGCTCAGAAACTCTCATACCACAGATAGAGCTCCCCCTCTCCATTAAGTATTCTGTCAAATCAAATAACGCTCTCCTTGTGTTTACCAGGCTCCATCTTAAGTTATTTAGAACTCTTCTTCCCCAATTTTATTTGGAAAACCATTACAGACCTTCATTATTGGATGGCTAGACTCTGTTTCCTAATTTCTATCTAAGTGTACTCATGATAAGTTCATAACTATTTGATCCTCTCATTTATCCTCCAAGTCAGAGAATCCTTATCCTTCATTGACATTTACCACTTCTGAATGTATTAACAAGGAATCATCACTGGTCCTCTCAACCTGTACTTGGCTAGAGCATGGCAACTGGTGTTCTTCCAAACTGGCTCCTTTTTAAAAGAAAATCTTGGAAAAAAAAGTATTAATTTTAAATTTAAAGAACATATCTTAGTTGCTCTTAGAAAAAAACCCAATATCCCTGCATTACATCACCTATGACATCTACTTGTCAGATCTAGCTAGCCACAGAATATTTAGCTGCTGCATTAAAAAGTAATTCTTCCAATGTTTTGGAGATACAGTGTAAGTTCTTGGATAGCGTCACTTTTAAATGTACCCTTTCACGTACCCAGAAATACACCTTTGCTGGATAGGTTACTTCTCCTAAACGATGATGAAAACATTACTTTATTTTACATCTGCTTTGGAGATTAAGATTAAAAACCTAAACCAGACCTCCTGTGGCTCTAAAAGAAAATCCTAACCTGTAGTGCGAATGTCAACTAAACTGTGGGCAAATACATGTTTGGATTTTCCTGTCAAACGAGTGAAGTGTATCATGACTCCTTATTTATTTCTGAGAAGAAGCACTAGAACTAAAACAACTGCCTGACAGGTAAAATTTACTGGAGAAAATGATGCATCTGTATCACAATTCTGATTGCAGGAAAGGCTGTTGTCAACAACAGAGAAATCTCGGTTAGAGACTATATTGTTATTGTTTTGGAGTAAAAATTTAATGATAAAATATGATCTATCTTCATTGTCCCTGCACATTTGACTATTGAAACTCCATGTTATTTCTATATTACATGTTGATGGTGGATGTGAAGGCTCATATGCAAAGCACATCAAGGCAGTGAACGTGCATGCTTCTCCTTTCAAAGCTGAGGTGGTTTCACACACACAGTTCAGGCAGAGTATTTCCCACTACTGGCTTACTAATGACGTAAAAATATTTAATATGTGGCAGAACAGCAAATAACATACCTAGTACCAAAAAATATACAAGGTTTATGTGAAAAAAAACCCTTGCATATCCAACCTAAATGACCCAATGACTCTATGATTCTATGTTAAGCCTCATTTCACTCCATTCAGCATCTCCACCAAGCAGGAGGAAATATCCAGGTATGATCTACCTTCACTTGAGAAAAGCCTGTGACCTAGGCTGTGTGACATGCATGTGCACAGGTTAAGGAAATGCAATCCAGGTTGAATCAAAAGAGAAAATCAAAAGAAATTTGAAAGACTGGTTAAGTATTCGGAATTACCTTGGTATTTGGAGAATTGATCTGAGATTAATAAAAAATAAATTCAACTCAGACCACATGCAAAGTACCAGACTTTCAGAGGGAGAAATCAAACATACAAGTCTCAAATAGTGAACAAGTGGAAGAGCAACTGTACTACAAAAGGCATTGGCCTATGGTGAATCATAAACTGAGCAAGTATTCATGATGAGATACTCTTGGGAAAAAAACTAAGTATGATTTTAACATGCACAAATAGTAGCACTGCACAAAAGCAAAATGAAATAGTCCTTGTACCTCATTCACAGTCCTCAGCCAGAGCACGGTATGCATCTGCACCCTCACACTGCACCAAGGGAGCGGGGTCCGTTGGGGATAGCCAAGAGCTCAGCAACAGCAGTGATCAAAGATCTAGAAAATAATGCCAAGGAGGAAAGTTTTAAAAATCGGTGTTTTAAGTACGGAGAAGAGGAACAGTCCCTCCACAAGTGCCAGAGGATGTTAATAAAAGAAAACAGTATCAGGCCTTTTCTATATCAGCTGATGGAAAGACAAAAAGTAGTCCCCTTAATCTGCAGAAAGAAAGATTTAGGTCAGAAGTATCTCTGATTGCTACTTGTTGCTTGGCTATAAAGGACAGAGGCTGGATTACAGGGCAGTTTACAGAGCACGGACGGGGAGTGCCTGGTCTGGGATTAAACTGGCAGCTGTCATCACTGGTCTCCTGAACTGACTGTGCCGCTGAACCAGGGCAGAGGACTAAGCGACCTCTTCAAGGCCCTTTTAGCCCCCTGTTTAAGTGATTTAGTAAGTATTTGCCAACTCTACTCTTATTAAACCAAACACATTTAAACTATTATTTAAAACATTTATTTTGTGATTTTATGTACTCTCTGCAGGCTTGAATCATACTTTAACTATTAATTTATTAAATGACAAGCAATGTCTAACCTTCTGTAAAGGTCACATGTTGAAGAAAATCTTTCCTCCATACGCATGTCAATTTGAGCGACATGTCAGTACCCGTCGCTTGCTTGAAAAACTCTATTACCAAACGTCTGTCACACTTGAAAATTGAAACAAACTTTGAAAGACCAACTCTCCAAATGCTATGGTACATCCTAAAACTGCTTTCCAGCACAGCAGTCCTTGTATTTCATGGTAAATCACAAACCTGTGAGTGTCTTGAATGGTTAATGGCATTTGCACTTTCTAACATAGGCACCACTTTTTCACTATTTCTTGTTTAACCAAGTATCTGTCAAGTTGAGATGCGCTTTGAAAAACGAACAGTCAAACACTATTTTGCAGTATAATTTAGTGTATTTCAACAGAAATAGGTTTTCATAATAGGTAGATTTCACCTGATGGAAGCATGCTGCACTCTTTTAACTCATAGATCTGAAATTATTGTTATTATTATTATTAATGTCTTGGAAAGCATCAACAAAGTATTAAGTGCTTTAAAGTGATGCTTAAAAACGTAGGTGCCCCAAGTTGCTTAATAAAGAGCATGGCATGCAGACGTCATACCAGGAAGGGACATGAAAACCAGAGTGAAAGAGCTATGCAGCACAGGCAACCTTCATTTAATTACCTGACTTTGATCTTGCTGGCCTTTGTACCATTTAGTTTTTCTTCAGGAAAACTGATTTTCAGGGCTTGGTAGGAATTGGCTGTCTAGAGACAGGCCAATTAAATAGTTTTCTGTTCATTTTTTCATTCTCAACTGTTCAGTTTCATTATGTTAAAATGATGGGTGATGTATTTCTCATTTACTTGGTTATTATCAATTCCTTACCCACATTTGAAGCCAAAATGTATTGTGATAGAAACAGGAATCCAATAAAATTGTTCACAAGCTATTCTGAAATGGGGAGTAGATATTTAAATGAAACTTTGTGTAAGAAACACAGGAAAAGAAGATCAGCATATCAAAAATCTTTAAGTAAAGCTAACTGTTTATTAAATAAAGGGAATATCCTGTATAGTCACTGAATTGAACACCAGATTGTGTCTGGTCACAGCATCCCTCCACACTGTAGAAGATCTTGCCTGCTTGGGCCTTGCTTTTATTCATAAATTAAAAGATAAATAATTTCTTTGTCAGTCCCCAGTTGGCTTTTCAGCTTTTAATATATCTGGTTTTTGAAGTAAATTGAACAAACGGAAGTTACAGAAACACCCCCTCTGCACATACAGGGAAAGGTCCTGGTTTCAAAATGCAGTTGATCACTTCAAACTTCTGGCTGCAGGTGCCTGGCCAGAGACTCCTCTGGGAAGTTTCCTTTAGCAGAAAACAAATGCCACTTAAATATTCTTCTCATTATATTTTAGTAACTTTTAAAATATTTAAGCCTGAAATTATTATCAGGTGAATTGCAGATTTGGCTGCGCTTATTTTTAAAATGATGCGTATTCTGTTTCATTTCTTAATGTAGAAAGTAAGTTTTGCATGCCTTGATTTCCCTGAAGGGAAATCCAGGGATTGTGAACAAATTCCTGTCCTTGAAATGACTGTTAAGGGGTTTTTCTTCTGACCTGAACAACATGAGGATTTTATCATTCAAGGTAAAGAGAGGTACCCTCCAAGCTCATTTGAAATTTTGTTCTGTAGAAGTCGACCCTTGTATCTGCACAGAAGGCACATGAAGGCTGTGACTTCTTCTGCACAGGCTCTGACCCTTCTTCGGTGTTTCTGCAGACACCAGAATGAGAGAGACCCAAATTCTGAGAGTATTTTAACGAATTCACAAGCCATGATTTCCATAGGAACGGGGGATTTCAGAACAATGCCTCTCCTCAGTGCACTGAAGTTCAATCCAATTCTTACTAAAGTCAACAGATACCGATTTTCTTCTAACATGCTAGCTTTGGACAATATTTTTTAATAAGCAGAAGGATATTAAAGATGAAGAAAACCTTCCATCACGCATTAATTTGTGCTGTAGGTCTGGGTGTTTTTTGTCTCCCTGATATTACACTTTATGATTGATATTACTGTTACTTATGAAAAGGTATTTCCTGAAGGTACACAGGAATTAATTAACTTTTAGAGGCCAACTTCTGGGTTTGGTTACTCCCTATAATCCTACTGACATAAGCAGAGCCTCCCGCAAGCAAAAACAAGGGAGCAGCTGGGTAGTGCCTATTTCTCAGGAAAAGGCAGGTGATAGTGGAAAAATCCTGCTTGTAGGAGGTCTGAACGGAGATGCATACTACAGGATCTTGATGCACTTTGCCAACTTCATGTTCTGTATCATGTGCAACTGAAAGATAATCTTGCACTCAATTTCCAGTGCCAATCATACATGGTGACAGTGATGCCTTTTTTTTTTTTTTTTTAGAGTTATCAATACGTCGATATTTAAAATATCTCCCCTGAATTCCAAAAAAAAGCAGACTTTTACTCTGCAATAACAACTGTACCTGGAAAAATGTATGTTACTGAAGTGCCACCTGCTGTACTGACTAAAACATGGTACAATGGCAGGAGTGGATTGTACCAGGCACTCTGGGCTGCAACTGGATCCTCCAGCTTTTTTCAAGCTCTTTTTTATTTACCTCATTTTAAAGATCGGCACTGACAAAGTGACCAAAGATTTGTTGCCATCTACTACAGTGCTAAGACGCTGGTACCTCGTTTAAGCTTACATTGATTATTCAGTGCCATAAAGGAATGTCGTTTGGAGAAAAAAATTACTAATTGAGGTTTTAAATTTTGCAGGCTGCACTGCCTATCTGTGAAGCACCACTTCTTAAATAGGCTGTGTACACAAACACCAGTGCAGCGCAGGACCTGCTGGTGGTGTACGGGCAGTCCTGACCGGTGAGCTCTGCAGCAGCTGCTCTGCCACCGCCTCCTTTTCATCTGGTACTTTCCCCTTGTTCTTCTAATTCTGGGGTAAAGAAAAGCAAGACTTTTCACAGCCCTTGTTCAAAATTCCAGCACAGCCCTTCGCCTGGGACCTTCTCCGGCTGCAGAAAAGTGCAGGTTTAGTCCTCCCTGATTATTATGGGAGTTTTTTAAGTGGGAATTTGTACACAGCCTTCTGCGGCAGACAAACCAGATGCCCCAACACATCTTCCCAGTGCACCCATGCTGTTTTATACTTTTATAAATAACTAGCAAGAACACTGTCATCTTGTCTCATGACCTGGAGAGTGGAAGTGATAAAAAGCAGTCCCGTAACCAGAATCCAGATAATTTTTCCACAGGATGTGGCTACAGCACGGGAGGGAAAGGGATTAAAAACTGCCAGGAAAATAACATTTGCTATAAATATTGCATGTACTTAATTAGGTAATGCTGGTCAACCTAAGCGCGGCAGATCTTGCCAGATCATTTCCAGTCCAAAAAGAAAAGAGAAAGGGGATTGGAGGCAGTTTGAAAGAGGAGCTGCCAAGAGAAGAGCCGTGCCAGCGCTGCTCCAAGGCGGCTGCGCTCAGCTGGCACAGCCACGGCCACAACCACGGCCACGACCACAGCCACAACCATGGCCACGGCCACAGCCACAACCACCACCACAGGCACAGCCATGGCCACCGGCACGGGCACCCCAGTCACTGACTGGGAAATGGACGCCCGCATCCTGCTGCAGAAACACAGCCACCGGCAAACCATGGAGTGGTTTTGTAATTTTGAAAGTGGGGTTTTTTTTTAAATAATGGATTTACTTGAACACTCTAACATTAATATTCATACCAGTGCTCTGTCTTGTTCATATTTTAAACGCTCTGTGTGTTCTTATGGGGATTTCCTTGAGGGCGTCACACCGAGAAGCCAGTCTGAATCTTGTGCGCTCTCTCGTCTGTGAAAACGAGACCCCATTTACTTTCTTTTTCATTCTATACCCGCAGCTGACAGTTTCTCAGTTTGTTTTACTGAAGTGAAGGTGTACACGCTGGCATTCTCCAGCTCCCATGGAGGAGCCGGGGCAGTTCTGACTTCGGGGTGACAGAGCCACAGCAACACCTGTAGGAAAAGAAACTGCCACGAACAAATGAGCTCATCCACGAGCGGTCACCACCCTTCAAGGGCTGACGAAGGCTCCCTCGCCCCGCCGGGCCGGTTCTCCGGCCCACTCCCGCCCTTTCTCCTCAGGCACTCAGCCCGCCCATGGCGGCCGCCGACACGAGCGCCCCGCAGTGCGCATGCGCCGCCACCTCCTCGCCGCCGCAGGCGGCCCTCCGGCCCGCTGGGGGGCGCGCTTCCTTCCCCATCCCCGCCCCCTTCCCGCGGCCGGGCTGAGGCGTCCGAGCCGCTGCCTGACCAAAATCCCCCCCCTCGGCGGGCGGCCCGGCTCGTTGAGGCGGCAGGGCGCAGGCGCGGCGGACAGTCCGCTTGGCGTAGGACCCCGGTCCTCTTCCGCGGCGGCGGCGGCGGCGCTGGGCTTGGAGGGGCCCAAGATGTCGACCAAGAATTTCCGAGTGAGCGACGGGGACTGGATCTGCCCCGACAAGAAGTGAGCGTGGGCGGCGGAGGGGGGGGTGTCCGTCCGCCGTGGGGTCCGGGGCAGTACAGTCCCGCGGGACAGCACCAGCTCTGGGCCGCCCCGGGGGAGCCGCGGCCGCCGGGTCTCGGGGGGCGGCCGCCCTCCGTCCCTCCCTCCTTCCCTCCCTCCTTCCCACCCGAGCTTCCCTGCAGGGTCTCACAGCTCCTGGTCCCCACCGCCCAGCGGGTCCGGCACCGGCCGCCCCCCCCGCCCCGGCTCGGGCACGGCCTGAGAAACTTTGTGTTTTAATTTGGAACAAGTTCAGTTCGCAATATAAAGGTGTTTTTCTTTAAGTCTGGTGTGTGTGCTCTTTCCAGCGTTAACTGGCGTCTTCTTTCTCTTTCTGTTCTTATTTTCAGGTGTGGGAATGTTAACTTTGCTAGAAGAACCAGCTGTAACAGATGTGGAAGAGGTGAGTATCTGAGAGGATCTATTTCTTTTTGAAACAAAAGAATATTAAATCTCTTTAATTAATCGTGAAGCAAGATGTTTGAGAACTGTTTGGTTTTTGTCGTTGTGTTTGTTTTTTTTTCTTTTCCAGAAAAAACGACAGAAGCCAAAATGATGAAAGCTGGAGGGACTGAAATAGGAAAGACACTTGCTGAAAAGAGTCGTGGCCTCTTCAGTGCTAACGACTGGCAGTGTAAAACGTACGCCCTTTTAAAAAATGCAGAGTGTTTTTCTAGAGCCGCACAACACCACCACACCTACAATACGATACTTAATTTTGTCAGTATAAATTTACTTGTGCTGATGCGAGGAGTGATAAAAACTCACACCTATTCCACTAGTAGTGTGTTGCTGTGAGGATAGCATTTGGTTTTGTTTGCTGGACAGCAGTTACTTAATTAACATGACTGGAAAAAGATTGGAAAAAAATCAAGACTAGACAGGTAAAAGTTCATGTTCTGGTAAGCTGAGAGACTTCTCAGGTTTGGAAGAAACACATAGATAGAAGTAACACCTTCATTGCAGTATATTTTATTGCTAACTTTCACTAAATATTTAACGAGTAAAGTTTAGCACATAGCTAAATTCTTAGATGTTTCCCCAGGCCATCAATTGAGAATATGAAGATCTAAATTAGGAAAGGACTACTTCAGTGATATGCTTTGATTTTCGAAGGGTGCTTTCAGATTTTCTGGAGCACTTTTAAGGTTTTCCATTTTTGCCAATTGAGTAAGCTGTCTGACCAGTGAAATCTGGGGGGTTTTTTATCTGTCAGAACTTAGCTGCATTCAGCCTGATGGGTTTCCATTTGCACTGTTCTGCAGCACGAGACAGGCAGGTTTCCTGGGCAGCACCACGGGTCCCAGTGTCTGAGGGAATCCACTTGATGCCACGCTTCAGGATTGTCGTGTCTTTCCAAGTTCATAGCTAGGCTGTGTCTTGTGGACCTCCTCCTCTCCTCTTTGGGACTGAGCAGCATTCTGATGATAGTGTTACAGATGGATGAAGTACGAGTGGCCTTTTAGGATGCTGTAAGATAGAAATGCAGCATATGCAGAAGCATATAACTAGCTGTGCATCAGTGGATGATGGTGACTGCTCATGAGCTTTATTCCCGTGGTAGCTTCTTTGTTAACTCCCCTGAACTGTGAATGCCACTAGTGGAGAGTATTGAGGAATTTTAACACTTCTTGTGTAGTCTTACTTCTGTTAACTTGTCTGCCTACCTGCCTATTATTTCTACTTCTTTCCCCTTGATTTATACACTATGGTCCTCTTCCCATCATCCTCGTGCTGGTGAAATACCCGTAGACTCTCTTGCAGTTCTTTGTGTCTTGGTGACTGTTGGCCTTGGATTTAATTGTGTTGTACTGGTGACTGCAGATCACGGCTAAAACTCGGCAAATACATTTTTATGATTTTTTTTTTTTTTTAAGTGTTGCCTCAACACTTAAGCTTTTTGATTTGAATGAAATGTTTCTTATTTCTGTTTTCTTCTTTTTGCCTCTGAAGATGTGGTAACGTGAACTGGGCCAGAAGATCAGAATGTAATATGTGTAATACTCCAAAGTATGCTAAATTGGAGGAAAGGACAGGTAAGGTGTATATGGTTTTAAAATACTGAAATTACTATACGAAAACTTATTTTTATAAATCACAATGTAATTTAATTAAAGGGATTGTTTCTGCAGCAGAACTAGCAAAGTTGAATGATCTTCCATATGTAAATAAATCTGTAGGTTCTTAGACTTGATTACTTTTATTAGTTTGTAAAGTATGTGGTGGTTTCATTTGGAAAGTCAATGAATATTCGGCTTAAATTGCCTCTGTATTTGATTTTTATACTAAGGCATTTGGAAGGAGTAATGCGGTGTTTTATTAAACTCCAAAAGGTCTCATGTATATGTTGTGTCTGACTGCGGAGGACTGAGCAGTCACAAGAACAGCATTAAAGGCTGTATAGATTAGACTGTTATCTCTTAATGAGGTTTGAGGTTTGGTCACACTGTGACACATTTAAAGTTCCTCCTGCATTAGCAATGAACCCGGTGGTAACTAGAACAGAAGATATCCTTACAGGGCGGTCGTAACTATTTATACTGTTACCTCTGCAAACAGGATCAGGCAGAGGATGTAATGCATAGAGTGTAACACTAATGCATAGAAAAAAAGCAGCATGGAGAAGAGCACAGAGCTTATTCAAAAGGAAAAAGAGTATTTTTAAATATTTTTATTTAATATTTGGATAATATTGAGGAATAATATTTAATTGTATTTCCTATAATATTTCATAAATGGAATATTTTTGAAAACTAATTTTTCAAGTTCTGGTGTCCTTCAGAGTAAATTTACAGTCACGTGCAGGACACCTAGCATGTTGCACACGCTTTCAGTAAATTACAAAGTCAGCTGACATTAAAATCAGCCGTTGAAGTTTTCCACTTACGTTATAAAAAGGAATGGAAAGATTCTTAAGGCAGATCTTGGCAGTTGTACAATTCAGTGCAACTACAGGATGCTTTTATTCCTATTGCTCCCTGAGGATATATACGTGACTTGTATGTCACAGAACAATTGTGATATGGGAGCAGACTGGCGTGCCCAGAAGCCAGCAAGGAGGCTGCACCTGGCCGTGGCAAAGAGGCTGCAGGAACACCAGCAGCTGGGAAAGCAGTTTGCCGGTGTTGCCCTCACCTCACATTTCATTGCTTGCTTTCCCCAGTTGGCTACTGGCTGCTTTCAGAGGTGGGATTTCGGTCTTCAAGGGCAGTAGCCTTTACTCTAGCCCTTTGGAGATGTTCTTGTGTTTATCCACACCGAGGCAATTGTCAGGCACTGCAGCCCTGCCGGAGCTCTTCTGGGAAGCTGGTTGCTCAGCACAGCTGTAATCCTGAATTTTTTTCTTTTTTTTTTTTTCCCCCATTCTTTTAAAAGCTATTGCTTCTGTGTTGTTTATGTGTCTTAATCCATTTTCTCAATTAGGTTTCTGAAGAACTATGTTTAATAAACCTGTGTGGGAGCAATTCATATTCCTCTTGAGATCATGTTACATTCTTATGGCATATATTTATAAATCCACTGAAGGCTTCCAGAACCTGTGTGAAACTTTATTCTAAACTTTGTGCTTAATGTAGCTGAATTTGGTGCAGCTCAAGAGATTGTCTTGTTTTACCCCTTTTTAAAGGATACGGAGGAGGATTTAATGAACGAGAGAATGTTGAATATATAGAACGTGAAGAATCAGATGGGGAGTATGATGAGGTAAGATTAGGTACAGGTGTTACTCTGGAGAGATGCGTGTTGTGTGATTTGTGTTTAGGATGTGTGCATTTGCATTTCCTTAAAGGGAAAAGCGTGAGTCAGGAATACATTGTGATGCATCTTTTTGTCAAATGCTCAAGTGTGAAAGTTTTGAACTGAAAGTGACTGCATCTGTTTTGTCTTTTTGGGGGTTAAAAACTTAAGAATGAGTTCAAATTAAACTGGTACAAGCTGAGTTCATTAAACTTCTTAGGGAGCTGGCTTCAGGGTCATGCATGTTGTTTTCAGCCAGATGTTCAACACTGTTTTATAAAGATAACCCATAGACACGAGTATGAAATACTCTTTTGTTAAATTCAGATTTCCATTAATCTTGTCTGTGGGTACTAACTGTATCTAAGATAAGTAGGTCTTTAGGAAGTTTCTTGTTGCTAATTGGTTTCATGATACTTTTCCTTCCCTTTGAGCAATACCTTGTTTGAAATTGATGTATATTTTCTCATAGAAGTTTTATGAAAAAATACAGTTGGAAGTTACTTTTGATTAAATTGTATTCTAATGGAATAAAATTTCTTAGTTTGGACGCAAAAAGAAAAAGTACAGAGGGAAGCCGGTTGGTCCTGCATCTATCCTGAAGGAAGTAGAAGATAAGGAATCTGAAGGGGAAGATGAGGAGGATGAGGATGAAGATCTCTCTAAATATAAATTGGATGAGGTAGCATGTTCTGTTTTTTTCCTAGAAATTATTTTTTAATTATTATTACAGTGCTGCTTAGTATTAGTAGGTAAGGTTTCATCTGTATTTTGAGCTGCCTTTAGAGCAATGTAAAGGAGTAGCTATCAGAGTATTGCAGTCTACAGCGTCTGTAAAGTTTGTGCATAAGCTTTGTTTTGTTCTAAATACCTGCATACAGAGACGTATGGGGTTTTTTAAACCATAAAAAATTAAAAGCTTATCTGAGATCAGAATAAAAAATTTTGAGATCTTTATTTGGAGCCTGTATGTATGGTTACCATATAAAGGGAATGTTCTTGAATTTTATTCTTAGCCTTTTAAAACCACGTCAGCTTTATTTTTGATAAAAGGGAATAAAATATTCAGAGATTATTTTCATCTTTCCTGAAATGCGTGATCATCACGTATTGGATTGTCCACATCTTTGGACAGCAGTCGTGCAGAGACATGAGTATGTGCTTATTTTTAACTCAGCAGGCACCGAATTCTGCATATGAAACATGTCTCTGCAGAGTTATGCTATGGTTATAGATTTTGAGCCTGAAAATTCTTCCAGGCACTCATTTAAAATAAGTGGTAAAAAGGAATGTCTGTATTTTCATTAATGTCATTAAGTATCAGAAAATGGGACTTCAGATGGGAGTTTTGCAAGCTTTTTAATAGTTTGCTTTGAAAGACAAATTTTCAGTCACTCTTTACTCAAGATTTTTGGATCTCATTAAATGCACTAACAACAGGATTTTCAAAGGTTGAAAAAAAAGCACAAAATAAACCACAGAATAAGTAAAAAACACTTAACTGAAGAAAAAATCAAAATATTTCTTAAGTATTTTTTTATATCTGCATTTTTTCAGGATGAGGATGAAGATGATGCTGACCTTTCAAAATATAATCTTGACGCCAGTGAAGAAGAGGACACTAATAAGAAAAAGAAATCCAATAGGCGCAGTCGTTCTAAGTCTCGATCTTCCCACTCACGATCTTCATCGCGCTCATCCTCTCATTCAAGCTCAAGGTCTAGGTCCAGGTAAACGGGTACAGGTCACGGGTAACGCCAGGCAAAATGTCAGTATCTAACTTCTTTATTTACTTTTTTTTCTTGATTGCCTTACAGTTTTAGTATCATAATGTTAACAATTCTATGTACAGAATTTACACAGGTAGATAATGTTCTTTTCTGACCTTCTGTGGGCCCTCAGTAGGGAGGCTTCATATGTCTTGTTGCTTGTTTTAGTAAATTTAAGTTGGTATTTCAATTGAGTCCTTCAAAAAAATGTAAAAATGTAACTTATTTTCAATTTCATTTTTAGGCTTGTTGGCCATATGTGATTCAATGGGTGAACTTTTTTTAGCAATGTTAAGCAGAGTTGTTGAACAGAGAAGCAGAAGGGTGGTATTGTTCAAGTGGGAGGAGGTGGCAGAAGAGGGCAGTGATGATGCAGTTCGGACAGATTCAGTGAAAGGACAGAATGGAAAATATCCTGGAAATAAAGATGAGAAACTTGAACTTAGTTTGTTGGCAAGCGACAAAGCTTTAAGTACAGTGGCAATGTTGTCAGAATAACACTAAAGGTTTATACTGATAATGGAGCCACAAAAAAGTTTACTGGGTAGATTTAAGATCTCACATTATTATTTAAGTTCAGTAATATATGAACAATTCCATAAATGTGTAATCACATGATATAAATCATGTAGCTTTTTAGCTGCCTTACAACTAATACAAAGATGATACTGATAAGTTTAAAACCTCAAATCGGTACTAGCTCATAGGGTTATACATAAAGTTCGTATACATAAAGTTCAAGTTTCTTCTAATCTTCCTAGCTTTGTAACCACCCCTCTCTGCTCTCACCGCTGGGATCACTGCCCTCATTCTTCAGACCCTCATACTAACCAGATGTCAGCCTCTGTCTTGGTTTTGTCTTTCTCCCCATTGCTGTCATGCTGTTTTTCATGCTGCCTCTTCTATGAAAAATTATGTTCTTCACCATATGTATCGTCAGCCTCCCCGCTCCTTCAAATGCCATCTTGAGATGTGTATTTGCGGCCTGGTTCCAAGGAGCAGCACTAAGTGAATAATAGTGACTAAGCTGACCGGCTCTCAGCATTTTTTGTAAATGAAGTGAGATGTGGAGCAAGATCTTTGAGGAAGTGGCTGTATTGTCCTGTGTGAGGACAGTATGCTGCCAGTATGGGCTGCATTTGAGTATAATTCTTAGGTTTAGGAGTGGGAAGGTCAAAGAAGACAGAACTTCACCTGGCCCTAACTTTGTTAATTCACAAATGTTAACAGGGAGGTAAAAAGTAGCTCATCATAACTGACATTTGCTAGGGATCTTTCAACTTCCTGTTGAACTTTTTGCTTCTAGCTACAGATAATTAATTGGAAATATCAGTTGCCATTTGTGGATACTTCTTTGTGTTTTTTTTTAAAAAGTTTAAATATATTTTCTGGTTAGCATGTGTTCATACCACTTCTGTTTTGCACAGAAGAGTGCAAAGTGAGAAAGACATGGTAACAATATAAACTGAGAGATTGACAGCATGTATAATACATTTTTCCTGAAAAGACTATGAGAATTTGATTGCAATGCCTTCTTTTTACAATGGTTACTGCAAGTCCGCTACCGTTTTTGCATATCTTTTGTGGTTTGTGCTTTAAAGAAAAACCATCAACATGAAAAATTTTAAAATTATTTTGACTAGTTACAAGTAGTGTTAGATATGTCTGTATTTTAGCAAAGAATTAACTACTACTAAATTTTTAATGCAGGGGGAAATCTTTATGAAAACTTGAAACTGCTTACAAAATGCTTGTGAGAACTGACTTGGGGAAAATTTGAGCTAGCTAGTCCTAATACTCTTACCTACTCTGCTTTTCAAAGAAACTGATGGTTTTCAAGTTAAGGCACAAATTAAAAGCTAAGGCATTGAATTAATGAAATAGTTAATAGATATGCAGTTGTTTCATTTTGCCAAATAACTGCAATACTGTTTAATTTTTGTGCTTTGTTTTAGGAAACGTAATAAAAAGCTGACTATAAATTTTTCTAATGCACCATCTTAGTATGTTAAAGTTTCTGGTTTAAAATGTACTATGGTGATAGTGGGGGCGTAGGAGGAAATTGTCACTTCTTTAGTGACTCTAGGCCAAATTGTATTGATGCATTGTTGCCTCTACTCCTAACAGTAGTAGTTACTCTGCTAAATAAAGTCAGACACTGGAAAAAAAAATCTTCCATGTTGTTTCAGGTCCCATTCAAGAAGTTCTTCCAGTTCCAGATCAAGATCTCGTTCCAGTTCCAGAGAACACTCTAGATCTCGTGGGTCGAAATCAAGGTGAATGAGGTAGCACTCTCTCCTTGCAGAGAGAAAACAGGGCAGAAGAACCAACCGCTTGTTGATTTCATCGTAAAATTATGCTGGTCAAAAAAACATTAACTCGTTTTTATCTTGGAAGTCAGAATTCCTGGGGTCTCTGCACGAGGTTGTTGCCACTACAGATGTGTTTCTTGAGAATGCGAGGTTTTGGTTGAAGAGTTTAAGTCTGATCTAAGCTAGACAAGTGGACGCCACAGATCTTCACTTTGAAGGAAGAAGAAATTGAATGCATGTTTACTTGCTTCAGTAATTTTTGCTGTTTTTACTATTTCCACTTTGGCTACTTGATGTAGAAGAACATTAGAAAATATGCTAGACTGCTGGTTTTGTGTTTAGTGATAACTTATTTAACATATCTAACTTCCACTAGGTAGTGCTGCTATTGTCTTTATAAATGTGGGGGGAATGTATAAAAATGTTGATAGCACATCATGTGAGAAGCTGACAGGAGTTTGAGCTAGCTGACCTTTTCTGTATAGCAGTTACTGACCTGTGTGGGGAAAAGTAACAAAAGCACCAAGTTCCTTGAGGTGTCCTTGCACAGGCATCCTGTTGGCAGGACTTTTCCTTTTGCGATGGAATGAAGAACTGTCCCATCTCCATGCATGCAGAGAATCTTAAAACTGTAAATAAGGAAGTTTGAGTTGGGAAGACCAATCACAAATGGTGCTACTGCCCTTTGGCGGCAGAAATGTGCTATGGATTGCCACATGAGGGTCAGTGCGAGATGGAATCGATACTTTTAGGAAGAGAAAAAGGGTGCCTGTGCCCCCACTAGATGCTGAAGTGACTCGTCAGCTGAGCTGGGTTATTTGCTTGTGCCACACAGCATCCACCGAGAGTCCTCAGTGTGTATTAGCTTATGTGAAATAAGACTGCTTTGTTATTTACAATGAGAAGATATTTTACCAACAACGTGCACTGTGTTGTTGGGGTTTTTTTAATGTTTTATCCAGTTTACTGGGAAAAGAATAATTCCTGTTGGGTGTTTTTATATAATTTTGGAATTAGAGTTTAGGAATTTCTAGCTCTATTACTTTTTCCACAAGTCGTCTTTTTTCTTGGGTTTTTTCGATAACCAAAGTGACCTTTGAGTGCTAGTAAGTGAAGCTGGTTCATTTTTTTTTTTTTAAGTGCCGAAATGACTGTATTCTAAGAGATTTCTTTAAAATACTTTGTTGTAGAAGGTCTCATGCTCTACACAAATTTATTTTAAGATTTGAAATTTACCTTCTGAGGTTTTTTACTATTCTAGTAAGATGAACATTACTTCACAAATCTTCGGTGTGAAATAGCCATTAATATAAAGTGAAACATTGTTAAATCGGCATTACATCTGTGGTTTTCAAGCCATTTTGCTTTGTGAATTTAACTGCTGAGGAAGGTCCTCATATAGGCTACTTCCTGTCCCAGTCTCCCATGGCTTCTTTGTCAAAATGCATCATTCTGGTGAATGCTGGAAAGAGGTTTCCAAAACACTGGTGTTCTGTATATCAAGAAACATTATTTAGCAAAATTTATTAAGAAAACTACCACGGCAGTAGAAGTCTTTATTGGCAGATAACTAAGGAGTAAGTATTAAAGCATCCACACATTTATTTGACAAAACACTGATGTAATTAGAGTAGTGAGTGTTCATGAGAACTGTCTCTTTTTGTTCTTTCTTTGTTCTTTCTATATTATACCAGAATTAAATCTGATTTATTTCTTAATCAATAAAGATCCAGCTCCAGGTCCTACAGGGGGTCTTCCACCCCAAGAAAAAGATCTTACTCAAGCTCTCGTTCATCATCTTCCCCTGAGAGAAGCAAGAAGCGAAGTCGTTCTAGATCTTCTTCATCTGGTGATCGCAAAAAAAGACGATCGAGATCACGGTCACCCGAAAGGTTTGGGTTTATGTAGAATAAGAATGGGTGTATTTAAATGTGTGATTTTTTTTTTTTCCCTGAAGGACTGAGATTCACTGGGAAAGAATTGAATCTGATCAGTTATTCTGATATTAAAAGTAGTTTTCTCACTTCCCCTACTCTTACTTCCTATTAAAACCTCTGTAATTGCTTTTTTCCTGCCCCCCACCCCAATGAAACTTCCTCCTGGTAGGAGCATGTTCCTTAGAAAGACCTGGGTCACCATTCTTTTCAGTGTGTGAAAGTGTTAATGTGTACATTATTGATTTATTTTCATAAGTAAATATTGCATTTAGAAATTGTATTCTGCTTTCAGTCTTAAACTTACATTTTTAGTACTAAATTCACATTCATGAGCTTAAAGTGGTTTAAAGTTATTTCTATATTCTTATAAAGCCCCTATCAGATATACTTGGCTTCCAGCTATTATAGGATACAGACTACTCAAAGTGGATGCTAAAATTAATTTCAACTTATTTCTTTGCATGCTTTCTCCATTTATATCTTACAGACGCCGCAGATCGTCATCTGGATCTTCCCATTCTGGTTCCCGTACAAGTTCTAAAAAGAAATAATGTATTAAATCTCACATTTAAAAAAAAAAAAAAAAATTCCAGTCAGTGCATGAGACATTTTTAAGAAGTTGGTGTCTTACTTGGTCAGAAGTGCTAAATCTGCTAGTAGAGATGCATGTCTGTCCTTGCTTTCTGGAAAACTGCAGCTTTGTTCATTCATGAAACAAAAAGTGAGGTAGCATTTTAAGCCATAAACTCCCCAGAGCAGGTGTGAAGTTTTATTATTTGAGTAAAGGGCAGGTTTATTTTTAAAGACTCAGTTACTCAATTCCTGGCTCTCTTACATGTATGAGCAGGCACAGGTTGGATATGCTCTAATACAACTCTGCTCTTCGTGTGACAATTACGAAGCAGTATCTGAGGAATACAGGAAGAACCCATGAGCTTTCTGCATCCAACGCCTGAGCTTGTTTGATGTAGCTCGTATGGGACCACAAAAGATTAGCGTAGCTGTAGGGCTGGTGTTACCCATTGGATGACAGTAGTGAGTACTTAGGTCTAATTATTTTTTGTTTTTCTGTGTTGAAGTAAAAGTATAGGTGGATGCCCCTCTCTTTAGCTATGCTCAGTGCAAAATAGCTGTTAAATGCCCAGTCCATCATATGATTTGGTAGACAGTGAATTAGACTTCATTCCGTCAAAGCGAGGATGTTTGAGACTTTGGGCGCTATCCTCTCCATTGCTCAAGTCTCATAGCTGCCAGTGCCTGTCACTAGAAATTATTTGCTGCAGTCAGCAAAGTGTCCCTTCTGCAGCGGGTGCTGGCTATGGTATTTTCACATGCATGGACCCGGGACTCTGCAATCCTTTCTTGCAAAAGGATCATTTAGGAACTACTCTCGAGATGGAGGAATATGGAACTAGCTTCTCGGAATCAAGTGAAGCTTCTGCAGGCTATCTGTAAAATTCATTTTGGGCTGACTAAAATTTTCAAGGTATCTGAATTTTATTTATATTTAAAAATGAGAATTAATAAACTCTGTAGAAAGTTCTGACATCTTAAATGTGTTCTTCATCAGTCATTCTTTTTCCCTTAAATGTAATTTATGGCTTAAAATGCTTTATTGAATCTATTTTACTAGCAATATCACATTAAAACTTGGTCTCTCTTGAGCTCCGTTTGGTTAAGAAAAGTTTAAGTATCTTCAGTGCCATGACAAGGTAAGTATGTTAAGGAAAATTCTTCTTTTTAAGCAAGTAAACAGCAATATATCTGCATTTATTTCAGTAATAAAACTTCCAAGCCCATATTTGACCACTTTCTGTAAATGAACTGCACAAAAACAAACGGAGCAAAATTTAAAAACTACATTCTGTTTTCTTTTTATTTTTTTTAAGACACTTCTTTTGGACTGGCATATAAGCAAAATGTTTTTGTTGTAGAAATATTTTGATAATCTTTTTGCAGAAAAAAATGCTCTGCAGTTTCTTCTTTAATGCTTTCTTTTATATCTAATTTCAATGCTAAATGTGTGTAGATTGCACAAGAGCAGGTTAGTCTTGTAACTGTGCCTCTGACAACTTCAAAGTCCAACTACTAAATTGTAAAGATCAGATCAAATAGATGCTATGTTGTTAGCCTTTGGGGTTTTTCTTGTGCTTTGTATTAAAATTGTTGCTGTACTTAACAGATGAAAGTTTTTAAATTTAGCAAATGATAGGCTACAGACAAAGGAAAATTATGGTTTCTTTTGGCTTAGATAAAATGTAAGGCAAAATGATTCTGTAGACAAGTGTAAATAAAACCTGTGAGTCAACTGTGCAGTGAGTGCTTTCTCTTGGAAACATAAGCAAATCTTTCTTTATAACCTATACTAACAGTTATTTTGTTGTTGTTCTCTGTTACAGCAGTACAAGAAGGGCAGTATGTGCACTTACCTGGCCATATGTATCATACATTTTCAGATTGTTTCAGTTCTTTAAGTACTGAAAATATTTGTGGATTTAAGCAGCAGCATTTTTAAAATGAGCTTTTACAAAACTTCAAGGTATTTTCTTCTGTATGTGTTCCATATCTCCTTTTCAGAAAGTTTTTAGAGGAAGCAGTATGTTTAAATTATTTTGATTTCTACATTTTAAAATACAACAGCACATCAACTATGGTAGTCTTTGCATGCCTGTTATAAGTGACACAAAAAAACCCGCTCTTTGTAGTTACTGGATCGCAAATAAATTAGAACCAAGCTATTAGAACTAAACACGGTCCACCTCTGTTAAGACACAAGGCTAGATTAAGCTCAGGCAGCAAAAAGGTGTGGGTTTACTGTAGTAGAGGGGTTGTGTGGGTTGGGGCGGGTAGAATTATCTCCAGTGGCCTAGCAGGAAATTGCTGTTTCACTAGAGAATATTTCCCTTGCTGTCCGTTTAGCCATTGGGGGCAGATAAATTGCTGCCTATAGAAATAAACTGGTATTTCTGTGCAGCTTTATCAAAGATCAGTGAAATTTGTCATGGCAAAGGAGGAGGTGTTGATTAGGTTAAGTTTAGGGCTAATGTGCTTTTCTAAGGAAAATTAAATGCATTCATTAATAGTGATGGTGGGTTTGCATAAGCATTTTTCTGTAGTAATTGAAATTTACTAAAATTAAAGGCAGACTAGCCTTTAATTTTATACAAGAGTGAAATCCACTGCTGAAAAATGCTTCTTTTTTCTTCGGATAGGTAGATTATTAATAATAAAAAGAATTAAAATGTACATGTTGGTACATCTTAAAACAAGATTGCTTCATTTCCACACCAGGTAACTTCTGTACGCTGTTGTCTGATAGAAGCAACTGTGGTGAATGACTGGAGATTAAATGGATGCTGTGTTAGGTCTTGCTTCTCGCTAGCCCCCCCCCCCCCCCCCCCCCCCCCAAAACTTAAATTTAGTTGTAATGAACTACTGCAAGTTGGTTGTTATGCCTAGGACTCTGCAACGTTTTCATCCTTTTTGGTGCATTAGGTATTTGCTCATTTGCCATGACTTATTATATTGGGGGGGGGGGGGGGGGGGGGAGATGATGTTGCAGCATGGGCTTGTATTAATGATTAGCAGGCCAGTGTTTTGAATGATGTCATTTTAAATTCAGTGGCCTATCATCAGTCACCTTTAGGGAATAACTGAGTGTAAATAACATTTCAAGAGGGTCGTGGCTTAACCCCAGCCTGCAACTAAGCCCTACACAGCTGCTTGCCCAGTCCTGCCTAGTGGTGTTGTGGGGAGAATTGGAAGAGTGAAAGTGAGAAAACTCAAATACAGTTTAACAGGGAAAGCAAAAGCTGTGCATGCAAGCAAAGCAAAACAAGGAATTCACCACTTCTAGTGGGCATGCAGGTGTTCAGCCATCTCCAGGAAAGCAGGACTGCACCATGCGTAATGGGGGCTTGAGAAGACAAATGCCATCACTCCAAACATCCCCCACCTTCCTTCTTCCCCCAGCTTTATATGCTGAGTATGATGTCCTATGGTCTGGAATATCCCTCTGGTCAGTTGGGGTCAGCTGTCCTGGCTGTGTCCCCTCCCAACTCCTTGTGCCCCCCCCCCCCCCCCCAGCCTCCTCACTGGTGCGGTGGGGTGAGAAGCAGAAAAGGCCTTGACTCTGTGTAAGCGCTGCTCAGTGATAACAAAAATATCTCCTCCTCATCAACACTGTTTACAGCACAAATCCAAAACATAGCCCCATACCAGCTACTGTGAAGAAAATTATCTCAGCCAAAACCAGCATAAAGACTAATGAAAAATACAAACATTGATGAAGATGCTTACTTGAAACTTTTCCAATTTCAATGTAGTGCTGCTAGACAAATGTTGAAAAACAATTCTTGAGTATGGCAGGATAACTTTAAATAGTAATAGTGTATTAGACCTAGTGCCTTTCACTCGGGTGTCAGAAAGGGCTTCTTAAAAGTAAATTTTGAAAATCAAGAGCTGACCAATGGAGTTTGGCATTCCTGGGACGGTACAGGATGTGAATGGAGGGGTTTAGAGCCAAAGTTTTGTTTTCTGTAACCACCTCACTTTAGCTGGTAACCGTGATGTTTTGCTGTTGTCTTCTGAAAGACTTAATGCTCGAGTCCTTTCCAAGTCAGATGTCAGCAGAGTTACTAAGATCCTAAAGTGAATATTCTTGGGCAGTATGAAAAAGATATTTTAAATGGGAAAAGGGTTTGACTGAAGCTGGTGGAAGTTTTAAGGGGCAGGCTTGTCGCACATCCCCTCCAGTCCTGGTAACACTTCCTTCACTCTTCTCAGTCAGTGGCAACACCTGAGGATCAGCCTGTCTTTGCAATTCTTTCCTGTTTGGGGAGTCTCCCTGCTAGGGATGCTACCTCTGCTTGAGTCCCTGCACTATAGCTTTCACAGGCTTTTGGGGAAGAAACTCCAGCTACTGTTTCTAATTGATTCTGTAGTTTGTTCTTGGAGCATTAATCAAAATGTATCACTGGCTATAGAATTTTCTGTCTAGAATTCCTTTAACAAAAAGGAGGTTTCTGTTCTTTATTCAGAAATAACATGAGCTAATAGGGTGTTTGTTTTGGGTTGGGTTTTTGTTTGGTTTTTTTTAAAATATGAAAGTATAGATATTTGTGCAATCTTTTGCAAAATTTGGGCAAGGGAGCAACAGGAGGAAGTAATGCTCCTGTGACAGTTCAATTATGATGACAGCTTTGAGCAAAGTCCTGCACACTTTGCTAACTTTACCTGTCCTCCCATTATCAAAATGAGTAGTCTTTTTATTGGAAAAAGAGGTTGCTTACACATGCATTTAAGAAAAAAAAAAAAAGCCTGTAGAGTGCTTTGTACTTCGTTTGGAAAATGGAACTAATAAATTGATGCTTTCTCTCATAGGCTGGTTATGGACCCCATCCAGAAATAACCCACAACCAAGCTAAGGGGGAACATTCCCGCTGAAAAACTGTGGGGCACAAATATCAAGCATAGTACCAAACGATGGCATGCAAACCTTCCAAATGGCAGAGGGGGGGCACAGAAGACGTGTGCTCAACTCACAGTAGCTCCAAATCAACGATTCAATGTCAGAATTGGAAAGGAGGGAGGGGGGGCGGGGGGAGAGGAAGGGATATTTTGCCCTCACACTTTCCAGACTTTCTACTTTAAGCTGTGTACATCTGAGTTTGGCATGAATATTGTTCCCAGCAGTGGACTTGCTCCACAAATGGCATCCTGCTGTACATCTGCAAGGTTAAAGTCTGGATTGCTTTGTTTAAGGACAGGTGGTTGTACGTGTTCTAGAAAGCCGAGCATTAACAAAGAAGCCACAGCTCAATAATTTATAAAGCAGGCCGTTAACTTCTACTATGGTTCTTAATTATGAGAAATGTGGCTTTTTCCATTTCATGATGTAGCGTGCGCACACTCGGTCATACAAAGTAAAACCTGAGCAGGGCAGCATTTTAAACTAGACTTAGTTAATAGCGCTTTCAGCCCATAAAACGGTTAAAACTTCTTAAAACTTAACTCTGCTTTCACAGGAAAAACGACTTAAATCCCTAGTGGTAGCTGACTACATAGAGCAAGCCTGGAAGTTCCTGCTCATAAGCAAAGAAACTACTGTAACGCGGAACAAGGATTTGTAATGATAATTAGCGTGGGTTCTCGGACTCGTCATTACCTGTGCCGGTGGCAAAGCCGGGTCCCACCA
The DNA here is from genome assembly GCF_929443795.1 of Astur gentilis. Classification (NCBI taxonomy): domain Eukaryota; kingdom Metazoa; phylum Chordata; class Aves; order Accipitriformes; family Accipitridae; genus Astur; species Astur gentilis. The sequence goes on from NC_064887.1 coordinate 1,384,662, forward strand.
GACTCCCGAGACGGCGAGGACGTGGGAATGGCACAAAGCTGAAGGTGCTCCGGTGCGGTGGGTGTCGTGGCTGCTCGGGAGCTCTCTCCCCTAACACCTGGGGGAGGTTCATTTATTTATTCCCGGCTAACCAAGCCAGTTTTCTGCCCGAGGTCAGAGACACCGCTCGGTTGAGCCTGAACCGTGCTAAAACTCAGCCCTGGGAGTTAAAACGGAGCGGGATTAGAAAGGAGAAAAAGAGAGCAGCCGTCGCCCCCTCAGGGGGCGAGGAAGGCCGCCGCAGCCGCCGCGCAAGGCCGCCGGAATTCCGCGGGCCGCGGCCGCTCCCGTCACCTCACGGCTCGGCAGCGGTTCAGCTTCCAGCGGGACACTCGGGGTCGGCGGACGGCGACGGCCCCGGTGCCGCCCGGGGGCAGCAGAGCTCACGGACCGGCTCGGCCAGCGCCCGCCGCCGCCATCGCGCTGGGGGGACCGGCCGGCAGCCCCCCGTCCCGTCCCCCTGAGGGAGCCCGTCCTGAGGCACGGCAGCGTTCCCCAGCTCCGCGGCTGGCTGAGGGCGGCGGGGCTGTGCCGTGCCGCGCCGCGCCGCCTCCCCGTTCCCCTCAGGGCGGGAAGGGCCGTCCCCCGCCCGCCCGCCCGCCCGCCTTATAGCGGCTGCCGGCCGCGCCTCGCCTCGCCTCAGCGCTCCGCACCGCCATGGGCCGGCAGCTCGGCTCCCCGCCGCCGCCGCCGTAGTCCGTCGGGATGAGCCGCTGGCCGCAGTGCCACGACGAGCCCAACGGCACCGAGGCCGGCGCCATGGGGCAGTGGGACAACGGGACGGGGCGGGCGGCGGAGGGCTGCAGCGCCGTCTCGGTGGCGTTCCCGCTGACCATGATGATCACCGGCATCGTGGGCAATGCCCTGGCCATGCTGCTGGTCTCCCGCAGCTACCGGGCCAAGGAGAGCCGGCGGAAGCGATCCTTCCTGCTGTGCATCGGCTCCCTGGCCCTCACCGACCTGCTGGGGCAGCTGCTGACCAGCCCCATCGTCATCTCCGTCTACCTGTCCGACCGCGCCTGGGACGCCGTCGACCCCTCGGGCCACCTCTGCGCCTTCTTCGGCTTCAGCATGACCTTCTTCGGCCTCTGCCCGCTCTTCATCGCCAGCGCCATGGCCGTGGAGAGGACGCTGGCCATCCGGGCGCCCCACTGGTACGCCAGCCACATGAAGACGCGGGTGACGAAGGCGGTGCTGCTCGGCATCTGGCTGGCCGTCTTCGCCTTCGCCCTCCTGCCCGTCGCCGGCCTGGGCCAGTACACGCTGCAGTGGCCCGGCACCTGGTGCTTCATCGGCACCGGCGACAGCCAGCTCACCGGCAGCCTCTTCTTCGCCACCACCTTCGCCATCCTGGGGCTCCTCTCCCTCGTGGTGACGGTGGCCTGCAACCTGGCCACCATCGAGGCCTTGGTGTCTCGTTGTCGGACCAAAGCGACCGCGTCCCGCTCCAGCAAGCAGTGGGGGCGAATCGCCACAGAGACACTGATCCAGCTCTTGGGGATCATGTGTGTCCTTTCGGCCTGCTGGTCACCGCTGCTGGTAGGTCGCCTTGCCGCCCGCCGTGGGTCAACCCCAGGCTTCCTCTCTCCCTTGGGGCAGGAGGCAGGATGGTGCCCCAGAGAGAGCCGCCGGCCTGGGCAGGGTGGGAGGCTGCGGCGGTTGAGGTTCCTCACGGGCAGTATGGCCGTGAACAGCCTCTGAGGAGAGAAGGCAGGGACAGGGACGGAGCCTGGGGGGTGTCAGGTGTGGAAAGCCAGTAGGAGAGAAGGCTGGGAGAGGGTAGCCCAAGCACAGCATAGTTGAAAAAAATAAAGACGGAGGAACTGGAGTCGTAAGGAGGGACTCTGAGGACAGCAAGGGTCTTGTACAGAGGGGAAGGGCAAGTCGCGAGGACACCCTGGGTCTGGGAGCGGGAGGCTGGAGTCGGCGCTGCTCGTGGCACGGAGCCACGGGCAGATCGATCGGGGAGCGGGAGCGGCTGGGGTCGGCTGCGGGCTCCAGCGGCAGGGAGGGCACGCTCTGCTCCTGCCCGGCACGGCGTACCTGCTCGACAGCACCAGAGGGGTCTGAGGGTGAGGGGACAAGGGGAACCAGAACCTGCTTGTTCCTCGTGTGGGGGAACCTGCGAGGAAGTTTATCGAGACCCTGCTGTGGGGGAACCTGTGAGGAAGTTTATTGAGACCATGCTGTGATGGAGCCCTCTGCTCATGGGAGACAGCCGTTTAGGGGTTTTTACTTGCCCCCACCTTGCAGCAAAACTTACTTCAGTGCTGTATGAGGAAAGGTAAACTTGAGGCTTTGCGAGTGCCTTCTGGTTTTCAGCAGACTCCTCACTGTACCGTATTTACGGCAGCATTCTAGGGTTTTTGTTTCTGGCTCTTTAAAGGACCCTTGCATTTCTTTCTACCATTTTGTCATTCCTCACTTAGGCCCTTTCTTTCTTGTCAAACTGGGGTAAACCCCTCCTCGTGATGTAGAAGTGGAGGAGGCTGAATCCACATCTCCTTCTGCCGTGTGGGACAAGGGCACTACCCCATCTAAAAAGGCCAGCGTATTCTGCTGTCAGAGGATAGTATGATTTTTGGAAAGTTTGTACTTGGGATCCATAAGCAGGAAAGGGCTGAAGCTAGCTATGGTGATTTTGAAGTTTTGTGAAAGGTGCTTTATGACTGGAGAAGGATTTTTCTTCCTTCTTGTGCACAGAGAACTTGAGCTCTCGTAAATGGGGCTGTGACAAGAGGAATGGCTGACAAAGCTAACGGCTGATGGGGATGAGGTAAAAATAGAAAACAAATTAATTTAGTAATGTTATCCTTGTAAATTAATTAAAATCCATCAAATCTCCAAAATAACCCGGCCCCAAAATAAATCAGAGGCTGTAAGTTAGCTTTCTGGAGATCATGAACAGCTTGTGACAAAAGTAAAATATGAAACCACACTAAAAATTTAGTGAGAACTTGAGAGCAGAGAATAATGTTCTGCTCCTCAAACCCCAAGGAACGTTAGATTTGGTAAGTTAAACCAGGAGACTGCCCTGTCACTGTTCCCGTGTCTCCGTGCATTGATTGCCCCCAGTCCCAGCCACCTTGGCTAGCCGTTAACATCGCTGTGGCACATCCTGCCGTCCTGCTGACGTCTGCAGTTGAGTCCCAAGGGGAGACACTAGGATTTCTTTATTTTACAGAAGTTAACTGTTGCACGCTTGTCCATAATTAAATGTGAAAAAATTAGAAGGCATTTATTAAATGAAGGAAGTATGTTTGCTTCTCAGCCCTTGCTTTTGTAGCCTTTCCATTGGGTGCAGGTTCTGCCCTCTGCAGCCAAGCTGGCAGGACCCCCCGAACAGCTCCATGGGGGCCATGGAGCTGTTGCACCTGAGGGTTTAACTAGCCTTATAGCATCGAGAGAAAATCCCCGAGATGAGGGACACTTTTTCTCTTCCTTCAGAACCTGAGTACTCAGAAAAATCAGTGAGGATGCAAGGATTCGCTTTGGTGGTTTGCTTCCAGTGGCATTTTTGCAGGTTTGACAGCCAGAAGTCAAATTGATACATCTGCCCCCTGCTCTACTGAATGGATCTGTGGGAAGTGTTACTGGGATGAGTTAACGGAGCAGAGCCTGGGTCAGAAAGCCTGTTGTAAACAATGCTGAGACCTCCAGAAAACGCTCAGAGAGCTGGTAAGAGAGAGCAAGGCTTCTCAGAGTTTTGGCCACGGAAGGTGAACTGACTCCCTGGCGAGGAGCCTGATGCTCCGAGTCAAAGGCAGGGCCAGTTGAAGAGCTACTGGTTGGCAATGCTTTGCGTGCGTTTTACGATCATATGGAGGACTGCTGCCCCACTGGGTGACACAGCCGTAAGCCAGAGTGAATTTGTAAACAGTGTGGCAGCAACACATGAAAGCATATAATTTGTTCAGTGGAGTTCTGCAAAACTTCTCTGTCTAGTCAGCATATTCTCCAGTCTTCATCTTCATATTCTCAAAATCTAGAGTCCTGACCACAGAAGCATTTTTATACATACACTTCAACTTTTTCTGTACAACTACAAAGTACGATTTAGGAATAAGAGGCCAGATTTTAGGAAGAGTGACCCTGGGGTAATGCAAGTGCATTTTCAGTGAAAGCCAGATAGTAGAACTCATTTAACCTATAGCTGCATCATTTAGCAGTTGTAAGAAATTTAGTTGAAACAGGAACCCAGGGATTTTCAGAGGAGATTTTTGGTTTTTTGAAAAAAGAAGTCTGAGTTTTAGAACTGAGAATTAATGGATTCTGACAACTATTTCTATTAGGTAAACAATGCCCCTTTACCCAGACAGTATTTTTAGACTTGATCTGTTGATGAAAATGACAAAATCAAATGTGATTAAACAGAAAAGTGAAACTTCTGATGATAGTGGCTGTGCTCTTAACAGCTTAGTGAAGTGTCCCGTCTTTTCTCGATTTGTGCTGCATTTGGTAGAAGAGAGGAAGCACGTACATTATGCAGGCATTGTCTCCTTTTGTCGTGCACTCAGGTTCTGACTTGATTTCAGCATGGAGAACCTGGGAAAACACTCCACTTAAGTAAGATACTGCTTTATTGTAAGCGGTTTCCAGTTCATGCTAATCTTCTATTTATTTTGGTGCTCAACTATGGAGCATAACCATTGACCTAAGCTGACAGCAGATTGAAATGAGTCTGAGGTAAAACAGAGGAAGCTATTCTTTGATTGCACAGAAACATTGGTGCAGTACAGACTGGAATTCTCATAATAATTCTTTTAGAGCTCCAGGCTACAAAACTATTCACTCACAGAGTTGTTTCAAGACTATTTAAAGCCAAAATGCTCAGGTATTCTGCTGCTTTTCCTATTAAAATACTTCTTCTCCTTAACCCTCCTGTCAGACAGAAATTAAATACATTCTCCTTTACAGGTATTTTTATTAAAAATATATTATTTTGTAATATTTTTAGATGTGCAAAACATAGTTATGGAAAGCACCTTTACTTAGAGAGAAAAAAAGACAGTGATATCACTGAGCTGCAAGGAAACTAGATGTCTCCTTTTCTGTGAGTCAGTAACTCTTCCCGCTAATGCTTCTCTTCCATCTGAGGCTGAAATAGCCACCTGTTTCAAAACTGCCCCAGCGTACTGATAATTTCAGTTTGGCCAAAAGACTGGATTTTCCTGGACTGTATTTGTCTAGAATGAGGTCACAACCGAATGGTAGAAATTAGAGCACATTTGTTGGAATCCCGCTAGACTTTGGTGGGACCTTGTCACGATTCCCTGCATCACTATCCTTCTGCAGACATGTTCTTATGAAAATCCTCAGCCTCCTCCAGTAATTCTCCAAGAGGATTGCAAATGATTTCACTATCACATGTTTCTGAGAAACAGAGAAGTGATTTGCTTGAGGTTGCTCGTGCCAGCTGTGCCGTGCTGCCCTGCAGAAAGTAACACGGCCTCAATGCGGAGCCGGCTCCTAGAAGCAGTTCTTCCCAGGACATGTTGGTACGTCTGTGGTCCGGTTGGGTTGCCCTCCTGCAAGAAGGTTGCTAATAAAGATAGGTCATGAGATGCCATGTAACTTAGATCCTTTCTGGGTTACTGTCAATCTGATGGATGAGCAGCTACAGTGAGGGGTGAACCGAGGTTAGAGTGGTGTGGATGCCGAACATGCCCTTCTGTAGTCTCCTGGGCTGGACGTGTCTTAGCTTTGCCTGCAACAGGCAATATTTCTACTTCAAAAAAGAAATCCATGTCCATGCTAGGCAATGGGAAGTTCTCCTTCAAGGGTCCACAGGCAGAGTCTGTCTTGGCAGTTGGCCTGCTCGAACTAAAGTCTTTCATTCTGCCTCAGCTTCAGTAGAGGCAGCAGAAGAGTCCTAAGAATTTAGTGAGACAAAATTACAATTTTGGTTTTAAAACAAGATGGTACATGACTATAGGTATTGTTAATCACCACAAGGGAAAATCATACCCTGTCCATCGTGGCTTTCCATGGTTTACTCACGACAGCTGCTATTTGTATCTCATCAGGAGAACCCTCTCTTCCTCCCACGGCTTGCTTTTTTATGTGTGAGAGAATTGTTTAAGCAACAGGTTAGGGCTAATGGGAGAGGAGAAACAGTGTAAGAGGATGAATCCTCCTGTCTTCATGATGCATAGAAAACATGGGGGTTTTTTTGGAAGCTATCTCAAGAAAAGATTTTGCAGTTTGGGACCAGGAATTTCCCGTCAGATTCTTACCCCGCGTTCCAGACCAGCTACTCAGCTTGTGCTTGGCTGAAAAATGTGCACCTTTAAGCACATCAACTGTTTTATTCTCCATCTTTTACTGCAGATAGCAGCAGTTTCCAACATAGTTTCTAAAACTGGAAAAATGTCTTTGGGAAAGTTTTCGTCTCTTTTTTTTTCCTTTTTTTTCCCTAACTACAATGGAAGTTCATTCTAAACTTATTGCAATTTAATAGTAAGCTGCCTGGGAGTCCCTGAGGTAACACAGACTGCCGATGTAAAGTTAAGCTGGTGGCAATATATCACAGTGATGGTTGCCAGCTGGGGAGCCCATGAAACAACCATGAAAAGTTCTTGTGTACTACAATCCAACTTTATTCAAAACGCTGTAAAGATATCTCACAAAATGCATCTTGTCTTTGGTTGTAAGTTTGAAAACCAGAGCAGTGGAGGTTTAATGTTATTATAAAACTACATTCAGTGATAACAGCAAAGTTTTATCTACTCAGATTGAATAAATACAATTATCAGCTATATTATTATATGCATTTTGAGCCAAATTTTTTATTGGCATAAATTGTGTAGTTCCATTGACTTTATTCCACCTGGTGTTGTTCCTCTACCTTTTGCAGTCTTTCTTTTAATTCATTTAGAAGACCAGTACAGGCCATGATAAACAACCTCTAAGGATATCAAACAAATAAAATTTCCAGTAGAGCAATTGTTGGTCCAACAAATATTCCAGTAAAGGAATATTATGTAATAACACCAAAAATAAGCAGCAGTTGTCTTCTTGGGAAATGTATCTTATTGGCCTGATATTTTTGTAGCTCCATGGGTTCACTAACAAAAGAGCAAGACAACAAGGTCTGCAAAACAAGGGTCATTGCAGAGTTCCCAAAGGACGAGCTAGAAGATCTGATCTGGGAGAAAGTAGTCCGAATACTGGGAATGACAAATGCGGTGTGGACACAGCATATTTATATACTCTTTACTGCTACTCTTTATGGGATGGTAATGCTGCGGTCCCCGTCAGGAGGTGGGTTTTGCTGGACTCTGGTGGGTGCAGGAGGCAGATGCTGCAGGCAGCGTGGACCAAGCTGTAACAGTGACAGTGTCCTAAACAGACGGAGGTGGCAGAGAAAGTGTTAGGATTGCCATTGTGTGGGTCTGGTGTGCAAGTGGCGGTTTTGTATTCCGGGTCTGTATCTCTCTGTATTTTTAAAAAGCTCTACCAATGGCTACTTATTTTCACTTTTATTTAAATTAAATGTAGTAGATGGAATCCTCAACTGCTTCTATTTAAAGAAACAAAAACAATTCTACTTTGCTGTGTGAGCTGCCCTGCCTTCCAAAGTCATCTAAGTCTTTCCAAGGTCAACACATGGTTATTGATCTGGCACCCAGAATATCCCTTTGAACGGAAAAATCCTCCCCCGTAGCCTCTGCTCCTGGTCACTCTTGCTCTGACTGTCCCGGTTTATGGGGACAGCAGCAGTCCAGATGTGACCTTTCTGGGAGACACTCTGCTCTGAAGACAGCCTTCTGTGGGAAAACCTCGGCTTGTGGTGCTGCTGGTGCGGATTGTCTTGGTTCTTTCAAAAGGCTGAAGTCAAATGACTGACTGCGAGTCTTGTCCCTCGGGCTGTTCCCTGTGTTTTCAGGACTGGCTGCCAGTTTATTTAGTGTATGGTACACCCGACCTTTGCAAAGACAGTGAATTAGGTGTGCATCAGAGCCGTTGCGCATGGGTATCCATCTCCTTGACATACACAGTAGACACATCAAAATGTGCGGACCTACTGCATCTCAGTTCCGCAGGATTTCCAGACAGTAAATTCTGACAGTCAAAAGTCTTCCAGTCATGGCCAGGAGAGCTTTGCATGCAAAAAAAGGACCCGTCCAGGAAAAGTTAGGTGTTCAGTAGCGCTGTCCTCGGAGTATGGAGTGTGGCACATGGGCCCTACCCCTGGCTTCCCAAGTGTCAGGTCACTTGGCACTGCCACTCGTCGGTCCGTGGTAGGAGCTGGTACCCAGCTTGTTACCTGACGTACACGGGGAAGCATGCCCCGTCCTCACATCAGCTCTGCTTTTTTCCGTGCTCTAAAGCACCCGAGAGCTTCATTGTGCATCACAGCCAGGTGTAAGAGCACGGGTAATTTCCCCATTATACAGCTGACACACACGTCGTTTGGCAGCGAGTTGCATGGCAAGCGCCTGCTCAGAAGGCGTTTCGATCCCCGTGTTTATGGGCTCCTGGAAGAAACATCGCAATACAAAATCTAATGTAGCTTATCTGTAGAGAGGCAACTAAAAGCCTCTGAAGTGATATATTTTTAAGCAGCTGTAGTTAGTACAGAAAACTTCACTGGTACTGACTAAACCATAGAAAATTATATCTATCTGACATCTCTCAAAATGTGATTCATATTTCCCATGGTTATGTATTAGTATGTGAGAGCATAACAACGCCAGAACTGGTGAGCTCTCTCACCAGCTTTAAAAAAAACCCAAACAAAAAAACCTTCTCACCATTTTTACCTGAATAAGCCGCAGCCTGATAACAAACCCAGTGCTCCTGTGGCTGGAGCACTGCACTGGAGATCCCAAGCCGGGTTGTTTTTCAGTCACAGGTTTTCTGTGCAGCCTGTAGCAGCCCTTGGCGGTGTCTTGCCTTTCTAGTCTGTAACATGAGAGTAAAGGTGTCCTTGTGTTTCAAGGCTCATGACGTTGATAGCTGTAAAGCAAGCTAAAACATCTTAATCGGGAAAATGAGGATGTACAAAGTATAGTTATTTTACTTGTACAAAGTATAGTTATTTTACTTGATTGAATCATTATAGTGCAGTCTTCAGTTTATAAGTCTTTTAAAGATTGTTAGCCTTCTGGCAACCCGTAAGAAAAATGGATTGTGTCTGCTGCCTGTACCCTACCAACAGCAGATACCTTCGCTGACACGTTGAAATAGGAGTCATAAAATTACCTTAAAGTACAGATTTTGGAGTGACAGTATTAATCAAAGCTGCCTCTTCTTTGGCTTTTCAGAATAAATGAGTGACTATTGCTGACCAGTGCTTATGTTCTCACATGTGCCATGCACGTAATACCTGGCAGGACCCACATAGCCCTGTGCTGCATATCTAATATTGCAAATCGAGATGCTGCCATGCCTGATGGCATTTAATCCCCCAAAAATCAACCAGCTTGTTGCTTTTGGCTCCCAGGCCAGAGCTTGCTGATCTGTGCTGTGAGGTATGGGAGACATCAGTTATGGAAATTTCTACTTGTGTGAAACATTTTGCAATGTAAATAGTGCCTCTTGGTCATGCCAGTTTGGATGCTGTAGGAAACAGATTCCTAAATATATCATATAATCACTGGAGGAGTACAACTGAGGGGGGGGAAAGGAGGAAATACAGGTCAGGTTAATGCAAAATTTAGTCTGTGGCTTTTGACAAAAGAAAAAGATTTATTTTTCTTTTGACTTAAAATGTTTTCTTGACTCCTAGCCCAAAACACCTTTATTAATACTTTTAATTTGGCTCAGTTCATAATCAGAATAGTTTACCTTAAAATCAAATTCTAAAATTTAGAAGTCATAGAATAAAACATCTTAGCTTTAAAATAAGAAGACATTTTTGTATTTGAAATTCTTTTTTCCTGACTTTTACTGTTCATAACATGATTTCGAAGAGCTCTACTCATCATGAGTTATTCAGCTGTTCCTTGTAATTGCAATAATATGATAATGATAAAATGAATCCCTTTAAGTCAATTTTGCAAGGTCAGTAATTTCCCTTTCTAGCCAAGGCCATCTTGAACCTCTAGGATTTAGCACACAGCTTTCTGTTGTGTCTCAAGCAGGGAAGCAGCATGTGCTGCCTTGGTTTAGCATGAGATCTGTAAGTCAGTCTGACTGATAGCTGAAAGGTATGATGTTTATCACTCATTTTACACACACACACAAACTGAGCTGCTCTCTCAATGCTTATTTGCTCTGATCACAGTTTGAATTGGGTAAGGGAGGAAAAAAAATTGACAGGATTTTGTCTTTAGGGATATTTGCATATAGTGATAACAGATAACAGTCTCCTAACATATATCACGTTCTCCTCCTAACTTTCCTTAGATAACGATGTTGAAGATGATCTTCAGCCACACATCGTTTGAACGCTGCAAGGGATTCTCCGGTGAAGCCCCAAGCTCAGAACTGCACAAAGAATGCAATTTCTTCTTGACAGCTGTGCGTTTGGCCTCACTAAACCAGATACTGGATCCATGGGTTTACCTGCTACTCAGAAAGATCCTCCTCCAGAAGTTCTGTCAAGCAGCCAATGCTGTCTCCAAGTGCTCTAACAATGAGTGGAAAGAGAGATCAATCACCTTGTCAGAGGAAATCAGACGGACAACGGCATGAAGGAGCATCGATCCATTTGCATGGAAACTACTTTTGCCAACGAGTACTCTTAAAATTTACTGTGAATAGGGGTGTCTGTAACATGTTAGCAGCTGCATAAATAGCTGAAAATGGTATTACCGAGTGGACTTACAGTGCCAAACACTTATTTATCCAATGTGTCAAAAATTCTCAAATATGGAAGAAGGAATTGGGTTTGTTTCTACATTTTGTTGTTGTTGCCATTCATAACTGAGCTGCAGAAAAATGACGTTTCCTGTGCCTAAAATAGAGTTTGAAGAGAATTCTCTTGAGTTAAGGTAGAAAAACTGGTTTTCCTATCAGGGGACACTTGGAACAGGTTCAACAGATTAAGTTACTGAAGAGACCCACTCCTATATATATTGTAATACTAAGATTATCTACTTCAGAGAGTTCTTCTTCCTCTTTTTTTTTTTCCTTTTTTTTCTGAAGGGACAGAGGGAGAAAGGGGCAAAAAATACAGGAATTAAAGGAAGACCAAATTAGGAGACTTTATTTGGATGTCAGTGGCTTAAAACTGAAAAGGTTGTGTTGTAGCAACGATGGTACATCATCTCTTTTGAGAACTGAAGGTAGCACGAGTCTCATGACGCATAGGTTTGTCCTGATAAATACTCATTCTGCATGGATGCTAAAGTAAGCTCATCTGCTGAGGAGGATGTAGCATTGGGACAAACAACACAAGTGAGAAATCTATGATATTTTTTTAAATAGCAGCCTGTGAAATACCCAGGCATAACAAGAATTGCTGTTTGCAAAGCACACTATAAAACTACTTTGAGCAGATGGAGAGAGTGATAAACAGGTTGTAAGAGACAGTAAATGTTCTTCTTCCTCTAGATTAATGGCAAAGGTTTACAACACCAAAAATACTGTTTCCATATGAGTTGTTTTATTTGGAAAAGCACATGTCGAGGAAGAAAAGGAACATCAAATGATTTTTAAGTAATGGGCATGCCACTCAAAACTTCATTACTAAAATGTCCTACAAAGTGGCCAAAATAGTACCCCCAAATAGTTTCTTTTTTCTTTGCTCCAAAAAGACAAATTTGAGAGATATGACAGCTTTGGGAATTTTTTAAATAAAGCGAACTGAAAGAGGTGGGTAGAAGTGTGTGCATCAGTCAGACCTTTCCCCCAGGTAACTTTCAGGTTTTATTAGAAAACTGAGTTCTAATCCATTTGTGTCACATCTAAAGTTTTTAAAAGGGCTACATTTTTGTCTCATTTTCTTCACCATTTTGTAGATAACAGCCTCTAATATTTCCTGTTTTGTGGCCTCTTGGGTGAAATTAGATGCAAATACAATAAAATACAATATATCGTATAGTTGTACAGCATACAGTATGTGCCATATAGTGTCAAATTCAGGGGCCTTAAAGGCAAATTAATCCTGCATCTGCTAGGTATTTCTTGTACAGAACCTTTATTTTTACTTCTCTTCCTTTGTTTATAAAATAACAAAACAGAAACTGGCTACTCACTTTTCTTGTTCTGCTACTGTGTTGTCTAATTCCTTATCTTCGTATCAGTCAAACAAAAATAATTAATCTGACAGCAGAAGCCACTGTCTACATAGATCTGGTTTTATCTGGGTGGTGTTCGGGTGCAACCTAAAAGCTAATGTCTTAACGTTGATTCAAGAGCCAGCCTAAAACCACGGAGGCAAATTTTGTAAGGTGCTACCTTTCTTTTATCAGTACTCATCATCTTCTTCAGTTTAATGAAATAAATTCCCTTTTCAGCTACGAGTCGACACCATCTTTCCGGCCGTGGGACCCCACGCTCAGAGCCGCGTGGCCCTGGCGAGCTGCTGCGCTGTGCCTGAGTCAATGTTGAGCGTAACAACTGCACATGCCTGCACGTTGATGGTGCTGCTGGTCCCAGTTCATTTACGAATCAGCAATTTGGGGAACATGGTGAAAGAAAAATTTTACTTATTCTCTTTGAAAAAGTGCCCTGCAGGATTCATACTTTTTTTAAAAAAAAAAATGTTGGAATATAAAAAGCTTGTTCTTCTGCCCAGAGAATTCGTACCGTTCAGTTTATGTACATTAGCTTTTAAAAACATATAAGCAAACCCAGTCACTGGTAAAATATGTCAGGATGACCTTAACAATTAGACTGAATCATTCTTTGTCAAGACATTTCTGAGCAGCAGCACTTACAGAGCATACAGCTTATCTGGGATCCTAAATGGGATAGCGAGGGAGAGGTTCTGCAAGGAAGAGTGAATCAATTCCCCTTTTATCAGCTTTTTTATAGTGGCAAGAGGGGAGTGCTGTTTTTTCCTGTACACGATCAATCAAATACGTGGTCATGAGAGAATGGCTCAAACGTGACATTGCCTTAAATTGGCTGTGGGAAGGGACCCTTGTGCATTTCTAGAGGAACTGGACGTGGGCTTGTTGTTCTTACGTGTCAGGGGTGGTTTCACTTCAGTTCACTTAAAATAATTTTGTTACGCCATGCCTTTTTTTAGTGAAATAGGACACTCACTCTTATATTTGGAAAAAGGCAGTTCTGTCCATCTTTGGGTACGGTAATATGAAGAAGCTACTTTAAATATCAGAAAATGGGAAAGAATGTCTGCTTTTAATTTGTTTACAGAAAAGGAGTTTAAGCACTATTTGCCAGCCATGGCTGCCGTAACGGGACATGGCTGGAAGAACGCACTTTCAAAAATGACTTCAAAGAGGTTAAGCGTAAATGAAAGCTTTTATTTCCCATTTACTTGTTTGAGTGGGAAGGTGTATCTTTGTTGCATTTCTTTAAAGATGCCTTTTATGTGATGTATTTAAATTCCACTACAGTAGTATTTCTAATACTGGTTTTAATATGTTGTACTTCTGTCCGAGTTGTTACGGGAACTGTAGTGTAATGGTGTTGAGATCATTGCCTTAAAACCTAGCTTGTTTGTGTACCAAATCAATGTGTGTTGTATCAGTCAGAATTAAAGTTCGGCAGAATAACCCGTCTCCGTTTCCTTGATTCCTCTTGCCTGGGACACAATGTCACAACAATTTCCAACAGCCTGGACAGAGCTGGGGCTGGAAGCGGAGCCGCAGGGTGCTCGCCCACCTTCCTCCCCGCTGCCCACTCCCGGCGAGCTGTGCACAAAAGCGGTAGGCGATGGAGAACGGTCGATCCTAAGGCGTAAAGCATTGTTTAGTAATGGGCCTTCCAATAAAACACTGAGTTTTGCAAAAGCACCACCTGCTGATAGGAGCCAACAGGTCTTGACAGGTTGACGTAGATTAGATTTTATCTGCACAGTCTTCCAGCTAGTGCGCGGGAAGCGCGCTGCGCCGCTGAGGAAGGCTGGTTGGGTTTGCTGCGTCAGTACAGGCTTTGCGGTTCCTCACCCGCTGTACGCCAAGCTCACGCCTCTCGAGTGCGGGGTGAGGAAAGCACGCAGGACCGGGACTCCGGGCACCCCCAAATCTGAGACCCGGCTCAGTGTCTGAAGTGGTTTCAGCCATCCGCAGCCCCTCTCACCAAGGGCGTTCCTGCTTTTTTTTGCATTATTTACATTATTTTACTTCCTTTTTTTTACATTTTGTAATTTTAACACAGACTTTTTGAGCTTCTAAAGCAGATTTATACAGAAGTGCAGCAACTGCACTACTGTGCTGGAAGCATCGTTAGGATGGGCAAACCCAGGCCACCATCACAACAGAATTCATCATGCTCCTCCGGCAAGCCAGTGCAATGTCACCATGTATTTCTCCCAAGTTAAACGACCTTCAGAAGAGAAACAGCAAATGACTATACGCAATTTTCCCTTATTTCATATGCCCTGCCTGTTCCCTTACTGCTCCGTGGATTTATGGCGATTGCCGTGCAGCAGTACCGCCAGACTGGCACCCCAGAGGAATGGCTACTGGCTAATACACGGAGGAGAAAGACCCAGGGAAGCTCACCTTTCAAATCACAGCTCGTCTTGGCTACTGTCCTGAAAGGAGATTCTCCTGCAAAAAGCCCTTCACAAAGGACTTACTGAGGTGGCCCACGGGTGGGTTGCCCCAGGGCAGAAGCCTGTTGATCCTGTAAACTTCTCCTGCAGCTGGGGCAAAGCCTGAGCTGCCGGGTGCCGGAGTTAATGTCAACAGTCACAGGCTGATGGGAGCCTTGAAATCAGTGCTCTGCAGCTAATAACATCAGCAGCACCTTTATTTAAATTTTCTCAACCTAGCACGTCACTATCTCACTGCAAAACTGGAAATACTGACCATCACCTAATTTTTATCTATTGGTGTGCACATGTGAGCAGCTGGCAATCGACAGTGATTGCCGCATTGAAATCTTTCACTTCTGGAGACCAGAAGGGAGCGTGAACGACTTCACACGTGGACGCTTCAGCATAAAAAGGGACGCTCTTTGTACCAAACAGACCGAAACCAAATTACGGCCAGAGCACCCCTTGCCACATACCCGAAGAGCCGTGCAGGGCCGTGGTGGTACTAAGCATGGTGGTTTGGGCTGTGGCCACTTTGCAGCGTCACAGATCGCTCTGCGGCCCCACTTTGGGTCCTATCGGGCGATATCTAGATGAAGATGAAGATATCTGCTACCTGTGGTCTGCCAGCCCCAGGTGTCGGGGGGGGAGGTGGGTCTGCTGCCCTTGTCTTCAGCTTCTTCCCTTCGGCGGCCACCCCTTGCCTCAACAACAAGCACCTCCTGCACCAACGCATCAGCCCGGCTTAGCAGAGCCGGAGCAACCCTGCGATCCCAGAGTGACCGACAGCCGTACCGCCTGCCGCTCGCACTCTTGCGAACGGGCTTAAACACATCGATGGGTGATCTCGGAGCTGATCGCTATCGCTCTGAGCACGTGAGTTTGAAAGCAAACAGGTTGCGCAGCTGCAGCATTACCCAAGATGTTTATTTGCAAAACAAGCGTGTAAAAGGAGGTCTGAATCTTGCACGTAAAGTAATTGTCAGAAATGGATGTGTTTGCTGCACAGTGGGAGGATATGGAAGTTGAATAGTGCTCAGTGGTAAAGCATGAATCATGCCCCCAAAAAGCAAGACAAAATTGGTGAGGAGGAGACGTCAGGCACCCAAACCGGCCCGATGCGCTGAAGTAAAACCTCAGATACCTGAGAGGTCCCCTGCTAAGTGCCACATTGTCTAAATCAAAACATAAGCTTTAGACAGCAAGAAATCCCAAATTATATTTTGTTCATTCACTTGACGTTTGTAGATAACATTAAATCATTTAGAACAGAAACTTCCTAGCATGCTGGTCAAAGTCTGAAGGCTTGTAAAGGCGACAGCAGTTGAGCACGAGACCTCTCCTGCCATGGTCAGCACCATTTTATTTAACTGGTTTTTTAGCTTAGCTACAGTTTCCTCCTTTGGGCTTATCGGTTCAGAGTAGCAGCTCAGATGCCTCGGTAAGTGGGAGGATTTGGGGGTCGGGTCCATGGCAGGGCTGCCTGCGGTGCTCCGACACAGGGGCTGGACCCCGGCACGATCCCTCGCCGGGATGCGGGGCTGTTCGGCAGCATCACTGGGTCTGTGGGACCAGAAAGTCACCCGGGAACCCGCAGTGCTCCGCCTCCGGCTTAAAGCATGAGTTTTTAGGCAGAATACAGAAAGAAGGAGCCTATTTCAAAGTCAGAGGGCTCAGCCCTTCGGCCCCACCACCGGCGTAGCGGGCAGGATGAGACCGGCCCAATGGTGAGACACGAGGGAGCAGTGCCGGCGTCTGGAGATGCTGAAGATGGAGCTGGGAGAGGGAGACGGCAGCAGGTCTCGGCGCCTCTCCCACAGCTCTCCTCCGGAAAGTTTAGAAATGAAACCCTGGCATCGGATAAACCGTCCCCAGTGAGATGTCCGGGCGCAGCGCGGCAGCCCTGGGCGCATCCCTGTGGCACGGCTCCCCGCGGATCCGGCCCCTCGGCCTCCCGCCGGCACCGGCACCGGCACCGGCACGGGCTTTCCGAGGCTCTTGGCCTTGCCGCAGCCCCGCTCTCGGCGCAAGTCCCGCGTGTGGTGGCAGGACCAGCTCACCACCCAGCCCTGGCACCCACAGAGCGTCTAATTCTAAGTTACTTTTTATCAGCTAAGTTGATCTCAGTTTAGAAAAAAACAAAAAAAAAAACAAAAAAAAACCCCTGCTGAAACTATGTCAAAAAAAAGCAAAGTGCAAGACAGCATTAAAGGCTGCGAAACGAAAGAGAGGGCAACCACAAAAAGCAAATCTATTTAATCTTGAACAGCAGCAGGAAGAATGACAGCCGATAGGTCTGGTTGCCCAGAGACAGCAGGAAGCTCCCCAAAAACGCGCTCTGCGAGGATGAACAGCTTTTTCAAGATGTGCAAGCCTCTGCCCAGAGTTGCGGGATCTCTGGTGGGATGTAAAGTGCGTTTTACAGGCTCAAATCCTGCTCGGGCTCCCTTGATGAAGTTTTCACCCAGAGGAAGGGCTGACCCCGAGCACTGCCCCCCCCCCCCCCCCCCAGCCACGCTCTCTGGACTCTCTGCCCAGCGGGGCCGAGCAAGCGCCGGGAAAGCCGGCGGTGGTTTCCCACATGGATTCCTCCATCCGTGGCTCATCCTGAGTCTCCGTGCAGAGCCAGAGCCGGTGCTCGGTCTCGCGGGGGGGCCACGTCCCAGCTCTGGGGGTGCAGGCACTGCCCCGTTTTTGTTTAACAGATCTCCCAATACAATTAAAAAGATGAAATGCGATGGCAGTATTTTTCATGATGCGGGAATGGGTATTTTAAGAACACGGTTTTGACAAATTATAAACACAGTGACAAAGGCAGAGGATAACAATTTTCGAATAAATGTGTGATACTGAGTTACCAGAGGCGGCGACAAAATGCACTTAGGGGTGAGCTGATCTCTGTCAGAAGTGGGAGCATCTGCCTGCCTGCCGGTAAAATGTTGTATACTCCATGGAGTATTTTAGATCACACCAATGCAGTAAAAGAGTTGGAACCAGGGATGAATAACCTGCGTGTACACCCCCAGCCACGTTCCATGAAGGACTGAGGCGATCCCCTGGCTCGCAGCGACCCTCGGACCCCCGGACCTCCGCGTCCCCTCTGCCCAGGACATTCCCAGCTCCCTCCAGTAGTGCTGGGCTTTGCTAAACCCGGGATCTGACCTCGGCTGAGGGTGAACACCTGAAATGCCCATTTATTTCATACATAGGTGCATGCCTCCCTGTGCACTGTACAGACACGCTAGCGTGCTCTTGCACTTGTTCCTATCGAACCCCAACTGCAAATCAAGCGATTGCGAGGCGGAAAGGAAGGAGTATCTGCAGCTGGGGGTGCAAAGGGAAAAAGAGTCATCCCCCAGCTGCCCGCTAGCGCCCAGGACTCCTCAAGGGCTTTCAAATAAGCAATAACCCAAACTTGGCTTGTGAAACCGCAGCTTGCAATCCACAGGCTTCTCATGTCCAGCAAGCCTGGGTCTGGTGGATCTTTTCCAAAAACTGTTGGCAAGAGCGACGGGACCGGAAAGGTGTTTACAGGCTGCGTCCCGCGGATCGCCGCCGATTTATGGGGACTCAAGTCACCGTGGAGCTCGCTGGCGTAAACGTTCCCGAGATTCCTACTTCGAGACCGCTGGCTGAGTCCCAGCTCCTTTCTGTGCATTATTAATCTGCAGCCGTTTCACTGGAGAACAACAGGTTATAAATTAACCAGCTGCTACTTTATGGTTTCCCAGTTTTTTTCTCGGCGGAAGCGTGGGCACGGCAGCGAGCACCGTCCCGGGGGCTTGTGCTGAAAAGGGTCAGAGCTTGGCCCCGCTGCAGCAAGCAGTGGTGAGTTATTCCCCCAGGACCCGGGCGGCAGCACACCCCAGCGCCCGCAGCCCGGGGGACTGTCCGTGCTCCCTGCGGGGATGAATTCAGCCCTTTCCCAGCACCACTGCCATCAAAACTGAGCTTATGCTTGATGGTTATCCCGCCCCCGGGCTGCACACGCTGCAAAACTAATGCTGGGTATCTTTTAGCCAAACACCTTCCCTCTGAACAATTCAGATTTTTCGGCAATGAAGTCAAAAGGAGAATTAATTCTGAGTTCACCCAGGCACATCCCTCTGGCAAAGCACGGAGCAGTCTCAGCGGGCCCCGACGCTGATGCTAACGGGGGATCCATGGAAATTCAGCCCTCACTTCAGTCTGCTGCAGAACATAGAAGAACCACTTTGAATAAAAAATATCTTAAATATGTTCAAATGCATTTTGTTGAAGACAATGTATTTATATTTTGGGCAGCTTTGTTTTGATAATAAATTGTGGCAAAGGATAGAAGCCCCAGCTATTATGACTTTTTGTAAACATACTGATATAACAAACCTTGTCCACTCTTCAACTTAGAGGTTGTTTGCGGAGAGGGGAGCCACAGTTATTGCATGCATCCATTAGGAAGAATAAATTCAGCATTTATAAAGGCTCTAGAGCTTGCAGATGAAAACCAGTATGCACCCTGTTTTACAGTGACTATACAGCATGAAGATGTAATTTCCAACAATTTGCAGTTTATATGACAGGTTGGAGTCAGCTGGATTTTGCCTGATGTATTTGCAATTCACTGGCTCTGAACGTGAACAGGCTTTAAAGAACAGAGACAACAGCGTGCCTAGAAACCCTCTGGGCAAGGTTTTGTCCCATCCCGCCAACTTCGGGAAAGGTCATAGCCCGTCTCTCCCACCGTGAGAGCTGTGCAACGCACAAACACCTCCAGTCCCCCTCCCCATCGTGAGTCTGGACCGGTCTCCGTGGCCAAGTACCGCGCAACAGCCCGAGACCCGAGAGATGTTCCACCGGAGCTGGGATGAAGGCCGTGCGCCGAAGGCGACAGCACGAACGGGCAGGGTTGGGGTGGGAAGCGGCCCGTGCCGCAGGACATCGCAGGCTGGTGATGCTTCGGAGCCGCCTGGACCGCAGCATCCCTCCGTCCCTGCCCCGGCACAGGCAGACCGCACGCCGGGAGCCTCTTCCCCGCAGGGGAGAGCTGGCTCCTGTGACTCAGGGGTAAGGGATCTTAAACCTTTACATACTGATTCTTCAGATCTTTAAAGGGATCTTTGAACTATTAGCCTCTCTTATGGTACACGAAGGTCATGAAGGCAAGGAAATAACAGCTTTTGTAGGGCGTCTCATTTAGCAGAATAAAACGCAACAAGGTGCAGCGGCTCAAGACTAAAACCAGGGTTTCAAATTAGAATTAGGTGCTATGTACGTAGAACAGTGAATGTGGCCTTAGACTGAAACCGCCAGACGTGACAGAGTTTCTGTCTCCTCGAGCCGCCGAATCACGACTTTTCCTCAGAAGAGGACAGGTAAAGCCTCCGCTGGCGTGTTCGCCAGGCCCTTGCACCAAACCACCTCACTGCCCTTTCTGGTCTTCAGAAGCTGCTCATTTTTCTGTTACATCTGTGCTATTACCTTGCCTCTAATGAAGAGGGGGAAAGTCACTGATTTACAGGGGTTGGATGTGTCGAAACACTCTGGAAATAAATGATTTAGCCTCAGAATAACCAGGGTTCTCCCCCTCCTGTCCCTTTCATGCTGCTGCTCTTGATCTTTCGAAGACCCTTGAAAGGAAGATGAGACGAGGCTACAGACTCCGCAAATTACTGTTCTCTCCAACCCGAGCGTTTCCTTCGTCAGCCATCCCTGCAGTCAGCCCTCTCCTTGAGCCAGCGCAGCAGAAGAAAGCCTCGCTGCTTGCGCAGTGACAAACTTCAACTGGAGCCTTTTAATGACAATGTTTTATCCAAACCATAATAATAATAAAACAATCTCCGCTTTGCTGAAGAACGTCCTTTTAGCTTGGCTGGCCGCTGGCTTCAGAAGCACGTTACCAGCGATGCCAGCCCGGTGTCAGGGTCAGAGCGGCGATAAAACAACCCGGCGGGTTAAACCTCCAGATAAATTTACCTTACGAAGGGCAAGAATTTATTGTCCTTTTTGTCCTCTGCCAAGGCTGCCGTGTCCTCCCTGAAGGTGACAGAGCAGGACACGTACTCGTTGACTGCAGAAGGACGCTGTGTTGGCAGAGGCAACTGCCAGCGGTGCCCAGCCTGGAGGTGCCACCGGTGGGATGGGGACCTTCAGGTTGCTGCACCCAGGGTGACATCTCCCACGCAGAGGGCAGGCACCGTCCTGAGGTTAAAGCAGGGGAAAAAAGAAAAAGAAAAAAAGAAAGTGCCTCTCTGAAGCTAAAGGATGAGGAGTAAAACGTTTCCTCCAGAAACACGCAAGTCCCACATTTGCAGGGTTCCTGCCCTTTCCTAAACCCCCTGAGGTGGGCACCGGCCCACGGTTCATCGAACCCAAGGTCAGTTCAGTCTCTACAAAGCCCAGCAGCGTAAGTGCGTGCTGCGTTACCGTGATGTTACCCACCTTTGTCTCTGCTGCAACGGTTATTTGAGCGCAGGTCAAAATCCTCCACGCCGGCGTAAATCCCTCTTCCAGCTCAGCCCCCAGAGAAAGCTTTGGAAACCCTCCACGTCGTGCAGCATCCCCACAAGCGGCTCGAGCCAGCGCCCATCCCCGTACACAGCACACCCATGCTGGCAAGCGAAGGAGACGGGTACCCGAAATTCCTGCCGTGCCCAGGGCTTTCTGCTGTGTGAGGACACAGTGCCAGGGTCGCCGTGACCAGGCGGACCTGTCACCGGTGTCACCGCTGTCCCCAGCCATCCTGCTGGGACGGGAGCCGGTGCTGAGCTGTCCCCTGCTGGCGGTGACTGGGGGTAGGTGCAAAACGGGTGCTGTGGGACGCTGGGGAGCCATCTCTTTCTTTGGATTTTGCACTCCAAATTAGGTAAAAATGGTAGATGACTCTTTGTAAAGCCTTTAGTGGCTCCAGCAGTGACATTCAATAATAGCTACAAACCGCCCACTTTGGTTATGGCAGGTCAATCTGACACTCTGAAATGGTCCGAAGAGCAAGACAAACCGCTTTGTTTATTTGGGAACGTGTCTGCTAACCAGTACGGCACCGCTTCATTCCTACATCACACCTTCTGCCACGCTGCACAGAAACCAACCCCCAGATCCCCGTGCCGGGCACAAGGGCTCTGCTCCGGCACCGGCACGGGAGGGCACGAGATTAGATCTGGTCGCACGGGCTGGAAGTTGCACAGAAACCCGTGCAGCAATCCGGGAAATGGCAGTTAATAATTTGCAGACCGTTTTACGGGGATGTGGCCCTGTGTCGGGTGGAAGGTCTCGTTGCAGGAAGGGTCTGTGTCCTCATTTTACCCCTCTGCCTCCGCTCCATGCGGAGGGGTGCAGCGGCTGCCCCCGCGAATGGGGTCCCCCTTCCCATGGGAGCATCTTAACTCGAGCTTTCCTTGATCGAAAGGCTACCGAACCGCCCAGGCCTGAGTTATCCTTGGGTTATGCCATCTTGCAATGTAATTCTGAAATAAAACCATTTATACAAGGCACGCTAGCCGAACCCCAGCTCCCGAGATTAAAAGCCATTTCTGCAAGCAGCCGCGCCACCGACACGCCGCAGCGGAGGGCTGGGGGGAGCACGGTGACAGGAGGTCCCCGCAATCCTGATATAAATTATTAAGGAAAGGCAGCACCGCTCTCCCGCAGAGCCCTGGACCCGGGGGCTGCGCTCTCCTTGGGGCTGCCCTGGGCACTCCCGCTGATCCCCGGCTCTGCAGAAATACAGCTTTAAATCCATAAAGCCATTAGGATTTCCTAAGAAAGCGCTCTGGGTTCGTAAAACCAAAAAGCAAACAGACCGTTTCCTTGTGTACCGCCCCAGAGCAGAAGACCGGTTGCATTGCTCATTTGCTGCAGCCCTGAGCCTACAGAATCTGGGTGTTTTATTGCGCTTCTGCAAATGGCAAAGTGAGGCCAGCGGTCACAGCGGCACGGTGAAACGCAGCAAACCCCGGGGTTTGCACGTGAGCGTGCAACTGCAACTGCTCGGCGTGCACCCGCGGTGCTGGCACAGCCAAAGGCCAGGGTCTGCGGGGTCTGAGCAAAGCCATCCTCCCAGAAAAAGTACCTGAGTTCAAAGAAATAATGAAGATTTTGTGTAATTTAGTGAATAGAAGTGGGTTTGAGTGAGCCCTGAAAGCTACAGTACCGATGAAATCGTGATGTGCTTTGGGCCGCAAGCATACAGTTGGCATGATTCAGATGAAGCATACGCTTCTGTACTATTTATAAACAGCCCGTGGGCCAAACTCCCCCCTGGTTTTATACAGAACATTACAAGAGCATTTTAATTAGCATACAAAACAAAACAAAGGTGTTAGTTTCACCTTGCCATCTGACTTCAGCTGCACTGACCATGTTTTTTTCCCCATCCCTAAACTCTCAGCCCAGCATCCCGTGGGGATGCAGATGAAGGCAAACCCAGGAGACCCCCCGCCCCCCAGCTCCTCTCCCCTCTCCCTGCATCCTGCCGCTCCGGGGGCATCTGGGCAGGCGTCGCACACCACGGACAAACCCTGCCTGCGTCCAGACCGCTCGCCTGCCAGCAGAGCTGAACATCGTTGCCAGAAGGTATTCCTCATCGTGCTGGCATTCCTGCTGTAAAATCAGAGGTCTGCTGGGTTTTAGGGTTGTCTTTTTCCTTGACAGGAATCTAAATTCAAATTTTTATTGGATTTTGTCCTGGAAAGCTTTTCTTATGATTAACTCTCATTTTGAATAAATAGATCTAAGGACATACTTATGGAGCTGCTGCTCTCTTGTTTCTCATTCGTTGCTGTTCAGGCAGCAAGAAGCGAAGGTCCCCATTAGCTCACACATGCAGCTCATCACCCAACAGCCACAAGAAACGCTCAGTGACAGCCGCATGTGTCAAAATGCTATTTAAAAGCAGAAGGAAGTGACAGGTTTGGAAAATAATTTCCTCTACAAGTCGTGTCCCCCCTCCTCCTCCGTGCCTGCCCCCCTTTGCTGTTCCCATCCCCACCTTCGGAGCAGAAGGTGAGCAGACACCCAGGAGTGGATGCGTGGGAGGAAGGTGATGGTTCTCCGGGCAGACACGGAGGAAGGCAGGCGGAGCAGCACACCGCTGCGGCATCACGCGCTCCTCCACCGGCTTCCCACAGGCTGGGAACTAAAGGGTAAGAAGCCCGGAGGAAAGAAGAATAATGAAAAAACCAAAGTTTTCCTTTGTGTGTTTCCCTGGCATCACCCAACAAAGTTTCAGGGAAAGCTGGTGGCCAAAAGCAGCTGCGACACCACTTTTTGCAATATCAGATTTTTCCACTGGAAATCTGGGATCTAATTCACAGCAGGCAGCCCAAGGCTTTAGAAACACCGGCCCTCACATCATCCAAGCACAGAGGTGGTGACTTCAAATCCTTCCGACCCTCAGTATCCCATGCCCGTCACTGTGCAAAGGATGAGCAGAGGCGAGACCTGCGCCTGAAAACGCTCTGCAAAGTTCAGGCTCGGTCCCAAACACTTCAGTGTCACAGGGGTAGCAGAATCGGCACCAAATTCATACGCAAACCTCAGAATTAAGTCATTTTAAAGCTTCAAGTGTGCTAAATTAAAAAGCCCTTGTACTGAAGAAGGGATCCAGAGCCGGGCTGTGGAGCAGAGGGCAGAGCCGGGGCAGCATCACCGCCGGGGCTCGGGGGCCCCTTGTACACCCCAAAAACCACACAGGACAGTCGCTCAGAGTTTCTGTTTCCATCACGCCAGGACACAGGAGAGGGCGGCTGACGAGCGGCGAGGCAGGGGAACAGACCAGCACCGTCGACGGCCGCGGCGTGCCAGGCTGGGGGGGCATCGGCCGGGCTCTACCCCTGGCACCTGAAGGAGTTTCGGCTCTAGATCTTCATAAGAACTTCAGTTTCCTTAATGCCTTTCCCCGGTCACGTGCAGCCCCGCAGAGGCTCGGTTTCCTATCGCTGTGTACCACGCGCAGTCACTTATTCTAGTGCTGAGGGGGGAGATCAGCAGCTTTTTACCGTCACTGCCGGGATGTGAGCAAAGCACAAGGTGCAAGTATGGGAACTGAGCCCAGTCCCAGGCGCCCCGAGGGAAGACGGCTGCTGCATCAGATATCGGCTCCGAAACCGCCCGAGAGCTTGCTCGGCCCCGAAAACTGCAGTGGGAGCTATGCAGCCTTTGGAAAACCAACTGCTCTTTACTGACAAAATAAACATCTAGAAATACTGTGGCATCCTGTTTGCCTTTTCTTCCCTGAAGTAACTGGGGCAAGCGAAAGCCCAGAAAATAAAAGCCATTAACCCAAATAAGAGAGGTTTTGTGCCAGCGTGACCTTGAGATTTCACGTCGCCAGCGGCAGACGAGGGGTGAAGCCCGCTCAAACTCCCCAGTAGACATTCTCCATCTGCATTCCCGGTTCCACATCCCTCGAGACTCACCCTGGCTCCGCACCAGGCACGACCTTTCCCGGACTGGGATCTCACCGGCGCCGCTGCCAGCGTTGAGAAAGGGCGGTGAGAGTGCAAGAGCCGGCGTGCCAAGGGCTGGCGTGCCGCGGCAGACAGCGAGGTTTTGCCACGGTCCCCAGCCACGGGAGCACCCACGCTTGCCCTCGCGGCTGTCACTGTCACCGCCCGGTTGCAGCACAGCAGCCAGTTTTATTCCCAAAACATTGTGCTTTAGCCGTGCAAAGATACCTAAGTTTGGACCTGAATATAACTACGTGTTATGTACAGCCAGACAGCTGGAAACACCAGTGCTGGAGTGCCAGGTATTGCCTTCCCACCGGTTTTCTCCCATTTTTGTATCCGGCAGCGACGGGAATCCAGCAAGAGCCCCACAGCCAGATAAGGCACCATCGGATCCCACCTGAGGCTGTCCAGGACGTGCTTCAAGTGTCCCAATTCTTTGCTTTGAAAGTGAACTTTATTTGTGCTTATATTCACTGTCAAAAGCCTTTGAGGCTTCTTTCGCTGGTGGTTTAGCCGATACAGGTGACATATGGGCGAAGATTCAGGCATGCCAGCAAGGTTAGACAAAATACAGCTGGAAGAATAACCTCTGTGTATCTTTCGTGGACGTTTGCTGGATGCTGGTAAAGCTTGTTTTTAATTTTAGTTGTTTGTCAGCAATCCTTTTTCTTTAGGACGCAATGTTACTTTGGCAACGCTCCTCAGAGGGATCTTTGCTGAAATACTGAACGCATTTCATAACAGAGCCTGGCAAGTTCAGTGAGACGCTGGTTGGGTAATGAGAAGGGCAATCACGAATTACCATCCCCTGTACCACCCGAGGTAAGAGCAGAGCTTTGCTCCTCCAGACTTCTCCTGTACATGAGTTGGTGAGCGGAGGGGACAAGGTGACCCGAGACCTGCTACCTGTGCCCAGCAGCGGGACCTGCCCCCCCATCCTTCCCCCCAAATTCCCTCTGCAAGGAGCACGGCTCGGCAGCGGGAGCGGAGGGCAGGAGCAGCTTCATGCCACCCGGCAGCACAGCGGTGCTCAGCGGCAGCGATGCCCCAGCAGCATTAAAGCCAAGGGCCCTGGCTCGCTGGTGCTTTTGCTTCATTATTTCCCATTAAAAAGAGCTCTCCTTCCTAGAAAGCTGCTGGTCTATGGTGGAGTGGGGGAAAAAGCACTGAAAAAAGCGTTAACGGGAAAAGAACTTTGAAAATGTCTGGATAGCACCGATATTTCAGATCTTGACTTAAGTATTGAGCATGTGGGAGTTCGGTCAATGCTACCTGCAAAGAAAAAGAAATGCAATAGCTAATAGAGAGAGAGGCAGAGCACAAGCAGCAGCCCTCACTTCAGTGCGGCGGGAAGCATCTGAAATGCAACCCTGCTGCCCGTACAAATGATCAAGGTAGAAAAAGTTCTCCAGAACAGCCGTAAAGGGGATCACAGCAAAGCACTTCAAAGAACTGTACTCTTCATTAGCAAGCCCAAAATTGAAAAGGCTTGAAGTAGTACGGTGAGCCGTAACAACAGCTATATCGGTTTTCACTCAAGGGGACCTTGGCAAGTTCCTGAGGGTCTAGCTAATTTTCCTCCCCTCTCCTCCCAGCCTCTCCAGTGAACACCTGAGGTCAGGTAAAAGATGCCCGAAAGCACCGGGGTGGTGGTCGAGAGCACCCAGAGACGCGGAGCGGAGCAAAGGGAGCCGAGCGGGTCCCCGGGTCTGTGCTGATGAACCACCGCCTCCATCTGCCTCATAGAGGTGATCGCCAGCAGCGCTTTCCACCTTGGAAAAAAGCAAGAAAGGCCACAGAGGCAGCTTTTGGCCCAGCAGCTGGAATTCTCTTCCAGATGCAGTAAAAGCAGGCTCCTCCGGGCCCTGCGGAGAAAGGCAGCATCACGGCTGCGTGAACGAGGGGTGTAACGAGCGCCGGAGCAAGCTCATCAGCGCCTGCAACACGGAGGTGTCCGTTAGCACAGACAGCGGAGCTGGACCGCGGCAAGGGCATCGGCTGCAGGCGGCTTCCAGGGAAGTACTGGAAGCACTGCTCCCTCTTTCCATCCCTGCTCCTTTCTTTCGCCACCTGCGAAAGCTCAGTATTGGGTTCGCAGAGTTTGAGGATTGTTTTTCGCTTTTGACAACAGATTTTACAGTTACGAAGAACCCGCTCATCTCGTTCGCGAAGCATGTACGCCAGTTCTGCTGTTTCAGAGCTTATAATAAAATCTGTATAGCCCGTCCCAGCTATACTAAGTGAAAACGGACAGCTGTTTGCTTTCTCCTGGCTGAAGCTGAAATACCACTTTGTACGGCTGGCTGAGCGGTGCCGTTTTTGCCTGCAAAACACACAGAAGTTGAGCAGAAGCAGAGACCCTGGCCGGGGTTCAAAAGACGTTTCCTTGCCCACCCGGGGTCCCACCTGCAGCCATACAGCTCCGTGCCGCGCTGGTGCGGCCACGGGCAGGATCCCACCGCTCGGCTCCGCCGAGGAGGGCACTGGTAGGGAGTGCGGGGCTTCGGGAGCAACGGGAACAAAGCAGAGAGGCGAAAATTGAAGCTGAGCGTAAAGGGAGGGCTGTTTACAGGGAAATAGCAAAGAATGATGACAGCCCCAACCCTTGAGCAACAACAGGGCTGCTGCCAACTTTTCGTGGCGGATAACACACGGCTGAGCCGGAGGGAGGGGAGCCGGCCGCGGCGGGCAGCCAGCGCCGAGCACACGGCGTTGGGGGGGCCCGCAGCCCCCCAGCCCCACAGGTCCCTGCCCAGCAGGCTCTGGGGAGGCAGGGAACGGCACCGGGACAACAGCAGGAATGGGAAAAGACCGGGTTTGTCCTCCTCCGGGCATGCATCAGCTCTTAGCCGCGGCGGTTTGACAGCCCCTCACTCACAGACCCGCAGAAGGGTCTTTGCTGCCGCTGTTGCTTCCCAGCAGAGGAATGCCGGCCCCGGCAAGGCGATCCTGGGGCTCCAGTTCCCTTCTCTGCCCTTTTCCCCAGCTCCCCCGCAGCCCCCCTCGCCCCAACCAGCCCCCGGGCAGCTCCTCACCACCTTCCCCTCCGGGATGCAGTGTCAGCGACTAGGGAAACACGGGGTGCCATCCCATATCACATCAGTGGCCACTGGAATAATAACAGCGTATTTTTGTAGTCAGACGTTTGCCCCAGAAAAGTACCAGAGCCGCTTACAGAATTTTGTTATTACCGGGTTACTGGAAGTACGAGACAGGAGCACTGAGAACGGGTCCCGAAACCTCCCCTGGCTTTGTGCCACAACTCGCAGCTCTCACGGGGCGAAGGAGTCGCTTTTAAACCTGTGGGTAAGGCATCATGCACCCCCAATTCAAATGGCATCAAGCCCCTGTGTGAGAAGCTTCTCTGGATAAAGTGCAGATGCTAGGAAATGTGTCCTTTATTACTTGTTTGAGCCATTCTGCGTATGAAAGGAACCCAGACAAAAGCTACGGAGGCGTTCAGCTGCCCATAAGCCATACCTCAGCCCGTGTTTTAACTTGTCAGGGAGAGGCTGGGTCACTTCGTAACTCCCCACTTCTCCCACCATCAAGAGCATATCCCCGGCTGTCCTTCGGTGAGTGAGACCCTTGGAAAGGATCCTCGGGCGTCTGTCTGACGGGACTGCTATAGGACATGCCAGCGGGCAACATCTTCCACCTTTTAATGTAATTGCTCCTTCCTAACGTTTCCACCCAGGCTGCCGCAGACAGTCTTCTGTGGGTGGGCACAGGCAACGCGGAGGGGTCTGCTAGCCGCTGAGCTCGAGGTTTGCAACGCTTTTTGAGTATTGAAGGCGTTAACTATCTCTCGGGACTGCCAAGACTGGTATGACTTAAGGTATGACTTAAACAGCGATTCCTATTTTCCGCTAAAAAACGGAATACCGTACGCCATATTGCAACACTCTGGTCCTCTTGGAAACCTTCTCTTTTCTCCCTTTGGCACCGACACCGCGCTGTCGTAGCCTGGGACAAGCTGAGCCGCGGAGGCTGCACCTTCGGTTTCCCAGAAGACTTACTGAGCACCGTAAATTAAGCACAAGAGCAACAATTTATTCCTTTTTTGGGAAGCTTTGAAAGAAGGATTTTTTTATCTCCTTCAAAATATCTCCGCTGCTCACCGGTCAGTAAGAATTCCTCCCCCTCCAAAGGCGGAGGAGAACCCAACCTGCAAAGGCTGAGGCTGAGTCAGCAGAGTATTTATTTGTACACGGCTCACTATTTATGTTTTTTTTAATTAAGTTTTCTAATGTTACTTAATGACCAAGTACCTTTCATTTTCTTAAGTGCATCAATGTGCAAGTAACGAGGATTTCCAAGGCAGAGCAAGCCAGCGGTGCCCAGTCCGAAGCACGGCTGAAAAAAGCTGTTCTCCGACGCACTGTACAGTCACACTGAAAAAGTGTGTGAACTTTTTCTTCCCAACTTCATCTTGCTTTTTTCCTTCTTTCTTTGTCATGCATTGTGAAGGTTGCTCTGAGTTTTTTCACTCGAGTGTCTATTAAGAACTGTCTGAGCTCGTTACCCATTTCATTTCCCTGGGTGCTGGAAGAAGAAAGCTGCCAGCGGTGGAGAGGAGCAGCTGGAGCACCCGGCCGTCGCCCAGTCACTGGAGCGGAAGGTTTCTCCCTTGCACAATGTTCCACAGACTCAAAGCCACCCAGAAAACAAAACAAGTCAAGGGTCTGAATTTCAGGGAAACTTGAGTACCTGGAAAGAGCATTATCTGGCTGCGGCTCAGAGGCACTAAATCATTAGGAGCTGGCTCTTCATGTCAGAACACCTCGAGAGGCTGCAGCATTCAGCTGGGGACTGATTTGATCACAGGAGGGATGAAAACACCCTAAAAAAAAAAAGGAGAAAAAACCCAAACCCCAAACCCCAAAACAACAGCAACAAAAAAATCCCCCAAATCAGAAAAGCTACTTATTTCACGGCTGTGTCCAACTTCCAACTCCAACTTTTATTTTACATCCACCCCACCCCTTGGAGAAGAAGAAATGCTGAGAGTTGGTGAGGCATTTTCCAGGGGCCCGGAGGGGATGAACCAGCAATTTCATGGCATAGGAGAGATGAGGCTTCTGCGGCAGCCGCTCCAGCCATTATCTTCACCATCTGCCTGCACATAACTCAGGTGCAGCACTACCACGTCTGTCATGTATTTTAACACACACGCATTGTTTATTTTGGTTTCCATGTCCCTCATTACAGCGTCACACAGATTTTTTGCAGTATTATTCAACGGTTAACATTTTCTGTCTGTCTATTGTTTTTCTGAACTTTCTTCAAAGACTTTTAACGAGGGAGAGCTGGACCGGAGGGCCTGGGAAAAGCTGCTGGCTTCTCCCGAGGGCCGGAGCTGGGTGCTGGCGCTGGTCCCGTGCTCAGCGAGGGCAGCGGTCGGGACCGGGCAGACCCCCCCGACCCTCCATCCCGGGGTGATGCTCCCGGTCCCCCATTCCAGGCTACCTGCGGTGGGACAGGCACCGGGATGGTCCGCAGGGATCCCTGCCCTGCTCCTCCCCACCTCACGTCGCTTTGGGAGAGAGGGCAGAGTAACTCGAGGGAGGGCTGCAGAGGTCAGCTTTTAAATTTTAACACTCACGTGGTTTCAGAGTAACCTCATGCATTTGACGGGGGGAAATTCAGACACTGCTAAGCTGAATTATTGATTTCTACAGCTTCAGAGAACATGCACGGTACATTTACCCATATAAAGCTGTTACTAATTCCAAAGAAAGAAATCTGAAAGGTGTTTCTTTTATTCTAAGTGTTTGCCGACTGAAATTAAACCAGTGTTGTAAGCACCAAAGAAAGATAAATTAGTACCTCTTTTTCATTTGCACTTTCAAACACGGCATTAAATATTAACTGAAGTGTATTTTACAAAACGCATCTATTCATTTCCTGTGCAGTGCAGAAAGGAATGGCCTTTCGTGTACAAGAGAAGCTTTGATGTGTTAATGAAACGCTGCACTAAGAGGAGGAACGGAGCAGCACCGTGCGGGACCCCCAGGCCAGGACCCTGCCGGCAGCAGAAGCCGGCAGACCCGGGTTTACACCACCAGCACCCAGCACTTCCCCAGAGCTTCTCTCCTCCCTTTCTCAAAAGCTCATCACTTCGCTGACTTGCCCCTCGCGTTAGGGGCTGCTCTGTGCATGGCCAGGAAAGAGCCATTATTTATGAGTTTATTCAGTTTCTCTCTAGGGAAGAGGGGGGGATGTGAGCTGCTGCTCCGTTTGCTCCACGGGGGTCAGTCCCACTTGGGCGACTGACCCCATGGGCGCCACCACCTTCGACAACCACCGTGTTTGTAACTGGCATTTGGCCGTCCGATGCTCTCCATCCCCGGCACCCACGCACATGCCCCGGGAGGAGAGGGGTGGCTGCCCGCACCTGGTAATCGCCTGCTGGACCCTATTTTCTAAGCTTTCAGAGACTTGCTGTGCACCCCGGTGCCTCTGCTCATTAAACCGCAGCCTGGAAATGCTGCTGACTTAACTCACCACAAACTTAGCCTATGCAAACAATAAATGACCCAGTAACGCCCATCCACCCCGACTCTCTGAAACAACCCTCGGTAGCAGCTGCTCCTGTCTGTACACTACATTTATTTGTGAAGATGCACGGGAGAAGAAAAAAGAGAAAAAAAAAAAATCAGCTCCTGCCATGGGGAAACTCATGACGGAGCTGGGGCTGGCTGGGGCTGCGTGCCCGTGGCAAACCTGCCGCTGCAGGGGAACCACAGCCGGGGGCTGGGGGGGGACCAGACCCTGCCCCGACAGCCTGCGGGGCTGCCCGGCACCCGGCGCGGCGAGGGGTTTTGGGGGAGACGGTGAGGGCTGTCACGGGCAGGAGCAGGAGCAGGACTCCAGAATGTTTCTACAAGCGCTGCCCGGCATGACCGCTCTGCACGACCAGGAGCTTTCCCTTCAAAGGGAAGAAATCGTTTTGAACAGGGGAAGTTTTCAAGATACTCTCTGCACAAGAATACTATTAGTCAGTGCTTTTTGCAGGAAAAAAAATAGTTTAAAGTATGAGGGTTCGTTTTTGTTAATGCTAAGTGGCATGTAGCTCTGCTATACCAATATTTCAGTGATGTATATGTAAATGTACACATTTATGGTTATAGGTAAGGCCTAAATATCAAATAGAACAAGAATGGGTCAATTAGCAGATTCTTTCTTATAAAAACAATAATGATTTCTCACGTATTCTCCATACGCACACCACATCGGAGTGTATGCTGTAATTTGGGCAGGATAAGTTGCACCTTCAGGCAGTCACAGTCGTTGAATTCCTCCTGGAAGTGCAAAAGATCATCTCAAAGGGTTGAGGCAAGACTCACTTCTTCCTTCGCTTGCTTGCCACGTCTTTTGCTGGGAAACTAACAAGTGCAGAAAAAAAAGCAATGGCTTTGGCACAGCATGGTCCTGGGTTACGGAAAACAAGCCTGGCTGTAATTCGGTGATCTGGCAGCCCTTCTGCTATGAAATGGATGCTCTAACACCACGCCGCCTTCTCCCTTGCATTTGTGACGCGATGCTGCGGTTCCGAGGCAGCATCAGTCAGAGCCGTAGCTGGATCCAGATACTTCATCTGGTAATTTAGCTCATTTTCAACCTGTGTGAGTGATCCTACTGGTGCAAACATAAAGCGCTTGCAAACAGCAGCAGCGCTTCTAACGCCATGGCCAACAGTCTTTAACGAGCAGCTCAGCCACCAGCACGGCACTCGCAGCGGTTGCTCGGGGACAAAAGGCGCATTGGCAATTACAACCATGCTGGGCTCAAGGTTTGCTTCTTTTTTTCAAAAAAATAAAAATAATCGAACCATGAAGATATAAATAGGAGAGCCAATCTGGCCAACTAGCCCCTAGAAATATGAATTATAAAGGCCATAGCGTAATATACAGAGGGCAGTATGTTACGCTATGGCCAGCAGCACCTGGTTTGGAGAGCAGGACAGTGAAAAATGCCTCGATGCTGCTTTCCCTCATGACAAAATGAGGTGCTGTGTCTTAAGCAATTAACATAAAATTAAGAGTGATAACTTCGAAGTGAGTACTCTCACTGAAGCGCTCATCCCTGCTAAATGCCTTCTGGGGCCGAGATCCCTGCGGGAAGAAACACAGGCTTCATCACGGATGCTCCAGTGAGAATTTCTGAACACACAGCTAGCATGACACTTAGTTATTTCCACGTACTAAAGGTATGCGTAGAAAATACTGAAAATTCATAGTGCTTGTACAAAAGCCCAAGGAACAACTTGACCTGGGCTGCTACTGTGGTCCTCCAAAGCGGCAGACATGGAAGGGTCTGGAAAGGAGCACAACGATGATTAATTGGGTGGAGGACTCCCAAGGCAGAAGGGTTGAGGAATGTTTCCTTGGGATCACCCTTCCTTTTTAAGAAACGTGAAAACCACAAGACTCTCCAGCATCACTGCTGCGCCGCTTCCCACGAGGTTTCTTCCGGAGCCGACCGGACAGGGATCCCGCAGCTTTGGTACTTGTTGCAGACGGCGAAGGCAGCTCCTTGGGGAAGAGCTTGCTGGCGAGGAGGGACCCGTTTTACAGGAAACATTCCTGTTCAACCAGCCGAAGAAAAGAGGAGAGAGGTCATTCCGCCACGGAGCAGAGTCCGAGCGGTGACTGCCATATGGAAACCTGGGCCAGCCGGAGATGTTTGGTGCATTGGGGAGGGAGTGTAGCAGTGTCACTAGGCGCTCTGACTTTCCACCCTCCATTCTAACATCCGAAGCAATTAACAGAATTTAACACCATTTTATGATTTTTTTTTAAAAAGAATTTTTAGGAACTAGTCATAATTTTTTTCCCCAGAATGCTCAGAATGCTTTAGCCATGTCTTCTTGCTGCAGAACCTGACCATAAATGTTTAAAATGAGTCTCCTGAGGTTAAGGAGTTACCCTAGTGTGCATGGGCAAATACCCAATCCAGATATTGCCACTGCTAAATAAGGGGTTAATTACATTTGGGGCCTCTGGTGCTCATCCATCCCGCTCGCACCCGTACGTCCCGATCGCCCCCGCCATGGGCCAGGGGACGGGGAGGTTTGCCCACACCACGGGCTCACCTGCGGGCAGGTCCTGGGTACCAACACCCAAACCATCTCCATCGGGCTTGGACTCCCCAGGGTGCCCGAGCCCTGCCCGCGGGGAGCAGTCCGGCACCCATCGCTGCTCCGCACGCTCTGAATCAGCTGCCTTCAAAATCAGAGAGCACAAACACCAGTGTCTGTGGTCACATCTGAGGCTACGGGCACTTTGAATGTGCATTCAGAATTTGAAATACTAAAGACTCTAAAAAACAGCTGTCGGGAGTTGCCGTGTGAGTATATCAGCCTAACATCAATTCATGCAGGTTCCACAGCTATGGAAATATAAACAGATGTAACAAAATTCTAACTCCCTGTCACAATTATGCTGTGTATTTGTTTTTATGCAGTTTTATTTACTTCTTTGCACAATAGCACTTAAACCTAAGAAGAGAGCTCAAGCAGGAACGAGTTACCCACACGTCTATGCGTTTATTTACATGCACGAGTATTGATTATGTAGCAGTTAGCCAGTTGCTATGACACCAAACATCACCAATCTACGAGCAAACAAGCGCTCTCTCCTGTAGTTCATAAATAGCAATTATGGTAGAGCAGCTCAAAATTTTCCATTCGGATAATCTCATCCAATTTCTCCCCCATCTTCTCTCTAGATGACATTTTTTGCTTTCTCTTAAAAATTTACCTATTTAAACTACCATTTTCCATTTTACTCAATCTCCAAGAAGCAGCCCAGCTACAAATGTGTCCCCATCTCACCTCCTGCACCAGCCACAGGGAGTTGCAGAGCCGGCATCTCCCAGGAGGTGCCTTCCAGCTCGCCGTTGATCCCTGGTCCTGCCGAGCACAGCAAGGGAATTTGGGAGGGTGGGTAGGGGAGTGGGGGTAGAAAGGGGAGCCGAAGCTGCAAAGCTCTTGAAAGCTTTTAGCAATTTTCAAAAAGAGTAAATTACCCAGAAATCAAAATAACGGTGCTTGGGTTAAAATACTGCCGCAGCGATCTGAACCAAAGCTGCTACGCCCTCAGACTTAAAGCTTGCAGGAGTCTGTGCCACCGGCGTAAAGCCAATAAAACAACAAAAGGGACTAAAAACGTTAATTAGGGCATGCGTTAACCCGACTAGTGCTCCATCCGCCTGGACACCTTGCCCAGCCCAGCCCAGCCCAGCAGCCCAGGGAGGGACGGGGCTGCTGGCAGGGCAGGGTCACGGTGCTGGAAGTTCCCCAGGAACGAGGGCACGGAGCATTACGACGCTTTTTTAAGCCAGAAAGAAACAAGATGCACATGTGCTTTTCTTCAGAGATCTTAAAGCTATGCCCAGCGTGCAAGGTCAAACTCGGCTGACGGGAGCTGGCTGGTGGAGTGCCATGTCTTTGTGACCAGAGAGGTCAAGAGAAAGAGGAAAACAGATGAAAGACCATCTCTAGCGTCCCAGGAGCACAAGACCAGGTGCCTGAGAGCACCTCCAGAGACACAGGAGCTGGAGGGAGACGAGGGCAGAAGGCGAATTTGGGAGATGAATACACAGCACGCTGATTAGCAC
The DNA here is from genome assembly GCF_929443795.1 of Astur gentilis. Lineage (NCBI taxonomy): Eukaryota > Metazoa > Chordata > Aves > Accipitriformes > Accipitridae > Astur > Astur gentilis. The sequence continues at coordinate 1,420,371 of NC_064887.1, forward strand.
GTGCACCCAGTGCTTCGAACGCATCCAAGATGATGAGCTCGGACTTCATCGGTACAAGGACACTAATAGTGGCGTCTGGTGAAGATCAAGTCAGCTCTACATCTTCTAGCCACTGATCTGTAGGTCTGTGTTTTCCTCAGCTCCTGGTCAAAGCAGAATTGTCTGATGAACCTAACTTCAGTCTGGGTCAGGTAGAGAGTGGAAACCCAATAAATAAATGAATAAATAAAACCCCACCAACTGATGGCAGCTACATTGTCATTTCCAAAGTCATTTGCTCCCATTTCCTTTCCACGTCACTTCATGACACTGACGCCATCTCACAGATCTGACTCCACCACCGTGCTCGGGCTGCGATCGCAGTCCTCGTGGGCTGGAAAACGCCGGGTTTTGAAGTGCAAGACTGTCTTTCAAGATCACTCAGCCACACAAAAATAGCAAGCTGGCAGATAGCTCTCCTTCCCCAACATTAGGGACCGAAAAACCAGGCGAATAATCATATCAATATTGGACTCCAACAGTATCTCATAGAAGCACCCCCTGTGCCTTTTAACCTCAAACCTCCATTAAATAGTCTAACTTAAACTCAGTAACTTGAGATATCCTTTAGAGTTTATTTCTTCTGTCCAGGCTGGAAGGTCATTTCTTCTGATTTTACAAGATGCAGGATGAAGGAGGGGACATGAAGAGTCTGTTGACATGGGAATAGTTTTAAAGCTATTCCAGAGCTGTGTTCTGGTGAGATTCAACTTAATTTTTAAGCACCAGTAGATTGTTTTTGTCATTATAAATCAACAATAGAATATTTGGTTCAGCAAGATCTGTGTACAGTACTGGTGATGGAAAGCAGTGTAGAAAGCTGTTTAAAATAAAAAAAAATAAAAAAATAAAAAAAAAAAATCCCATTTTTTTTGCACTGGTAGCAAGCCAGGTTATGTTCTCCTAAATATCCTGCCAAGATACACAATATATGACAGTCTCAGCTTCCAGAAATTCAGAAGACCCGGCAGTCTGCAGTGCTGCTGTGGCCTGAGCACGTCCCAGAGCGTGTGAGATACGGACTTCGTGGTGGTTCTCAGACCCCAGAAGCTGGTGGGTCTCCCTGGCGCGTTGGGAGCTCGGATGCCAGAGGCTGGAAAGGATGTAGGAGGGGATCACGGCAGTGCTCACGGCGAGAGGTCCCCAGGGCCATCGCTCCGTGCACGTGGTGCGATGGCAGCAGAAGGGGCTGTCCTGCTCTGCTGGACATCATCCTGCTGCTACCCAGCTGGGACAGCCATGGGAATGCTGGATCAAGTAGGAGAAGTGGCTGCCAGGAGCTGGGGCTCCAGCAAATCCGTATGGCAGTAGTGGGGAAGACGAGCCAGCAAACGTCCCCATGCAGGTCTCGTCCTCAGCCAGGAAGGAGCAGCAATGCTGGAGCAGCAACCGGCCCGATGCCAGCCAGGGGGGGTTTGGAAGGGAAGACATCTCCAGTTTCCGAAGCATCCTTGTGCAAACCAGTTCTGCATTTCCCTGGCTCTGAAACCATGCCCTTGCTCCACCGGGAAGAGGACAGAGAGGAGCTCAGATCCAGGACTCACATCAAGGGAAAGGGTGTGTTTGCTCGCCAGAAGCACTAGCAATGTCATGAAAGCCTTTCTGGTTCATTTCAGTGTATTTAATATTTAATAAAGTCCATCTGGAGTCCGTGTGCCAATTTTTCACTGTAAAGCACAGATTTTTTAGCAAGTTTTCCACTCACAGCTGTTTACTTGGGGTTCAGCAAACCAGACCGAATGTGTCAGAAAGATGATGTGAAGTCCTTCCACTAAGCTGCTTTGAACAAGAGGCTTGGCAACTCCTTTCTCCCCACAAAAGTGTGCTTCTTCACAAATGTAGAAAAACATAGCTTTTCTTTGGAGAACAAACTATGAAAACCCTTAGAAAAGCTAAAGGGAGCACAGCTCTGTACGCGTCTTTACTGTCACGTGAGAAGAGAGACAGGGGTTGAGTTGGAAGTTGGAGTGAAGATCAGCACACCTCTGCGTTGGTGGCAGCCCAGGACCCCCCTCAACTGGGGCGGGTATCTTTAGTCATGAGAAACTGATGACTAAACTGATTTATAGCTTAGCTCCCTCGTCGGTCTTTCCAGCTTCGTGCCAGGCACAGCTTGGGCTAAACCTGGGCCTCACCTCAAACCAGAAAACATGCCAGATGAGTTTCGCTGAGCTTTGTGACCCGGACCGGTCAGAGCGCGCTGGCCACTGGGGTGATGCTGCCCAGGGCTGCTGAGCATCAGCACCGGTGGTCCTGGCCGTCGCCCTTGCCAATGGTTTTCCCTGATGGGCAGCGGGAAGGGGAAGATGAAGCAGCACTGGAAAGTCGCCATCAGCAAAAAAAAAAAAAGGTCAAACGTGAAGGACACCCTCACCTCCCACGCAGCTTCTGCACCATGGTGGGTCTCGCCTGGTTATTCACTGACGGAGCTGTTGAACGGAGCTTCCTCGGAGAACCTGGAGAACATCTCCTACACCTCTGGGTGGCTGCCGGAGCGGGGCCAGCCGTCACCTCCCACTCAGCTCGGGTTTGAGCACTTGCTGCATTTTACTGAAACAACGCCAAACACCCACCATGAAAATACATTTTTCAAAGCGCTATCGGCACGAACACTTGTTTAAACACATGATAAATCTGAGCAAAATGTTGTTCCTATTGAGACAAGCTGAGAAGAGGCATAAACTTCGAGAGGCAACTCATGAGATTGCACAAGTGGACAGGACCCTCATATCTCGTCGTCCCCAGCCTCTTCTGCAGTCGCTGCCAAGAGCCGCCTCTGAATGCCAAAAACACCGAGTCAGGCTTGCCAGCGCTTGCCAGGGCCACACAAGTGTTTGGAGAGCCAGAGGACTTTTGCCCTCAAAGCCTCGGATGTGTGCTTGGACTTTGCTGGTTTTTTCAAAGACACAGTGTTTAAATTTAGTTTTACCATTTAATGCAAATACATGCTCTGGGCAAGCTGTCCTTATGGAGCAGCAGTACGGGAAACAAGGAGCACCGCGGATGCTGAGTGTTATGCACGGGCAGCTAAGCACCATTGACTGCGCTTTTCACAGAGGAGCGGAAAAAGCACAGGTTAACAAAGAAATCAACTTGTTTAGAGAGAATGCTGTTCCCCTTCGGTGATCGAAACAAGGGCCAGAGTTCCAGAAGCACTCTGAATCGATCCGTTGGGTACCTGTAAGGTCTCACAGCAAAGGGGGCACCCGAGTCCCCCCCCACGGCCAGACTCATGTCCTTCAGAGAGCAATATTTGAGCCATTTCTCTTCAGAATTCAGATCCTCCAGCTTGCAACAAGCATTGAAGGAACAAGGCTAAGGAGTGGGGACAACTGTTCTCCTCGCTCACACTTTCTCGCTATAAACCTTAAAGAAATGAACTGAAAAGTAACCAGCTAGCCCCGAGTCCTGCAGCTCCTGGGCAGGCAGCATCTCTGCGGTGCAGGGTTGAGTATAGCAAGCTCTGCAGAGACGGACAGACGGACGGATGGATTGCAGCCTCCCACTCCACGGAGCTGAACTTTCCATCGCCTGCCCGAAGCACCGCCTGTCACCGATGGGGACGTCCCCTGGGCAGAACTGGGTGCTGATCTAGACACTCTGCTGGGCAGCGGGGTAAAAAAAATTACAAAATAACAATTAAAAAAATCAAACCCGCCTGAACCCAGAGGCATGCAGGCTGCAATAGCATAAGACGGCCAGAGTCAGTGAAGTTTTGCTGCTTTGCTCTGATTTTGTCTTCATTATCAAACCATAAAAACTGAAAACATCTGAAAGAAAACTTGTACGTGCTTGGAAGCATTTTGTACATACATGGGTTTGCATTTGTCTTTTCCAGGCAATATTTGCTTCTACGTATTTGTCAGCATAGTGGGTCAGCATTACCGATACACGTTTGATGTCTTGTTCAAGAGCACAAACTCCCCTCTTCACGTGCACCGACAGCCCCATCCAGATGCTCCCAGCCGAGGTGGACATCACCAGCCCATGATGGGGTCATCTGGATCCTGCTCCGCAGCTCTCAGACCTGGGATGATCACAGAGATTAATTTCCTTACTTTACAATGGACCAGTAAGAAAAGACACCTACCCAGTTTGGAAAAGAAATTTCCATGTACACAAGATTTCCAGATTAAAAAAAAAAAAAAAAAAAAAAAAAAAGAATTTGTTAATATACATGGCTTCTCTCTGTGGCTGTATTTCACAGAGGAAAATTTTCAAAACAGCTTTGACTTTTATTACAGGACAAACATTATGAACATTTTTTTTTTTAATATTTTTTTTTAAATGAATCAGCTGTTCCGTCTCCAGCCTAAGTCTGTATCCTCAGAAGGAAATCTATAAACACCTTCAGAAGAGATGACTTTGGGAATCAAGAACTGAGGACTGACTTGAAACAATTGTTTTATACACTCAGGAAAAATTAAAATCCTAGGCTTATAGGATATTTCATGTTGGAAGAGACCTCGGGAGGTCTCCAGCCCAACCACCCACTCAAAGCAGGGTGCTCTGAGATGCTCAGGACCTTACCCAGCCTGGTCTTGACATCCTCTGAGGATGGAGACTGCACTTCATCTCTGCGCAACCTGTGCCACTGCTCGACAGTCCGCACGGGCAGAAAGGTTTTCCTTATGTCCAGCCGGGACCTCTCTTGGTTCAACTGACGCCCACCCACGTCCTCTCACCCCCCACCACGCACCGCTGTGAAGATCCCGGCTCTGACCACCCCTTCTAGGCGAGCTCCCCAAAGCCACCCCTGCTCCCACCCCGCTTCTTCAGCCTCCCCCCCATCCTGGGGGCTTCCACCGAACTTACACCAGTTGGAAGCGGTATTCCAGATGCAGCCTGACAAGTGCCGAGAAGGGGGGATGAGCACGTCCCTCTGTCCTGGCCATCTTAACACCCACCTTCCCTTCTCAGCTCACTTTAATCAAATTGCACATATATAACGTCTTTATCTGCCATGAAGCCATTCTCATCTCCTTGTCCACTGCAACACAAGATGTTGTGCTGCCAGTTGATATAATTTGAAATCTGGCTGATGATAGGAATTAATGACTTCCAGGAAAGCAGAGCTCTCCCAGGCATTTCAAAGACAGTTTTCTGCCTCTAGCGCTAAGTCAGGACTACGAGACATTGCTCACACATGCTGAGCAACTGTCTCAGCTCTGTTCAGTTCTGCTCCAGCCATCAAAGCCTCACTCACGCTGCAACATCTACAAGAGCAGAACCCCTCTGCAATATAAGCTGCAAATATTAAACAGAGCATGAACTCTGAGGCTGAAACCTGGGCCCTGAAAAAGAAAATAAATCCCAGCAGTCTGTGCTAATCCTGTTTGCTTCAGCAGCTCTGCTTTGGAGAAAAACATTCCCTGTGATGGACAGGAGCCTGGAACTGGGCTGCAGCCCTGAGCTATGATATCAGAAAATGTCCGGACACTTGCATTAACATTAGCTTCTCTTCTTTGTTGTATATTCAGGAAATTAGTCTTCCAAAACCTGTAAATTTCGTGTTAGCTCTTTCTCTAGAAGAACGTGACGGAGACATTTATGTGTACCCGCAGCTAATCCTCAGCAATTGCCAGCAGGCTCTTTCCCTCCAGCGCTGCCTTGGAACATCTCTCAGCACACATCACTTCGTTAGCGAGTGATGGACCTAGAGCTCCGGACCCCTCCCGAGGCAGCCCCCGTTCAGCCTCTGTGCAGCGGCGGACAGCCCCGACGCAGAGTCCGGTTCCTGCAGTGGGAAACTCGTTCTTAAATTAGGAGTGGGGACCTGGCTCCTTACCAGGCAGCAGGCAGGCGAAGGGAAAAGCATCCTGCTGGGTGGCAGGGAAGTATGCACAGGAAGACAAAAGTACTCATTTATTTGTTTTAAATAGCATATTAGCTAAAACCATAGTAAGTTAGCTTCTCTCTTATTCTACGCCAGATCGGGTATAAAGTTACAACCTTGCTATTGCGGCACATCTGACCAACGCGCTTTATGCCACATCCTTCCTCACCCAGTTGTTAAGGCTGAACTATTTTTGTGTCATCCTGTCAAAGAGTACCAGGAACAGAAATTCTGAGCACAAAGCTAATGTGCATGACTCCAGCCCTGCTGTCGGCTTTTATGCTCCCCCTCCCCAAGCACAGGTTTCCTGGGTTCAGTTGTGTGTCAGATATACTCTTCACCAATACGTAAAGGAGAAGACGACTGAAGCATGTTTCAGGACAATGCTATTCTCTCTTCATCTGTAAATAACAATCGGTATCTATATTTTCTTTGTATTAACATATATATTTTTGTTATATGCATTTATCTATTTCTAGCAGCAAATTCATTTCCTTGGGTACCCCTAGAGTACCAGCAGTGGGTAAGCTTCTTGTGATTCTACAAACCGGATATCTTTTGGAAACTCCAGATTTTATTTTTCTCCATGAACAACAGCAAGCACACTTCATTGCAAATGAGGAGTGTCATTACTGTAGCCTATGCAAAATTATTCCGCAGCCGCATCGGATCCCTGTCAGGTTTGGGAGAAAAACAATTTCACCCAAATAACAGTGTAAGGAAAACGCTCTTTTGCACCAGACAGAGCAAATAAGAAAACCTGCCAGCCCGAAAGCAAGCGAACAGCAGTTGCAAATGATAAACAATTCAGTTATGTAGCTGCCGTCCGTGGCCTCACCCTGTCCGGTACATTTTTAACATGCGGCAGGAGAACCCGTCCCTGCTCCGGCTCCCGCCGGCGGCAAAGCTCCCGCCGCTGGAGCGCAACCAGAGCGGCAGCGCGGAGGCTGGGATGTACCTGCCCCTTTGGCGAGGACCATGCCTCCTCCCTGGCACGGGGGGCACGGTTAGCCACCCAAAACCCCTGCCTAAAAGTGACCCGGGGTGTAGCTATGAGGCTGTCCCGGCAGCCCCTGCCTCCAGCCGGCTGGCAGCAGCAGCGGGCTCTCCCCTGCACGTTACCCACCTCGCAGCTCCGCCGTGGCCTCGGCTTCCCCAAAACGATCCCCATGGGAATGCGCTGGGAAGCCGGCAGCACCGCTTAGGCACCGGCGCCTGCCCTGTGCCCCCACCGGGGACTCATTCCCCCCCACCCCCAAACATTGCCTTCCCAGAAGCAAGAAGACCCATTTGTCACGCACAAGTTTGATGGGAGCTGGTTTCGCCCTGGCAGGGTGCCCTGCTTTTCTGAAAACACAGCCTGCAGAGGCCAAATTATCTCCCCTTAATCCCCGGGAGTTTGGCAGGGCTGCCTGTGCCAAGCTTGGCGCGGGGGCAGCGAGCACAGGAGGGTGGCCTTATGCCACGACACCCCGGCCACACCAGAAACCTCGGAGGAAGGGACCTGAACAATGTGCCACGTGAAGGCGGGGGACCCCTGCTCGGAGCAAAAAGGGACCCCAGCCCCCAGGGCTTTACTGGAAAATAGCTCTCCAGACACAGCGGGGCTCTGCATTTACTGTGTCTGCTTTGTTTTCCCTGCAAACTTGAGGGATGAGCTGACAAGAAGAGGGTTTGTCGCCGGGCTGAGCACCGACAGGAGTTGTGATGACTGTGAAACAGTTCAAACCCAACTCCCGTCTGCAGCCAAGCAGTTTATGCTCTTACACAAGCCTGGAAAAACATATCTGCCTTCTGACCCATGAGCCACAGTTTAAAAGTATAGGTTATTAAATTGCATTTTTAATGACTAAGTCCAGAGACCCGATGCTAATTTTTTTTTTTTTTTTTTCAAAGGCTAAACCAGAGAAGACGACAAATTGCAGTGCCTTTGTGCTTTTTTTGGCTTTTTGTAAGGCAGGGAGCCACGAGAGTAAAACAACCGACCGACCGCGAGACGTACCTGGCACTCACGGTCAGCAGCCGCAGGGGAGACTGGAGCATCCCTGCACGGCCGGAGGGCAGCAAGGACCACCGCTGCTCCCGGGGGCTGCCCCGCTCCCCCGAGACCCTTATGAACCCCCGTAGCCCAGCACCCCACCTCCCCAGCACCACGGATCCCAGCCTGCCCTTTGCTGTGTGCTCAGGAGACCGCCTCTCCTCCACCCCAGCACCACCAAACCCCCATCACCGTGACGGGGCTTCGTTTGTGGGCTGTGTTCCTTGTTGAAGAGAAGCAGGGGTTACCTTTAACGAGCCTGCTGAAGGATCACGAGTCACGCCAAATGAGGCTAATTCAGTTTGTTAAACAAATCCAGCTGAAGATGTGCCAATATTTGCTCAGTATTGATAAAATTAACGTTTTAAAGTGAAAAGTACATTTATGCAATTGTTTTATGGAGGCATTTTAATCAGAACACAGGAGCAGGTCCCCAGGCAGGCTGTGATGTCCCCATCATTGGCGATGCTCAAGCCTGCCTGGCCGCCCGGCTCCAGGAGACCCTGCCCGCCCCAGCCCTCCCGTGGTTTTCGCTTGGACACGTTTTCCTTCGCTACCCCTCACCCAAGACCTCGAAGGCGCACGGGCAGGGTCCGTCGGCTACAGCCGGTCCGACAGGGCAGCCAGCGCCGCAGCCAAAACGCTCTGCCGCCTGAGCCAAAAGCCGTACCCCTAAACCTGCAGCAAAGTTCCTCGACAGAAGTGAGGACACAGACTTTTCCAGCCCAGCTAGGGAGATCCCAGCAGGTATCCCACCTCCCCTGCAGACACCCAGAGCCACAGCTTTTATACCGCAAGAAGTGAAAGTTTTCACCGTGAAAGCTTTTATATGCCCCGAGTAGTGAGTAAGTTGGGTGGTGAGTGGCTGTGGCATCAGAGTCCGGTCGCAAAGCGTATCCGAAATGCAAGCGCGGAGGCAGCAACTCGGTGCTGAGCTCCCTGCGGCCGCAGGCTCCAGCTCGGTGCTGACCCATAGCACCGGCATCAGTACGGGCTTTCGGGCTGTCGGCCTCCGGAGGGTTCTGCAGGGGTATGGAAATGATATAAATTAGAGAAACAGAACAGCTCTTTAAACGTGGGTAATTTGATGAATAATAGCCCCTTGGAGGAGTACAAAATAGCAGTAATTCATAGTAGTGAAAATTATTTTCTGTTAAAGGGAGGTGCAGTAAGGAATGTAACACAGCCAGGGAAAACACAACATAAAATACAGCCTAAGCCATAACAACCGTCAGTGCATCCGCCGCCCCCAAAACTGCCCAGCACCTTTTTTCCACTCCATTCCTAACCACGGCTCCATGTGCCTCTCGCCTGCGGTGTCCAGGGCTGCCGGGGGTGTTTCGCTGCCTTTCACTGCAGCATTGCCAGGGCAAACCGACAGATTCCCGGTATTCCAGCGGCACTGCGGTGCATGTGAGGGCAACGCTTGGGCTGCTCCACATGCTAAAGTAATTACACAATTACAGCTGGATCTGGGAGATCCTGAGCGGGACGATACCTGAAAACCCCGCTCTCTAATCTTTTCAACTCAAACCAGGCGCATTACAAAGGCATGTTTTAAATAATTGCTTTGCTTCAGCAACCATGGGAGCAGTGAATTCTTTAGCGCTTTACACTAGTTTTGGTGCACATGCCATACCAGATTTGACTACATCATCTTAGCTGGAATACGTGAAGACAAGCAGGCAGGCAATAAATATACATTATTGCTCTACAAAACAAGATAAATGTCTCTAGAAATATATACATGGCCCTTAACAAAAGTTAGCATCCATACCATCTGAAGCATGTGGTAATTGTTTTGTACATGTCAAGAATACCTCTCTCTTTATTCCATCGCTTTTATCCTGCTTCTCCCACCACTATTTTTATAAGTCCTAATGATCACTTGAAAATAGGAGTTTGTGTTAGAAACAAGAAGAATTTTCAACATAGCAACACGGAAAGGTATAGGATAAACGTGCTGCTCCGTGGAGATTAAGTGTGGAGGACTGTCTGGACAGCTAAATTCCTATGGATTTCATTTATCAGGTCCATCACGTCAAGATCTCTTTTGTTTCCAAACAAGGTCTGGCAAAACCTTCACCCCACTGCAGCGCCCAGCCTCTCCCTTCGGCTCTGCAGCCCCGTCTGCTCGGTGAGCGGGATCCTCTCGTCCTCCACCTCGGAAAGCCGCCGGGCAGGTTTAGGGTCGGGCGTGCAAGTGCTGATAGCCGCTGTGCCGTTCGTTCAGCATCCCTGCCTCACAGCGTTCGGTCACCAGCCACTAAAACCAGAGGCTGGTTCGCCCTGACCCGTAGGACACACGTGGGGTTTATCACGGCAGCGTTCCAGCCTGGCAAAAGTCCTTCCCGGGAAATCACGTTTCACTGCTCTCCAGTTGTAGCTCCTCAGAGTGTGTTTCCATTGCAGCATGTAAACTTCTTTCTTTCCCATTTACGTAAAATAACTGAGGAAGTTGTTCCTTCGAGTCCCAATGGTCAAGAGATGAACAAAAGCCCATGATTTATGTGCAGCCTTATGTCCACCACATTACCAAATTTTGAGAGACTGGCACAAGGTCAGCTCAGCCTTCTGCCAAGCTGAGCAATAATACCATATTCATAACCTCATCATATTTATTTAAACTTTTCAATTAAGGAATCCTGGGAGTAGGGTTATGGTAACCTGCCCCCCCCCAGCTCAGGGCACCAGCCTGGGCGAAGGGGAGGTGTCCCTGTGCCTGACACTCGCAGAAACCTCCAAAGATGCTGGCAGGACAGCTTAGCACCCTGATGTAAAGCATGCAGGGTTTTCTAGCTGCAAAGCAAGACTGAAATACTGAAGCCCCTCGGTTTGCCTATTGCAGACCCTCAGCTTGCCCACCGGAGCATGCAGGCAGCCTCTTTGTCGGCAGAGCGTGCACCCACATGGAGTGGGTTACGGCATCACAAACTCAAACTCCGTGCTGGGTTCAGCAGTGAAAACCTCGGGAAAATGTCAGCAAAACAAGGATTTGACTCTGAGCCTTCTCTATCAAAAATTACCGCTAGTCTTCAGTACTAGGGATCAATCAATGAGTCCATAAAGAATTAGTAATAAATTAACTAGTTTGTTATTTGCCTGTAAAACAAGGATGTTTACAGAGATAGAGATGATTTATTGGGCCATGACAGTGTCCCATCTTTTTAATGAGCCGCTACTTAATAACTCTTTATGGTCTGCTTATAAAAAGAGCGAAAATTGTAATACTGTAGCACTACAAGAACAGTATTGCTGCGATAGCTTAGGGATGATCTTGGCAATTCCCTTCATATCTACACAAGTCAATTCTAAAAAGACTGATCGAAGAAAGAAAAGGATCAAGCAAAGGAAAAGCCCCACTGTTAGATGCACTAAAAAAATTCTCACACACAAACCAAACAAAAAAAATCCATTGTATTTGACCTGAAAGAGAAGCTGGTCAAACCAAAGTCACCTAAAACTGATTTTTCCTCATATTCCATTAGCAAAATTACTACTGTTTGTAGAGATGCACGGGCACAGGAGGATACAGGAGCACCTTTGTACCTGCAGCAGCCAGCAGGATCGGTAGCCTGAACGCCCAGCGTTAGCTGGAGTGGGTGCACGTGGCCACATCGACCCGGGAATCCAGAGCAGAGCCATTTAAACTGCATATGTGAGGTTTCATGCAAATGGGAAAAAAATGAAAATGTCCTTCTTCTTTTCCCAAAGTAAATTAAAATAAGCAGATCTGAATTCTCTCCCAAGGGTCTCAGGGAAGAGCTGAGAAGGGACCTTTTCAATATTACCATAAAAACCACCTGCAAAGTGTCACCAACCATCCCAAGAGAATTTCTGCCGTGAGGGGCTTGACTCCATCAGCTCCCTTGGCTCGTCCCTGCCGGTTCCCGCGCCACCGACACCTCCGGCTCGCTGTTCTACCGCAGCACTGCCTGGTCCCGCGGTCGCGTTCTGAAGGGACGGGCTCTGAAAAGCCCCAGCAATCACAGCGGCATTTTGGGTACATCCCTGGGGTCCTCCGTGCTGCAGGAGGAATTCAGAACTGGGCTAGAAACAAGCCTTTTCCGTACTGCTTCTCACCTCTCGCTTTTGCACTCCCAGGTCCCGCTGGCCGCAGGACCACTGCGAACCCTTTCTCCCATCCAACATCTGAAATTCCTTCCCGCAGCCAACATCTCCGGAATAAAATCTTGCTGCTATAGCAACGAAGCCATGATAAACAGATTAGCCCATCTTGAAGCCAGCTATATATCACCCGAATTCTGCTGCGGTGCTCCTCCCTCCGAGGCCCCTGCTCTCTCCCCTTCCTCTAAAAGAGATGGGCTTATGTGCTTCCAGCTGCAGGGGCAGAAGTAGTCGGGAGATGACCACTTGGCTGGATGGTGAACATCATTGCTTTCCTTTTCACAACTTTGCACTTCTACGTAGCTTTCACGCTAAAAAGTCAAGTAAAGCTCCCAACTCCAGCTTGCCAGCTTTGCAACACGCTGGCTTGCTGCCAAATCACAGGATCTCTGTCTTGCTGTCTCTGCGTGGTCACATGCAGCTAATGCCAACTGTCTGTGACAATTAATATTTGTATTAATTACCATGTTGTTTTCTGATGCAGCAGAGATGCAGAAAAGTAGAGTTAAATCATGATCTTGTAGAAAATCTGCAGAGGAGAGCAGGAACATCCTGTTTTCACTATTATGAGATGATAATATTAAACAGGATGTAATTATGTCCTTATTAGTTATGGTCATACACGTTTATTTGTGGGATTAAATATCTCTGCTCAAACCACAGAACTCATTCCAGTCTAAAAAAAAAAACCCCAAAGGACAGTTTTCCCCTCTGAAATTAAAAAGCTTTCCCTCTGAAAAGTGCCAAAGAGTTAATAAAATCCACTGATAACCAAAGAAGCAAAACTACCGCCGGGATCTCAAGTGCCACGGCTGTGGCACGGCGGAGACGGCTGGGAAATGACGGCACTTTCCTCCCTAACCCGGCCAAGGGGTTCCATCACCACCGCCGCCTTCTGCCCGCTGCCGGGATGAACCCGTTTGCTCCGGTCTGCTAGACCTTCACCGGGAGGAAGGAGTAAAGCCAAAAGGAGGAGAAAAACAACTGTCACAGGAGGATAAATCAGGATGCCAGAAGGTCTAAAGCCTACCTTCGGCCTGAGCTCATCCTCTGCGCAGCCCAGCCGCGGAGCTCGCTGGGACCAGTGATCCCCGCGGCTGATGGATGTGCAGCCACGGGGGCCGTGAGCCAGGTAGGCTCGGGCTGTGCACAGAGCCACTGGCCCTACTCCCATTTTCCCCCGACATTCCTTTTTCTGTCACTTCATCCATCCACGAACAGCTGCTACGCGCGTGATCCGGGCGGATGGCTCTCCTCTGCTCGGCAGCGGAGGACCGGCAGGTCCCTGTCAGACTCACCCGAAGGCTCACGTGCGGGGAACCGCACCATGAGGGCAGTCGCACCCACCACCTGAAACGGCATCTCTCTTCAGAGCCTAAAACATTATTTATTTTCTGGTCTGTCTTTTTTTAACGGAGGAGGAAAGCTTCACTACCTTCCTCCTCATTTATTACGGGCGTTAAGTTAAACATTGTTTCCTCTTAAATTCAATCTAATTAATATCAATATTGTACCGAGCCAGGCTAATCTAATTAGTGTTGACATTTAATATATTTTCTTCAAGTTGCGCTGAGAATGAGCTTCTTGCTTTCCATCACTGACTCTAGAAAGAAGAGATAGCGTTTTCTTCCAGTTCAGGAATCCGTACCGAATACAAACAAGGAAAGGCCGGGGGCATTAAGTGCTGCCCCCCTCGGCTCCTCCTGCCGAGTTGGTGTGCGCAAGCGATGCTGCGAGGGCTCGGCCGCCCGGGCAGGGCTGGTGAGCGTTCTTGGAAAGCAGCAACGCTAACACAGAACTCAGCCGCCCGCACACAACCCAGCACACGCCGAAAGCCCCGCTGTCAGAAACAAAACGTTCATGTTAAAGCCTTGGCTGAGCTGGCAGGACTTCTCCCGGTGATATTGCCGGTGGAGTGTCCCTGAGGGACCGGTACCTCCGGGCAGGTCACGGTGATGTGACCCTGCCACGGCACAACATCCACCGGGATGCAATTTTCCCGTGGAGCCGCCCCGCTCCACACCAGGGAGGGAGGACCTGGTGGGGGGACCATGGGTCCCCTCACTGGGTACCCAAGCACCGGGCTCGGCGAGCACGGTTATAGAGGCACCAAAACACAGAGGAACCACAAGTGGTGGAGCTGGTTCTGCTGCCCCGGCGCTGCTGCCGGGCACAGGGGAGCGATGATGGCACCCCCCAGCCCGGGGCCAACTGGATTCACTTTTGTTAGTGTTAGCTGATTGCAAAAACACAGGGTTAGCAAGCTGCATGGGTTACTATACACAATAGTCAATGCAAAGTAAATAAAGTAAATCCAAGATTCCTACATGCAGCTGTCATGATGAACGCAAAGAACTCAGCATTAAGTGCTATAAAAGGAGTTTCATCCTTAATTACTGCAATAGAGTCATGGTCCGCACATCAGACTGGTCTTACAAGTAATAAAATCTGCTGGACACTGATGCTGTAACTCAACTGGGCAGAAAAAATTATTCACTGGTTATGAAGAGAGCAGGCATGAACAGCCAGAGGTCAGAGAAAGGCATTTCGAGCAGAATCACACCATATTTTTGTTCTAGCAATAGCAGCAAGTTAAACATGATTCGGTATTATTCAGAACATAATTCCCTTTTTCTTTCGCACCCAGCAGCAAATAAATAATCTCATTTCATGTCAAGAGCTTGTAGAGACAATATAATGAAAACTACACTGTTATCAACGCCAAAAGTTCACAAGAAAGACGTATTCCTCCTCCCAAATCACGAGACTGATCTTTTCTTTACAAGATCTCACGGTTTTTTGGCTAGACTACCTTTATTCAGCCTGTGATTCCTGAGGCTACTTACCACACCCTGGCTGGTGCCCAGGAACATTACTATTTTACCATGGGAAACAGTCTTATCAGCAATAGCGGTAATAGTTGTTAACTTGCTCCTACCCTAACTGATCTCAGGTCTACAAGCCCATTTTCAAGCAACTTAGTTTTGTACCTCAGCCCCCTCTTTTTGCCCTGAACAGCCACCAGTGTACTCACTCCTTGACCGCAGCCCTGGGCACCCCTCTCCCCGCCGTAGGGGGGGACTCAGCACACATGTTGGACGAGCAACCAGAAGACTTTGAGACGACGAGAGCCTTGGCCGCCGTGGTCCAGCCCGCCGCGGTGCGAGAAGGGTCGGCCAAACCCTCTTCAAGGGCCTGGCACAAAGCACGTCCGAGGCTGGGCTCGTCTTACGCTCTCCCTTGTCCCTCAGGCCCAAATGACTACTTTTTCCAGCTGTTGTGGCTGGCAAGAAGCAAGAAAATGGAGCAGCCAAAGAGCATTTTCCCAACAGTGGTCAGAAGGCATGAACCAGACGATGCAGCTGGCTCTGGGGGTGCCTGGAGTTTACAGCCTCTCTTAACATCTCGCTACTACACACTTAAAATCCATAACATTTTCTACAGAGTCTCTTCAACTTTTATGGCCAGAAGAAGGTGGGTTTGTGGTGTTTTTTTCTCCCTCCCTCCTAGTGATAAGAAACCATTCCCTATATCTGTATCACGCATTGCGGTCTGGCAGTGCCTTCACCAGCAGCTGCACTCTTTTTGTGGTCTTTTCTTTTGTGGTCTGATTTATAAGAATTTTATACACAATGAAGGTCAATAAATGAGGCATATAGTCATCTGGCCCAGAATTAAAGTCAATACATTTAACTGCTCCCCTTGTTGCAAAGAGGGAAGGACCAACCGTGTGCATGATTGTGTGGAGCCTCAGGCTCCACATAGAATCGTAGAACGGTTTGGGTTGGAAGGGACCTTAAAGATCATCTCGTTCCAACCCCCCTGCCATGGGCAGGGACACCTTCCACTAGACCAGGTTGCCCAAAGCCCCATCCGACCCTCCCCGTCGCTCCGGCTGGTGCGGATGCAGGGAGGGGCGGCTGGGAGCTGCGACTCCTCCACGGGCTCCTCACACCCCCCCGGCCACCCAAACCTGGCTCGGCCCTTCTTGTGGGTGACTGCGCCCATGCTGCCCGTGGGACGGCTCTCCTGGGCTTCCCACTAAATTGCGTCTGATTTTCCACATTTCTTTTGAGGTGTGGCATTCAGAACTGGATATGGTATTTTAGCCGAAATATTACCAGCATTGTGGAAAGCAGAAAACAGTCCAAATTCCCAAGTAAAACTTGACATTTTTGCAGAGTTGCTTGTCCCTGGTCAGTACGTGGTCCTCCAGGCTGCGGCATACAGCTCTGCTGTCTGCCAAGTTATTGCCCATCTAGCGCTGATGTATTTGACTTTTTTTCTGCTAAAGCCCTAATTTCATCTGACTGATGGGCTTCGACTGGACCGTCTCCAACTTTTCAAGATTATTTTAGGCCTGATCCTGTCAAATGCAATGACTGCAGCTCCTTCCAGCTCAGTGTTATCACAAATGTCTTCTGTTCTTCACCTTGTCCTGTAGAATGGTCATCAGCACTGAAGCAACTAATGAAAACAGTAATTGGGGCATGCCTGGGACCACCCCCACCTGAAACCTGTGATAGCAATCACAAAAACTTTTTTTTTGTTTTCTTTGTGGCTTTTCCACTACTACCTTCCCCTGGTGCAAGTTCTTTCTTTTTTTTTTTTCATGCTTTCTTCATGAAAACCCACAAGAGAATCAACCGCCTGACTACAGCACATAAACATCCTCCGCTACCTTTCCCTGCCGGCTGCCTTTCCTGCTGTTGACCATATCTGTTCTGACATCTCGTCTCCTTCTGTTTTCTTCCCATGGTAGCCTAGATTAAATTCACAGCACATCTCTGGACTACTCTCCAACCAGATCCACCGGATCATTTCCACATCAACCTCTGCGCCCATTTCTGTGGCTCTTTTCTCAACAACTGAGGACAACCCCACCATCCCGTTGGTAATTAAGACCCAGAACCTGATTGTCATGTCTGATTTGTACCTTCCCCCCATACGCGTGTCCCCAGTGACACGGAGAGCTGCTCGGAGCACAAGGTATGAGAGGGTGAGGTCAAGTTGCTCAGAGTCACAAGCCAAATGGCACAGCTCCCTCTGCCCTGCAGTGTGTGTGCTGCACCCAGCTGCTCCTGCCGACTAGCCTGGGCTGTAAAAAGATGTCAAAATCTGCAGGAAACCTCCTGACAAGCTTTCAGAGCCAGATACAGAGAAGTGGTGGAAGTTCTGGAGTTACGTAAATATTTTTGTTATATGGTTAAACACAACCACTTTATCCTTCCTCAGCACTGCAATAAAAAGCACATTTAAAATAAACAGCGTTTCAAAAGGATGTTTTGGTTTTGCATGCTTTACACCTTTTTTCATTCATTGGAATATATTCGGGCTGTAAGTATTACAGGTGAGACCCCCCCAGCTCCGTTAGCTACATCTGGAAAACACGTCATGTTTTTCCAAATCCTTTGATTCGGGACTTAGCTTTTGGCTTAAACGATAAAAATAACCATTTGTGAAAAAGACACTGTAACTTCTTGCTCCATGGTTTTTCCTGGTCCACATTGCTCACGTAGCAGGAGTCCCCCCTGGAGCACCGCTGCCGTCCCCGGCTGTGGGGTCGGCTCCGGCTGGGAGCCCGGTCGGGATCCCCCCCGCCTCGGGCACGGAGCCTCCTCCTGACGGCCCTGGCAGTTTGACATTAATGGAGATGATTAATTTGCAGAGAGTAAATTGGTTACTTGAGGAAATGGACTTTTTTTCCATTAAGGAGACACTCCCAAACCGCCACAGATTTCTGAAAGTCTATTTATTTTCAGTAAGCAGATGCAAAATAATTTGCAAACAAATCTCAGCCCCGCGTATATCTGCAGGCTGTTCAGCACCATTTCGGCCAGGCAGTTTCGCCTTGATCCAACGTACTGTGCGCCGCTCAGTCAAAGCTTTGCACGGAATATTAATATAAATGGTTTCATACTTGTTTAGTGAGCAATAAACACTCTAGTTTACACGTGAGCACAGCTGAGTCTTTGTGTGCAACACAGTCGCATCCCAGCACGGCAAAGATAAAAATAGTTAACGTGAATGTTCCCCAGGCGCAACTAAAAAGGGTTATGGACAGAGGAATAAATATTATGCTCAGCCCAAATACACTTTGCTAACCCCGTGTTCCTCTTCTCTGACCAAATCCTACCAAATCTGATCAAAACAAAGTCGACCATTTTTCCAACACAAACCCATGAAAGAGGGGTTGGCTTTCCCAGCCCCTCTCCTGGAAGAAACGGGGATTTGCACCTTAGAAAGGACTGGGATTTAAGCTATTTTGCACATCACTGCGTGGCAGGGGACAGAAAAGGGCTGGCGTTGGGAAGCCTTTGCTATAAAGTGTGCTGCAGATCTGCAGGAGGCTTGGAATGAAAACCTGAATAGCTTTAATAGATCTGATGAGTTAATTTCAGTTAAAAAGAACTTATTACAAGAGGCCTTATTTTCTTATTAGGACATTTGAGCAGCCCCTATTAAAAGATTAGAAAATATTGAGCTTTGTACAGCTTCTTAAACACACTGTTTAGAATATTCCTGTTTAAAATTATTTCTGTTTAAACACTTCTGTCTAAAAACAACGTTACTAGTATTAGATACCTGTGGCCAAATTTCGGACCACAGGTTTGAGAAGCCCTGAGACCTTCCCTGGGGGGGGTGGGGAGGGGGGTGGGGGGGGGGTGGGGGGGCCCAGCCATGTAAAACCCACTTGGTTTGTAGAAAATGTTTTCATTCCCCTGAAACACAAAGAAGAAAAATCACTTCAATATTCCTTAATTTGCTAATACTCGTAATCTCCTGCAGCCCAGACCAAACCCAAGAGAGCTGCCAAGAACAAATAACTACCGTTTCCATAGATTAGGAGATGAATCATTCATGTTATTTTTAGCAGGTCATTAAGGGCTGGCAGCGAAATTTGCAAACTGACTTGTGGGGCTTTTGATTTGTGTTAGCATAACCTTTTAAAGAAAACATAAACTGGGATTTAGAACAAAGGAAATTGAAAGACTGGAAATAATATCTCTAAGTTTTAAAATGACAGTGAGAGATTAAAATAAATAGACTTCATGTGAGTCACCTACTCACTCACTGCTCTCATTTAAACATAACGTAGCTCAACAAATACAAGCGAAAGCTTTTATATAAAAGATGCTAGGATAAGGATTTCTTTGACCCCGCAAATATTTACATGCCCTGGGTAGGGATGCTGCAGCCACTGGGAGAAGCTGGGTCCCCGCGGGAGGGGGGACCAGCTCGAGAGGGAGTTTTTTTCCTCTTTGCCCGCCTGGTTTGTGAGCAGGGAAGCTCCTTTTGGTTTCAGGGGTGCATCAGGGCATCTCAGAGGAGCCACTAGGTCAGGGCGCAGGAGCCGGGTTTGCAGCGAGCGGGCTCCGTAGCGTGCGGGGGCCGGAGAGCTTTTCACCCATCAGTGGAGCGAAGCTTCCTAAAGTGTGTGCTTAACAGAGAAACAACAAGCAGCGGATTAAACATCCAGCTTTTAACAGCTACTTCTCTTTTACCGTGCTATTGGCAGTACGGTGGGAGCCGTGCTCAGAAGGAAATCCAGGGAATATCCCGTGAATTGTCTGAAAACTAAACGCAACTGGAATGATCCCAGAGAGTCGCCCGCACGCCCAGGGCGGGCAGACCACCTTCCAGCCGCCCGGCTCTTAACGGCAGCTACCCAAAAACCCGGCAGGTGGGCGGACGGACCGCAGCTCGCCTGCCCCCGCCACAGCCGTACACCCCGGGCAGCCGAATTTCTGCCATAGCCCGCATCTGCCAGAGCAAGTCGGAGACTGGACTTGCACATACCTTCCCAAATGTGGAGGCGTTTTCTGCAGGCGGGATCCCAAACATGGCTTTGACAGGGTGCTAGCCATCAGCCTTCCTCTATTTCACTGTAAAATGCGCTTAATCCCTAGTGTTAACAGTGGGTGTTTGTCAGCTGCACCGGCTGCAGATTGATGTATAGGGGCATCACCTCCAATGGAGCATCCCCATCCATCGTACGGAGCCTTACGTATTCCCTCGCCCGAATCAATGAGCCCAGGAGGCTCACAAGACTGCCGCGCTCTTCCTCGTGAGCGATTTCATACCGCATCGTTTAAGATGCTGTTGCCGTTGCCGTCCTGAGCCATCGTTAGGCAGCACAACCCATCCATCGGTAGGAAGAGCTGCCCGCTCATGCACAACCAGAATGAGCAGAATACGAGCAAGGAGAGGTGCCGCTGCTCGGGTCGGGGTTACCCCTGCAGCAAGGAGGGCACGGTGCTGGGGTGTCCCTGCAAACAGGGCGCCTCGCACCGTCTGTCACCCCGCTGCTGGCCTGGCCGCTGCTGGGAGCAGGAAAGTGGCCCCGGGGTCGGGGTTCCCTTCGGCAGGAGCTGCTGTTGCTACCAAACCTTGTGCGGGATGGAAATGCAGTCAGGAGAACAGGCGAGCAGGCAAAGGGGACCTGTACGGGCTGCACCACGGGGGGAGTCTCGCATTTCAGGGAAAGAACGGCTGACAGATCATAGGAGGCATGAAACCCCTCACACGCTGGCTGGCCACCCACCCCAACTTTTTAGCAGCTCCAAAATACAACTACGAAAGGACCTTCGCTTCCACACCGGGCTCGGCTGCTCGCAGGAGCCCGGGAAGGACTAAATCTGGCTCCAGCTTATCAGCTCCCGCAGCAGTCGTCAAATTAAAGGGCTCTGGTTCGAGCCTCAAAGGCAGAAAGGATGCTCTGCCGCGGCGGCTGCACTCGCAGAGAGGTAAATGAGAGCACACGATGTGCGGGGAGATTGCAGGAGATGGGTTTTGAAGAGATGAAGATCGTGTCTTTGCTGAAGGGGGAAATTTGGTGTCAAAAAGGATCGGTGCTCAAGAAGGTGGTAAAAAGCGATGTACCTGAATATCTGAGGGCAGAGGAGAGCTGCTGCCTCATTATCTGCTTCACAGCCTCCTAATAGAAAGCCCCATCTCCTTTATTAACGGGATCAATAAAACTCATTTCTCAATAGGTAATGAAATAGTACGTGTCCACTTACAGTAATGCAGATAATTGATGAAATCAGCTCTCATCCTCCCCTGCGTGTCCCCTCAGACCTCATTATTAGGTTCTCAGCACAGACACATCCATACATGGATGGCTCGTGTGAACAATACTCTGCCGAAAATAACGGAGCAGATGGCACTGTTCCCGACAGCCGGGGCGACACTCCCTGTTAGAAGGAACAGACGGATGGCTGGACAAACACCGTCCTCAGATGGGATGGTAGCAGATGTCTGGGGACGCGGAGAGCTGTTCTGACTCTGTGGACGGGGGACATATGAAATGCATGGCACCCGTCGCCTGTGCTAAAAATCCTGCAATGCTTTTGTTTGGATTTTTCTTTGAAGAATGGGTTTAATATGGAGTAAATTGAATTTAACCTTTGCTGTAAATGGAGGCATTTGTTTCTTTGAGTCTCAGGGGGAGTTTTCATTAATTATACTGGGCCCAATGGCCAAGTTGGCAAGAAATGTGTTTCCAAGGAAAAAAAGCAAGCCGAAGATAAGCTTCAGTATGGTTTTCATATACCATAGAAAAAAACCCCCTATTTCCGCATTAAGGGTTAACAGTGAATTTTGCCACCTGAAATGCATCTCTGAAAATTACAGGCACCGTGGGCAAGCTGCCTGCCGAGAGCAGAGGTGGGACCGAGTTCTAACAGGGACGTGCTGTTGCCGCAGGACGGCAGTGCCCGACATGGACCGGACTCAATTCGCTCCTGCTTGGGATCCCCCCGAGCCCCCCAAACCCACCAAAATGCACCAAGGTGCCGAAGCCTTCCTCCTTTCCAGCGAGGGCTGTCCAGATTTCTCTTTCCTCCCTAGCGATGCTGAGGTTGAACTGAGTCCCACCAGGTGCTTCGTGGTCCTCCACCTTCTGGTTTGCTTCTTCAAGGACTGGGGGTGCCAGGGCAGGGCTCCGGTGGCCCCAGTTTGCTGGGAAATGGAAGGACTCCTGCCGGAGACGTGCCCAGGGCTCCTGGGGAAGAGCTTCAGCAGAAGGTGGCTGGAGAAATCCACGCTGGACATAGGCAGCAGTGCTGTTAGCGCAGAGCTGTGGCGGTTCACAAAGACATCGCTTCAGCTAAAGCTTCAGTGAATTATTTTCAGCGTTGAAGCCCTCACGTAAGATTTGATGCTAGGAACCGAAGCTATTTCAAAGTAAACCTTTGGAAAAAGCAACAGCATCAATGAAAACCCACGTGTGAAGGAGGACGCCAGCCCAATTCTCCAAGTTCAGGCGTTTCTGGAAGGAAGGCAGGGAGAAAAGAAGAAAAGGAGAGCAGTTCTGAGTTAGTCACGAAGCTCATTAGCTTAATTTTTCTTGTGAGGTTGCAACATGGGAGGCATCAGCAAGATGGCCATACTGGGGGGTCTGCAGAGAGAATTAGGCAGAAGGATGGGCTCTGGGACCTGGGTCAGTAAGAACTTGCTGTGCAGTTGTTATTTCATGGAAGCGGTGAACGTAAAAGGATATTATCGCCAAGCCAAACCTACCGCAGACCTCAGGCTGCTGGTCAGAACATCCCCCTATGGGAAATATGAGCCCAAGCAGACGACGTCCTATCTAAAAAGCAACAAGATAAAATAAAGTTCAATAAGCCAAATACTTGGAATCTGGGGAAATTTTTAGGAGTGCTTTTGCTTTTATTTTTATTATTCTCTGTCTTTGCTTCACGTTCACTCTATTTTCTATTTTGCCTACAAGCAGAAGTATCTTAATTTGACTTTCTGAGATACTTGTTGCTTCAGACAAATATTTGTTTTGATATCTCAAATGGTAGCTTTTCTAAATTTTAAATCTAAACTTCCCACTTCCCCATCTTAACATGTTGCTGAAACTAGCTCTGAGCTTGCTGCCTGGATGAAATCACTTACCGATGCTGAAATGAATCCTGGGAACAGAAAACATTACTGGTGGCTGGAACTGATCTGTTTCTGCTCTCCTCTATGTTGTCCAAGCGAGAGAATTCCTTTTACGTTCATCTGTCCTCATGAAAGCCTGGAAGAGGAGAGGAGATAAATTATTAACATAATCTAAATATAAAGATTTTCTTCATTCTTAGAGCCTTTGTGACACACTCTTGGGAAATATTCCCAACTGAAATGGAATTTCACTCCATTCTTCACAGATCTCGTATTGCTCTTATGAAGCACATGAAGCCTTTGAAAGTCAGTAATTACGATGTCAATAATTGTGCCATGGTGAGAACACCACAGGCGTCTTGGAAATACAGGCAGACATGGAAATATTAAAAAATCACCTAACTATTAAACTTCCCTACCCAAACTCTGCAGCTGATCTGAATGAAGGTTCACCGGGGTGAAATGTATGGCTATATATTAACTGGCGCAGCGGCCCTGCTCCAGCGGCGGGTGCTGACCTCCAGACCAGCTGAAGACTCTGCCAAAAACCCCCTTCCCATCTTGCGGTCAGGCACTGTAATTTCTAGCAGGTAAAGGAGTACCTCGCATGCTTGGGAAAGGAAATGCAATCTGTAGAATTGCCTATAAAATTGAGGTTGTCCAAATGAATGAGTTACCTAAAGAAGGGAAAACGCAACCACTTAAAGGGCTTGGCTACCTAGTGCGTCTGGTGGTTTTTGAAAGGCAGCCATCAGACCATAACGTTCCTTATCAGCGTTCCAGCATCTTGTTCCTCTTAATCTGCATTTTTTAAGCATCGGACTTGGGAAGAGGCAGGGATTTCCAGCTCCAGCCCACGGTGGTGCCGCGGCGGCTGTCGGCTCCAGCCTGGTCCTGCCGGCAGGACTTCCAGCCCCCATCCCGCTTCACGGCTTTGAGCTGCTGGAAAAGGCAAAGCCGAGGCCATCTTCATGCGGTATTTTCAGTGCTGCAGGTTTGCCAAGAAATATCCGCCCTCGCTGAGAATTTGTGAGACCTGGATCGAGACCTGGACTGTTCTTCACTCCCTTGGCAGGACCACGCGCAGGTCCCGACCCCTCTGCCTCACCCCCAGGGCAGCAGCACAGGGGGCTTGGGGGGCGAAGAGATGCCAGTACGGCAGAGAGACCGACGTGCAAATAGTTCACACGCTCAGAACCAATAAATACGCGATGAAAGGCTTTGCATGCGATCGGCTGGTGGAACTGACCTAAACTTCTCATTAAATGAGATTCGCAGCTGGGCTATAAATCACGGAGGGGAGCTGCGGAGCAGAGTGGATATTCCCACTCCTTACACGGGACCCCGGAGGATCCCATCCAGCTCATCTACCAAAGGATGAATTCAGGATGAAATTGCCACTGGCAGCATGATCGTCTCAGCTATATATAGGGGTCTCCAGAGTGAGGGTTTTGCAAATCTAAATAAACTGATCACAGACAGTTACTCGAAGAAGTTAAGAAAAATGTACGTCTGAGAAACCAGATGGGATTCGGTCTTGAATGTGGAAGACGATCTGAACTACGTACTGCCGTACCTTAAATAAACATTACTGCCACTAAGAACTGCAACACGTTTTCTAAGAGTAAAAAGCAGCTTAGGCTTGGATTTACAGATTATCCTCGGAAATGTAGGTATCTGATTTCTCAGGGAATTAGCAATCTTAATTTTCTCGTGCTCCTCTGAAAAATCACAGATTCTGGATCCAACAAATCTATGTACTTTAGAAATGCATTCAAATAAATGTCTAGTATTAGTAATTGTAGAGATGATAAATGAGGAAAAACCCAGAATTTTCTATGAAGGAGGGCTGGTAATTTAAGAATTAATTCTGTGCTGACGCAGTACTGCACTGAAGCTGGAGCTTTACCCGAGACATGCATCTTGCCAGTGCCCTGACAAATCTTCGCAACACCTCCGAGGAGTCACACCTTCAGCATCTCTGCTACCCCAGACTCGCTTCGGTACGTGGGTTTGTGCTGGACCTGAGAGGATGAGGACCCAGGAGGGGAGCACAGGCGGGATCTTCCCACAGCAGCCCATTTTAGCACTAGTCAAAAAAGTAGTGGGAAAAATGCATATTTTTTTAGTTCCATTCAAAAAATTAACACAGCATTCCCTCGGGACAGAGGAGAAAAATGAGCCTCATTTGTGGCCACCTCCGCATTAGTATAGCTGCAAGTTTTCCCACTTGTCACATCCAACTAAAAAGCTGCTCAGACTTACTTTATTCATTCCAAATAGCCTTGACATTTAGTCACGATACAGGTGAAATTCTAGCCAGGCACTCCAGTTTCTTCATTAATTCTAGACACTAATGTAGACTTATGGTTTTTAGGCTTTTTAAGAGCAGCTTGCTCAGCATTCCACGTGCAAGAAATTTACCTGAAATTTCTATTGACCGACCTAATTAAAGGCGAGAGGAAATGGTTGCAGGATCCTTTGTGATTTCTGAAAGAGACCAATATCTGTAGTCATTAATTCATATTCACTCTCTCAAAGACTGCACATCGATCAAAAAATGAATTTTCCTTGTTAATAGATCAAATACTCTCAATTAATAAGTGTCGCTAATCGGATTTTTTCTTCCTGTAAATAGCAGGACCGCACTGCAAGGGTGCAGCATCTTTAATTGTGCGCAACCCAGGCTTTGGAGCGATGGACTGCGATTTGTTTCTCACGCACGACTGGGAGAGGGCTCGGCGCTGCAGGGTCCCGGCGAGTCAGGAGTCCCCGTGCTTAAGTCTCATAAAGTCTCTTCCCCATTTTGCAAAAAACGTACGTTCTTGTTTCCTTTTCTGCAACCTGTGTCAGAGACATGAGAGTGTCGCTCGCCCTTAGAGCCGGAGAAAATGAGTCGGGGGGAGCCCGGGGCTGCGGGGAGCCGGCTGCTTTCACGGCAGCGATGGAGAGGCAGACGTCTGCTCCCGCTCCACGGGGCCGTAAAAAGCCCCGAGTCATTGGACTTTTTTCAGAGAATGGCGTCAGGCTCAAAACATCTCTTTTTTTCATCAAATCTTCCCCTTTCTTTCCAGTTCTGTCCTCAGCAATGCCTTGACAGCCCCAACCTGAACCGGAAAACTTTCACCAAAAAAAGTCAGCGTTTCCACCGAACGCGCTTTCCGTCGGAGGAAGCGGCACTCTTGGGCACGAAATAAACAGCCAGGGTGTTCTTCCCTCCCGAGGCGAGGGGGGGAAGCTCTCTGAGCCACCGGCTCCGGGGGGGGACTCTGCTCGCTGCCTCTCGGGGTGCAAAACAGCCCCCAGAAAAGGGCAGGAAGGTTTCGGTGAGCCGAAGCCAATGCCCTCAGTGGTGAGGCTCGGGGACAGCGGTGCCAGACACTCTGCAAACACCTGTGTAAACAAACACACGGGGAGCAAAGGCAGACAGGTACACAGCCTTTTGGTTTAATAAAGCAGGAATATGATATACTAGGTGAAAAACGTGTTACGCAATAGAGGAAAATTAAATTTTCGTAGTTGTTTATAGGGATAAAGCCGAAGGCTGAAAGCTTTGGGAGAAAAATCTTTCAATCTCTCTCCCTGCCCCGCCATCCCAGGGACCCAGCCGGTGGGATGGGGATGCATCTCCAACCCCAGCAACTGCCTAGAGCGAGCTGGGCGTCTGCAGAGAGCGAGATGCCCTCACCTCTGCACGAGCTGAGCAGAGGGACACTGGGGGGACCCCGAGACGGGTTTGGCCACGGCGAGGCTGCCAGGGCGAGAGCTGTGGCTCTGTTCCCATTTTACAACACCTGGCTTTTTAGCAAGCCACAACAGAATCACTGTTTTCCTAATGGAAGACGATAAAAGGGAGGAACCAAAATTGCATTTGTAAGTCAGCTACCGCACATGATAGCAGATTAAAAAATTATGAAGCACTTATCAGGCTCAAACAGTTTAGTGTTTCACAAAGACGCGCCTGCAATGGTTAGGAAGCCGTATCAACACAAGTGTGCATCTGCTTTGCTGGAGTTAATGCCTCTGAGTCCACTAAATCCATAAATATGCAGGATACTGAGCTGCCATTTCCCAGCTCATGCTCTGACACAGACCTACAGCAGCAGGAAAAGATGAAGCATCTTCATATTTCTGTGTTCATGGGCAGTGGTGACAGCAGGGGCCAGTCTGCAAATCTGCAAAATGGGCGAGTGTCTGCCGAAATGGAAAGTATGCATGGTATCGCTTGACATTTTCAATATATACAAGTTTATCTAATTATGACAAATAGCAGATTTCAATTACAACAACTTTCCTGTAAGTAAAAGTTGGAAGTTTCTAAGAACTGTTCTGACTAATGTGGTACAGCTCTTGGCTGTGCTACGGTTGGAAAACAAAAAAGCCCTTCATCAAATGGTTGCAACTGTGACTGCAGCCGAAAAATGCCAAAAAAAGCTCAAGTTAGGGCAATCTGAGGCTGGGAGAGAGCGCGGGAGGTGCTGACTCTTGCACTTGCTGCAAAACCTCCCGCGGAGGGTGTCACGGCTCGCCCGGTCCCACGCTGCTCCGCAGCTCCCGCGGCGTGCCCTGGCTGCTCCTGGCATCCTCCCCGGGTGATTCAGGATGGAGATACCCACACGTTCCCTTCCCCAAATACCCCTCCTGGCTGCGGAGAGAGCGGTTCACAGCCACATCTACCTTCGGTGCAAGGCAGTCGACTGGTACGGGAAGAGCAGCACCTCCTCTCCTTCGCGATGGTAAAAATGTCAGAAAACAGCCAGATAGGGATCACTCTTGTATACGGCTTAAAATGACATTCTAGCCCAAAGTTTTTCAGCAGAAGTTGCACAGGTGGCATTTTATTTCAGCACAGGCCGCTAACTCTTTATAGCCAAGCCCAGGAAAGAGCAAACAAACCGTCCCCTTCTTCTTCGTGGGTGTCTCTCCTGCCCCCGTGGGGTTTTGCTTTTTGCTTTCTGACCTGGGCCGGTGCGTCGGTGCACTACAGAAGAGGAAGGGCAGGCACCAGCAGAGTTTTCAGTGTCAAAAGCCAGCTCTGCTCTCATTTACTCCTGGGACACCCACTCTCCTCAGCAGATTCCTGCCGGTGTAAGAACAAGAACCGTTTTGTCTTTGGCGTCCCCCACCATGCAGACTGGCAGCACATCAAATTCACAGGGCAAGGAGCAAGCCTGTAACACTGCGCTGGATTTTGTGCGGGAGCTGCCACATCCCTTCCGCTTCCCCCCTACCACCACTAAGTCACCTTGCGGGCTGCAGTTTCTCGGAAGAGACACGGTTTAATTGGTCTTATTTCTAGGCTTAGCACTGTACAATTATTTTCCAGGGAACACATGTAATCTCCATTCAATATGAGTGCGATCTGGGCCTCGACATAAAAAGGAAATTCCCCTTGAAGCCTGATGTGATCTGAATCCACATCTGCAAAACCTAACTGAAGGATGAAATTCATCCTTTTAACTTCAGAAAGAATGTGATCTGTGAAATACATGATGGATCCAGAGTCAGCCCGTGACAGGGGGCAGATGGGATGACTCCAGGAAAGTCACAGAAAGAACAAGTATTTAGAGAAGATCTCAAAGGATTATCTGCTGTTCAGATGTATAACCAGCTTGGTGCGCTCTCCTACCGTTCACTTCAACCCCTCCCCACAAGGAGAGCGGTTCCTGGCAGATCCAACACGAGGCCAGACCCCGGTTCTGGGGAGGACAACCCGAGAGCCGACTTCAGGCCGATATTGCACGTGTTAAGAAAATCACTGAACAATTCATTGAGAATGTAGCTGCTGGCAGTTTTGTCTGTCCCTTCCCCAAATAAATGGTACAAAGGAAATTCACGTCTGCAGAAGGCAGCAGCCAAAGAACTAGGAAACACACAAGCTATTAATTTCATGGTAGATATTCTTTTGACAGAAACCAGACGCTTGTGCCCCATCACAAGCAGCTGAAGACCAGTCGTCCCCACACCAGCACCGGGAGCTCACTGCACAACATAGCGGCTGCACGCTTACTAGAAAAATGTGTGCATCCGAGAGACTTTCTACGGATGGGCTTTTACACGCTGCTGACCCCGTGTAACCACTAACCCACATTTCGGAAAAAGAAGAAAAACTAAACCAAAACCCCAAATGTTGCATGCACCACCCAGCAACCTTACTGACCCTGCCGCAAGGTGCAGAGTGTCCTGCCTGGCCTGGAGAGGACGGTGGCTCTGGCAGGGCCAACCGATCCCGCACAAAAGCGGGTCTTCCCAGTCCTCGCAGCTCTCCCAGGGATCGTCCTCGTGAGAGGTCCATGCAAAGACTGCAGCCGTGGTTAACAGAGCCCTCACGTTTGTGGGCTAGACCTGGGAAAACCTCCGCAGAAGGAAGGGTATCCTGACTGTAAAGCTGGTTTACGTAGCAAAACTTAAAAAACTTGTTGACTTGATTGCAAGACGACAAATACTTCCTGAGCTGGGGAAGGCTGGAAGGGGCCGGCTTGGTCCCCAATCAGCCAAAACGAGCCACACCGAGGCCACAGATCATAGAGGACAGCAGGACCCAGCCTGCTTCAGGACTCACTCGTGTCGATTTCTTGTCCCCTCCACAGCCCTGCTGCGCAGTTCTGCCCCCCGGCTCGGCTCTCCCCTCTCCGGCCAGCCGTCACCCAAGCACGGGCATTACTTCAGCGTGGCAGCTCCTGTATTCGACATTTCAGTGAAATCTTATTTTGACATTTGTGATCTAATTTGGAAACACTGATCAAGGATATTCAGATGAATAAAGAATAATGGAAAAATTACTTCTGGTTCCTGATTTCCTGGGAGGGAGAAAAATGCAAGCTGCTCACCTTTTAACACTTGACTCCGCACAAGCAGGGAGCGAGGGGTTTCCAGCCCATCACTGCCACCTAAGGGTGCATACGGTCCCTGGGACATTCCCATCTCCCCATCAATTCCTCGCAGGCCCAGGCACATCTTCAGTTTATCCCTTCTAAAACTGCCCATATTCATCACTCATTACCTCTGTGTTAGTGAAGACACTACTAAAACTACCCGGACTGGGAACATAGAAGTTAAATCAGGTTTTTACTCAAAAAACGTTATAACCACAAATATGAAAATTTAAGAGAGAGATTAACATGGAAGAGAAGATAGTTTTCACTAGAGCAGGGAGACTTACTAGCTCACACAATACAACCACGACGCCTTCAACACCAGTTGTGGGCTTTTCGAAAAACAGCAAGAGCTCCTCATTTTCATACCACATTACCAGCTACACCCCTATAGCATCTACTTGTTTTGCACGTACTTTTGTAATACACTCATATGCAAATAAGTAAATGAGATGTTTCTTGGGTACGCATACCTTCATCTCGGTTTCCCCAGGATTTAATCATGCTAGATAATCAAGACTACTCTGTTTGCCTGTCAATATACATTAATCGTTTGCCGCTCAGAAGGCACAGTGCCTAGACAGGCACTGTTGATAGGATTGTCTTTGTACTCCGTACTTCACACCAAAATGCTGTATTGACCTGGTATGGAAAAAAAAAAGTCCTCGTTTTAATTGCAACAAAGAGAACTCTCGACCTATTTAAAGCCCTGCCTGAGCTCCGACGTTGTGCTGGGCCATGTGAGGCAGGCAGGGCTCTGCGGCTATCTGTAAGCAGAGGCACACAGGCACCCTCCGTGCTGGTTCCCCTCTCGGGCAGAGCAGACCGATGCACTGCAACACTGGTTCAGCATGCCCGCACCCCTACCACTGCTGTGCCAAGCACAGCCCCACCACTTTTGACTTTATTGCCCCAAAATCAGGCCCTGGGATCTCAGCGCACTGCCCGCACCACAGCTGGCATCCACTACCACTCCCCGACCCATCTGATCCATCTGCAGGTGGATCTCCCCGGCCGTAGCCCCTTCCCACCCTCCGACTCAGCCACCAGCATCACTGATGTGCCACGCGCCTGCACAAATGCCAACGCAGTTAATCTGGAGCTTGTCAAGGTTTTTAAAGCTGTACTCGTAATTGTATACGCAAAAACTTATTTGCTGAAGTCTTTCCACAGAAATTAACACTGATGTGCTGCTTTGGCTTAGAGTCAAAACCAGATCTGGTGTACTATCCAGATCTGGATAGTACAGTAACAGTATTAATCCTGCAGAAGTTAATAAAAAGCCACCTGCAATGTTTCACTGATCTTACAGACAGGCTAACCGAGAATGACTCAGAACAACCACTCTGAGGGCTAGATGAAACACATCCATTTCCATCTCGTGTTCAGCCTCTGCCCTGGCCGTGGAGAACCCCGAGGGCTCGATTCTCCTACAGCCACGGCAGACGACAGTTAGCCCTGCTCAGGGTACCACTGGGGCTCACAGCAACCGGCAGCTGGCTACAGCTCTCTCGTCTCACCTTAGGGTGTTCCATACCATAATCTAAGGCAGCTTTTAATCAGCTGGCGAGTGAAAGTCTCCAAACTCGCATTTCATGTCAGCTCTCTACCCGAGAAAGAAACAAAACAAAGAAGACACCCCCAGAAAGTATAATTTTAATTTAGTTTGGGAAATCTAGATGTTTTTACCGAGAAAGATCTGTGTAGTCAGTCTTGTAACAAATGCCTGTAGTACTTGTGGTTCTTCAGCGCAGGTATTTAGGTGAGCCGTGGGGAAGCGGGCAGGAGGGCTGAGGGCTGTTCAGAGCTGACGCCTTGCCGGGCGCTTCAGGCAGCAGCCCACCGCACACCCCAAGCAAGCAGCACCCTGGGGCACCTGAATATTCCTTGCCTGAGCATTGCAATTCGCAGGATAAGTTGTTACACATTAGAATTTATATCTTTTTTTCTTGACAAAAGTAAAAACATCAGTGACATCGTTTTCCTGTAGGAAAATTTAAACAAATCCAGGGTCATTTCATCACCTGATTTTGAATGTAAGTAGTATACACAAATGTCAAAACAAGTAATACATCAGGGAAATTCAAAGCATGTTTTAATTAAAATTATTCCCATTCCAAATATAAACCAAATCATTACCATCGTTAACATTACATGATTTTTTTAAAAAAGGAAAAGAATCCTCTTTAGAAAGTTACTATTGTTTACCGGTATTGGATTTCACTTCATTTTCAATAGTCCATAAAATACCAACAGGTGAAAAAGCAAGCATTTAACCACATTTCCAACCTAATTAAAAAAAAAAAAAAAATAAATCTAAGTTAAATCAACAGTTTTTACATTGAACTGTTGGATTAGAAGATATGAGAAAAATCAGTTGTGCATCCTGAGGAGCAGTAAAAGAAACCAACCCGTTTGACCTAACACCCTTGCACCCTTAGCAGGACAAATGAGAAACGCCAACCTCCACTGAGAGAACCGGGATAATATTCCTGAGTGTGCATCACAGCTGCTCTCAAACACAACTTACTGACTCCATAAATTCCAAAGCTAAAGGATTACAATACAACAGAAACAGACCCACAGGAGAGCACAGGCTGTGTGCCATAGTGCACGGTCCACATACAGCCAAACACCAGCAGAATAAATGTAATGGCACAAAGTAAGAACTCCCTGGGAATCCAGCATTGGATTGAACAGATTTAAATTCTCAGAGGCAAATCAAAGGAAAATCATTAGCAACTTGGCTTTCTGTGTCATCTTCTTTAGCCGTTTCAACGTTCAATTTCAAGTTCCAGTTTTAAACATCAAGCCTTATTGTCTTCAAACTGCAATGAGAAGGAAAAACAGAGAGAATTACGCTATGCACCTATATCAACCATGCACTTTTTTTTTTTTCTTTTCATAAGATACGTTTTAGCATTAGATTATGGTCATGCTCTGTGCTGGCATATAGAAATACAGGCAGTTACCGTTGCTAATATTCCTGATCACCAACCAAAAAAATGCCAAAAAACCCGCCCTGAAAAATAAGAGGGACAAAAAATTTCCTGTCTGTACAGTACATCAAACTACTATACACCTGCAATTACTGCAGGACTCAAATTTATACTTGCCCACCAATACCACCATTTTCTCTCACACAGACAAAACTCTATTTCAAACACCTTTTTTTTATTATTATTATTTTGGGGGTATGCAGGTGCCTGCAGGGGTGCAGAGGCGAAAAAGGCACTGCTGCACCTAGCTCTGCCTCAGACGTTGACTTGGAGCCGACTAAAAGTCCACCAAAGACTGTGAACTCTGCCCTCAGCATTACAAGGACTCCTGAGGAGCCACCAAATCTGCAGAATTCCCACTCAAAGAAAACAAACAGAGAAACCACCAAGAGTTATGGTGCTCCTACAGTACAAAAGTACAAGCTGTGAGAAAGGAAGAAGGAAACGCATGCTTTTTTAGTGTGGTTATTTATTAAACTTTATTCCCATACTTGCTGAAGGCCCTCTTAAGCGTGTGCCTTGCTGCAGTCCTTGGTTTGTCTCCTTCTCTTTGACCTCCTTGCCCACCTCACGGCGTGGCAGAGAGCGTGCTGCCTGGATGAAACGTTTTCACTGCCTGGTGGCAACATGCCTAATACCTACATTTGCCTGTGTGGGAGCAACTTGGGATCAAGTGGATACAGACTAGAGTACATTTAGATTTTGTAAATCAAAGTTTTTGACTTTCCAGGAGTAAAGTTCAGTAACAGGCAAACAGGATACTTGGGAACAGAACCTAAAGTTGTAAAGACAGAATAACAAATTTTATGGATGGGATTGTGTGACAGTAGTTGGCAGTTCCTGAGAAGAAAAACTAAGCTTGCAACAAGAACCAAATATCTAGTACTGTCCTGGTTTTGGCTGGGATAGAGTTAATTTTCTTCCTAGTAGCTGGTGTAGTGTTATGTTTTGGGTTCAGTATGAGAAGAATGTTGATAACACACTGATGTTTTCAGTTGTTGCTAAGTAGTGTTTACTCCCATGAGTTTTTCCTCACTTTTACACTTCTGATTCTCTCCCCCATCCCACTGTGAGGGAGGTGAGTGAGCGGCTGCATGGTGCTTAGTTGCCGGCCGGGGTTAAACCACGACAAGTACGCATCCTTGAGCAATGGATATCCTGAGATCGCCAACAGCATTTACAAGGACTGGCTGGCACTTTCCTCTGGCAGCAATACCTCTGGGCTCTGTTTGTTGCCCACCAGGATCGGGAGGAAATTCTCCTTCCTCTCCCCAACACATAATTACGCTTATGAAGGTTGGAAGGATTTTAGTCTTTCATTAAAGCTCTGGAGAACAGACAAAATGAGAGTTGAGGCAGAGTGCCTGGGTAGCCTTAAGGCATCTGGTTCAGATGCTTTGCTCACACATTCAGATCTAAAGCTGCCATGAGATTTCACATCAAGAGGAATTCTCCTTCATACCCAAAGGTCAGGGACCTCCTTCTGGAAAAAAGAAAGGACCTTTCACACAACATGATCTGCTTCCTAGGATCATCTGGGAAACTCACCTAATAAGTTATCTGCAATTGCAGAAACGAAAGACATTGGCAATGCCCTTCATAAGTCACAGCATGATAAATATAGAGTACAGTACGACATGGCACATTCTGCAATGAAATACTGGTACATCAAACTGCAAGTCTGCAGCTGCCAAAGGGGATCAATCAGACTGATGTACCGGTTCAAAGTCAAGTGCCCATACTTTATATTTTTCAGCTACGACTAATCCTTTCCAGGAAAAAAAAAAAAAAAGCTTGCAAAAAACCCCATTATTCTTTCAGTCACAGCATTAGCCGATCTAAAGCACAGCACAAATCTGCGTAGAACCAAAAGACAGTACCCATTTAACCAGCCTCTCCCCTGCACACATGCACGTGCGTATACACATACACATCTATACCTCATGAATTTTAGGTGACCTGCCTTGAGAAGAAAAGTCACTACATGGCATCACAGTAATTACCATGTGTAAGTAACAATTTTAACCTATTTTCTGAAATACAGAACTTTGGGTAGAAGAGTAGAAGTAGTGCTTATAAACAAAATAGCATTACTCAACTATTGGACTTACTGTCTGGGAGAAGCTCTTTTCTTGAAGCTCTTTAATATATTTCAACCCTCTCTAAAACTATGACATAAAAAATCTGAAGCACACACTAAGCACTTCGATGCCTGCATGACAGTCTCCCCTCAGCCTGGCTTTAGCGGCTATCCCCATCACTCGGAGGCCAGGGACATCCCGTCTGCTGTATCTGAATCTATGTCAATTCAAATTGTGACTGACAAGGATTGTAAACCTTGCTGCACAGAAAAACGTAAAAATGAAAGCTTTAAAACTGTACACACACTCTGCAAGGAACGTTTATGAGTAGTTTAAAAATTAAGTGAGGTAAGAATTACCAGGAGACAGTTTAGTGAGAAAGGCAGAGGACTAGAAGGGAAATTATTTTTAGAGTGACAGCACTAAGGTAACAACCCACTTACCGCAGCTTTCAGAGCTTGATCTAGGTCTTCCAGTAAATCTTCTTCATCTTCCAAACCAACTGACAGGCGAATTAATGTATCACCAATTCCAAGAGCTTCCCTATCTTCTTTAGGCACTGAAGAGTGAGTCATGATGGCCCTGTAGGAAAAAAATTAGCCTTTTTTCGAAGAAGTTTTTACTTTTATCTGTAAAGACCAAACAAATTTGTTTCCCATCAGTATCCCCTGAAATTCTATGAAGATTTTACACCTTTTATGTACCACCTGCTGGTTAACCCACAGATAGAAAGAGATCCTATCATCAGTTACTGTAAATTATGCAAACTGCAGACAAGTCAGTGACTTGTATCTCCCAGCGTTTCAGTACAGTATTTCCAAGCTACAAATGAGGAATAAGAAGAGGATACTTAACAATCTGGAACTGAAAAAGGAGAAAATTCTATTCCTCTTCCTTCCAGATATTTTAAATTTTTTTTTCTAAAAAAAAGAGTATCCAAAAGCTCTGCTTTAAGCATGTGGAGAAACAACTATAGTATACAGTCTCCAGTATAAAATCTCCTGATTTTTTAATATTTTTTTTTTTTTAAGTTCTGGTTTCTCCGATCACTTGTCAAACTGTACCCACTTACACTGAAGAGTTTATTCTCTCCAGCTATGGAGGATATAGGTGAGAAGCTATTTCCCCCATATGCTCAGTCACTGACATCCACCGATCTGCAATCACCTTTCAACTGCTTCAGTGTTTTAAGATTTGCTGTTATTCTAAAATGAGTAACTGAAATGATTTAGCATATATGTTTAACCATAACTTTCCATATGTCTTTTTGAAAAGCAAACTGGATTTAATTAAAATAATTTAATTCCATAAAAATCCTGTTGTTAGCCTTTTAACCTAGACAGGGGCAACTAAGTATTACTAAAATTCCCACAACATTTACCTGACATGGAGACAGATGCAGTTCGGTGTAGCACACTGAATGTGCCCTCTTGTGTAAGCAGGCAGAACGACAGACCTCTTTCCTCATCAGTGTGACCAAATCTGCTCAATATGACTTATTCAAACACACACTGATTTCTTGGATTTGTTATCATAGCAACAAATTGTCTCTCAGTCTCCCAGTTAAAACAAGGAAGCGTGGAAATGCTTTCATCATTGCATTCTTATATTCACAAAAGTCACACTCAGTTCCAGAGTAGCTGCTGGGTTTTGTGCTATACAACATACTATCCTTGAATCTCAGTTATATGCAAAATATCTAGGCTTTGTGTACTAGAAAATTTTAGAACTCCCATAAGAATTTTTTGTTACTCTGCGGCTTCTTTAGACTTAAGATGACAAATGACTTACGGATGCTCTGCTAGGCTTTCATATCCACCCAGACTCTCAGCCAGTGTAAAAACCTAGGGGAAAAATTAAACAGAAGTTAACATAAGAAGGGTAAGGTTATGAATGCCTAGAAAGAGATGGTTAAGGAAAAAGGAACGTTTAGTGGTTTGTTTGGGGTTTTTTTCCAATTTTTTCTGTAATAATTTTTATATTATGAAAGGTATTAGCTGTATCTAGGGGAAAAAAAGTATACATTTAGCAGATTAAGAGCTATTAAGATTTAGAATAGACTTATCCTAAAAAGGCCCTAAAGGGGACACTGATGCAAAAATTGAAATTAAAATATGCCCATGTTGAGCAAATATAACTCAGGAGTAGTTCCTACAATGCAACGCATGGGCAGCAACGGAGGCAGAGCAGAAGGGAAATGCACAACACAAGGGAGCAGGCTCTGCCTGGGCACCACCACGGTTTTCATTCTGTTCAGAAGAAGGATAGAGCAGGCTGTCTGAACAAAGTAAGACTCGGATCTCAAAAATTTCAATTAAGGTTTAAGTGATCATATCCTACCCTTACTCTTCTTTCAGCATCACTCATCACTGTTCGCATTTAACACCTACACTTTTCAGGCTGGCAAATGGCAGACTTGATGGGGAAAAAACCCAAACATTTAAGATTCTTCCCATAAGGCTGAACAGATTTTTTCCCTCATTCCTTGAGTCTGATGGTTAGTTTAGTATTTTGAAAACCAGCCTAAATTTCTCAGTGCTTAACAGCACTAGTGTTTGTGAAATGCTTACTGTTAGGTAAGAGTTTTTTTAGCACTGATCTTTGAATTATGGACAGGTATTTGTGGATGACAAAAAGGCTCTCTAGAGAGCCAGCTGCAGTCAAACACAGATTCACTATTTGTCTGCTGTGAATGCACTTACCGACCTCAACATTTCTCTAAAGCCCTGGTTGCTCATTTTCACTGTTTTCCCTTTTAAAAAAAAACAAACAAAAAAAAAACCAAAACACAACTAAACTTATCAACAAAATAATCCTCTTCTCAGCCTGGTTTAAGGAAATGGCTTTACATTTGTACCAACCTAGTGACAAACTGATGGTTACCCAAGTCAAAGGGCTGAAGCGAATATACTCGTAAGCAACTACTTCTCCTGGAATGTATTCCCCGATACTTTTTGTCAAAGCTGGTAGATCTCCTGAGCCAGGATTAAAAGCTCGCTCTCGTGTAAAAGGATATTTTGTGGGAAAATTGTATTTTTAGTAAATTAATTTTCAGCTGATGACATTAGCTGGCAAGTAAGAAAGATAGGGAGGAGAAGGAAATTCTAATTTACCTTTGTCAATTATTATTGATTTGTTTTTCCAAGAGCAAAACAGCAAAGACACAAGAGCAGGATGCAAATTAACCAGATCAAGACTAGCAAACACATTAAAGAGCACAGGCAGAATTAATACATTGCAAAGACAAGAGCAAAAGCCTATGGTTTAGGTAAAAAACCCAAACAACGATGAGGGACTCCCTCTTTGCTTCATGATTCATGTCATTTCTCAATAGGTTTTTCTCCTGACCAGTACTTTGAAATATTACGACAGTCTTACACCAGCCACAGCTTCTCCGCTTTCAAATCCTACAGGTATTTTTGCAAAAGGCTGGTATGCAGGCCCTTTATTAGAAGCAATGCCTGGGCTAACCTGGATATACTACACCCTACTGTGTAAACAAATACTTCAAATGAGCTGAGGCATCCTTTTCTTCCCTCTCATTAGCCTCCCATTTACAAATAATCTATTATTTAGAGATGGTTACACCCAAATGACTTTAGGAGCTTTGCAAGTACAGAGAAAGACTCCCCACCCCAAGAAAAAAAAAAATTCCTTCCATTATCACCCTCAGAAGGACAGTCTCAAGTCCCTCTAAGGCAGTGTGTATTTACAGTCATTTACCTTTAAGTTCTTGAGAAAGGTAGCAGCATGTTTGATATTTCCTTTAATGTAAAAGGTTATCATCCCAGGACAGCCAGTACACTGCCGCTTGATCAACTCATGCTGAGGGTGTGAAGGCAAGCCTGAAATTTGTAGAAGTTACTTTAAGTTAATTACCATCACTTCAAAGGGTAAAGCAGCTCACCCTCAGCTATGTAGAAACAGCCTATTGCCAAGGTGGACACCTAACCCAGAGTCACCAAACGTGAAGGGTGCACAAACGACACGTAGTATTACAGTACTCAAATCCATCACTCTAAGATGTCACGCGCTCTGAACTCTTGCCAACCTACCTGGGAAAATTACTTTCTCCACCCGGGAATCTGACTCAAGAAATCGAGCAACAGCTAATGCATTGTGGAAATGTTGTTTCATCCGGATTTGCAGTGTCTTCAAACCACGATTGCACAGGTAACAGTCAAAGGGAGATGGAACAGCTCCAAGAGCTACAGAAATTGAAACAATATTCCACATAAAACAAAGGGGTTGGGGTTTTTTTAGTAAAACTAAATACAGTCCTGATTTCCAAAACGTCGAAAGTTACAAGACAAGTGGAAAGACATCTGATGCAATCTGTCTTCCTCATCTCACACACATGGGAAGCCAGTTAATGAGCTGAACTAACAAGCTGAAGACTCAAGGATTAAATTTCTTAGATGTAACATACCTTTACTCCTTCTGTTGTAGACAAGAGTGCAGACAGAACACTGTACAGAAATTTATTCGTTACAGTTAAGAGGCAGTAAAATTGTTAAAATCAACCCATATAAGGAAATTCTGCATTAGGCAGATCCTCTGATGTGTGAATGAATTAAAAAAAAAACCCAGATGTACTTGACACGAGTTAGATGAAATTAAATAAAGGCATAATTTAGGTTAGGACAAGGGGTAATGGCTTTAAACTGAAAGATGATAGATTTAGATTAGATGCAAGGAAGAAATTCTTCACTGTGAGGGTGGTGAGGCACTGGATCAGGTTACCCAGAGAGGCTGTGGATGCCCCATCCCTGGAAGTGTCCAAGGCCAGGTTGGATGGGGCTTGGAGCAACCTGGTCTAGTGAAAGGTGTCCTTGCCCATGGCAGGGGGGTTGGAACGAGATGATCTTTAAGGTCCCTTCCAACCCAAACCGTTCTATGATTCTATAACTTAAATGTTTGTATGCTTCTTCATATATGATGGTGCTCTTTCTGCCACGGTCTTAACTATAATCTAAAGAGAGACTTTGTAAGCAGTCATGCCCCACGTAACTGCAGGTGCTGCACATGGGAGACAGACCGCGGCCGCTCTGCATCTGATGCTTTCGGGACGCGCCCCATCTCCTGCCTCTGCACATGATGCACAAAGCACCAGCAGAGCAATCCGCGCCACACCAGCGCATGGCTCTGGGAAGGGCAACAGAGAGAGGCTCCACGGCTCAGTCCTCTTGGGAGAAGCGGGGCACACACTTCTTAGGGGAAAGCAGGGATAGAGGGGAATTACAGTCCTGCAGCAAAGAGCACTGCCTGCATTCAAGCCCCTGCCACCAGACAATTCACCCCACTCACCAGCCCCTGGTGAACAAGTGTTGAACAACCCACACTGCTCTCTGCACTTTTCTAGAAGCAGTTAGGATGTGGAGACCAGTGGGATTAACTTTACTTGAGAGAGAAGCCACAGAGGCATGCCGAAAGTTATCATGTTTGCATAAGGCCACCCTGTGTACCAGTGAAAGGCACAGAAGAGAATTCAGATTTCTTAGATCTGTGTTACCACTTTGTCTCCAGTCATTTACACTTCTGCACATTTAAATGCCTGAGCTACATCTCTAGATAGATTTCATACTTCTGTGCATGCAACATGTTTCCCATTACAGGCTGGTATATTTGAATACAATTCATTTCAAGGTATTTCCTATATTGACAACTTACAGTTTTGTAAGAATTTGAGCCTTTCGTAGAGATCATCACAGTTTACCGAAACAAGTCCCATTACAACATCACTATGCCCTAAAAATGCAAGGAGAAGACAAGAACAGAATCAACCACTCCATCTGCTCCAGCATTCTGCCACAAACCCCCGTTTTCTCAGTCTTGGTGCTAATACAGTCCCATTTTTGCGAGACACTGGGTTCCTTCTCATTGCTACAGCCATCCTTCCTGTGCAGCACATGAATCATAAGGCAGATTTCAGCTTTTTTGAAAGCTCTGGTCAGCAGTGTGCTCTGCTGTGTGCTGCACACATGCTCCCAGACAATTCCCAAGCCCACCGCCGCTAACTGCCAGA
The DNA here is from genome assembly GCF_929443795.1 of Astur gentilis. Lineage (NCBI taxonomy): Eukaryota > Metazoa > Chordata > Aves > Accipitriformes > Accipitridae > Astur > Astur gentilis. Next base: position 1,461,285 of record NC_064887.1, read on the forward strand.
AAGCAGGACATTGTACAGAAATCAGGTGCGTCCTGTGGAGCAGCACCAGGCTGCTGTCTTAGTGGCAGCGAACACCAGCCAGAAAACTTCCACTTCTATGCACACCACCAAGGATGTGTGGCTACAGCACAGGTACAGTAACGTTAGCTCCATGTCTGGGCTGTTCGGGAAACAACACAATGAACGTACTTTTGGACAGGGTCCAACACAGCCGTATGAAACCTCCTTTGAACCTTAATATAATTTCTGGCAGCTATCTTCTGCTGAAGCCACTTGCTTTGTTGTAGTCAAATTAAAGCCAACATGGCTATAAACACCTCTAGGTCTATTACCTGAAGTCAGGTCAATATTCCTTCTCCCAGGGGTAGTTTAGGAGCTATGAAGACTAATGATCTATTCAATGGTCCATCTCCTCTAATGGTCCATCTAAGAACTACTGGCACACTGGCTTTGGTGAACTGCCTGCAGCCAGAATGACTTTTAAATAGCCAGCCCAAGTTGTGCTGAACTCACATACTTACCATTCATGTATTTGGTTGCAGAATACATACAAATATCAGCCCCCAGAGATAAAGGACGCTGAAATGAAATTAAAATAATAGGTCCAATTAAAGCTTGTGTGCACTTTGGTTCATTTCAAGCTATCAAGAAAGGCTGTGATCCAACACAGAAAATAACAATAGGTGGAGAAACTAAAAAAAAAAAACACCAAAAACAAAAAACCAAAACAAACCACAAAAACTTAACACGAAACTTAACACTCTAAACAAAAACCTGAGAATTAAGATAGATAGAATATGTGACAAAAACAATAGTACAGGAAAGCACTCTGACTTCAAGATAAGCACAATAAAAAGAACCCACAATAAATAATTCCCACTGGCTTCAGGGAGAGGACTGATTGAATACATCTAACATACAGCCTGTTCATATTTGTGAAAAAAAATAGTTATATTGGTTATGGATGAGGCAGGATAAGTAATGGTATTTACTATGAAGCATATTTCCTTGGAAAATGAAGACCTCAACATAGCCTGCAAAGCAAAAAAAATTGCATTGTTTTCTAGGTATCAGTATTGGTGATACTGCACCGAAAGAACAACTGAAAACCTGAAGAAAGTGCAAAGGGTTTTGTTTGCCAGGTCTCTCTTCCCTAACCTCCCAGTTTTCTTCCCAGAAGCCTTTTTAAGGTGAGGCAAACTGAGATATTGTTCATTACTTCTTGCTCATCAACATTTTTTTTAAATCGGTTACTAAGTAAAGGACTTTGCTCATAATATAAACATTTTATAAAGACTGAAGAGTATCAATGTGTTAAAAGGTAACAAAACAAGCAGATTTAGAATAAAAGACTGCTGCTGTCAGATTAAACGCGGACATCTATTCAAGGAACGTGGATAATGTGCGTTCCCAATGTGCGGCCAGGAGAATGGTAGCATAAGCACCAGTGCCATTTACATTCAATATAGCTATATAAATCACTCTAAAATTATGATCATCTTAGTACAGTGTATCAGCAGCAGTCTGGAAGGGTTTAAAGACATTACCTATTATGCTTACTAGAATTAATCATTACAACTGACTTTCTCTTAGCACCTGGCCAATAAAGGATACATTAACTAGCTCATATATCCGGATGCTCACTTTTCTTCTTTCACACACGACTTTCTGAAGTAATACACATTGAGGGGGGGGGGGGAAATCACCAAGGCTTTGGTATGTACAAGAGAAAACCAAGTGCCACTTTAGCTAAGCATTAACACCTTCTGTAAAACTCTTAATCTATAAAGCTCCCAGTACCCTTAACAAAGACACCTTGCCTTTGGCACTCATAAAAAAGTTTTACTTTAGACCTAAAATAGAAGTGATTAGCTTGGTCTCCTGAGAAATACACATGAGTTATTAGTAGCCTATGTTAAGATGAACAAGACTTTGACGTTTATTATTCTGAAGCATTTTTAGAACTTAAGAAATTGTCTTCGCTTCATGTATTCTAGTTATAAAAGCAGAAAAGTTATGCCAGTTGTTTGAGATCAAAATTTCAAACTTCTAAGCCACACATTCACCAAAATATTGAAGAAAAAGGTAACTTGAATGTCTCAAAGAAAGCTTTAACAAAGTTTGCTTGTTTTAACTTTTTCTTCCACTACCTTTTTTAGAATATCAGGTAGTTCAGAACAGATCATAAACAGCATATACAGAAGAACTGGTATAAAAAGGCCAAAGTTAGAAAACAGGACACAGGCCTGTTATGATTTCCATCAGTGAGAACTAAAAAATGTGATTTTTTGAATGGCAGAGAAGCCATTCTCCCAATAGCTTACCTGACTGTCTTAATGAGGTGTGTTTACTTGACTGCTGAGCTATTTTGCTTTTGCTGCTATCATACTGGTATATGGCTAGCTATAAAATACTTTGCATACCATCTTTACTAATGTAAAAAGCAGCAGTACATGGGTTGTATTTACAAACAGAACAGGTAATTTTACAATGCATAGATCAAAACTACAGTTCCTTGGTAGTGCTTCCATTTTAAAAACGTATCTTCAAATACACTGAAATAACAGGGTAATTGTAAACAAACAAAGTACTTACCTGGAAATACGCAGACATAAAGGTGTTGTCTACTACTAGAAGAACATCTTTATGCTTATGTACTACATCTGCACAGGCCTGAATGTCAATGACCTTCAATGTGGGATTTGTGGGTGTTTCAATCCAAACGAGCTGCAGTAATTCAACAACACAAAATATCAGTTTAGAGATTTTACAGTGCTGTTGAGGATACATGTGTAAGTCATAAGTGCTTTTAAATGTTAACTTGTGGGAAGCAGCTTCCTGTGCAGGTTTGCAGAGTGGAAATAAGAAAGCATCCCTACTGAAGAAAGGCAAGGTTTCTTGGGAGAGGTAATATTCTCCACAAAAACAACTGATGCATGGGAAGATCATCAAGGCTTTTGAAAACTCAGGTGCATCACATCTGAAGGTGGCCTGACATAGGCAGAAGAAAGTCTTTACACCCAGAAGTTTGTAAGCCTTTTCCAGCTGAATTATCTTCCACTGGAGCAGGGGATTACCTGTTCCAGTGCCACGCAGCACCTCCTCCAACCTTGGTGTTCCCTCTGCTGTTTCTTACCTTTTCCATCCTTCCCTCTCTCTCTGGTGTTCTTTGCCCTTCTTAAAATGTTTTCAGTGAAGCACCACAAACATCACCAAGTGGCCTGCAGTGGGGACATGTTGCAGCCAGCTGTGCCCCAACCTGTCACTTCAGAGGCCACCTCTGCAGACCCTTCTGCTCGACACATACACCCCATACAACAAGAGCAAGAATAAAATTAATTAACAACATTAAGTTCAGCGATTTCGCTCTCTCCTACCTTGGTCTGGGGTGTAATTGCAGCTTCCAGGCATTCAATTTTTGTGCAGTCAACAAAAGATACATTCAAACCCATTTTCATGGCTACTTTCCTGAAGTATCTGTTTGTGCCTAAAAAAACCCAAACAAAACCAAACCAAACAAAAAAATCAGAGACACAAAATGAAACATCTTCCTTAACTTTTCTTCACTGATCTCCAGTCTCTTGTATGCATCCATGGAAAGTCAGGAGGGTACAGTTTTATGCTGTACACCATAAATGGCACATTGGTACTTTTTTATTTCTAAAAAGTTTAAACATCGCTGTAGTTTTAAACATCATGGAAAAGTAATAATAGGAAAATGGATTCAGAGCAACTTATGAAGTACTCTCAATTAACAGCTGTTCAGGAGGGGGTGGGGGTTAATCAGTTAGTTTGCCTGCTTCTAACTTTTCCTCCAGCCCTTTGCCATGTACAAGCCAGCAGTTCCAGTTTTTATCTCCTCTTTCCCCACCCCACTTTTAATAACTTTTTTTCCATAACATATTTTAAAACTCTTTTTTTTTTTTCTATTTAATAAGCTTAATTGAGAACATGGGAGAAGAAAAATCAAGGCGAAGACTCCAGCTACTGTGTTTCTTATCATTCCATTAAATAAACATGTAGCGAGGAAAAATAAAAAAGTGATTATTTCCTTCCTTTGTCTTGGAAGCCTTTAATTGGAAAGATTAAAAGAAGCAACCAGAAGCAACCAAGTTGATCACCAGATGTGCAACATACTGACTATCTGGCAACACTGACTGGATTAAAAATTAATTCATTAGGTCTTCCTGCCAAGGTTATTTAACATTTACTCACTTACGCAGAACAGCAGTTTGCAATCTAGCCCTAAAGTCATAGTACACGCAGGCTGTGATTCTGTGTGCTGAACACTATGTCTGAATATTTTTTATTTTTTTTTTAAGGAAACACTTCTATTTCTACAATAAGCTATATATTAAATTCTCTCTTGTGCTGCAAGCAGCTTATTCAAGCATGGGAAATTCTCACATAGGCTGTCAACCCTACAAATACAAACCACAGAAAAGTTGCTCTACAGTAATCTTACATACTTTTAATAATAGCACACTACAAAAAAATCCTTAGATGAAAATTAGAGGTTACACTGAAAGTAGCCCTTTTAAGAAGTTACAGCCATGGCTCAGAATTCAGAGATGTCAACTACCTACAGCTTCTCCTCACACCTCTCAAAACCCAGCACCTCTTAAACACGTCCCAGGCAATATGCTTTCCAGCACTGCCCGAGAGCTTTTCAATTCCTTTTACTGCTTTTCTGACAACCTTGAATACTGCAGACTCATTTGAGTTAGCAAGCACAGTACCGCGCTCCTATCCAGCCAGGCTTTTTACAAAAAATGCACTAAAAGCTTACCAAAGCTAGTGTACCCTTGAGGGAGCAGGGACACATGCCAGCACTCAGTAGCCAGCGACTCAAAGGTTGAGTCACTTCAGCTACAGGGCTGAAGTACGAAAGGCTGCACAGGGCAAGCGTGGTGGAGGAGTAAACCCCACATGGCAAAAAGCAGTCAGCACAGGCAACGGCGAGGAAGTGGCGCACAAAGGACCAGGCTGCAGCGTGCAAGAACGCGAGCAGGAAAGACGGCTAGGAACAGCCAGAAGAGAACAGCCTAGGAGAAAAGCAAGGAGGGACTTAGGGGACAAGGAGCCCCTGATAACCGAGGGAAGAATGAAGGGGCTGAATACATCCTGACCACGGCGGCCAGCGGCAGATCTGCAGATGACCCAAGTCATGGGGTGTGAACCCTACTGAATAAGGCTGTCCGTGTGGAAGCTGGTCTCTTTACAACAAAAGTATGAAAAAAAGTTCAGGGAAGAAACAACAAAATTTGTCTCTGCAGAAATCACCACGGGCTGAGGCTTTAATGAGGTGAACTGGTTTTGCTTGAAAAATTCACCTATGAGCCTTTCTGAAGTCAGGAGCTGATCATATGCTTTGGCCAAACGACTTTGATTTACCAAGTTCTGTGGTGGGAGAGCTGTGAATTAAAGGAGCAGATTGTCAGCGGGGATTCCTGCTGTCTTCACTCAACTTGGCTCCAGATGTACTTTGGAGAAGAGCTATCTGGCATGACAGAACTAAGACATTAAAAGCAAATGTGTGTATTTACATTTGATGTGCACAAGCATAGAGAACTGACTGGCAAACAGTAATCACTCTTAGCAATGGGAAAGGTGATTACTCTCACTAAAAGGTTTTCCAGCTATTGCGTGGGAAAACGCTACCTGCTGCTGGCCTCTAAAAAGCTACCTATTGCTGGCCTCTCTAACCTTCCTTTGAAAACAAAGCAGATTTGATATCTTTGTGCCAAGGCCTTGAAGCAGACAGAGGGAGACGACAAGCTTTGCCAATCAGTGAAACACAGGAGTCGGTCGCGGAGGACACCGATTGCCACAGGACATCCTGGCAGACCTTCCTACTAGGGAATTTTGGGTGGCATCAACCTTTTGAAGGACTTTGGCAGAGGTGGATGCACTCTGTTACTGGGGAGTTTCTTGGAAAAATGGATCAAAAAACCCCTATGCAAGGTCAAAACCTAATAGTGGGCTGCAGCATCACTGAAGCATTCAGAAGACATGGGCATAACAGATGCAAATTGTGCTTTCAGGGAAGATGACAGAATAGTTGTCTGAAACAGTCCAGACAAAATGCTGGTTGGTAACAGGTCAAACCTAGGAAAGAAACAGTAGAAATACCAGAAGCTGGAAAGCTCTGCTACGCTGGAATGCAGAGGGTCCTGCTCTGCAAACAAGTCTATGCAAGGCTAGGAAGTTGTTATTTTCCCCTCACTCAAGCATATATTACTAGTTAGCTATATTTTTTTAAACCTCCATGTTGTGCCACAGGATCTTTCAGTGTTTGAATTTCTAACACCAAAATCAGACAGGTGTGTTCTGATGACTTGAAGAGGCTTTAAAGAAAAGTAAGGTCCTGCGTGGGAAATTCAGAAAGTTCGTGAGAATCCCAAATAAGTACATTTAGTCACTTGTACAATGAAGATCAAAAACACACTTGTGCTTTACATACCTCCATAGACATCATCCATGCAGATAATAGTATCCCCTGCCTTTAACAGGTGAGTAATATTCAAAGTAGCAGCTAAGCCAGAAGCATAAGCCAAACCTAAAACAGAAAAGAGTAAGTGGCAGACGGACTTTATTTTAGTGTGATACAACCTTGTCGAACTTGCCTTCGCTTTCCTCACTTTGCTGCTTTTAAAAGGAACCTGTTCGGTCATTCTCGCTTATGCTATCTCACTCATAAAGTTGAATCAGTAGAAGCAGCAGCCTGATTTTACACAGAGTGGAACCCAGGACGAACACTGGTAACACAGTCTGGTAACAGCTGCTGCCTGGCTCCCGCTCCCCACTGCATTCAGTGCTGCTGCAAAAGGACAGACTCAGTTTAGATTAGACATCAAATGCAGCAAGAGGAAGCACTAGAGAAAGCCCAGTGATTGAGCTGGACTTTCCTGAACGATAAGCGTTGGACCCTTTTCACACCACAAAGCAGCTCTGGCCCATCACCAGTAGTCAGAAGCTGTGAAAGCCTTGCTGTGATAGAGCTGCTGCTGACAGCTCAGTGTCCTTGCTCCCCAAGTTATGCCTACTGTAGACAGTCAGGAGACACACATGCTGACATCTTACTTGAAGAACCTATTAATTGCTTACAGTATTTAGCTCCATCTAGCGCTGCCACAGCCTTCTCTAGGCAATTCCGGGTAGGGTTTCCACTCCGGCTGTATTCATAACCCTGTTGTGAAAGCAAGAAACAAACATAACTTAAAAGAGAGCACCGAGAGAGTTTTGTACAGCGTTAGTCCCAGGTTCCTTAAAAAGCCCTCACTCTCAACACTGAGTCTCCACCTCCTCCAAGAACAGCAGGCTGGTTTTCTGGCTACGTCAAGCTGCTGTACACAACATCCGACTGGGCATCCCCAACCTGACAATGGTTTCTAGGGATGCACTGGGGGAAGTATCATGCTGCTAGCCACATTCTCCTACTTTTTCCTAGATATCCATCTCTGGTCACTGTTGGAGAAAAGGCCTTGGGCTGACACAGTCCACTCATCCTTACGTTATCAGAAAGAATGTGTCCCATCTCCACGATGCTCTGCTTGAGGGCATTGGCCAGTGCCAACCTGTACCCATCAAAAGTTCTTGCAAGCTCAAACGTTTCCCTGTCATGCAATCAGGCCAAGTTCCACGTTCAAGTGCAACAGCTTTTATGTGAATACTGAGAAAAAAACCCGATAGTCATGCCTGCACAGATGCACTGGTTACAGAGAGAACCTGGCTAAGCGTCCTGGTGTTTGCGTACTTTCAAGATTTCTGTTTAATGACAACTTGATCATATTCAGGAATCTGGCAGACCGCTCTCACAGAGCTTCCAGCAAGAACACGGCCACTTTATCATCAGCACGTGAATGCAGCAGCGTGTGACTCCTTCTTCTGTGGTCTTCTTCAACACAGCTACCTACTTACAAGCATTCACAATTTTAGTCTGTGTGAGTGATTTTCTGTGGAATCAAAGATCACAAGGCAAATTCCTATTGCCCAACCAGCACAGCGTCATGTTTGGACCTCAGGTTTGGAACAAATACTAATTTAGGAGTTGCAAACTTGTGCCGTTTCCCTCACACGTGCACGGTAGCCACCAGAAACTTCATGACAGATCAACGCAAACGCTTCCAGTACTTTCCACAACGCATCCACAAAATACTTACGATATATACATTTGGTTTGGAAGGACAACAGAAAGAGCCTCTTACACAATCTGCGTAAACGAGAAAACGTATTCTGCCTGGCCCCAGCGGCAAACTAAAGCCTTGTCATCAGACGGACTTCGAGAAAGTCCCCGACTGCGTGAAAACCACCGGGCCGAGGCCTGAACCTCAGCAGGGCTGGCGGGTTCCTGCACCTCGCACCCACGCACGCAGCGGAGCGGAGGCTGCCGAGTCCGAGGGGCGCGGGGTGCCCCTCTTCAGGCGGTTTTCACCCCGAAAACCACCCTAAAGGTGCCTTCCAGCCCATCGCGGGAGAAACCACCTCTGCCGGTGGGAAAAAGACGGTTTGGGTTTGGGTTTGGTTTTTTTTTTTTCCCCCAAGAGCTAGCACGAGGGAAAATATTTCCAAGCGCTACAAATCGGGACACCCCCCCCCCCCCTTCCCCTTCCCGGGGTCTGCCGCCTCCCCAGTCCCCCCCTCCCCGGCCGGCCAGCACCGCCCGGGGCAGCCCGCCGACCCGGGCCAGGCCATGCGGGGCCGGGCCACGCCGGGCCGGGCCGCGGGCCTTCGCGGTGTCCCCAGCCGCACCTCCGAAGGCGACGGCTTTGACCCCAGATCCCCGAACCGCCCCGGAGCCCCCCCACCACCACCTCCCCGTGGGGCCGGGCCGGTGTGGACAATGCCCGGCTGGGGCGGGGGGCTCCGCCGGCGACCGCACTCACCGCGTGTTCCCCGGGGGCCTGCTGCTTGAAGGTGGTGGAGAGGGAGACAGGCGGTACCACGGCGCCCGAAAGCCACTGCTCGGGTTCCTGCCCGGCGTGGATGGCCTGCGTGGCGAAGTGCGGGAAGGGCGGCAAGAAGCCGCGCACCCCGCCGCGCTCCATGGCCGCGCTCCTGCCACTGCCGCCGCCGCCGGCACCACAGGCACCGCCGCCGCCCCGCCCCGAGGGACCCGGCGAGGGCGGGGCCTCGCCACCGCCCCTTCCCATTGGCTGGGGCGGGGAGGGGCGGGGCGGGGCCGGGCAGCGCCCGCGCCTCAGGGAGAGGAGCGGGCTCCCGCTGCGGCACCGCCCGCCCGCCCGCAGGTGACTGACTGACTGACTGAATGACTGACTGACTGACTGACTGACTGACTGACGACGGGCGGGCGGACCGGGCCGGACCCGACCCGCTCCGCTCCTCCGCCGCGGTGCCGGTAGCGGTAACGGCAGCGCTGTCCCAGCCCACGGGCAGGCCAAGCGGTGAGTCAGCGCGGCTCGGTCCCCGAGCGCGGCCCAGCCATCCGCAGGGAAACCGTGTCTTGCGCCGGAGGCCGGCAGCCCGCCCAGCGAGGTCCCGCCACCTAAACGGTGGAGGAGTTTTCCTAACGCCGGCACCTTCTTCTCTTACGTTTCGGGCTGAATTTGAAACAACTGTCGTGCCATCTGCAGGTAAATTTAGAGCAACGCTGGACATAAGTGGAAGAAATACACCGGTTATCCTCAAGGCCGTTTTTCAGCCTCAGCACGTAGTAGAAACCTGAAACCGAGACCAGAGGAATTTAGTCCTCCGTGGTGACAAATCTGTTTCCTCTGAAAAAGTCTACATAAATCCCATGGGCAAAGTTTTGCTCTGAACCTGCCACACTGCCAGGACACCTGGTCACAAAGTCTCCGGTGGCCAGCGAATCTCGGGCAGTATCATAAAGGGTCTGTTTTCTTTTTATAATAGTTTCTGTTATGAAATTCAGGGTAGCCAAGCTGAGACAAAGAGGAAAACTGAATTATTTCCTTGTCGTACAAAATTTCTTCCTCTACCTCCAGCGCGTAGCCCACAGTAGTCTTCTGCAGCCGTTTCTGGAGAAAGGAGGAGGTTGACCTGCCCGTAAGTAAGTATACAGGTCTTCCGTGCTATTGCTCCTTTCACGGGCACGGATCCTCACCCCAATATCCCCACAACTGGCTGCTGAAGCACTTCACCGAGTAAAGCACAAAGAGGAACTCTGCAGAAGCTAGTCCCCTGGATTAGCCTGAGCAACCTGAGTAAATAGCTTGCGTGTTTTTCTTTGTAGTAAGGAGACATAAAAATTTCTGGAGTGCTTCGGGACAGCACCAGCTGAAAAGAGAATTAATACTTCCACTTGAACGGAAGCCATTCAGGCTACGATGTCTTAAAATTTCTTACCTACTTTTTTTCCTGTTAAGTTTAATTTCCCTAAATGTTCTTTGTCACTTTGAAGAATGTATTGCTCTCTAGCATCTCTCAAGCCAGTCATTCTGAATGCCTGGGAGAAGCAGAAGCTAATTTCTCCAGAGCTGGCAAATTCCGTTCACTGTCCTCCAGGACCTCATTTAGTTTTGTTTTGCCTTGTGGAAGTAAGGGAAACAGAGACCAGAGAGCATTTCTCTATACTCGGGTGCTTTCGATATTCTCTTAGGTACACTTCATAAGTTTAAATGTTACTGCTAGACTTACAGATAGAATAAACGCAGATGCACGCTTACAGTGTATTATTTTCATTTACTGCCTATCTTTGGGTTTTGTACAAATTTAGTCTTTTTTATTCCTCTCTATTTTTTGACCTATTCATTTATATACTAAAAAAGTCAGCATCTTTCCTGGAGGAACACACCCACGAGAAATTACTCCTCTGTTATTTATATCCTACTTGAGGAGTTCTGTTAACTGAAGTTTCCACAGACTCACAGCCCAGAAACTGTGGAAGATGCAGTTCCACTCTGCCACAATATCTGATCCTGCTACTTTTATCTGAATTGACTAGTGCTTGGAAGAGAGCAACTTAAGTAATTTAAGATGGAGAATATAAACAAGACCAAGTTCTGTTGTTAGATGGTAAAAAAAACCCCAAACATTCTCAAGAACTTGTAGGTGTATAACAATTACGCCATAAAGTCCTAGCACGGAAGGACATCTGGATTGACTACAAACGCCAGTTTTCACAGAGCAGTGACCTTTAGTAATACATTCATTGTATTTCTGGATTGAATAAGGGACTCCATAATAAGCTGGTAAACAGTGACTTCATGCGTCTGTCTCCTCTTAGCTGGCCTCCAGTAATTAAGAATGCAACGTGAAGCTTCCAACATCAGCTAAAACCTGAGCTAGTACCTCTCCTCCACAAGACTAGCTGTGCACTGCACATTTCCAGCACGGCACCAGGGCAAACAGCCTCTTGTGCAGCACTGGAGAACGGACAAGAGACATGGGAGTTGCTAACAGTGTCAACCTCTCAAATTCTGTTTGTAAGTGGGTTTCAATTTTCTCTAAAAAGAGGAAGAGCCAGAAAAATCTTGTCGGAAAGACCAATGGAGTATAGGGCAAAGGTGACTATTTTTTTCCCCCCCTAGACTTATTTAAAATTCCGTATTAAAATTGTAAATAGCTGTGTGGGAAGCAGCTGTGCTGTCACTCTGAAGACAGCAGGCACAGGAAATCATATTTCATAGTTCTCATCTCTGCCTAGAATTCTTCTTAGCCACTTAGTAGGAGAGGAGATGATGCAAATTGGGTAAAGAAAGAGGTGACCCAGAAAGGTGGTTCATTTATCACAGCAGATCTAATCTTCCTGACAACTTGCAGGTTGTTTCCCCTGGAAGCATTAGTAAAAAATCCAGTTTACCTGGAATTTGATACATCATCATTTTTTAAATGATTCATTCCACTATAGTAAGTAGATACTTGCAGAACTAGCGCTAAAGAAGGAGGTCCTGCAGGGAAATCTGGAAGCTCTGAACCTAACGCAGTTACTTTGTAAGATGATAATGCGTCTACAAGGACTGATGTAAGGACAGGATGGCTGTCTCGCCTTTCCCTTTTCCTGCATGTGCTTTTGAGGAAGACAACTTGTACAGGTCCCGTCATTCTCCAGATAACTTCTTGTTTCACAGTCGTGTATCCCGCTGGGTCTTTTCCTTCTATTTCCCTTTCCCTCTGTGAATGAAATAGCTACGCAAAAAAGGGAAATAGATGAAGGGACTGGGCAACGTTTTGTTCAGAACAGCACTAGCAGCCTATTTCTTGGCTCACAAGGGGATTCACGGAAGGAGGGCCGGGGGAGACGTGCGAGTGTGGATTTGAGATTGTGTTGTGAAATCCCTTGGCCTTTCGTGACCCGGGAAGTAACCCACAGCTTCTGTTCTCTTAGCAAACAAGGGGAATTGGCTCATCTCATTTATTTATTCCATTGTTGTGTGGTTTGTTTGTACCTCTGGCGCTCCACAACGTACAGAACGTACGCCGTCATCTACACAGTTGTGTAACTAAACCTCAACCCAAGGCACTCCTGGATCCACCTCGGACGAGAGGAGCCCGTAGGAGCCATCACAGCAGGTTTTTGCAACGGACCGAGAATCCGGGTCCTTCCCTCATCATACGCAGCACCAGAGACGGTGCTTCCCTCCCTCGGCAGGCTGAGCTAAGCCTGGGTAGGTGGGAGCGCTTCCCAACAGCCAGAGCCTGTGCTGTAGCAGCAGTCGCGGTCCAAGGATAAGGGATGCGAGGTCTGTAGGAAGGCACGGTCCTCCGCCAAATGCAGTCACCTCAGGGGAAGAACGGCGAGCTGCCTGGCCCACAAGGTACTCCCTCTCCCCGCACCCGTGAGGCGACGGCAGGCCCTTACTGCCAGTGCAAGCAGCAGCTCTTTCCCTGGAAATGCCGGATACATTCTTAAGGCAGACGCACCAGCCTGCGCGTAAATCCCTGCGAAGGATACACAACCCCAAGAGCCAGCGCAGCACTCCGGGGCTTCGGCCTTCGCCTACGGCCGCCCGCGGGCTCCCCGCCCCGGCCGAGGGCCCGCAAGGGGAAGCGCCGGGCCCTCAGGGGACCCGCCGAGACGAGCCAGGGGCGGTACCGGCCCACGCCGCCTCAGCCCCGCTACCGCCTCCCGCCTTCCTCCTCCTCCTCCTCCTCCTCCTCCTGCTGCTGCTGCTGCTGCTGCTGCCGCCCTCCGCGCAGTCTCGCGGTGCCCGGGCAAGTCTCGCCTGGCGCCGCGCCTCTCGCGGGAGCAGTCGGCCAAGATGGCGGCGGCGCCGGGCCGTTGAGCGGGTCCCGGCGGGCTCCTGAGGCGCGGCGGTGTTTCGGGTGCTTCTGGCGGGGGATGCCGACGGGACGGGACTCGCCGCCGCGGCTCTGAGAGTATCGACCCTCCGGTCCGCGGCTGAGCCTTCCCGGCGGGGCCCCGCCGCCCAGCGGGGCCGCCGCCGCTGGCGATGACCGGAGAGAAGCTGCGCTCGCTGCGCAGGGACCACAAGCCCAGCAAGGAGGACGGGGACCTGCTGGCGCCCGGCGAGGAGGAGGCGGCCGCCGCGCCCGGAGGCATCTTCACCGGCGGGCGCGGGAGCAGCGGCAAGGGCGGCCGGGCCGGGGGCCACCGCATCTTCAGCAACCACCACCACCGGCTGCCGCTGAAGGGGGGGCCGGCGGCCGGCGGGACGGGCCCGCCCGCCGAGCCCGACAAGTGCCCGGCGCACTTCCCCGTGCACGAGTGCGTCTTCAAGGGGGACGTGAGGCGGCTCTCGGCCCTCATCCGGACCCAGGGCATCGGCCAGAAGGACAGTCACGGTGAGCGGACGGGGAACGGGGCGGGGGGAAGCGGAGCCGGTCGGGCCTGGCGGGAGGGGTCGGCCGCTTGGCCCGCCGCGCTGCGGGGAGCTGCCGCGGGCTCCGCCGGAGCCGTCGCTCCCGCTCCGGCTCCCGCTCCTGCTCCGCCCGAGACCTCGTCTCCTCTCTCTCCGAGACCTCGCACTTGGAAAATTCGTGGAGGTTTTCGTAATGCGGGTGAGCACCGTACCGGCTTTTGTAACGGCGTAATGCCGGGAGAGCTTCCTCTTACCGGGTGTTGCTTCGCGTCCCAAACCGCCTACATTTGAGGGGAAAAGAAAAAAAAAAAATAATTTTTGTAAAGTGTCTGAACTGTCACCTGTTCGCTTTTGGAGGTGGTGAGAGCGCTCAGGAGTGGTTCCTTCGGCCGTTGGTGGAACGATCTTTGATTATTCCCCCCCCCCCCCCCGGCTAAAAAAGGCAAAGCAAACCTTTTTTTTTAAATTTTTCCGTTTAAATGCTTTAGTTCTGGGTTTGAAAGAGCCAAAATCTTGTTCTCTGCTCCTCTGCAAGCTTGCTTGGGGCATAGAAGTGGCAGTAGCAGAGGTGAAAATATGATCCTCGTGCTACTCTGTAATGCATAGATCTTTAAAATCTTGTTAGAACGCTTTAAAATAATACGTTTAATTGGGGGAATATTTTACATTGTTAAAAAATAAATCAGCCTGTCACGTCAGCTTAAGTTTCATGGTTAGTTTCCATCTCTACGTTTCCTACCTATTTCAAGAGTAACGTGATAGGTTTCTGCTGCAGAAGGCTAAGTTATACCGTATGTGGTATCTGGAGAAGTACAGTTACGAAGGGTACAGTTATATTCTTTTTCCGATTAAGAGATAAATGTTCCCTTTGTTTTACTTAATGTTCCTTTTTATTTTACATAATGCAATTAAGGTAGAGCAGTCTTTGGGAAGAATAATGTAATTGGAAATTAAAAGCCATGTCCGCAATAACATTGGGCACTCTGAAACACAAACTAATGTATGCAGAGTAATGTACAGCTCAGTTGTTTCAATCAAGATGGGGAGGAGTATTTCTTACAACTGTCATAACATTTTTCTAAGTACATTGTAGTAAATATAGCTACAGATATATTTATCCTGTCATCTTCATTCCAAATGTCGCAGCAAATAGCAGTAGAATGAAAGCAACAGACTTGGGAAGAAATTTTCTCACTTGGTGTATTTCTCCTGCTGACTTCTCCCCTACACCTCCTCTGATTCCTCATCAAATAACTCATCATTATAAGCTTAATATCTTTCCTTTGAAGGCACTTCCTGATCCATCTTTGCTGCACTATCATCTTTAACGTGTATCACAACCATTGATACCATCCTTTTTTTAATATATAGATATGCACATGCACATATATATAAAAAAATTTCAAATGAATGTCTTTCTGCTTTTTCAATGCTGTTTAGAATAGGAGTGTTTTGGGGATTTCTGTCTCATCTTCTTCCAAGTTTTTACTTTAAGTGTTCCTTTGCTATTAACTTTTCAAAAAAACCCCAGCAACAAAGCCCTTGATGTCTTGACATACCAAAGGCCTGACTAATATTTCCTTGTTATTGTTTTCTTTCTGCCTGAATCCATCTGTCACTTGTTTATGTATTTGGATTGTGAGTTATTTGGGACAGATAACTTCAGCTTACAATTATGCTCAGAAATAAGCCCGAAGAATCCTAGTACATGGTAAGGAAGTGACGGAGGGGAGGAAGAACTTCTAGTAACAGTTATTGTTTATAATTCAGTCCCATTTTTAATGTGCGGTTAAGTGCAGAAAAGCCAGGTCCTGTAGAATGTTAAACTCTTGGTGTTCTGTAAAACAGACAGTGGCTGTGTCTGTAAATTGAGTGCAGCCTGCCTCGCTCTCTAAATTAACTTCAAAAAACATTACCCATCAGAAGGCCAATGTCATTATTCCAAAGATGATGAGCTTCTTGGGAGAAGCCTGTATGTATACCTATTAGATTACTTTTATTTTTACTATAATAGGCATTGAAGAGCTTAAACACATATTCAGAATAAAAACATGTTGTATTCTGGAATAGACAAATCTTCTTGCTGAATTACTCTTGGAAAACAGACTCAGCTTCCTTGTAGGTGTGCCAGATGCCTAACAAACGGTTGAAAGCTACACATGCACGTGTGTGTGGACAAGTACCGTATTTTATGCACGTTTTTGTACAAACAGTTTTTATTTGCATGCCCTGGGTGTGCGTGTGCAGGATTTCAGGCACTGTTGTATCACTGCTTGCTTGGAATAAGGCCCCGTAGGCTATATGACTTGGGGAGGGAGTCATATATGCTCATTTCCCAAAGCTATAGATATTGATGAAGTTGTCTTTAGATGAAAGGGAAATGTGAGATTTGTTTATATGATGAATCAAGCTGTTGCCAAAAGAGAATGAATTTGATCGCAACTGTTCAAGTATGTGCCCATTCATGTTCTAGTCAGTGTCTAGAAATGATCATATCAAACAGGTTATCATTATGATTAAATTGCATGCAAGTCATCAAAACTACACGTCAGCCACTTAATTATTTATAGTGCCCTTTTTATTATGGCTCTCTTTGCATAGATAAATGGCATAGTTGTACATTTGCACCCTTTTCTCCCTCTCCAGCAGCTGTCTCGCGTAAAGCTACTTGTTTTCGTGGCATCTAATGTTTACTGTTGTGGCTTGTGCTGTGGTTCACTGAAAACCTCAAGCTGTTAAAACAATCCGTGGAACTGAAAGAAGTGAAACTGCCCTCTCCCACCCTCTTGCCTATCCTGGCAGAAATGCTTAGTTGCACTATGCACTGGCTAGGAAAAATTGATTAGCATTAAAGTTCAATTTTTTTTTTTCATCAGACTAATTTAACCTAGAATTATTCTGTATGCTCTGGATAGTAAATGTTCTAGAGGAGCCACAGCTGTCCTTGCCATGATGAAGCAACTAAACATGACTTGTATTTTAGGATCGGTGGAACTTGAGGTTGCAGTGTGATAGAATTCCCTTGGAGCAGTTCCCTTTGAGTCCTGTAAATACTAGTACTAATTAATTTATCAGTCTGTGACTTCTATCATCCAAATGCTAGCAAGAGCTTGATAGCGTGGCTCTGTTTCAGCACTTGCTGGGGTTGGGTATACATTTTCAGATCCCATCTCTCCCAAAGGAGTGGAAGTTAACTTGTCCTGTTGTGCCTGCCAGCCAGCCAGGTTTTTGAGATGAAACTTATGGAAAGTCTTTGGCTGCTGCTGGCTTCAGACCCTGGTAAGTACCGCTGCTGCTACTCAGTATTTTGATGGTTGTCAGTTGTTGCTAGGTGGGAGACTGTGGCAGCACTGGTCTCATCTTTTCCAAGGCATTTGTCTTCTCTCAGTTTTCCTGGGCAGAGCGAAAGCTTACCTCTGCTTAAGACCATGATTAGACAAAAGAGGAGTCTTTCTGCTTGAACAGCTCTTCTGTTTCTCCTGCTGGAAGTAAGAGCCTGAAGATTGCATGGACCCATTCTATGAGCCGAGTGATTCCTCACCGCAATTTCTTCATTTTGTAACATGCAACCTTACATAGTTTGGATGGCTTATTTTGATAAGTCAGAGTTAAATTCGCTACTGATCAAACCCATTTTCTTTGGCCCAAAGAGTATCAAGACCTCCCTAGGTTTATCAGATCTTAAGATGGATGATTAGTGATGGAACTGTGCAAACTGCCATTCCAGGTTTGATTTTTGGATGTGCCAAAGCTAGTGTTGTGTCTCAGCTTGTGCTGAGACTGTTTTCCTTTGGGGAAGGGGTCAGGGAGGTACTTTTGTAAAGTAGCAGTGGAATTCTGATGGAATTAAAACGTATGTGAGATTACTGTGGTGCTTACAGGGTTTGGTGTGCTGTGGGTGCACGTTGTTAGGCTGCTCCATCATCCCCAGTCCTACCACCACGCTCCAGCTGGTTCTCCAAAGCAGCCGTGCACTGTTGCATCTGTGCTCCCTGAGCTTGGCTCGTCCAGGTTAGGAGTTGTATGGAGAGGAGTTTGTCATGGGCAGTGAAAAAAAGGCTTGACGGGCCAGGTAGTCCAGAACGGTAGAAGTACAGCGTTTCTTTCTAAGTTTCATAATGTCCCTTTTCTATGTGTTTGCCATGCCTCTCCTTCTTACTCCCTTTCTTAAAGGTGCTTTCCTGCCTTACCTGTTAGTGTGGCTCCTCTCCCTTTGGTACAGCAGCTAACCTCTTATTTTACCTCACTGATGTTTGTTAAACCTTAGACTCCTTCTTGCCAGGGACTTACTGGCTAAAGACCAGCAAGCAGGATATTACCGCTTTTCAGCTTCCTCGTAAATAGCTTTTTATTTTTTTTCTTCTGGAATTGATAGATTCTACTTTTTGTGCTTTATCGGTTATTGTACTGTCTGTTTTTCTGCATGCTTCTCTGCTTCTTTCCCTTGTCTGCTGTATCCAAGTTTCCTACCTAATTTTTGAATTGCAGACTTCTCGGTGATCACTGAGTCAAAGAAAAATCTATCTTGGAACTGCTGTCTGGAGGTGATCTAGTCCAACCTCCTGCTCAAAGCAGAGATAACACGTTAGATCAGGTTGCTCAGAACCTTGTCCAGAGGAGTTTTGAAATGATGTGTGTTATCACACAAATACTTCTGCTTATCGGCCAAATGAAAGCCAGCAGAGTTCTTGGGAAAGCTGTCAGGGGCCTGGTTAGCTTTCGTTTTGTTGTTTCTTGCCATTATACCAAGCTATCATAGCTACTGGCGCTGTCTAGCTGTGTTTTATTCACTGTTTGAAAAGGGTGTGTGTGTTAAATTTTAAGGTTTATTAATGCGAGAGAAAACTTAGTGTAGAGCTATTTTTATATATATGTATATATCCCATTGAAGTGCCTGATAAGGTGAGGAAAATATTTACCCTGGCTTGCATAATTTTAATTTTCTGAGTACATGGTTTGGCTCATTCTCAAGTTTGTTCCTCAGTAATGTTATTTCAGTCACTTAAAAAAGAATGGCTGTATCCAGTCTTCTAAATTATGTTTTGACTAACAGATGTCACAAAATCTATTAATAGAAAATTTGAGGTTGGCTTAGTTAGAGTGTACATAATGAACTAGGATGTAGCTGTCTGTGATACTGCTAGTGACCTGCAAGAATAATTTGTACTACATGTTGAATAGCTCATTCAAAACCGCTTAGAAACTCTGCCTTTTACTGCTTGCCTATCTTGATCAGAGATTCCATGATACTGTAGTATGCTGGCAATTACTTTGTATAGCAACCTCTCAGTGTTTTGGATTGCATCTTTTAGATA
This sequence comes from Astur gentilis, assembly GCF_929443795.1. Lineage (NCBI taxonomy): Eukaryota > Metazoa > Chordata > Aves > Accipitriformes > Accipitridae > Astur > Astur gentilis. Next base: position 1,480,342 of record NC_064887.1, read on the forward strand.
TACAATACATCATCTTTTCCATGTAGGAAGTACTTATTGCTAACATGGTACTATAAAATAACCCAAAATCAAATGCATTTATCATAATTGCAATAGAAATTTGTTTTCCAGCAACTTTTCTGTTAACTCCACTAAGAAAATGTTTAAACATACAAACAGAGTAATACAGTTAAATGGAAGAATTTTGCATCCTTAAGCTACATAAATAAAATGCGTCAGAATTCTGGTAGCAGCATCAATTGAGAAAAACAACTCTCTGTACCTTACAGTGCATATTTAAGAACAGAAGTACAAAATGTGTCATACGCATAGCCAGGAAAATAGGGTCATGTTTGTAATACCTGCTGATAATCTCAGAAGTTTTCTTTGGAAACAAGGCATTAAAATAACCAAAAGTCTTTTTTGTAGTGAAGTTACTGTTACTTCGCAATCTGTCCAATGCCATATCAGTAAAAATTTTGTACTGAATCTTTGAAAAATTAATAAAATAGGCTCTTGAAATTTTAATCAGTATCATATCTTTGAGTAGCTTTTAACCTAGATATGTCATTCTTTGTAAAATATCAGACTTTTCGGACCATGATAAGCACAGAGGTTTAGGTTATTGCTTTCTTGAAGGTACAATTGGATCCCATTGACTGGAGTAAGGTTCAAGATGTCATTTAAAAAAAGCTCTCTTGGCCCATGAAATGTGTTTCAGATACATTTATTTTAACAAGTATAATCCAAATGCTTGCTTAGAAAAAGGTAACTGCTCTGGTGTATTTTAGTATGTTCCTTGGTTAGGGCATGGAACTGAGATTTCTTAACATGTAATGTTTGAGTTGCATGTGCAAACGCCTGAAGGAATTGCTATGGATTCTGTTACCTTGAATCTAATATCTTTTTATTTCTATTATGTGTTTTAGGAAACACTCCTTTACATCTTGCTGTGATGTTGGGACATAAAGGTAGGTAAAACCATTAATTTTGTTAGCTCTTAAATTATCCTGAAGAATTAGGGGCAAGAGGAAAAAAAGATTTTTCAGTTTTCCTGAACATGATCTTGTGTTTCAAGCTATTTCAAAGTTGGGGTTTTCCGAAAAGAAGATGCCACGCAGATTTAGAAGAGAAAAGTTGAAGAAGAAATTGGAGCGGTTCTTTAGGCCAAAATCAAGGAGCTAGGTCGTGAACAGGGTAGAGTGGAAAGGAGTTGTAGCAGTTGGACTCTATGAGCCTAGAACAAGAACAGTGGCTGGACCCAGCTCCTCTCTTTTTGCAGAGTTGGAAGGAAATTGGGAAACTTGGAATATCATAGAAGATTGAGAAACAACTCAAAGCAGTGGAGGCAAGCATATGCATGCCTGCTTCCCCTTTGGCATCCAAGCAGCTGAAGCAGGGGGATATACTCAGTATGTGTAGTAGGCAGGGGGCTTGATCCAGGCAAATCTCTATTTTAAGGTGCAGTTAATTCATGGTACAGAAGGGTTAGTAATTTCTGTTTGTGTGATGATACCCTTTCTCTTTGTCAACACTTTTCTGGTTATTAGTGTCACTGTGTTGGTTGCTGATCTGTTCACTAGAGGTGTTGAACAACCCCATTTAGCTTCTTCCCAGTGAATTGAATCAGAATAACATCCTGTAGAATAAAATGACTCTGTGAGTGGAAATGTAATCGCTCACCTGCCTTTTGCATACTCCTTCACTCACTTGATTCAAATTTCTGACTCACTGCCTAGCTGATTTCTTCATGTGTCAGGACTGCCCTTTGCGAGGCACAGGACAGCCTGTAGGACTGTGCAGCCTGTTGATTCACAATGGGTCTCCTCTTTCCAGATACCCTTTGAGGATTTCTTTACAGCAGAATTTCAAAGCACAAGATTAAAATTTCTACTTCAGATAGAAAGTATAGAAGTAGATGTGTTTCAAGACTGGGAAGAAACCTGGAATATGATTGTTTAGTCTCTGTGACAGTAAAATTCTTTTTCACTGCTGAAAGAGGAATGGCTTGGTTTCATTCAGCTGTGGGAGTCCTGTGCCTGGGGCATGGTACTGTTCCACAAGAGAGCTGTCGTTAACTGAAACACCTGGCAGATTTGGAGAGGGCAAAGTAGGAAATGCAATAAGTTGTCTCAGGACATTTTGCTAATACCTATGAAGTGATCTAAGATAATTGAGAGTTAGAGTGGGAAGTAATTTTGAAGGAAGAAGGGAGTGAGGCAGCTTATACAGAAGAAGCAGCAGTAGAGCTTGCTGGAATCTGCCAATATTGGTCTAGCCTGTGATACTTTTTAAATTAAAAAAAAAAAGGAAGAAAAGAAAAACGTGATATGCAAAAACTTTTTGAGACAGCAGTGAGGCAGATATGTTTTACAAGTGCCTGCCTGCTAGAAGTCAGAGACAGGAGGTTTTTTCAACCTGAGAAAAATGGTGCTTTATCAGAACTGCTGTTTTCCAGTGAGGGTCCTAGACTAGAGGCTTGGAACAACAGAAGGAAACAGTGGCAGAAGCCTTTCTTTAATTTCTCAGCCTTAAATAAGGCATTTTTCTTTGTAAGATAGTTTTTACTTTTGTGACTACTTTATGTTTTCAGGCAATGATGATCAGCTATGTATATGACTTCTGTTGTGCCTTATTGCAGTGTTTGTTTCAAGCTTTAGTTTGTCACAGTCATTAGTTCATATTTACAAGTTTTTCCCTGTTGGGTGAAGGGGTTGTGTAGTTTTGGTTAAAAGGCTGTTAGCTGTCATGAAGGGACACGTTCCATATAGCTACAACAGTATCATACCACATTAATAAATACAAACAATTTTGATCAAAGAAGCTGCTTCTAATAAAACTGTTAGAAAAGGGTTTACCAACTTTAATTCAGTATGGTTGAATATTTATTCTAAGTCCTGAAAGTTTGTTATTTTATGTTTCAGCTCTAGGATATCTATTCAGTGCTGACAGATCCCTTGAATATGAGTTATCTCTGTGTTTAGTGTAGCGAGGAGAGGAGAGGCCTTTCTTCCCCCTAACCTTTTTCTTATTGGCTGCATGTTTGAGATTTCAGTTTGCAGTTCACCTCTTGGCTTCTTTCCATATAGTCAGTCATCCTGTGTGTAAATCCTTTAGGATGCTTGTGGTAAGCCTTTGTCTAGCTTGCCTAGACCAGGGCTATTTGTGCATGACATCCAGCACAATACCTGGTCTTACTGTTTTGACTTTGAATCCTGCATAGTCGTTGATCCACCAAGAACCCCAGGTGCTTTCCCACCTTCTTAGTCTGTCTCATTGATATCAAAGGTCAGTTTTCTGTCTTCCTGGGGTGATGCATATAGACTGTTAAGCTGTATATAGCGATGTTATAGCCAGTTTTTTCTGAAGTGCAGGATGAATTTACATCCTGTTTGTGTAACTGAAAATGTAATCTGGTTAGTAAATGCAAGCTTATTTGCCTGCTCACTGCACAGTGTTGTTATTGTGTTAGGCACTATATTTAAGCAACCATAAAAATACCTCTCTGTGTTTGCTGACAAAGTAGTCAGGGCTTTTGTTTATTTACCACAAAAGATAGTATATTCACCAGTGAAGGATCTCTTCCTTTCAAAACACTGTGCCTGCCAGTGACTCACGATTGCTGCATCTGGAATGACTAGTATGGTTTCCTGTAACACCTATAGTAGGAGAATAATCCAGGAAGTTCCTCTATCCATCATGCCTGCCCATCCAATTTCTAATGAGACATTTCTTCACTTTCTGTAGTTAGAAACTGAAGAGGTATTTCAAATGAGGACAGCTTACTCGAAACGTGGAAAGATTGAAAGCTTTCTTCTCTCGTTAATTCTAAGGACTATTCATCATTCCACCATCACCTTTTACCTGGAGACAGAGAAGGGAATGCAAGCTGAGCTGTGACTCTGCTAGGAACTTGTGTGGCTTTGATGAGATGCTAATGTTGCTTTATCGGCATGGCGTGTGCATGCTGAGTGTCAGGGATAGCATTGATGCACGCTGTTACTGATGCTGTTGAAAAATGTAGCACATTGCAAGTGTACCTCTCTATTGATGGAGCACAGGACCATGAGTTGTGTGCTCTGTCATCAGTGCTCCAGATACCCACGTTGTTAGTCCTACAGTACCTGTTACTTGTTGTACAGCCGGTTTTGGACTTGTTCTGAGGCTTTCCTAGGTCAGAGTGTGCTTGTTTGCCCGCTTTAGATGCCATGTTACCACAAGACGTTACAGCACACAGGGATGTGTTAGTGCCACAGCTTCCTCTCTGCCTCCCATAAACACGAGGTTCTCAAGAGTTGCCTAATGTCTATGTCTCCATGCACATTTCTAGCAAATCAGTTCGCCATTGACCTTTGGGTAAGGGGGATTCAGATAGAGAGGGGGAAGACTGTGCACAACTTCCACGTGTGGAAGACCAGGAAGTTTGTCTTGGTTCGTGGGTTTGTGCGTGAAGTAGAGAGAGCTGATGTAATGTTTTAAAAATATTTGTTGCATAGTTGTGTGTGTGTATATGCATGTAAAGAAATAACATCTTTAGAAAAAGCAAAATGTAAGCAGCAGAAGGGACATTTCTTCAGAGGTTATGTAATTGGTGGTTGATCACCAATTATGTGCTTAGAGCTTATATTTAACAGGGAAGTGCTGTAAGTACTTACGTAAATGTTTTTTGCTTGTTAAAGTTTGAGTCAGAATCCAGATATGTATATTGATAAACAGTTTAATATCTTGAATATCTACTTCTTTTGCTTTATGATTGTTTCCTTTATTATGAATGATATTGCTATATCCTTGATGTTTACTGGAAATAATTTTTACTATTTTGTTACAGAATGTGCCCACTTGCTTTTAGCTCATAATGCTCCAGTAAAGGTGAAAAACGCTCAGGGATGGAGCCCTCTTGCAGAAGCCATCAGCTATGGAGACAGACAAATGAGTAAGAACCTCTGCTTCGCAATTAATTAGAAATGGAAGCCTCATTCAGAACAGGAAAACAAAGGTTTTCAAGCTAGGGTTTTTTATAATACTCTATTTATAGTTCTCTGAATAGTTTATCTGAATCAGCTAAACTTTTTTATATCTAAATACAATATAAAAAGCTCTATACATGCCCATTTCCTTGAAAGAAATTGTATTAGGATACGTAATGCTAAGCAGAGTTAAGATTTTGCTTAAAGAGATTGTAAAAGCTATAAATTAGTGTTCTGTATTTAAAATTGGAGTTACAAGGTCAGAATGGTTTTAGATGTATGGGATCGTCTAATATGAACTGCTCCATGTGGTCATACATATATTTGGCATATCAACTGACAATGTGATAATGCTTTTGTGTTGCATCTCAGCAGGCCAGGAGGCAAATACGGTGATTACTTATTCACTCCAGACACAAAGTAGTAAAGGAAAAATTATTCCACTGCTGCTCACTAGTGGGTGTTAATAGTATTTGGTATTACCATGTCCCATAGCAGAAAACTCACTAAATATATTATATATCTATTAAAATATTAATGTACTAGTTTGTAGTATACTAACAACATTCTGCATGTCAGCTCCTCACTACTAAAGAATTTTCTCAGTGGGAGTAGCTGTTATGCGATCTATAGGCTCGTGTTCAATAATATACATGTGTACCCACATGTTTACTAATATGCATGTAAAAGACCTCTTGATATGATTGTATACTTTATATTATAAACAATTATTGAGGCTTTTCTTCCTGTCGTGATCAGGGTGGGCTATGTATAATTACTATAACTTGAAGTGAATTTCTCCAAAGTCTGATGAAATGCTATATTTGCATTGGTTTTTCTTTTTTTAAGATGTCAAATAACAACACTAACGTGTAATTAACAAACACATAGAATAGACCTTATCATTAATTTCTATTTAGTTACAGCACTTCTAAGGAAGCTTAAACAGCAGTCCAGGGAAAGTGTTGAAGAAAAGCGACCTCGATTATTAAAAGCCCTGAAAGAGGTAAGTTCAAGGCAGTTGTATTGACAACAGAAGATCGTTATGGAAAGCAGTGGCTTATATTCTGAGTATGGATGCTCTGGCAAACTGTAAAAAAGGTTTTACTCGCTTTTACAAATCTCTTTTCCTCTTAATACCAGTCTTGGCTTACAGTGTCCACTTTAAGGGGTAACAGAGTTATGTGTATTTTTAAGATAATACTTCCTTCTCAACTTCTAGAAATTCAGATAGAAAGGTTTATGTAAGACAGACCTGCTAGTTGTCTTTGCAATCTAAAAGTTAAAGAATGTGGTTTTAATCTGTATTTATTTCATTAGATTTTGAAGGCTTTCTTAAATCTTTTGTTTTGGTGAATAATTTACTGGTTTTGTATAGTCACCAATGATGACTGACACTTTCTTTTCTTGCTTAGTAATGAAAGAGATTTTTGGTTTAATTCTCCATCTACATGCAGCAGCTAATTCTTCTTGAGCACAGTGAAACTTTCCTCAGTTTAGGGAAATGAAGAAGAAAAGCTCAGTTTCCTCTGTTTCAAACTGCTGCTAGTGTGCTAAAACTATGGTTATAAAACGCAGGTGTTTATTTCCCTTTAGGTGGGGTGAGCTTTTCCTGCCTACTCAAGTGGTAAAATATGAATGGGTTTGTAGAAAACCAACTGTTTATCTTAAGTTAATTAAACCATATATCTGAAAAGTTGAGCTAAGCTGTGTCAGTGATACACTCTATGAATACGCCCTACCAGTGTTCCTACTTTTTTCGTCAATCCAAGGGAAGAAAAACCAAACCTGCTGTCTGTCTAGAAGTGAAAAACTTTCAGGTTTTGTGTGAGAGCAAACAGAAAGCAGACATAGCCTTACTAAAACAGCTCTGCTGTTCCCTGTTCCTGCTGGTGCAAGACCTGGCCTAAAGTTGGGTATTTTTCTTCTTGTATGGAGTAGAAATATGTGGCTACCTCAGTGTATTACCATCATTTGCTAGTTTTAATCCAGTCACTCCTTACTTTGCCTTTGCTTTTGCTTTGCATACAGTTTAAATGTGTTGGCTGGCGTGTTTATGGAGGTAGACAAGTTTATATATAAAGACTTAAGCATGTTTCCAGAAGGCAAATTGAAATTTGTGTATGTGAATACTCCTAGCTGAAACTTGATTTATTAATTTAAGCCAGAACAGGTAATTCCATGGGGTTGGATGTGATCAATCAAAGCCAGCAAAGAGCTCCATAGATCTTTTTTTTAAACACATATTTACAATAAATCTTCTACAATCCATGGCTTTATAGCTCTGTAAATTATTATTTTAAAAAATAATTCATTAAAAATGGGTAGTTCAAATGAGTTACATAATTTTATAATCATTTAATTCTAGTCTAGTTAAAGTTTCAGAAATGTTTAAGTTCAGTATAAATTCAAATACTAACATTAGAGAAAAAGTTTTCTTTGGCAAAACAAAACTGCCGGTCTTTCAGCAAATTTTACAGTTGTCATTTAGACTAAAAAGCTTGTTAATATATTCTTCTTTTCATCTCAGCTAGGTGATTTCTATCTAGAGCTTCACTGGGATTTTCAAAGTTGGGGTAAGCAATTGCATATTCCTTTCATACAGAGATAATGGAATCAGTCTTCAGCATGCTTGTTCTCTCAAGCTTAAATTCTCTTCTGGTTTGCATGTTGGAAAGTTCACAATCCAGTTCTCAAGATCTAAGTTATAAAGAAGGGACAGACAACTTTTTTGCTGAACTATTTTTGCTTATTCATTTTTGGAGCTGAATTCTATTCTGTAATTCAGTGACACAATATTGGGGAGAACAAGCTGTTGTTTAAGAAATTGATTATTAGAAGAGTGAAATATTTAAAATGTCTCTATCTGGTCGATTGGTGTCACTATAGAGCAGTGGTTTGAACAATTTAGTTGAGTAACTGCACTGGGGGCACTTAATGCCCTGAATTTCAGCCTGTACTCTGAATGGTGCCTGTCAGTTAAGCGCAGCTACGTGTAGGTTCTTCAAACCCTAGCTTCACCTTAGTGTTTCTATTATGTGACTGTATAATGCTTAGTGTTTTCTTAATTTCCACCCCCTTGTATTTGTAGAAGCAAAATCTAAATAAAGTAGCAAAAACATACTAATGATGATCAACATGTCTGAATAATGTCAAAATATCAGAAGTGATACCTTATGTTAGTGGTTGAAATTTAAGTTAGTAATTTTATATACTTTTATATAGGCATAGTCTAAGTATTTGCTGACTGTATGCCTCTTCCAATATTTAGAGGAGGAATGAACAGCCAGGCTGCCATCAAATGTTGAACAGATATGGAACAAACACCTCATTTTTTTAGGTGGCCTACTGTGTGCTGCACATTTAATGAGTGGACTCTTTCATGGAAGAGTCAGCATAAAAAAGGGAGTAGAGCTAGGCATAGAGTAAGGTAAGACATTGCTTAGTGATGAGACTGCAGCCTGACTTGCCGAGTATGATGGTGGCAGTCAGACATTTGCACAGAAAAAAGTAATGCCAGAGGTAAAGCCAACTTCTAGGGGGTCTTCTCCAGGAGTCTCACTGCACCTCTCTTTACATTATTTATTTTTTTCTATATGTTCTCTTTCTTGAAAGGAAAAAGATACTCTGGGCAGTGCTTCTGTCCTAATTATTGGTCGTCTGGGCTAATTACATTTTACAGGTGGTCTTAATTCTTTGTAGTTTATTTTGAAAGAAGCGTTGAAATGTCATTGTGTTGAATTGGTTTTATTGCTATAAAGTAAACGGTCCTCTTTAGAGTAAGGACAGCTGCAGTCTCATATATCCATCTTGTAATACTATACTGACTCTCAGTTCCACTGGTTGTTTAATGTTTGCTTGGTGTTTTAAGCTTAGTGCATTGGATTTTTTTTTTCTGCTTGTGGGTGTTCTGCTTTAATTACAGCTAGGCTTTCAGTTGGAACATTATATAAGTAAACTATCAAATCATAGAAATAAAATTTCAAACAGCTAGAAGACAAGTTATTAGAATTTATAAATGATTTAGCTCTGGCTGAGGACATTTTAAATTATGTCCTGGTGCTGAAAGTAGTCTGTACAAATACAAATCAGTTTTGCAGTTATTGACGAGAAATAACGCTGGTATTAGTCAATTATATTTATATTGAGATTATGATGGAAAGTGGGTATGCTGTATTTGTATTAATATACATTGAGATTCAAACTGATGTATAGTTTTAATAGAAATACTTTGCAGAAGAGCCTTAATGTCCCAATTGCATTCTCTCTCCCTACCTTTAGTGCCTTTACTTTCCCGAATTCTGCCTTCTGATGCATGTAAAATACACAAACAAGGTATAAATATCAGGTAAGGACTGATTTTACAGTGCGTGTTTGTCACGTCCCACCTCTGGGGAGGGGGGAGTGACTCAGATCCGCAAATCCCCTTGGTGTGGATTAAAGTGAAATAGCACTTGAGGTCCATACGTAAACATCAACTTTAATGGGAAACTTCTATAGCAACAAATATTCCACAAACGATGGCACTTTCACAACTAGATCTACCTAAGGTATGCGACTTTATGGGAAGTCAAGGTTGGCCTTGCGTTACTGTCATGATTTAACCCCAGCCAGCAACTAAGCATGACGCAGCTGCTCCCTTGCTCCCCCCCCACCCAGTGGGATGGGGGAGAGAATCGGAAAAAAAAGTAAAACTCATGGGTTGAGATAAGAACAGTTTAACAGAACAGAAAGGAAGAAACTAATAAAGATAATAACAACACTAATAAAATGACAATAATAATAATAATAATAAAAGGATTGGAATATACAAGTGATGCACAATGCAATTGCTCAACACCTGCCAACTGATGCCCAGTTAGTTCTCAAGCAGCGATCCCCCCCACACCCTGCCACTCCCCCCACTTTATATACTGGACATGACATCAAATGGTATGGAATACCCCTTTGGCCAGTTTGGGTCAGCTGTCCTGGCTGTGTCCCAGCCTTCTTGCTGGCTGGGCAGGAGAAGCTGAAAAAATCCTTGATTTAGTCTAAACATTACTTAGCAACAGCTGAAAACATCAGTGTGTTATCATAATTTTTCTCATACTGAATCCAAAACATAACACTATACCAGCTACTAGGAAGACAATTGACTCTATCCCAACCAAAGCCAGGATAGTTACTTAACGATTTTAACTATAACTTAGAGGCTACTTAGAAGTGGGGGGTGAGGGGGGTGGGAGGGAGAGAGATCACCAGTTGTGGCGCTGGTCATGCCTACTTCAGACCTTTCTTCTTGGTGCGTGCATCGTGCCTCTTCTCATGGTCCCAACTCCGGTGCTTCTACAGAGGCCATCTTCCCTACCAAAATTTTTTAACGAATGTTTTGAGATGTTGGCTATAATTAGTCAGACCCTCGCAGTGCTATCTAAGTCATAAATATCTGCATGTTAGTGAAAATGCTGGATGCCAGTGGGCACTGAGGAGTCTGCAAGCATTTGTGAAACTGCATTGTGTTTGTATGTTGGCGTTCAGAGGCAAGAAGTGGTTTGAACTTCAGACTGTCTTTTTGTCTCTATTGGTCCGAATTTAACTTCGGTTCCTGAGTCACTTAAAATACAAAAGAAAAGCAATTAAGCTGTGTAAGGCTTTATCTACCAGACATGACATGATTAATTGAAAAATAAGAATTTGATGTTTTTAACACAATTTCAAATACATGAGCTTTCAGTATTTTGTGAAGAAATGTTGCTGCTCCAGTCTGCATAGTTAAAAAAAAGTGGCATAGTTTCTCTTTTTAAAATGCTTAATGTGACAGATTCACAAAGTCAATAGAGAGCTTCCAGGAGTCTTCCCAAACTCAGCTCTTTAACTGGTTTAGTTCAGGGTTTTGGATTCAAATGTCTTTTCTGTCTTTTTCTTTAGGTTCCAAAGTTTAAAACAGACAGTCAAGAATATGATTCAGAAGATTCAATCTGTAGAAAATGTTCTATTAAATCTGTTAGCATAGGTGTGTGAACTGACTTTTTAGGTCAAATTTGAGTCTGAGACTTTTTTTTTCCTTCTCATTTCTGTGTCCCCTGCTTGTATGAGACTGGCACTGAGTGAAAATAGCTACAGATTCTTTCTTGAAATCAGAGGCCAATATATGATGAGTATTAAGCAATCACCCCTTAGAGCTGGAGTGGTCACTGAATTCAGGCTCTTTAACCATCTTTGTTAAAGAAGTCAATATTCGAGCAATAATGGTTATGAATTGCTAGACAGATCTTTGTCCTTGGCTCCATCTTGCAGTTATTCAGGTCAGCAGAAGCATTTGTTTTGTGTTGGTGAGGGGGAAGAAATAGAAATAGCAACTAAAATAAGTAAAATAAAAAAAATTCCGTCTGTTTCTTAGTCCTTTTTGTAATTTGGGTCATGTCCTAATATTGTTACTCAAATCAGTGGCTGCTGCTTGTAGGATAGGGTGCTGATCACATGGAGTAGTTGTATTTCTCAACATGCAGCACATACTGGCTATATAAATCCTGTCACTTCCTCATGCTGGCAGTTTTGAAATAAAGTTTTCTGATGAAAGCTTTACTTCTTCCTATGAGTTTAGTGTAAGAATAGTTTGGAATGCATTTATAATGGTAGAGATGTTAAAATGTGAAACATTAATTGTTAATAGCATTTTTTTTTTCATTTCTGTGTACAGGCTTCACTTAAAAAATATTGTATGAAAACTTAAGCCTTAGTGTGTTTGGTTGTCATTAAAAAAAAAAAAGTTTCTGCTTGCAAACTGAACTTACTAATGTGTTTGAGTGTTTATGGGTAACTTCTTTTAAAGTATCGGTATATTTTCACAGGCTGGACACAACTCTCATAGACTTTACCGACATGAAGTGCCAACGAGGGGATTTAAGCTTCATTTTTAATGGTGATGCTGCACCCTCTGAATCTTTTGTAGTTTTAGACAATGAACAAAAAGTTTACCAGCGAATACATCATGAGGTAAAGATCTGTGTGAACATAGGCCGTGAAATACCTCAAGCTTTTACTTCACATCAGAAGTCTGACTTATTTTATTAAAAGAAATGTGCCTCTCAAAAAGACCCAAACAAGCTCCAAAGAAATGTAAACCAAAGAATTTTTTGTTCAGTTGTTACAACTTAAGCTGTATAGGTAACATAAAAGTTTGTTATGAAAAACAGTGCTTTTGAATACAGACTTCTAAATGAGGAAAAAGCTAGAATATGAATCTTTTGGAAAAATCTTTTATCATTCTGAATAGGCAAATATGTTCTAAGTTCTGACACGTGCTACTTTTAATCTTTCCAGTGGGCTTAACTTAGGTTTCCTCAGGTGGGTTTTCAAAGTTGCTTGCCACTGCTTTGCATTCATTTAGTCACTCTGTGGCCACTTTAGCTGTTAACAGTGCAAGGTTATGACTCATTGGACCCCTTGTGTTTAGTCAAGTTTTTAATTATAGCTTTATCCACCAATCCCTTAAGCATATGGATCTTGACCTGTGGAACAGGTGTGGCTGCTGAGCTTCTGGATAAATCACACTTGGATGTTTTATTTGCATAATATTTAAGATTAAACTGTCTGGTAGCCATTTGGCCAGAGCTTCTATAAAACAGTTTGAAGATTCAGGAAATGCTAGTTCTGGGAAAAGTTCCAAAGGAAAAGACTTATTGGTTTATTATTATTATTATTATTATTTATTTATTTTTAAGAAGAAGTAGTACTCATTATTTAAGTTCTGTTCAGTATTTGGGAATTTTTCTTCTAGGAATCTGAGATGGAAACAGAAGAAGAGGTTGACATTTTGATGAGCAGTGATATTTACTCAGCAACATTATCAACCAAATCAATTACCTTCACACGTGCCCAAACAGGATGGCTTTTTCGAGAAGACAAAACAGTAAGCTGAAAGAAAATCAGAGACTGCTTTACTGGAGACAAAATAGTTCAGACAGCCTTAGGATGATGTGGTTGGGAAGAAATAAGGAGTAAAAGAATAAGAAGTTCAGTGTGGGGGAAAAATGTCTCTCCTTATGCCCCACAATTGTCACTAGTTTGACCACATAGAATGTATGTGATAGACTGCCTTCATAAGAAAAAAGTAGCCTGGAAAGTGTAGCTATTGGGCAGGTGGGAGAACAGATTGTATTGAAAATTACTTTATTGTAGGAGTATATGGTCTCTGCAAATTCATTGCAGGGCATGCAGTAAGGATTTGCTGTGCTCCTGTGTTGGAGAAATGCAGGAAGATGGGAGTGTTCTGGGTAGTTTCCTTTGGGTGTTCCTTTCCGTGTTATCGGTCTGACCGAGGTGCAAGTTCTCAGCTGTGAAAAAATTGAAACAGCCACCGTTGTAACTTCGTTGAGTAGGAAATTGCTATCTTGTGACTAGCGCAGAAGGATTTTGTTTTCATCTGGATCTGTTCAGGTAGTGCCATTCATCACAAGTTTTCATCTAAGCTAGTGTTTCAGAACTTTTTTCCTTTTGAATACCAAATCCATATTCTACATGTGTAAATCACCCTTTAACGCAGCTTGCTGTTAAAGGTTATTTTAGTCAGATTTCCCTTGGCGACCCTTAAATTCTTAAACAATCTTTTCTGTCTTAAAGTTTCCATTGATATGAAATTTCTGTTCCTGATAGAGTTCTTGTGTTTGTGCTATACATAACCTTACTGGGATTGTCCACTGAGAGCCCTTGTGGTTGGCTGTGTAAATTACAACATTTAAATCCTGAAGTTATCTATCTGCACTGAAGTGCAATCATTTGGATATGCAAGAATTTAAATGTTTTTATTTTATCTTCTCTGGGTCATTAATGCCTGATTCCTTTCATGCAGGAAAGAGTAGGAAACTTCTTGGCAGATTTCTACTTGGTTAATGGACTTGTATTAGAATCAAGGAAAAGAAGAGAACATCTCAGTGAGGAGGATATTCTTCGAAATAAAGCTATCATGGAGAGCCTGAGTAAAGGTGGCAACTTAATGGAACAAAATTTTGAGGTATACTTAAGTAATTCTTCACAGTATGTGAATTTTTGCATAGGAGAATAATCTTTCACAGCAGTCATTTAGCAAAATCTATAGATAATGTTTTTATTCTGTTTTGATTGTCTTAATTTAAAAATAATAAATATGACCTACGAGTATAATCATGGTGATACGTTAATGAATTATCCTGATTAGTGAACACATTGAGGAATTTCTGTGATTATATTGGATATTTCAGTCTTAATTTGTTTCTTAGTAAAAGATGATGGTTTTGGCTGTGGCAAATCACTTTAACTTCTTTTAGACCAAATGTTTAATGTTTAGAATGCCTTTCTGGTTTTCTTTTCAATCGAGTTTTCCTTCAGCTTCATTAAAGTGGACTAAACCTGTTATTATCACCATGAAATCAAGAGCTATTCAGAATGAGCCAGACATCATCTGGGAACACGCATACAGGCTTTTAAAAATGAATAATTTATTTCTGTATTAGCTTGTGCTTTGTTACTTGTCATTCAGACACTTGAATTAACTGATTAACTGATGTATTAAACCAGCCAACTTCTATGTAAAATACAGTTTGAGGCCAAATACCTAAATGGAGACTATGAGAGCAAGAGCAGGAGATGGAAAAGCCCAGTGAATTATCAGCTACAAACTAGATAGACTGTATTGCTGTTCTTTGTAGAATTGAAGTACAGTTGTATCTTTTGAATGGCAAAATTCTAAGAGAATATAAGGAAAGATAAACAGTTAAGATATGTTTTTCTGAACAGCCTGTCAGACGGCAGTCACTTACGCCGCCGTCACCCAATACAATTACATGGGAAGAGTACATATCTGCTGAAAATGGAAAGTAAGTATTTTTGTTTCGTTGACATTAACTTCCACAGACACCTTTAGATTTTTGGTTTGGGGTGGTGGTTTTGGGTTTTTTTGTTTGTTTGGGTTTTTTTCGTGTTCTCCACTTTGTAGGTGGCTTTTTGTTTATAGCTTTCTTGGGACAGAGGAGTGTTGGGTTTGATGTCTCAGATGTTTAACGTTCTTCAGTAGGCTGACTGGGAAGCTGATGCCTATATACATAAACAGTATTATTGCATCAACTGGTGATAAAAATACTGGATGGGTGTCGACCTGAGACCCATGGCTTGAAATTTAAACATTTTGAAAATATGCACATCTAAGATGGCTTTTTTTTCTTAAGGAAGGTTTTCTGACAAATTCATTGCTGTAACTCATTTATCTTTACTTAGGATAGTAATAAATAATCCAGTTGACCATGTTTAAAACAAAAGTTTATGATTTAATGAGACTGTAGGAGCAGTGGCAGTGTATAAAAATGCACACTTCTGGAATACAAGGACATACAGATCTCTTGGAACTGTCTAGATTTTTGCAAGGTACTCTCCTCTAGGTGTGTAACTAGGTAGGCAACAGCTATAATTTAAATTAATTTAAAGTAGCTTCATTTCTAGAAGATGGAAGCAGTTGAGTTTATTTTCTAGGACTGCATGCTGTCTAACTGTCGAATATAGAAGGACGAAAAAATGTACTGAGTGTCACATAAGTAACAATGGTTAAAAGTCCTTTCTCCAAAGATACTAGGCTAGCCTATAGTCAGATATTACCAGGGAATATGATGATATTACAGTACAGGTTTAGTAAAAAGGCACGTGGATCTGTTTGGTTTTGTTTTTTTTTTTTGGGGGGGGGTTGGGGTGGGGTGTTTTTTGGTTTTTTTTTGACTAATTTAATTTTTAATGTACTTGAGATAGAATGAATATTCAAGCAGAATAAATAGGTTATGCTTGAACAGCTGTTAGTATTGGGACAGAAATATGTATATATATAAGATTTTGCTTTGTTTAATAATCTGATTAACTGAAGGGAGTTTAATGGGAAATCTGGGTTTCTAGCTAATACAAAGCAAAAGAGGAAAAGACTTGTTACCTTATTTGTTACCTGTCTTTTCCTCTTCTGTAATAGAATTTTCTGTCCTATGTTTTCCAGTATTGCCTTCTAGTGATAGTAGAGTAACTTTTCTGCCTTCTCTGAAATGGTTTCATATTTTAGGCTGAAAGCAAGTTAACCTTCTTCTAGTTCGACTTGATACTTTGTTCACATATAGACTATTTTAATTAACATCTGAAATCAGCTGTATATATTTCTGGGTAGTTATGTCTTTCTATAGTGTTATTAATATAATGTTTATGAGGAATTATTTGAAGATTTTTAAGTCATTTCCCTAACTGTTTTTGTCTCGTCTCCCAGTTTAGCAGAACTCATAGTAATCTAAATTAAGATGGTTAGTGACTCATTTTTACTATGCACGGCTTTCACTTTTAAAGTATTCGCTTTATTGTAGGGATTCTCTACTGACGTTCTCAAACCTGAGTCTGTCTGTCTGCCTTCCTTTAAAACCAAGGTTTTACTGAGAGAAAAACTGACTTTGTCTTTCTCCCCTTCCCTTTACAGAGCTCCTCATCTGGGAAGAGAGCTGGTCTGCAAAGAAAGCAAGAAAACCTTTAAAGCCACGATAGCTATGAGCCAGGAGTTTCCCTTAGGAATTGAATCGTAAGTCAAAATTATTGGCAATGAATGTTATTTATATGTAGGAAATGTTTTAATGTGTTTATGAACTGCAGAATTCTTTGTATCTTCAGATATGGGAATTTGGCAGTTTATAACCTGTGAATGAAGTGATGCTGTTAAGCATGTAAACTGTTAAAATTAGAGACGTCAGTGCTGGCGTGCCTGTTACTGGAAGAGCCAAGTGCTTATCTTACTTGATAAGACCAGAGGTTTGACCAGGTTTATCATGAACTTGTCACAATACCAGTGTGCCTGATACTACAGAATTCTAAAACATTTTTGTCTGTAACAAGTTTTAGCATAAAGTTATGCCCTCTAAACTGATACAAAACCATGTCAGGTTCCTTATGCCCATGGAGAAGAGGGTGTGGTACTGCATACTTTGGTCTCTTGTGTAAAATGAGGACAAGAAATTAGTATAGTGATGTTTATTTGTATGCCTGTGGTAATACATTATGGATCACTAAGAACTGAATGTGAGGATGCTGATATTGAAGCTCTAAGGAGATAAGTATATAAGCATGATGTAATTTTTAAACTCCTTTTTTATCACCTTGCTCTTTGGGTCATTTTTATCTTTTCTAGAGGGAAAGCTTGTGAAACAAGAATTTGTAATGAAATCTGTTTTCCTTTTCAGACTGTTGAATGTTTTAGAAGTAATTGCACCCTTCAAGCACTTTAACAAACTTAGAGAATTTGTTCAAATGAAGCTTCCACCAGGCTTTCCTGTAAAATTAGGTAAGATGACTACAACAACTTTTGTGGCTTTGTATTTCCAAAATATGTGTACTTACTCATGCAACATGTTCAAAACTTCTGCTGAATTTTGGAAGAGAACTTGCTTACATAAGAGTGTGTTGCTGTAGGTTTCAGGAGAACATAGTCAGTGGAAGTAACATTAGGTAGGAAATCTGCAGCTGAAAGCTGAATATAGTCCTAGTCAGGAAGAGTGCTCTGTAATTCACATTTTCCTAATGCTAGGGTCTTGCTCTAAGAGTAATGTAGATACACTGAATTATCCTTGTGTTAACTCATGACTGAGATCATCCTTTAAGTATTTTGTAGCATTTTTGTGTTTCTTTTTCCTCAAGGCTTACTGGTGATATATTTTTTCACTTACAAATAAATAGAGAAGTATTACACTCTAACAAATGGAAAAGTATAAAGCAATTTATTCATGGTATAGATTACCACAGCATAAGCTGCCAAAAAGTAATAGTAGCTATTCCAAGTGTTAAAAGATTTCTTGCATACCAGTAAGCTGTTTAAGCTAGACGATTCTGAACAGACTATATTCTGCCTCCTATCATATTTGCACAGCTCTGTTTATTGAGGATTGAATTTTTGCGTAGCTCAGTTAGTTCATGGGCAAGCCAGTTTTATTGAAGATAACTCTCAAGTGTTCAACATCAATTCAGATTGGAAAAGGGTTATATTTTAAAGCAAACATTAAAAAGGTTCATCTTTTCACATGGATTTGCTCAACTGAAGCCTACATGTGACAAGGTTATTTTCTCTTCAGGCCAATGTCCTCTATTTTAGCAGATGAATTTGTATGTTCACGGCACCTTGGTTTCCATGTTGTCAGTCTGCATCAAGAAAGGAAAACCACTGAATTAATAACATTAACAGTTTTTTGAATGGTGTATTGAGTTGGGTATTGTTTCTGCACTCAGGGTATCTCAGTATGTTCTAAAATAACTTTCTTTAAACCACCTTCTTTTTCAAGAGCTTTGAATCGCCATTGTGTAGAATATGAAATAAGCTTCTACATCTGAAGTTACAAATCTTTAAATAACAGTTGGTGATTATTGGTAAGCCTGTATTTCTTTGCTCTTCATTGTACTGTTTTGCTTCCTATATAGATATTCCTGTATTTCCCACCATCACAGCCACTGTGACTTTTCAGGAGTTCCGTTACGATGAATTTGATGAATCCATCTTCACTATTCCTGATGACTACAAGGAGGACCCCAGCCGTTTTCCTGATCTCTAACTAAACTGGAAGGTTAATGGTGAATAACAATACCAGCGTACCACAGTGAAAGCAAATGGATGCAAACAGCCCACAGATATAGATAGAAAAGTGGGTCATAAAGGAAGGGATAAACCTAATAATCCAGAAGAAAAGGGAACATGCATCAAATGACTGATGTACTGATACTCACTATAATGGGCATCTAATCTAGTTCCTGATTTACAGCAAGTCTCCTGATGTGTTGTTCACACTTTTATACATCCAGTACTGCAAACGTGGTAGTCTGACACCTCAATGACCCTGAGAATACTTAACAGCTGTGAGGACTATCATTCGTTTTTAAATTTTTTTACATTTCTTGGTGATACAAAAAGCACTCTTGGACCATTAGCATAAAAGTTGAAATGTCTTGGCTGGATATTAGCCCTATAAAACATCCCACCATACTTAAGATGACCATATTATATTCTTTCGAGCTTTGTTTTCATGAATTGTAAACTATGTATCATTATGTATAGTTCAGTAATTTGAATGTTAGTTGAACGTATATTAGAAGGAATGCATTTTCTGTAGATGAATGAACCAAATGGTAACCATTAAACAATTGCATTTTCATACTGCAATACACTTCAGAAATAGCATTTGCTCTGCAGGGAATAAGGTACCTCCTCTAGCACCTTAGTGCAATCCATTGTGGTGCTATCCATGTCTCTCTGAACCATTAATTCCTTCACTGAGCTGTTTGTTAATCTTCTTTTCCTTGGCTCTGCACTTAACTTCCCTTCCTTATACTGGCTTGGAAGTCCCTGCTCTGTCCATGATGCTGCATTGATTAGCATGCTTGGAGGTTCATTAGCTAGAAATTGTCACTTTTTTCCTTCTTTTTTTCACATTCACTTAGGAGACTTGCTCCATACTGGTTGAGCAGTATGTATTCAGCAGCCACTCGAAAACATGGGAAGCATATAAAGAGTTACTAGAACAATAAGGTCAAGCGTTAAACCTTCATATAAGAAAAAGTTTCTCTTGAAGTTAAATTGTAGTGCACATTGAATAGGGCTCACATTTGGAAGATTTTATTTGCAAATGCTTAGGATGTTTCCAGATTAATTTCCTTCCTCTTAATATTTTAAATAGGTAGGCATTTCAGTACTCTGGCTTCTTGAGCTTATTCTCATTCCAAGTGGTTCCAGTCTCCTAATTTGACAATAATCCAGCTTTTGGGTTTGTTAGAAAGAATTTGTGCAAAAGGCTAATGGTGCTATTTGTTTGTATTGAGAAATTTAGATTAAAGTGCTGTGGTGTAATTGTACAAAAATGTAAATATTTTCAAAACTATATTCTTTGTGCACTGTAGTTAAAACTTTTTCTGGAAATCAATAGAGTGAAGTATCAAACTTTATTATAAAGAGAACCATCAATGCTTAGTAAAGGTAACCAACCTAACTAACCATGCAGGTGTTAAATGGAGATGGCTTATCACAAGGCAATAAAAGCTGACTTGTCAGGCACATGGACAGAATGTGGAAATACATGTCTGAAGCAGACATTCTTTCAAAACTTCTGGAATCTGTCTGTATAAAATCCAAAGAGGCTGCTCTAGAAAAGTACAGTATCCACTCTGTAAGTGGAGTCCTAGTGAATCACTATCCGCAAAGTACAGACAAACTGAAAATGGAAAGTTGAGGTTGATCCTCTTCCAGCATCACTATAAGCCTGCAAGTTTGACAGGTGAGTAATGTTTACTTTGCAGACTGTGATTGATACACTGGAGTTACTAATTCAAAATCAAATAAAAAATAAAACTATAGGGGAGGAAAAGCAAAGGGAAATGTAGAATTGTAATTACTTTTGAAGTACTGTATCAGTAGCAGATGTTGAACATTCGGTAGGAATGATAGAACTTGTTCTTCCAAGTAATTATGAATTCCTAAAGTGTTTCACATCTATGGTATAAATTGACACACACCTCATGCTCCTCCTTAGAAACAGCTGAGATCCCTATTGTGAGAGACCAGGGTTGAATGGGTAGAGACTGAATTATGCTGTCAGTCCTGGAGGTCAGGATTAAATGTCAGTGGGGCCAAATACAGATTTCTCCTGTTGCCCTCTTTTACAGATGCCCGTTGCAGGGTCGAATGTTTTGTGTAGTGCTGCTGGGTCGGGTCTTGTGCCGGCTGTGAAACTGAAGTGGGTGCAGGTGCTGTACAGGAGCACCAAGTTGCTTGGAAATTTCAGCAAATGCAGAAGAACGTTTCTCCATGAGGTGAATGTTAGAAATCCTTTTTCTCAGTATTACAGGGAAAGAACCATGTGTTTCATATTACTTTGCAGTTTTGGTTATTCCAAATTACCATCACAGAGCTTGCTGACATGGGAAGGAGCATACATAGCGGGAGCTGTGTGGTTAGGCAATATAGCGACTGCACTGGACTGGATTCTAGACTCTTAAAAAAAAAAAAAAAAGACCAACAAACCACAGCTCTTTGCGTAGCCTCATCTGAAAACAGGAGGTTCTGTGTATCTCCATCTGCCTATAGGACAGCCCGTGTCATCTTCTGGTGGCAAATGAGGTGTCTGACTCGAAGCCCACTGCAGTTTGTGGAAGTGTTTTCTGTGATTTCCATGGACTCTGGCTGCAGGTTTTGTGGGTTTTTTAACCTTCATGATTACACAACTACTAACTTTGATACATTTTAAGATTTGCAGAAACTTTTTATAGCGGGTTGCTATATTAAGGCTTGCTCTAATTTGGAGTGTCAGCAGAGAAGAGTGGACGCAGATTTGGTTGACTGTAGTCTTTTTACATTATTATGGTGAACGTAGCCTGCTGCTTCTTTTCTTCTTACTATGGGGCTGAATGATCTGACTCCAACCAGATTGTCCTTTCCAGTTCAGTGAGTTGTCAGATTCCTGCGACAGCCTCATGAAGTAAGACTTACTTGGTGAACTGTTTCTCGGTACATTTCCTTCCAACTTTTGGTGATGTGTTTTTTGTCTGAAACATTCCTAGTGATGAGTTCTGAAACTTAAACCAGGGACACTTGGGGCACGGTTTCCTGATGGATACGCTGCAAGCTGCAGGAATCCTCGTTAGCTAGAGGCACGTTAGGCTGAGCCTACCTTAGGGATTCACGTCTTGGCACAGGCGTGGAGATGCGATCCTGGCAGCGTAGCTGTGCTGGTGTGGTTCTTTAGTGGTAACTCTGTCCACGCTGATATAAATGTTTTATCCACTCTGATTTGTTTTGCTTGCAAGGGTTTTTGTGTTGAACTAACACGAAGTGCGTTTGTGTCAGTATGGATGCGTCCGCACGGAAGCGTTACTAGCGCCGTGGATGGGTGAAGCGTTTCTAGTATAGAAGGAGCCTTGGTCCGCAGCTGTGCTGTGGGCACCGGTGTCCTTTACCACTTGTGATCTCCTGGTCAGATATCTTTTGGAAATTTATTTTTTTTCTAGCAGGATTGATCTAGCGGGACTTAATTTTTGTTTTTTCCCCTTTTCCTTAAGACCACATTAGGTGTTAAGGGAAGGTTTGGTCCCCTGTAGGGTGATGACATATCCACAGTGGTTTTACAGAGGTTGTCTCATCCCTGCTGTGCAACACGGAGTGTGTCAGCTTTAACTTGTTAATTGACTTGTGCTTGTGTAGGGACTTCATTGCAACAAGGTACCCTGGAATGTAAGAACGCCTGGGTAACTACAGCTGCCTTTCTGGGCACGCCAGCCGAGGTGTACAGTATCATTTGTGGTTAGCACAAGTGGGTTGAAAAAGGGAGCTTGCACAGACTGGGTAAGAATCACCGTATTAAGATGCACATTGACTCCGTAGTGTTCTTTGAGGTGAAGCTGACAACAGTGTGCAAGTGCTGTGTGTGGAGGAGGAAACCTCTGTACCAGGGCTGTGGGAGAGAGCACCTCAGTTCAGAGTTTGGGGCATTGTTTCTTTCTGATCTCGCCACGTTTTTTTGTTTGGTTTGTTTTGTTGTTTTTTTTTCTTTCTGATGGCTGTGAGGTTTTTTTATGAATAAGTATTAAAAGGCAGCCATTCATTTTGGTAAACTGAAATAAGAAATTGTTGCAAAAGACTTCCTAGGGTTGTTTCTTAACCAAACTGTTTTACTGGTCTTCCAAAATATTGCTTTAATTTGTGGCAAAGGGAATGCGTTTTCTTTTTCGTTTCAAGAAGCTGCTGTTCCAGTCACTGTACTCACTTTACTGCAATTCTTGATTTATGTATCAAAATGATTTGTTACAAAAAACTCTGGATATATTTGTGCTGGAAACCCACCTTGTTAATTTGATATTCAAAGTAACTGTCTGTTTTTTTAAAAATGTATTTGTTCTTGATTTGTAATTCTTGCAAGGATAACTGCATTATTTAATCTGTATTAACAAATTTCCTGTAATGCTGCAGTTTCACATTTATTTTCCTTAAAATTTGTAATTATCATGGAAACAATGTCACTTTTTTGCATTTTACTAGTTGTCTGGTCCATGTTTTTAACTTGCCTTCACTAATAGTAATTTTTGGTTGTATCATTTGTTAGAATAAAGACCAAAATATGCTGTTTGATTCTGAAACTGTTCAATATGTGAAAATTGAAGTTTTAACTCCCTTGTCACAGTACTTTTTGGGGTACATATACACTGTAGATGTGCATCTCTGAGCAGGGATTCGATCTGAGGGGACAAGCTCACACTGCTATATTCTGCAAGGGCATTTTATTGGTATTTTTAAAATAAAATCCTGCATTTTCATTATAGATTGTTCTTTACCCTCTGTAAAACTCAAAATTTTATTGGACTAGCTAGTACGCAGTGGAATAGCAATGATGGAAGGAGATGGACAGTAGCTTCTGCGATCTACCTAGAGCTAAGGAGTCAGAAGTCTAGAAATAGCTACCAAGGAGGGAGGGAGGGAAGGAAACCTTTTAAATTTGCTGAACCTTGTTCAGTAATTACAGAAGTTTTATCTCCAAAATCCAGAAATGTACTTACTTAAATAACATGTGACAATTGGTTGTAACAGTAGTCTCTTGGAAGAACTGTAGATGATGTGGAGAGCAAAACCTGGAACTTCCAAAGTTTCATTTTGCCTTGTAGAATGGTTTTTAGTTTTTTGGTTTGGGTTTTTTTTTTTTTGTTTTTTTTTTTTTGACTTAGAATTGCTCTTCTGCCTTCCTGCAAGCATCAAAAGTTGAGCTTGCAGAGCAGAGATCAGGACATCCCTCTATAGTTAAGGATTTGCCAACTTCTAAAACTTTGTATTTATAAAGGGTAGGGAGAACTCATGTTTGGAGTTACACAAAGTGCTTAAAATATTACCAGTTAAAACCAAGGATTTCAGTAAACTGTTTGGTTGTAGCCTTTGTGTTGCTACAACACACCATTAAATATTGTGGGGAACTACAAGCCTGGCTTTTGCTATGATGAAGTACTTTTAAAAGGAGAATGACAACGTGTGCTAGGGCCTTTCCAGATTGATTACTGTGAAGGTACCACAGAGCAAGACATTTGTCTTCTGTGTACGGTAAGTCAGTCATCCATGTATGATGGCCCAAATATTGAGAGAGAATTCCCCAGTGCCCAACAGTAGGCTATAACTTTTTCCACCTGGATTGTGATACTTTTTGTTCTTATTTAATGTATGTCATACACATTCACTCCAAATGAAATATTGCAGAATGAGCTGCATGCTGACAGGGTATCTGAGAATTGCGACAAAATCACTGCTGACATTTTTAGTTTCATTTTAGAAGAAAAGATGTCTCGTTCCTCAAGATCGGAAGGAAGATGCTTTTGGCCACCTTGCTTCAGATGTGCAAATGGAACAGCTGGACTACTGGGGATGGGAGTGAAAGCTGACAATAGCAAATGTAAGGCTGATGCATAAGCAAAAATGAATCCTATTTGATATTAAAACGCTTGGGGTTTTAAGAACTCTGGTAGTAGAAGCAATAGCTACTCAAACATTTAATATAGCATGGGCTTTAACAACTGCAACCCATAAAGAGTAGTAGTCATACGTGGTTCCTAGCTGGCATTTTCCAACACCTTCAGGTTTGGTCTAAAAATAGCGGCCCATCTTTGGTTGCAGCCTGCCAACAGACACTGGGAGAAAAGCAAGGAACCCCTTTGCCTCACCCTTCAGCTGACAATTAGCAAGTTACTCAGTTACTGTGCTTCAGTGTTTCTTTTGTCTGTGACCCAGCCATCAAGCACTAATGGGTGCTGCCTCGTTCGCCGTACAGTTCCAAGTGGAAAACTCGCTGTGAGCACCACTGTCGGTTAAATCCACCTGTAAGAGTGCTAGAGACAAGGAGCAGCTGGTACTACATCAGGCTTAAACTCCTTCAGTAATGCAGAGAGGTGTTACATGACTTGGAAAGCCTCACCTCTGGAGGCAGGTGAGCCTCTGCACTACCATAATTCACAAACCAACTTCAAATTACTAAAAGTAGTCGTTCTTCTGGCTCAGTGCTCTGTGTGATGTGGCATACGTGTACCTGAGAGAGGCGGCTCTGCTGCAGGTTCAGGCAGCGGAGGAGGAGGGCAGTGCCTCATCTAACGCTGCTGGAGGGGAACACTGCGAGGGGTTACGCGCTCTTCCCTCAAGCTCACAGCACGGCTCTCCAGGCTCAGCCAACATGTACTCTTAGCCTGAAAGGCAATAAACCAGAGACACCTAAGCTTCTGTGCATAATTAGCAAATGCGGTCTAAACCCACCCCGTTTCTCCAGTTTGTATTTGGGCTTGGGCAGCCGGAGGTACACAGTTAATGCACAGCACAGACTTAGTTTGTTAGTAAAATAAACCAGAAACAAGTCATTTAATTACATGTAGCCCCTGACCTACCATCTTGAAGTCAACACCCTGACTTGGTCCTTCGTTAGAGCATGTGAATGACTTTCACAACAACAAGGTCTAAGGATCAAGGAGGTTTACTTTATTACTATAAACCACTTTATGTTCTTGCGCTTCACATAAATATCCTGATGACAACAAAAAAGGCACATCTATGAAGACATCATGCACCTTGTCTGTGTCTATTTTTATTTTATTACAAGAACAATCACTCCCTCTCCACTAGAAATAAAAGCCTAGAACTGCTTGTATGACATATACCTCTCTGTATTGACAAAATACTCAAAACAGTTGGTAAAAATTTACATTTCTACAAATTCTAAAAATGACACTGCATATCTAAATGGCAAGTTCCACCTTGCCTGGGACAAAAGGACAGTGTAAAAAGAAGGTGGTTTGACTCATCAGATTCAAGAAATTCAAGCATCACTTACAGTTTCATTCCAAAACTTACTGATTTAGAACAGTAAGTTTTAAGTTGACATTAACAGCCTACTTTATATGCACAAAGCACTCGCTCCTTCTGGTTTCTGCTCGTCTTCCATTACCATCCTGAAGAGATGAATGTTCATATTTCAATGAAAATACAAAAAATTTTTACAAATACATATTTCTTTTTAAAAGTACTTGTCCCATAACACCTCTAGATTCCCATTTAAGCCCATTCCCTTCATTCCCCCAAAAAGTAAAATAATTCATTCTTTAGTGTAACATACTTAACTAGAGCTAAAATGGCAGGCTTAGCAGCTTTCTCACTTCACTTACTTACAGGTTTTGAAGAGATAAGAGTTGTTATGGTCTTTTTAAAACAGATAGATGAAGAAAGATGTATACTCTAAATGAATGAGGTCAATTTTCATACATTCAGTGGTGTAAATAAATACCAGCAGAGTTTTATAGGAAAGTGAGTATAAGTTTAAGGGTTTTATTATCAAAGTTTTGTAAAACAATTTCAGAAACTGTACATCAACATGGCACAGACTGTAGCCTACTTTTGTCTTTTTATCTGCACAAAAGTAAAAGCTCTTGAACTTCGGTAACTAAGAAAACAGCTTGCCTAACTACTTTGCATATAGCATGGAATCACTGTGTGCATAAGATTACTACTGCAGTGACAGTAAACACAAATTTATTAGTTTATACAACTTGAGATCAAGTAAAAAGTACATTATCAAGTAGACTTGCTTTTAAAAGCATACGAAGGTCAATTTTAAAATGCACTACCTTTTTGCAATGTGTTTAGCTCTAACAAATAAAACAACCTGGATTATGAAAACTGCACAAATCAACCTTTAATCACTGGGCACTGATCAAGCAGAGATTTTCACTTCCCAAGGCTCAAAAAGAAAAGCTAAGAACCATTGCACCTTGCCTGAGATGGATTTGAACTGACAGATTTAAAAAAGCCCTCAAAAAGGTTAGTGCATTTTAACTTTGTCAAAGCCAAACAAAATCCACCAGGAAAAACAAAACAAAACAAAACAACCCCAGCCATGTGGCTTAAAAAAAAACAAAACCAGAAAACTATCTATATCAGAATGCTTTTTTTCAGATGTACTGTCAATTTTTTTTTGTGTAGTCACACTTAAGACCCTTAAGTAGATCCACCATATGTTGTAGGACTTTAGAACATTTAGGATGTTTCTGCCACAATCAACATGCAGTCAGTGCATTCCCTATACTGCTCTATTACTGCAATGAATCAAATTCTAGAAACACTATCATAAGTGAGCTGATTTACTAAAGGAGATCATACAACAAACAGTCCATGCCTGCTGTAGATGCATGCAGCTTTTTACTTTTGCTTGAAGCATCACCAAGTTAGTAAAAATTGCTTGGCTACGCAATCCCTTTCGGCCGTAACAAGAATGGTTACCTTTCTATAAAGCTTTTGATGTGAGTTAGTATCAGGAGATTTACAAACCATGTATAGCTTAGAGCTGTATACATCTAGATTTAGGATTAACAAGTACAGCATAAAAGAATCACACAGGAATGACACTGATGCACGTCTGCAGCTGTGTTCACTGCAAAGGCAAAATTCAGTCACTCATATCCATGTCCTCTTCATGATGATCATCCCCATTTACTTTTGATTCCCTTGCTGAATCTCCACTTCCTTTATCGGCAGCAGACTCCTTTACTTTAGGGGAGGAAGAATCTGCCATTTTCTTTTCTTCCTTTTTCTCCTTCTCGCTGTCATATCCTTGTTCTTCTTCATCATAATCCCTTGTGACCTGCTTTGCCGAGATAAAAAAAAAAAAAAGTAAAACTTGCTTTCAAAGCCCCTGTTGGTTTAACACTACAGTACAGGCAGTGAAGTTAAACAGGTTTTTAAACATACTTTCACATCTTTATCACTCTCGGATTTTCGGTCTCGATCCTTCTCTTTGTCTTTGCTTTTTTTTTTCTTGCTTGTTGACCGCTCCCTCTCATCTCTACTTCTCTCCTTGTCTTTATCCTTCTTTTTTTCCTTTTTATGCCTACAACGATAAAGTACGTATAAGAATGAAAACCCCTAACACACCATTCCATAACTAGAAGACAGACCATATCCAGACTGTTACCCATAGTTCATTACAAATCTAAAGGCAGAAATAGTGGTGTGCAACTACAATACACCATTCCCTTTCAGAAAATAACCAAACATCCCAATTTCTTAGCTCTGGATCAAACACAAACACCACAAAGCGAAGTCTAATAAATACTGTGTTAAGAATAGCAACGTGATAGTGTTTTATGAAGGAGCACCTCAAGTTCCCCATTTAGGGAGACAGGATCACAAAATGCCCAGGCCCACCCAAAAGTCAGTTGACTCCCATTGTACAGAGCCAAATGAGCTGGGAACTCTGGGTATCTCCTACTCCTCACCCCTGGAATACCTCAATGTTTGGAGTTCTTGTGCACTAACAGAGAAGCTCTATGCTTGAAGCCAATTAAATTATGATAAAAGTGGTAGCAGGCAGCAGAGATCCTTTCTCTCTCAAGAAGTCAACCTATGGGCTGGGTATAAGGAAGAAGCCTAACACACACCATCTTCAAAACAACCCCACTGTGATCTTTGCTGTAGTTCACATCTTGGGAATTTTCCACCCAGGCACCTATATTTTTGTATTATTATTATTATTATTATTATTATTTTTTTAGCCAAGAGGCTTACTGACCTTCTTGGAGATGGGGACCGGGACATTTTCCTTTTAGGAGACCTGGGTTTTTTAGGTGACCGTGTTCCACTCCTGCTTCTTCTACGTCGTCTTTCTCTGCAGGAAAGAGAGATCAAAGTTTATTGGGGTTTCTTTTGGTTTGGTCCCCCACCCCCCACCCCTCTAAATCTACAAATACATCTCTGGCTCCAAAACAAGGACTGTTCAAAAGGTGGTAAATATGTATAACTCAAAATGGTTATTTACTATTAGCAGTACTGCAAAGGCCCTGCAGTTGCTGATCAGCAGAGTAAGTTGTTTCCTGTTCTATCTCCACCTTCATGAACAAATTGCTAGCTTAGACTCTAACAGGGATACTGACTCTTTTTGCAAATAGAAACAAAACAGTTTGTTCTTGTTAATATTGCAAGTTAATTTTGGAAGTTTTTAAAAAAAGAATGGTGCACATTTTGCATATATTTATTCCATAAATCAGGAAAGAGTTTAACAGTGACCTCAAAGCATCATACTCTTTGATACAGAGCAAGCAGAAACTATTCTAAGCCCAAACAATACCTCCAGAAACTTACTGTATCAGGAGAAAAAAAATAATGCATCTTATAGACATAGGTAGAGAGAGTATACACATGCGTTTGTGCATATACCCAACATATCCACAACAGAATCATCATCCTATTACATACAAGAATGTTCTTTCTATTAGAGTGGATAAAGCATGCTGGAAATGGAGACCAAGGAAAACTTTCATGTTACTGTACCTGCTTGTGCTTCTTGATCGTCTAGTTGTGCTGTAGCTTTTGGGGGGAGTTTTAGAACGTTTCTTTTCTTTCTCTTCCTTCTTTTTATCCCTTTTAGTAAAATACAGATTTTAAGTTTAAGTCATTTTCAAACTATACAAGCAGCATTCACTACTTCTGCTGTAGGAAAAATGAACAAAGACATGATAACTACACTGGATAGCATACACTGTTTAGTATTTCTGGGGCCAGTCACATTATATTAATGAAAACAAAGATTACATTATCTACAGCAAAATAAAAGAACAGCTCTTTTATAGCTTCTGTGTACAAACAGCACAAAATCTGCAAGTCCAGATGCCCACATTTCCTGCTTTCCAAAGACAGCTACTGAGTAATGTAGCTAATGCCTGCTGCATCTGTGGACTCTTAGGAAAAGCATGTTACATGTTTTTATGTAACTAACGGTGCACATGTATAGGGCAAGTGTAATATAATTCTACAAGATGTTACCAGAGACTGTGACTTTAAAAAGAGCTACTAGTTAATTTTGCCTTTGGTTTTTTGTGGGTTTTGTTTTTCTTTCTTCTTTTTTTTTTTTTAAATTAAGCACTGTTGTGGCTTAACGCCAGCCAGCAACGAAGCACCATGCAGCTGCTCACTCACTCCCCTCCACCCAGCGGGATGGGGGGAGGGAATTAAAAAAAAAAAAAAAAGAAAAAAAGTAAAACTCGTGGGTTGAGATAAGAACAGTTTAATAGGACAGAAGAAACTAATAATGATAACAATAATAAAATGGCAATAATAGTAATAAAAGGATCAGAATATACACGTGATGCACAATGCAATTGCTCACCACTTGCTGACCTATGCCCAGTTAGTCTCCGAGTGGGAATCCCACCTAGCCCCGATCCCCCCAGTTTATATACTGGCCATGACGTCACACAGTATGGAATACCCGTTTGGCCAGTTTGGGTCAGCTGCCCTGGCTGTGTCCCCTCCCAACTTCTTGTGCCCCTCCAGCCTTCTTGCTGGCTGGGCAGGAGAAGCTGAAAAAATCCTTGACTTCATCTAAACATCACTTAGCAACAACTGAAAACATCAGTGTGTTATCAACATTCTTCTGTACTGAACCCAAAACATAATACTATACCAGCTACCAGGAAGGCAATTAGCTCTATCCCAACCTAAACCAGGACAAGCATCAACATTTAATAATTTCACTTCTGGCAAACAGAACAGATTTACTGAAACAATTACCTGGTTTTGGATGTGCTCCTAGACCTTCTGCTTCTCTCTCTGGAATGAGATCTTCTTCGCCTTGGACTTTTAGATCGCCTCCTGCTTCTTGATTTTGAATGGGACCTTCTCCTTGATCTGCTCCTTGACCGTCTACCAGTAACACATTGTACATGGGAGTTAAATGTATGAAATTTTGATATACTATTCAGAATCCATCTGAGCAGTGCTAACGGTATTGTAATGCACAATGATATAGAAAACAGAGATATAGAAGACAGCAGAGTACTCTCATGGAGTCTGCCAAGGAAATGGAAAAAAGACGTGCACAAATGCTAAATGTCAAAGAGCAATGATGCTTCAATCAGCTCTCTTATTGCTCTCCTTGTGAGAAAATATCAGTCCTATTGTAGAGGAAAACTGATAAGTCACGTTGAAATGTGACGAAATTTTTAGAACACTAAACCAAATACAAGCCAATTACTGAATATGCAAATAACAAAGTACAAGTGGGAAGCCCACAGTTAAAATGGCTTTGCACAGACCACTGCCATGCACTGTCTACTTTGAGTTGACAAGGCAAGAGCACAAATGAGCCATACATCCTTCTGTTTGGGTAGGACAATATTAAGTTCTCTAGTCAGGATACCTGAACAGAATTGATCTCCAAGTAAATCATAACTTAGAAAACACTGGAAAAACTTTTGTCCCAGACACTTCCACTAAGCTGCATTTGCTGCACATACTAGAAACAGTCTAACAGGTAAGCAATTATGTACGTAAATAATGATGCCCAGAGAAGCCTCCTACTATTTGGTTTTAAGACAAATTGTAATTACTACATGAGCACACTGGAAAGAGACTGAAGAAAGAACAGAGGTTTAAGGGACTACTGTAAAATGGACAGCCTACAATGGCCTAGGTTTTCACAGTAGTGAGGGCTGTGTAAAAACCAAGGCTCTGTGCTAAGGAGTTTCTTATCTGATACAAGAAACAGTTTATCGTTAAATAAAATCAGAGTCCAAACACTGCTAGGACTAGGTGTCTTGAACTTCTTTCTGCAGTAGTTTAAAGTATTTTTGAAGTATTTTTTCCTATCACCTCTCTCCCACCCTTTCTACAAAACCAGAGGTAGAGCTCCATCTCACACTACAGTCTAGCCAAATCACAGCCTCATCTTTCTTCAGACCATTTGCATTCTTCCCTCTCCTCAGCCTCTATGAGTGAAGTGCCACTTCCAAGAAGTATTTTTGAAGGAATTGTTTCAGCTATGTGGTTTTTTTTTTTTTTTAAGGCAAATAAGCTAACTACCTGTGTCTAGATGAAGAAGGTGTCCTTCTCCTCCTTGAGCGTGACCTTGATCTTGAATGCCTTCGTTTTTCATCTTTTTTGTCTGGAGTTAAAAAGGAAAAGCAGAGTTAAAAAACCCATTGTTATTTTAGCATTCAAAAAGATTTTATAAAGAAAAGGAAGTTGAGCTTCACGTTATAGATATAAGTAAGATAAAGAAAGCCTAAGGAATACTTTGACATTTGAAATTAAGGCTTATCTATCTTTTTCCTCAAAAGATGACACAAAGAATGACCATGATCTGACATTTGTGGATGAACTGTTGCATCTTGTTCTAACATAAAATCTATTGAAATAAACTATAAAAAAAAAAATAAAAAAATCTGCAAACTTCCACAGATTAGGAACTGAAAGAAAGGAAATCATCCCCAAGAACAAACATCACTAGGATATCAAGTGGTTAAACCACTTGCTGTTTCCACTGAAATCTCAGAGATGGCAGTGTGAGCTTCAGTTTTCAAATCAAGTGAATTTTGGGAAAACCAGATGATTAATTTCCTGCATCATTCTGCAGGACACATACAGCATTCACACTGTAGGACAATTAAAAACCTGTCAACTATAAATTAAGTCACTATAGAACATGAAAGTATTAAGCCAATATTTTGCAGACCAATAGCTTTTATCATATACTAGGTGAAAACTCCATCTTGAATTGAATGAGGTATTCTGTGATTTAAAATTACCTGGCTCTATAGCAGCAGAAATTAATGACTGTGCTTCTCGTACTCTTTTCATAGCTTCTTCTATTTCTTTACTGGAGGTATCTGATTTCAGACTTGGTGAAACAAGACCTGCAGCTACATGGTTCAACCTGGTAAATAAAAAACAATTTTAGAAATTCAGTATTGATGAATCCAAGAAATACATGCCTCCACTGTCAGTTTGCAGCCTATTCAAAGTGACTGATCTAAGTGAATCGGAATCCGCCTGCGTTTTGTCACCATTCAGATAACAGAGTAGTAATTCTAAGACGTGATATCTGTGCCTGAAAACAGTGGCACAAGATACTAGTTCGTATGGCTCTTAGAATTCCAGTAAACTGTAAATAGCAGGAAAGTTTGTATTGGCTTGCACAGATATGTTTCTAATGACACTTTTCAGAACATTTTTGTACAACACAAATTCAATTCTCATTGCCTGAAAGAACAACTCCACAGGAAACACAGTAGGTCAGTTTCTACTTTTATAAGCCATACTGAGAAGTCTACCATCAGTGATGAAATTTAAAGTTCAGAAGATGTGTTCTACAGGGTGGCTTTGAAGCCAACCAGGTGTATATATATACACCAATATACCTGACTGATGTTTATCTAATCCATTATCTTGGGTAACTATTTTGTTCAATCAGTTATGCATTCCCTGCTTACAGAAATGTCAATTTAAAATAGAGAGTAATATGCCAGAACAGTATTAAAAATGAAGATAGATCACATATATAGCTTTATCCCCAGCATAGATGAGATGGCTCCGACAATTTAAAAACACTGAACAACCAAACAGGGTTAGAAGAACTCTATTTAGCTAATACAGCAGTAGGGCAAGCACACACTGATATGCCTTCCCGAAGCTGAGAGTTCAAAGAATGCTCTCCAAAGCTTCCTGCAATTTGCAGTACAAGGGCCTTCTGAGGCAGATGCGGTTTCTTTGCATTTAGTACACTTTTCATCTACTAATTGTCTAATAGCTTTTTTTCCATGGCATAAGCTTTCTTCATCCTGTTGCAACATTATCAACAGCTTAACGGCACACTAAAACATTAAGTGCTACAGTTGTGCCCTACTTGCTGTCTCCATGCCACACTATTTTGAACAAAGTTATCCTTTTTCTGAATACTGAAATAAAAACTAGGACACACTTGTGCTTACTGTTATTTGCTCCCTTTTTCTACCAAGTTATAAGACATGCTGTCTTTTGTTATCTTCTGACAGCTGTAATATACATAAGACTCTTTTATTATCATCTGTTGCAACAGTTGCTGGTCTCAGCTCCTTCTCAACCATAGCCCTTTTATTTCAACCTTGCAGGATGTAAGGTGCCAGCTGCACCTTTACATTACAGACACAGAAGCAACAAAAATGATACAAGAAAAACTGAATTTCTGTATCTAGCAAAATGAAATCCCAGAGATTAACTGTTGTTATTCCATAGATGCGAGGCTGAATAATCTTCATTTCCTCCCCCTTTTCTCTCTCCCATAGCAAATACAGTCTGCACAAGATCCCCAAGACACTAGTTTTCTCCAACCTTAATTAGACCCAGCAGGACAAAGATTGGATACTACTGAATCACAACAGATATTCTGGAGATCAAGTGTACTGCAATAGAAATATTTGTAAACACTGATACTTACTTTGGATCCACTGTGCTCATAAGTTTTAGTAGTTGATCTGCTGCAAGAGACTGTGAGAGAAAAAAAATAATAAATTAAAGCCACATTGGAAGATGTGTATGCTTAAGAAGGTTATCTTCCTCGAATGTACACTCAGCAGTGGCTAAACCAAAAAGTCTCTACAGATGAAAAAAAAACAAAACAAAACACAGCCCAAACAAGTTACAGACAAAAAGGCATATTGTTCTGTTTTAAAACTTGTGGATGGTGGTGAGGGTATGAGCATCACTTTTCAGTGGTACTTACATACTTTTTTTTCCACAGCAGCCAAACATAGGCCCTTTCCCGGACAGAATCAAAGAACTTCAAAATAAAAATACACTTCTGGTATTTACAGGTTATTTCTCTGTTACTTCAAGAGAATAGAGATCTCATTAGATAACTAAGTTGCCTATCCATGGGAAGTCCTCAATGTCAATTTATGAACAAGAAGCAAAAGCTTATTTACTCTAAAAATTCCACAAAAAATATAGATTTTGCAGCTCTTAGGAAAATCCAGATATTACTACAATTGGTCACTTCCTGTACCACTGGTGTATTAACAACTAAATGTTTGGTCCCCACTAATTTTCTTTATACAGAGGCAGCCATGTGCTGAACCCAAACAGTTTGTTACAATCAGCTGCCTTAATGCACAACGGAAACAATCCTTGATCATATCAAATTTATGTTTTTCTAATATGCATTTAGAAAGCTTGGTTTTTTTTGTTTGTTATCTCATTATCACCAGTATTTGCTTGTTACTACACATGGCACGCACGAAGAGAATGCTTAACGATAGATTTCTTAGCAATGCATTATTACTACTTCTTATATTTCTTAGCAATGCATTAAATTATTACTACTTCTTGTACCTGTAAAACATGTTTTCTGTACAGTACTTGGTTCTTGTATCTTAAATATTAACTCAATACTCTACTCACTATTACTTAGTACTTAAAGTCTTTTTTTATATACTTTTAAAGAGACTACAGTCTAACAAAGTCTCCTAAGTATTTTCTACACCTACAAAATTAAAAAGTCAAACAATTTTTTTTTTACTGTAAGTAAAAGGCAGGTTCATAGCTTGATAATGACACATATTTGAAATATTTCCTTACTAGTCCCAAATTATTTTTTAGGTCCTTTCAGCATTTAATATGATACTCCTACAGATACTATTTATTCCAAACGGGTGCTCAGAAAAATCAATCACTGCGTTTTTCAGACAGTGGCTGTTAAACTGATATAAATGAAAATTACTGTTAAAATAGAAAAGAGGATAGCAAAAGAAAAGTGTTCATATATAAACCTGCTATGCCAAGAAACAAAGATGGCATCCTAAGAAGTTTAAAGAACCAGCAGCCTGTGCAGACTACATTGAGCCAAGCCTTTAATTAAAAGTAGTATGTCATAATACTTCTTCAAACCTAGGTGTAGTATTTCCAGATCTTCAGGTTGTTGTTTAATATACTGGTGAACACTAAGAGCATCACATATGCTAGTCACACTACATATGTGCTAGGGACAATAAAGAAAATTTTACAATGTGTGACATACCTGAGAGTTTAAGTTAGCTCCAGGAAGCCCAAGAGCAGCTAGGGCAGGATCAAGAGCAGGAGCTCCTAAAGCAGCTAAAGGAACAGCACCAATCTGTAATAAAGACAGCAATTAGACAAAGCCATATTCAATTGATAAAAAGCTGTTAGATCAAGATTGCCAAGCATTAGACATAAACTTGAAACTTGAACTGGGTTTTACTTAGGCTTCTAGCTACAGGAAACATTATACTAACGTCAGTGAGAGTATTTCAGTTTTCCTTATTCAGGTATTCCAAAGCTTAGTATATGAAATATTTTTTTTCCTATCGTTATTATTCTAAAATGAAAATCTGTTTCCTCTGCATCCCAGTGGGGCAGGGCAGGGGGAAGAAGTGAAAGAGTAAAGCATTCCACTACGTTCAACAAATAGTTTAAAATGAAATTATTTTCCAGTGTTAAAATTCATTATAAGCTTCTGAGCCAACTACTGCATATCTAAATCAATTTAGGATTGAAATTAACATTTTTTTATGTTAAAAGACAACATAATATTATTACATCTCTGCAAATTTCTCAAATTTGGTTAAAACTGGCAAATAGGTTGAAAAGCTACTGGAAGATTAAGTAGGATGATGGCATAGGTGAATTCCTTAAATTAATCTAGAAGCCTCATGAAAGAACCTAATTTTTTTGCCACTTAAAGTGAGATGATCAAAACATATACTGAAAACACAACACGCACTGTGCTAAAAACCGCATGATCTTACGTTCATCAAACACTATGCTGTTGCTATGAGGTCTTGCTCTCCCTCCCTTCCTTCTCATTGCCTCCTTTCTGATTGCCCTGGAACTTGAGACTCATTTGTCAACCAATTCAACCCACTGAGCCATCAGAGAACATATTTTTGTGCTGTCTGCATCAAGCTAACCCATCATCCTCACTATAGGATCTAATGAGCTCCAGAGTCAGCAGAAAAGCAGCAGCAAGAGCATGTAGTCAACAGCAAGGGAGCAGAACTTTCCACTTTTTGACAGTGAGTTTTTTGGTTAGCTGATCTCTTGAAACTGTATAGGCTTCTCCCTGCAATCTCAAAAGCAAAAGCCACATTCCCATGCACTGATTTTGTGAACATAAACTACAGCTCTACTTTGCTTTTTCTGAGTTAGATGCCCAACTCCCAGTAACAGTCAAAAGGAGCTACAAAGCAAGCTTTCAAGATGTGTTTAAAAAAAAAAAAAAAGACCATCCACCACAATTTTCCATAAAATGGATGTGAAATAAATTCTGCCATTTAAGTGGATCAGAAGTAGGCTGGGATTCAGAATGACAGAACTAAAACCAAGGTGGTTCAACCATTTTCAGGAATTTATATACATACAGTTTTTGGTGAAAGGAATCTTTAAGATTGTATTTGTTTCTTCCATCCCTTTCCTAAAGTTAAACTTTAGACTTTTCCCTCTACATACAGTTAAAGAGACCTTCTGAACAACTCAATGGCAAGTATATCTTTCATGCTATCAAAAATCATAACAGAAGTTAGCCAAAGAAGAGCTAAGCACAGGCTGAAGAAGTAGGTTTGAGAACTGCAGAATTAATGAAGCTTTATTCTTATTAATTTGCCTCTTGTAATTTGATTCTCTGTTCTCTAATAAGGTATGTGCTTTTGACTGAAACTTTTTCCACAATTATTCTTACTGTACATCTTCCACATGAATTCTTGTGCATTTAGAAAATGAGCAAATACAGGGTACAATTTTTCCCCCTCAGTTGGAGTATTAAACAGAAGGTATCTCCACAGCATACCAACTCTTTGAACTTCACAAATTTAAAATCTACGAGATCTCTACCGCTTGTCAAATCTGTCTAAGTGTACAATGGATAAAAGAGGGATGAGAGAGATACAAACACAGGGCCCCTGAGATACCAGAAGCATCATATTAGGGAAAGAAAAGCATCCCATCTAGCAACTTATCACTGCTTTGCCACAATTCATATCAGATAGCTGTAACAATCCACCGAGGTATATAAACTAAAACATTCTAGGAATCAGCATTAGCACATCAGTCTATATATCCTGAAAAAAACAACAGAAAGTAAGTTAGGATCTAACAACGTACATCTAATTGTTTCCCCTGACTTCAGTCTAACTGGAAAGCCTACCTGAGAAAGTGGGTTGGGAGTGGGCAGGAGTCCACCTCCAGGCAGCAGACCTGCCACAGCATTAGCTGGTGCCAAGAGAGACAAAGCCTTAGTCTCATCAGGAATAACTCCTGCAGAGAAATAGCCTCGCATTAGAATGCATTCCGTTCCAAAGGCAGAAAATACACAAATACACCCAGAAAATGTCTCCCTGATACACCACCTGAGTTTGTTGAAAGTACTTATGTTGGCTAAAATACAAAGCTTGATGTCTATTAATATTTATCATTAATTTTTTTTGTCAGAATGAAACTTCAATGTGTGAAAATTTGACTGTTCCTTTTTCTCTACAAATGGTTAAGTTTCTAGAGCAAAAAAATAGCACAATACACACTACTTTTTTGTTAACACTGCCAAGATTTCATCACCTGTACTCGATTTTTAAGTCATGAACCAAACGTAAGCAAGCACAGTCGGTTCTCCAGGGGTGTGCTCTCAACTTTCAAAAGCTGTTTTATGAACAACGACTCGTGTCGGCTGCTTCACTATAAAGCACACAGAAAAATCAAGATACACAAGACAAAAAAAGTTTGATTTAGGGGTTAATAATATGGTACAGTTCACTATGTTTTCTTTTACACCTACCATATAAATTTTGTAAAACTTAAGAGAAGGTATGGAAATATTTTTTTGTTGAATCAAGCGTAGGGCTTTTGCTGACTTGTCAAATGAAAATGAAAGTCTCTGCAGATCTTCAAATACACGCTGTGTATGTGTGTCTGTGGGTGGATGGGTGCATACATACAGTATATCGTGGCACATTCCTTACCTGTGCAGTAAAATGCATTTGTTCCAATATGTGCCATGCTTATTGTACCAAGAATGCTGCTACATACTGCCATTTCAGAAGAAACTTCTGGCCCAAAATCTTGCAGCCAACTAAGACAAGTGTCTTATTTTACTGCCTGCTCTGCCCATATAATTGTAAGGGTCCTACTACGAAACAAGTAATTAGGTAGGTATTTTTATTCTATCCAACAGCAAAAGCCCTATACAGATGGATTAATTTGTTAATGTGCCCAAGCCCCCAAAATGAGAGTTCAATAAAACAATTTTACTATATATTTGCAAATACCAGTAGTGTTTCTGTAATACATATTAAGAAACTGCATCTCATCATAAAACATACAATATGTACAGGGCACTTAAGAGAAACTGGATAAGCTGCAGAAGAAAACTGTTGGGTGGTATTTTCAGCAGGGCCTGGTATATAGTTCAGGCTGAACCAGGGAAAAGAACTGTAAAACACAACAACAAAAAAGAAAAACCACTGTTAAATAAAGGTAATGGTTCCTTCCACCTATACTGAGAAGTGCCGATAATATAAACAAATGTATAATACACAGCACTGTTATCTTGCTTGTGTCATTGAGCTGTCATCAATTTAGATACCAAAAGTTATGGAGGGAGAGGGGGGAAAAAGGTCATTTAGATAAAGGGCATTAATGCATAAATATATTAACATACCTACAGAGAGATTATGGGGTAATTTTGCATGCAAAATTATGTCTCAGAGGATATTTATAAATTA
Organism: Astur gentilis; assembly: GCF_929443795.1. Lineage (NCBI taxonomy): Eukaryota > Metazoa > Chordata > Aves > Accipitriformes > Accipitridae > Astur > Astur gentilis. The sequence goes on from NC_064887.1 coordinate 1,519,839, forward strand.
TATCTAAACATTTCAAATTAGTGCAACTACAACATTTCTGGCATCTAAATACAAATCCTCAGACTTATCTTGAGACACCTCATAGAAGATCTGCATCCATTAAAAAAAGTCATGCATCTGATCCTCTAATTGTTTTTTAAAAAAGTATTTAGAAATAAATAAACTACAATTTTAAAAAAAGCAATGAGGCCCCTCACCAGTTAATTTTCATGCTTCAAGAGTTTTTTTTACTGCTGCTTTGTTAGAACCATGAAATACTGCATGAATGTGTAGAAATGAAAGAAAAAGAAACAGACAAAAGAAACAAACATTAACCAAAGAACCTAAATACCCCCCCCAGCCATCTTTAATCTTAGAGTTCCTTCCAAATCTAGGAATATCACAGTGAAAATTACAAATACTAAACCTTACCGTAGACTTTGTGTTTAGTTCTATAACACAAAGCAACAGCCAACACCAAAATGTCTGTGTATGCTAAAACTGGAGTGCGCTTGTGATATAGGGGATAATTATTGCACTAAACAGATAATAAACATTTACTTTAGTGACAGGCAATATTAATACAGAATCATCACAACAGAAAATAAAAGATAAAAGGGCCCAGTTCAGCACAGTAGTTAAGCATATGCCTGGCTTTAAGCACATGAGCAATTTCACTATGGTTTTAAGAATCTTGCTGTATCGTGCTTAAATAGCTTGTTGAATTGGGACCCTGGCAGTATGCATTTGCAGGGAAAACTATACTCCAGTACAGGGACAAAAGCATATGATTACACAACTGGGGGCATAACTTTATTGGCTGAACATATCTCTTGTGATATGCTACATCATCATGCCAAAAAGATCAACATTCTGAACTGCTAGAACACCACAAGAAACAGCCCATGAGGAACTCCTCGATTTACACAGGCCCATTAAAATATTCTACTTTATTAATTTTATTTTCTTTACACAATCTGAACCAAAACTACTGGGCAGATTTCTCTATGTGCCAGATTTATCCACCATCAAGCACAATGGACAAAGTCAGACTGACAAAGAGAAAAAATGTTTTTATCCTTACTGGAAAAGTTAAACACTAACATTCTTCACCATGGGCCTTGGAGAACATTTCAGTACTAAGTCAGATGGACTGTTGCTATATCATACTTTAATACAAAGACGAGGACAAGATGCCTTTCAACTATGCTATTACACCTAAACTAGCGAAAGCAGAAGCAGTAACTCAATGGCAATTTCAGAATGTGTTCTGTACTCTCAAAAAAGCAGCATGTCTCAAACAAAGGTCATGCTGCAGATTCCTACATTCCAGAAATTAAGTTTTCACATCTTTCAAGTTTAAGGAATACAAAGATAAGACAGCACCCCAGGCCTCAAAAGACAGCCTACAGCATTACAATATCTTGATTATAGGTCTGAACCCAGGCCATGTACCAAATTTATTACTGTAGTATGAATTAATCTGCAGAGATTTTATATAATTCAAGCGATCTGGGAAAATCCATTATTTCAGAAGTAAATCAAGAAACAGTACAATGGAAATCAATTACTTCTAAAGCAAGTCTAGAAGAGTTTAATAAGACTTCTGTAAGAAGAGGTGTCTTCTCAGCACTTTGTTTTTAAGGTAAGTTCCAAAAACCCTGCTCATTGCCTTTCAAATTACTGTAACACCCTAAAATGTAAAAATAAAAAGAAGAAGAGAGAATGTAGTTAACAAGTGGTTACACCAGGAAAACACTTGGGGACTTGAGTGCTTGCTGGCCTTTAGTTAATGTCTAGAATCCCCTGTAGCTGCAGAGGACCCACTGTTTTTCAGTCATCTGGAAGGGCTTTGCATTTGCCTTCTCCACTACAAAAATCACACACACAAATAACAGAGAGAAGAGTTTATTATTTAGTGAAATTCTATAAAATATATCAAGGATGAACAAGAAAACTTGGAATAAAAAACTAGTACCAGTGCCCATTTGGCACCTCTTGGAAGATCTCACTTTCAAATTAAACCATAATTATTCAAACCCTTGGTATACTGGACTTCACAATGAGAGCGAGTGCCTTTTCAGGGAAGTTCCCAACTAAATGCAGTGGCAGCATATCTCAAAGAAATGTTAATCTACTCTCCCATGCACTCTCAGGGAGGGAGAAACCATTCTCATGAAGAGATTTATGCCTATGTGAAAGTGGCAAACAGTTCTTAAGGCAAAATTTCCATAAAATGTTGAACTGTTTGCATAAGTCTGTTTGGGAAAATGTCTCATTGAGACTGATAAAGAGCAAAATTTGCAAATAATTCTGCCTAAAATGTTAATATTCTAAACTTAAAGACACAAAACCAGTAAGAGGTAAACTTTCCACTTTCATTCAGTGTCACTAGATAAGAGAAATTATTTAAACCATAGGCCAATGGCAATATACCAAGGGTTTCAAAATGTTAATATCTTACACGTTTGACGTTTTACTAATCCTCATTTTTGTGAGCTATACTGGAATAAAATGCCACCATACAGTGGCTTCATAGGCCATTAAACAATTCACAAACCTTCTGCATATGGTACGACTATCAACGCTCTGTCAACGAATACAGTGTTTGTCAGATGCTGGGCCACAACTGCCGAGTCAGGATCATGGAACTTTACAAAACAGACACGCGATGAAACAGGCAAAGGAGAATCACTGAAAAAGAAATAAATAAATTACTTGGATGGAAGCAAGTCTGACAGTATGAAACTTCTATTGTCTCCCCACTTTCACCAAACCAGGAAGTCATAGGGGACTACGGTGTACTTCTCTAAGCAAGAACATGATTTCAGCTTTTGTATCAAACATCATTTTGCATGACCACAGATATGAAATTACACTGAATGAAGCCAATTCACTGTAAAATTGCAGAAACAGTTTTATTGCCTCATTTGTAACTGGACATTAATTCTACTATGCACAATATATCTATGAGCAGTCACCTAAATGGAAATTAGTTTTCATGACCTGTCTGTGAGAACGGAAGGAGACAAAGAAAAACTTTGCTCAAGAGAGATAAAAAGTTACCCACTACATATACCGCCTAAGTTAACAAAACCAGTAGTTTTACACCCTCTGCTTTAGGCCCCAAATTACTTATTAAGATAAATTATGAAATGAAGAGGGTAACAATCAAAAGACCACTATGATTTTACTTATCAACACAATTTCATAAAAGCTTCCAGACCAAACATCATCGTGCTTCTTCTTACGCATACAGAAACTCCCAAGTTCATTCTGAAGGGATGTACACTCCTAAACACGTGTCTATCATTCAGCAGTAACAGAACTAAACACAAAGAAATTCAAGAAGCTCGGGTAAGCAAGACTACTAAATCAGTAAACACAGACCTCTTTACAAGATAGGTATGTACCTACTCCTGAGTGTCTGTCAGCAGAGCTGCATAAAAAATCCCAGACATGGAAAAATCCAAGAGAACGCCAAAGTTTTGAGTCACTTGAAAAAATGAGAAATATCTACTTCCTACAACAGGAAAGAATTGTAGGCCATACAACTGTGCCCCCCTCCCCTCCCCTGAAACAAAACAAAACCAAACCCCCCAAAAGCAGAAGCAGAATCAACCCAGTACAGGTCCAGAATGGGTTTCAAAAGCCCATATATCCTGAAAATGGTGAAGATTTTGCTTTAATCAGACATATAAGCTAAAAGATGGCAAGAAAAATTGTTACACAGACACAACTATGCAGCAGCAGAGTTAAAAGCTGCCTCCAGAAGTCGCAGGGCAGGTCCTAAACCCCTAGTTTCTAAAACAAGGCCAGGGTAAGTGTGCTGTTTGGGTCTGCCCTCCAGTACGAGGTGCAAATTAGCCTAAAGAGGTAGCTCTGAAAAATATTCACTAATTCTTCATGACAAAGATCTACCTTTACTAACTAGATTTCCAGAAACAGTTATAAGACTAGCTCTTCAAAACACATCCCACTGCCAAAACAATTTTATCTGGGTTGAAGAACGTTGATCAAGTCTTTAAGCACTGAAAGCGCAAGGAGAATTGTCAGAATTCAGGAGAAAGGAGAATTACTTCGACGTCAATGAGACAGACGTCCAAGATCTATTTTTGTAAGTACAAATGCCAAAAACTATCTAACCTTCACCACCGCTGAGATAGGCTCAGCCCAGCATGCAAGTTATGCAAACTCAACAACTGCCCTAAACGTCTATCAGATCACACTTTAAATTTACTTTAAATTTAACCTGATGTTAAAAACTAGATCGAAGCCAGCGTATTGCAGCTTCTGAAATATTACAATTAGGAACATCCACTTCACCCAACATCTTGCAGATTTATTAAATTGTAAAGTAACATTGTAGCAATAAATGGCACAGAAAATGAAAAATTGAAACTATTAGCTCTTTTGTATCTACAAATACACAATAGCTTGCCAAAATGTTGCCTTTTTAATCTAATTTGCATAAAACCATAAAAAAAACAAAGAAGCACTAGCAGACAGTGTTTTACACAATCACAGTAGTAAAAATTTAAAGATAAGTAAATCAAGGAGTTATGGCATACCTGAATGGTATACTAATCTAAGTTCTAAAAAAATTAAACAAATTATTACATCAATGCAGTACAGTATTTTCAAATATTCTTAAAATGTCTGATAACATGGAAACATGAAACAGAGCAGATACTGTTTATATACATGAGTATCACTACATACTAAGCTGTACAGCTAGCTGAATCTACAAAAACAACTGAAAATACGTAAGGCTATGCTTATTCAGCCTGATATTTAATACAAATCAGTGTATTTAATTTTTAAAAATGTATTTCCAGTCACTCTGAAATCCAAGCTGTGGCTGAGCAAAATTCGTCAAGAACAGAACGTTCTCAACTGTTACCAAAAAAAGGCCATCATTATTCTAATTCACCAGGGATCGAAAAATTTAGTAATTCTCTCTCAGACATCATGCCAGTGAATACCGAGACACACAACGTTTTACTGTGGTTGGTGTCTGAACAATGTACCCATTCTGAAGTACAGTAGATACTGAAATACAGCAGATAAACAGGGAAATCCAACCTTCATATCATAACCTCTAACTACTCATTCCACCAAAGTTCCCTCATATTGCAACCAGCATCTTAAGTATTAAACCTGATTTTTTTAAAGGGATATTTCTGCCACTTACACAAACATTATTACTTGCATTATTACTGATGTAAAATCAGGCTAGAATGAGGCTGGAGTGAATAGACTGTCCATGCAAGAGATGTTCTTCAACATTATTGGGTGGGAAAAAACAGAGTTTAAAAAACCCCCACAAATACCCAAAAAACCAAAAAAAGAACCAACCCATGTGATTCACTTAGAAACAAAAGTTGTCATCCTTTTCTTAGCAGAACAACTACCAGTAGCAATTGCAAGTATTGCCAGTATTCTGACAGAGTCCGTGTATAACTTCCATCAGCAGTTATTAGACAAGGCAAAAGATCTTACCAACTACTATGCCATCCAACGTATAAAATTATGAATTATGCTCCTAATCTTATGAAGCTTTAACTCTATAGACTGTATTTTCCATCAGATGTGCTTTTTTCTTGGTAAAATTCTCTGTCCATAAAAATTTGACTGGATCATTCATATCTAAAGAGCAAGACCAGAGAAAACATTGGTTTCTCTATCAAACACCAGTGGCATAAGACCTCTTATGTCCAAGTTTCAGAGCAGAAACTTAAGTTTTGATGGAAAGGCAGTTTTCATATGCTGAACAGAATATGCTGAAATCAGCTTTTATATTTATATATATACACACACACGTGTGTATGTATACAAACACCTTAAAAAAGCCCCCCCTCCCCCCCGCAAAAAGCACTCTCCATTCCCTCCACTTTTCAGTTTTGCCTACCATGGAGGATGAAGCTATACGGAATACAATACAGAGAAGACCAGGCAATGGAGTTGGGGAAAAGCAGAAGGAGGAGGGAAGAAAGGGTTTGGGGAAGAAAAATGGAGGAAGTCACAGAGCTGGTTGCGGATTAAAGATGTAATATGAAGCTGAGATATATATAAAATGTGTAATAGCTCATTGAATAAACTGGGATAAGGAGATGGATGAGGGGAAAGAAACAGAAATGTAGAGAAGCTGAGGAAGTTAGATCTGATCTGGAAGCCCAGGAGAACAAGGAACTTCTACAGGGGACAGCAGAATCAGAGTGACTGAGAGAAAGATGAAACAAATAAGGGGTAGAGCAATGGAAATGGGACTGGTTAGTCAGAAATACTATATGCAACAAAGAACCCCAGTATAATTGGGGACATAAAGAGATTCCGATTATGGAGAGAATTTACAGATTGCAATTTATATCCTGTACCCCGCCAAAAATAGATGAATACCATGGGCAGGGAAAAGTCAAGACCTGAAGTATAAAGAAGAAAGAACAGAAAAGACTTTAGAAGAAACAGATGAAAGAACCTGCCACTATTAGAAAATATACTCCTCTTCGGTGTGAAATGAAATCAGAGACTAAAGCATTCTGAGATCAGGTCCCCGAGTAACCCAGCAGAGACCTGCAGTGGGTCCAGAGGTGTCAGAGCCCTTGGCATCTCTGCATGGACAGCAACACAAAGGAAATGACACAGAACCTACTTCAAATAGTAAGGTTAAAAATTAACCCCAGTCTGAAAAAAGTGCCTGGTCTAGTATCAACCGCCCAACCTTTATATGCAGTTTTCAAAAATGCTGGTTTTCCACCAAGATATACATTCTAGATTGAAGATCTATGACGATGTTCACTTCAACAGCTATTCAATATTTGGTACATTTTCTGCGCACGGCCTATTTAGTGACACTACATTTCCTGTTTCGTATTGATTTCTTCAGTGGCTTTTCTACAGTTATAGCTTTTTTGTAAATACTAAGAAATCTTCACAATATCCCTACAAGATGAAGCAGTATTATCCTCCTCTTTCATTAAGGGCTTTGAAATACAAAAGAAATTCAGGCCAAATTTTAAGTAATTTTTGGTCCTGCAATTCAAGGTATCTGCCACCTGGGTTACTGGAATTATTTGCATCTTGTTGCCTTTTCTCCCTTGGCGCATAGCCTTCACCGACGCAACTGTAAAGGCAGTCAACTCGGTATTTTCCTATGTGACAAGAACACCAGTGCCAGAACAAAGGAGGCAGAAGTCAGTTGTCAAATGCAGGAGCCTGGCCTTTTTGCAGAAACAAACTTACGCCAGGACACAAACCAGTAAGTTTGCCCTAAAGACTTGTATCTACTACTATCAAACACTACAGACACAAGGGCACAACGCAGACCTCCCTCTTCTCTTCCCATAGCCCAGCTCAACGACATATCCATCACAGACTTCTCTTCAGTGCACAAGCCCAAGACAGATCCAATGCTTGTACTGAGGAGGGTCCTGTGGGGTCAGTATTTCACTGCACATTTGTGCAAAGGAGCCAAATCAAGAACATATATATAGACAGTCTGGGGTATGGTAAAAGGAGAGTTGCTGGGCTGGGCTTTGGAGATTTTTTTATAGAGCACTTCACTCTGATACCATAAAAGTAATCTTTTAACAGATTAGTTAATATGTATCTAAAATGGCAAAGTTTAATAAACAGAATTCACCTATATTAACCTTCCTTAGAAATTAAACAAAATATTAAAATACAGAGCAGGACATCAAATAACTGCATCTATTTAAAGGTGAGTTACTTTGCTGGCTGCCAAGCATTAATGATTCTGCCATTTAAGTATAGTTGTCCCAGCTATTAACAATGCAGCTCTCCTGCCTGGAACTGTCCCTCAATTTCAGTTACATAAACACTGCATTTCCCTCTATGCTTCAATTTCCAACATGAAATTGCCAAAATCCAACCCAAAGTAAGAAACTGCAAGAACACCAGAAATGCTGTTGCTGAATTTGCATATATAACCAGCTAACAGGACGGGTGAATTTTCCTGGTTTTGTGCTGGCAGGGATTGAAGACTCAGTGATGACAAAAAGAATGCTTTGTGATAGCCTTTCCCCCCCCCCCCCCCCCCCAAAATAAAAAAAATCCAAATAGCCTTGGGTATTAAGAATAATTTGAACTATAATTTGACTGTATTCTTGTTTGATTTTTCTCCAATCGAACAACCCTCCTTCATCGTGCCAAAAAGAAACCTTTTCACTTATGTAATACACATGCGAAAGATCCACATATAATGACATTGGGTTCTGCAAGACAAATGAAACTGACACGACCAAAATCAACGTTAACACCTAATGTAAAAAGTGCGTATTATTTGCATGTTAGTCATTACCTGCCCGCTTTGCACAGAGTTCTTTGCAAGGAATGCACATTTATATCAAAATTTTAGTTCTGCGGCCAGCTGTCCATAAACTGCCTACAGTTCCACAGGTTAACCAAGGCAGCAAAGGTTAGCGAGACAGCCCTGCAACAAACAGCTCGGAGGGAAAAATGTGCATCCGGCAGGGGGAATCCCGCGTGCGACCGCATGCTGTAAATCACTGCTTCTTCCCCCACGCAGGTGCATAACTACGTGAAAAACTACAATTGTAGGAAGAACATAAGCTCTTACGGGGGCTCAGTTGCTCTCCCCGAGCAGGGGCGTACGAGAGCGGCTCACTCCGGCCCCACACGCCGAGATTCGCCCCTCCCCGCCAGCACACACGCAGGTGCATAATTACGTGAATAAGTACAATTGTAGGAAGAAAATAAGCTCTTACTGGTGCCCAGCCGCTCTCCCCGAGCAGGGGCGTACGAGAGCGGCTCGCTCCCACCCCACGCACTGAGATTTTTCCCCCCCGCCCCTCCCCAGCACACCCACACGCTGCCGGCCGCGGGTGGCGGGGATGGCGGGGGTGTGTGTGTGTGAAATCTCGCCGCCTCGCAATCGGGAGAGCTCCTGGGCGACTCGGCGCCGAGCCGGGGGCCTGGGCAACCCGAGTCTCGCTGCCGGCGGCCGCCATGGAGGCGGGCCTGCGCTGGGGGGGGGGGGAGGAGGGGAGGGGAGGGCGGAGGCGGCGGCCGGGCCGCGGCGAGGCGGAGGAAGGGGCCCGCTGCTGGCGGGGGAGAGGAGGGGAGAGGGCCGCCACTCACTCGGGGGGGAAGAGGCGCAGCTCCTCGATCTTTCCGAGGAAGCCGAAGAGCGTCCGCATCTGCTCGGAGCTGGCGCTGGGGGAGACGTTGGTGACCTGGATCACGTCGGTGCCGCTGCTTGAAGCCATTGCGCTGCCGCCCGCTCCGCTGCTACAAACACATCGGGGAGAGGAAGAGCGCGTTAGGCCCGACCAGCTCCTCGCTGCAGCTCCTCACGGCCCCTCCTGCCGTCTCCGGCCCGGCCCGGCCTGGCCCAGCCGCCGCCGCGCACAAACCGCCGCCCGCCTCACCAGCCTGCCTGGGCCGCAGTATCCCACAATCCCCCGCTGCCGCCCTCCCTCCGCGCAGGCGCGCGGGGCGCGCGGGCCCCCACGCAGCCTCACGGCCGGCGGCCTAAGCGCCTGCGCATGCGCGCGCCCCCGGCCTCCGCCGGGAACGCGCGGGGACGGCGCGTGCGCAGGCTGGCACCACCCCCCCCCAACCCAACCCAACCCAACCCAACCCACCCCACTCTGGCGGGGGTGGGTGGGGGTGGGGAGAAACAACGCTCCGCCTCCGCGCGCGGGAAGAGCCTCGCATGCGCAGAGCGGGGTGGGGGGGCGGCCGTTGGCTGTGGGCGGGAAAGGCGTGAGGTGGCGGCTGCCCGCTTCTCGCCTCAGGCGCTGAGGGGTCTGAGGGACGCGAAGGTTGGCGGGGAGGACTGAGCCTGAGCTGTTCTTCGAGCCGGTAGCACATCCAGGTGGTGGCTGGGGTTCCGGAGTACTTCTGGTCGGTCTTAAGAGGAGCGGATGGGTCTCAGAGGCCTCAACCTTGGCTGGGCTCAGCGCGTTGCTATAAGTGCCCTGCCCGAGGCGTTCCAGATGGGCTTGGTAATGCTGCTTGGTCCTTCACAGCTGTAAGCGTAACACTGCTGCGTTTTAAACAGGCTAGGTTAATTGGTACGTGAGTTAATTGTATTTATGTAGAGATGAGTGGAGTGGGTGTTTTGTTGCCTGGGCTCACTGAGATGAATGTACTTTGAGTGCTCTCTACGTTTTCTGCTCTGTTGCTCTTGGCATCAGATCATGAATAAAGCAATATTACTTCCAAAGTCCATGAAAACTATTTTTAAATAATGAATATGAATCATTCCAGGAAGTTTAGCCCTTCCTATCCCTTGTCATGGTTTCTGATCCTGTTATGAACCAGCTTCAGCTTGCTTAACTCCTGCCCTTCCAAATAGATCTACCACTTATAAGAGCAAATATAAACTGAACTTGAAGACGATATACAAAATTCTGGGATTTCTAGCACTCCAATGCTGAGTTGAAACGCCTAGCATGTTCTTGCAGAGTGCTGCCTGGTGGCTCCCACAGAGAGAGGAGACAGAAAACGGGGGAATTAAACAGTGGTAAAAAACTAATGAGGCCAAAATCCTTAGTCAAGAGCTAATGCCTTAAGTATGATGGTTTCTTGAATCATGTTCTTGCTTACCTAATGTGGGATTTGGTTCTTAACTAATTAAAGTTCAGTGGAACTACCAGTCAAAGCTTTTTCTTCAAACAGGGTAGCACTGGAAACACAAACCCAGCATTTGAGAAGTGCTACAGCTACAAACTTGAGTGACTAAGGGTGAAAACACACCTTTTTTGTAATTTACTTCTCACCAGGAACTGCTGGTAGAGATGCAAGATCTGCACCACATGGTGTGCCCAGCTGCAGCTCATTTGTGGCCGAGTCTCCTTTCTAATAATTAGCAAGAATCTGACGCTCTCAGTTGTGTCATCAGCCACGGTTTCTAGTCTTGCTCTGTTCCTGGGCTGTGTGGGTTTGCACCCGATGTTCAGGCTGCTCTTCAGGGAAGCGCTGCTGTTGAGGGGGACAGGACTTCTCCTTTGTCCTCCTGTTTGCCGGAGGGCGTTAGAGCCAAAACTGCAACCAGACCTAGACGATGAAAATTGTACGCAGTCCAGCTGCCAGCCGGGACTGCCGTGGAAACGTCCGTTTTTGTCTCGCACAAAGGTGATGCTCTGGCTCTTAGGAGCAGCCGAACCCCCCCGGGGAAGATGCCAACGGTCCCCCTTTTGGGCCCGGGGTGAGCCCTTGCCGGGATGGAGGGAGGCTTTGCCGGCCGCACCCGCTCCCGTTTCGGGCCACCATTTCGCCGTCGTGGCTCCCACCCCGCACCTCCGGGCGGGAAATGGCGGCCGGGGGAAGGCGGTAGCCCGCCGAGCGCTCCGCGGGCCGCCTGCCAACGCCCGGGGCCCGCCTGAGGGGCCCCGCCAGGCTCCGCCTGCTCGGCGGGCGGCGGGGCGGCGCCGGCCCGGCCGCGGCGAGGGATGGCGGCGCGGAGAGGGCGGGCGGGGGACCCCCGGGCTGGCTTCAGGGGGCCGGCGGCGGAGCCGGGCCCCGCCGTGCCGCAGGGGCTGATCCGGGCGGCTCGGAAGAGCGGGCAGTTAAACCTGTCGGGCCGGAGCCTCAGCGAGGGTGAGCTCAGTGCCGGCGGGGACGCGGTGCTTCCTCGCCGTCCCCTGTGTCTGGCGGTGACGCCCCTTCTTCCCCGCACCTCGGTCGCGCTAAGCCGGGTTTGCAGGCTCGCGGGAGGCGGGCGTGCTGCCGCGGAGGGCCGGGGTAGGGCGGCTGCCCTTGTGCCCAGGCCTCGGCTCTCCGGGAAGACCCACGGCTCTTCAGCCGAGGGAACGGGCGCCGTGTTTGCCGGCGGTTGCTGACCGACCGATTCCGCGGGGCTGCTGTTCCTCCTGTGCCTTGGGTTTATGCTTGGCCGTGCCATCCGGGTAGGACAGGAAAAATACAGAGGGAGCAAGAACAATGCATGTTTCCTGCCATCTGTTGGCAGATCGACTTACTTTTGGCTGTTGCTGGCAGATTTCCATCAGCTTGTTATTGTCAGCTCTGGAGAAATGTCTCTAGAAATGCAGTTGACTGTATGGGTGTCTGTATGTCTGAAAAGCATTACGACAGTGGAGCTTTGAGAGTCAATATCTGAAGAATGTAGTTGACGTCTGTATGTTTGTGTATGTAGTGCCTCAACATGTGTGGCGGATAAATTTGGATACTCCGGAGGAAGCTCATCAAAATCTCTCTTTTGGTGCTGCGGATCGCTGGTGGGAGCAAACAGACCTGACCAAGCTGATACTCGCCTCAAACAAACTGCAGTGTCTTTCAGAGGATGTCAAACTTCTGCCTGCGCTCACTGTCCTGGATGTAAGTACGCTGATCCCATTACGGTTGAATTGCACTCTCCCTGTAGGCGGTGGGAAAACATGGTCTTAGATCTTTGTTTTCCATTTCCCTGCAGTGGTGGATGTGTAGAAGTGGCACTGGTGTATTCTCAGGATAAACAAAAGATCGTTACAGATCTGGTAATATATCAGTTTATATGCTGGTAGTGGGTGCTGTTCTGTAGAAAGATCTATTACTTATTTATGAAGGAAGAGCTATTACTGGATGCAACCACCTTTCCTGCACTCCACCCTCTCCCCCGCTTTGTATCTAATCTTGTAGTGTTTACAATCAATTAAGTAGAATTTTGCAGACTGGCAGTTGCAGTGCTGTGGTTGGTAATTGCTTTGAGGCATGTACATAGCTGTACTTGTGTACAAAATTCTGTGTATTAGGTTAGCTTGATTTGTTTCTGGGGTAGGGAAAGAAAACCCACAAGGTACAAATTAGTAACTGTATTCTAAAAACTTTATTTTCCAGGTGCATGATAATCAACTGACATCGCTTCCTTCTGCTTTAGGAGAATTAGAAAATCTTCAGAAACTTGATGTCAGGTAAGTACAGGTTACAAAACTGGAACATGAGAAATATTACAGTGACTTTCATGGTGTGAATAAGAGATGGCAGTATATCAAATTTTCTTTCAGAAAATTTATTTCAGATTTTTAGCTAGATAATATTAATGTATTGAGAATCATTAAGTTTTGGATCAAAACTGATGATCTTAGGTTTGTTAAAATTATTTTCACCGATACTCAAAGACACAAGTCTCACTTGGAAGGTGAAAACAGTGATATTTTGAATAATCACATGAAAGTAATGTCTACATTCATTTGCTTCAGTCTGGCAGTTTTGAGTATAAAAATACTTTTTGTCCTGAATAATATGCATTGAAAATAGTTGTATAGATCTCATTCATGCTGGAAAGTTCATAATCTTCTGTTTGCTGGAGTAATTTTGTAAATTTGTGCACAGAAAGAAAGAGAGTACGCTGCTACTGTGTGTGTGAACTACATGAGCCAAAAAAAATTAAGATCCAGCTGGAATATTGTAAATTCAGATGAGGATTCAATATTCATATGATGAAGCTTATTTGAAGAAATAAACAAACAAACAGTTAATTTCTCCCAGGAAGCTAATCCATTGTAGAGGGCTGAGACTGTTGCAGGAGACAGATTTTTCTTAAAGGTGACGCAGCAAGCATATGTGCGTGCTGTGGCGTGGGAATGTTTTGCAGAAGCCTGTCTCGCTGCAGATGTAATTAGTAGTTAGTCTGTGCCAACACAGAATATTCAGTGTATTTGATGCTGGATGTGCTTCGTACATGCTCTAGGGTCTGAAGAGCTTGTGTTTCAACAAGCCATGCGTGGCTAAGATAATCCAGCTGATACAAGCGTTGTAGCTCTGGTTTGGATAGCATCATGTGTAACAAAAGTGTTCTGTATGCAGTTAACGTTCTTAAAACTACTTAGTGATTGTTTTTTCCCTTTGTATTACATGTTTAATACTAGCCACAACAAACTGAAAAGTGTCCCAGAAGAGTTGATGCAGTTGTCACATTTGAAGAGCCTCCTTCTTCATCACAATGAGCTGAGTCGCTTGCCGGATGGATTCGGACAGCTTGTCAACTTAGAAGAATTGGTAAATTAAACTTTTTGAAAAATACTTAGTTGTGCAGAAAGGCTGATTTATCCATGTTTTGCTACTGCTAATTAAAAATAGCTTAGATGGCAGAACTTTGTGAATATTCTAATGACTTACGTAGGTTGTCAGTTAGTACATGGTGGGTTTCCTTGTTTTGGTTTGAAACCAAGTTTTGCTCTTGGTTTGCCAAATATTTTAAGAAAAATCAAATCCCTTGTGATCTGTCAGTTATGGGAGACTTGTTTCATCTATTCACATTTCTACCAGGGAGATCCTGAAGATGTCAGCCATTTAATTTTAGTGTTCTGCCAGTAATTAACTTTGCAGTAGCAGTACTCGTGGGATATTTTAAACATCTCTATTTCTAACCACTCTGTTCCTCTCTCTCTCTCTCTTTTTTTTTTAAATCTTCAGGATCTGTCCAACAACCATCTCACAGACATTCCAGCAAGTTTTGCTTTGCTCATTAACTTAGTGCGACTCAATTTGGCTTGTAATCAACTCAAGGACCTGCCTGCAGATATCAGTGCGATGAAAAGTAAATTTGTTCCCTCAGATTATTTAATGCCATACAGCCAGTTCTGTAGTTATGTTCAGAAATATGGTGCATATTATTTAGGATTTTAAAAAATATTCTTGAAGAGTTGATGTATTCTCACGAATATTAGTTCAGAATTATTTAAAAAAGTCAGCTACAGCTAGTGTATATCGAACTTGTGTCCTCTTACGGTTCGTATTTCTTGATAAATGGGGCATGGAATGATCAGAAAAATGTAAGGATTAGTATTGTTCTCCTTAGAAGTTAATAGCCTTAAGGCTGCAATAAGCAATTTGACAATTTTTTTTTCTTTATTGCATATTTTGAGTGGAAAATAAAGCATAAATGAGAGATAGTTGACATTATTGGGGAGGAAAATACCATAAATTAGAGAGTGATAAAGTTGACTTCTAACATTTGATTGTTAAATATCAAGCAGACTACTGGTTGATGTGAGATGGGTATTTTAATAGCTGTGGCAGATCTACAGGAACAGGTGACAGACCAGAGCTTTTATAAATGCTATGGAAATTACTTGCAGGTCTTTCTGAGATGGTCTGCAATATTCAACTCTTTCTTGACAAGAGCTAGTATCTGGCAGTGTCATTGAAAGCATTCCAGAATGTTCTGTGAAGAATAAATGAAAAGCAGATGCCTTCTTTTCAGAGATGTTGATGCCAACTGATTTGATTTCTTCCAAAATTCTGTTTGGCAAAATATTGTTATGTTTATTTTAAAAAGCAGGATATTTATGCTTCTGTAGATAACTTTTTATTTTCTCTTATTTTTCTGTTTGTCACTGCACACTTACTTCTGTAGGCTTAAGACAACTGGATTGTACTAAAAACTACCTGGAATCTGTACCATCTAAATTAGCGACTATGGCGTCTTTAGAACAACTTTATCTGAGAAAAAATAAATTACGTTCTTTACCAGAATTTCCCTCATGCAAATTACTGAAGGTAAGGTTTGAAATGGTTGGTATACTGTAAATGTATTTGCTGTAAACTTTTAAAATAATGACTGTTACTTTAAACACAAATTTTTGTGGGGTGCTATGATCAAAAGTTGATAATTCCGTGGTTAGAACTCTATTTATTACATCCCCATTTGCAATTACTCTTACTGTCCACATTGGTCAATCCTAAGGTCATTTGGAAGACAAATTTGCAGAAGTACTCTTCAAATGTGGAAAATAAATATCTAGAAGAGGAATGACTGAAAAACTGGATCTGGTATTGTCTGCAACAGTTATTTTTTATCTCTAGGATCATTTTCTGGATAAATTTACTTAGTTCATTATTTTTTTCTTTGTAACTGCAGAGAAAGTATACTTTTTTTTCCTTTTAACATAATTGGATCTTCCAGATATTTTGTGGCCTTAATTCATGATAAATTTAAAATTGAAAATTTGTTGATCAGCTAATAGAAAAGTGATTGGGCCAAGTGAACGCCTGTATCGCTGTGTTGTTTCCAGTGACCAAATCCATCAAAGAATGCAGATACTTCAGTTCTGCATAACTCTGAACTCAGCAGTTCAATCAATCCCAAGCTATTTCTGCATTTTCTAAGAACATTTGTGTTCGTGTGTGAAGTTCAGTGTCTCAGTGCGTCCAGCAGCATGTGCGCACTCTTCCTGGTCTAAAGAACCATTCATTTTTTCCATTGTAAATGAAACATTGCTAATAGGGAGATGGAGAGATACCCTCTCAACTTCCTATAACTTGGAATTTAAGAAACTTTTTGAGTAAAGAAGTCGTGGACAAGTTTTTGACAGAAGTGGAGCAAATTTATTCCTAGCTTGGAAATGGAACCCAAAGCTAAGGGTTCTGTGATGGTTTCAAAAAAGCTAAGTTCAGACTCATGTCTCTGGATCTTTGGAGGCTTTGATATTTCTTATGCAGATGAAAGGGAATTGAGATCTGTGTTTTCTCCACATCATCGTATGTTTTTGCAGATGTCATGGTTTAGGAGATTAGTAAGTTATAAAGTAATTTTACTAGAGTAACATAACTGTGGGTGATCTTTGTTTCCGTAGGAATTACACGCTGGTGAAAATCAGATTGAAATACTAAATGCAGAGAATCTGAAGCATCTGAATTCCCTTTCTGTATTGGAACTTAGAGACAACAAGATAAAATCAGTTCCTGATGAAATTACTCTGCTTCAGAAGTTGGAGCGACTTGACCTCGCCAACAATGATATCAGTAGGTAATATTAAAAACTGCATTATGTCTGTGATGAGGCATAGCTAATGACATCTAATGACAACTAATTCTATAGCTGATGTATTTCACTTTGTAAAATGTAATTAAAAAAGGACTCAATCATAAAATGAAGGAACCCTTTCTATATTGTGTAACTGCTATGATCAAACTGTGCCTTTCTTAAATGTGGTATGTTCTGTATCTTTTTATTTTAACTTGAGCTTCAGAATACTGGGCTATCTGACAAATCATTGCATCTTCTTTAGAAATTGTTTTGAAGCTGCTTTGAAATGAATTGTTTCCCTTTGCAGATTGCCTTATACATTGGGGAACCTTCCTCAGTTGAAATTCCTGGCATTAGAGGGAAATCCTTTAAGAACCATTCGAAGAGACCTTCTGCAAGTAAGCACTATAAACAGTATATAAAGTTTGGTTATATTGCATACATACGTTATCCAAATTTGTTTGTGTGTGTTGTGATTTGGGTACTCCTTCCACTGGAGTCTGATGCAGTGCATAAGACCATGAGGACTGTGGAATAAAGGACATTGTTGCTTTATAGGACCTGTTTCTGATTTGCTACAGAAGTTGTAATCTATACTGCAAACGAAGCAATGGATGTCTGGGAAAAAAAGGGTAAGGCAGCTGTCTGCTGCCTAATCCTGTTGCAATCACAGCACATTGCAGTGGTAGGCGAGTACTTTACGTGAGGCTTTTCCTAGATGAGCATGGATTTCTGTTTTTCATTTCCTGCTTGCCTGAATTAAGGATCTAAGATTCGATTTCTGGAGCGTATTTGATGACATGCATTTTGAGCAGTGGCAGTCAGATGTAGTACGTTTTCTTAAGGATAACCTACACCTCACATCTACATTCTCTTTGTAGGTAACCAGCAAAGCGAAGGTGTGAGTTGTGCATGAGAAAACAAGTACACAGGGCAACAGGGAGGCTGGCGCATGGGCACTACTGCTGCAATAGAATTCCCTATATTTTTTTCCCTGGCAGGCCCCTCTTCTTGTTGGTTGTACGTTACTTCTTTCTGTGGTTTTGCCAATGTTATGAAATAAATGCTTACAGAGCACTGGCATTCTCTAAAAATAAGTAACACTGAAGACTCTCTGTTGAAATGAAATTTTGTAATACCTGTCAGAAGAGGGAAAACATTGTATATCTGATTAAGTGAGTGTTGTATGCACTAAATTAATGAGCAGGGGTTCAGTGGATGGAAGTCATATGTTATTCCAGAGTTCAAAGTCGGCTTAAAATGTACATGCAAAGGAGTCTGAGTTACAGTTGCCTGGTTACTTTAGTTCTGGTATTCCCTAGCTTCTGAGGATTTGCTGTCTTTCAAATGGAAGAGCATAGATGTGTGTAATTTCTTGTGTATATTTCAGATTTGTAGCAAATGACAGGTACAAGGATTCCATTATGGTATTTTATACTTACACTGTCTTGATCCATTACCAACACTGTAAATTCATATAACTGGAATTTTATATGCCTATCTAGATGTTTTTACACTTGATGTAGAGGAGTAATTGATAAAGCTTGTAGGGTTCCCCAGGCAATTCTTAGAAGCAGGTGAATATTGAGATTAAGGATTGGCAGGGACTGGGGGGTAAATATAGTCTAGCAGGCACAGATTCTTCTCTTGTTCATCCCTGTGCCACCTCATGTTTTCCTGTTTCTCTGGCCTCTCGTCCTAGTCCTGAACCCATTCTTGATGAATGTCTAGTCAATTTCTGTTAAATCCTAGTCTCTGCTTTTTTGCATAACATACTGTCACCTGGTTGTTGAGCTTTGTCTTACTGTGTGCTTTCCTCTGTATGCAAGCCACATCACTGTTACTCAGCTTTCTGTTTGACCTTCACCTTTTCCTTAAAAGTTTCCAGCTTCTTCTATATTGGCTTCTTTTGTCTCACTCAGCTCAGCACATGCCACGCCTAGCTGTGCCTGCAGTCAGTCCCAGTCTCCTCCAGCCTCTCTCTTGCAGTCTTTTGTCTTCTGTTTCTGTCATCTCGCCAGATTCCTTGTGACAGTACCTTTCTTTTCCACTTCCACATTTTCTTTGTCCCCTCTGCATTCAGATCAGCCAGTCTCTTATTGTGTGTAACATAGATGTCAGCTAGAATGAGAAAAGTTAATTCATATTCAGTGCTCTAGTTCAGTCCCTGGTTTTAAAGCATCAAGGAGAAGTATGTAAAATCTTGAGGAAAACCTAGCTTTATCCTAAACAAATGGGCTAGACAAGATTATGCTTAATTACTCATAGATTATGCAGATAGTAAGTGTGTTTGACCAGTAGAAGTTGCTATGAGAGGATTGAAAGTCAAATCTTTGGAGGACTGAGCTGTTAAAAATCCATGCAAATTATGTAAACTGGAGTGTTTTTCCCAGAGTTTATAATTTTAGACATAAAAAAATACCAGAACACTGAACAGTCAGCTTCCTTGACAAATTTTAAATGCTTCTCCAAATCATAATTGGGCTAGACCTTTTTAAGGAGAAGATTAAGTTCAATTGAATTTTTTTCCTTGCTCTTGGAACTGGCTAACTACTTTAGATAAAAAGCTAAAAATGTGGAGCCTGAGGTAGTGATACGAGATTGGAAATTTTGAGCTGGAATAAATAAAATTGTAAATAAGCAAGTTCGTAAGATGCTGCAAAGAAGGTTTTTCTATGGGAAGCATTAGGTGTATTTATAGTCAGCAGTGCTATGGCCTCCACCTGTGGCTGGAATTGTCATTCTTCATTGTCAGAACAGCTATATAAACGCTGGCTGGTAAATGCTTATTGACTCTTTTTTTTTTTTTTTTTTTTAAATAAGGGCACCCAGGAACTTCTGAAATATCTAAGAAGCAAAATCCAAGGTATGTTGCTCTATTGCATTGCATTTTAAAGAGCATCTTTCAAGGAAATTTAAAATAAGTTAGAACCTACAGAGGGTAGCTGTTTAAATCCAGGTTCCTCCAGTTATCCTGCAATAACAGAGTTTTCTTTACTCAGCAGTTTGCTTTTATATTTTGGTGCTGTTTCTTTTTCTTATTATATTGGAGAATACTGAATGACAAACATTCCTTACTGAGGATTATCATTTAGAAAAAGAATCTTAAGTATTTTTCCCCTGGGCCCTTTATGCATTTTGCATGAGGAATTCCAGTAGCTTTTTTATTTTTCCTCTGAACATCATGGGAAGTTTACATAAGGGGTTCTTCTTTTTAAGCTTGCCATATGTCTGCTGGCTTGCTCACTATACTGTGACCAAGAGTAGGTGATACTTTCCAAAGGTAGCCTGTATTATTCATTCACATAATAACATGGGCAGTAGGGTCCTGTGATTCCCAGAAAGTACATACATGAAAAAGTCTGCCTTGAAGTCTTGGTGATACCATGAAGTCTGCCTCATAGCTGACTAAGAATATAAAAAGTTTTGGGGGAGAAAGTAACTGATTATTTTAAACATCATTCTAATTGTGGCCTGTTAGAATTCATCTTTCTGCTCTCTAATAGTCTTGATCCCAACCTTCCCTATACAAATAATTAAAAATTCATAAAGCAGAAAATTAGGTGAAATATTTCAAGGGGATTACTTCTCTGCCCAAATGCTGTATGTTTTTTGCAGAATCCTCTCTTGGAATCAGAGCTCTGCCCCTGTGGATTTAAAAGCATCTAGATGATTCTGTATTTTTTTAACAGATATGGTACTTCAAAAATGAACTGACAGTATTAAAAAAGCGGACAAAAAATTGCTAGTTGCTTTTGCGCGCTCAAGTCACTTTCCAGATTGATACCTGGGCTTCTAATTCACTGAGATACTTGAGCATTTGGGGGGGGGGGATGTTTTTGGTTTTTATTTCCCCCCCCTGTGTCTTCTAAACAAAATAATTGAGATGACAGTGTATTTTTTTATTATATAGGAAACAGGCTGTCAGAGTCTTTTAAGTAACTTGTGCTGAGAAGGTGAAACCCTCTCCAGACAGGACTTCAGTTTACTATCTATAGAAATCTTTCTTAAGTTTTAAAACATGAGGTAGTCAAAATGAACAAGTTCACTGGCCATGTTAAATATAGTATGGAAATTATTATGCTGCACTTAAATAGCAAAAAATGCTTAACCTCTTAATTTAGAAGGGGCCTTGATAATACATGCAAGCAACTTTTATTGACAATGGTATGTGTGAATTTTCCTTTTTGTTAAGTAGGTTTTCTCTCGGTTTGCCAGAGGATGGCAGTATTAATTAGGTTACTGCAGCCTATACAATTGCTTCAAAATGTGAGGTTCCATGCAAATCTGACGTGTTATTAACTTGATAATTGGATGCTAGAGTGCATACTCAGAAACTTATCTAGTAAACTATAATAGATAATATAATTGTGGATAATAAAATCAGCTGATGTCTTGCATGTACAGCAATGCTTATGATTTTACTCTACCTGCTAATGGCATCCAGGTTGGAGCTAACCCAGTAGTAGTCCTATTTCTGTAGAGGTTTAAACTGGAAAAAGTCGGGTTTTGTGGTTTTTTTTAAGCTTGTTTTTGACTATTTTTGACCTTTCTGAATGAAAGGATAACTAGTTGTGGTTAGGCACAGTTGTTAGTAGACTTTCATTCATGGCTGCTTTTGAATTTCCATAGAGTTTTGTTCAATTTCTTTTAGTGGAAGTTGAATTTATCATATGTTTGGACCTGTAGCTAAGCTTTACCCTACTTAGGCATGTGTGAATACCTAGGGTGTGATGCCACACCTCAGATGTGCAGAACGATGCTTTTAATCTGCATTTCATAAATGTTCAAAGTAGCCTTGCAAAGCCAATTCATGTGGATTGTAGATAGTAATTAAATGGAACTCTACAGAGGAGGTTATGATGAAGGTTTATAAATATTAATGTTTTAACTAAAATTGTGGTCATATTTGCTGTTCTGAATATAGGTGATCTGGATCATCACTTGTAGCCTGGATTCCCCATTCATCATTGTTTCTAGCTCCCTACCCCTTGGAGGCTACTGCCTAACGTAACAGCTAGCTGCTGCTAGTGTAATACCTCTATTGCTTCCTGACCTATTTTTTTCAAAATCCAAGTCAACTTCTCTTCCCTCCACCCAGCCTAAAAAAAACCACAACAGGAAAACCTGATTACAGAAGAAATTTACTAGAAAATTCTTGAAATAATCTGAGTCTGATTATATGCAATTGAGCCAGAATACAGGAATAATTAAAAAGGTGATGGCTGCTGACTAGGGACACTAAACCTCTCCATCGAGGCCATTCAGAACACCACATCTGACTGCAGCCTGTAGTTTGTGTGACTATACATTTGTTATCTCTAGATGACGTAACCAGACCAAATGAAGAGCCTCCTGTGACAGCCATGACTCTTCCAAGTGAGTCAAGGATTAACATGCATGCCATAACTTCGCTAAAATTGTTGGAATATAGGTATGTGTTTTGAAATACTACCTATTTCTAAAATTGTAAGAACGCTTTCATATTTTTTGCCTTTTTTTTCCCTTCATGATACATACCAAACTGTCTGCAAATCCTGCTGCATTTGTGTGTTTTTCACTTCAATTTGTATGCTCAGGAATAGGCAGATTTGAATTGCAGGGTGGATTAATTATTTCTTTGTATTATCAAATATTCCGCAGTAACATTCCTTTTGGCTCACTGAAACGCTTAACACTTTCAGCTGCTTTTAGTACCTTTTAAACTTCTTTAACAATTTTCATTAAGCCTCAGAACATCTTGTGGTAGGTGAATATCTCTTCAGTGATTTCTGAAATGCAACCAATAATGTAACTTGTTAGGTTGGGAAAGGGGAAGAAAACCCTATTTGTGGAGAGCTGCCAGGTGAAATGCACAGTCCTGCTGAGAGTTGGAATGTGGAGAGGACCTCACTGTGGCGAAAGGGCTGGGATGGCTTTGGTCACCACAAATGCTCAGGAGCTCCAAACTGGGGAGTTACCGGAGTTACACGTCACTCTGCTGGGGATATTTGCTGAGCTGAGAGGGGGAAATCCGTTTAATGCCAATCTTGCTACACTTTCTGGCCCCATATGCAGCATTCACACTTTGTTGGGGTAGAGACACAACTCAGCTCTTAGCCATTTTTCTTAAGCACAATAACAGATCAGGGTGTCAGTGTGAAATGATATTATTGCCCAGATGCCATGTAACATGGTGCAGTGATTGGTAGCTTTCTGATTAACAGCCCTTCAAGGACTTTAAAATGTCGATATTTATATATCTATTCTACTACTCATCTTTTTCTAAAAGAAGATGAAAATCTCTTGTTAATAAATAGGCGATGATTAACTTGTTCGTGTTACTCAGCTAAGTGCTTTTCATTGTTTAGTGAGAAACAGGCAGCTGTGATTCCTGATGAAATGTTCAATGCAGTCAGAAGCAATCCTGTCACCACTGTCAACTTCAGCAAAAATCAGCTGAATGAAATTCCTCCAAGGTACTTTTGTAAAGGTCATTCTCTATTTGTTACTTCCTTTTCTACTTTTGTTTCTCAGTATCTTGTGTTTTTCCTAATCAATGCTATCTATGTGTTTGTATACAGACACACAAATGAAAGCGTAACTGAGATGCTGAAACTTGCGTTTCTAGTATGAGTAGGATGCAGTGGGTCCATTGATGAACATGGAGATGGCAGTAAAAAGAAGCTTGGCTATACTCAGTGGTGCTTTCATTACACATTGTTTTTCATTTTGCTTTGCTAAGCGTTGTTGAAATGAATGAGGGGAGACTGATGTGGCTTCTCACAATAATGAAGTGCTGTACTTAACTACAGTGTAGGATTGTTTTCTATACAAAGCAGTCTTTTTCCCAAAGGAAGATAATTTGTGTGGATTCCCCACTTTATTGGGTGACAACTTTGTACTATAGCTGAGGTTCCATTTCAATTCAGTTTCTTCAGGTAGCATAACTGTTGTTTTTTTTTAAAGGAAGCCTGAACATTTTCTATGCCTCTTTTCTTGATAGGTTTTGTGTCCCATCACATATAATTTGATACTATTGTACTTGTTACATCATCCACAGTCAAGGAAAAGCTTTCTCTTGACACTAATGGGAATTAAAAGTCTTTTTGTTTAAGGAGGAGGGTTACTGCATCTCTGATAGCCCAAGAAAATCATGAAAGCTGATTTTAAGAATACCACCACATTTGTGGGGGTAACTTATTTCCATTCTTGGACCCAAGTGTGCTGAACATTTAACCTTTAGCACATAGAACTTGAAGAGGTGCGATCTCTTTCTCATAAGAAAAAAAACCCTATTTTCAGTACAGTTTTTAGAAAATCAGTTTAGTGTGATAATGCTGTGCCTCCCATGCTTTTGCACTGTATTAGAGGCTGTTGCATTCACTGGGGATAGGTGTAGGTGGCAGGTGCTAGGTGCCAGAGAATTCAGTGGCAATCCAGGTAGGAGAGATGAGTATTTTCTCATTCAATTACCTTGTGTTTTTAGGGCTAAAACAGAGATTCTGTTCTAGGGATTCAACAGCTAACTTTTTGAGCTGTTTATTATATTAAGATGCTTTGGTGTAAAATATTTCCCTTCTACAAGAAGCAGCAAATGCTGTGTTTCCTCCAATTTGTAATAGCAGAACAGTGGAACAGAAACGAAAGATGGAAATAAAAATAACAATCTCTTTCTGGTTTTTGACTGCTAAAGAGGGTGGGTAGAGCCTTTTTGTTAAAACATTTACAGGGCAGGAGATGGCAGTGATGGTCATCTGTGCTATGATTTCTGAAATACCTCTTAATCGCATTTAAGTGCATAGGCTTTTCTAGTAAAATTTACTCTCCTCATAACTTTAGATAAGTGATTCTGAGCTTTGTCTTTACATCAAGTGTAAGACTCCAAGACAGGCAGCTTTCACAGGTGAGGGTTCTGTTATCTTTGCTCCACAAAATGGCTTCTGAAATGTCACGAAACATAGCATGTCCCTCATTTATAGAGTAAAGCAAGTTTTTTTAATAACTTAGAAAACAGAATGCAAACATGAGCTTACATAATAGAAGTATATTCATATTGGGTTTCAGGATTGTGGAGCTGAAAGACTCGGTTTGTGATGTCAACCTTGGCTTCAATAAAATCTCATCTATTTCCTTGGAACTTTGTATGCTCCATAAATTGACACATTTGGATATCAGGTTTGTGACGTGCGTTGGACTTCCTTTCTCGCTAACTTATTTTCATGCCTTTTTAAACCAGCCATCTGTTACAGTGCAATAGCAGTACTGAAATAATTTTTCATTTCCCAAAATGCCTCCATGACAGCTGAATGACCAGCAGATCCGAAATAGCAAGTGGCCTAGATCTAGGCATTGGTTAAGGAAAAATACAAACAACAAGTGAGACTCGCTGTGATGAAAGGTCTTGCCTCAGTTATGAAAAGGTTCTTAGGGATGTTAAGTTGCTTTTTAAAAACAGCTCACCACCACCCCACAAAAGAAGCCCAGACCAAAAAGTCCTGGAGGATAGCTGGGGAGTAGTACAGTGGAGGTATGAATCTTGTGCTGCCTGAAACTGAAGCTGTCTGTAGGTATTTTATTTGCAGTAGTTACTGTCATTTTACTTTCTCTAACTCCTGAAAAATGCTCATTGCATTTGTTTAGATATCAGGATTAGCTTACTGGCATTTGTTATCTTTGGTGTTTCACAAAATCAAAAGTAGCAAAGCACAGTTGCAGAGCCAGGCTTTTACTTTGGCTTGATTTAAAGGAACCTGCCTGTGCCTGGAGAGAGTCCAGCGAGGGGCCACCAAGATGCTGAAGGGACGGGAGCATCTCTCCCACGAGGAGAGGCTGGGAGAGCTGGGACTGCTCAGCCTGGAGCAGAGCAGGCTCAGGGGGATCTCATCCATGTGGATAAACACCTGCGGGGAGGGTGCCGAGAGGACGGAGCCAGGCTCTTCCAGCGGTGCCCAGTGCCAGGACCAGAGGCCACGGGCACACACTGACACGCAGGAGGGTCCCTCTGGACATCAGGAGACACGTTCTCACTGTGAGGGTGACTGAGTACCACTAGGGAGGTGGTGGAGTCTCCATCCTTGGAGATAGCTCAGAACCCATCCGGACACGGTCCTGGGCCCCCTGCTCCAGGGGGCTGGGCTGGGTGAGCTCCAGAGGTCCCTGCCAACCTCAGCCAGTCGGTGGTGCAGTGACATACATGCTGCTGATGGAGGAGTTAGGCTGACGACTGCAGAAATGGATGATAATAGGAGATTGATGAGGCAATGAGGTTGCATATCTTGGTGATTAAGAATTGAGGTCTAAGTCTGGGCATCTTCTAGTGAGTGGTCTGTATCGTCCTGTAATGGTTCTGTGTCACACTCGGGACATACCTTGTTTGTCCTTACAAACACCTGTCTTCCTTGTATCTGTCTTCCTTGTATTTAAAAAGCTTCTGAATGGCTTCCTTTTGTGGGAAGCACTAGGGTAACGGTAGTCTTAAAGGAGGTTGTTACAGCACTTGGATGGCAGGCTAAATGAATTCTGAAGAGGTTTAGAGTTAGCCTACTGTTTCACTTTGGCACCAAGATTGGGGGAGTTTCATAAGCTTTCCTGCAAAACCCAAGGAGCTGAATTGCCAGGCAGGTTTGTGGAGTTGTTAGATGCTTTGAAATACTTGGGAATCTTTAGAGGACAGACTTTAAATCTGCTGGCAGAAATGAGAACGCAAACCTGGCGAGCATTAGCAGACATCTGTACTTGAGCATGGTCTTGACCCGTTTATGAAGCAATTAATTGGTTTAAGACAGCATGTTGGCACCGATAAATACGCATATTCTGTCTCTGTGGATTCTTAACTAAAAACTTTGTAGAAGTTAGTGATTATTGTTTGTCTTCATTTGATATACAGAAATAATGTTTTGACGTCTTTACCTGAGGAAATGGAGGCACTGACAAGACTGCAAATAATAAATCTTTCTTTTAATAGGTAAGCAACTATTTAGATTTGGTTTTTTTTAATACAATAATAAAAAGAATGGGGGCAAATTCAGTATGATTTTCCTGTGATGTAAGAATGAGGAGGCACTTGATGAACTAGCTGTGAGGTTAAAACTGATGAAGTGAATGTACCTCCTTACGCAAAGGGTAGTGTATTTTTGGAACTTTCTGCCACAAAAGTTTTGGAGAGAGACCGTAGCAACTGGTTAAAAAAGGGATAAAACAATCTTGTGAACAGTATATCAAAAAATAGATAGATACCAACAAACAGGACTACCCTCCAGCATCCCTAACACAGCAGTTCCGAGGGATGGAAAAATATGAGGAGAATGGTCAGCAGGAAGCAGCCGAGCGGTGTCCCTGAAGAGCGTCTGCTGCTGCTGCTGTTGCTCACCGCAGGAACAAGGTTGGGCTGAAAGCGCCCTTCCTCTGCTCGGTGGGGCGTTTCTTAAGTACACAGGAGAACAACTGGCCGTTGTTCTCCCTTCTTTACACTGGTGAGTCACGTTCTGTGAGACATGCTGGTCTTGTCAAATGAGCATAGTTGGCCTGCGGTTCTGTTAGAGGTGCTGAGCTGTTGCTGTGAACGTTCTGTTGACCTTTTTTTTCACTGTGTGCAAGGCAAAATAATGGATGCTTTCTCCTTTCAGAGCAGCATGTTTAAACGCTTAACTTAAATACAGCTAAAATGCTGTCTGATTTTAAAGGCTGCTATTTTTTGAATGCCCTGTTTCTGACTGTTACTGGTTTGCCTCCTTTTTCTTGAAGATTTAAAGCATTTCCCAGCGTCCTTTATCGCATCCTGGCACTGGAGACTATCCTGCTCAGTAACAATCAGGTTGGGTCCATAGACCCTATGCAGCTAAAGAAGATGGACAAGCTTGGAACACTGGACCTCCAGAACAATGACCTCCTCCAGGTGCCACCAGAACTTGGAAACTGTGAAACTCTGAGGTATGTGTTTGAAGTGATGACCTGTTTTATAAAATGTGTTCTGACTGATCTCTTCAGGGCATGTTTTGTCAGTACTAATGGGCAGTATGTTTCTTTGTAGGTCTCAATGCACAAAAAGGGTCTCCCTTACCATTTGTAAGCCAATGCGGTTTCTTCCATATTTTCTCAATATTGCAGTGAACTGGGGGAGTTGTTTCATGATTTTTTTAAAAAAGGGAAAGGGTGTGTTGCTTTGTGTAAATCTAATGTTAGAGCCCAAGTCAGTCACCTTGTCTGTAGGTACAGACACACTGCCAGTGCACCTATAGCCAAGCCCGGTTAGCCAGGTAGGTGAGCCACCGCACTGCCTGCCAACTAATATGTTTAGCTCCTTATAATACGTTTAGCTCCTTACCTGCGTGTGGAACTCAGGTTGCTGTAAAAGAGACAGGGTAACATTCTCTAAACAACGTGTAAAGAGACGTGACTGTGAATACCCTTACTTCATGTGCCTCAAGGAAGACAGTTATGCGTAAGTGGTCTGTCTTGTCCAAGACAAGTAGTCACTGGTCCCTGTGTTTTCTCCTTTAAGGACACTTGCTGGAGGGACTTGAAAAACGCAAAACAAAACACCACCCCCACAAGCAAAAACCTTCACAGAGATGTGTGCGTACCAAAGAACGCGGGCTAGCAGCTAAGCTAGAAAGTGGAGGGTTACAATTTAACACAGTTTTCCCCTTTTACTGTACCATTTCTGCATTTCAGAAGTTCTTTTTCTCACTCTTTCTTCTGGCAGAGGCTTGCTGAAGAAGTAGGGGGTGTGTGTATTGTGTGTCTACAGTAATATACCACCACTGATTTATTAGCATAAATTAAAATTCAGATGTCTCTAAAGAAGATAAGTTAGTGCGAACTAGGGAAGCAGAAATTAAAATTCTTTTAGTAGAACAGAAGAGGAATTACTTATGAATTTCAAAAGATTAAAAAAATCTATAGGCAGTGTATGAATGTATTGGTACAAGGAAAAGTCTTTCTACAAGTAACTCAAAATCACTCTGGTTTTCTAGGACACTGCTGTTAGAAGGAAATCCATTCCGCACTCCCCGAGCCGCCATTTTGGCCAAAGGAACAGCCGCAGTGCTGGAGTATCTGAGAAGCCGAATTCCTACTTGATACAACAGTCTGTGTCCTTGGCGGAGTCAGGAATCAAAGTATTATCCTATCTGACCAAATGCTGTAGGGTTGTACTACCTTCCTCCTTCTTCGTCAACTCTTTGTTAACCTGGCCTGTGCCACAAAGCATTTATGACACTGTTTAGAGTTCGCATGCTAAGGAAGAACTCGCCTATGAAGTATTTCCCCCTTGAGGCTGCATGTTTCAAGAATGCATTTTAAAATACCACAATATATGTTTACACTTTTTGTAATAGAGGTTGCCACTGAAAGCTGCCTTCAGTAATAGTGACAAGGGTTTTTCTACAGTTAAGCTAATTTTTAAAAGAATTGTCAACATCAAAGTATTTGAGCAAAAGGCAGAAGTAAACACCTTGATTTTTGTATGCCTGTTTTACAACCTCCTATAAGGTATTTAGTCTCTCTTCACTGCTGCCTCAAAAAACCAGCTGCTGGTCTGTATGTGGTAAAATGCTTGAACCCTTAAACTGCGTGGTGGCAATAAGGGTTCAGTACCTGATGTACAACAGGCTCTGTGCGCATTTCGCGTAAAAGTAAGCAACATGTGGTTGATGGTGGTAGCTGCACTGAAACAATAAATGCTCCCTGTTGGATGTATGGTTTGGGATTTTTTAAGCATAGGCTACAGTTAAGTTTTCTAGCCGGTAACGTTTAGATACTTCTCATTTTTTATTTAAACACACTTCCGTGTCCTGAAAGTGATACCTTTGTTAATACTAGTAATGCACCGTGGATGTCGATAGTGGAGAAGGAGGGGCTGCGAGATGGTGTGCACCCTGTGACTGCGGACCTGTTGCTGCTCTGTTAAAACTGCTCCAGGCCTGCAACTTGGAAAAGGGAGCGGAAGCAGACACAGGATGGATTCCTGCTGGCAGGGTGTTGCATGCTGCTTTTCTTGGTGAGTGCTGCTGACCAAGGCGCAGCAGCTGCGTTGCTGTACGTACCGCCTAGGTGCTGTGGGTTGGGTAGGCGCAGGGCCTGCAGCAGTGCCCTGAGCAGGGCGGAACCTGCGGCCAGGCGCAACGCGGGACCAAGGTAGGTGTGTTGCTTCTGGCACGTGAGCAGTGCCATCTCTTTCTTCCCAGTACTGCCCTGTCCTCTGTTGCCAACAAACAAAATTTAATGCTCTCCCTATGTAAGACTACTGCTTCTAATGGCAAACTGCCGACTTCTTTGCAGTAAAGAAAAAGCTTTGAGGTAAAAGACGTCCTTGCTAAGCTTTAGGAACAGAAACGTGCCTCCCTCTTCCATTCAGCTGCTCTATGAAGGCTGCTGGGCTGACATCGGGCAGGGGTAGCCTCCCTATGGTATGTGTTTATACGGGAAAAATACATGTAATGAAAGCATTTTCCTTTCTCCACCTGTCCTTTCTGTAACACAGCAAAAATTGATACAGTTCAACATTAAACATCCCAGGTTTTGAATATGTCTAGAATTAACAAAAAATAACACTTAACTCCTCCTCAGGGCCTTCAGATTTAGCGAGCACCTTTCAGCAAGAGCAGGGATGGCTGAGGCACCTCTCACATGGCTGCACCGGACCGTGACCCCAAGTTAGCAAAGGACCAGAGCTGGCCAGTACAGCTGGAGACACCAGACACCCGAGGCCTGGTATTAACCAGCTCCAGAAAGAGAGGGAGGCGGTGGAGGAGAGGGAAAGGGGCGGGCGTTTCCTCTTAAAAATACATGATGGTGTCTTTGTGCAGAAAGAACGAGGGCTTGGTGGAGCTCAAACAACTCAAGAGCTGTTCTGCAGTTACTTGGACAATGGAACTGCTGCTGCTTGCACCCCCCGACTCTCTCTTTTGTCTTCCTATCTTTCATACACCATTTGTATCCAAAAAGCAGCAAACAAAGCTTTTCTTCGGGAGCTTGCAGTTGCTCCATTTCTGTATTTGATGCCTCACCAGTAGCTACAGCTGACCAAGGGGAGGTGCTCAATTTTCAAGTCTCTCTGACACATTCAGGTAATTACAGTGAGTCTTTCCTGCAAACACTGCTTGGTTTGCTGGTAGGTGGAGCAAACATTTCTGAAGCTGTAACTTAAATGACTGGTGAGAAAGGTGTCCTTACTGGGTACCTGGACCAGTTCCCAAGGGAGGGGTTGGGAACAATCATCTCGCTTCCCGTAGCTTCCACAACAGCATTTTTGGAAACCTCAGATCCTTTCCAATAGTAAAAGATGACAAAAGTGAATTACAATAAGGTGACATTTTTATTATTTATACAATAAAGAGACTTTTTAATGTTATTCAAAACACTTTTTTAAATACTGAAAAAGTTGGGTACACCAAAGCCGAAAAATGGCTCTGCTATACACTGCACAGCATTGTTTTAGTCCCTGTATTTGTTTTATGTACAGAAGCATCTGCAAAATGCATTCTAAACACAATATGCACCTTACGGATAAGTGTCATACATGAAATAAAACTGGAAGGATACAACCTGCATGTGCAAATTAACTAACAATAGAATTGATTGCACTGAATCAATAGATTTAAAATATAATTTTGAAGTACCTTTTTGCACGTAAAATGAAGCAGCTTTCAAGTTCAGTAAGTCTGTATACTGCAAAAAACATTAAGTACATTCACAATCTATGTTAGTAAAGTAGTAAATATTTCTTCATTCAGCTTTATTTACATGAATACTGTAATTAAACTGAAAAGTACAGTTAGTCATTTGTAATATAGCAATCTTTTAACACATACAAAAATGACCATTTTTCTGTATATAATTTAAGCTCAAAATCACAATTATCTCAAAATATTAATTACAATACAGCCATCTCCATCATAATTAAACATGTCTTTTATAAAATGGTAAAATTTTTAATAAAGTAAGTAAGCTGTTGGTTCTGAACTGGATACAGTACTCACAAGTAGAAAACTGAACCGATGAGAGCGTTGGTTCTGCCCGGGGGGGTTCGGGGCAAAGCCACACGTGCCAGCAAAGAGACAGAGAAGGCCCCCGACTGACAGAGATGAAGCCTCTTGTGCTGCAGGGCTGTGGCTGGGTTGGTGGTGCTGCAGAAAACGCCTCACAAGGGCCGTGGGAATTCTTATGCAATGCAATGACGTCATTCACTTCCAGAATATTTGCTGGAATTGTCCAGGAAGAGGATTGGCAAAAAGCTTTTTCTTTTTTTTCTTTTTTTTTTTTTTTTTTTTGAGACAGAAATGATTTAAACTCATACAATTCACAAATGCTGTCTTTTGAAATTTGCTTTTCCGTGAAAGTGGACGTTGGCTGATGCGCACGCCCTCTGCGGGGCAGAGCGCAGGCGTCCGTGCCTGGCCTCGGGGTGCCACTGCTGTGCCGCACACATGGCTTGATGCCCGCCAGCACGCATACCCAAACCGAAGGCGTTCAAAACAAAACCAAACCACCAATTAATTCATATCCTATCCAAACTACTGGCCTGAAAGTTGTATCGTTAACATTGTATTCCACTCGCACTGACAAGCGAAATAAATCCTTACATCGGCTTGCCTGAAAATGAAATGGTACATCTTTGTGCGTGTGCTTAAAATTAAATTTTTGGAGGCAGAAGAGTGGGGGAGGAGCGCTGAGGCAGGATGGGGAGTTACTAGCCTGTGAGTAGGGAGCTCAAACTTCACATAAAATTTTATTCTCTCTTGGAAAGTCTAAATGTAAAATCCCACCAGTTAAAAATACTGCTAAGGTAGGTGGTGACTCCACCGCCCATGCCTGAGGCTTATCACTTCCTGTGCCTGTTTATGAATTTTGGGTAAAGGGTACTTGTGTCAAATCCTGTCTCTCTTTTACAGGGCTCGCCTGGCTGGGTGGGAGAGGGGCAGCACTACACTGGAACCCAGAGCCCCAGGTGTGCGTGAGCTTCACTTCCACGGAAGAGGCTGGGCAGCACAGACCCCAGGCTCTAACCTTCCTCCTGTGAGTGGTTAGTTCCCTGGCAATAAACACCCCTGGCACCCGGTCATCCTGCTGTGGACCCCTGGGTCTTCTCTTGAGACCAGATCCTGCACGTGAGCGGATCGAAATGCGTGGGTTTTCATTTTCTAGCGTCTGCATTTACTGTTGCATATATCTCTATCAGATATATACATATATACACACACATATCTATAAATAAGCAGGTTTTTGATTGCATAAGGTAATTAAATGCTATATTACAAGCCAGAGAGGTTTAACCAAGGAATGTCTTTACATTCCAAGTGTTTACTAGCAACAGCAAACCAATCTCCTGAACATCTCATACTGTAATTTTTAGTTGGATTTTTGGCTCGTGAAGATTAGTAGTGGGCTATAACATTAGGGATTTCACTTTTCAGGTGTTCCGATATAAGCTAAAAATACAGCTATTACAGCAATGTTTCCAAGGTCTTTTCCTTCCTGTTCAGAAACAGGGCCACCCTATAAAAGCCTCGGCAGCCTTTCAGGCCGAGTGTTCCCAGTGAACCCCTGGAAGTTGTGGCAGTTAGTGTCCCGCGGATGCCCTGCACCGGCCTTGGGCACTTACCCCTCGGCTTGGCTCTCAGCTGTCACTTACACACTCGGCTTTCTCCTGCCCAGGTACCTGTGCTGAGACGCTGGCCGGGCATGGCCATCCCCGGCTGGCGCACCCCGTCCCCACCTCAGGAGCTAGCGTAGTGCCGTGAAACATAGATGCAGACATGGACGTGTTAAAAAATATCTTGGAAAACAACATCAAAACAGATTTGAAGATGTTAAATGCTCGCTATTATGAACAACTGGCTTCTAAATGCCGTAGTTCATCAACACCCAGATACAAACTGCAAGCTGTGAATGGGAAAATGGGTAAATTAAGACTAGAGAGTGCTGCAGGCTTCCTGGGGTCTGGTCTTAATTTCTCAAAATAAGAAAAGCGTTTTGGAAGCAGGTTTTTTTCCTTTTTCTTTTTTTTTTTTTTTTCTTGCCCCCCTCCCCCCCCCCTGTCTTTTCTCCCCTTAAGAGCTGCCTTGTAAGAAGACTGCAGAAAAGCAAACGAGTTCCAACCAGCCTGGCCACTGGGTTTTCGGCACACTGCATGCTCGGTGGAGGAGGCCCCGCAGTGGGTTATGGGGTATGGGGTAGCGCAGGAATGGGAGCTCTGGCACCGACCACTGAGCTCCTTGAAACTTGTTACAAAATGAGGATAAGGGAATAATGCCGCAGGCTTCCTTTTTAATCTAGCCCTTCCCTGAGGATCGTTAGTTAAGTGTTTATTGCATGGAAAAATCTAAAAAAGCCAAACAGCGCGTTCCCAGCTAATGGAGCTATTGCCGTGGGAATGCGCACTGCAGCACTACAGCAACAACATGGCGGGGAGAGCCACTGGCCGCATGCTGGACTGCCTTCCCCTTGGTGTTTGTAACACAGCCTGCGTCAGTACGAAAATTTCCATTAGTAGCTTTAGAAAGATACTGAGTTTGAGGGCTTGTCTAGTCAGTGTGGGAGAACAGACGGCATACCTGGGAGCGCTCAATGGCCTAAAGAAAGGAAACCATCTGCGCTTTGAGACTGCACTTGCCTGGATCAACATACATTCACGCACATGAAAGTGAACCCACGCGTGGAATTCACCTCAGGGTGAAGTGTCACCTGCCTCCAGCACTTGCCATATAATCTTATTTAGTAGTAAAAAGAAATAAATCATAATTATGTGGAAAGCACATACATAACCTGGTACCTGACCTGCAAACCGGGTTGCACGTGATTGGGTCTGTAAGGTTACAGGAGACCTTCCAGGAAAGGCAAAAAGGTGCAAGTTATTTTGAAGGACTCAAGTAAAAATCCTAAGTAGTCCCATTAAAGTAATTTTAATTGCTCATAACAGTAGTGCTAGCTAAACATCATTTCAGCCAATTTGAATAAAAATATGCCAAAAAGAAAATACATGGTATTTTGGGGGCAGTGGGGGTTAGTGTTAAAGCTTCACTACTGTCTGTTTCAGTTGGGAGTGCAAACTCTCCCCCAAGCCCCTTCCTGGAGTCGGTGCGAGTTTTGCCTAAGTTAAGGACTTAAATGTGACATTCCACTGCACTAACTTGATTTTATTGTCCTTGCCTTTTCATTATAATCCATTAATGAAGGCACTCACTCAGCAAGTTTGAAACATAGTTCTGCAGACAGCCTTGACTGATGATGCCACTGTGCTTTAGATCTAATCAAGTCAGCACGCGGGAAAGCAACCGAGCACAAAATCCACTCTTAACAAGCACTAAAGCTCACTTGGTTTTTTTTTTAGCTTACCAATTTTTACCTTTAAGTTCTTCTCTTGGTCCTAAGGCAGAGCCCTCGTCATCTTGCCTATGTCTGCAACTCCCTACCACATTCTCAGCGCTACGTACGTAGTAAGTATTATTTAATGCTGCCACATGTCTCAGGAGTCTGTCTTGTCATTTTGCTTGGCAGATGGGTGCATCATGTCCTGTATAATGACATCAGACTGCATTACAGCATGGTTCAAAGCTGCCGTAGTCATTTACTGCATTTTCCTGCTGGAAGCGGAGTCCCAGGAAGGATTTCTGAGCTGGGGAGCTGTGCTGTCCCAAAACGCCTACAGGGTGTGTAACAACAGATGTGCTGGTGTGCGCTGCTTTGCCACGTGGGTGCATGTGTGGTCACAGGCAGAAAAGTGATTTTCTGCGTGAAAAGACAAAGGCAGCTCCACAGAGGAATTTAGGTGCATAAATGTCTATTAAGGGACCTAATTCCCATTCAACATAATTATCTAAAAGCTACATAGGTGTCTAGGATTTTCTGAACATGATGCTGAATAAATCCTTACTTCTTTTTTTAAAGGGCAGTGAGGACTTAAGAATGGAACTTTTGGCCTCTGAAATGCCATGAATGTGAGGCAAGATGTAGATGGGCTCTGCCAGAACCTGTGTGATTTGATGACACATGATGAAATTACATCCATGTGATAGAAAACTGAAAGCTGAAAAAATTGAGCAAATAACAATCCAAATCCACATCTCATGAATTTAGCAAGCGTTTTCAGCTTGTGGTATCAAGAGGATTTTAATTTACTGTAAAGTCTCAATTATTTAAATTTATGTTCTGAATATCATCAAATCATTTATTCAAATTGTAAATTTTGCGATTAGCATCAGCTATGGCTCACTGTGGTACCTGGTGGTGTGTTGCCACTCCGACGGTACAGAGGCCCTCCCAGTAGGAATGCTTGCTTGGATAAGGTAAAATTCATGTGGTGTGGGAACCTGCTCAGTCAGCTTGGAATTTAAGCTTCATTACTATTTATACTAATAAGCTTAATAGTTCCTGTTCATGGAGGAGAACAGGGGAGATGATGCAAACAACCAGAGCATAGGGAACTTCCAGGCAAATGTAGAAGTGTCACTTTCCAAGTGATTGCTAAAGAAACCCCTTAGTGGAGCCGAGCCCAGGGCTGCAGCTCTGCACTGACCCAGCACGCTGGCTTCTGTGCCACAGCCCGGCCGGACTCGACTTCTCAACAGCTGCCATATGGTAAAAAAAAAAATAATAAAAAATTCCAAACAACTAAAAAGCTGATGCTTCATAAGAACATTAGGGGATAGTTCCTCCTGTACCTATTTACTGACTAATTTGTAGTTTAATTTTTATGTGTGGGGTACTTTATCTCTTCTTTCCTATGTGCGCAGGTGGTCTTCACAATACCACCCCCTCCCACCGCCCGAAGCCAAAGTGACTGCTAGGCATTTCATACCCTTCGTACCCGGAGATTTCTCTTCCGCACCTTTGTCCAGTTTGCCTTGAGCCCGGCGTAAGCCCCTCGCACACCAAACTGCCTGGGCAGGAACACCCGGTGCTGGTGTGTTTCGGCGATGTTGGGGACACATTGGCTAACAGGAATGCTGACAGCACCTGTTGTAGCTCAGGCCTTCTGCTTACTGTACGCGGGACTGCAGCAGAGCTCCACAAAGTGTATTTACACCTCTGTGGGAGGAATACTAGGTCCATATAGCAGACATGGCATTATACATAACAGCAGTATTGTCTTTGAAGTTTAGTTTAATTTGAAGTATAATTACCTTGGCCAGTGTGCACATGATGGGAAGAGAAGAAAGGTTTAAGACTTTCTAGAGACTCTTGCAAGCAGAAAAGTAAAATGTTCCCGGCCATGCCCTTGCACTATAGGTACCCTCCTGTCTGACTCGGGTTTTTCAGGGTGTTGCTAATCCCACTGGAAAAGCTGGGAGTGAGCCTGGCCCTCCCGCAGCAGGTTCCGGCTCTCCCTGCGGTCCCTTGCCATTGGTGTCATTCAGGTCAATGGAAACTGGATCCCCTGAAAACATCTGGTGGGAGGTTTTCTTATGTTTTTCCATCTTGCTGTCAGTTATAAACGCAACAGACACCTGCACTGCTGAACCAACAGCAGTTTGGCAAAGTTCTGTGCTGTCGGTATTCTCTGTTGGGAACAGCCCTGGGACTTTTACCTGACGGGTTTTCAAACTGCGCGCTTCAGTGGGAAAGCTTTTCCCAGGCTCGCTCAGTGTTATTCAGTGCTCCCCCCCTGTGATGCACCGCATCTCAGACGAAATCTGCGCCCATTAAAGAGACTGTTACTGAAAGAAAGGATTGTATAAAGGTTAAAGCCTCACTGACAGTGAATATAGCGAGCAGGGGCTAGCACAGCCTGGACCAGAGTAAAAACACAGAACAATGTAAGACTGGGGGAATGGGGAATGTAAGTAAAGGGCCTATAATTTGAAGTTAAAAAGTTAAATAATATAATTAGCAGCAACAAAAAAAGTTTTACTGCCACCCATCACAAGTTTCTTCCATTTACGGACCATACCTGTCTAAACTCACTGTTCATCCATTTAGTGTGTTCACATGGAATCAACTAAACATGTCAAACAAAAGGAAGTTAACCAATTTTCATGTAGGTTATTTATATCTAGGTCCCAGAGTTGACAGTATAATTTATTAAGTATCTCACCCTGTATAGTGACATTTTTACTAATTAATATGGAGCCAGCTATACACACTGCATATGTACAGGTATTTTCATAAGGCATATAATATCTTTGCATTGAAAATAAATGAACATTATTAAATCTAATTTAATATATACTTTCTTTGAGGTGTTTATGAAAATATTTTTTCTCTATATTTTTGTATGTGACATGATAGAAATATTTCATGGGAAGTACAGGTTAATATATTTTATCTTTATAAAGGCATATACAACTTTGAGGCAGTGTTTCTGATGGACAGCAGAATTCCTAAAGAATTTGTATGTGCTTCTGTGTTTTGAAATCATATGAAATTGACTTTAAGAAGTAACTTGATTAAAAAACGCACCAATGCACAGCCAGAGGCTGACAATTAAAACTAATACATAGCCACATGAACAATATATTTATATAGTTAATATATTTTTTCAAGATGATTGGTACTAACATGTATTATACATTTGGCACTACTGTTTGCCATTGGTCCAGCAATTGGCAAAAATTTGTTTCCTATGTATAAATCTGTTTGAACATTAGATCTGGCTAGACATATTTACTATTTATAAAAAAATATTTAGACAGTAAGCTCACGTTGAATAACTAGGTCTACTGTATTCTGGAAACTCTTCAGTAGTAATACAGCTTTCTCATGTTCCATATGTACAAAACTGTGTCCATTTGCCTGTAACACAAAAACAAGAAGAGGAGAAACCAAATGAGATTCTCTTTAGTGTCTTCATTTTGGGGGAGCAACGGGATATATGAAAATTAAAACCAAGGCTAAAGTAAATAGCAGTCGTATAATGATTTCCCACAAACAGGAGTTTGTACCACTGAGAGAACACATTTCTCTTCCTCCGTTGGACAGATACTGCACTCCCCCGCTTCAAGCAGGGGCTGGACTAGATGACCTCCGGGTCTGCTTTCCAACTTCAGTTATTCTGTGACTCTATGATATTCTGCATATTTTCTGACAAAACACTAACTCTGGGATGTAAGAGTTTCACCTGCTGTGAAGCTCAAAAGGAAGTTAATGCTGCCAGAATGCATGGCTGACTACAAAGGAGGCTCTGACTGATCAGATGCAGACACACTGCAGATACAAAGAGGGGAAAAAATTACTGAATAAACTGTTCTGCTTTCATGCTAATTAAATCTTTCTATAACTTGTCTGTTACAACGCTATTAAAAATGGTCACATTTTAAACATAATTTCTAAGAGTCTCCTGAGTGTGATCAATAAGCCAAAGCAGAAGATCCACCATTCCACAGAACGAAGCCAGCCCGTGAGGGCGACCAGGGACTGAACAAAGGTAACGCTCGCTCAGAGCCCTGCCCTCTAGTCATCCACGAAACCCTCAGGACTACTCCCTAGGTGCCAGCTCGGTCCTCGGACTCCCGCGGCCCTACTCCAGGGCTCGCACACAGCCAGGTAGACGCTCGGCTGGTTCAAAGCTCCCCCTTCCCTCCCCAAAGCCACCGGCAGAAACCTCCACTGTCCTTTACCCGTGGAGCCCATTCCTGACCACGTCCGGGAAGGCGCGGGTGTACAGCTGGGACCGGTGCTAGGCAGTCGTCACAGAGGCTGCTGGGGCTGGGAAGGTAATCGAGGGACCGGCTGTAGGGCTGTCCATGGCAAAATCTGGTCTCTCTAGCTCACAGCAGTTCTATAAACACACTGCACTTTTTAACAAAATACATATACGTGTGTGTATATATATATTTTTACTAACATTTAAAAATAGGTTAGTGAAGCCTTCACGCTTTGGTTAATGAAGTACCGCTGCTGTGAAATGACAGCCCCAGAGAAGAACTACCAGACATCTCTTGCACATATCCAGACTGTTATACGTGGGTATCTTCTCAGCTACAACAAAACCATACTACGCCACATTAAATATGGAAGACAGTCTTCAAGAGCCGCTCCTTACCAGCACTCATCATGGCTGAGGCATTGGACAAGCAGCCCAAAGGGGCTGCCAGAGCCCCCCCCAGGGTGCTCGGGCTGCCCCAGCTCACCCGGGCCTGCTGCTGGTTGTCTCCTTGCAGAAGATCCTCCCCCCGGACCAGGGGCTTGCAGAAAGGATGCCCCGTGCTCTCTCGCTGTATTAAAGGGTGCCCAGCCCAGAATGAGAGCTCAAAGAAGTGCTGCGCACACCTCTCTACCGAAACAGGGAGCCCATGAACACGCCGGTGCTTTCTTGGCACTTAAAGGCTTCTGTTCAAAGGTATCAGCTGCTGCGAGCTTCAGGGCTGACAACTGCACAGGAATGTTAACAGGCTCATGCAGAAAAAGCTGCGTGCAAGCAATAGTGAAAAGTAGCTCCCTTGTATTCATGTAGTACTGTTTAGCTTAATACAGTGAAATACATTTGCACTAAGAAACAGGAATGCAAATTTCAGGCAGGAAAAGTTTCAAAAAGTCATTCACTTATGTGCCAAAATTAGGCAGCCATTTGGCATTCAGTCTGAGGTCAGCTTGAACTCAGATGCAACTCAGAGGGAAACTGAAGAAGTTTCAGATTATTCACCACAGAGCTCACTGGGATCTGTACTGCTCATTCAGGAAAAAAAAAAAAAAAAAAAGAACCTGCAAACAAACCTGAGAGCAGGCCAGCTCTGCCCACTCCCCTTCTCATTTTCAAGCTGCGCAGTGAAGGGTACAGAAAAGCATTGTGCAAGTTCAGCTCTAGCTAGCAGAGAAACCTCTTTTCTACAAGAAAAGTTTCTCAGTGGAAGAGGGCTGTAGGAGATACACATCCAAAAATACCTAAGCAGGCCACACCCAGAGGGATTTGTTATTTAACATATAAATAAATGATAATCAGAATCTACTTCTTTCATTCCTGCTGTGGTCTCACATTCCCAGCAAAATATGCTATGAAATTCACCTATATATTTACACATTGAGTTACCATTTAGTTCTAACTATTAGACAGAAAGAATGGGTTTTAGCTAAATCGTGGAGCCACCAAAACAAGGTTTCTTAGAACTGAAGGGCAGCCTTAAACATACAGTGGCAAAATTGTACAACATGGCTGACAGATCTGCTCTCTCCTTGCTGACAGACTTAGCAGCGCTGTACAACTGTGTTCCTCCTTAGAAGACATCTACTAAAACTGCTGCTAATTTTATAATAGAAAAATCATTCTTATCAAATAAATAACTGAAGAGCTTATGACACAGAAAGGAAAGATACAATTTTGCTCCCTGCAGGATCACAGTGGGGCCGTGGGCTTCTGGACTTGTAAGGACCAGAATTCGTTCACTGCAGAAGACATGCACGTGCGCGCGCGCACACACACACACTCTCTCTTTTCTGTCAAAAACAGTCATCGGGCAAAACTGTGTTTAGGAATGACAGTTTCTCCGGGAGCTGGGTAAGTTCAACCAGGGAATGTCAAGCCTTTTAATTTTTAAATCTTCCCTCCCACTTTTACGAAAACTGCTTGGGAAGATACATAAATGTACGACAGAAGCTTTACTGCTTCTCCTGAAAACATCCTGCGACGCAAATTCTTCCATGTAAATGTTTAAAAAATTTCCCCTTGGAGCCTTGGTCTGATAACATCTTCCTGTGCACCATCTTGAGTAAACTGGATTCCCCGCAGGGGAGCACAAAAGGTGCACAGCCATGGAGGTGCTCCAGTCACGGCAACACAGACAGTAACGCTGCGGGGAAAAGCGTCAGACAGACGTGACAGGAGGGAGAGTCTGTAGCACGAAGATTTAGATGATACTAAAAGCAGATCACGGGGCAGACAGCGTGAGGACAGAGTGGGCTAAGACTGAGGAGGCACAGGAAGATGCTTCCTCCCTCGGAGTCCCCGCAGAAGCTGGTGTCACAACCAGCGCACGTGTGGAAGACGCCAAGCGGCGCAGATAGCTACAGATGCCAAAGAGGAGAGATGACGGGTGAAGAGGAACCTCCTCCTACACAGTAACTGGTATGACAAAGCCCTCGTCTCTGGCAGGGGATCGCCTCTCGACATAAATGCAAACTGGTGATGGTAACAGTGGAAAATGGGGGTGGAGGTGAAGTGATGCCGGTGAGAATTAATAATTTCAAGTTCTTACTGCCTAGGGAGCTGGATACTTTTAGCTAAAGGCACTGCTTATATTTGAGAAGTAAAATATCCTTCATCACAGTTATGTTTTTTCTCTGTTAATTCCTTCATGAGATTAATGACTGCTCTTTTACTTGCCACAATATAAATCAACACCAGGTAATAGGTATTATGCACGGGTAGAAGTAATTGCAAATAAAAGGAAAATGTTCTTGCCAGAGAATTTGAAATGATGTACTGACAGTGACAAATGAGAAACTCCGCAGAGACTGATCCACAACCCTACGAGAATGACTGAGAGTAGAAAGTCAAACAAACTTCATCAATGTAAGTGATGAATAAATCAGAAGAGTGAAATTTGCTCCCCCCCCAAAAAATGCAGCAGTACCTTAAAAATGATTATATAAATATACATAAATGCTCCTGTACATGCTGAAACGTGAGAAATTCCAGCTCCTGATGGCCTGTGCCCATCAGGAGAAATCATTTGAAATAACAATAGCTATAAAATAAATGCAGGTCAAATGTCTTTGATGAAGATATGCTAGGTACCCACACGCAGCAGCTCTCTCCCTGCCCAGACCAATACAGCCCTTGCACAACTCCATTAACACTACTCCCACAGCATGTGCCCACTGCTTGCCCCCGCAGGCAACCTTCTCACCTCATTTTGCTGTTACTTTTTAACATATTCTATTCTTAACTATTTTTGTTTCTGTTACTAAGCTCAGCTTTCAGTATAGCACCTTGATTATTCTAAGGATCTCTAGCTAATTTTGTACTTCATTTAGCTTTGCTATTTTCTTTATTTCACTGTTTTCTAAACATACTAGCGATTAAACTGGAGTTGCCTATCGTGGACTTCAGACTGCTAACTGCTGCAGTGCCCGTGCCGGGTAGGAGGGGCAGGGGGGAACGGAGGAGCGAGGGAGGCTACCGAAGACATCTGAAACATCCTTGGTTTGCTGACTTCATATAACCGATTAAACCACAGTTAACCTCTTTCACGCTGATCAGCGTGAATGGTGTTAAAAACTGTTATAAGCCTTTCAGACAACGAGAATGACTCTCTCAAAAGTAATACTATTTGCTGCCAGTGGTAACACGTTTTCCAGTCTTAACAAAAAAAAGAGAAACAACCTTGCAGGATATGGTAGAAAACCCTTCTCTACAGGGACAGCCATTGTTTTCTGTGAATGAGGAAATTTTGAAAGGTATGTTCAGGAACAGCTTGTCTTTCTATGTAAAAAGTTCACTGGAATACAGAAAACATTTGTTGCATTAACAAAAAAGAAAACAAAAAGCAGAGATTTCTCTGTAAATTATGCAGATGCTTCCATGATCCAGTAGCGGATCCAGTAGTGGCTGGTTTTTCATGCGAGTGCATTCCAAAATGATGAGGCA
Source organism: Astur gentilis (assembly GCF_929443795.1). Classification (NCBI taxonomy): domain Eukaryota; kingdom Metazoa; phylum Chordata; class Aves; order Accipitriformes; family Accipitridae; genus Astur; species Astur gentilis. The sequence continues at coordinate 1,563,056 of NC_064887.1, forward strand.
GCAAAAGAGAGGCATAAATATTGCCAGTTACCACTCTGTCAAAAAATGTGACTAGATAGATAGCTCCTTACACCAGTGTCACATCAGCTGCAAAGGTGACAGTTATAAACATCTCTTGCTTTGTCATATACTTATGCTTGTGAAACCGCCTGTAAAGCTCCTTTCTCCCTGCACCTTCTCGTGCTGTTAGTGCGGAAAAGCTGAATATGATGTAAGGATTATTTTTATTTTCAGTTTGAATTGTGTCACCCGGATCATTCCTGTGACAAGTGGTACGCATTAACCCTTTCCTGCAGTGCCATTCCCTCCCAAAAGGCTGGTGCTGGGATTCGTGTGCCTTAACAGCATCCCTGGGGAGGGAGCAGAAACTGCCAGGCCAAATGAAAGACAGCCCGGCTCCTTGCTGTGCTGTGGTCCCTCTGCGCTCAGTGTGCTCCCTGGCTTTAATTCAGCATCCCGCTTGCGGCAGAGGGGCTGGTGGACAGCACACCCCCGTGTCTCTTTTTCACATCCTCAGTTTGTTTTCAAACGGCTTTTTATTCCTTCCTTCTGAGTCCAGCTTTCAAAAGTACTGCGAGTAACACTTTGTTATAGAACGATATTAAAGTACCATAACAACAAAACTAGCAGTTAACTTGTCCTGAACACGGTATCATTGTACTTCTAAGATGCAAAGAATCAGTTCAGTTACAAAGCAGTTAAATCCATCCATACCTGGAGGATCTTATCGCCAGGCTGGAGCAGGCTGGATGCTGGTCCGTCAGGCTGAACCCTAGTAACAAAGATACCCTATAAGTCAGAAGTAACAGAGGTTAGGATGCTATCACCAAGAACTAGTTCCCAAAATACAGGTGTCTCCCTAACTGGTGGCTGGGGGCTTTCTATACTCTGGCAACAGCCTAAACACTAAAGTCTTTTTTTAATCTGTTTGTAATCAAACACTAGTATGGGTTTGTAGCAGCTCCCCGTGCCCTTCAGCTAGCTCCTGCCTGATAGAAACATAATTGTGGGCCATTTGAAACTAAGATTCCACATCACAAAGTAATGTCCAGTATGAATAGGGCAAGTGTAACAGGGTTATCAGGAGGATAATTAAAATGGAGCAAGCATTAATTTATTAGAATAATGCGTACCATAATCTATACAGTAATCTTTGTTTACTTCCTCTAGGAAGAAAAAAAGCTTAAAAAAATTTCTAAAAAGCAGCCCTGATATTCAGCCCTTGAGATATTCAGTACAAAGGTCTGTAGGACTGTCACTTAATCCAGTGTCTGAGGAGTGAATGACTTTGAAAGGGGAAAAATTATTAAGTAATAAAGGATATTTTTAGATTTGTATTCAGAATTTCAGTAAAATATATTAATAAAACCCCAAATCAAAGACTGACTTCCTAGATGATGAACGCATTTGAAATACTTCCCATACCGCTCACACAGCCCTGTACTTCTGTACCCTCGGTCTCACTTTCTCTGCTGTGCTTGCCCTGCTGCCAAGGGTAAATACCTTTAAGCAGACTTTAGAACTGAGCACAGGCTAAATTTTAGCCATGCACATCGCTCCCAGAGACACCAGAGAAATTTCCTGCTTGGTATCATCATGCAAATCATGTGCGCCCTTGAGGGATTTTATAGCCTTCTGGAGCAAGGTACTGTCCAGTATTTCTGTCAAACTTACAAAAACTTGAGCTCCTTGGGAGCAGAGCGATGGGCAGCTTGTATTTCATCCATGTGCCATTAACTTGTGACACAATCTGCCATTCGAAATGACTGATCGCTCCTGTGCATTTTACTGCTTTTCCTGTCCTTTCATCACAGTACCAGCAGCGTGGCAGGGCAGAGGTATACCACTATGCAGAAGAACGCTCACTGCTATCCCCACTAATTTCATCTTATAGACAGAATAGTACCATATGCGTGACTTAAAACCATCATAAACGTCTGGTACGTATGACGAGAGACAGCATCACCCTTTTAATCGCTTCTGTAATATTTAAAACATGATAAATCTGATTTAACAGTGTGGGAAGCATTGCTTCAGAGTAACACCACATAAAAAAACTTTTAACTATTAATTCCTTCAATTTAACCACCCTATCGCTCCCTTAGCACACAATTTTGCATTTCTGTTATTGGTAAAATTAAGTCTATCTACAGCTGTTATTGCACTGTGTGTATTACTGGTACAGACACATTCATAGTGGGGTATCGACTCTTCTTTAGTAATTTCATGCAAGTGATAAAACAGTGGAAGTATAGTTTAATTCTAACATCACACATGAAACTGTGGGAAAAAAGACCATGACGTTATAAACTGCAATCCTAGTGTGCAATCTCAAAGGACACCAAAAATAAGTAAATTTAAGGGATCGTTGTTAAAATGCCTGATAGTTATGTACATTAAATGGACCTATTCTTGAAGTTCAAAACAGGGATTATCAATGAGAAGATTGAAAGGAATTAAGATTGCTAGATCGGTATTTCCAAGCGTATTTTACATTTCCAATTAGCTTTCTGTTGTAATTCAGAGTGGTGGGGAAATTACTTTTTTAATTTGCATGCAGATCTCAAATTTTTGAGAAGAGATGAAAAGACAGTTTTAATTTCATCATTTGCCAAACATTGTCAATATTTATGGAAGTTATGACTGCCTCTTAAAACTGAATCCAGTATTATCAAAGAATGTAAACTACAAGAATATGTTTAACAGAGAGTTAGCCATAGTACTTGTTTTTCAACAAACTCCAGTCAGTTGTACTGCACAGAACAGATAAATTCACAGGTCTAAGAGTCCATTTCCTAATCCTAAAGCCCTGTGTTGTTGATAATAGCCAGCTGTTGTATTTTGACTAGGCTTCCTTTTACTGTAAAGAGATTTATCAACCTCTTAAAAGTGTAATTCTCAGAATGAACACTGAGTCTCCGTGACCATCATGTACCATAATGGTGACATTTTGAATTCGCAGTACGGAGCAGAAGACTGCTTGCCATGGTGTTTGTAAGGCACCAATGTTCTCCAGACCAGTTTGCAGGCCAAGCCGATTTTATTTGATACAGCTGCTATAAACCCTGGCTTTTCAGCTACCTAGTGATGCTGTTACTGGTTTAGTATTCCCTCTAATGACTTTAGTTAAAGTTTAATCAGGGCCTATATTGACTCTTAAAAGAAAAAGAGTGAGAGAGACAGTTCTCCAGAAAACAATCTTAAAAATATCTTATAAGATATCGGAATATAAGGCAGACACCCATGTGATTTCTGTTTTGATTCTCTCGTCTTCATTAACCAGGAAAAAAAAAAAAAAGCGAACAACACTCCCCTAACAAAAACAAGCCAAAGGGAAAAATTCTTTCAATTATCACAACAGAAGTGCTTCAAAATTTCACTGATGCTATCTATGTCTCCACTATATGGCACTCTAAAATAAGGACCATTTAGAGAGAAATTTGTAACTTACCTTATCAGAAGGTTTGAATGGATTTCCTTGTCCACTTATTCCACCACTGATACTAAAACCAAGGCCAGGATTCTTCTCTATCCTCACACAAAACTAGGTTAAAAAGAAAGGGCAAGATAAGTCAATGCCAACATTAAAGCCTATCTAAACAATGGCATCTTCTCCACATACATCCCATTTCACCATTAACGAGACGAGTCGACCCTCTCAAAAGCTGTACTGCACAATACAGTAAAAGTCAGTAGAATACTGTTATAAACTGAAAGTATTTTCATGATTTTAGCATGCCGCAATGACACCATAATATTCACAGTGCTGTATGTATTTCGGCATATATTTTAAAGTTTTATTTTCAAGGAGAAAAAAAAAACACCTTTAGACTTGTGAAAGAGCAGTTCACACTGGCCAAATTTTTCACTTAAACATTGGGATAAATCTGTCAGTGAAGCTTCATCTTGTGCGCTTTTATGTTGCCAGAAGGTGTCACACATGCAGCATCCCCGGGTGCTGTGCTTGGGACAAACCCAAGGAATAAGTACTCTGAAGCTCAGAGATCTTCAGACCATTGTCAGCATCAGCCTGCACGGAGCACCGACGACTTTTCCAAGTGCCTCACTCCAGGAAATAGTGCTGAATCTTATCTTTTAGTCAGGATGACTCTAAATGGCATTGGGTAATTGAATATAAAATAAAAATGACCTCAGTGTAGCTTAATGACTACTCATGGAGCCAGTCAGAGCATGTACTCCAGCCACACAAGCAATTGCTTCTGAATCTCAATGCAATACTCCGGGACTTAATACAGGCAGCTGCTTGCGCGGATTGACCAACACTTTACACGAGAGAAAGGTTTACTAATGATTCCGAACCTTATTCTGCAAGTCAGGTGCCTCAAACAGTTATTGCAGTCATTAAGGCCAAATATAATGGGGATAGGACCACTTAATGAAGAAACTCATCAGCACCCGTTTCGTTAGACTGGAGGCACTGGAGATACAGCTGGCCTTTCGTAGGGCTAAACTGGAGCAGCCCATACAAACCTGAGAAGATCGGCGTCTTGCCAAATACGCTGCACTGTTAGCACTGAACCAGGTTACTGGGGAATTTGCAAATTAATTCGGTATGACCCAGTGATGTCAGCTCTGGTCAGGAACTTCAATGCCAGATTGTGTTGCTTGGTCAGTCCAAGAAAAAAACCGCTGTCAGTCCCTGGTGCTGGGGAAGAGGACAGAGCTGCTCGCCCACCTCCAGCTCAGCCATGCCTCCCCCGTGCTGCCTGGCTCAGCTGCCCTCTGTTATTGCCCTAGGCTCCCTTTTCCAGCTGTATACAGGGCAGAAAAACCAGAACGTTTTTGTCCAGGTGTTATTCTATAGACATGCTTTCTCACCTGCTCCTGGTAGGCATCCGTACTTCTCTGACCCTTGGTTTGGATTAAACACCGCCCTGTCTGAGGGGCTCGAGAGCTCTGCGAAGAGGGAATCTGAATAGGCAGCGGTGGCTGAAACTGCTGAATGGTGACTTTGTTCATGTTTCCTTCATACTGCTGCTCGCGGCTCCGATGCTGTAGGCTTTGTGATCCCATTAGAGTCTGGATATGGCTACCTGCCTGTGGGTAACGTAACCCGTTAGGCCAGAAATTCAGGAAGCTGAAAAGAAGCAATTATTACAACTTACAGAGTCAAGTAAAAGCAAACCTCTTAAATCATATCAGAGGTTTGCCTTTTGACCACAATCGGAAAAAACACGATTAAAAGCAGCAAGGATATGCCCATTGCATTTAGTGACCCTAGGAGGTTTAAGGGAAATAGCCATGTACAGTATGTTTTATAAACAGAAAATATTTTTTTTCCTCATGTTACGATACATGCTTCTGCTCAGAATGTTTTGTGAACTGAAAACATTTAATAAATTGAAGTAGGGCGGATTATTCATCACAGCACACTCTGAAGACACTGGAATGTTTTTTTTTTCCTGAGGATAGTTTGGAATAAGATTTATAACACAAATATAGATAATGGCCACTATTTTGCACTGTGTATGGAAAGCATAATCAATTAAATCCTACGCCTTGTCCTAGGAACAGATGTGGCTTTTACAAAATGTAACTAATTATCAAATTTCTATGATAATGTCTTTTGATTTGAAGCTGTAATATTTCAAAAATATAAGTGAAACACTGCGTTTACATTGACTTGGCCTTTTGATATTTTCAGAAAAAAATGGATGACGGCTATCATGCTTCTACCCCCTCCATTCCCATTGCCTTTCACGTTTGCAGCTGTGATCTATCAGGTGAGGTTTGCTTTCTGTATGGTGTTCTTGACATGGTAAAGTTGCATGCTTGCTTACTCTTTGATATACACTCTCTTTTTAGGCACATGAATTTCATAAATATTTGATGCAAATCTTCAAATATAAATTGAGTTGAGACAATTTTATACTTTTCATGTTTACAGGATTCAGATGTTGGTGCTTACAAAATAATCACATGCAACTTAGCCATAAGGGAATGAGCAAAATTCATGCTCCGTTGTATGGTCAAATACTATTATCTCCATGAAATATTACACCGTTGCTACTGAGAATTTTCAGATTATATGCACCCATCAACCAGCACTATTATTTGAACAGCCTGAATGTGAAAGAGCATTAAGATTGCATGTCTCAATGTCTGCAAGTCTCTATGGACAAAACAGACCTACTTAAATGATGTTTCACATTAAGTTTACACCAGCCAAAGACACAATCATGTCTCGTCATGAAGATCTAATCCCCAGTACTACTGAACCTTTATGACCCTGGGTGGAAGAGTCACCAATTGTGAGACTGTATTTTAGACAAGATTAAATTTAACACAGCGAAAGATCAAAACACTTCTTACCCATTGGCCAATCATCCAGCCTCAGAAGTTATAGCAGCCAGGGCATTGGAATTAATTGCTTGTTGCCATAGCAAAAATACATCTTATTGGATTTCCAAGATTTGTCTGCAGAACACATCATTAATACAGATGCAGTTGGAGCTCCTCGTGTCACTGACACAGGATCCCAGCAAGACATGCAGTGACTCCAAGCAAAATTGATCTGCTCTGTCTTACTTTTTTGCTGACAACATTTGAAGAAAGGGACTAGGTAGTATACATGTCTAACGGTTCTTCAATTTAGTACAGGAGGGATAGTCTCAATGTGAGTAATGAGAGAGAAATCTCTTACTCCTTGTGCCCAAATCGTCAATCCCCAAACTCTTCTTAAAACACAGCTCACCTGTGTACATGAAAGTGCTTAATAGACATTGACAAACTTACTCCAAGAATAGCCTGGTGAAGTCAGTCTGTGCTGCGAACATCCCACTTTACAGGTCAGAGAGATCTTCAATTCAACCAAAATCAGACGGGAAGGAAAATGCTCAAGACAGATTTCTTAGCTATTCATTAACTCGCTAGCGGCAACAAACGATGCCCGCAGCGGATTGCTGAATCCGTGTCACCCTGCACCGCGGAGGTGCAAGGTGAGCAGGTGACCGGGTGCAGCACGATTTTGTACTTCGTGTTGCGTCATACTCAACACAAGAGGATCCCCAAAAAGCAGAATCTCATAAATTCTGCTGTTTGCCCCAGAAATAATCCCATATCCACCACAGCAGTCCACAGCGGGTGTATCGTCTGCCTCAGAGGAAGATGTCTATTTCAAATACAGAAAAAATTGTGCTTCTTCACTGAAAAACCTCAAATCCTATTTATCAGGTTAAAAGACCTCTGTATTGAACAGCAGATGCTGGAAATGAAACAGAAAGAGCCTCCAGCCTCTCATTTGTGGCTAACAGAAATACTCCCAAGTCAGAAAGGGAGAGAAACGGTGACTCGGAGACTTTTGTATGTCCCAGTTTCGAGGCAGCTGCCTCGCTCCAGTTCCATAGCATATGCTCCTCCACATCCACCCAGACCGTCGTAGCCCACGCAGGGATCTCCAAGAGTTTGCATGGCTTCAGCCTTCCTGTGGGCTGCTACAATCCTGCAGCAGAAGAGGCCAACTAACACAGTCCTACGCATCCCCAAACCTGTGCAGCTCATCCTGAGAGGGTTGTCACCGTGCGCCCAGGTTGGCTGGCTTGATGTCTGTTCATTTTCCGTCTTCACTCTCCCTCTTCAACCTCTCTTTTCCATAAGGAGTGATTTCCAAGTTCCCTTTTGGTGATCCCCCGCTACACTTCTACCCCTTCCCTTTTTACAGAGGAGCAGCGAACTCAGAATACAACTTTTTTGATCAGGCATGTAGCTGACTTCTGTCTTGTTGACATGGTAGAAGTAGTAATCTTCCAGGAAGAATAAATACCGTAGTTTTTTAATAAATCAGTGGATTATTCAGTTTGAAGATTAAAATATCCAACTTTTCCATAAGAGAAATAGCCCATAAATTATGGGATGATCACATAAATGATCATACTTAAAATAAAACTGGCATTTAATCTATATTCTGAACAGCAAAAAGGACACAACCACTCACCACCACTCCCACCCCCCCCGCCCCAGTTATGTTGGGATTACTGTGTAGTATTCCCACCCTACCTAACGTACGTAAATAGCCATCACTACATGTATAGTAGCCCTCTATGTGTGGATAATTCAGGAACACACATTACCATGCCTATATACGTACTACATCAGCCTGAGTACACAGTCCATCCGTCTACAGTACATGCTCTTCCCCTTGGAAGAACAAGTCCTGACCCTTCTTCCAGTGATTTCCCAGGTACAGCTCTACCATGTAAAGGCTCTGCTCTGCAGGAGCCCATTCACACTAGTACTGCTATGTTAGTGGAAAAACAAAACATACACTAAAATTTATATTTACATAGTTTAATTGTTTGTTATGTTGAACTTCAATTCTATAGCAGATTTTCTGAGTCAGACTTCAAATAATTGCTGTATTTTAATCCCCAGATGCTGGGAAACCAAGACACTCGAGGTCACTTTCAACGGAGAAGAGATTAGCGTTGTTGTAACAGTACATTGCAAACCACCTCCTGAGGATGGTGGGTAAACAACTTTCAGAATTCTTTTTCTCAGTCCTGTTAATAGACTTTGAGGAGATCGTATCACTACTTCTTGTGTATTCATGCTGTGGCTCTTGCTGGAGGTGGATAAGCTGCCTTTCTTGGAAATGTGAATTATTTATTCAGCAGAAAGAAATCTCTATTATGCAGACTGCTTCCCCAATTTCATTTGTATTCTTTACTTTATTTAGCATCCACCACAAAAGTTAATTATTTTCAGCTCAGTGTCCAATATTTACAGTATAATTAAAGTAGCTGACAACGGATGTAACAATGGATTGCTCCACTGAGTTGAGCAGATTTCAGCACGGTTATGCAACGTTTGTACTTACCACATCTAAGCAGCGAGATACTGAAATATTCAGAACAAAACAGAATCTGTAGTTTCTTATTACAGCAACACTGATGATGCACAAATGCAAGACATAGACTGTGTTAGATTGTGTGAATGGATAAACGCAGGTTCTATCCCAATATGCCAGTGAAGATAAGCAGTGACTCCTCTTAAATGTCTTATCCTAGTTTCTTGCATATCAGAGGATAAAGAAAGCCTTCGAATAACTTGGCTGTCAGAGCCAACTCCATGAAACAATGTCAGGGCACCCTCCTCCTCACCCTCCTGTGCCTGGGAAGGAGTCTCTGGGCTGCTCTAGGTGCAGTGGTTTTCATTTCCCATCTTCAAGCAATCCTCTTCTACATGTGTATCTCTTGTCGCTACTTTTGTACCAAGGCAAGGGCTACTGCTTCTGAAACTGTCTTGGATAAAAAGACGTGAAGCCAGTAGGGAGATATTTGCCTCATCAGAGCTGACAGTTAATTACGCTACAGAAGTTATTAGTGTGCACATTATGACTTTCACACCGGTTGTATTCATGCATAAGACTTCACTTCAGGAACGAGCAGGACTGACCTCCATATAGATAACAATCAATGATTATCACTGCTTAAATGTGTGGCTCCACCTTCTAAAGCTGATTGCAAACACAGTTTAGTCCATCAAGATCCTCTATTCTCCAGCTTTATGATTAGAGCATATAAAAGTGGCAGTTTCTCAGTCGATGAGCAGAGCCAAGCTGGGGCCGGGCGAGAGCCGCCAGCGTTTTCATAGAAACAGGCCAGGTCCAAGCACTGGAATTTAATATCTACCGCCACAAGGTACTAGAAATTAGTACTCACTTTCTAGCGAGTTTATCAGCAAATGAAGCGTGCCTAGGATGTCTCTGCCAAAATGTCTGTGACTGTCCAGACACTGGGCTGGCCTCCACCTCAACACATTTATTTTTTGTGGTGAACTGAAGAATGTAATTGAAATGAAACATTTGAATGAAGACTTTTCAGGATAAGAGGGAGCTGATGGCTGGCTGATACATGCAGGAATACACCTGCCAAGCCCACTGTGCCCAATTCACACGCTATAGATGTCACTACTAGCATCTGCATAAATAAACAACGGGTAGCAGGCATGAAAACACCAATCCTTAGTTCATAATGATTATTGCTTTAAGCTTTGAAACAAAAACATGTGTTTCCCAAACCTGTCCTCATTAACCTGTTCTCCTCCTTCCAGTGATTCGCTGGGAAAAGACGACAACCACAGCTATGTCAGCCGCTTTGCTCGTGCTGCTTACCTTCTTTGTGACGGTGTCCGGCGGCACGTCCCGCCGCCCCAGCGGGTAGGGGTTCCACTGGCTGCTCACAGACATCTCCTCCTGCCCGTTGTCCAGAATGCTGCTCTGCTGCGACGGGGTCTGTTGCAGAAACGGTAGGGCAGCCTTTAGTCACTGTCACACCATGACAGAAAAGTCTCTCTTCATATTTATTTCAGTAATCAACCCAGTTAAACTGCAACACGCTATTGCTAAAATGGAAATCCTTTTAAATTTCTATGGTATTTCATTAATGTGTAATCACATTGCTGTGGGACTCTCTGCAAGCAGCAGATCTTGAAAGATATAGAAGAGAAATAATAAGAATAATGAATGATGAGAGAAAAGAGAAAATTAATTTAACATAACTCATTCTTTTCGGAGAAACAAATTTTGGCAAAGTTCCATATTTAAATATGCAGTCTGTCATTAATCATTTGAGTTAAAACTTTCTTACTGGTCATTCAAGCATCAAAACCTTTTCCATTAAGTATTTGCCACCAAGATAAATTATATGCTTATATTTTCTTCAGAAAATACTCCTTAGTGGCAATACTGTCCTTGTGACTACTCTTGCCTCAGGCTATGCTCTGTGCATTACTGTGTGTGGTGTGCTTCTCGCAGACCTCTCTCTCGGTTGTGGCTGGTTTTGTTCTAAGTTAACAGGCTATCATATGTACAATATTAACCAGCAATTAAATGCTTTCCTGAATATGAATGGACATAACACACATTTAAAGTTTCCTAAATGAGCTTGATACTTTTGTTATTATTTTTCACTTTTCTCTCCTTCTATACCTGTTTCTTCTTTGTCACTTTTCCCCCTGGTTATTTTACTCCTTTTTTCAGTACTTTTGAGGACGTGTACTTTTTCTGTCCCATCCTGATTTTCTGTTATCTGTTTCTGTATTTCTTTACCATAGTTGGAAATTTTGCTAACGTGGGTATGGCTTTTTGTGTCAGACTTTCCAAAATGCCAACATTGTACTACCACTGACAGCACTTAGCATTATGTAGTGCTTATTCAGTTCTGATTAATGGTAATCTGCAAAGAAAAAAAAAAAAGTCCATTCTTCCGCTCTGTCATTCAAGCAGTTTTTTCTTCAGCTTAGATTTAAAAAAAATCATGAAACACTTCTTTAGATGACTGAAGAATAAATGAAACTGTTGCTTTGAAATATTAAAGCTGGTAACTGGTCAATTAAGAACTTTTTTTTTATGCAAGCTTAAAAATCCTTTAAAAGTAAATAGAAATAAATTGCAATTTAAATCGTACTCCTCAGAGGTTAAGTAAAAAAATTCAATCCTAATTATTTAAAATCAAAGAAAACTTTCATTGTAATGCTCTCATAGTTCAAGAAGTCTTCTGGAAAAATCAGGAAAGATGTGATTTTCCTTATATTAAAAACCACCAGAAAAACACTTCCCCTGTTGGAACTACAAGACCTCCCTGTGGAGCTTGCTTTAGACAGATGAAAAAAGGAAAAATGAGACCAACCTCAGCCCTTTTTCCATAGGTCACCCCTCACAGCTCAACAGGCACTGGTCCCAGTGCCTCACGCAGCAGCGCTGCTGCTCTCTCAGACAGCACACCACTCTCGAACATTGGCAAATTTGGGCCCAGAGCTGTACGCTGGCGTACGGACGTACACGAACCCGATGATATGGCTCTAAGGCCCTCATATGCAGATGCAGCTTTGTGTCCGGACGGGCGTCCAGGACTGTGAGCAGCCTGCCTGAAAAGGCTGCCAGGGGTTAGCCCCTGCCCGAGGCTCCCCAGCCCAGGACATGCTGAGCCCTGTTTGTCTGCAGATCAGAATTTGGGGCCCAGCTGGGGCCCAGGTGAGGCTCCTTGTGCCTGTGTAAACTCAGGAATCGGCCATTCTGCCCTGTTTGCTGCATGTCCCCACGTGACCCTCATTCAATCGGGGGGGTACATCGTCTGAGACCAGGGCAGTAAACAGCTTCTAAAATGAAAAAGCACAATTGCAAAACTTTCTGCTCTGAGGAGTAGTAAAAAACAATGAAAAAGAAAGGCCACCATCTTTGTGATGTGAGTCACCCCTTCCAGAGCCACCCACAGACCGAGGCGCCCAAGGCTGTGCTGGGAATCTGCTCACCTCCCTGTGAGGTGACTTTATAAAACATGCTAGGTGGCCTCACCGTGCGGAGACAGAGGGGATGAGCGAGGCAGCTTCCTAAGGGAACTTCTGCTTTTCCTCCTATGTGATACGTGTGAATATGCTGACTGTTCCTAAAGGGAGGCAGTACTGCACGCTTCTGAGAATGAAGTGCACCAAAACATAAACTTTTAAAAGAACTGTGAGTTGGCTGCCAAAAATCGAAAGCATTCTTCTGAAAAGTGTTCCTTTTGTCCCTGCAGACAACACTGTGTGCCATTTTTATAAGCAAGTGACTAATCTGCAGAGGTGAGTTCACACTCAAAATGGAAAAAGAAAAAATATAGAGGGTGCTTTCTCAATAAACAGGAAAATTCCGTGATAACAGGTTTTTCTTTTCATTTTCTGCAGTAAAATGAATTTGTCTACTTGCAATACCATTCATTTACAGAGCTCGGACAGACTGCAACCAACCTACGTATCTATTAAGTCTAGGTAAAAAATGAAAAGCAACAGTTCAAACATTTTATACATGGAATAGAATCAATATAATAAACTTTCTCAAAATAAGTAATTGCTATACTTGATTTCCTGATCTTCCACTGGACAATTAGACCTCACTCATTACTCTCTTGAATCTAGGCCACAAGAAAGAAGAGGAAGAAGAGGTCAATATTAAGCTGCTGTGGCCTGGATTCATTAAGAAATGCAAATTCTTAGAACATGTGAAGGAATAAAATCAAACAATACTAAACATTCATATTATTTGTTCAACAATAATTTCTCACTGCTTTCCAAACAGTACCGTAAGAGAATACACCCCCTTCATGCAGTTCAGCATCACATTTTATATGGGTATGTAGCAATGAAATGCTGGTGAAATATAAAGCAGAATAATTCACGTAAGACCACACCCCAAAACATGTCATTCTAAACAGTTTCACGAATTTCCTCAGACATCAACGTATTAGTATCCATATTATCTACAGCCTAAAATTCTTAAAGTGATATATAATACCTTATTCCTAAAGGTGTGTAGAAAAATAGTACCATTATTTGGAGCTGATGTCAAATGGACTTCTTTCAAGGACTTGTGACAAGAATTAGTACATACCCAAGTAGACAAACAAATTCTTTGAAAGAAAAAAACAGTATGACCGACACTGGAAAGCTGTCTGTGTCCAAACACACACACATCTACGTTTAAGATTTGACCTAGATGTCATCAGCTGAACAACAGAGAAGCACACACTAACATTAGGACTTGTTTAAATCCAGGGACAGCTGAATGGGGGGTGTAAATGAAGTTAACAGTGTATGGAAAGTAAGTTACAGCAGGAGAAACCTGACAACGACCTCTGTGTGTGTGTGTGTGCGCGCGCGCACTGTTAACCTCTCACAGCTTTGCTTGGAAATCCAGTGTACGATGCCTATGCCTGTATTTGTAAGCTAAGCAGTGCTAAGACCTGTCCTCCGGCCAACCAGCACAATCTGGTCATGTTGCTGCCATTAAATTATCTTATTCTTCTAAACAGGCTTGGATCTAAACTCTTAAATCGGTCATTGGAACCCTCCTTTGGGAATTTCTGGCCAGTGCTGACTCCGGAGCCCTGGCCAGGGATTGCCCAGGAGGGTGCCAGCTGGCCTGGGCCAAACCATGCCTGAGGCCAGCCCAGCAATTAACAGTGCAGATGATCGCATTTCAGCGCCTGGATCTGTGCTCTGTTACCCTTTAATTACTCACAGAGATGTTGCTAATTTGTACCAACAGCTACGGATGCTAATGCAGTAAGACGCTTAATGATGCTCATCACTTCGAGCACTGCAGTAGCCCCCTGTCATTACACACAATCCCACCAGTGCGACCGCTTTCACGTATCTGCAACTGGCTGCTGCTGTGACTCCGGTGTGGCCATACGTGACGCAGAGTAAGGTCTCAGCATCTCCTCTCTGATACTCTGAAAATACTTCAGCAATGTCCCTCCCTGGCTTGTCATATGTGCTTTTCCCATCAAACATTTGTTTCTATATAATTTTGTATGTATGTACTTATCAACAATATATCGCTAATAGCTGTAAAATAAACAGTAAAAACTGAGAAAATTATTTTCTTTCTACAGGCATCACCCAACAAAAGTTTAAAATTAGTTTAGGTGTGGTAGGCATGTACTCAAAACTCATCAACTATTAGAGCATACCCAATTAAGGTTCCAATATTAAAGTCCCTGTCTCTTGGAGCCTATTTAAAAGCATATCAAACATTTCTACATTAATTTTTCTAAGATCAGTCACAAACCAAAACACATTCTCCATTTCTGCGCACAGATTAAGTCATTGAGAAAATGATCACATCAGTCTGTAACACGAGAGCAGAAAGCAGTAATGACAGCCATGTGAGCTACTTAATCCAAAAAGCAAGATTACTGAGTAGGAAAACTGTATTTCTATCATCTTTGCTTTTTGGATTGTGTATCGTATAAGCATGAATAATAGGCAAAAGCTAAACCAGGAAAAAGCAAGGAGTATTATTAATTTATTTTGTAATGCTGGTAATATGCTGGCTATCCCATACTTACTTTCGGTAGAGGTAGCTCTTGAAGCATTTGGTTTTCAAATTTAGATTTAGTCTGCAAGTTTAAAGTCATGCTTCTGCCGGCATGCATTGCTGAAAAACCTCCAGAGTGCAGCATGCCAAGGCTAACTGTGTTGTGTTTGTAAGCAGCGGTCTGAGTAGAGGAAACAACCACGTGACAGGATATGAACACACATGCTCATTGAATTAAGTTTCACACATATATGGTTAATTTCACAAAGTTTTAGTTTAAGCAAACAAACAGTACCAAGAAATAAATAGCTTCTTGATGCATGCACTGGGTCACACGGAAGCAAATACATTGCTAGTTATACATAAAATGGATACCATAAAAGACTTCAACGCTGACAGCAGATGAAATATGTTGTTATCTGTAGTTTGAAAATTGCAGTCTATAACATGGTACAAGTCTTCATTTTGCAAATATGGCCAAATTTTGGTATGTCTGCGCAACCACCGACGGGCCAGAAAATGTGTACCTAGCATAAAAGAGCACCAAAGGCAGAGGAAAAAACCCTACAGAAGGCGGCTCTGCACCATCTTAGGAGCTTTGCGACCGCTCCCTGGCTAGCAGCTGCCCACAAGGGACAAGCTTTGGCTGGGCCCAGCACAGCAGGTACGCGGGTCCTGCACCGACCGGCATCTCACCGGCCGTGGGCACACAGGCAGCGTCTTCTGGCGCAGCTGCTGCACTGCAGTGCCCGGGCGTTCTCATCAGCAAAATCTCCCCCGGACAGCCCAGCTTTTTAGAGCTTTGCTTACGGTAAGTTGCAAACAACTCGAAACTAGCTCGCTGGCACCTGCAGGGATTACTACGGACTCAATTTAAGTAGATAAAATCACCAGTGTCAGCTTTCCATGAGTTTAAGTATTTCTTAAGCAAATGTACGTTGTAAACTAAGTGTAAAGATATTTCTTAAACAAGCAACATCTGGGAAGTGTTTATTTCCACCAGAAACGTCTCTACTTGGGGTGCACTATTTTGCCTAGGTATTAGGTACTTTCCAATCAGTTTAACACAACACAAGGAAAATGGCTGAAGTAAGGAAAAAGCTTCAGCCTTCAAGCCAGTTTTTAGAGTTTACCCATTTGATCCTTAATGATATTTTAATATGCGTCACATCCGAGCAACTGGAAGGTATTGAATATTTTAACACCAAACTCGCGAGTATCTAGCATAAAATAGGTATATGGACACATTTTGAAACTAACTGATGCATTTCATGACAGTAATTTTTCACAGCCACTTCAGATTATGAAGTAAATTCGATTCATGAAGTAGGTCATTAGTCAAGATCGTGATTGAAATCATGCACTATGGTACTTGTACTGTTATGTATAGAAGGCAAGTAAGCGTAACTTCCTACAGCTAAAAGGAGTAATAATCGTATTCCTTGTTAAAAACAGTGGCAGTGTATATTCAGTGATATTTTTCAGAGTTAAAAGATACCTTTAAATCCCCTCCACTAACAGTGATATGAAAGCTAAAATACATTATTTTATCTGTGATGTTTTTCTTTGTTGCCTTTTACTGCAAAGATGTATCCAGCATCTTTTAATGCTCTCAAATCATTACTGAAGTGGTGGACTTCAGCAGCACGTTCACATCTGTTGATAAGGAGAGATTTTTATGGTTTTTATTATTTCAGACAGTGCTGCAGCAGTTACTACATTAGTGAAGTGCACCGTGGTGCGTTATTCGTGCAGAGACTCTTTATCACTCTCATTTACCCGGGCACCCCTCACTCCAGCTGCTTTTGAGCCCCCCCAGACCCTTTTGCGGGTCGGCTCCTCTGACACCAATGCAGGAATTTCATTACTGGGAATTCTGGTGGTTACCACTGTACGTGCAAATAGTTTGACATACCGAAACACACAACTAAAGGCATTAATTGCAGAGAAATGCCAAACATACCCTGTCTAACCTTCTAGCTTCTATATGTCTAAGTAGCTGTTGTCTCCAGTCAGCGGGCATTTTAGCACAGCTCTCATTTCCCTTCACAGGGGTAGGCCTTGTCTTTATATCACTGTTATCGGAAGGCTTGTCGCCATAGTTACCCAAGTTATAGTCTGACGGTATCTTTTCCAGCAGAGCTGCCATTGTAGGCCTCGCTGAAACCGGCCTGGTTTGGGATGTGCCGTAACTCTCTGTACTGTAGCTTCTTGCAGACAACGGCCTCCTTTGTGTAAGGTTTTTAACTGGAAAGCTTCCAGTCTGGGCTTTCACTTCTTGGTAGGAAGGATGCTCGTCTTCGTACCTGCCGTTCCTCTTGAGGAACTGAGACTCAGAGACCGAGATGCTGCTCTGGCGCTCCACAGCTCCTCGGTACGGAGGCCTGCCATACCTGTCGCTCGGGGGCAGCTCGTGGGGCTCACTGACTCTCCTGAACATGGACATCTCGGTGGAACTGGCCAAGGAATCTGCTCTCCTCAGGAACCCCGGCCGAGACCCCTGGCTCGCAAAGGGGGCACCGACCGCCTCCTCGTTCACCGACGGCTGGGAGAAGGAGAACATGTGCTCCACGGGGGGGTAGCCGCGGTAAGCCCTCGGGCTGACCAGATCCTGGGGCAGGTTTTTACTCTGCTGGGGAATGTACTCGGGGTTGAGCTGGAAAGGCGGCGGTAGCCTCTTCTCCGCTGTGACCTCCACTGCTCCCTGTGGGTTGAAGCTTTGGTCGAACTGGTAGACTTTCTTCGTGACGGACGACTTCTGCTGCGGCTGCACCTTGACGCTGCCGTAGGTCAGCAGCTCGTCGTCCAGCATGGGGACTGACTGGCTGCGGGACATGCTCAGCATGCCGTGCTCTGGGCCCAGGAGCTTGTCCACCCTCTCGTGGGTTCCTACAGTATCATTGCCAGATGCATAGTTTTCTAAGGGTATATTATACACTTTGTATGTACCAATGTCGATCTCATCGATACTTTGTGACTTCTTAAATTTGTTAGTTTTTAAATCCCTCATCATCGGAGAAAGCCGCTCTGTACTCTTGCTGATCGAAATAACGCTTTTGGAAGGATCCGGGCGACAGTGGATATGGGAAAAGACATTTGTGAGACTTCTGTTAGCATTTGAATCGTGATATTCCCATGCTATTCCTGGGGTGAAAGTGCTAGTCATTTCAGGAGACTCTTTGACATGATCTTTCCGCTCAGGCAAAGGGCTGGTGGTGGGGGTGCTTTCCAGTTTGGAAGGAAAAGCTGTCCTGTCTTCAAAAGGACTAGGGGTTCTGGTCCAATTTTGCCAAGGATTGGGAGGAGGCACTTCAGATTCGTGTGTGTTTCTGAGCGTCGGCTGCTCCAGCTCCAGGGGAATGCCAACTATCCTGTCTTGTCTAATCAACGGCCTGCGTCCATGTGCAGATGTGCTTCTAGATTTCGTGCTCAGGAGGGGGTTAGCACTAGGATTCTCCACCGTGCTCTCCTCCGCAACGAACCCTGTGTTATCGTAGTGTGAGCTGTCATTCCAGCTGTCGGCAAACGTTTCGCTCAGCGGGCGCCTGTCGGTGCGCTGTGGCAGGTTCCCCACCGGCGCGGATTCCCGTTGGCTCAGCAATGGCTTTGTTTCAAGGGGCTGTGGAAATGACTGTGCCAGCCTGCAAAACCAAACCAAAATGAAACAAGATAAAATGCCCTCTATTAGAGCACAAAAGTAGTCATCAGAAAGACACAATTATAAAGCAATTTAATATTCTCCCATCTATACTCTGCCTTGGGGATTGTACTACAAGATGTCCACTTTGTGCCACTGGTTTGGCGTGAATGGCTGCAGCAGTTTTTTGCACTGGAGTACAGATTCCATAAGTACGTACACAGAGAAACTGAGAAGTCAGTCAAAAGTCCAGGGTGGCTCAATGTCATGTTCATATAAATCCAGCTGAACATATTTTCCTGCTTTAAAAATAATATTTTATGAGTGCAAGGGAAGCTTCTTCACAGTTACATTGGTGGTTTTTTTTAAACAAAATTACCAGATTCAGTTTGTGCATGTTCTCACCACCAAGATTTTATGCATCTCCAGTGAGCAGGCTCCAGCTTCTTTTTAATGGGGAAGAGCCTGTGGATGGAACTACGTTAGGTGACTTATGGCAGGAATAGACAGGGCAAGGTGTTCCTGGTATGGCGCGAGAGCGTTTTCAGATTGCCGATGGCTAGCGTGAATTACAACTTCCAAAAGAACTGTGTTGTTCTTGGAGGTCCAGGGCAGAGTGAGGCTCAGGACAGCAATAATATGAGACATAACACTCTGCTATCTATGCTAAACTACAGCCAGCTGCAGCTCAGGGCCACGCAGAGTAGAATTATTGCAGCTCAATTACTAGGCGCTTTTAATGCATGGTTACAGCACATAGCTGAAAAACCAGCTGTAGAATTACAGACATTTATAGAGTATGAATGGGTGGCCAACTTTGCACAGCCTGGGCTTTGAATAGCTACGTACACCTCTGCAAAACTGGAGGAAAAATGTTGTATTTTTTTAATTGAATGCTTTAACAGATAGCATATGATCACTTTGAATGCATATGACAACATAAAACAAAAAGCAACCAGAAGCTACGTTAAGAAAGACGATCACACCTGTTCCCCCACAAAGAGTTATTCACTGCTTCTTTAGCCGTTGTCTGCAAGGATCCCATTTTAACATGCGCGTTGGAGGACCCTGAGGAAGCCTGGGAAGGGGAATAGTCTGAGTAAGTGCCTGAGGAAACGCTGTTATTCAGACAATGGATCTTATCTGCTTCAGACTCATCTGTCGATTCTGAAAACAAAACACAGCAAATGTTTTCAGGACGTGATATTTGAAATCTAAACTCCAGAAAAATACATTTTTAAATTGATACTATGGATATATATACATGTGCACAAATATGCATGTAATATGTTTCAAAATCAGACTGAAGTGTAGAACATCTTAAGTAACGTGTCTATCTGTGTACATGACATATGCTTTCATCTAAAAGGTTGTAAGTCAAGTTAGTACCTTTCTTCTCTTTACCCAGAAGAACAAGTTTGGGTGGGTACAACGGAGTCTCTGGCATGGAAGGACGAAGTTCCCCTATCCTCATCTCACTGGCAGGATGTCCAAAGGCATCCTGAGGAATATAATAATGTAGAGTAAACATAGGAAACAGAATCCACTTCAAACTGCAACAAACAAACATTTCACCGCCTTCTTTCCATGAATGTGACAACACACCAAAACCCTACCATACGGGTAGTGTGTCTAATCATGCTGATTTGTCAGCTGAAAATTCTAATTAGTCCTAGATAAATACTTATAAAAATTATGTTGATGTGTTCATTCTGAAAATGTGGACAAAACAGATGGAACTTGCACGATACATCAAGGCCATGTAAACATTTTTGATGAAGGTCACAAAAATGCAAGCTACCAGTAGAAATAAATAAAAATATAGAATAAACAATTACTTCTTCTTTCAGGAGTAAGTATTACTCATTCATTTATTCATGGCACTAGTCCTTTGACAGATTCCACTGTCCATATAGCTATATTTAATTATAATGACTTTGTCTCTAAAGAATTTTTTGCTAAAGTAAAATGATTCAGATTTCATAAACTTCTCATTGAGAGTTCAGCAAACCTTGACCTTCAAAGACTGCCCTGCAAAACTGCTTTGCTGTTCTAGCCGGCAACAGGACATATACTGAAAATAACACGAGTTAAAAAGTAGAAAGAAAGTGAGATGTAGTCTTAGAAAGAGCTATTTTAAATTAGGGCATTTAAATTAGGCTCATAGGATAGTTAGAAGGGAACGAAGCCACAAACAGGGAATCCATGGCATTTCACATCCCTGGAAGAAATTCAGAAATGAGAAAGATGCTGACCTGAAGACAGGAGTCTTGGAGAGATAGGGTAGGGGATGACACTTACTGGAGGAATGATACTGGTAACCCTGCTCTCAGGAGGGGACTTAAGGGAACTGGAAGAATGAGCAATATGGGAAAGCCACTTTGTGGGTGTTGGTGCATGGGCTCAGGGAAATGTAATGGAAAGGGAACTGGGGGAGATGGGCATGGCAACACTGGAAAGTTGTGCCAAGGCCAGTTAAGATCCTTGTGGGGAGGGGTACAGAAACACGCATCATCTCAGAAGTGAGAGGATGAGCTGTGATTTTGTAAAGAGGATGGAAATTGGAGAAGGAGAGTATTTAGTAAAAAAGAGGAAGCTTTGGAGAGGTATTAAGAGAAAATCAATAATCAGTAGTATAAATGAGGAAGGAAATGGTTAGGAGAAATATATTGAGGAGGGAACTTACACTAATGGAGACACTATGAGGATCTGTGTACCCTGACATTTTGTTGTTAAAGGTACTCCAGTGATTTTGCAGAGTGAAGTCAAGAAAGGAAAGAGATGTAATATTTAGAGAAACTATTTAAAATGGGAGTACCAAACCCAAAACCACATTCTTAAAATGTAAAATGCTACAATATTTTTTAAATTTACTTGCTTTTACTCGTAAGGACAAAATTTTCAGAGGTTTACTCTCCATTAAGTACTTTTTGTCCTAACAGTGGAAACGGACATTTGTAGAAGCATTTGCCATGTGATTTATCCTTGAAGAATATATTTGTACAACAGATATTATAACCCTTCTGCATTTGGTGTTCTACAGGAGGTAGTACCATACCAGAACAGCAAAGAACAGGTATCTTCACAGCGCCTTTAATAAACCCCCTCGGCGCTAACATTTAAGCAAATATAGCTACATACTGATTCTTACATGGTGTAATATATTCAAGACTTTAAACTACTTTCACATGCAGACATCCCTTGCCGTGTGTGGTAGTTCTCACATAGCAGTAGTGATGTACATACAACTTGAAGCTAACAATAGTGCAACAGCATTTTTCCAGTGCAGCACAATCATCTTCTAGTGCGGTGTAACAAACTTATGCAAAACCATTTTTTGAGAAATCAAAAAGTGCATAGCATTCGCAGAGTGTGAAATTCTCCACCTTTGAAGCATGGTGCATGTTAAGTTTCTTCTTGTACCTCTGAGCTTTTTGTATGCTCCTCTTTCTCCTTCCTGTCTGGGATTTCCAGAGTTGATTTCTGAGTGTTGTCTGTATCAGACAGGTCACTCTTTTGGAATTCTTTATTTTCTCTGTCTTGAACCTAGAATCCCAATATTGTGCCATGAAACTTCCAAAATTTATACACTTAAAATAAAACTACTTGCTGTGAGATAGGAAGAACCAGCAGTTCCATTTCTGACAGAATGATGAACACAGGTTTTTGTCAGGTGCGTGTTACATGAAGTTTTCTATGTTATATTCTTTTTTTTCTTTTTAGCCCCTAGTCCAGCTATTCCAACAAAAATCAATACACTTTTGACAGAACTAGTCTGGCATTTGTGAATATGCCATGAGAGTGAAATATATTGTAAAAAACCAAAGTTATATTCCATTTAATTCTACTCTGTTTAATAGGTCCTTTTTTCTTACAAGCCAAAGAACAAAAAGGTAACCAATAGAAAAAAAAAAAAGAAGTATTATTAATAGGACCAATTGCAAGAACAAAGGGAAGAGATAAATGCAGTTGTGTTGTGTCAGAACTTATTCCTCAGGACTAACCAGAGAAAGATATAGGTAGAGGACAGAAGAATATGGTGAGCTGTTTCCCAAGAGAAAATACATGGTAAAACCCATTAAAATAAGTGGGAAAAAAATATCACCAATTATTCATGCTGACAACATAAGAACATTAAATTATAATCTGGAGGGAGAGAATTTTGAAATAACCTAACTCCTAGAGCCTGCTTGCAAAGAATGTCAAACCTCTGAATAGAGCAGACCGGGACTCTGGGCAGACACAGCACACACAAGGCAGAGGAATGCATGACCATCAATGATAGATCTATTCCAGAGGAACAACTATGTATACGTAGAGGGTTGGCAGCACTTCTAAGCTGGAGAAGGCTAGCTCAATCTTGAAGAATGACAAACTGGCTATAAAGAACTGGAGAAGCACAGAAATAAAGGGATTAAGGCAAATGTTACTCAGTTCAGACTTTACTAAAACTTTAATTAAAAAAAAGGAGATCACAGAAAGTCTAGGAACAAATGCAACCAGATAGCTATCAGAATATCCCTAGACACAAACCAGACTACCTGAGGCATAGGCTTCTTTCCTGAGAACCACAGTTAGTGGTGCGGTTTTGTAACAAAGCCTCACTGAGCCACCTATCCATGTTACAGTCTCTGCACAGAAAATGGCAGTACTTCCACGTCTCAGCCCTGTATGTTGATAGTTTCAAAGTCCCACTAAATAGTATTCTCCAGACAAAATCACAAAACAAATTCTATCTGAAGCTCAGCATGTAAAAGGCAGTCACAGCTCTGAATATTTTGCTGTCTAAGCTAGCAATTAGCAGACTATTCTAAACAAAATCCAGCCACCAATCCAGGAATGCACTAAGAGTCACCCCAAAACATGGGATTATTCCAGAAGAAAGCAGGGTGGAGGATCTTTCTAAATCTCTCTCACTCTTCTGGCTGCAGTGGCAGCTTCCAGAAAGGCCAGTTTCAGTAGCCGTTAGATCTGAACGTTGTCTGAAACAGGATGTTAATACAAGATATAACTGAACCAGTGGAAGGAAAACTTCTGAATGCAGATATGGAATCTGAAAATGGGAGAATGAAGGAAAGCCAATACAATTCCTACCTGCAGAAGTGATACAGCAGCCAGCACTAATGAAATGAGCTCTCACCTTTTCAGTTCCAGCAGGTAATCTCAGACATATGATAGAGCTTTAAAAGCAGACATAAGTACATGAGGAACAGTGTGGGGCAGAGGTAGTTTTTGGGACTCCACCTGGAAAGACGTAGTAGATCCTGGAAAAAAGTTGTCATCTGCAGGTAGGGCATAATGATTGTTTCTGCCATGTGTCATGTACTGCAGAGGCTGAGAGACCTTCTAACATCATCCTCAGTTATAAACCATGGAGAGGCTCTTGTCCAGCTCTGTACATGGTCCTCCACGCGAGGACAGAAGTCTCAGTACTGCTCTGAGTTACGACACCCTGATAAGTGAATTGCACTCTCTGTGCTCTCCCACCTCTGGAGGAAACAAGCTTCTGTTGCTCTCTATCTAGATGGATACGCACCCAATTGCATACACCTCACCAAGGTTGCTGTCAACAGAGAGAGTCTCAGGCCTTTTGCAAAAAAGTCCCTTCATGGTCCATCAAACATAAACCAGGCTTACATGCCCTGTGTATATGAGATTGTACAGAGTGCCATGTCCAGACATGTAATACTGCACCTCCTGAGTCCTCATGCAGGTGGGGACAGACGGAGAAGTAGCCTCCAAGGGTCAAGCCATGTCCAGGGCAGATTTTATGGAAGGTAGGTTTTATCTTGGAGGCAGCCCTGAATAATGCCCCTCCAATCCAGACACTTAGCTAAGGTCAGGCAGAAGTCAAAGTAACTCAAAATGAACTTTAAGACATTTGACATCCTATCTGAAGAAAGGTATCTTGTGAGTCAGACCTCCAGATGAGTAAATCATTACCTCCTTTCTCCTTTGAAAAGAAGGTACCAAGGTCAGTACCTCAGTAAAGATCTTCTGTGCCATGGAGAAACCAAAAATTCTTTAATGAAGATATTTCTGACTCCTGGTAAAATATAGGTAATTCTGTTGCAAAGAGCTTATCAAGGTATGGGCTTGAAGCAGACACAAACCAAAGATCTTTAGCATATATTCCTCTCCCAATCAGGAGACTGTCATTGTGCATCTCATTAGTGGAAAAGAGCTCCTACAACAGACACGTCAACTGAATCAACTGAAGCCAGACATCCTGGGGGACATAAAAGTGTGTAAGTTTTCCTGGAAAGGCAAGATGATCTTTTAAGACAGTCTCTGAAACTTGCACAAAACACAAAACAAAAAGAACACTCTTCTCTACCGCCCCAACCCCCAACCCCCCCCCCCCCCCAAACCCACACAGTAACAAAGCCAGAAGTTAAAAGGATTGAGGTTTTATTTTGACAGAGATGAGATGAAAGTCTCAGAAGATCCAATACAGCTGAGATGGTATTTTTCTAGCTGTTAGCACTAGCACCTGCATCTGCATCAGACCACTCAAAGCATAACAAGCTCTCCTTTTTACACAGTATTAATAAACCTGCTAGAAATTAACACAGAGAATGGAATGCTGTAGGTTGGACTAGAAAAGACTTTTTTTTAATCCAAAGCTGAGATTTATACAGAAGTATTTCCAGTTTATTCGTCAATCCATACTTATCAAGAATATTAACTATGGAAGTCTTAACTGCTGATTTGTTGTATTTCTCATTGTTCCTCATGGAAAGGCTGCACAATGCACTCAGTTATCCTAGACTTCTTTCTGTCCAAAATGCACATCTTTCAAATCACTTAGGACAACAAAGAGGTTTATTTTAATTGATGATTAATTAAGGAATTGTTTGCTTATTATAACTGAAGGTGGAGGATGATACAGGGGATTTGAAATGTAGCTTGTTACTCATTTTAGATGCTCCCTTTAATTATTTATAAACAGTTTTGTGAAGAGACATGTGTAAATTAATTGCAAGAAAACCCAAAAGAGACCAGAAAAGAAACCAGCTTATCTGGCCTCTGAGGATGAAAAAGTCAGCATTGCACCTGAAATTAAATTACTTTGTTATTAGAAACTGTCTTCAGTCTAAATCTATATCAGAACACACCTCCATTTTCAAACTGTGTTTTAACTTGAGGCTTGAGATCATGTATCCTAATTATCTGAAAAGAAAATGGAGCTTAATTCTGTTTTATTTAATCTCTTACAACTGAAATCGTACCAATATTATTCACAAAATCATTCACACTTTTTCTACAGTTTCCCATACCTCTTCTTTATCTTCATGCAGGAAGCCAAAGAGAGGAAAATGTATACATCAACCTGCTTTACAGCCATAAAATCCTCCCAGTGTCAGTATTTGTATGAATGACAAGAACACTTTTTTTTGTTTTCTTTAGTTGACAAGATAGTTGTGTTACTAGTCTAGACTAAATACTAGGGAAATTAAAATCTGAAAAAGTTCCACCATCTTCACTACTATAATAATGGAAGATGAAAAATGTATCTTCACTGATATGATGGAAATAGTTGTGCACTCACATCAGTTGCTTGTGGTAGAAAATTAACTAGGAAACTGCAATCACATTATTTAATTGCACTTCAGGAATTACCGCAGGGTCTTCAGCAAGTCAACTATTTTTATAGAATGCTTTTTGGGATACTCATGCAATTAACCGTTCACGTACATTCACAGAAAAACTAGATGCGATTATTTTTCTGTTGCAAAAGTGAATGCATTTTTATCAAAGAATGAAATTTTTCTTCAACTTTTTCTATGTTAGAACACAGTATGTGGTCACACAAGCATTTCAGAGCAACTGTAGTATTTTATGGTGTTGCTGCCATTTACTCTTTCCTTACACCTCCATAATGGAGGCTTCACTGGGCTTTGCATAATCACAGGACTCTCTGCTGTAGCTCAGTTAACTGGGATGTTGACATTTTAGTTTAACAACTTAACATTTAGTTTAACAGCAACTAAACCAGTATAGCCACCTATTTCTGAAGCCTGCATCACCAGACACCGCCACAAGACCAAACACCTAATGTCTTTGTCAGACAACATTGATTCAAATTCCAGATAGATAACGTATGTGTGTGTTCACAGTATAGATAATTAAAACCCGCAGAAAGCTATTAAGTGTATTCAAGTTCAAAAACTAGATGATACAAAATAAATTGTATGTATTCAGCAACACCAGCAGAACATGTCAATAAGGCCTAAGTTGGTTCAAAGGCCAGACCTACACAGTAAGGAAGAATTTAATGAGTAAAAAGAAACAATGGTGGAATTTAAGATTTCAGATTTAGATAAAAAAATGATTGATTTAACGTGAATATTTTAGTTTGAAGTACTAATTGAAACTGTGACTAGATTTGAAGTCTTCTGAAGCCATCTTAAGAGAAAACTTTGGGTTTTTTTTTTTTTTTAAGAAATGAAAACGTTTAACTGTAAATAAAACACACAGTACTGACAGAGCAGATACAGTGACTGTTGAATATGTAAGAACAGCCAATCTGTGTTAAGGATACGGAAGACTGAGGAAGAAAAATTCATCATACATGACTAGCCAGAGACAGGGATATTTCAAGGACAATGAATTTATCATAATGTTTAAATAACAAAGGAGTGAAAAGATAATGTGATAATTTTCTTTTCCTCATTCATTTCTTTTGAACATTAAGACTTCATAAAGATTTTCAAGAATGCTGGTATTCTTGTTGACCTGTCCGAGCTTATAAACTATCAGTACATATTGCCAGGGTAAGACATTTCCCTTATTTATAAGTTGTGCCTGCACAAAGTAAGTTGTTCGTGTGAATGTTAATGAGTAGATGCCCTCCGAGATCAAGCTTCAGCTATTTGTAACAGCTTTGCACAAGACTGCAGTATTTAGGAATTCACCTTTCAGTGACTGTATTCATGTTAGAATAGAAGACTTTGTTACTATGCATACTGATCCACTTCTGGCAAACATATTAAGGGCTAGATTCTGCACCTCACTCTAACTCGCTATTCAGGGGGTGCCTGATCTAAAGTTCCCTGCAATTGAAGAAGCACTCCTGCTGACTTAATTAACTTTTGACAAGGTTAATTGGCTATCTATTACATGACATGTGAATAGAAGCAGCAGAATCTAATGGCATAGTAGGGTCAGACAGAACAAACTGATTTGTCATTAACATACTTGATGCAGAAATACACTTACTTAAGTCTGAGATGTAAATCACGATCAGGTCCATTCACCTGCTAATATGCAAGTCTCTCACATCATCAAAATTTAGGAGAGTGCTTGTATATATCAATACCAAAATTCAGATTTAGGTAGACTTAAAACCAAAAATTCAGTCTGATAAACTCATTAGTATTGGGGAAAACAGCAACTCAATATAAAACTAAATTAACTTTACGGAATGAAACTAGAAACTATTAGGTATGAAGTTCACAGCAGATGCAGAACATCATTTGACGGAGTTATGTTAAAACCCCATCTTGAACTCTTGAGAGGAACAACGATCCTTTTACATTACCTCCACTGAAATCTCCTTTGGTGCCATGGGCCACTTGTGCTCATACTTTTCTTTCACAGTTTGTTCACTGTTCGCAGTTGGTGTTGAGTTCTCAGGCCGTACTCCATGGCTTGTTTTGCCCACCAGATTTTGAACTGATTTTACCATATTCTTTAAATCCTCAGGGTATGGAGTGGGATAACGTTTTAGATTTATTTCAACCTGAACATTCATAAAAAGAATTAAAGCACAAATACAAAATGAAAACAGCATGCAAACTAAAACCATGATTACAGTACTATGGCTAAGGGCAAATTCCTCAAATTTTTAATTAATCTATTTGAGGTAATGTGTTACATACAGCTATCTTCATGGATTTTTGGACCGAAATTTGCTCTCAGTTACACTGTGCCATCTTATAATGGAATTTCAGTGACATAAAATAATGGATGGGAATGGTTCCCTATAAGCCTGTCCTTTACCCTGTGAGAGTATTGTATTTTAATTCTACACTTTGCTTGAGAGTACTGACATATTAAATCACACTTTTTCAGAACAATACTGGTGTAAATGCAGAATTAATTTAGCTATGTTCAGTGTACTGAATTAATCTGAATTATCTATGGCAGCTGAGCACAGAATCTGATCTACTGGGACCTATTTGCTCTTTGAGATGTATAATGTACGAAGATGCGCTCAAGTTATCTTACTCTGTTCTTACACAGAAAATACAGGAAAACAGACTCAAACCACTACAGAAAAGTCACCCTAAGTTACACTGAACAGTACTTTTAGCTGACAGACCAACCCACAGATTTTCTAGAAAAATCCACTTTTTAAGTTTATAATTTTTATCACTCAGAAGTAGAGAAACATTCTATTTCCCAAGTCCAAAGCAATCCCAATTTGAAGACAATTCTACAAAATCTCAGGGTTGCATGAAAGGGGAAGAGCGGCTGAGAAGGCTCATGGATGACATCACCCCCATCATCTCACACTACCAGCAAATCGCTCTGAGGAGACGGTGCAGCAAATGACCGCGTCAGGAATGATCCAAGCAGGAAAGACGACATAAACAATGCCGACCTCTCCTTATACCTCGCCCTCCGTGTTACACATTTTGTCTGCCGAACATCACACCACACCATGAGAAGAGATGCTGAGGAAACTGGCGTGCATCCCAAGCACGACCTCGGCAAGGCCGCTCGGGCGGTGCAGAGCGTGGGCAGCTTGTAGGTCTGTCCCTTGAGCCCAGGCTCTGGCAGATGCTTCCCCCTCAGCACAGGGCCCTCTCCTCCTCAGAGCGTCTCCTGCCCTCCGCGCTCCATCCTTCACGCTGCACACCTGCCCTATTCCACCGCCATTGTCCGAGCTGTGAAAGATGGTTGTGGCTCAAGCGCCGAACTTGGGATTCACAAGGGGAACCAGAAAGCGCGCCCTGCGGAGCAGCAAGCTCACCGCTGGCTGCGCGTAAGAGCCACCAAAGGCACTCAGCTGAAATGCAGAAGGTGCTAGCTGAGCCTGCCACTCTCTTTAGGCCCGAATTCGGGGTGGAAATGCGATAAAATCCTTCAGCGGAGTAAATTACAGCTCCCAGTGCAAGCTGTGCACGTCAGGATAACTGTTCCCGATTACGAGGCTGTGAAATTTGAAATTACTCCGCATTTACCATGTGAAAAGTATTTGGAGGCATTTACCACAAAGCAGCTTTTACCTCATTGGGTATGTGAGGTAAGCAAAGGAAGCTTACTTTTAATAGCTCACTATTATAGCTGTTGGATTTTAAATTCCTAACGAGTAGGAAAAATGTAATTTTGTATTCAAATGAATATGGTCTGTTGATAGGAATATTTTAGAATCAAAAGCGTGATCGATTTGGAAAATAAAACTATATGAAATATTAGCATACAATTCTGAACCACAATAGAATAAGCATTACAGATAATAGATTCTGACATGACTTTAACATAAAACGTTAAAATGTATGACTATGATGTCATATGTTAATAAAGAATTTCAACAGAAAAAAAATAAATTAAGTCTGTAAAGCATTACTAAAGCTCTGGTTGATTTACGGTTGAAAGAAATCGTATTTAGATGTGGCCTAATTAGGCAATTGCTTTTTCACAAAATTCAGACCATGATTTAGGTGTAAGGTCTACAGACAAACAGCTAAAAGTCAAGTCACACAGCAAATCCTCAGTAAGTACTAGTCAAGGAAAAATTAACTGAAAGACTTTCATGAGATACACAAGTCATAGACAGGGATTTCAGCAAGAGTTTCATATCACTGTGAGCATTAATATTAAACAGTAAATATACTGGCAGCTGTGATAGGTGATGCCCGCTAGAATGCAGGTATTTTCACCACTGATTTAGATTTATCATTACAGAGGAAAACTGTACTCCCTGTTGATACAATTCTTGTATCTTTAAGGCTACATCAAAACTAGCATGACCCTGAAAAGAGAATTTTTGAAGTTCAAAATTCTTGATGGAAGAAGTTATTGAACAATTTCAATTACCAAATCTATTTTAACATATAGTTGGCTTAGAGTTCAGTTTTAACTATGAAAGATAAAAAGTGAAAACGATGTATGCTTTTATAAAATGCTACCAATGTTTGTGGTTACTGCCTATTGATAATTTAAGTTAACCTTCAAATTCATCCTATAAAGGTCTGGTGAAACTGCTAAAAACATACGTGTTAAAACCTCTCTGAGATCTACTGCAACACATGGATGGAGTGACACACACTAAGTTCTCAAAAGGTTCCAGCAATTAGCTTTTACTTCACGTACATGCCTCTAGACACAGCCTGGTGAACAGCTCAGTGAAATAACTCTTTACAGCACTTTTATGGTCAGTCATATGTAGAGGTGAATTGGCATTACTGGGAAAGAGCACAGACATACCAGAAGGATGCAAATAAGAATTTCTATCTTCTGAATAGTAATTGAATTTGAGCTAATTATTTCACGGCTTGGGCAAAAAGGCCGTTTTCCATGATAGGGAAAAAACACACACACCCCTTCAGTAGGAAATCTTTTCCTTTCACAGCCTGGCAAGATTTCCCAGGTTTGAACAGTATTATTTCTCTGCTTTCAGTTTTTACAAGCTACAGCTATTTATGGGTATCTTGTGTACACACAGCAAGATACAAGAGAGGAGAGATGCTCTCTTCAGGGTACACAGACTGGAGGAAGTATCTGATCAGCTCCTAGCTCCCTGCTTAGCTTTTCATTTAAAAATTCTCCATATAAGCAACAACTATAGCATCAGCTGCAAAATTTAGTGTTTCGGTCTGATGAGAAGACGTTAGGATCGTTATGGAGGAGAGGAACACTGGATTGGGAATAGAGGAATCTCATGCAGAAACAGGCTCATGTACTACAGTATTGGTTTATACCCACTCTCTGCGGATGAGAGGGAGAACAGGTAAGAAAGTACTCCAGGAAATATATTTTAGTGTTGGACTCTTCCACAGCTAAAGAGCAGTGATACAAAGGGTAAAGACTGTCTCGACCTTCAGATGGCCAAGCCAAAACGTTACGGAGAGGCGCAGCCCCGTGGGATATGAATCACCCACGTGGTACAAACCACTTGTCCGCTGGCAGCACGACTGGCCGCAGGCTGCCCATCTCACGTTCTGCTGCAACCGGGCTGAGACTGCAGCTGACCAATGCACCCCTCTGGGAATGCAGACTCTGCTCCACAGACCACGGCTTTGGCAGCAGCTGCCAGGGATGAGCAAACAGCCCAGGTAAGAAGCACTGCAACCAGAGCATCCATTGCATCCTGAACAGCTCTGGTGCGGAGCGCCGGGGCCTGGGATCACCCCATACAGAGACATCTGCTCACAGCATGGGCACAGGCCAGCTCTTTTTGTTAAGTGCTGTTTCTAGGAAACCTGAAAATGTGGTACTGTGTCTTGGCTGCGTTTGCCTCCCCGTTTTCCATACAGCAGATGGCAGCATTTGAACTGAAGTACAGGAACAGCATTCAGTGGACGAAGGGTTTATTTTTTTCTACAAGAATAGTTTACTCAAAGGAAACATTTGTTTCAGTCATTCATAGTGTTCTGAAATATATTGAAACCAAAATGGCTAAGTGATATCATTAATATATTACATTTCAAGAGTTAATACTTGCAAATAACTTATAATACTATTAAATTCTTCTATGATCTTAGAAATTGATACCTATTTCTCTGTTAATATTTCAATTGTTTTGCACATTTGGACAGCCATATTAGCCACAGTTAAAATTCTGCTAAGATGTGGTGGAACAACAGAAAAGTCTCCCTGATGCTCTGTTTTCCATATATGACCCCTAAGCCTGCAATTTGTCTGGGGTAAAATTTCAGTTTTATCTATTTATTGTGAGGCAAAGATTGATTTTTACTTCATTTTCTGTTTTACTACAGCAGAAGAGTCCCTTATCTCTGGTTACAAGAGTTAGGTGAAAATTCCTAATTGGGAAAAATATGAAAAAGAAAAATCCAAAATTTCCAAGATCATCTAAATGGAATGTTAAATAGCTATTAATAATAGTATTGTTAATTTTAAAAGTAAAATATTATTTAAATATCTTCATGATTTTTCTCTCTGGCAATACATTTTACGTTGGGTATCCTACCACAGTTAAAAATTTGCAGTGTTTAAGTGTTTGATCTGGCGCAATTCCTTTATACTATTCAAGATATAGAAATTTCCGTGGCACATAAACGTAGATGGTCCTGACGATATCCTTCTAACAATGTAACTGATTAAGGGCTTACTTGAAAACTCTGGAATTATATTAATTTCACATAACTGGGGGAGGATATTCATGTTCTGATCTTCATTTTTGGTAGGTTATAAAATTGATGAGAGATGCCTCTCCACTGCACATTCCTATGTAATTCCATGAAGCTGCAAAGCTCTCATTGACTTCCACTTTGAGAGGAATATGGAATCCCCTATGTGTTCTAAATATTTCTAAAGAACTAGGTGGTTGGACATTAATTCTAAGTCTCCCAATATTTTGTGTTAATTTTGTCTTTGTGACAGAACACCTAACACAGTAGGAACCTGACATTAGGGCTATGGGCCTGAACTGACTCATGAAATCAAAGTTTTGCTGTCTAGACAACAATAGCAAAAGCAGAAATTGGTAATGTGTACTTCAGGGAGAACAGATATGCTGTTCTTCCTCAACTGCTCTACTCGAAACATGGTGACGAGTACCTTCTGGGTATTTAGAACACAAAAATAGTTCAATTCCAGATCTGTAAATTTGACCCTGTCCATAACACGTGAATACCAGAATAAATCAAATAGAACTTACCTTAACTTTCCCTGCATTTTCCTCCTCTTCCTTTTTTTCTTCAAATTCAAAGGCAACAGTCATACGTTGCTGTCTCTGCTCCTCCCATAAAGTAGGGTTAAAACTATCACTGTCTGACTGGAAATCTACAGTTAAATTGCAAACAGCAATGCACAAGAAGAAAGAATTAGTGGACCCAGCAGCAGATTGGAAATGATTGAAAAAGACATGTTCTTAGTTGATCCTGTAATCTTGGGTTATTGTTTTAAAGCTGTTGGGGGGGCAGGCAATGAGAGTAGTAACTGATAAACCATTACAAACAGAGTTTAATATTAAAACTGAAGTGAGAGTGATGAGAAGCAATGGGGTTTCAGGGCAGATCTGGAGCAGAGTGGGAGTATGAAAACTCTCTAACTTAAAGTAGCTATGTGAGGAGCCAAACCCTCAATTCTGTCAGGCTCAGAGCTCAGAACCTCACATGTCTAGGAGCTGGCCCACCCCCCAGCTCTCACAGATGGGTCCAGTGTCTCTGCAGGTTGAGCTGGCTCTGGCCAACAGCCTGTGCACACGGCAGCAAGGTATATCCTAGAATTTCTGTCCCACACACACTCAATTTCCAGGTTCAAATTGTTTATACAAAGCCATTCTTCTGAAAGTAAAAAAGTGCTTAAAGTTTAAAAAGTGTAAATCTGACGGCCTGATAATAATGGATTTGTAAACAGGATTCCTTCGTGTATGACAAAATACAGACTGTTATGTGTGCATTACTGGCGTTACATGTCAGAATAGATGCTCGCACACAGCCACATCTGAAACACCTTTCTCTCCCTCCCTCTGTTTCTTTCTCAACTATGTAAACAAGCACTGTTCCTGCCTTTGTAGGAACTGCTGAGGGCATTTTACCTTCATCACTGCGGGGTTGCTGGGGAAACATGTAGTTAGTCAGTACTCTCTGCTTTGTTTCTGGGTGAGCCTCAGTTTGCAGTGGAATGAGAGCCTTGGACTGAACAGGAAAGGCAAAACAAAGAACTGTTAACTCAGAGCATGCGTGTTAACTGAGATGGGATTTTAGCATTCGATAAATAGAAAATACAAGATTAACTAAAGTTCTGTATGAAAGTAAACTTCTCTATGGACTAAACCAAGTATTAATGTGGTGGAAATGCCTCATCTCCCACTCCTTACTTCTGTAATTCCTGTAATTCCTACAGGGATCAACAGAAGAACACTAAATATCAGAAATACTGACTGCATGTTCAGAGTCATACCAGCGAGGAAGCTAAAGGATCAGCAGAACAGAGCTGGAACTACATAGTTAAAACACCCACATTATGGCTATGATCTATTTTAAGCTAGAGCTGACGAGGAGGAAGTTCATGACAGTTATTAGTTCATCTGAGGGTAAACCTGGTGAAAGATACTGGAGAATTTACACAGAGGCATTCTGAATATTCAGATGTTATTGTTGTGGTTTACTTAAATTGATTATTTTTTATTATTGCTTTGCTCTAATGCAGCATGTAGGAGTGACTGTCATAGTTCATAGAATAGAAATTAATCTATGCTACACCATAGAAAAATCAAAATGCTGAAAAAATATTGTGTATTTAAAAGGAAGTGTATGTTCTGTGGCTGGGCTGAGAAGTCAGGCAATTTTTTTTTTAGTAGAAATTAGAGTGAAAAAATTGAGAATCCTAATTTAACACATTAAAATGTACTCATAATTTTCTATTATCCCTCCCACTTAGTCTCCCCTCCCTTCAGCTTTAATATTTTTTGCTTAACTATAGAATTAAAAAGTACATTTAAGGAGCAGTGCAATAAGCATGTACCAATGTAAATCTTTTGACTGCATTGCATTTGGTTTCGCTATGATTTGAGGGCACAGCTGAATGGTACGCACTGGCCAGGAGTCAGCAGGAATTTTATCTGACATCTTGACAAAGAAACAGCCCTGTCTGCCGTGCCGTACCCCATGGACAGGCACAGGCTCTGCTCTGAGCAGTTCCGCAACCAGCAGTGCTCAGCACAGGCGTATGCACAGGATCTCCTGCAGACAGACAGCTGTGGCTTTTTCATATGGATAAAAGGATGGATTAATTTACAGTAGCACGATAATTGGCCCCTGAAGAATTATGTTCATCAACTTCAGTTAAAGAGGTGTAATATCTGACCATAGGCATTATTACAAAGGGAGAAAGATGAGATAATGAGAATTTACTGAGATTATTAAAAAATGTTAGGTATGTGGAACATTTCTAACTTTGTACATATTGAGTTTTTCTCCATTTAAATTATGGAAGTGCAAAATTACTCTATCCACCAATCCTGGAAAGGATCGAGACTTATTTTAGTGCTGAGATGCTGGCTGAACTGTTACATTTCTCAGTGTTCATGTCAGATAATTTGTTTTAAAATAAAATCCTAAAGAACATACAGTAGTGAAATCAAACTCCTTGGAACAAAGAAAGGCGTACTTAAATTTAAAAAGAACTTAAACGACAGCTTTCTCCAAAACAAGACTAAGAGTTCTTGTGCATGTTTAAACTCCCACTGACTTTAATGGAGTTTAAAATATGCAGGAATGGAAGCATGGAGAGGAAAAGGGAAAAGGAAGATGTCAAGAACAGAGGCATAGATGGAGTAAAGGATGGGACAAACTAATCAGTTTGATAACAAAGTCTCTTTACAAAATAATCTCTCGATACTTTGGGACTTTATTTACTACTTTTGTAAGGATATAGAAGCTTAGCCAGATGCAAGTAATAACTCCTGCAAAGGTGATCTTTCCAAGTTAATAAATGACAGCCAGAAGAATCTATACCTTGATATGAAAGTATAAACCTGGACTGGGAGCAAACACTCCTAAAATTCTACTACAATCATGTATTAAATTATAGGTTTCATTTACAGTCCTTGCTAAGACCCCTAGTTACTAAAGAAAATATGAGTATTGAAAGTCATTACCTGGTTGTCAGAAAGCCACAAAGCTGCAAGTTCTTTAAGTTTAGTAAAAGTGAATGGTAAATTCTTCAGTCTGTAAATGATAATATTGGAACAACAGGAATCATTTTCACAATAGTTTCTTTTAAAGATCTGTATGTAGCATGTTTATCTTGATCATACTGAAATTGCTATAACTTTGCATCTTTATTTTCTCTCACTTTTTACTAGAATATAACATTTTATTAAGGGCATTCTACATCAAGAGTGACATTTGGAATCTAAAACTATTGACATTATACCCTAAAGGTACTAAGGAGATACCGGTATTTTGCCTTGGCTATAAAGTAACCAAAGTTACAGCTTGTAACTTGGAAAACAGAGAAAATCTTATTCCCAGGGAGAATTATAGGAAAGACCTAACAGTTTTCAGTATAGCTAACAAAAATCCTTTTATTGGACATTTAAGTTTTGGAACAGAAATACTCTAAGATTATTGAAAATTCACTTTTGCAGAAATGTTAGGAAAAAGCTTAAAATAATATAAATATTCATAGTGAACATAAATGACAAAATTAAATGAAACAGTAAAAAAATTAGCATTTTAGTTATACATGTAAACACATTTCCTAAAAGTGACCTGAACGTGGGAACGGGGAAATGATGACTACACACTTGTGGAAACTTCATTCATGTCTTTCCCACTAACTAATCCTGAACGTATTTTTACTTTTCAGCCTGTACCAACACGAGAGGGCTGTCCTAACCACATGCTGATATTCTCCCATCTTTGTGTTACAGAAGGTTGAGGAGCTGGAGGACTGCAGGAAGAAACGGACCGACCAAAGGACTGTCTACAAAGACAAAAGCTAAATGGGATTTAACAAAAAGAAAAGAGGAAAAGCCCTTTTCTGAGAGAGTCAGGCGATCCCATACTGCGGAAAGAAAGGCTCCTACGGATACATTGGCTCACACCTCAGATAAGACAGGCAAATCCACTGTCAGGTACCCCACCTGCATGGCATCATCAGGAGAATCCTTCACCCCTCTAACAGCAAATAACCAACAATACTCCTATAGTCTTCTTCATATTAAAAATCTATCTGTATTTCTGGGAGATAAGCAACTCATAAGCTTTTGTACCATTGCCTCTATGCAGCACTTTGAAAGTCTATTTTCCATAATGGAATTACTTTAGATGTATTTTTGCCACAAAGTCATTACCATTAAAAATCGCGCTATTTCAGAAAGCAGTGTGTACTTACTGCAAGTAACGCATTTTAAAGATTTTACTAAGAATACCTTATACTAAAATGAATTATCTATAAAGTGAAATAAATTGACATGAATGTATACACATATCTAGTGTGCTATGACATAATCTCTAATTAAATGCCTGTACAGATTAGAGCGGGTTTACATGTGTGTGCGTGTTTAACCTCAAATTAATGTCCTAAGAAAGTAAGGAGTGCCTAAACTACCTAAAATTTAGTTTTCATTCCTGTCTTTTCATAAAATGAATACCGAAGTGTGGAACAGTGCCGTATATGACATTCTTTATAAATTAAGGTTACAAGTTTAAGTTTGAATAGTTAACATGAAGATTCTTAGTGTTTAGCCAGATGTCTTATTCAGAGCTTTTTTTCTGTATAAAAAGAGAAGAACTTCTGCTTTTCAAGTGATACCTTTATTTCTTTACACTTTAGGATTCACTACCTGTAACGTAAGTTTCAAAACTATACAGAAACCTTTGTCTGCAGAGGGTTACTGGTGGTGTTTCCAATGCACTCAAGTTGTGGTGTGTATCAAAGGGAGAAGCAAAACTGGTAAGCAAGCTTCAGAAATGATGTGTGGCAAGGGGATCTCCAAGCTGGTTTTCCATTTCCATATTCAAACAAAACTCAGAATTCTTTATTTTTAATTCTTCTTTGCCAATAAGCCTGGATACCTGTTTTTAAACATCTGAAAAGGTCTAATTTTAAGGAGTCTTTAAAAGAAAAGATCTCAAATTAGAGATCAAAGAATGGAGACACCCAAAATAATTTTTTTGAAAATTTTCAACCAAGATAAGCCTCAGCCTCTTTTTCTAATTGCAATTTGTTCTTGCAAGTTTAAGACTGCTTTTTAAATTGTGTACTGCAAGAACACTTCTCCTTCACCTGTACTAACAATGCACATGTAAACACTGACTTTCATGAACTGAATTACCAAGTGATTTTGCATTAAACCCACTTTAAAAACAAGGCCCGTGATAATTGTCACTTACACTATATTAGTTTAACCATGAAAGCTAAATACATAAATGTTTTTCTAGCTTCATCAGTCAAAATAAGGGTATACTAGAGCTACAAAGGATCTCAAATATTAGTTATGCAAGCATGTAGGTTGACTACTTTCTACATACTATAGGCCAGATCTATTTGATATAAATCAGCATAACTCTGCTGATTTCAAAGGACTAACTCACATCATCCTCAGTAAAGGATCTGCCCTCCTCTGAAGAGAAAACTGTTCATCAGTAATTGAAAAAAAGTGATTAATCTGCACTGTTCCCATTGATCTAATACATGACTGCAATCAGATATCAGTACAAAGAAATGTAGAGTTTATGGCTGTGCTATTCAACAGACAGCTTTTCTTTTATACTTAAATGATGAACCTTCTCACTAGACAGTTCAGAAAATTACATATGTAATTGTTTTTATAAATCTAAGGGAAAATATATTCACAGGACTACATGAAACTTTAATTGGTGCATAGATAATTAATTAAGGAGATAGCCAAATTAAATTAACTTACAATTCAAAGGCAAACTGTGCTGTACCAAAATGACTTATTCTCACTACGGATGGTATTTTACTCAGCCTGAATAACTAACTTTTGCATGAGGCCATTTCTCCACTGGAACGTGCCGTTTGACTGTTTCAGAGCAACTGTAGGCCAGCAGCCAGAACTGGGAATAGGACTAACAGAAATATAGCCACAGACCCTGCACCCATTCCTTCAGGCATCGGCTGAGCGGCACCCAGACCCATGAAGTCTGGGGGAAAGCAATCTCTCTGAGTCTTCAGAACAATTACACTGGTTCTAACACTTGGAGTCACCCGCTGCGCATGCTTTCTTGAACAAACTACGGTTTCATTCCGGTGCAATTTTTTAATGACTAGTAACTTCAATTTGCAATCTCTTAAACTGATTTGTAAAAAGACCTGAAAACACGATAGCCAAATTAAAGAAATCTCTTAGTGCTATAGGGATTATCTGTGTTCGTATTAATTAGGATAAATCACAGGGAAATTCATGTATGCTATTGGTAAATGTAAAAGTTTAAAAGTTATTAATAAAAAGCTTTCTTTTAAGGTAAACCCTGAAGCACCAACTGATTTTTCAGGAAAACAACTATCCACAGCAGACATTTGGAAAAGCATGAAATACGTATGTTCTTTTTATAGTGTTTAATTTTCACACAGAAAATGTTTTCTTATGAGAAAAAAAGGAGAAGAAATTTCCCCCTGAAGTTCCTGAGGTGAATAAAAACAAACAAAACCAAAACCAGCCCACTTTTTGAAACGACACCCCTAAACATTAAACCGTTGTACCACATGACTTCACAACCTCAAAGAAGCTACATGTCAGTGTGTTACACAATTCTGAAATGAGGACTTTAGAATAATTCCTTCCATTATTAATCCTGGATTACATCTTTCACATAATCTTTTAAGTTCTTAGGGGGTAAATACTTTAAGAGTAAGCTAATGAATATTATTTATGAAACACAAGAAAAGCAAAGAAAATGTCATTGATACTGTTTAAATATAAAGAATATCAAATATCAATATTTGAGGGGTTTTATGGGGCAGAGGTGGTCTTCACTTTTATTGTAAGCCTCTTGACAGACATAATTTTAACTTTTCTTTCTTGATAATAATTGTTTTTCTCATAGTTTTGTAAAATAATCCACTACATATTTGTACCAGGTACTAAATTTTGGGTTTGTTCTGCCCTAAGTAAGCAAGCTCAGAGTATGGGAAGAGTTTCCACTGATTATTAGTTTGAGTAATATAACATACGAAGAGCTTACTGAACACCTAAGGGAATACCTTCTAGATTCGTCGATGCATATATTATAATTTGGTGACATTCAGAAAGAATTTTCAAATAACAACCAAAACATAAAAAAATCATGTCAAAACATGTTGGAAGTTAATCACAACAAGCAGCATTACCAGTCGGTCAAGCCCTGAGATAGTTGCTATTTGTGCCAGTTCTCTAAGGTAACTCTCAGCAAATTGATAATAATAGGGTTTTCAGAGTGTGAAAGTTTAAAAGAACATGATTCACATTAACCCATCCATAGATACTGTTCACAAAACCACTCATGGATATACATGGCCAGAAGTAATTACCTCTTTGGCAATGAGCAATATTGTATAATTAAATATCTAACCAGAAAAGGAAAAGGTACACCAGAGAACAGTCTTTTTTTTGAATGATCATGTAATCTTAGGACCTTTATTTGTCTAAGTTCTGTGAGTGAGATTCAGAGCAGTAATTGAGTTCTGACCCCAGGACAGAAGCAGAAGCAGTGCAAATACAGAAAGGTGATGAATCTTACAGCTCTTCTTTAAGAACAATCTAAAACTAAAAGAAAGGTTACTTACCAGTAACCGATGCTCTTTGAGAAGTGTAGCCCAAATGTACATTCTAACAATTCTACCTCTCAATCACAGGACTCATACCTGGAAGGACTCTGAGGAGAGAGGAGAAGCAGATGGAAGACAAATGTATATGTGGACTACACATTGTGAAGAACACCGGTTACTGGTAAGACATCTTTTTTTCTTTGAATGAATCCCATGTGTACTCTTAACAGTGACTGAATCCAAGCAGCTACCCCCAATGACTCATTACGTGGTGGAGGTCTTGATACCTTTCACGCAAGTAGTAATTGCACAACTACTTTATCAAATGCTGCATTGGTTCTTGAAGCACTAGAGACAGTGTTATGCCTGGCAAAGGCAAGGATGAATCTCCAGGTAGCTGCATTGCAAGCATCTGGAGTCGAAACTTCCCTGCCTGCAGAGGGCGAAGCCACCTAAGCTCTGGTCAGTTGTACACTAACCCTCATTAGACTCTACTTTAGCAATCTGATAGCAAGTCAGGATTCAACCCATCATTGCCTTTTATTGTGTAGAGACAACCAAATACTGCATTTCCTAGGGATGAAGAGCCTGTAACAGAGTGGTAAAGGTTTGGACCTGTAAAGATAAAAGGAGAGAGGACTCCCAGCTATGGAGATGAGAAGTATAGATACAGTCTTAGAGTACATGGCCTGGGAAAGAAAAGCTGGAGTCTAATTCCCTGGTTAAAATGGAATTCTAAAATGAGTATTTGAAGAAAGTCCTGCAACTAAACCAGCTTCTGGTAAATTAAGATCAGCAAGGTCCACCTTACAATGATGAGGGCCTTTAGAAGACATGGAACACGAGTGAAAGCCTGTAGTAGCCGAAACCATAGTATTAAAAATGCACTAGAGAGGGACTCCAAACACTGACCCACCTTTGAGCAAAATGTGTCAGCTCACAAAAATTTGAGATTCCCATGAGCCTGAGTGGCAGAGAGGTCACTGCCACATTTGCCTCCCTCCTGAAAGACATCCAATCAGGATTTTTAAACCAAATGTGCCAAAAAGTTTCTGACTTCCATACCCAGACAAGCTCCAGATAATGCAAGGGAGGGAGAGCTCCTCTTTTCCTCTTTGCATGCTACACCACGGTTGTCAATCACTCCATGTGTGCGTGATCATTCAGAGAGCAGACTGCAAGTTTTCCATGGACTCTGGCAAGGCAAGTTCCCTGTACTCTACATGCCTTGAGCCAGAGAGCACTCCCCATGCCATGAGGAACGTGTCCAGAATGAACGTTTTTGGTGGCAAAAGGGCATCTCGTAATAAACACTTGAGTAGCCTGGCTACTGTCAGAGAAAGTTAGTGGGATAAAGGCAATGATGTAAGAGGCTAATGGATACACAAGTGCACCATTTACAGTTGTAGACACTGGAGGTGGGATTTGGCATGTGACAAAGTAGAAGGAGACGACCCTGAGGTATCAGGATGAACCTGCAAGTGAACAGATCCCCAGTGGAAGACTGTGTTTCCTTTGTAAAACTATACATCCATGATGATCAGCATGGACTGATAGTCACGGTGACAGAGTCTGTTCCCTCTGCAAGGAAAATAATGTCCAAAGATGCATGAGCAACTGGACTGCTGCCAGAATGGACGTGAAATCCTCTCTGGTGTCAGGAGGAGAAAGTCACAGAAGACCGACCAGATAAATTCTGAAAGAATATGCGATCATATGTACAGTCCATCCCCATTTGTTATATAGTACAGGGAAGAACAACTGCTCCTCAGATTTGTGCGAAGGTTGGAGCTTTCAGGCCAAAAAGGCTGCATCAGCAGTGTCTGGTGTGAATGCGTCTGCCTTGGCAGCAGAGCCCCCAGAGGCCAGGGCTCAGCAGGTCTCATACCATGCTGAGAGCGAAAAGGCTGATGCACATCCCAGGACCCAGGAGCCCATCACCGTAGGGTGAAGCACATGCACTGACCCCTTGGCTCTAGAATTGCCTTTCTGCTGTGCTTGCGTGTCTGTCTCTTCTTCCAATGGCTTGAAGGGCTATCCAGGAAAAGAGCTGGTATGCTCTACCTCCTCTGTCATATCTGAAGCAGGAAGAGTAGAAGGGCAAAACTATCGTGGTAACATGGAAAGGATCCTAGCAATAAGTGGAGCCCAAGTATGCTCCTTATTAGCATGTACATGTGGACTCATTCAAAGAAAGAATGGATATTGCCTTAATGTTAGTATGAATGCAAAAATGGGAAAACAGAAAAGTAAAAAAAAATAATTTAAAAATCCAACATTAAGATGGTATCTGAACTTTGTCCAAATTCTTTGGTGCCAAAACATTGAAACTTTTTAGTTTCATTAAGTGGGAAGTTCCGTAACAAAAGCATTATCAAGACATCTCAGCAGGGCAACATTTAAACCTCAGGCAGAACTGATATCAACAAAGGAGGAAAAATTTACTCCCCAAATTCCTCAAGAAAAGTACATGAGACAAGGGTCTAAGGGTTGAAGGTCTACGGCCTGAGTCGGTTCCTACCTCTCCTAGTCTAGACTGTGCTCTCTCACTAGTTCTACAATGCTCACAACCCACTGCATAGTTTTTCAGGTTGACTTGAGAGAACAGCTTCCCACCCCAACAGGCAAAGGTCCTGTTCTCCTGCCCTCCTCACACCTGCTTTGGTGCACAGCCGCTGTTTACTTTTAGCTGGCTTTGGTGTTTGCCAGACTCCATGGTGAGCAAA
The DNA here is from genome assembly GCF_929443795.1 of Astur gentilis. Taxonomy (NCBI): domain Eukaryota; kingdom Metazoa; phylum Chordata; class Aves; order Accipitriformes; family Accipitridae; genus Astur; species Astur gentilis. The sequence goes on from NC_064887.1 coordinate 1,606,650, forward strand.
TGGACCATGAGGAGTGTCATAAAATGAACATAACAAGAAGAACGATAGCTTCTTCCATTTTCAGTGAGATAAATCAGCTCAGTGACTTGTCCAGTGAGCCCCGAGCAAGCATAAGGGCAGATGCAGGGTTACCAGCCAGCACTGAAGGGGGAGCAGGAAGGACACCGGCTGACACATTCCACCCCAAGCAACATCACATCATGGGGATGCTGGTCCCATAATTACCTTCCTCCGTAATGGACATCCCAATCCTCTCTTACACCTGGGCCGCTGGGGAAAAAGGAAGGTGGGGCCAAACTGCTGTTTTGGTGGCATCCAGCTGTCAGCTCAGCTTGGTCAGGAAACCTTGCCTGAGCTCTTACGACCTCCACTGCCTCCTCCCAGCAGTGAGCCACCTCCTCCCGCTCTCACCTCAGCAATAGCCCTCATAATCAGTAATTACACATGAAGTCATGTGCCTGAAATCAGCAGCTGACCTGGCTGAAAAGTAACTTGGCAAATAAAAGGGAAAAACAAACCCCACCCATCCCCCCCCTCCCCCCCACTAGTTTTCTGCCTCCTCAGCGCAAACTCATGGCACAATTACAGGTTTGAAAAGGAGGCAGAGCGATCCAGCTCAGGCTGGGTTTATGTGCCAGGGAAGGCACCCTGCAGCTGCAACTCCCTGAACTCCCAAGAGGCCCCAGACCAGCGCTGTCCTGTTGGCTCCCCACTCCTATGCCCACTGTCTGCCTCCTCCCGCATGCCACTACAGCTGGCTGTGCAGCAACAAGAGGGAACAGCCACTGAAAATGTCCGACTGATAATTCGCCGTATTTCCGATAGGCTGCTTTCATCTCTATCACTTATGCATTCAAGATCACCATACACCTGAACAAAACCGCCCTAGGACAGGACAGGGTATATGGATGCAGAGTAGCGGAGGGAAGCTAGGCTGCCTTTGTTGGCAAGAATGCCAGCTTGAGTCATTTTAAAGTGTTGCCTGAAATACAGTTTCAGACTCTAGCTGTACGGATAAAAGCACAAACGTACACTGCTGTGGTGACATACTGATGGGAGAGTACTCCCTGTACCTGGGAAAGCACTGGAACCTGAAACCCAAAATCAAGAGACCCAAGATTTGATTCTGGGACTTGGACAGTTTCAACAGAAACTAGAGTTAAGTTTAACTTTATGGTCTGGTCCATACATAATATATTTTATAACACACAATTGTAATGCGGAAAATCATCTAACAGAATTAAGCAAATAATTTTAAACAAATATATTGCAGAGATTTCTACATTACTTCATTTTATATTTTATGCTCAACCTTAATTTCAACAATGAAACTGCTGACAGTATATCAGACACAGATGTGGAAAGCCCTTCCCCTAATTTTTACTGCGTATGGATGATAATTACTGGAAACAAAATGGTATTCACACACCGTATGTTGCACTACCAAGGTAACCTGTATTTCTGTGGTTATACTGAAAATTAACATATTCTTGGAACATAGGCACGTGTAAACCTCAAGGAAAATTCAGTCTTTTCTGATGCCTATGGCAGCACGGAATATGTATCAAGAAAGGCTCATTTTAAGCATTAAGTTCCTCAGAGGAATAGCCATGTGCATAAGAACAGAAGAATCTGGTTTTTTGACAAAACCTTTGCTCTGCTGAAGGAAATAATAGAAAATTTTCTTTTGATTTCAGTGGAGGCAGGATAACATGCTAGTGTGCTTGCATTTAATGATTTCCTATATATCAGTTGTCACAATTTTTTAATCATTAAATATTACGAAGTTATATACAATTCTAAAGCCAAATATCACATTTCCACATGGAAACAGCAGGAGATAAAAGAAGTAAATGTGTTTTAATCTATTAAAACACACTGAGACCCAGATCTTGGCCCCATTCAAGTTTTTCTTTGGATGCCAGTGGAACTAAGATCAAACCATAAAGATTAAAAAAAAATAATAATAATAAAAAAAAAATCAAGATTTTTTTCCTTATAGTTTAAATAGTTTTTAAAAAGTAATTCTAAATATTATTTTTATCTTTTAAAATATATTTTTTATAAATGTATTTTTACAAATAACTAAATAGTTTAAATTTTTTAAAAATAAATTCTTATAATGCATTAGAAAAATTATGTGAACTATACCTGTTATCACTCAGATTTAACACTCTCAGCTTCTGCATCTGACCAATTTCATCAGGAAGAAATTCTAGCTTGTTAGAGCGCAGAGACATCACTGTTACGTTTTTACAGCTTCCAATCTATAGGAATGAAAAAACCAAAGATGTTAGGATACCTACTTTGATAAAATTTATTATCACTAACTTATGTCAGGAGGTGGCCAAATTGTGTTTTTACTGTAAGTGACAGAAAGCAAAAAACCCACAGAATCTAGTCAGAAAATAATGCTCTCCCTTTGTCAGTAACATCAGGGAAGTGCCTTACCTGCACTACTGTTCTGAGTGATACTCTCACCTTTACATGGATTTACTAATTTACTGGTTTTATTATTTTACTGTGGAGTACGTAAGAAAGGTTTGGTGTTCCACATCACGCAGAAACAATTGCTTTAACAGATATTTTGTCTGAGTAGGGATGAAATCTTGGGCCTACCACAAAACATCTCAATCTGTCATTTAAAAACAGAATCAGCTTCTCACTTCTCTGGGCAGCTCAGGAAGGAAATTCTCATCCACAGCCAACGTCCTCAGGTTATGAAGGTAGCCAATGGTGGAAGGTAAGGACTCCAACTCATTACAGCTGCAGTCAAATTCTTCTAATAAAGACAAACTGAAATTGTAAATACACTTGTTAGATGCTATACAAGGACTAGATAACAAAAATCAACAATCTAAAACCTTTGGAAGTTTTAAAGCATCACACTACTACAGACTTCATGCCCTGAAGAGGGAACCTTTATTGCAGATTTCCCTAGGAGAAGTCTATAACAACATGAACTATTAGGGAACTATGAGGAACTATTAGGGACACTGTTTGTCAATCTTACCCAGTAAGGCAGTTTAAGAAAGACCACTCAGTTTCCCCACATTATCATTCTTACTTTTTGTAGTGAGGAGTATTCCAGGTAGTTCAAACAGATAGTGATCAGGGCAATTCATACTAAGCTAAAGCATTAAACCATAAAGTTTATAATCTTAACATATAAAGACAGACAACAGGTAAAGAAATACCGCTGGTCAGAGCAAAGGTAGGGGAAGCAGAAATTGCCTCCAGGGTACGTTCCAGCTGATGCACTTGATATCATTTCTAATACTAATTCTAATCAGTAGTAAAAAAAGATGAACTTGGATCCAAACTCAGCAAAGTAATCTCAGCCTGTTGTAGTCAGCCCCAGCTTATCTTTCACATGTCCAGAAAGCTTGCTAAAAAGTGATCTTCAAAGGGTATCTGCATGGCAAGGACTGAAACAAAGCAGACCAGAGTAAGTAATCTTCTGACACTCAAGGTCTCTCTTTTAAAAAAATGAAGTAATCTCAATTTCTGTCCTGTATCTTTTTTCCTAGACTGTTGTACTGCCAAACTGTGAAAAGAAAGAGACCTGACCTTTCCTCTACGTAATCATGTTTTCAGGAAAGAGGATGAAATAGAGACAGCTGACAGAGACTCCCCTGTTGAACTGAAGGCTGGGTCAGCCACAGTCCCCAGTACCAGAGAGCAGTACGTATAGAGAAAGCACAGCTTGCTAGTGCACGGAATTGGCATTCAGTACATCCCTGCATTGTATTATCCATGAAGAGGTTGTGAAATGAGTTGGAGATTTCGTACCGAGTCCTAAATGAAAGGGGCCCACATCATAAAAGCCACCGCCTTCTCTGACAGCAGCTGGCACCTACGCAGAATGAAAGCCAAGGAAACACCGGGAGAGCTGACCAATGCAGAGCGCTGACAGTCGGCACTTGAACCTCCCCACCCACCGCTGGTCTGGAATGAGATGGCGTTCAGAGGCATTTTTCTGCTCTTCGGGACCCTGTCCTAGCCAGTCACACAACCCACAGGACTTCTGCGAGTATTTGCTTTTCCCTGAGGACAGCAGGTAGTATCAGGCGACAAGCGTCAATCTTACTTTGGTGATTAAGAACCAACAATTTGACCTTTGCTAATGCAAGTAACGCTTACCAACAGGAATATATATGTGTAATACATGTTATATAGAGAGATATATAAAAACATATACATATTACATATACATCATGCACATACACACACATATTGAAAAATATTCTGTAAAATATCTACTGAACCTCTTATAAAATTAGGCTGGATATAAAAATTCTTAAAACGAATGCTGTACTGCACTACTCATTCAGCTCACAGAATAAAAGTTTTGTGACCCGTAACAAATGCCATTGTTCCCTGCTTCTGCTCCACATGTACTACCTTTTTCTCTCAAGTGCTTTAATTAATAGTAAGGTTAAATGGCAAGCAATTATTTCTTCCTCCACGTTTGTCATCTCCCACTGACAAAGGGACTAGGTGCCCAGAAGACTGGCCTTTTTTTCCCCAAATGTTTTGGTAGATCTGATAAAAAGTTTACCTCTGCTACAAACCTTGCTCCTTAGTATTTATATGAGTCACAGCTGCAGGACTGGACCTTCATTGTACATCTAACTTACCTTTATTCCAGTTTATTAATTAAAAAACCAGTTGTTCAGCCTTCAAATTTTATGAAACATGAAACCAGAAATAGCTATTCCTAACATGGAATTCTCAGAACTTTCCTCTAATTGCTGTATTTCAGTAGACTGAAAAGCCAAAGTGAGTCATACAGTGATTAGTGAAAGAGATTAATGGAATATACCCAAAAGCTCTGCCAGGCTTCAGTTATAGCTTTTCTTTAATACAAGCTCTGTATCCACCACAACTGATTTCAAACTAGATACAAAACAATTTCAGTAAAGGCAAAATTCAATCATGTTTACCTACTTCATACAGAATAGGTGCTTGACAGTGGGAAGTCCAACTGGAAAACTTGTTAAATTGCAAGATGCATACATTCTTCCTTTTACTGATGATAACACAACCAGAAAAGCTTGAAAATAGATAAGCTAATTGAGAACTACAGCGTTTCCAATAGCAATCAGAAAATCTGATACTCTGAACAGTAACTGTGGAAGTTTCCCTGACAGTGAAGAATGACTTTATCAGACAAGAGAATTTTATTTGAAAGGTATTGTCTGGCACAGACATTCTCAGCTTCTTTCCTTCCTGATGACATCATCAGCAGACAAATGAAGAAGGTCACAATAAAAACACCAAAGTCAGTGTGAAACTATATTTTATCTCTATAACTACCACGGTTAAAAAAATACGCACTTCAGAAGGTGATATTTCATTCATCATGGATTAAGTTAAAGTAACAGCTATAATTCCAACAATGCTAATTTAGCTAAAATATCATTAACCATACTGTCTTCTTGGGCTAAATTCAGATCCTACTTGATAGGTTTAAAGAAAGGCAGACAAAAATCAGATATGCACCTGCTGTTCAGTTTGGCACCCATTGAAATAAGGCAGTTCACAGTACATGTCCTAAGGTAGATGAAGAATATTTTTAGACAGATCAGTAGAGAGACATTCATGGAGAATGAAGACTGCCACGAATAAAAGAGTAGTTCCAACCCACTTCAGCCCTTCTCCCCCAACAGCCACCCAGATAAGTGCCAAAGCAGCCCAAATCCTAAGAGTTAGCTACACCCACTATTTTGCAGACCCAGGAACAGGAGTTTACACTTGCATTTGCAGCATCTGGTACTGTCAGATATGGTATAGACTAGACACATATAGAAAACACCCATCTAACAGTCTTCTACACTGGCTTTTGAGCTACTGCACCATTACCTATGAGGGGGTCATGACTTCCCTCATGACACCTTCCTACCGACAAAGGGGAAGCATGAGAATTCACTTGGGTCCTACAGATAAAATCTCCAGTCTTTGGGTCCAGTTTGGTAAAGTATTTAATCAATGTGAATCCGCTGATTTTATGTGGAATGTTTTATTAAGCTGGGTCTACTGTGCATAGTATCTTGCAGGGTCAAACTCCAAATGCCACTTACAGGCTTGCCCTTTGAACAAGACTGCCAAAAATGTGGGTGGTGGTTCACTATTAGCAACATCGACTCAGACAGTGTTGAAGTGCTCTGTGTCTCATCATGAAATTTGTTCCTGGAGGGAGAGTTCCCTCCTCCACACTGCTAATCTTTGTGTCACAATAATACACTCTGCAGTGGGTACTACAACTATGATTTAGGAGAAAAAGACCAGTAGGAAACTATCCAAATGGATGAGTCAGAGAAAGGAAGTTCATTTTGATGTGGGAGACACTGTCCTCATTAAATGAAAGTAGTTCATTTAAAAAGCACAACCAATCACTCAAAAATAATGTGATAATATTAGGTGATTAGCCTACTGCTCTGCATATACACCGTTTAGAACAGCAGTATGCACCTTTAAAAATGTAATTAAGGCTCCAGGACAAACAATACCGAACAGATATTAGGTTAAAAAGGAAGAGGGTTTTCCCTTCAATTTGAGAAATTCAAGAAATAATAAAGGTTTTAAAAGGTCTTAATAACTGACCTCCAAAATGGTTAAAGATAATGCTGGACATTATATCAACCTTTTTGCAGAGTGTCCAGTACCGCTTTGAGCCTTACAAGCTTTCACTGCCTATCAGAATTTATTGCTACACAATTATTTGTGTAGCAAAGATCTGCCCTTTTGTGATTCATATGACCAACTTTTAATACTCTACATGAACATCCCATAACTGTAAAGACACTGCAAGAAGTACAGCACGGTAGGCCGAACCTAAGCTTTCAGTTGCTACAGTAGTAATAGTTCACAAATTTTTCCTGAATGGCATACCAACAACTAAATTACTATAAAATGGGCGCGGGAGCAGTAAAGCACTGGCTGTGCAAGTTAGAGATTACTTCTATTCTAGAGACCTCGCTGTACTATCAGATTTCTGGACAAGTCTAAATGAAGTCTTCTCGGCTTTAATTTTGGAAGCCTCAGAACAGCCCTGGCTTAAGAAAACTACTTCTAATGAAACAGTTTGTTGAGCTACAATCTGCTGAAGAGAGAATGTTTTTTGCACTGAGAGCAAAGGCACAAACTGTGAGCGCAACTCTGCTCACAGATGCCCCGTTCCCAGCGTTTCATGCTGACAGCACAGAATTGGTATAAATGGTACAAGCATGTGTTCAGTCCCACCAGGAAGACAATGATTACTCAGGCTGAACTCTGCTTCTTCTGCATGAATACTACTGCTGGGGCAAGAGGAATGATGGAAACACTAGTGCTATAGCTGTAGAAGGCAGCCGGGGACCATATATTCTGAAATTTTTTCCAAATATGAGTTTATATAGCATTTCAGAAGTAAAATACGTAGAGGAAGAGGCATCCTACAAAAATATCAATGTTAAAGATATGTTCTGCTAGAAGGGGATATGTGCAGTGTGAAACAACATAAAGCAGCACCTGTTTCCATACTTGGAGACGTGCTTGCATCTGCCTTCAATTTTACAATAAATTGAAGGTTTCATTTAGCAATAAGTTCAAGACACACAACAGTACAAGACAGAATTTTGCACCAGTGATCATGTAGTATCTGACAAAATGATAGCTAAAGGGCATCACTACTGCTTTTCATAATAAGATCACTTACATGATATTTTCACATTTTGATGTATACACCTATGAAATTGTCATGACTTTTTCATTTACGTTACTTCAATATTTTAAGAAATCTTCATACTTATGAGGTTTGTGGCCATTTTCTTTTAAGCATCAAGTACTGGCTGTTGCTATGGAAACAGATGTATTCCCCCAAATACTTCTATTTCTTCTACTTTTGCTGCTCTAATCATCTAAATTGCAAGTGATTCATAGAGAAAAATACCTTTGTTCTTTTTCTTGGAAAATATGATACATTCCATCTTATCACTTATACCAGTATAAGTCCACAGAAATAATAGTGTTGCTCCAAATTTAAATGTTATCAGCTGGGTGTTAGGCACACATTTCAAAATTGTTTTATAATTCAGTACATCTTTGACTTATTTTTTATTTAAAAAACCCCTACATTCTGCAAGCCGAAGGGAAAACACATTTTACTTAATGTTGAAAATCATGACACTTATACTCACTTTCCAATTGCATTTGGCAGAATTGTAAGCTGATTGTCATCTACTTTTAAAGTTGTAAGCCTTTTCAACAGTCCTACAAAACAGGTAAGGAAGAAGTAATAGAAAAATATTTCACATTAATCTTTTTTTACTTTCTGTAATCTCCCATATCCTTAAACAAACAATGATTTCTAACACTCAATAACATTGATCTAGATTTTAGAAAACATCTGTATATAGGACAGTACACAGACACATTCTTGTCCCTTTGAGAATACTTTTCATCAAAATGAAGCACTGATTAAATGTTAAGCTGAACTTCAAGTGAAATATTAAGTGTATTTCTGCAGTCTTGAAAAAAAATGTAAAAAAAACCCCAATAGTATCCTATCTGTGTATTTCTACTTATATATTAAAGTTTCGATCAAATTCAAGTCCTGTTGCCTTGATTAAAAGGTGCTTAGGTCATAACAGGACATTAGGCAAATTATCTGAAGTAAATGCTACATTTCTAAAGCTTCACAATATGTAAGTATAGAAGAAAACCAGAATCAGACCGAAAACTAGAATCAATCCTGAATGCATTTGTATATGCGGTTAATACTTATCATTAAAAGAATGATTATATATCTAAGTCTAAGCAGATGCATAACTGGGTAACATTTACCAAAAAGGGAATGAAACTTCTGCTTTACCAGTGCATAACAGCAGAAGACGATAAAAAAGTAAAGACAGAAAAAATGGGGAAAATATTGCATTATAGTGCTAGAAACAGAGCTTGAAAAAGATTTACACCTTCTGGAAGTTATTGACATTTCAAAATCTGTTTTTCCCTGAAAGGAGTCTGGATATACTGAAATATCATTTTTTAAATGATCATTTGTCATTAATGTTAAGAATAATACAGATTAATCACCAATATAGAGAAAAAAGTTAAATTCAATGTGCCATAATATGAAAGCTGAAGCAAATGAAAAGTAGAATTAAAAGAAACACTACTCATTTCAATTGCAGAACATTTTTGTTGAAGACTTTTCCAAAATCAACATGTTCCAAGAAACATCTAGTTTTCAAGAAAATTTTCTTTTAAGAGGAAAAAGTTCCACCAAAATGAATTTCAGCAAGCTCTCATTTGAAAATGCAGTATTAAAATGAATCTTTTTGCTTTACTTCTGTCAAATCTATTATCATTCAGGAATAGGAATTTGGAAATGACAGCTGAATATACCTAATTGCAAGAATGTATACTTCAAAATGTAAACATTTATTCCTTTTGTGCAGGAGCTAAATGCCCTCTAAAAATCAATCTGCATATGCATATCGAAAAACCATATAAAGCAAAAATTCTAGAATTTATGGTGAGATGTAGAAGACCAATATAGAAAATAGTTGTAAAAGACATCTAGTAACATTCGTGTAGCACAGTATTATTGATTTGCAGTACATTTTGGAATCTTGACTAAGCTGATTTGAAACTGGGGAATTTAACAGTTCCATGTTCAAAAGGACACATTGAGGAAAGTGAAGAAGATGATGGTGATGATATAGTGGGCTCATCGGCTAGAAGCACTAGAAGAGAGGAAAGACCTCAAGTGCTTCTAAAGAAAATGTAAGGGATCAAGACTGAAATAAAATATCCAGATGTATAGAGTCATAACCTACAATCACTTAGCTTCCAGAATGTCTATATATTCTAAATAATTCAGAAATTCTATGCATGCAATATAGTCAAAAGCAAAAATGAACAGTTTGAACTATTTCTTTGTTTAATGCTCTCATACGGAATTGCATTACTGTAACTCAGAGTAGCAATTTCCTTCAAGAGTTTCACACTGTTAACATAATCACTATTATACTTACTTTCAAATTTAGATCAGATCAATTATATCTTTCTTTGCTTATTTTCTTTAAAATAGCAAATCAGAATAATCAATACCTTCTAACCATGGATTTTTTTCCTGACTTTACAAAATTATCTTCATGGACTGTGCAGACATAGATGTTTCAAACTCTTTCGGAATTTAATGGCAGTTCTTATTCCAGCTATTGTCAAGTCCCATGATTTAAAAAAAAAAAAAGATATTAAAGAAATCCTCAACTGTAAAAGATTACAAGAAATCCTGAGTTTTTCTCACCTATGGAGTCTGGCAGTTGCTGCAACATATTGGATGACAACAGGAGATCTTCAAGTCCTTCACATCCCGATATGTCCAAATCAACAGTTTCTATCCTGTTTTTTGACACATCCAGGTACACGAGCTGTTTTAACTTCCCTATAGACTTAATAGCATGTCACAAAGTGTTACTTGAAAAGATATACACTGCATGCCAGTTTCTAAGTTTAATTAAAGACAAACAATAGTAATACAGGCTTATATTCAGTTATGTCAGCATCCTTTTTACAAGACTTATTTCACTGATCTGCTCTCTGCTTCTAAGGAGGCAGCTTCATGTTATCTTTAATCATATCTGAGCTGTATAAAGGGAAAATCTCCCTTTCACGCCAACATTTGCCATTCTACCCATGTTAATAGTCAAACATAATCTTTGTTTCTAGCACAGACTACTTTTTTAAAAACTGAATTATTAACATTGGAAACCTGGCAAATCTCTAAATCTTAAAATCAATTACCAGTTAGTATTTCCTTTCTATTTTTACAAGTAAAAATTTAAAGCTAATATTAACTGTTTTAAACCTCTTGTTTTGGAGAAGGCTTTCATAAAACATCATCTAGGGTCTACTAGAATCAGATTCCGGAAACATGGATTATTCACTGAAAATAATTATGCTCCTTGAGATTTAGTTCCACGACCTACTGAACATCTTCAACTCTAAATACCCTCTTCAGGGATTAAGATAGCTCAGCAGGACCATGTTTGGAACACATTTTAGCTCTGGATATATTAACCAATTTCATTGTGAACAGAAAAGAAACAGAATAACAGTTAAAATGTTTGTGCACACACTCTCTAGTATATCTGACATTTCTTCTACTCTGTTACACTGCAGCAACAATACTGCAATATTGGTGTTCTTGATCTCCAGCTGGTTTCAGTATCAAGAGGTGGTTTCAATATCAGCTTTTCTTTTCACTAACAAAGCACTCAAAGTGGATATTCGGACAGTGACTGAAAGTGATCATTTTCTTTGCAAACATCCTGCTTAACACAAAAGATTAATGTAATGTATTTATGACAAAAACCAGTCATGGCTCAATGCAAAAGATTGAATTTTTATTAACAAATGTTCAAAACTGAAAGAGGAAGAACTACTTCTATCACCTAGGCACGTTTGTGCTGGATATAGTTCTACATTTTCCCTGCAGCCATGAAGAGCATTATTATGTGAAGCATATGATCTGTCACCTGTGTTATAAAATGCTAATGACAGGGATCCCTTTCTCCAGTCACAATCAGTGTAGGTATTTTAGAGTATTTAATTTCAAATAATTTATGGCAATAAAAATTGAAAATCAAAGTCCTACTGTGGGGTAGCAACAACTCAAAAACAGCACTAATATATAACCATGACCCTAATGTTTAGATTGTAAAATATTTTTTGTTCCATTTCTAAATGGAGTGCTTTCTGGAGGAACATAACTTCATTCCACTGCCTCAGAATTGCTTTTAATATAGTTGAATCTGTACATACCATCTGTTATTTTTAATTTTATTTAGATTACTTAACATTTCGTCTTCCTTTTTAAAACACGTGGGTTTTTATAAAACCGCTAGTTAATGGATGCTGATTGCGAAGGCAATAGGAAATAACTTCCCCTCACAATGAAACCCACGCAACATTTAAATAAAACAGGCACATCACCATTTAGATGCTATCATGTAATAACACAACATTCAAAAGTTTTTCGTACGAATAGCTACGCTAAGACTTTTATTTCTTGATAATAATTAATGACTATATGAACTAGGAATATGTACCCATTCAAGAAAATGCACAGGCATTTATTTACTGCAAGGTCAATAGTTCACTATATCACACAATAATTTGATTATGTAAAATAAATGTTCATACCCCAGGTAGTATTTGCAAAGAATTATTGTCCATCCACAATTCCTTTAGATTTTGTATTTGTTCAAGAACCTCAGGCTGAAGAAAAGAAGATAGTATTAGGACCATTAAATAAATCAGTATTTTTTTTTTAGTTAAATATAAATCAGTATTTTCTTTAAAAAAAGATTCCCTCTTCACCTTGCTTTTTTTTCTTTCTGTAACCCACCATCAGACTTTCAGATACTTAATGACACAAATAGTATGTTCATTTAATTTAATTTAACCACTGTTGCTCTTTGTCAAAACTTGTAAAATTTAAGAACCCCCTGGAAAAGAAATGAATACAAAGAAGAACTTATTAGAAGTTCCTGTTCTAAACAGTCTATTGGCAGTATGCAATTTATGAATAAGGCAAACGATTGAAGTGAGAATTGTGGAGCTTCAGAAACAATGCACTGAAAAGAAAGACCAAATCTCATCTTGTGGCACATGCGAAACTGCCTTTTGCATGATTTGTAGCCTTAAAAATAGCTTAACGGAGTCATATTGCTGAACATTTTCCTGGATATACTGCATTTATGTACAATTTAATGTCGGCAATTGTCATATTCAGTAGTTAAAATAGCTGTATGCAATGATAAACCCTTAAAATTACAATATTAAACTTTAATCTAAGATGTTCTATTCTTTTCAACACTATAGGATATTAGTGAGAGAAACTGAAAAAGGCAATTCCCCAAATCATTTCCTATTCATTACAGCTGTGAAAATCAAGAATTATCAGGTCACAAATATTCCCATGTTTCTGCCTAAGCAGTATTTTTCTTTTTCATGAAACACTATTTTCACAGGTAAAACATCAGTTTGCCTTAGCTCTGTAAAGTCGTAGAGATTTTTGTTTTCAAAAGTCTGCTAAAAACTGATATTAAATATTTCATTTGGCTCCGACTAAATCAGATTCTAGCATTTTAAAAGCCTGTAGTACTATTTCACTGGAATTATTTCAACACAGCTAGAAACAAATCCACCTGTCTAGCATCACAGGACCTTGAAAGACCTCTAATTATATCTCCTGTGGTCTAAAGTTCTTTGGAACGTTATAATTCCCAGAAGACATACAATTTTCCAGTTGTCCAGGTCACATGGTATGTTATGGGAGAAGCTCCCAATGCATCATCAGATAAGAAAGAACCCGCTAGTCTGGGGAGCTCAATCCCTCAGTTTTCCATGTTGTCACATAACGTATCTCTACCGAGAAATGATTAGTCAGTGTTTTAAAAATAATTTATTTTGCCTTGGCTAATTCTATTGAAATTCTGTTTCCTTCAATGGTTAAAACCACTTCTAATTTCCAGACTAAATCAATGAATGATCACTTTATACTATTTGTTCCTGTTACGATTAATGTTTTTTTATTCCTCCAGAGCGTTCACTGAGGTTATTAGAGACAATCATTATTTCCCTCTCAACTTTAATTTTCTTTTAAATACCTCTCATTAGACAGACACCCTTCTCAAAGGCAACAGACTATTCCTATGTTGTACATATTACAGTTTGATTTGAAATTTCTTGAGCACGGATTATGGTATACCATGGATTATGATATAGCATTATGGCATACCATAATCCAGATGAGATCTCACTGATGGTTTGATAAGTGGTATTAACAATTGCTGTTTATCAGTTGTTCAGTGCCATTTCTTATCACTTCAAAGATTAGGAGATTTCAAACCCTTGACCCATACCTTGTGATTTACTGCTCCACTTTTCCTAGATACCTGTGACACAGATTACCTATTCCCTTCCTTGATTACATTCAGTCACTGGAATATGGCAGCTATTTAGGAAGTGACAATTTCTATTTTAGGAACACATACCTATCTCATGATTGGTATAATCTTGTTTCCAGAAAATTAATTAACAGAATTACTCCATCTTCGCAATTACCTTTACTCTTAACCCCATGCCTATTGCTCCAGTTTGTCTGTAGGAAGACCCCAGCCTCTTCCAGTGCAAAGGGAGGGACTTCAATCGTCCAAGGATGGACTGTCAAAGAAATTAAACTCTTCCACCCCACCACAGTTCTAGGTAGTATATTTCTCCAATAAGAACAAAGTTTCTACTGAAACCCAAATCAGAACCTTTTGATCCTTTTTTCCAGGTGATCTGGATTTAAACTAGTACCACTTCTCCTATGACATTTCTGCAGATTCATGCTGTTCCCTTGCCTCTTGGCCCATTTGCTCCTGGCATTTGATTCTAGTTCATACATTTTTGGAGCAGCTTCCCGAAAAATGAGTCAGCTCGGGGAGACTGGTTCTAATAGCAGTACAGGGCCAGCGAAAACATAGAATGATGTTGAAGTAATTTAAAACAGAGACTACAAAACCAAAGCACCCCTCAGAAAGGCACGCTGAATTCAGGAAGCATATACGTATTTCTTATGATCAAAATTCCCAATGCCATTTCTGAAAAATTTTATTCTATTTACCTATGCAAAAGATTTCTAGTTGTAATTAAAAATCTGAGTTAAAACCATCTATTTTCTCCTACATAGCAGTATGAATTAGTAAACATTAACAGGGTTATAACCGTAATGGTAGAAGGTAGTGCAAGGTAGTGCACCATCTATAAACTAGATGTAGACTTTTTGCTACAGCTTTCTACTACTAGATAACATTTTGAAATTTGTTTAAAGTGAAATTATCTTAATTTTAATGAAAGTTACAGGAAATATCGCCCTCATAAAATTGTAAGCCCTGATTCAGCAGCACTATTTGTACAGACTGTTATTCTATGACTCTGGAGGAAATGGTTCAGCTCACAGGGTTTAACAGTCACTAGACAGGCTATTGGTGGATAAGGCATGTGCAGACATTTATTTCACCCTCTGTGTAATAGTGAGTGTCACAGTATTAATTTGTTGTAGTACAAAAGCACAGGCCCTCCCAAATAGCCCTAGCAGTGACAGGTCTCAAAAAGGATGAGGCAGCAGTTTTTCTAAGTTTTGCTTCTCTTAACATATTTAGAGTTCCTGCAGGATGAAGTCAGCAAGCTCTACTTAAAAACACGTCCATTTAAAAACCCAGTTGAAGCACCCTCATACTGTTTCTGAGAAGTGTCAATTCCTACAGATGTAGCAGAAACCTGAAGGGAACAGCAGCTTCATTATTTTCTATACTGATGCTAGAGAAAATTCCCCAAAGCTATTAAAATCTCAGGGAATTTAATACTCATCTTAGAGGTGAGTTAGGGACAGAAACTGCTTTTGGAGTCCAAAATTTACTTCTGCTAATAGCGATTTCTAATATTTGCAAGATATAATGATAGATATTCAGAAATTAATACATAATTGACACAAGCGTTTATATTGAGATCATCAATTCATCCCACAGTATTCCAGCAGCAGCAACAAGCTCTGAGTGAGAATCACCTGTGACCTTGATCTGAACTGCAGAAGCCTGATATAGATGAAGCGTATTCCATTATCAACATTTACCTCATGAACTATGATAAATCTTCTATTCTACAAGGAAATGTGACCATAGCATGTGGCCACCACACAATAATGCCTTTTAAGTAAAAGTTTAATGCCACATGCACAGAGCACCCAAAACATACAGGCTTTCCATTAAAAAATGGTGTGTTGCTTACCAGTTCAGAGAATTCATTATTGCCCAGATCAAGTCTCTCCAGTTGAGTCAGTTTGTGCATTGACCTGTAACAGATTAGGAAATATCTAAAATGAAATTTTTACTTGCAAGATGTCAGTCAAATTTTGTTTAGATAAAAAATAAAGCTCAAATGATACTGTTATTGCAAAAAGAATTACATCAGCTTGATGCTGATGCAAATGAGAACAATATACTCCATCCTTAAGACATTAGCTAAAGTTCTTGAACTAAAAAGCTGGCAACAATTATTTTAGTATAAAAATAAACACATATCTTCATATAATTTTGCACAGTTGCTCAAGGAAGACGACCCACATTATATTTATAAGCAATTGAAAGTAATATAAATTGTGGCATTTTTGATACAGATTTATAAATTTGTTATCAACTTCTTTATAAGCCACTAGCAAGTGTTTTGGCTCTTCATAGCAAAAGTACAAAATACGGTTCTTACCTCCCTAAAACTGTACCTAACTACAGTCACGACGCAAAAGCACTTTTGTGACAAGGGTCAGCACACTGAAGCTTAGGTGAGGCTTGTTTTGAGTCCTTCTGTTGGTTTAACAGAAGGCACTGAGCTGATGGGGTCCCCTCCTCTCGGGGTTGTAATACGGGTGACCTGAAACACGGCTTCCGTTTCAGGAATAAACAAACAAACTGTCACACCGATGGGCGGTGGTGTTTAGTGACACTTGCTGTCTGCCAGTAGCTTATAGAAATTCTATCATTGTAAGCAGATAAACAACAGAAGAGAGATTTTTAATTAAATGACCAATCTGAGATTCAAGCCTTTGACCTGCTGCAAAGCACGCCTAGGCAAGTATTCCTCTCTCTGTGCGGTTCACGGCACAGGAGCATAGCAGGGAGACGGTGCGATCCGTGACACCGCGTATGGATGGGAGCAACGCGTTATACTTTGCCCCTTTTTGGGTAGCAGCTCCTCTGAGCGCAAGAAAGGCTTCACAGAGCCTCTGTTGCAGAGACCGTGCGCAAATGACAGCGGAATCAACCAAAGCAGCTTATCCTTCTTCACAGCATTATAAAAGAAAGAGTCAAATAAGAATGTATCACGAGAAAGCAAGTGAACCAAAAGTTAGTATCAACTGTGCTTTATGCAGTAAAGGGCTTTAAATGTGGAATAACCTGGATTTATGTCTGTGACTGATCACTACATAACAGCAAAAAAGGCACTTTTACTGCTCGGGCTTAGGTGACTGAAACAGTGAAATAAAAGGAAAAGTGAGAAGTTGCTAAAAATTACATGATTAAATTCTTCATTTACTGAAGTCAATGGGATAAATCTCCCAGGTTTATCTCTGAATTTGTGCTGGGAGAAAAACTGGTTATCTCAGGTATAGCTTAAACCGACAAAGGCACAGATCACAGCGTACGTGGACTGACTGTTAAAGGCATTTAAAATCTATCGATTTTTAATATAGGCAAACTTCTTAAAAATACACAGAGTTTTAAAAACTATACTCAGAACATACGACAGCAGAAGCACTGACTCAAAGAAGTAATCCCAAAGCAGCAACAGATCTTTTCAAAATGAGAGGAAAATTGCTGAGCGACTTGTGAACAGGAGCTGAAGGACTGAGCACGGTAGAAGGATGGCAGGACTGCGATTTCCTCAACTGGAATGGATGATCTGCACTTGTGTAGTGTACAACTTTGCTCATATCGGAAAAAATAAGATTTTTCTAAAGCTAATTTACTACACGATACCTGTGTACTTTTTGCTACTTCCGGCCTTTGCAAAATGTTAGAATTTCATACTTGTACGAAACTAAGATGAGGAAGTTGTATTCAAAATTACTATGACATTGGAGAAAAGAACGATTTCCTCGTTTGAATACATTGATCTTGAATTTTTTTTTATAATGGTTGACATTTTAAAGTTTTAGTAAATTATTTCAAATAGTGCACTCAATACCCTTACTTTATATTTTAAAAGGTTAATAAATTTAAACCAAATGGCTTTATAAAATATTCCAGAAAGACTTCATTCATTTTGAAAAAAATTGATTTATTATGATTATATCCTTCAAGGCCTTTTAACGACAATTCGGCACTAAACAAGGCATTTTAGATAGTAAGACTTCCAGGGACCTGAGCTCCACCGCTATGCAAGGGGTGTAACATGCCAGAGAGCGACCCTGGGTGCTGGCCCTCCGCCGTCCCTCCTGCTGTCCGAACACCAAATGGTTCCTCACACAGTGTTGGTTCCTACTACTCAGCTCTACCCCAAGCAATTCCTGGGCAGATTCAGGAGGCAGCCTGAGCCAGGACCCCTTCCAAAAGGCAATGTGGCTGCCCTGTTCTGGATCAAGTTCAAATCTAATTAGTTACTGCCTTTGTTTCCCTGAACAGAATTGGAAGAGGATATTACCTCCAGTGCAGAATTTCTCTTTAAGCCCCGGTAGACCAATATGCTCTAAACACCATACTGGCTTTTGGTGGTGGTAGTAAAAAAAGAAGATAAAAATAATTAAGTAATTTAGTATTAACTGCAACAGTCAGTTCAGAGGTCTTCTAAGGTAATCAGAATTGATCCTAACAAAAAAAATTAGCATAGTCTTAACTGATGTGATCTAAAACATCAACCATTTTTATCTCTGCAATTTGTATCAGAAGTAAAACTGATTATCAGAGATGCTATGGCTGAAAAACACAGACCTGTTTTAACGTTTAAATTATGGAAGGAGGAGGTTGTGATGGGGCTAGATAGAGAACACTGCCACATATTTATTACAAGCAAACTTTACTTTTCATTTTCTAAAATAGGAAAAAAGAATTCACAGAAATATAAATGCCATTCTTCAGCAGTAGAGTGAAGTGGTTTTTGCTAGACATGTTAGTAAAATAAAAAAATATTTAGATAAACAAATATTCCACTCTCAAGTTTAAGAAGTTACATACTTCATTAGATTTCTTTAATTAAACAGACACTTTCTGACCTACTGTAATTCTTCACTTTGAGCATAACTTCAAGGAATGACTCTTCGGGTCACAGATCAAGATCAGGCATCAGATGTGCTTCTGTACGTTACAGAAATTAATGTTTTGTAGAGTGAAGTTGTTAAAATATATCTAGGCCTCTTAGGCAAATAAGTTCGCTATCGAACCAAATGAGTAATTCCTTTTGATAGAACCTGCTGTCTTTCATATTTAGGTTGTTAACTTTCATCTAACAATCTGCAGTATTTTCAAACGCAGAAAATTTAAGTTAGATAATATAATAAATACCAATGCATTTACCCAGCAGTTTGGGGAAGTGCAATGCCAAGTCCTGAAGTCCTTTGAAACTGATGCTACCAGTACTGTGAAACTACTGGTAATACCACTGCAGGACATATTCCTATATTATTGATTCCTTCAGTGCCTTCTGGGTTACTGTGTGTCTGTTTTAACTTTTACGGCTTTCTAAAATGTTCTTCTAAGTGTTCATCTTTCTACCTGTTCATTACTGTTCTTTTTTTTTTTTTGTCCAGTTTTGCACAATCTCAGTTTCCTACACAAGTCTTTGAAACCTACCAAATATGTTATTTCTGCTGATCATTTGGTGTTTTGGAAACACCTAGAAACAGTCACAGTTTACTTTCAGAATCCATTTCATCTCTCTGTGCTGACAGTCACCCTAACACAGATTAATTCATGATAGCTTTGCTTATTAATGCTTTCTGAGAGGTTCACCTATTTCATACTCGCTCAAGTTCACTGCTGTACATGGCTCCTTTCTATTTTTCTTTTTCCTGTCCCACTCTTTTCCAATATATTTTCCAACCTATTTGATCAATGTTTACAGGTACCTTTCAGACAAGAAAGCAACAGGTCCTTTTTCTTGTTTGCTAAAATGAATGCTAGCTGCCCATACAGCCCTGAAGGGGTTAGCACCTATATTAAAATTAAGTAAAAAAGTAACAACAAGGTAAGAAACAAGATGTTGTAGTTTAAACCTAGAGCATGGAGGAGTTGAATCTGGCACAGTTCCGAAACAATATATATCAATATAACTGTGATCATGCCAGATTGAGCACACAGATTCTTAAACAGAAACTGACTTTCTATATACTCTACACACCCTTGTTTTAGTAATATAAATCTTGATTCATGCTTCCCAATTCCCAACCTGCTGCTTACTGCATTTTTGTTCTTAAGTATTCATTACTTTGAATTATTCTTGCTATAAAACCAGAAGGAATTGTGAAAATATTTTATATTTTACTAGTAAGTCCTTAGTCTGCAAGAATATCTGGAAGGTTGGGAGCCATTCAAGGAGCACTAAGCATTCCACCAGCACAACAGATGAGGATGCTGAAGAAATATAATGAAGTCACCTGGCCAAAGTGAATGTTTCACACTCTCCCCCAAATGATTCCATTTCATATTACACTCTCCATTAAAATAATAGTGAAAAAATGTTTTTAACCCCTCTGGTGCCCTGACTGCACTGTACTTCTCTTTGGAAATGTCTTGCAAAAGCTGAGTGAAATTTTACACATCGAGACAAAAGCTAAGTTTAATCACCAAAGTTACAACACACGTCAGCTCTTTTAACTCCCTTTCTGTTTAAATAACATATACATCCCTAAAAATGTTTATGTTTTGTCTAACTTACTCCTCCTAAAACTTTCACCACTGTGTCTTAATTGATTTATTAATCTAGTTTAGAATTCTGACATTTAGATACAAGTTGTAAATATCGTATACAAATTTTTAAATTAATTGAACTCAATGGAGTAAGTAATTACATCTGTAATTGCAAACTTGATGACTATGGACGCTCTTATTACCACACTGAATCTCATTAACTTTAGGAGAATTCTTTACACTAATGTGTGCACTCCCTGCCAGTAAATGTTTGCAAGACTGGACTGAAGAGTTTTCCAAAAAATGATTACATTTACTTATCCACAATATACCAGTTGCTGTCATGGAAATCAAAGTATTTTTGCTTAAGACAAATCAATCGGACCCCTCTGAAGACTATCCACTCGTTCAACAGTCAGGTAGTGCACACACTATGACGAAGTCATTATAAGAAGTCATTTAAATGCTACCGAAGTTCCCTTAACAAATCCTGAGGGCAGGTTTCATGCCTTAGTACCACACAAAGGTTTTACACCACAGGAAACACATTTCGGCACGTGAGCATCGCAAGTTTATAGTTCTTTCCACTTGCAGATGTTACAAGTTTTTCGGTTGTAAAATTAACTGTATACACTCACAAGCATTACATAGTACAATGGCTTCCCAAGTAAAAACCAGGAAACATGACATACATTTTTAACAGATCGTACAAAGTTTTCTCTCACAAGTTAGTATTACTTCTGACTTTATCATTCTGCATTAAAGTTGACAAAAGCTTCTAGTGATTGTGACTCCCCATGCTCATGTTAAAATGCTCCAAAAAAACCCAGCCACAAGACTGAAAATACCTGCTAACTGGAATTGGAAACTGAACAACAGTATTTCTCTGTTATTTACATACACATAATTATATATTTTGAAATGTGAAACTCTGAAACTCTTCAAAGATTAAATGAAAGATAATCTAAGTTACAACTGAGTTGGTAAAAATTTGTGTATTTCATACTGTAATCTGCCTTTGAACAAAACTTTTACTTTAAAAGGTTTGGTTTGTATTACTGTAGATTCATCATAAAAGGAAACTTTTAAACATTACTTTGTGCGATTTCTACAGTCAGAGACATACTTTCAGAAACTGTAACATTTACATGGGGGCAGATTAATTTCAGTTAGCTGGTACTATATCAAAAGATAAAGCGCACTGCCAAATGTACCCAATGGAATATTATATGAGATTTTTCATTAGCTTCTGATATTTTTATCTCCTTCACGTAATTACTTATATTTTTCTTACAAAAAGATTCATTATATTTTTTATGTGAGGTCATTTTATAAAGGTGGAACAGGAAAGGTGCAATTATGAGTAAAGCTCAGTTAAATATTCATTGCTTAAATGATGCAATGTAATATAATTAATGTGCTAATAAAACTTGCAGCCAAAATTTTCACATAAATCTTTATCCATGTAGCATTTGGAACTGTTCTTCCATTCATAAGTAACTGCAGAAGTTATACGGAGAAAATCTGATTCTTGGCTATGGAAGTGGACCTCATGGTAGGTTCAGAATAAGGTGAACCTTTTTTAAAATTATTTTTAAACACACTAATGCAACACGGCTCTCAAAAAACTACAAATGCATGAAACCAGCATAGAGAGTAGCTTAGAGAGATTGCTGAATACTTGGTGAAAAATTAAGCATTACTCACAGTAGTTTTAAAACATTCACACTCCGTAAATTATAACTCACAGTATACAATTCAGTGGTATTAATCATAATTCATGGTAATCACATATATTGCCTAATACAACTTTCTCATGTTCTTGCATGTTTATTTTTGCTGCCTTATTTAGAAGATACTTATCTACACATTGTAAATACTTCAAATAACCAGGAAAATGCCTTGCATTTACAGTTCTGGCAAAACAAATGAGCCAACTGCCATAAATTATTTTAATGAAATCATGGTATTCTCATCAAAATCCTGGTCAGCTTTCTGACAGACAGGAGATGGTTACATGAAGGTTTATCCAAACCTTCAATCACAAACTTCTAATCACATCTGAATTGTTCCCACATATGAAGAACTGTATTCATAAATAACAAAAGTATCTCTAATAGGTAAAAATTCATGAGTGAAAAGCAATTATGTCAGAGAAATAACTAGATTTACACAACGATAAATACAATGGAAGAGGCAATATAATACTGCTACACAATTAATGCATGTTCCTTGTATGTCATACTTCTACAATGAGAGGACTAAGAAAGTTGTGACAGTTACATACTCTATTTCCTTGTGCAAGAACATACAGAATTATATTTTCATTTGAGTTTATGATAAACGAATACCATTATCTTCTGAAGAAATAAAAAGCAAATAAGGGCAAATATGTTGCCATTGGATGTTGCAATATGGATTATCTGCTGTATTCATTTCAAATAATATTTTCTCACACCTCTGTTACACAGTAACCTTTATTTCAAAGTTGTTAAAATGTCACATTCAGGAGTCTCTTCCAAATTTAGTATTGTAAACCTTGCAATGTAACTTTAAATTCATTAATGAATCAGTTTGGAAATTACATGTAAAATTAATACTTCACGTTAATAGTTTACCTGTTGCAGAGTAGTTAAACCTTAACGAGGACTAAAGCATTACATGATACAATCACAAAGAGCTATTTATTTTTACATCACTTAATTACAAAGAAAATTCAGTCTTACTTTTCAATGAATCTCAAGATAATTTATATAATTTCTAGAATATAAAGCATGTATGGTGTAAAGTGAAGGACCAAAAGTATAAATTAATCTGTCATAAAGTATTGAATCTATATATTATCCAGGCTTCAAAATAACCAAGTATGTTTAAAAACTTATTTTGATGATACAAAATACTGTTACACACAGACTGAAATACATAACGAGTATCTAAAATAATGTACATAACATGTATACTAATGTCTGTTTCATCTTTAACTATCAAAAATAATATCCATTTCAGCTTTTAATTATATTGAAGAACTTAAGGATTTTACAATCTGCAGTCTCAATCCACAAATCAGAGAATATAGCAGAGACCGTGGGATGATGCCCAAAACAATTAAGTCTCTGAAGACTAAATAACTCCAGAAGCTCTCAGTCAGTCATGGAAGCATACGGCTTAGTTACTTTTATATAGTCTCGTTATTAACACAGAGAGAAGTTAGGAGCAGACAATCCACAAGGCATACTGTTGCCTTGGCTGCATGGCCATCAGAAATACTGCTGTGCAAAATGCAGGGCTGTACACAACAACGTTACTTGGGTTAAGCATATGGGAAAACCAGCCAACATACTCATCTGGATTAAACATTGTGGACTAAGAGGCAGCCACCATCAGCCGTTGTATACCAGAATTGTTTGGTTTCATAATATAGTTTGGGAGAACTACCTCAACACAGTCTACTCGTGCTGATGCTCCTGATGCTGCCATTTCTGGTGCCCGAAAATCTGCTGACTCCACATCCTCGGCTGTTCGAGCCACTGTACACCCTCAGGCGATGGGAAAGGGCACTCTCCATCTTCAAATGCTAAGATGAGAAAAATCAATTTCAATGCCCAAAAGATGGAACTGCTGGTGCAGAAGGTGTCTAAATACAACCAATGCATCTATGGCACTGAAGACTTGTGAGACTTTACCTAATTCTGTATCAAGGGCCTAAAATAAAAAGCACTGCAAAGACAAGTCTTATATACAGAAACTGGAAACCAAGCTCTTTCACGATTCAATCATAATAAAAACATATGGACACGCGATTTCAGGAAAAAAATGTTTGTGTGCAAAATGTAAAGATTTTAAAAACACACTACTGACTTAAAATATTGCCTTCCACACAGGATCCTAAATTCCCATCAGTTTTGTTTATGGTGGAAATGGATCAGATCTCTAAAATTATTCCCTTAGTTCTTAGAGTTCCCGCTCTACAACTGGAAAGGTTTGCTCAACTGATTGTAGAGAAAGGTGAAATCTTCACAGTTTTGACCTCTGTTCACACACAAATTTCTTTCCCAACACAGCCTTCAAATTGATGAGGAAGGGCATTCTAAATTTCAGTTCAGATCCACTTCTGCTTAACTGATTATGTAAATAAACAGAATGCAGAGAAAATCTCATTAGCCAGTGCAAAGCTTCTGGCAAGATCAAGACTTTACAAATAAATTTATCCTTTTTTAAAAAAAAAACCAACAACTCCTTTTTTTTCTTTTTTTATTTTGCATCCACTTTCTGGATTCCTCTACCCGCTTCCTGATAACTGGTTTTGCATGGTTAAAAACAAGGTTAATTACATGAAAGTCCGCCACAAAATTTCTTATGATATGCCCCATGGCACATAATTAGATATTCTTTGTGCATCCCCGTTTGTGGGTTCTTCCTCACCACACTTGGGGAACACGCTGCATTTTGGAGCAGCAGCTGCTCTGTCAGAATAGTCTACTGAATAGGACTCTGAGCAGGAAAATGGCCTGGACAGTGGTGTGGCTACAAGGAAAGGGTACATCTGGTACTTCTATGCAGTATCTTAAGACCATTTTCCTGAATGTTGGAGCTATATAATCCCTAACGTATACATTCACAGCATGACCCTGAAATGTCACATTTGGTTTACGAATCACTACTTGAAGGATCCTTTGATACAGAAAACTGAAAATTACCACTTAACATTTGATATTTTCTATTTCATTACGTTTATCTCAGAAAAATCTGGAGGAATGCTATTCGGAAGATACAAGAAAATACGTGCCCACTTGCAGGATTAAATCACCTCAACTAAACTTCTGTCCCTTTTCCAGAAAGTAACGTGTGTTTCTTAACCTCGTATCAGTGTTAAAAATGCTGATTTCAATGCACTACTTGAACATGAGAAATTCATGCTTGCAAGATTTCAAAGTATATCTAGTTAAAAACATTCAAAATACAAGTAACAGCAAACATACAGCTATTCTGTCAGGGAATTTCGGTATTAATATTCCCTGAGGGAAGTATGAGCTTCAGCACATTAGAGTCACAGGGTAAATACACCCTAACAGACACTAAACCTTGGAGCCAAAGTCACATCTAGTAAACTATACGTGACTCTGGTGAGATCAATGATTTTGCTGTAAGATGTCCGCATTTGGACAAAGAAACACAACATATCAATAACACAGGTGACATAATAATTGCTCCATGTTCTGGGACAAATACACCTGTCTAACAATTATGAACCCAGGACCCATTGCAGTTACCTAAATTCAAAACCACTGAAACTGAGCAAGATCGACTGTATCATTCACCGCCACAAAGGTCACCTCACTGGTTTTGCTCAAAAGATTCAGTATTTGGTAAATAATGTATTTGACAACTTATATTTTGTTTACAGTGTAATAACAGAGTGGAAAGTAAGCAACTGATTTGTAAACACTGCACTACTGATCAACTTGAATATATTATTAATTTAATACAAAATGACTACTACTTGGGATCTGGGTCTCCACCAGCTTGAAGACCGATGAGAAGCAGGCTCTAAGTTTCCCACTACTAAAAGTTGACTAAAAATAGCCTATGTTTCATCACGATATACAATATACGATTCAAATCTCTAAAGAATTCAGCACGTGCTTTATACTCTTATTTACTAGTTTTGCATGGAATGAATGAATATAAATTAAAGACAGACCTAGTTTTAGCCTGCAAGACTGAAAATGCAGTTTTGGCCCTATTTTTCCATTTGCTTTGCCAGAGAGCAGGAAGAAGACCTAACTTAAGATGCTGAATAATTAACAGGGATGAAGCAAGTTCAAACGGTGTTAATGAATATCTGATGACTAAAAGTTAACTGAATCAGCTAACGCAAAAACCAAGAGCAAAAGAATTTTACTCTTAACACAGGTTTCTTAGTAGTCCTTTTGATTCCTATTTCTACTGAAATATGGCCTAAAGACAGCATGAACAGTTATCAAAACGAGGATTATTTCTAAAGGGAAAGCCAGAGAAATAAAATGGGGATGTGCTAGAAAAAGACAAGGATTAATTCGAGATGAAAAATATCACGACTCAAGAACTATCTTCATATTAATTGAGGAAGAATGATGGAAGTAGTCAGAGATGGCAAGGAGCACCTCAGGAAATGAAAAAGCAGAAGGACAAGCCCTATTGTCGCACATGAAGTATCTGTATATAGTTACAGTTATGCCCCCTCAGAAGAATGGTCGATTTCTTCATAGGTGATCTCCAGTAGTTTTAACTGTGGAAGTATAGTTTCAAAGATCTGGAAGATCTCTACTGACAGGCTCTCCAAGGCAGTTGCTCTACCGCACTATTAAAAACGTGTTTGGCTGTAGTGGCTGTTTGACAGCTGGGCTAAAGAGAACATCACAAGCAAATTAACCCCATCCGACACACGCTGCGCTCTGCGGAATGGGTGCCAAAGAGGAGGCCAGTGCAAGACTTCTAAGAGACATAGCTTTAAAAGCAAAAAACTAGAGCAACTGCAGGGCCATACTGCAATCTACTTATTTGGTTACAGGTAGGCAGAGAGGTGATACTACATTAGGAAGTATGGCAAACAATGGGCAAGGTTTGGTTCACCATCCAATGAGCTTGTGAGCTTTAACAGAACCCGTCCACTGGAGACACTGAAATGGGAGAAGCATGGAAAAGCCATATGTGCTAAAAAGATGGCTACAGGGCATAAATACTGGAGATAACTGGTGAATATAATCCACAAATGTATTTCAATAAGAAATACAAAGATTAACAGTTCATAAAAGAACTCACTGACTAGCTACAGGAAAATGTAATTGTTGTAACTGATGACCATTGCAATTTATTCAGACATATGTATTCTGCAGTTTTTCAAAAGTAATCGCCAATCACTTTTTATATCTGTAAGAATATAAGCAGTTGAAAGTCATCAAGTTTTGCGTGATTATTTTCCCGTTTGCATAAATAAAATGCCTTGCAGTACAGTGACTTTTTCAAGGCTTGAGGGAAACAGTAGCACAAGGTAACCTTTTGCACACCACAGCTGATCACAGGTTAGGCACTGTCTGCTTGCTGGCCTTTAGGGAATGGCCGATGCGCTGCAAGAACACAGGTTACAGGATATCCCTTCCCTCTCACGTGGAGGGGCAAATGGCCACTGCTTAAGTTCACAGCCCACAGCATCTGCAGGCACAGTTTCTACACTCTGATACAGCCAAGGATGGCAACAACTAAGAATGTCATTCTACATGTGCTTATCTCAGAACCATCCATCCTTAATCCAACAACCTATTAAATGACAGAAACACACTGTCCCAGGGCATCAGGTTAAGCCATTGCTCAAAGATAACAGAGGAGAGTGACATACAGCGCAGTGCATACAGACACGCAGAGGAGGTGTGTGTTACCTGCAGGTCAACGCTGCATCAGTACTGCAGCTGAGAAACATGTGCTTCTAGTAGTCTCCTATTCCAGCTGGGAAAAAGAAAAGGTCTCCGATGGTCACGGCAGGTAAAAACCCCATGCTGTTCTCAATGCATTCCAGCAGTCATCTTCTCTCTATTTAATTCCTCTTGCAGTTTGAATTGTGTGCAGGCATTTTTACTCTGTAGATTTGGGGGTTTTTTAATCACGTAAAATTAAAAGGATACTGACTTAAGGTGTTCTGAGTATAATGAGAAATTTCCTGGCATACCGTAAAACAACCATACCTGAGAAAGCAGAGCACAAAGTCTAAGCGTAACCAAATTAGATCTCATTAATAACAGTCAGAGTGAACTCTTTGTGTGTTTAGCTCCCGGTTGTTCTGGGAGGAGCTCAGGGTTCTGGTATAATTAAGAACAAAACAAGTGTAAGGTTGGCTAGGGTGATTCTCTATGGTTATAAATGTTGTCCCCTCCTACCACTCTGTGCTATGAAGTCTTTATCTAAAATTTAGCCCTAGTAATCAGATATAAACTATTCTTAAAGAAGAAATCACTTTTGCATCTGTTAAATGGAAGCTTTACAGAAGCAAATAAGAGAAAAAAATACAAAAAAATTTTGTGTACGAAATGAGCCTACATTCAAGGCTCTGATTTCTGCTATGTCTTCTCTTTGCTCATCTGACACATTAAAATTATACAGCATGAACACCACCAGACAAGAACCACTAATTACAGTTTAAGTAATATCAGGATTATCCTAGATGGCAGAAGCACTACTGGTGTATGTTCACTGCAATACAAGGAGTTCTGTCTATATCTTCTCCCAGAGTGTCCCTTACTGGAGATATGGCCAAAAAAAAAATAATAAAAAAAATATGCCACTACTGCCTTTAGACAAGAATAATTAAGACAATTCTTCAGACAAGTTTGACCCACTATGTATGTTGGAAAAGCATTCTTACAATGAGAAAACAATACAATACATTTTTCTGCATCTTCTCTGAGCAGCAAATATATTTAGTTTAAAAAGCCTAAAGGGAAGACACATAGTAGTAGCAGCTTACTAAAATATTGGCAATATTTTAATAATGTAGTGCCAAAGTAGTAAGTCTTCTGGAATATGATTTATTAAACTCAGCCAGCGTTACTATTTGA
Source organism: Astur gentilis (assembly GCF_929443795.1). Taxonomy (NCBI): domain Eukaryota; kingdom Metazoa; phylum Chordata; class Aves; order Accipitriformes; family Accipitridae; genus Astur; species Astur gentilis. The sequence continues at coordinate 1,635,673 of NC_064887.1, forward strand.
AGAAAACAGGTCACCATGAATGATGAAAATATTTGTAAACTCAGAGTGTGGGAATCAGTTTACAACTTTATAATAAACTAGCAAGAAAGTGGAACAGCATTTCAAAAAATAGCAGTCTAAAGCTAAGCTTTTAAACCTATATTTAGATGCCGCTGGACAGATTCTCCGCTGATATAAGTTGTCTGTTCCACTGACTTCAACACACTTAAGACAACCTGCGATTTTTGCAAATCTACTTCCTAAAATGCGATTTTGGAAGTGGTAAGGATGTTAGGAATATAAATGTTATTGAAGTCAATGGGACTAATGTTCTTAAGTCACAAGAATGCTTTTTATGACTCCATTATCAGGTAAATGGAAATAATAATCACTTCTATTTAGCAAATTTGACATCTGACATCTGAAGAAAGGTAACGGATTGTGACGTTTTCGATGTCTGAATATCTTTCTGAATCTTCACTGGCTCATTCCTGCTGAGATGAAGCTAAAGAAACAAGCAAGACCATATCTGCAGTATTTCAAGACTACAAAAGCTGAGAAATGTTTATGCTTATCTCAAAAAGTCAAAGCGCAGTGGTATTGAATTGGGGAACAAAGACAAAATAACTTTACCCTACACCGTTTCAAAAAATATGTTGATAAATCACCAAAGGTGCTTCTAAGTGATATATGCCAGTTTTTATGCTAAATTGATTATTTAAGAAGAATGTCGGCATTCAATACATACACACTGTATCTATACAAGAAGTGATTAATCTGTTATTATTCTGCTTAATTTCTTAATTTGCAATAAATTCTTAGCTACAGAAGGGTGTAAGAGTTGTAACTCTCTACAGGTTTGGATACTTCCAATTTGCAAACTTAACCTCTGCAAAACATCTACTGTTATTTTATATGTATTCTGCCAAGGAAGAATCTAGTCCACTTTATGTTGTTTTTAAAAAAAATTACTATGTCCTTTTTATACAGTTTTTATGAGGCTGCTTAGAATCCTTAATCCTTTGAGTTTCCTTATACACAGTCTCACCACTTTTAAGAAACAACCAGCATATGTATGAGTTACAAGTAATTTCAACAAATATGTATTCACGATCATTACAACAGGAACAGGACAACTTCCACCACTTTGCCTTGTTTCTGTCTCATTTGTTTGCTACACATTTTATAGTTGTGGATAATTGGCACATTGATTTGGTGCAGATCTACATGGTAGCTTGGTAGCGGAATTAATTAAAACTTTGGCATTCCCAGTGCAGCATTTAATATTCTGGCTTATTTTTCAGGTGTGAAAGAGTTATAGTATTGCTAGGTGATTGGCCAGGGAAGAAAAGAAACAACAACCCAACTGATTTAATCAGTTTGTAAAATAAATAAATAAATGCATAAACAAATAACCAACCATCCAACCCAGGGTGGACGGAGGGAAAAGGACCTGTATACTCCCCACCACCACTTTATAGACCTTCTACTTTCTACGATGCTACCTCTGTATTTTGGGGGAAAGAAAGAAATGGAAAGGACTGTTAGAGAAAAATGTCAATTTTTCACATTATATTTACAGAAAGAATAAAAGTACACTTGAAATTTAAAGGACAGAAAAATTCCATTTTATGAAATTTCAGAAGAGTAAATTCTTCTGGGTGAAAAATGGGATTCTCCATGTCACCCCCCCAAGTTTTTGTTACAATATATATTTGTGAAGACAAACCAGATACTTTCATTATATATGCACAAAAATATTGTTTTCACACCTTCATTATGCAGAAGGAAAAACTTAATAGATGGTATCCCTCATTTCCATTTCTCTTTGAAATATTTTTCATGGAAAATTTTAGATGTGACTGACCTTCTGTGCCTTTGAATTATTGGAAGAAAACTTACCCATTGCCCTTTATCAAGGAAGATACTCAAGCATTGATAGTAAAATATTAGACAAAATAGGACGGTTTATTTTTCACAGAATTTTTGAAAACCATTCTTTTGTGGAACTAGAATGCACAGAAGTACTGTTGTCAAGTAAATAGTGGCAGTTAAAACCCAGAGATTCATTACAACTTCAGACATTTGCAGAAAAAAAGCAAAACAGAAGATTACAGACTTGACATTATATTGCCTACAATAGGTAAGTCTAAACAAAGATTTTTCAAGTAAAGTCTGAATTTTGACAGCAAACACCATTAGCAGCAATTCTGAGAAAATAAGGCTGTGAGGCTAAAACATATTGCCTCTATTTTCACGTAGTTATATTTTATTACAATCAAAGCCTAAAATCACGCAATCAAGAAGAAAAAAACATTGGTTTATATTTTAAGACTGAAAACACATCAATATAAAATGGCTAATTTTAACAAAAGGAAGAAACCACCCACCCTATCATCATCATCATATCCATAAAGTCCTTTTATTCCTGACTCAAACGCGGAATAAAATTACAGGTATGTAATATTTTGGCAATGCAGGAAGATTGCACTAAAACAACTGAAAAACCAAGGGGACAGAGATAATTGGACAATAAGTATCTTTCAGAAATATACTGATTTGAAACAACAAAGAACAATAGAACAATGCATGCAAACATCTTCAATGGCGTATCAAAGTGCTCATCAATGCAAAGAATCTTACAATGTAGTTACATAATTTGTGATAAAAGCTTACCATTTCTGGTTCATTTCAGCCAGTTTACCTAATAACCACCAAAATTCGCCTTAGGCGGAGAGCAGATTTGATGTTGCAATACACCAACAAGTTCGAACCATCAGGACTGCGACATGTGCCATTTAAGTTTAATCTTTTCACAATTATCTGGTGAAAACTAAAACTTTGTGGCAGGAGGGGGTCAGCCTGCCCAGCCAGGGCAGAGGGAATGCACATCCCAGCGCGTCCTGCCTGTCAGGACACCCACAGCCAGTTCCTCTGGCAGCTCTGGGACAGGGACCAGCCCAGGTGCTTCCCCCACCTCCTACCTCCACTAGTCTGCACTGAGGAGACCCGCCCCCAAGCCAAAAGTGCTGCTTTTGCCTTTCAGCAAAATGCAGAGTGATGTTTTTTAAGCTTAAAAGGAGAAGGGAGAAGGTACTGATGACTCTGATACTTTGGAAACTTCTCATTCCTACCTCTCATGGCCAGCTTACCATTATTTGTTACTCTGCTAACCACACACAACTCCGTCCCTTGTCCAGGCAGAAGAAGCAGTTCTCTTCCAAGCTGTCTACTTCCTTGACTGTGTGTGTAGAGACAAATACTAACGTATCTCCCCCCAACTTCTGTTTTCTTACATTAACTATCACATTATTTTTAGGGCCCTTCCATATAACACACTCTGCATTCATTCTTTTTCCTATCAGATTAGGACCTCCTTTAGCTCTGCCCCGTCCTCATTTCATTTGGAGCATTTCCAAATGAGGTCTCCCTTATTTTTTTATACAATGTCACAAACGCTTCTTTGTCTCTAGTGAAAATACTTTGACAAAGAACATTTGGCATTGTCATGGCTCTATTAGATCGATGACTCAGACATTTTACAGCCTACTAATACACTCCTGGGTTTTTTTTCAATATGATTTCTTACTGAAGAACTCCTAATTTAGAACATCAATTCCTATTAGTCCCTGAGTACATGACCTTGCGCACTGCACTATTACATTTCACCCAGTTTTTAATTGGTCTCATCTTCAGAATTACATAGTTCTTCCAATTTTAGAGGCTGTTCTTGGAAACTTGATCTACAATTTTTTTACTCTTCGCAAAGCAAATTAATTCTGAGCACTAGCTGAAGACCAAGAGAAATCCTGGTTTTCCCTAACATTAGCTGCTAGGGACCCACCCCTTTGGTAATGTCTCCATTGTACATTATTTCCTAATAGCACGGTATTGCAGAAAAAACAATAGCTGTAATACCTACTGTCAAAAACACCGAAAAAGAGGTGAGAAGCCACAGCTTCAGTTGGGAAACAGTGAGTCATTAGGATAAGTACAACAAATACAAGTATTTTCTCATCAATTACCAGCACCTACAGTTTCTCAGACACTAGTGACTCACCATTTACAAATGCAGTCTCTACAATTTTTCAGTTTTACAGATCTCTACTGAATAAAATCCCACAAACCCCTGAAAAGGTGTTTTCCTCAGCCCAAAGAGCTCTAAAAGCAAAGATCATACCGAGTACTTTAATTTACTCAAAGATTTTTGAAAAAATATAGGCAGGTTGCCTGGCTGCTTGGTGCAAGCAACAGCATGGGTGTAGTTTCCAGATTCTTTCCTGAGCTATAAAATATTCTTGATTGCTCTCAGGAATTCAACGGGATGTTAATGTCCCAAAACATTCAGTTTAGGAGTGGCAGGTCTACTGACAATTGTTGCTATGAAGAGCAATGAATATTTATGACAGAGCCTAATCTCAGAAAATGTAAAATTCAATGAAAATTAATGAGCTTCCAAAGGAGTAGTAACCAGACCAGGCTTAAATGCAACTGTTAAATAAACTAAAAGCTTTTGTTGTTACATTTGAAATTTGCTCAGAACAATCCTTTCCCAACTAAGTTGTAAATTTAGCTACTAGATTTGTTTGAAGAATTGGTGATTTACTTCAACTGTTGTAATAACTGGGCACTGTCCTGACACAACCACAGATCCTAAGCAGGCAAACAAGCCAAGTGATTAATATTAGCGAGGGGAACCACCTCTTGTATACGTGCCACAGTTCCTAGAATGCCTGGCCAGTAAAATTAGGAAAATTGGCAATTCAGATCCGGGGCTGGGTTGAATTGCGGACTAGCTAGTCTAGGCCAGGCTATTTTTCAAGAGCAGAAAGTCAGAATGCACTTTTCCTAGGGCAGGCCAAGGAAGGCCCTCTGACACCAGCAGTCACATCGCTCACGGGGTGTTAAGTCCTCAGCAGCCAATACGATCTAGACCTTGATCGTCGTGCCCCCCCCTCACTTTCTTGACCCCTGATTCACATTCCCCATCCCCTCTTCTAGCACTGGCACTCAGGCTATCCTCCTACCTACTGCTCCTTTGGGTTGTTTTTGCTAGGTCAGTTCCCAAGTCTATGAAATGACTGACTACAGATACAGCGCATATGTGATTATAGCATATATACGTGTATGTACATATAAGTGTATATATATACACACATACATATTATATATCTGTGTCTGTCTACACAAATACACACACACATAAAATGCATAGTTATATATAGCCTCTATATATCTCTGGTTCCTAAATATGCTGGTGTAATTATGCTGGGAGATATTTTTGGCTTTACTGATTCCCTCTTCTCTCCTATGAGGATTCTTTCATCAGCCTGAATGTCCTGGTTCCTTTGAACACCATTGCAACGGCATGAGTCTTTGATGGGTCTTTATTACTAATACACAAACCAAGTTATACTCAAATTCCCTGAAAACAGTCAAGATGGAAATGAAAATATAGTCTGTACTAACATGAAGTCTGCCTAATATAACTGCCTTTTCACTTACAAGGGAAAAAAAAACACTGGGAAAACAATGGTAGGATTTAACCAGATGCCCTTTGGTAGAAGGGCAAGAGCAATATATCCTTTTCAATTTTCTGGATTTACATCCAATTTGAACACAAACTTTTGTTTTTCACATATTTGGGGAGAATATCAGACTGTATTTGGATGATCTACTGCCCAGTAGTACATTTATTACAACTAAACATCCAGAAAAAGCACCAGGCCTCGAACTGCAGTCAGAAATGAAGCAATAAAACCCAAAGGCTGACTGCAGAACACAGCTGCTGCTGCTGCACAATTTACGTTTGACTCATCATAATGTAAAAGTTGTTTCCTACAGTGTAGGCAGCACAAACATGACTTCTGTATTTGTATCCACTGTGAACTTTCATTCAACTAGTTTGAAATAACTTTCCAGAAACAACTAATGGTTAGAAAAAGTTTACTTCCTATACCAATATATGTTAACACAAACAGAAGTGCTTAGTGCCTGAACTCTTGAACGTTCAGTAAAATCTACTTACCAAACAGTGGGAAAACATAGTGATACTTTATATTGTTTACATAACTCCTCAAAGAAAATTATTAAATATCCTGTGCATCAGAGTGGTTGGATTAATTATACAAGTTAGAAAGTCACTGTCAGACTATTCTTACAGGAGTGTCCAAAATTTATAGCCATTCATAAAGGGTAGCCTTATAACGAAGTATAGGCCTTGGAGTTCGCAGCTCCAACACAAAAGGTATTTGGTAAATGGCTTCAAAAACATCAACACAGACACTGCTAGCCTAATAATTATTTAACCACTAGGTAAAAATGCCTCATTGTGCAATTGTACGGGAAAACAGCACTCCAATTTGTACCAGAGGTGAGACAAAGCCATATAAGCTGAAGCTACAACTAAGAGAGTGGGAAACAGAAAAGAGGGTAACAGTGGTATGAAAGCTGTTTATCTGGACTGAAATGGGAATACTGAGACAATGTGAACACCTAGTTCACAAAGCCAGGTGCATACACATACGCATGCACACACACTCATATACTTCATAACATTTATCAGAAAATTCATTAACTCCTGTTTCACGATCATGATTTTAAAATGGCCAAATATATTTGGTAAGTAGTTATGGTCTCAATAGCAGCCTCCCTCCTGTTCTTAAATTTTAGTTCTGTGACAGCTTGAGGATCAAGAACAGTGCAGGCAGAAATGCTAGCTCCCGAGAGCAGCCATGTGCTAGACAGAGACATTTTGGGGGAGGAGGGGTGCACCCACCACAGCATCCCCACGCGGCACCAGGGCAACAGCAGAAGCACTTCCACACAGCTACCGCTGCCCTGATCGGTATGGGTACCTCCAAACGAGTGGGTGACAGTAAAGGATCATTGCACATGGAGGTATGCATGCTAACCCTTGTACTGTGAGCTGGTATAGACACAGCACCTCCAGAAACCAGGTGTGTTATTACATCTCTTCACTAACCATTTGTATGTATACATACATATGTGCGTGTATACACCTATGTATGTATGTAAATATATATGTGCTCTGATACATAACTGAAATGTGCAACTAACTTAAAGTTTTTAAGAAAAAAATACATTTAAGTGGGGTGTTTTCTGTTTCACTAGACACAACAGATGAAAAGTGCAACTGTAATCAGAGGTTGTTATAGCGCCGAACCCAGAGATGCTGACACATGCACTGACATTCACTGACAACACCCACACAGATAATACTAACAACCCACATGGATAATGCTGAACAACTCTGACAAACAAGCAGACCTCATACTGTTGAGTAAGAAGAAGGAAAGGTGGAGGTGGTCACTGGGTGCATCTACCTTCCTGATTTTACGCTCAGGACAATTTCTTTTTGGTGCAGGTATGCCTTGTGCCAACTATACATACGCACACTTACGCGTGTCACTGGTGCTCTCACAGCTGTTTCCTTCCTGGTGAAGCCACGGTAGGAGTTGCACGCTGCTCCTCAGCAGTCAGCCTCCTACACGTGCTTGGCACACGTCGAGGCCACCGACCAGCACGGACTTCACTGTCATTAAAGACGCAATGTGGACAAAGTCCTGGGACTGCAATGTGCTACGGCAGACAGTCTGCCAGTCTGTCCCTCTCTGCATCAACCAGCGAGTACTGGACCCACATGGGGGAAAAGATCAGGAGCCACATGAGGACACCTTCAGGAGTAATGTCTGGCCTCTGAGTTTAGTAGCTCCAGCCTTTCTCAGGATGGCTCTGGACAGGTATGAGAAAATAATCACAGTGAGAAGTCCTCCACATCAGCTAAGCAAGCTAAATTGCTGCTGGAAGAAGATCAAGACACTTAAAGCAATACAAAATCACCTGCCAAAAGGACTTGAGAAAATCCAAAGCCAATGTGGCAAAGAAGAAAATATAGGAGAATTAAAAGATATCCTTTAAAAAAGACGAAAACATGTCCAAATAAGGAAATAGAACACAATGGTTAACTATAAAAGGACAAAAATATCTTCAGAAATATTTGAAAAAAGGCATAAAAAGTAATAATAAATCTTTCTTCAGGCCCCTCAGGAGCAGGAAGCCTGCCAGAGTCTATGGAAAAGATATAAAAGGAATGCTCAGAAAAAAAGGTCAGAGCAGAAAAACTAAATTAATTTTCTGGATTTGTATTCAGAGTTTGGGCAGGCTCCCATGCTGCAAAGCTTACCCACAGTCAAGAGCTCAGACAACATGTATGTATGACACAAAAAACCTCTCTCACAGGGCTTCAGCACTAGATGCTGGGAAGTATGTAATTAATGTCACAACAATTTTCAAATCATTCCAGGATAAGCCTAGGAAACAAAAGACCAGTGACTTTGACAACTGTACCAGGCAAATTAACAGAAACTCTTTTAAACAATAGAATAAGGGGATATGCAGACAAATATGACACACCGGGGAAGTTCAACACAGTTTTTGTGATGAGTAGGAATGACTCAAAATACTTCTGGACTCTTCTGAAAGAGTCAAGACTGCAAAACAGCTGGACAATAAAGTCTATCCTCGTTTCCAAGAGATACATGCAAAGGTCCTTCACTGAAAGTTCTTAGCCTAAGCAGCTATGTGATCAGAGAGGGTCTTCACATGGATAAATGAATGACCAAAGATTGGCAAAACCACCAATTTTAAATAAGTGAGTGGAGGAGGAGGAGCTGCCAATAGTCAGGCTCTGGGCTGGGGTCCACGCTGGTTGGTTTGTTTAGAAACCACACAGAAAAGGACGTTAATGAAAAGTGGTTTACAGATACCAAGTTACTCAGATCCTGCCAGGTAAGTGTTGATCACTGCCATAAACAGGACTGAGGGCAAGACGGGCCCTTGGTGGGACCTGTGGGACTTGTCAGGCTCCTACCACAGTTCTCCAAGTGGTTCCTCCCTTGGCAGCCTCCTCTTTTCCTGTACCTTCCTATCCAGGTTGAACTACAGCCTTACTCAGCAGGATAGAAAACTGGGAATTACATCTCTCCACTCTGAGAAATTACTCAAACACAGAATAATTAAACACTGAAGCACAAACTGCCTCATTCAAAACCCATTGAAGCAAACAGAAATCTGTCCACTGATATTAATTGCTTCAGTTTGGGTGCAGAATGACTGAAAACATCACTGGCAATTGGAAAGCCTTGCCTGTGGCTTCAAATACATATTTCAGTAGGGTAGTATTACAGAACAGAAGGCTACGGAGCTGTCAGGAGCCACGGTCTATAAAACACCATCCCGAGCTATTACACAGTAATATTACATGTTGTTACAGCGAGTAGAGATCAAGTACACTTTTATCCAAACAGAATAATAAAAATTATCTTAGTTGGTTCTTCAAGCCAAAAGACAGCCCTGTCACAACCTAGGTGGTAACATTGTTCACATGTAAGAAACTTGGTCAGAATCTCACAAATGTTCTGAAACATTTAACAGAAATTCAAGAGAAAACCCCCCAGGTTTTTCTGGGTTTGTTGCACAAATTAAAGCTTTAATAAAATATTAGAAATTATTTGCAGTATTGGCCAGACATTTCCAAATATTTCTAAATGCTCAAAAGATCCTGGAAACCAGTATCAATAATAATCTTTAATCAAACCATATGAGAGAGAAAACAAATTGCTGGTTTTATAAAACAGTATTGTGAAGATCTATGGACTAAACCTTCAAATATTTTCAGAATGTCAGAAATGTTTGTAAGCCTAGTAGTATTTTATGAAGAGAAAGTACTGCTGACAGAAAATAGTAACATCCTGCAACATTTTCATTTGAAGAGCAATGTATGTCTCCAGCCCAGTATGATACAGCAAGATAGTGTTATTTTAAATGTTTGGTATGCTTGTCAGAAGAAATCAGAATAATCTTCAAAACATTTTATGAACAACGCTTCACTAATTTTCTATCAGGAAAGTGTCTAGGAATACAGTGATATGTTTGGACATGTTTTAGATGCCGTAAAATTTATGTCAACAACTTCAACAAAGGGAAGCTCTCATTTTCTAACGCAAGATGTATTAAAGAGGGACGCCTTGGAGATCTAGGCTCTGGTTAGAGAGCTATCTTTCAGCCAACCATAGTTAGTATTTACTTAATCTGTTATTTTTGTAAATAATTTTAGAACATTTTGCATTCAGTTACTATGGATACATTTTACAACAGTCTTGACTGTTGATTTAGTATGAAATGTAGCAAAATTAGAGCTATGGTAAACACAAAGCACATTTAATTCCTGTTTATGCCAAAATGCTAAATGTTTCCTTTAAAAATTCTTTATACATATATTTTACAGCACAGAACAAATGAAAGAATATGATCTGCTTTTTGGTAACACCTTTTAAGTGACACTTAACATGGTAATAGTACTGAGCAGAAGTTACTTAAAACAGTATTACAGTACATTTCATATCTATTTAAAAGCCAAATTACAATATTAAAATTATTTATTCGCCTTCCTTCTCATGTCTTTTCTTACATTAGAACTAACGGACAAACTACCAACATAATCAGGTTATCTTATTCATGATATATCTAATAAATTGTAGGATAAGAAAGAAAGCCTGTAATTATATATCTGAAAGACCTGCATCACCTTTTTTGCAACTAGATTGTAAAATATATTCTGGTGTACATTACTGCATTTGTTTTCCTAACTGCAGATGGTTTTATTGTAGACACAGTTTTCTTGTCACAATTTTCCTTCTCTTATTGGCTGAGAAAATAAAAGAGTCTGGTATTTAACATTTTCCCGTCTCCCTGTAAAGCCTAAACGACACACCGATACTGCTTGAGCCCTACCTGCCCCACTACCGTGTCTGCATTCGCCCACGGCCTCACCACTCTCCTCCTCCAACCTCCTACACTCAGCCCTGATCTGCCCAGGCCCATTCCAGCATGCAAAGAGATGCTGCTTTAGCCTAGTAGTTATTGGCTTTTTATAAAAGAGGTCAAATTCATCCTAACAAGGAAGCAGGATGTATATCCCCTAAATTAATTCTCTGTAATATGTGTTAACTCCTGTCTATCCATTACGTTATGCACTTTTTTTGCTTGCAGAGATGACACATCCATTTATTCCAACAAGCACTTTCTGAATGCAAAGACTACGCAATTCCCTTCTAAAAGAGACTGATGTTTAAGAGGTAGTCTAGGTAACATGTATATACTACAGCTTGTATATAGCCTTTCAGATGATAAAAGCCTCAAAGGCTGCAGATCTGCTGTCCTGAACAGGTCTCATTTTTAAATGCAGATAAACACTTTGGTAGCAGATTGAAGCTTTTTGTTTTGATTTTCCAAAATAGTAAATGTAACTCAGAACAGAGGAAATAGAAAAATTATGCAAAAAAATGTTTTCAACAGTTATAAAGAATACTGCCTTTAACACAAAAAAACCAGCTTTCCTTTAGAAAAGGAACGTGCTGTGGATAAAAGCCCGCAGGAAGCGGTGAAAATGTCACTATATCCCATTATAGGCAAAATGCCTGTAGAGGAGATTTTGATAAATTCATGCTTGCTAAATAGGGTGCCATTTTTAAATGAGCTAAATAATATGCAATTCAATATTAGCAATGTTTAATAAATACATTCTATTGCCACCACCATAAATCTCACTTATAATGGGGACAATCCCTGTTTCTAACAATCCCCAAATCCATGGATGTTTTTTCATTAGTTAGGATACCTGTTACAGAAAACATTTACACAACGCTGGTCTGAACACAAAAAAATATTTCTTGCTTTATGCAGTGCAACTTCCTATATTTAGCATGGGAAGTGTACAGATTTATTTTTGGGGGTTTTGGGTTTGTTTTTTTTTTTTACTTTTTCTTTTTCAAAATATCATTTAAATGTTGGTCAAATTATAGCAACAAGTTATAGCAACTTACTTTTCTAGTAAATAGTACCAAGAAACACTACCAAATTGACATTTCTTCAATATTCTGATGATACAGGTTTCTAAACAGTATTGTAAACCACCAAATACATTTAACTTCTGTACAGATCATATGGGGAGATTGTTCCACTGACGTTACATTGAGTAGGTTTTCAATACATCAGATTACTTCTTGATGAGGAAAATACTGTCACATAATCACTGACCAGGGTTATCTCATATGTTGTTTTCCAATTTTGTTTATATCTCATATTTTAAAATGTCATGTTATAGATTTTGGACATCGAGTTACAGCCAGCTAATGTACCAATCTCCATCTTCCATTATATGTTTGCTTTTTGCTAAAAACCTTTGGTAGAATTTCTTTAAACCATGGAAAAGAAAAACTCGTAACAGAAGTGACACCATTGCATTGCTAACAATAAAAACAGTTTGCACTTTTGGAAATTTCAGGTGAAAGAGACTTATGTAAATATTCACTTACTTTGGTAGAGTTTTCAAGTGGTTTTCTCTTAACTCCAAAATTCTCAATTTGACAAGTCTAGAAATATGATAGGAAATAATTAGTTCATTCAATGAATTAGTTCAGGAATCCATAAGAATGATTTGAAAATACTTATTTCAACAAAAAAAGAGTCCGCTTAATGCACAATAGTAAGACATCCAGTTATTGTGGGGCTGACTACGGTAAAAAATGTATTCAGAACCAAATAGCTTCACGTAAGGACAGATAGTTTCAGATAAGGACATATCCATCCTTATCTGAACTCTTCCGAAAAACTTTGACATATACCACATTTTCACAGTAATTCTAAAGTATTTTTATTAATTATTCAAACAAGGCAAACATAGTAAGAGTTAATTTCTCTCAAACATTTCCAGATCTATTAAAGGATAAAAAGCAACTGCTGTTTAGTTCACAACTTTCTTTTGCATTTTTTTGAGCACTGAATTCTACAAATCCACACAGGCAGACAAATGCTACAGAACAGATCTCCATTTAATTTACTGTATTTTAAATAGAATTAGGACACGTGCATAAGTGTTGGCATGAATTAGAACCTATACACAACAGTACTTCACAATTCCATATCATTGTGCAAACTTTAACTGGCAATATTATTTAAGCCACAGCAATAAATTCAATGAAGTAGAATAATGGGAAGGAAGAAGGACACATCAGATAAGAGATGAAGAAACTAACGTATTAGAGTTCCAGAATTTGGGGCAGTATTGTCTAATTACCCATATTGCCTAGGAAGATAATTTGATAAATATGAAAGGATTTTGATTCATGCCACCTTTTCTTTAATCCCAAATTATAAGCAACGTGGGGAGGAAAAGGAAGAGGATACAAAATCAGAAGGATGAACAAGGTCCTCTTCTCTTCATCTCAAATTGTACAACTCCACTCGCAGATAATCTGGAGTATCAGATGAACTATTTTTTGGAGGTACATTCAATGCATGAGCTGACTGTGCCCAGGATTGCTCAAGGCCTATGTGAAACTCCACAATTCTACATGATTTATTTGTAATTGTATCATTTCTAAACAGAGATGTCACACTATTAAAGCTTTTAGGCTGATAACATAGTTTCTAAATGTGAAGAAAGTTTATTGAAGAACTTTATGGTAAATTTCAACAATTTCATTAATACTGCTTTTCATATTACTCTACAGTTCAGGTCCTTTAATGCCACAAGTGTAAACATGTGTCTGTGAGAAAAGTTTAAAAAAATACAACTAAGCTTTAAATATTTTTCTCTGTCCAGCACAACACCAGTTTTCTACTTCATGTAATCCCAGGCTTCCCAATGTTATGCTCTTCCAGAAAACTCTGATTTTCATCTTTTTCCTACCAAATAAAGCAGAAAATATTTCAAGTCCTACAGTTGTGCTTAACTAGGACTAAAAAGAACAACTTTAAATGAGAAATGTGGAGAGACATTTATATGATGCTCAGGTAGACTCTGTTCCTGACTTATTCACATGGCTAAATGAGACTATAACAGACTAACTGAATATTACTGTACCAGAACATATAAAGAAAGTACTAAAATTTGGAGAAGAGCAATAAGGGAGATAAAGGTAAAGACCTACACATGGCTAGTAAAAAAGAAAGAGTAATGTCTGTATGCTAATGTGGGCAGCTTCGGAAACATGACCAGGATTTGTAAATGCAAGATACCAAATAGATAATATAGGAGCAGAATAATGATAAAGGAACAAGCGTCATTTCATTCAGAAAAAAATATGTATTTGTAAAACAAATTTTAAAAAAAGCTAGTGCTTTCTGTTAAAAGATTTAGAATACTGGACATGTCCTTAAGCGACAAAGATTATTAGACAATGTACCAGCAAGGCTTTAGAAGAGTATAATGAATATAAACACTACACATCTGATAAATCGCAGGATATTTCATATGTTTGTTTTTCCTTGATATTTGAACATAATGTCTGATTCCAAGCTGCAGAAGCAGGCTGTCTTAGGATTTGCTTTGATATTCCAAACACTCATCAAATGCAAACAATGACAATTTTTCTTTCTCCTTCTTCAACTAGGATTTTCTAAAGGTATTCCAGCGTAAAGCCCAGACTCAGCTCTGGGTCAGTGACAGGCCCATCAAGTGAATGCTGATAAAGCAGCACTTCCCATTTCTCAGTGCCTGAGCATACCAATGGCATTTCCAACCCAAATTACGTCACCTCAGTATTAATTTTGGAGTGCTGAGTTGATGTTCCCAGTTGAACAATAAAACACACATACGGGTAGCTGGACAGACCAGGAGAAAACTAATACTAGGTGAATTCTGTAACACCACCGCGTATTTTCTCTGTTAATCCTTTGTCCTATTTGCCCAAGTAGACAATCCGAGGGCAGAAAGGCTGACCATTCCCTCACCAGTGTAACAGAGGTGGAATAAACTTGACATTTCTGCCAGACCTGCACAGTGTAAGGATCCACTGACTTCTACTGCCCTCTTAAATGGCCATGGCAAATTGTGTTAACTTTGATTTCCACCCCCCTCTGCTTTGTCTTTATCTAAAACTTTTTGGCTCGGTTTCTGCTGCATTTATTTTTATTCTCATTCTACATCCTTTCTGCTCTGCTGTCTTTTGAATCTTCTCTCTTGTTCTGGCTTTCACTTTTTTCCTTTGGTTACTCTACCACGCTCAGTCATTTCTTTCTTCCCTTCTGACTCACATTTTCTTTCTGTTCATTTTTCAATAGGCATAGACCACATTGTTATTTTCTACCCTTGCCACAATTTAATAACACGTTTGATCAATGACAGGCCTCTTCTTCAATTTCTATTTCTTCTCACCTTTTCCCTAAACCACCAAACTGCATCACTTCATCATAAAATTCCTGCTGACCTAACAGTCTCTCTAACAACAATCATTCATCAAAATAGGGCTGAAAATCCAAAATCTCTTTGTTTTTTAGTTTTGCTTTGTTTTTAAAAAGAATACAGCTTTAAAATGGTCCCTTAAAGCCTAAACTGGGTTCATATGAAAGAGCAATGTGCTTTGATGACTAATTCTTACCTTCCAAAGTTAGCTGGAAGAAACTCCAAAAAGGCATCATTTAGATAGAGCTGGGTCAAATTTAGAAGTTGTGTGAAGCCATCTGGCAGCCTAAAAAAAAACAGTTAAAAGCTTAATTCTCACACCAAAGTTGCTATGGAAATAATAACAATATATATTTAGAAAGAGAAAGATGATTTTCTCTCTCACCTTCTTTTTCTACCCAAATTCTCAAGAACTTACTTGTTACAGACAACATTTTTGCCCATTCTCATCTTTTCCACATTGCTATAACCACATGAAATGCAAATGCCTGGCACATTCAAGTTACATCAGCCTTTTCTCCCTTCCTAGCTGAGGGTTTTAAGCCAAAGGTGCTTGCTTGCTTGCCTTCTACCTTTTTTTTTTTTAAACTGAAATAGTAGAATTTCATCCATTCATCTCCTTCACCCCATTTTATAAATCACGGGATTACAACACAGATTTTTTGTTACTATTATTGCAAGTTTTTGGAAGGAATAAGGGTTGCTGAAATCCCAACCAAGAGATTACGGTACGTAAGGATGCAGCATGGCTTACTTCCCAAATACATAAAGCACCAGCCCCTGTGTTTAAAGGGCTGCGTCATATGGAGTGCTTTGCCAACACTTTCTTTACTATGTGGAAAGACACCACATTTGTTACATAGTACACAGATCAATCCTGGATTTAAAACAATTAAAACCAAATTTAGATTAATCCCACAAATGAACTTGATACAATGCCTTTAAATTTTGGTTCGTTTTGTGTAAATTTTCTTCACTTGCAGTATACAAACACAAGCTGCTGATACTCACTTAGAGACTGGATTGACACTGGCTTCAATAATTGTTAAACACTTACAACATTTAATATTTTCTGGAAAATCTTGAATTCCTAAAAAATATTGAAAGAATTATTATACACACATAAAAAACGGTTAAACTTCTTTTGTTCATAAATGAGTTCATTTGGCATTTTCAGATCAGACTTAAACTATAACAGGAAGAATACATACATTTTAGTATTATAGTCTAAAAGATGACACTTAAGCACTAAATAAATACACCAGAACAGATAATATGCCTTGTACTAAAACTATTATGCTAATGATCGATTATATAATCTTCTGCAGTTAAATAGTGACATCATTTGTACTGATATTTGTGCCTTTCATTTCTTTCCAAACTGCTTCTCTTTCTTCTTTGCCTCCCTCTCTCCTTGGGAGCACACACACGTAATCCTGAGAGTCTCTAGGCCTATACTGATAAGAAATTTTTCAAAAGTTTCAAGAGTGCCTAAGCCTCATTATCAAAATAAAGACACTTAAGTTGAGACATGCAAAGGGTTTTAGGCACATAAGTTTGTAAATGCATAATTTGGAAATGCACATCAGCAAATTAGACACTGGCTATATAAATCCTGGTAGTTGTTTACCTGCAGCCTTATAAACTTAAATACACTACACAAGAGCCCAGTAAGTACTAAGTCACTTTGTAAAGTGTAATGTTTCACAAATTCACTGAAAAAAATGGTCTCCCACTCCTATTTCCAATGCTTATTGGTCACAAGTCATCACAGTATACTATGCTAAAGCAAACTTTTTTTTTTTTTTTTAGAGAAAAGCAAATGAGGTAGGCATCTACCTAGACTTCTCAAAAGTGCCAGACAGGAAAATAGTACATAATCTAGAAAAAGAGCAGGTTTTCTAGAACATGAGTTTGTAAATCATTAGGAATTAAAACGTCATTATTGTTCACATTCATTACAATTCTTTAAAACACTTATACTTTTGATCTCTTACCATTTTTACTGATATCAAGTTCTTTGAGATTAACTAAGCTAGCAATAGTGGTTGGCAGACTTGAAAGGTCATTGTCTGGTATACTCAGTTTGCGTAAAGCTTGACAGTTGAACAGTTGCTGTAACATAAAAAGATACTTTACAGTGTTTCAGGAAAAAGATCACTTTGGGATCATTATTTATACACAGAAGCAACAAACACAACAAAACTACATTTGCTACATAAGAATTCAATAATCAAAAAATATTTTGCCATTATTTGAGAAGACATTCCTAAAGGCTGCTCAGTATCATAAACACAGCTTAGACACAGTTGACAAGCATAACCAAACCAGTTCATTGGTAGCAGGAATGTTCAAAAAGAGCTTTCTGTCAAAAACTGCATACTCATTGCAATCAACATTTTGTAGGTACATGGTATTTCATATGTCACAGCAATTGAATTTCTTTCGCGGCCTGTGGTAAATTAAAATATTTAAATTTAGAATTTAATTTCATGATAGATTTTAAAATATTTTGAATGCATGCGAAAGAAATTTGCTATCTTCAAGAAACAAAATGCTTTGACATATCAAAATGATACATTGTTTAAATCCCCACCAAAATTCAGGACTCAAATCTAATTTTTAATTCAAATGTTATAAATTGTCAGAATTTCTACTGCAAAACCAAATCCTCCTTTCAACCTGAAGTAATCAATAAGTCATGCTGAAAGCACCTTTTTAACATGGCTGCTTCCTTCAGGAAATATCACTCTCTCATACAATACCTTTCACATGTAAAAAAATTAATAAAACAACCATACTAAGAGAAGGCAGTCATGAAAAATGGTTTCACATTTAGGTACATTGCATTGCAAGGTTAGAGGTGCTGTATATGAAGAACAAACAGGTGTATTTTTTAGATAGTGGAGCTTATAGCTTCTTCAAGCCCAGCATGCTAGCAGGTGTAAGTGGAGAACGCAATGTAATTGCTTGGCTCATTTATTGCCATGCTCCACATTCCCCAGCGAGTCCTGTGGAAAATTGACTCTGAAGAGTAACAGGGAAGCGTCACGCACGGCTACCTGCCTTGGTGGTACAAACCCTGTTGCGCACGCCCAGCACGGCATCATTGCAGCTGCCCTCCAGCCCCCGGTTCCAGCCACTGCTGCGCTACCCATCGCACTGGGCTGCAGGAAAGATCTGCTTCACATTACCCACTCTCTGGCTGCAGGCTCTAAAAACATCACTCTTTTCAAGAGCTAGAAGTTACCAAATCCTGTAGGACTTCCTGCAAGTACGAATTCACCAAACGGCACCAGAAAATTCAGTGGGTTCCAGAGAAGAAAAACTTCTCTTTGCAGGCATCTCACAAGGGTTCTGCAAATATTAGTGCTATGTTTACACCACATTTAGTCTTTCTTTCAGACTTCTTTATCAGAATAAAGTCTACAGAGTCATCCACAGGCTATTTGAGAATGCACAATGATTTGATTGCCTAGACGAAAAACTCAGCCAAGTATCCAGAGAGGAGAAAATTAACACACAAATGGCATGCAAATGCCAACCTGGTGCTTCACTTCAAGTAATTTTTAGATCATTTTGAAACTGCATTTTTCTGCCGTAACTTTCTATCATAATCCTTTAGAAAAATCCTGCCTTTCCTTCCATAATCTAGTCTCACGAAACCGAGAGGGAATCACATGAATAAAAAAACGCTCAGAACGAGAAGCACCACACCACAATCACTGTCAATTGGCACCAAATACAAAAGGGCCTTTTTACTGAAAGTGACTTTTCAAAATGCCTTTGCATTGACAGTTTTTTCAGATTTCCTCTTACATGAAACGTACTTGTTAATTCTCAAGACGGTACAACAGCCTCCTCCCCACAGCTCCCCAGCTAACGCCGGCGGTAGGCAGAGAAGCACAATGCACTGCCACAGCCCCGCCGGAGTAACGAGGAGAACCACGTCCATGCTGGGGCCTGCGCTTCCCAATCGAATTTACAGGAACAGCCGGAACAATTACTGTACACCCTGGAAGCCAAACTGGATTACACAGTTCTCCTTGCAGACAATGTTAATAAAGGGAAATATCTCTCCAGAGAATGAGGAATTCCTTTGCAATGCATCTGAGAGCGCCTCCTTTTTCTGTTTTTTAAGGAAGCACATCGTTTTGGACAAGACTGGAAAGTCATGTAATTAATAAACTCTAGGTTTTGCTCTTGAAATTTCTAGCCACATTACTGCGTGAGAACAGCTGTAGATCATAGTAACGTTCAGCATAGGGAACGGGCAGAATTTTCGTGCATATACAAACTACCATGCTATCGTACCTGGAAAATTAAATTCCCAGACATTCCCCTGCAGAATTCTTATTTTACAAGCCAAGGAAGGCTTGGAACTGAAAGTTCTGAGAGTATCTGAACAGATACAAGGCTTTTGAACTGGTGAATGAAGAAGCGTAATAAAAAAGACTCCCTCTGGAATTATTTCATGATGTACTGTTGTATCAGAAATAAATGTGAATACAGGTATATGTAGGCCCAAAATTGCCCACTTTTTTTTTACCCACTGGATTTTCAGAAGGTGTCTTTCTCAATTTCTAGTGCTTTATTGGCCTTGCCATCATGATTTTGTTGTAATCATCATACTGTATGTCCGTATACTACTTTTATTCCTTTCATACTGGAAACCAAGTGGTGCTAATAGTGCTGTGATTTGAGTTATAACAATGGGCTGTTATTCTGCATATCTCGACTTCTTGCCTACACAGCAATAGAGGTTGTTGGCTTCCAGGGCCACTGGAGAACAATATGGAATTTCTGCTCTTTACTCTCCATAGGCATAACTGTCAAATAGATTGGCTAACATATTGGGGGAATTTGATGTCAGAATTACAAAGAAATTAACACTTCCTAGCTTTGCAGAACAGAAACGTGATTTCTTATTGGTAGATTTAGAAAAAGGATTCGATGCCTTTAATGGAAACTAGAACACAGATGCAATGCAAAAGAAAAATATAGTTAATTTATAACACTTACCCATCTGTGTGAACTATACATTAGTGATTACCCCAACACCATTTATATATTGGTTGTATTGTTTGTTCTCAGTGAAGCAACTAAACATTGAGATGTCGCTTCTGACTTCAATGGCATATTTAGCATTCTGGTATCTATTTTACCAGCATGTGAGACAGAGAAAGACAGAGGTGGCTATTCCTAGGATTTGTTGTTAGAGACAGACAAATTTTTCCTAAGGCATTAACAAGTAAACTAACTTTGGCCATTACAAATCAGTCCAGATTTTACTTTATATTTATAAGGGAAAGCTGCCGGGGAGAATTTTCATCTCATTCATGCTTTTCTGGATGCTGATTGCCAGTGACTCCACCTTCACCAAAACAGATATTCTTTCATATTAGTCATTGATTCCTTTCACTCATACAAATAGGGACATACTTGCAGCAGCAGCTCATGGTAATGAAGTCAAAGGCAAATAAAATAAAAAGCTTGGCTAGATTTAGGGGAAAATAGAGAGTAAGAATTATATAACAATCCTATAAATCCTTAAAAGAAAAATATTAGAAATTAGGAACCAGAAATCCATTTCTAATGAAGACAGCAGAAAAAAAAAAGCATAATATGATACATAAAATGTAAGGTAAAAATAAATAAATAAATAACCCCAAAACCAAATCAGGCAGAATGAGTTTAACACATCAGTTTAATGCAAAATAATGTATTGATTTCTAGAGTATCGTGTAGCAATGAAAGTAATTAAGGCAGATAAAGACTTAACAGAGTTTTTACCTGTGCTTTTTTCATTAAATTTTTAAACATGATCAAGAGTTCTGATGATAGAAAATTTCAAAAGAATACTGTAATTTCAGAGACACATAACATTTGGTAAATAACAGAAAATTGACAAAACAAATTTCCTCTGGAAGACGTTATTTGAATTCACATTTACAGAGAGAGGAAAGTTCTGCCTATAGTAGATCATAACCTGTAAGTCAAAAATTAATGTTAAGTAATAGAGTGCCATTTTAAGAAAAAAAAAAAAAAAAAAAAAAAAAGGCATTTTCTCTCCTAGAGTACTAATTCAATAGTGGAAAAAAAGTTAAAAAAATATCTGAAGCAGAAAATTTGATAAAGAAATTATCTGGACTGTTTAATTTATGGTAATGATTAATAAAGACTTAAGACAAAATTATGAATGGTATAAAGAAAGCAAATTAACACTGCCATTAATCTTCTCTTATACAAGGTCAAGACTATGTTAAATGATGCATTTACTCAAACATAAGACCAATTAAAAGGATTTCTTCAATATATAGTATTTGCTTCAAAATATTATAACAAAGAAAAAAGAGGTGCAAAAGAGAGTCGTGTACATTTCAATCTCTCCAAGGTTTGTATTTATCTGCTGTTTTGTTTCACAAATAACAAATACAAAATAGATGATACCACAATACAATGCAAAGGTTTAATTAGCATGCACATTTCCATCGTGACTGACACTAACAACTATCACCTTCATTCCAATTTCATAATTTTGGACCCCTTATCCTTGGCCCTCAGTTTTTTCATGTAGAATTATGGAATATTGCTCTTGTTCTATGCCCTGATATATTTATCTTCCATTGTGCACTGCTATGTAGTTTGAATACCATGGGGATGCATACTTTCAAGAGACCCAAAACAAACACACGAAAAATCCCTAGCTAAATTAGAGACTTTATATATTATTCAGTATGATTATTCAGTAGTATAATTAAAATATACAAGGTTAACAATATATTATTATTAAAAGAGAAATAGTCCTGAAGGTATTCATTAGCAGTAAAATGGCCTCCACCACAAATTTCATATTTATGGAGACAGAAAAAATATCTGGTTCTCTGCTGTCCTTTCTTGTAGCAGGAGAGATAAGGCAGTTCTCCATATCATTTTTCTGTGACACTTAAAAGATTGTAGCTACCCTGTCTTACCATCTGTAAAGAATTTCTTGATGGAGCGAGCAATCTTAAGCAATGGACCATCATATCCGAATAAAGGAACTCCATGTAATGGAAGTAGTACGTTTCCTACATTTGTAAATAGAACGTATATAAAGTCTCTATGCAGTGTAAGTAAGAACCATTATATCTGAATAAAGGAACTCCATGTAATGGAAAAAGTACGTTTCCTACATTTGTAAATAGAATTTATATAAAGTCTCTATGCAGTGTAAGTAAGAAATATGTTGAGAGATGATGAAGAATGGATTACAGTGGAACAATGTTTAATTAAAGACTTGTAAGCATCTTTCATTATTGAGAAAAATTCAATTAAGGAATGGATTACATTATTTCATGCTTCATTATGTACCTAGCACCTACTATTAATTAGTTTTTCCACTACCTTACCCTCTTTTGTTTCCAGAACACTTAAGTTACAGTAACTTTTAATTCCTTATAGTAAACATTAATCAACAGAAGAAAAGATTTAAAGATTCTATAAAAGAAGTTTTACACTGGAAGGACAACTTAAGTAATCTCACTGCAGGACCTCATCTGCAGTTATAAAAAATACTGGTCAGATAGCACTGGCATTTCTCCCACAAGGATAAACGGCTTATCCTGACAAAGACCTTGCTTTTAAAAGCAGCGCTACAGAGATCCAAATGTGAGATCACCTACCCCATATACTAGCGTACTCGTGGTCAAGGTGTTAAATGCCAGATTAATTACTTGTTGTGCAAGAAGTACTGCTTTTGAACAATTGTTAATTTCCCAACGTAAGAATTCATTGGCTGCCCCCTGTTCTTGTGCTACGAAGCCAGGAGAAGGAGGTGGCTCTACTCCTCCCCACGCAGTACCATCTGCAAGAATGGTGGCTCAGCTGTTTGGGCTCTTCAGAGAGGGCAGAAAAAAACCTTGTTAAAATGTAATTGAATCTCTCAAGTTAAAAGCCACAACTCTTCCTACAGCAATCAGGTCTCCCGGTCAAGAGCAAGCCCTATTTCAGAGTTGAAGCACATGCTGAATACACATTTAAGAACACAACTTTGACATCTGTATTACAGGCAGAACACTGATTACCTTAGGTAGCTCTTCAATTTGATTGGCATCTAGGTAAAGCTCCTCTAATGTCCGTTCAAAGTTAAAAACCTCCTTTGGCACCTGCTGTAGGCCACAGTGAGAGTAATCTAACACTGAGACGATTTCCTCTTCGCCACGAAAACACCGGCAGGGCACCAAGCGGCCGATAATTTTCCTTTTGGTTGTCATCTCCAAACAGCATACTGAAGGAAAAGGGGAAAAAACAGTTTTCTGAAACTATCAACATTTGGGGGACTGTTTCTTTACAATTATTATCAAGATTGTAGTCCATTAAATACAGTTTTTCTTGAGGGATATCTGTAGTCTGCATTCTGCATTTCTTATTCTACCTTTCTACAACACAGGAAAAAGTGAGATTTGTCAGTGTAATCACAGAAAGCAATCTCCATACATCATTTGTTCCCTTACACTGGAACAGAAGAAAACATGCCAAGACCATCCACAGCTGTTGCTTTTTTTAATGATGAAACTTAGCTGCATAAATCCTACACGTATGAACATGTTCATCAGGCAAAGTACAAAATTACCTTTGTACTCCATGTTTTGGTCCCTTGTTCAGTTTGGACTGTGAGTCACCAAAGTGAATCAGTCCGAGTCATTTGGTTCTGATTCTCCGTGACAAATGCCCCGTTGTATTATACCCGATTTCTCCAAACTCAACAGAGTTCCTTAGCTTTCCACAGTTACTGCTGGAGTATATTTGTTGTCTTTTCAATCATATGAATAAAGAAAGGGATAAGTAAACTTAATTTGTTACAAAACTAGAACAAAAGTAACCCAAACCCAGACAATTTGTTTACCTGTCATTCCTGCCTCCCTTGTATTACCTTAGTCTGTTGAAAACTCAGACAAGGGACTTGGCAGAAGTGCCATTAGTTTTTCTGCAGTAAAATAAGTGCTTAGGAGAATTTCACCACAGTCTATTCTCTAACTTCTTCTAATCTAGATGCCAAGTTCTGCAGATCTTTCTTGCATATACAGTTTGTATGAGCACCTCTAACTCACATGAGTAACAGTTTACACAATTGTATCTTACTATTTTCCAGTGGAATAACAATACTTTAAGTCACTACTCTTAAAATGAGAGAATGCTCAATAAGCAGATTTTATATGTGTCAAGCAGTCTCTAAAGCTGCAATAGATATTGACATTTTTAGAAGTTATTTTAACATGACTATAGATAAATCAGGCTGTTCTGAAACATACTACCACAAAGCCAAGAAAGGCTAAACTTTCAACTCCCATTTTCTAAACGACTTACAGGGTTTTGAGTTACATTTATGAAAAAAATGCACAAAATTAGTCCAAGTAAAGCAAAATAAAGCTCATCAGGATCCTTTTTCACAGGATGCCAGTGAAAAAGCAACTGCATATTCATGCAAAATAGTGGAGATAATTTGTATTGCTTAAGCCATTATTTATCCAAAATGTAAGACAAAAAAAAATTTAATTCGTCAGATAATGCTCCATTCACGGATCTCTGTGACTTTTTTGTCACGTAATACTTGATATTTTGGAGGTAAATAAAATACTCCAACATTTTATTTCCTTGTTTAAATTTTATTAGCACCTAATCTGCCGCTAGTAATCCCAATGAGATGAGCACACGAATACTGTCAGAACAAATACTGTTTTTCGTGTTCTCAAGACGACTGAGATGATGAAACAAACAGCAGTGAAAGCAGAGTGCAGCTGGTTATTCATTTGGCAGTGCCAATGACAGGCTTTCTGTTGGCTGATTTTGGCTTAAGGCTAAAGCTTAAAACAGAGAAAAGGGTATAGTAATTTTGTAATTCAGCTTGACCAGATGCCAAGTTTGTAGGTATAACATAAAAGTTGTATCTTAATTACAGTCAGCTGATGCAATGAAAACATCTGCATAATACATTGTACATAAACTTTCGAAAACGTAAAAATAGAACACTTAGAGGTATGAAAAAAGAAGCAATTCATTTACAAGCTAATAAATCACAAAATCTAAACGTTTTATTTCAGTTCGACAGTATAGTCTACTGCAGAACACAAACAGCCACATAGCTAAAATTTAGGGATGCTATACGCCACTCAAATTTACTCTGTGAACTTTGAGTTTAAATGTTCTTCATTTAAATTTCTGACACCAAGAACACTAGATACCCTGTCAGATTTCATACACAATACTGTGGCTGGACCTGGGCTCTTGATTGGCACTCAAAATTTCCTGTGATAAAGAAACGTTTGTTTTAACATTGCCCCTAATTTTCCTCTGGAAATAAGGCTACTGCCTTTTCAGCTTCAAATCTGTTGGTCAATTTCAAACACAGTTGGGAGGGAACGACTTTTACCATTTTCTCAACTTCAAAAAATTTTGCATTTGTCACTTTTTATTGAAGGCAGGAAAAGTCCCAAAGTTCTGCTCCAAAGCAAGTCCAGTAGGAGAATGGCCCATCACACCAGAAGTGCTCCCAGTTCTCTCTCAGATCAGGGTTTTTTTCCGATTGCCATGTCATCTGCTCTTTCCACATCTTTTTCACTGTATCTGCTCCCACCACCATAGCACTTCACATGCAATCAGCTTGTCTGGTCTCGGAAAATCTGTATTTGGATGCTGAACGCGGCTTTGGCCATGGCTAAAAAGTTAGTCACCTTGCACCATGTTCCACCTGACTTTAGGATCGTCTGCAGCTGCAGTGGCTGCTGACTTCAGCAAACCTTCACACCTGGGAAGCGGCAAGGAAGAGGCAGAGCAACGACAAGAGGGAAAGCTGTCAACATCAGCAGGGCTGCAGCAGGGGCCACGGGGAAAGGATGTGAAGCACACGGTGGCAGGCGGCCTCCAGCCGTGTTCTCCCCTGCCTGGGAGGCTCAGCTGAGGCAGCCTGCCCTGTCGCTCCCCTCCTGCCGGAGCAACCCCGTACGTAGCGGGGCAGATGTCCCTGCTGGAAATGAGCCAGGGACAGGAACCAGCCACCGGGAAGGCAGCACAAACACTCCACGGCCTCCCCATCTCTCTGCCTTGCCACTGTTGCCAGAACCCAAGCACAGGCTCGAGAAGGGGTGCAGCACGACCATTGACACCAACCGGCACCGCTGCTTTAGTTCCAGAAACCTTCCCAAATAGCTCCTTTGAGCGTACAAGATCGAAACAGATGGAAACTGTAAAAGCATTGGTCACAGAATACGTACTTCACAAGAAAAATGAAATTAGCTATCGAGCTGCACTGCTTCTTTGTATTCAAGCATAGGAAGCAGGATTTGCAACTGTGTATTTCAAACCTTGACACAATAAAAATAAATGCTCTTGGAATAGCAAATTTTTGTAGCTTTTCAAGCCATTTGAAGATAATGAACAATTGAACAGTGACATGTACTTCAAAAACTACTCAGAAAAACATTCTTCCCATAGGCATTACAAAGCACTTAGCTTTGCATTATTCCCCTCTACTGTAGTCATACGCATAAAACAAACCCCACGTTTCATTTTTAATAGAAACCCTGAACAGTAACAGTATAATAGAACAGCTAGAAAGTGCATAAATAGTGAAGCAATAGAACTGTACTAAAAATAGCAATTACAACAGCAAAACCATTTTTTAAAGTTTTTTCTTTTGCTTATGTAAACAAAAGTGTTTCTATTATTGCAGTTCATAAAAATATCTGTAATTTCTTATTCAATAGAAAATTGTTTTAAAAATTAGAAAGAAAAAATGCAAAGGATAAACAAAAGTGATTTAATTACTTTGCCTTCCTCAAAAGCTATGGTAAGACTCGATTGTCATGATAAATTAGGTTGGTTGGATTAATGGTTATCTATTGGAACTGTCCTCTTCAGGGAAAAAAAAGCAAAGCCAAATCAGAATGTGATTTGGAGAGATGAACAATCTGTATTTAAGAGAAGATCAATACTGGGATAAGAAGGGTACTTGAACCTGAATTATGGTGCATTGCTAAGATTTTGTGAGAAAAATTAGTATGAAGTAACCACTACAGAAACTGCTGCTTATGGAATATTTGCTGGAAGAATGGCCATGGGAAAGTATGAACTTAAATGTATTTTAGTAAGAAGTGGGTTTGCATGTGTCCATAGTCTGCTCCATTATTTACCCTTTGTAATTAAAAAGAAAAAAACCAAAAATGCAGAAAAGCCTGTCAAAAAAAATCCCCTGGTATTTATATTGTTCTTTGCAATCATTTCAGAAAGCACCAGTACAGAATTAAAGGACCTGTGGTACAATTGAAAGGAGTAAACTTTCATGCCCTGTGGACTAATGGTAATCAAACCCTTTATTAATTTCAGTATTATTAATTCCGACTCTGGACTAATTCCAGCTTTGGTAATTACACTTTTCTTACCTACATTTTATTCCTTCATAATTTTCATAAAGCTTTTCTTCTGTTCTGATGGTTACTTACTATAAGAGGATTGCTACTTGAGATCCTTGGGAACAAAATTTAAGTCAAACAGAGTCAACAGAAAGCCAATCTCCCAACTCTGGGAGGTTGAGTCACCATACACATAGCCACTTAATAAAATTCCTTAATCCTTGTAAGTGATATAGGAAGTCTTCCTACTTACTCCTAGAAACACCAATGCTTAGTATTTTTCCCTATTTAACCCAGTGAAAGAAATGGAATGTAATTCTCCATAGCTGAGTATTAGAGGTTATTGCTTACCATATGTCACATGCTATACATTAAGACTATACACCCTAAAAGATCTGTATCACTGTCAAAAGTTAAGAAATTTCAGGCTCTCTGTTCAGTCTTGCATGTAAGAACACTAAATTCTCAAAACTCATCAGACCACACAGAAATGCTCAGCAACTTGGAAGGCTATAAAGACTGTCCTGCAAAGGCAGTGGGAACAGGTGGATTTTTTAAAAGCAAAAGAACTAGGATGAAATATACATCCTTTTTTTGTGTGTTTTTGAGATTCTGCTTAAGGAAATTTATTAATGTCTTAACTAATAACTAATTCTATACAACTGCATTCATAAACTGTAATGTACCATTTTTCAATAATTCAGAAAAACAAAATGAAACACAAACGCATTTTTCCCCACAAAAGCTTAAAAATGTTATGACCTGTTTTCTGAATGCTTTTAAAAAAATATATTCTTTCTTGAATGCGATTAAAGAAACTATGAAAGAAGCATAAATATAAACTGCTATTTATCAGCTTCATGCAAGCATCGCATTATCATTATCTGTGGTTTATTCTCTTATAAAGAAAATCCTTAATCTAAGAAAAACAGTAGTTTTACGGAAATTAATTACAATGAAATCTAATCTCTTCTCAATTAATGGATCTTTTTATGCAGTAAAACCACTAATCCCTGTTTCTCAGTAATCATGAGAGTTATTTTCCTTACCTACTTAAAAGATGGAGGCAGAGAAAATTGCTGTATGGCTCACAAAACTCCGATTTGAAGATGGAACAAAATAGCTCAACAAACTTCAAAACTTAAGTATCTTGAAAGAATAGGATAGGCAGCAATTTTTTTCAAAAGACAAGATAGAAGAATTTATTTTTTCATCTCAGAAGCTTTTTCCTCCTCAGTGGGCCTACACATGATCAGATATAGCCATTTTCCTTTTTTCCTCCCACAAAGTAATTAAAAATTTGCTTAAACACAACTAAAAAATGCTGTATCTCTCTGAAAATATTTTCAATCTAATCAGTTTAGTTTTATCCTAAAATGTGCAAAGTATTATCTTCTACGTGCTTTACTTTTCCATTAACAGTATTAAAAAACAGTAAGAACAAGTAGCAAGTGGCAATTATTGGGCAAGAAATCTGTAAGAGCTGTAACACAGAAACTAGTTTCAAATTGCCTTTGGCATCCACTTGATTTCTTGTTGATAGTGCATTTAAAATAAGAATTCCCAAATAGCCTATTTCAAAGATCTGACTGTAATTATGAAGTCAACTCTGTTGATCATCTTGGACCTGCAAAACTTCAAATACATATATTTATACACATGCTAAAAATAAAACCCTAAAAAACAAACACCAAAAAAACAGGGTAGGAAGCACTGGTAAGGCTACTAAAATCTTTGTGTTTCATAGAAGCTTTGGTTTATATCAGGTTCACTGGCTTATATCAAGCATGACAAGAAACATTCTGTTTCCATAAGGAAACCAGCTCGTAAAATGATGGATACTACTGCATTCTGTGCAACTTACTCTTTAAAAGAAGGCTATATAACACTTCATTTAAAAAATAGCCTAGACTTTACAAAAATCAAATCAAACGTAATTTTTAAAAATGGTTGCCTGTAGAAGATAGAGATTTGCCCTGACAAAAAAGTACCAGGTGTAATTTTCCCAGCACGTTCTGCTGAAAGAACAATCTGAGTGAAAACAGATGAGAAATAATGGTGACACTGACATTATACATTTTTATTCCACTACACAGCCAGGACAGATTATCTTCACACAGCCTTAAGCCTGCTCTCCTGTTAGAAGTTCCACAGGATTGCTGTGTGTTAATATGCCTAGCATTACAGAGCAGCTGCCCCATATATACGTGATCTTCAAAGCCTCGAGAGTCTTCACTAAACCCAAATAATTTTAAATCATTGAAGGCAATTTTAATGCTCAGAAGCAAACAATAGTTTTCTGACATGTTCTTCTAAAGCGTCAAGTAGGTATATGAAGAAAAGAGGTAGTTAAAATGCTACTGTAAAAAACTCCAGAATTTGCTTCAGTATAATGGGTAGTGTAAATCAGCTTTTCATTTTCTGTTTTTCAGTATAGATTAATTATGGATTTAATTTTTCTACCAAAAAGTTTTTGATGTAACATTTCATTTAAGTATTCTTATCTCAGGGAGGTCTTAGATCCCCAATGCGCTGCCATAGTCAATGGCCTGAGTCAAAATTCAAAACAACAGGTAGTACTGTAGGACCAGCCTGTGTTGTCTGACAAGGTATCAAACATAAAATCGTTCATACTCTTGGCATTTCATTCAGAAAACTGCAAGAAATTGCAAAGTTTAAGTGATCTGGTAGTGCTAGAAAGTTACTGAGAAATCCTGAAAATAAAAAACTTAGAAGTCTGAATGAGAGCATTACAAGGCTGAAATGAGTAATAATGGTAACATTTGCCAGAGGGTTCAGAAAATATTAATTATATTCAAAGCAGCAGACAATTCGCTTCACTGATTTCTTTGTCATACATCACAGATAAGTGATGATTTTTCTGTTCCTTTTTTCTTTCTCTTATTATCAGCATAATCAACAACATTAATATGCTAATATGTTGGCTGTTTGCAGTGAGTTATACTATCGAGCTTAGCAATCACAAATATATCAATCACTAAAGCAATCACAGTTTCCATCATCCCCTTCTAGCTCTCCCAGAGGTCCTTCGTCACTCCAGAAGCGATGAAAGCAGAGAGCAGTTTCTCGAGAGACCCAGCCAGCCCGGTCTCCAACACCCATCCCACTTGGGGTCTCCGAAGCAGACATCCTCGACCCGGCCCTGCGACCCAGGCAAGGCCACTCATCGCCGACAACTCCCCCTGCTGCGTGCCAGCTCTCTCGGGCCACAGCAGTAGCCTGAACACTGGCACGGCACAGGTGATTGATCACAAGAAGAGGCTGGAGACCAAACTCTCCAGCTACTAGTTCTTTTCCTGATACCATGCCCTCCTTTAAACCACATTCTGTTGATGGTAGTACCATCAACTTCTCTTCAAATCCCATAAAAGACTTGTTCCATGAAACAGAAGCTTTTTCTAAAGCATTTAGCATGGTTTGTGGTTCTACAAGTGCTGAAGGTACAGAAGGTACTCCCTCCTCTGACCTTAGGAAGCCATTGGGAGTTTTCCAGTTCATTCCAACAGGCCAGAATTTCAGCTTACATTTTCACTGCTGAAACAGATTTGCTAATAGAGACTATGCATACGAAATGGAACAAAGCTGAGCATATGGTTGTAATTAAAAAAAAAAAAAAAAAACCAACCACAAAACAACCCCCAAATTTCCTTCAGCCAAAACCCTTTTCCTCACTGATATTCTCCTAGCTCTGGCCAGACATCCACTTTTGTTTTCTTTCTTCTCTTTGAATTAATTATGTGTGCTGTTCAGATGATTTACATTGTGTCCATTTTCAGTCTGGGTCACTGAAATAATTAGGGAATTTCAAAGCTCTCGGACTCTTCTTAATTTTTAGTACAACTTTTCAATTAGAAACAGAGCACTATTAATAGTTTAGGGTTTTTTTTTAATTTATAAAGATTATATCTGCATACACAAGCTGTGCCCTCTTCACCCAGTTATTAGTGTTTAAATACGGTGCTCACCTTTCTATTTATATGCAATCTTTGTGGGCATCATCTTAGCACTGTCCTGTCTGAAACTCTGTGTGAGTTTTTACTCATTTATTTCTTTGCTTAGTCAGATGTATAAACTCATAACACCTCCATTTTGTAGTTTTTATTCTAGTCAAGACTTTTTGTCTATGGCCATAATACCATACTTGTGACATGAGAATTACGGTTATGTAAGCTCTTACATCAGTAGTCACTGCTATTTTTCGTATTTTCACAATTTTCCAATTCAAAAAGTTCTGATTAAATGTAATCTGCTTATTCTTGCCTGAAAATCAGCATCCCTCTTCCTTAAAAATGTATGTCACCTATAAAATTTGGGGTTTTTTTCCCCGAAGATATCCAACCAGGAAGGTGTATTAACGCCTTTGCGGAAGACATTACAATACTTCATTGCAAAGAAATAACACAACTTTGCTTATCCATGTCTAGAAAAAATTAACTTAAATTGGTAGAGATACAAGGAGGGACTAGAATGAATATAAAGCGTGCACAGCAGCAGGAAACAGACAGCCCACTCGCATGTCCCACTGCCAAGTAGGCTGCAAAGGGGCAGGCGAGGGGCATCGGGACATGGCCGGCAAGAGCCATCCCCGTTGCTGCAGCTCAGAGCACCTCTGCTTGCTGAACGCCTCGCTGGGGCTCGACTGCTCCTGTTACCCAGCTGCTGAAGTTCAAGTTGGGGACTTCTCTAGCAAGGTACTGCGGACATATCACTCCTATTCAGCCTCCCTTATGGAAGGGCACAGCACTTTCCTTGTACGGTCCAGCAAAGGAGAGCCACGTACGTCTAAGGAAGATGCTCACACACAAATGAGTGTGCGTGAAGCGGCCTTGAAGGCTGGAGAAGAGAGAATTTTCGAGAGTCAAAGCAAGGATTCTTTTGCCACCTTGCCTTCAGTGAGAGTACGAGGTAAAAAGCTGGGTACCTCTAAAACAAGAGCAATCATTTCTGACTGTATCTGTCTGTATGACACCTGCACAGCAGTGTATGACACAGACGTCTGGCAAATGGGATTTGACTTCACAGCCACGTGTGTTTTTATCCATACATACCGACAACCGAGTGTTCGGGGGACAGAGCAGCGAACATGTGTGAACAGGGTGGTCACATCATCCACAGCCAAGGCCTGTCTGGCCAGCCATCCTCCCCATCACATTCAGAAACACCCCCTAGTTTTGTGTGAATACACTCTTCTGAATATAGAATGAGACTTCAAATCCATCTTTGCTCTTAGCTATTATGAGCAGTTAAAGAGAAACAAAAGGAGAGACTGTAGCCGACTCTGTTCTTTTTCCAACATTTCTGCTAAAGTAAATACAACTGTGGACTGAAAGCATCTTTCTACACAGGGAAAGAAAAAAGAAAGAAAAAGAAAAAAAGGCAATTCAGTCTCTCTATTTTAATAAATCAGTGATAACACTCCTATGCAGGAAGGGAAGGGCAACAGGGGCAATATTAGAAGACTTACAGGAGAAAACAGTTGTAAGCAAGGCTCTGAGGGAGCATGCTATGGAATTTCAGGGAAAGGCTCCACTCTGCAGACTTTTGACTCTGATCATGGCTGGCCAGGGAGAATACGGTTTAAGAAAAACCACATAAAACTTCATTGCCTTCCAGTTAGGGCTAAATTTTTTTCAAGGTTCCAATTAGTATACTTTAAAAAGGAGAAATGGCATTGCTTGGTTTGACCAGATACCTTTTCTTTTAACCTCATTTTCTCCATCAGAAGTCACTATATATTTTTTTTTAAGTTACAGGTTTACATATCCTGTTTAGAGGCAAGAACCATATTCTACTGAAATGTCACACTTGAACCAGGCGAAGGAGTCGGGCATATCGCTTCAATGTTCTAATTGGTAACTCAAATTTAGCAATTTAGATATTCAGTTTGTATAAGCCATTTGTAATAGTTTTCATTAATCTTCCTGAAAAGATTAAGAAACTATGGTTCCAAAGGTGAAGTCGCAACAGCAGAATTATTAGAATGCTTCCAAAGGGGAATTTGTCTTATCAAAAAGAGGGGTGTGAAATATTATCTAAATTGTTTTCTTGCACAGAAATACCATGATAACCAGCACATCTTATCCAGAAATGGCATTTAATGCATAATAATTGAATTCTTTTCATTATATTTTCATTATAATATTCTGCATTCAAGTTCATATTTAAATTTTGCTAATCCTAAAATAAAATAACCAAGCATGAATAATCAGATTTCAACTTTACCTTTTGTCTCCCAAGAATATTAATAACAGAAAGTTTCTCTATCTTTGCCACAAGACCTGGGATGTCACTTATGACTTGACCATCATGAGATTTAGGAAATTTGCAAAAAGGGTAAAGTAAAACTTAAGACAGAATTATGTCTACAAAATATCAGTCAGTTTTGAATTACCAGACCTCTAACCCCCTCCTGTGATAAAGGACCCAATCTTTACCTTTTCTGATAAGACAGTCATTTATTTCAGTTAAAGTTTACTATTGGTCTTGCCTTGAAATTCCTAAGTGAGATTTTCTGAGTAAATGGTTTTTTGGATGATCTTAATAATAGGTGATGATGACTCCACGAACAAAGACAGTTTAGTGACAATAAAAAAAATTGTTGGGGTGGGTTTTTTTTAAACAATCTGTATCCTATCTGCCCTAAAGACAGCTTTTGTGTAACCTTAAGGAAAACTCTAGTTTTGTTCAGTTTCTTTTTATATAAGAACTGATAGAATTTCAATAATTTGTAGCATATTAGTAGCATATGCTGAAAATTAATAACCATGCTCTTAATTGCTAGAAATTACAATCAGTTTGATGGCCTGCCCTACAGACATTTAAGTAGGAGAGAATCCTAATAACCTAAGACGAGAAAATAGCCTTCTTTGGAAAGTGTGCTTTCTGGTAACTGGGAAATTTACATTTGAACTTAGATCTTTGATGTGTTTTAGCTTTTACTTGAAGTAATCTTTCAGTTTGAAAGATTATCTGGTATGAAATTTAGTATGAAATATGCTTTATTTCTTGCTTTATGGTGTAATGGATTTTGCTGCCCATATGATGGCTAGAACTGCTATCCAAAGGAAAAGTATAGAAAACATAATTTACCTGCTAAATACAGCAACTAAACAAATTGATATTTAAATATGAGCTATATAACTTTCATTAAGTCTGGGTTTCTTCCTCGCAGAGGAACAGGATCATACAGAATACCCAATTACTTTTCAGCGGTTTACATCACAATTTGTCTGCATTATTCCTGACATATTAATCAGCTTAGCAGGAGCTTACTACAGGAAAACGGTATGCATTTTGCTGAGTTTGCAGAATGAAAGTTCCAGAGATAATAACATGCAACTACAAACTGCAGCTAGAAAAGAAAGTTTTAATTAAAAGTGACAACTATGACTCACAATGAAAGCAGATCTTCTGAAAACCCAGGCAGAGATCTGCTGGGACAAGGGACCTTCCTCTTCCTTCCTATTACTGCTACCTTGCTCACCATGTGTATGATACAGTCATATTGGAGCAGATATTACTGAAGTCCAAAATAGAAAATTAAGTTCATTTTCAACATGTCATAACACCTATTTTAGACATCTCTATTTCCAAAACATGGTTACATTTGAAATACATACAACAAACAGCCTAGAAAATATATGTTTCTTGCTCACCATGGTAAATGTTCACATCCAGTCACAAAACTTTCTCAAAAACCTTTTTCTTTCTGAAAAATAGATATTTTTAATCATTTAAAAAAATATAGTTCTGATTCCATGTGAGATTTTTTGCCAACCTTCTCCACCGCTCAAACTCTACCTTAAGACAGTTTCTATGCCTTAAGGTCACCACTCCTCTGAATATTCCTACTTACTATTCCTTGTATTTTTTGTGAAGTCCAGGCTAGCCCACAACCCGCAGGGCTGCATCTATGCTTCAGGACACAGACTATGTCCTAGTTCCACACCAGAATGAAATCTGCTTGTGCACCACTCCGCTTCTCATCTGCAGCTTCTTTGCTTACACCAAAGAAAACTGGGCCATGCAAGCCAGACAGCAACTGAGGAATTTGGCAGTGCCACAGTAATGTAGATCCCTTCACTTAAACAGTCCCTGACGGTTGTTACAGGGACCAGTTCAGCACGCACTCCGTATTGCATTACAGCACTGGCAGGCGGCTCTGGGCTTCTCCCTTCCTGTTTGTAATGCTCCCAGCCACATCGTCTTGACCTTTTATCAAGCAGTTCCTCTTGGAACAGCACTGTAACAGACACTTTCCTATCAACCTCCACACTATCGCCAGGTATAGTTCATCCAAAGCTTTTTTTGATGCCTGATTGTCATCTTCTCCACAGTCTTTTGACTTCACCTCACCATCACCTAGTTCAACTCTTCCACTTCCCAAGTGACTGAAGTGTCAGAAGTACTGCTTACTCGCTGATCTCTGTTGCTTAGCTTCTCTCTTCTCTCAACATCCCCTGGTATCTTCCTATATTTTGCACAACCTATTCCCCAGTAGTCATCTATCTTCTTTAGCCTTTTCTAGTTATCCAATAGTCCACCAGCAATAACTTCTCATCTGCCCCATCCTCTCCTTCCTTCCTGATCTTAATACAGTTCTTGATGCGCTCTCC
The DNA here is from genome assembly GCF_929443795.1 of Astur gentilis. NCBI lineage: Eukaryota > Metazoa > Chordata > Aves > Accipitriformes > Accipitridae > Astur > Astur gentilis. The sequence continues at coordinate 1,671,945 of NC_064887.1, forward strand.
TTCATACGTCCCCTTTTACCTTTCACATCCCAACCACAGGTCTCATCTCCAGACCTCTCTTCTGGCTCACATCCTCCTTCCTTCACCTCCTCAACTCCCTGCATCTAGCTTTTAAGTTATGGACTACGGAAACTATTTCCAATAATCAGGCTGGCTTTCTTTACTACATAACTATTCTCTCTCTTCCATGAGTTCCTACATAAACATTCAAATTCTCCAACTGATCTGCACAAACACATAACTTAGTTCTTACCATTGTTCACTCACAACTAAAAAATTTTCCCTGCTGCTTACTCTCCCCTCTCTCTGTAGAAGATCTTAAATTTTGCCAAGAAAAATATAAAACCTTTTATTGTCCATCAGTTCCTCTTTCTTCTGTTATTCTATCCTCCTTCCTGGCTGTTTCACCATACCCATTAATGCTATGTATGCGTGCTGTAACAGGCTTGCATGTATGTTCGTAAATTGGATGATCAAAACGCAAAAGCCTGTGTCTGTACACCAAAATGTCAGCACAAGTGAAATCTTAAAACATAATGCCCACAAGTATCCATGAAAATTGGTTGCTTGAATATGAAAATATAATTTTACATCTGAAGAGACATTTATCTCTATAAATACCTCACTACCCATGAATACCCGAGTATATCTCCTCTGTATTTCAATGTATATAGAAGCTGCCATGTTTCTCTCTTAGATATTTATAGCCAGAATCAAGTAATAAAATCTGAATTTTGCCCTTTCCCCTCACCACCAACTATTGCCATCACTAGCCTTGAGCTGTGAAGTATTAAGCACACAGACACCCTTGATTAAAACCCTCCAGAACTCAGAGGGATTGCATATTTCATCTTCAGAGTTTAAAATACATTTATAGTAGAAAAAGTTAATTTCATTTCAGTAAAGACTATATTATATAATTGCAGAACTATGAAACTTTTAAATGAATTCACAGGAAAGATCTGCACAGAGTATTCTCTTGCTGTCCAACCATACTGCCTTCTCCTTAAAAATCTTCCAACGTTCAAATTCTATGGCAGGGGACAACCTTGGGAAACTATGCTAAAGGCAGGCATAACAATAAATCTCATAAGAGAAGAAAAGATGTGGACCAATGCAAAAATGATATATCACTCTTGGAAAAAGTTAATTATGCCATGACAAATGAGCCTAGTTCTTTACTGATTTTTCATGAGTAAATATCACAGTTTATGAAACACATACAAAGAATATTGAACACTTGGAAAGGACACCACTAGCCCCTGAAGAGGGAGACTTCCAACATGATGGTTGGCTACACAGCCACTGGAGATCACAAGAATGATGTTTTTGTTAACTTCATCATCATATAATGTAGTACTGGTAAATGGTTTCCTAAAATCTGATTTCACTTCCCTAAGGAAATTTGTGGGTGGCATATTCTCACTTTCCTTCAGTAGCTCAGTTTTTTTACACTTAAACGCATCTTGCAGTTTTCTCCATTCGTGGTTTAAACATGTTTTGCCAGTGTCAGTTGTCCCATCATCTTGAGATGAATTCAGAACAGCCTCACTGGCAGAAATGAAATCATCTTCTTCCTTTGCAGAAAGCTGGGGGGGCTTTCTCTGCAGATATTGCAGTTACTGACACACTGCAGAACCAGCATGACCAGCCCAGCCCACAGTGCGGCCCGCTTCAGGCCCAGAGCAAAGCTGCCAAACTGCCCCAGTCTGTTAGCTGCGCCTTGCTCTGGGTGTACCTGGTTGGAAAGGCTGAGAATAACTGCCACTTGTACAAGAAAATGTCAGATTTAAGGGCAGCTTTAGGACAGGTCCTCTCTGTTCCAAGTAAATGATTGTGCCGGAAGGCCTTGGCTTTATAAAACTGAAAAAAGCCCTACCAGGCCTCTTTTTGCTTCAAGTGTTCTCAAAGAACAGTAAACAAGACCTTTGACTGCCTAACACAAACCCAGCTCCTGTTTTTAAAAATAAATAAATAAAAATCAATTCAACAGTTTGTAGATGTAAACTCCATATCAAAGTCCAGGGAGACTTATCAGCTTAGATCAGTCACTCTCAAAATGCTGCAGACAATGGCCAGTCTAGTATTTTGGACACTGGAACACCTAAAAAGTCAGGTTTACTATGCAGTAGGGATAATAACAAAAATGTTCAGGGTCATCATCGAAAGTAAACATCTCTACTCGGTTTGTTCCATCCTCCTATATAGCCACTAACATAATCCTGGCAATAAGGCAGGTTCTGCTGTAAGGGGCTGGTGTTCAATCAATAGTGCTGAAAAATGAAAAAACAGAAAGGCAGGCTGCAAAACACTGCTTTGATGTTTGTGGGGAAGGTATAAGCTGCTAGTATATATTCTCTGCTGGTTAACTTTCTAGCTCATGTCTATTCTCTCTACTCTTTCAATGCATAAATCAATAGCACTCAGCCATTTTCTGATCATTTTTTGCAGAACACAATTTTCATTACTATCACAGCCACTGCTGAAGGAGAACTGACATTCTTGCAGAATTCACATGCTAATAACATGCCTGGAGACACACCTGCTAATACTGAGAAGCGGATTCACCTCACTTCATCTTTGGCCACGTGGAAGTTCAGGGTCTGGAGCAAGCTAGTCCTTTAGGCTCCTTCTTGGTCAGCACCACAAGAAAGCCACCTTAGTCGTTGGGATTTATTCCAGCCCATGTTATAGGTCTGAAATGGACAGGATGAATAACCCAGGCCAATCAAAAAAAGGCCATTTAAAAAGAACTGTATTTCTAAAGGTTTTCATCAGCAGAGGGCTCTAGAACTACATTCTCTTAAGTATCGTATTCCCTCCCATGATTAATCTGTCCCAGTTTTTTTTTAGTCAATTAACATGCTGTTCTTATGGTACAAATGTTCTCTAAAAAAATTCTCACAGCTGAGCTGTCAAACACTGAAATTCAGTACATTGGAATGTCAGGTTTTTAACAAAGTCCCGGAGTTTGTAAAGTATAATCAGAACTTTAATGCCCAATTATGCAATCTTAGCAATGACTTTCTGAAGAGAATTTTACCACTTTCATTGTAAACCAGCATCATCAACCAGAACTGTACCAAACTGTTCCACTCAAGAAATACAAGGGCTTGATTCTTAATGGAGGTGTTCATCAGATCATCAGAAATCGCAGGTGTGCATATAACAGCTCTGGAAGATTCAAGCACTTTGTCACATTCTTTCCATTCAGCAGCAATGATTTTCTTTCCCTTTTTTTTTTTTTTTAAGTATTTCCCTTGCTTATGCATGCTTTTCTCTGGAGGTCATAATTAAATTGCTAACTGTTCACTCTTACAAAACATAAGGTCTTTCCTTGTCTCAGCTCATTTAGTTTAGCAGACATTCTTCAAGGGCTAAGATACCTTCCCTGAGCAAGCACAATGAATGCTAAATGTCCAGTGTAATTTCCCACAGCCTGAAAGAAGATTTAAAAAAATGTGGACAAAGTACGAAGCAATATTTTAGCATCCACCCACCTGCTAAATTAAGTCTTAGCTGTATATAAACAGTGATAGCCTTTTGACAGCAACTTACAGACATACCACTTCCATTGTACAATCTGCTCTGGTGACAAAAACTCTGAAAAGGAGTACAAGTTTGGCCTAGAGGCATGTAGTTGTAAGCTAGAGAGAAATGAAATATGGCATTTCCTGTCCTTGACTGATTTAGCAAACCTATGGTACTTTGATGGACATGCTTTCTGTACCAGGTATCAAGTACTACAAGCATTTTATAGAATCCTAGAATGGTTTGGGTTGGAAGGGACCTTAAAGATCATCTCGTTCCAACCCCCCTGCCATGGGCAGGGACACCTTCCACTAGACCAGGTTGCTCAAAGCCCCATCCAACCTGGCCTTGAACACTTCCAGGGATGGGGCATCAAACTTTGGACAACTACAACCCAAAATTTGGACAACTACAAGCCAAAGCAAAACCACCATTGAAGTAGGTACTATGCTAATACCAAATAAAACTGAAAAGTTATACCCAGATCTGACTGAATTACAGCTATGCCATAATATTCATACCGATATTTGTAAAGATGTTAAATATACTTCTAATCCCACTTTAAAATGCTCAAGTTGGTTCTTACAGGAACTGCCAATAATATAAACTCATCTGCTTCAGAATACAAGACTCAAGCAGATGCATTTTATAAAGATTTAACTAGTTTTTCTGAACTGCATCAATCTAGTATTTGATATATCTTTTTCCACAACCAAACTGGATAACACCTATTTGTCATTCTTACAGTGTAAGCAAAAGAATAAAGGATTTTCCTGAAGGTTTTATAAATTTACCTAGGTAGTTTATTGCTTCATCAGTTTAGTTAAATCTAAATTATTCCAGCAACATTTCTACTGATAATTATGAAAATCGTGTATTGATAAATTTCTGCACAGGGGCAGCACAGCAGAACATGGTCCAAAATACCTACTCAAGCATTCTTTTGCATTTGACATTTTTCTCTTGCTATTGCCTTACTCATCAAAACACTTTAACGCTAATTTATATTGAAATATTTATAACATACTTGTAATTTAACCATTGAAAAATTCTTTGTCACTTTTCAGTCTTTATACGGATTCTCTTTGTCAGACCCAGAGAAGGCAATGGAAGGGGCTGTGGTGTAGATGTGGATGTCCACATTGAAAAACAATTCAAAACAAAAAAAACATGCACTGAATTATGTACATTAAAGTCCGTAGTTCTGGGTGATTACCAAACAATGCTGCACATACAGAAAAGAAATTAGAAATCATGCACTTACTAATTTACTATAGGTAGTCAGCTCTTTTAACTTGGAGATGATTCTGTTAAAATCTAATTATACGCATTCTTTCTTTCTTAGAGTTCTATAATGGCAAAATAAAAATTCAATCCCTCCATGGCCTAAAAAGGCAAACCCCATCCTATCAGGACTTAATTTAAAAGAAACAAAATCATTTTCATAACAATCTAGTTATTAATTCCATCTATTGACTGGTAAGCAAGGATAACTTTAAATCACTTCAGAAGACACGAGGGAATAAGACAACATCAACAGAGTTGTTACTGCCTATGGCCTGAGCGGCTACGCACACAGAGAACAGCATTTAACTGTAACTGCTGCAAGGACTTTCAATATACAATATTTCCAACTCGCAGCTATATTGGTTTTGACAGTTTTACACAGTGTTGTCATGCAAGAGAGGCACTTGCAGAAAACTCTTCTGCAGAAGACATTGCAAAATCCAGGAAAAAGTACTGAGGAGCACTTTTCAGGCTCAAGCTTCAGAGCCAGTTTCTCAGCCTCAGCTTTTTGGTGAGGTTCACCGATTTGAAGGCATATAACTGCAAACTGGGGGGGAATTACCACTGTGCTCCAACTGTCAGCTGCCTGCTGAAAAAAACCCTGATCTAAAAATGAGGAAGGCCAAGATGATGGCTGCAAGAAAAAGATCAGGACACTGTCCATTATTGGGGGGGGGGGGGGGGGGGGGGGGGCAGCGATAAAGAGAATTTGGAGTGAAACATGAAATAATCTGGAAATGCATGAAAAATCACAAGTAGCCAAGATGATTACAGAGAAGACACATAGGAACAGAGGTAGAACAGAACTGGAACAAAAGCTGAACAAAAGCTTAGGGGAAAGCATTTAGTCAAGACACGAGGAGTAAATTGTAAATCCAACAAATGAATGCAATGACAGCTTCACTAATGAACCACTATCCTTTGATTTCAGAGCGACTGCCTCAGACCTTTTTATCTCTATAAAGAGGTGATTACAGCTTTGTTGGGTCAAGTGACATATGGATCAGGACTGCCCAGAGTACAGTACTCTAAGTGCCACTGAACCACATTAGAAACTGAACATGAACATCTGAATTTCAGCCTGAATGAGGAAAAAAACATTTGGAACAGCTTGGAATGAATCCTCTTTCTCCCTCCCACCAAGGAAAACAGATGGTATCAGAAAGATGAACAACATCCTAACAGTCTATGCTACTGTTCTTAAAGAATAAAAACAGAGAGACAGAGGGAAGGAACTTTACTGGTGATTTATGACACCCTACTACAGCTTACAACTATGTCATTTAACCTCTTACCTAAACTCTTCTAATTCCATCTCCAGTCAAATGGTTTCTTGCTCCAGGCTAGTCCTACTGGAATGTTCTTGTAGAACTTCATTTTTTTCTAAGTTTCATATAGCTATTAATAACTGGCCTAAATTCATTCAGAGGCTATTTATACCTACTTACTCCTTTGCCCAACATGCTCATTTATAGGTAATAACTTGATAGAAAAGTCTAACAGAATAAGGAAATTCAGAAGAAGCAATAGAAACTGTTACAAAGTCATCAAAACCAGATTCAACCTTGTAGAATCTTTTTTGACCTTTTCTGGCTATGTAAGGTATAAATAAAACAAATGTTCAAAAATACTATTATTTAAACTAACTTTTTGTTTCTTTTACCTTAATTAAAAGGGAAATACAGCAAGAAAAAATGGCGTATGAAATGGCTTCTCTATCAGCAAAATGTCATCATATAAAGCATTCTTGTGCTCCCCCAAGCCAGAAAGACAGTGTGGTCAGGGGTCTGGAGCATGACATAAAGGACAAGCTGAGAGAGATGGGTTTGCTTACCCCCAAGAAGAGAAGGCGCAGAGTGATTTAACTGCTCTCTTCATCTACATACTGGGGAAGTGCAGAGAGGAAAGACCTAGATTCTTCTCGGAGGTGCACAGGAAAAGGCCAAGCTAACAGGCACAAGTAGTAGCACAGGAAATCCTTACTAAATATAAGGAAAAAAAGTCTCCACAATGAATGTGATCAAGTACTAGCACGGTGGGGCCAGAGAGTTTGAGGAATAGTCAGCCCAGAGATGAATTCACCTCACTGAAGGGGATGAGCAGGCTCATCTAGCTCAAAGATAGCCTCATTATGAGCACAAGTTGGACCACAGGCTCTCTGCTTCTCAAATTCAGTAACTCTAAGGCTCTATGATTTGGTTTATTCATAGATTTTCTTTTAGAAGTTCAGCTCACACACTGAAAATATCTAACAGTGGGAAAAAGAATTTAGATGAAGGTCATGTTAAGCTCTCCTTTTCATCAGGTGTCCACTTTCATTACATAATGCAGCAGCATGGGAAAAGTTTTCTTGGAGTAAAAACATATTCCACTTTTTCCAAAAGATGTAAAAAATACCTGCATTATTATGCTCCTCGGAAATGGAACAGAAAGACATTAGCAACCATGGTTATGGTGTCTTGTAGAATATTAAACATATAGAAACAGCATTTTAACAAGCTTGTTGCCTGTTCGTTGTCAAAAACCTGACAACTTCTACCTTTGGCATTTTGAATGTTTGGTTGGTTTAAACCATATTTGTAGATATTTATTTACAACATATTATGTACTTACTCTCTTTACTCTCCAAATTAAAGCTTTGAAACAAACAAAGAAAACAAAAAAAATTAAAACTGTATGCATATTTTACATTTATTTCCTTCCTAGTTATGAAATTTAGTCCTATTAGTTATGAAATTGGTCCTATTCTGTGGTTCAGATGCTCACAAGTTTCATCCTGCTCATCTGCCAGTTCATTTTTTAAGAACATTTTGAGATTCAAACTGTTGGTTATTGACAGCTGCCAAAATCAGGCTGGAACTGCTTTTACTTTAGAACTTTTTAAATTTGAGAAATCTTCTGAAAATAGGAAATATGTTTGGTAAGAATGCTGATATCCTAGAGTTCAAAAATTTTTCATTAAGTATTTAGTAAGGGAGTGTGAATCTGAGATCTGTGCCTCTTCAACATATTCAATGACATACACTTCATGAAATGCCTTCAGTAAATACCATTTATCCTAAATATAATAACGCCTTCAAATGTACATTCAGCTCTGTTCTCAGCAAAACCATTTCTTCACACCCGTAGAGAGATATTTTGATGAAAGCTATTAAATTAAATTTAAATAAAATTTTAAATGGGACAGAAATTTTTAATTAAATTCTTGCTCTTTTTGTTCAAAGTAATCTCTGACACATTTCTCCTGTTTTAATCCTATCAAATCAGAAACCAATCACATACTAGTCCTGTATTCAGGCTGAAGCTATCTACTGTGATGAAACTAGAGATCAACAATAAAATCCAGCAAGTCCTTCCCTTTATTATCTCTCTGACCACATCTAGGTCTAAATGTTCTGTGTATCACAGGAACAATTCCAATTAAATTCCTTAGGGTACCTTAAATTGGCATTGGTATTAAGGAAAGAGCAAGTATAAGTATGTTAATTCTAGTACTCTGAAATCTTTTCCCAAATTCTACAAAACAGACATTTCTGCTTATGCACCTGGCCTTATTTCTTTATTTATCATAAAAAAAGAAGGGTGGTTTTTTTCCTAATTCGTTTGCTGCAGATAAAGCTATCTAAAAAAACTAATAAAAAATACCAGGAGAAAGTTTGCGGCTATGCCACCAGTTTCTGATAAAAATGGAGACAGGTTACTTGCTTCCCTAACTTTATATCCTGATGTTCAAAAATTCAGGCACAGAACATGTATTCTATTAAAGCTTGCATAACTGTTATGAGTGCCCTGTGCTTCTGAGTAACACTCAGCGGTCTCAGTCAAATTGTACTGTCCCATTCTAAAACTTCTGCAATCTAATTTCGTAGCACAGACAAATAGGCGAAGCACAAATGAAGGGCCTGGTAGAAAACAAGATATCCCAGTAGCATACCGGTATGTTTATTTCCATTAGCAGAAATGTACAACACATTACATCTCTGACCACTTTCTGGCTCTAAACAAAGTTTGGAAGATTTAAAAAGAACTGCCTTAATTATTTCAACCAGACAAGTCAAATGTAATTGGCTATTTACTGTAAATACAATAGATTGGAAGGGATTTGGGGAGAAGTGACATGAAAACAGTTTTACAAACAGTGTGCAGAAATTATTCTGCGTAAAGGGCTAGTCTGTAAGAATGGATGAAAATACTTAAGTGAAGAGTGGGGAACAGACCCCAGAAAATGAAATCTCACATAAGTTCCTTACCCGCAGTATTTTAAGCACTGTTTCTCCCCATTCATTCACCAGGTCGAAGGAAATGTACTTGTGAGCCAGAGGAACCTGACAGCACTCCTTCAGTGCTATGCCAGCACTACAGAGCTGATTGAAGCTCCTTGCTGTAGGTACTAGAGCAGCACAGTAGTGAATCAGGGCTATTAAATTTTTATTTAGGGTTTGTTAGTTCAGATTAGTTGCAAGCTCAGTCAAGAATATGTACACATAAACATGCACCAAAAAAGAGAGAGGCTTGTTAAGTTTGAAAATTTCTAGAGAGATGAGGATGGAAGTTGCTGAACTAGTACTGTGAGATTTGTGAGCATCAATTTATAACAGACAGAATTATAAGAAAAGGATTTCATTTGTCACTTTCTAGGACAGAAAAAAAAGATATTATTTAGCTGACAAAGAACCTGTCTTCTGGGTTTAGAAGATGATTATAATAGATGTCAGTCTGCCAGAGAAAGAAGTTCCTACTGGTTTAGAACACGTTTTTTCTTGAATTTTCTTGAGTTACTTTTTTTCTTTTAAAGCATTTTTCTTCAAAAGAACCATCAGCTTACAGACAAACATCTGAAATTTGAAAGCTTGTTGAAAGATCTGCAGTATGGCATAACTAATGCACTATGGCTCTCTTGCATTTTCATGAAGAAAAGGGGTACCAAATATTTTTCCTGTTTTACGTACATGGGCAGCAGTCATATTTTAACCCATAGTTTTACCATCTTTTAAGCTGTTGCATTTGCACAGAAGTAGCCCATTCAAATGCAGAGTGCGTGCTTTACAAGTGATGTTGATATACCTGTAAAAAGGTCTGGCCTGGCCTTTATTTCCAGAAAAGCATGCCAGCCTGGCATTATATGTTACTTCATGAGACTGTGATATTAAACAGAGATAAGGGAGGAAGTAAACAGTTGTTCACCTCTTCCTTTCCTCCAGTTCTGAAACACTCCATCAGTCAATAAAAAATTTAAATTGGCCAAATTCCCCCACCTAAGTGTACAGTATTTGCCCTTTCCAAATAGAAATGTCAGACTCTGCTATGACCAAAGATGACTCTCAACCAAAATCTCAGTTCTTAACACTCAAATGAAATCAAAGTTGGAATTCTGCATGTAAACATTTACTTTCAAAAGTACATAAACATAATTTTAAAAGTATATTTACATGTTAATTTGTAACAATAAACACTAAAATGCAAGCATTCTAAATAAATTTTTCCCCTCATAATTAGTAATATTTAATTTGTTTGCTATCCTTATTTGTATATTTAGTAGTTCACAACTTTTTCATGTGTCACAGGAGGTGATTCTTCCCCTCAGCACTGGTGAGGCCACGTCTGGAGTGCTGTGCCCAGTTCCAAGCTCCCCAGTACAAGACAGACATGGGCTTACTGGAGTGAGCCCAGTGAAGGGCCAGCAAGATGATTAAGGGACTGAAGCATCTGACATACTACACGTGAAATGCCATCTGAACATAAGAAAATGCATTTTTTTTAATGTGACTGTAATTGAACACTGGCTCAGGTTGCCCCAGGAGGTTGTGAAGTCTCCACCTGTGGAGATATTCAAACCTGACTGGACACAGTCCTGGGCAACCCGCTCTAGGTGACGCTGCTTCAACAGGGTGTTAGACTAGATGATCTCAAGAGGTCCTGCCAACCTCAACCATTCTGTGATTCTACAGTTCTATGAACTTTTCTAGTTAAAACATGTTATATGTGAATTTCCAACGTAAAGAGATGCAGAAGATCTCTCATCTTTAAAGAAACAGAAGTGAGAAATTACATAAAACCTGAGTCTTTCATGAGTAAAATAAAAGAAGAATCTAAGACAAAGCTACCTGTCATGGCAGGTTCCATTTCTGGTTAAAAGCAATTGATCATTTACTATTAAGGAAAAAGGGAAACTAAAACTTCCCATAATCTAATCTGAAATTAATATTCCAACAATGGTGTTTTAAACATTTTGTATTTTACAGAAAATAGTGATGTGCATGTATCTGTGTTCCCAAATACAGACAACTGTCATAAATACAATACTGTGCACGCACACACAAAAAAAAAATCAGACTAAGCATTAATTAGTATCTCAGGTGCCATTAAGTTTCATGAAAGTCACCACAGAGAATATTAGATTTATTGAAAACTTCTTGTTTGAATGCTTTGAAGATATTGTTTGAGGTCACTGAAACTGAGTACTTCTGTTTCAAAAGAAAATTACAAAGTTTCAAGACCGATGTCAGAATCAAGCCTTTGTTTAAAAATGCATTTAGTACATTTCATATTATTTCACATTGTTTCAATTGTAACAGTGCACAGTATGGCATGTCTTATCATTTCAAGTCATGTAGAAAAATGAAATACTCAGTGAACTAATTAGAGGAGCAGATGTTTTTAACACCCATGTGTTAGACTGTGATAACATTTCTAGACTACTGAAAATAGCTACTCCTCCAATTTACTCACAAGGTGTCTAATATTTTCTGATTCAAACTGTCAAGATGTTTCATTATAACACAAACAGGAGAAACGTTGACCAAAAAAAAAACTAAGGCAAAATGTATCAATTTGTCAGTATCAGTTTAAAAATAAAAAAAAAATGAAATAAAGATAATCTTTTGACTTCTGCATCTATGACATCCATATACCATGTCAAACAATCTCAGATGACATCAGATGTTACTATGAACTTTAAATGACAAATAATGAACTAATTGAATCAAAAATCAATATATTTCACAGAAAAAAAAAAGAATTTAGATTAAATTCTGACGTTTTCCCAATAACTTAAGAAAATACCTTCATTTCAGAATTAGCTGTCCAACTTCAAATTTTGACTTCAGGAATTTCTTCAAAAGTGTGTACACAATTCTACTCTCTTTAAAACAGACTGAGAGATCCTGATCAGGAAGGGATCCAAGTACTACTTACTAACTGTGAGATAGTAAAAGTGGTTTTGATTAGTTCACTTTCATATGGTAGAAATGCTCTTATTAATGCTTTAGGAGATGGACTTTGTGCATGTTGATCTAAAGACACAGAACTGAAAACACTTTCCAGAAAGATGTATAAGCATTTTTAAGTAGCCCTGATTGACAGCTTTCATAATCTTAAGTATCTACACATTATGTGATGTGATGACAAATCTTTCTTGTTCTAGCAAGATTTTCTTGCATCTCTATAAGAGCAAGAATAAAGGAGTTGCAACCTAAACCAGGGTCTACCTTACAGGCTGGTGCCATGAAATTAAGCACAACATATCAGAAGATGAGGTCTTCTGGTTTTACTGTGTTTCATCATGAGGATGAACCAGCAAATATATGGTTTAGTATCACTGGCACCATTAACTAAAGACTTTCGATAGTGATCATTCAGTCTGCTAGCAATGGTAAGACACATCACTGAAATTCGGTATGAAATGCTCTAGCTTTGGGAAATTCAACAAGCACCAAGCGTTTAGCTTTTCAGCATTGCTCTACACCAAACTTACAATACAGTTCTGTGATTTTTCCCCTACGCATGTTGTGCGAGACACAGACAATGCTCCTTGGAGAGAAAATTGCTTTTGTAAAAAACACCTCACAATCACCTAGCCAATTAATGCCACAATTTAAAAGGCATTATCAATAGTATGGAGACAGAAAATCTATATGAATCTACATCAAAAATATAATTGAAATTTGTGACTAATCTCTTAACACTTAAATAATATAGAACAACTTTTTTTTAAAGGAACATACTTCTGGTTTTCTGTACATCTAGCTCTATGAAAACTAGACAAGATGAACCAAGAAGGCTGGCTCAAAAGTGCCATGTCAATACCTTTAGAGTGTTTTTCAAATCAACTCACATAGAAGCCCTTAGATTTAAATTACCATTGGCAGTTTGTGCCAGAATATTACCTCATTCCTTAGCGGTTTCATGCCTCCTGATTTCTTTCCTATGTATTTTTAACCTAGGAAAGTAAAAACGTCATTCCTGCATTCATAGCCAAATCCAAAGGAGGGGAAAAGCTGACAGAAGTCAGAATCACTGAACAGTTGAGGTTGGAAGGGACCTCTCAAAATGATCTGGTCCAACCCCCTGCCAGGGCATCAAGCAGGGACAGCTGGAGGAGGTTACCCAGGACCATGTCCAGTCAGGTTTGGATATATCCACCGATGAGACTTCACAACCTCTCTGGGCAACCTGGTCCAGTGTTCAGCCACCCTCACAGTAAAAAATTGTTTTCTTACGTTCTGATGGAATTTCATGTGTTTCAGTTTGTGCTAACTGCCTCCGGTCCTGTGTTTGGGCACCACTGAGAAGGGTCTGTCCCCCAGTTTCTTCATTCCCTCCCATCAGGTATTTATATATTTATTTAGATACCCTCTGAGCCTTCTCTCTCCAGGCTGAACAGCTCCAGTGCTCTCAGCTTCTCCTCATATGAAAGATGCTCCAGGCTCTTAATCACCTCAGTGGCCCTTCACCAGACTCACTCCAGTAAGTGTCTACATTCAGTCAGTGTCTCTGCAATAAAAACAACCAGGCTCTTAGCTAGCCTAAATTGACATCACTATATTGATTTCAGTGGGAACTTAGATAGGAGATAGCTCTGTAATTTAACAATAGTAAAGGCAAACAGTGTGATGGTAGGAGTAAACAGAAAAAGTTTATGCTAATTAAATAACATTACCAATGCTGAGTAAGAGGTAGTTCCTAAGAAAAAAAATAAAAAAAAATAATCTCTTGATCTTCAGTTCAAATTCCTCATCATTATAATAAAAGAAAGATTTTGTAGTAGAGAGAACACCCTTCAGGGACAGTTGTTTTATAGCTGTTTGGGCTCTATAATGCAATTTTTCCCCTTTTTCTCCAACTTATAAGTGAATTAATCTCAAACCATCAAATAAAATATATTCTGTACTGTTAAAAGTAATCCCAGATATATAGTTAAGTATTGAATATATTGTTGCAATTTGATTTTGTTTTCAATTATAATATATACTTCTAATGAACTATATACATCAGAGAATAAGTTTATACAAAAACTCTTACAAGCCAGAACAATGTGACAGATGTACTGATACAATGATATAATTTTGATAAAGTACATGTAAGTATAGTATTTTAATCAGGCTCTGTGGTCATGAAATAGGTTGTAATATTTGTTTTGAACAGCTTTGAACTTTTTTGCATTAATCACTTTTTCCTTGTGAAAAACAATGCAAAGGAGGTACAGGCACTAACATAGAGGAGTGGAAAGGTTTTTACATTCACTTGGCCTAACCACAAAAGACAGCTCACAGCCTGATTCATCACTGCACTGCTCCAGTATGAGGGTCACAGTGACCCCAAGGTGGAACAATGCATTGATCTATCAAGCACCAGACACAGGATAATGGAAAACATCCTTATCGTCTTGATGCCACTCCAAAAGCCCAGCCCCATCCTGAGAGCAAAAGCCTGTGTCAGTGCTAAACATGGCCAGATTCCCTTCCCACATCAAGAGAAGTGCAACAGGAGTAAGCAAAAGGCTATTCATTCACTTTTCTGAATTCACTAGAGCTGGTAGAAAAACAAAAAACACTGTTATGAAAAAAATTTAATCACATTTTAAGTGAGCTTTGTGTTATGGGTGAAATCCTACTTTTGCTGAATTCACCCAGAGTTTTGTCACTGAATTCCTCCTAACATGGAAGCAGGAATCAGGGAAAACCTGATTAATGCAACAGACATTCTCTCAGAGAAGAAGATTTTTATATTCCATCCTGCTTACTGCAAAAATCTGCTTCCTCAGCATTATCCAAGAAAAAAAATTCAACCATGGCAGTCTAAGAACTTTTTTACTCTTAAAATATTACAGAAAATGCCTTGTTCTGCAAGGATTAGACAGCCTTAGTTAAATCTCTTGGTCATAACATGAATTTCCTCCCTTCTGTAAAACAGCAAAAATTCCTTAACTGAAGGTTACACATTAGTTTCCACCACAGGAGAATCGACTCTATTGCTTTAATATATGTTTTTATATATATATGTTTATAAATCTAAGCTAAAAAAAAAAATGTTTTATAAACAAATAGTTCATTATCATCAGGTTTTGAATCTTGAAGAAAAGTTGGCAAAAAACAATTATATATTCCCAATGACCAAAATGACATTGTAAAACAGAGATTCCAGAGCTGCATTTCATTATGATATTTTCATTCATTCATTGCCCACATGCCAAAGCACAGATAGAAATTCAGAGTGTTCCAAGTGCTACTCCCACTGTACTCCCCTTGACATATTTTGACTTCTGTTACTGGTTCTTTTCCTTTATCAAGTTTTTACACAAGTATAAAATCAAACTGGACTTTCTCAAATCAATCCCTTTGCCAAGCAATTTAGAGACATGGACTACAGACATTAACTCAACTCATTTGAGCTAAATTTCACAAGTAGTAAAAATAGGGAACATAGAAAATCTGTTAAAGTTAAAAAACCTCAAAGAAAGCCTCCAGTTTCTACTGATATAACCCTACCAGTAGATAATGTTTTTAAAGATAAAAGTTTCTTACTAGAAAGAAGCAACAGAGACTCTTGAAAGGTTGTTCCAATACTGCTACATACTACTTATTGTTCATTTTGTACTTTCCTAATTCACTTTCATTTGAACGCCTGCTTTGCAAATAATCTTTTACTGCACTTCAAAATGCCATAACGACAAAAATACAGTAAACCCTTTGACAGATTTAGATTGCTGATCATTGTTTGCTTGCATTTTAATTAATTGCAATATAACCCTTTCAAGTAGATTTAAAGCCTATCAAACAAGACAAAACCTTCAATTTCAAGATGGAAACAATTCAATTAAAGGTGAGTTTTCACTGACATTTCAAAGCTGATCCAGTACACCTACGACCTTAAAGACACTGGTATTTCTCTCTCATCAGAGCATGCCTCATGATATCTGAGCTATTAAATGAAAATCAGCAGTAGACGGAACCTGCTCTCAGCTGTACTTGTGTAAATCTGTAATAGTGCCATTTATTTCAGTAGATTTCATCTGACATAACTAAGAGCAACATTTGTTCTAAAATGAGTGGGGAAGTCTTAAAAGTACTTGAGATTTAGCACTCTCCAGACTCTGTGACTATACTATCAGTTAATTCATACAAATGATTCTTGAATGTTTTCCTTTTTGTTTAGACATTAGAATGAAAACCTAGTGAGTGCTGCTGAGCACCCTTTCAGGATCACAAATGTATGCATGTGCATCAACTAAACAGCTCTGACAAGAATATAAATATTTATTGAGGAAAAAACAGAGTATCTACTTGGTAGCTATTCCTGTAGCTGCAGATTTCTAGGTAGTGGCCATTTTGATTCACAAGTTTTGTGTGTAGTGGGTTCCTTAAAAAAAAAAAAGAAAGGGAATAAATTTTAATTAACTATGGTTGAAGAGGACCCAATCTAAAGAAAGTAGGTCAGCACCTGCTTTGAAAAGACTGCTTTGAATGAAGTCATTACAGCAATGCTTGCGCTGAGAGTTGTGTACCTTTTAATTTACACGTTCTACTCTTAACATAGGCCCAGCCCAAGCAGTTAACTTTAAAATGCATGAAGCAAAATGAAAGTAACTTAAAAATGAAAAAAAGAAGGGCTAAGTTGTATCTCCAAAGTGGGAGCTTTCTGCTGTCAATCAGCTAACAAAATTGAACCCTTTTTATGAAAGGTCGACAATCTCGTAAAATCAAATTTATCTTTATAGTAGGCCAGTTCTGATATCTTGACACTTACCATGGATCTGAATGGGGAGAAGTTATTATAACAGACATTTGAGACCGAAAGATTAGTTTTATTGATTTTCTTTTAGTGGTGCAACAGAAATATAAAAATAAAAAACCTGCCATACACAAATTTGCCAATAACACAATTTAGGATGAAACAAACATGACGGGGGGGGGGGGGGGAGGGAAGGAGTCATCCTGCATCTTATGAAAAGTTCTCCAGAAATTAGTTTTCAGAAACTCTGTATATAGTCTTCATCACAATTTAATATTAGTACCAGCATAATGTCAAAGAAGTGCTAAACATCAGTCTACACCCCCTTCACTCAATCTTGTAAGCAGATATGAAAAGAGCAGATCACGAAGCTCAAGAAATAAAAGAAAAAATCCCTTGCATCAGGTCCATCTTGAGCTCAACAGAGCACGATTTCTGGTATTTTGATCCAATTACTACCAAATACGCCAGTGTGTAACTACAGCATACATAACCCCAGACTGGAAGTACCACCTCTGTGCCAGCTTGTGACCAGCCTTTAAAAGCAGGGGAGACACATTCATGGGCAGCAGACGTGCCAACAGAACAGTAAGATTTCCTAAGCCAACTTGGAAAGTCTGTTTAATGCCACACCATGTTGCTTAGTGTCACTGTGAGTGTGACAGGCTTGGGACCTCCCTACCACACCACAGCACTGGCAACTTTCACAGATACCCTGGAGCATTCACAAGGAACAGAGGGTGGAAAGAAGCCTTCCCCAGGCTGCAGCAGCAGGCATCACCATGTAATGCATTCCCCTCTCTGAGATACTTGTTCTCATCTTCTCTACATGGCAACTAACAGGACAGAGTATTTATCAAATTTTAGACATTAGAGAAAGAGAAGAGAAATATGCTATGCTCCTGAGTAGAAAAAATGGGCAAAGATTTAAAAGTAATGGGACTGGCTTAAGCATGAACAGAAAGCCAAAAGTTGGACTTAGATAAACAGGTACAGCACCCTAAAAATCTTGCAGCTGAACAATTTTTCCATTGAGAATAGTAACTTGCCAAAATGAAGCTTGCCATACAAGCACCTTCCTGCAAAAGCTTTGTTTTCCAAATAGGTGTAAAAGAGTTTTGATAAGCTCAGGATGATCCATTTTAACCTTCATAGAACAGAACACCAAACTAACTCTTTGTGTAAATGTTCTATATCCTCCACCAGGCTCTAAGTTAAGCACCTGGATTATATTGCAATGAAATGTCTCAACTGACAACTTCTTGGTGATTTTGTAAGAAACTCCGCAGTCTTTGTTCCAACCTAAAAGAAAAAAAAGAAAACCCAAAATTTCCTCTGGAACTGAAATTCCACAGTTTGACCAGCTGTAGTTTCCAGGCAACCAAATGTCTCCTCAAAGTAGGATGCTTAAAGTAGGCCGTGGCTTGAATGCAACTTCCCCAGACAAATGCAGCGTACTTAGTTGTACCTGTGATGAGTACCCACACTCTTTTGGAGGAAAAAGAGGCATATGGGAACAAGAAGGTGTCTCGAGCAGCCACAAACACGGTCTGAACAACTCTCAACACTGAAAATACAGATGGAATTGAAAGCAAAATATAGAAATCTCCCCAAACTAAGCTACTCACTAAATAGTGAGTTTATTGTCTTGCATGATTTAATCTTAGTACTTGGCAGCTGCATGACACACAGATAGCCAGTACCAGTCACCCACATCCCCAGTTAGACATGATCCAGGACAAGAAAATATCTCAGAGGGGGAAAAAAACCAAACGTCAGAAATGTTTTTATTCAGTATTTTCAGAATAAAGGCAGTGAGGAAAGTAACAATATTTAAAAGCCTTGTATTAAGGCTGTCTACATTCTACTACAGAACACTGTTGCTTTATACAGCACCCTCAGGGGAAAACTGCTTTCATAAGGCTTTTAAACAATATTTATAGGTCCAGTAACAATAATATTTGAAAGCCTTTGAAAGCCAGCCTTATAGCTCTTGGCTAGTCTCCTTCGTTATTTTCCCATTGTGCATGGCAAAATGGCAGCATGCAATTGTACTTCCATAAAGTCCTCCACAAAAACTATTTCAAAAGAAGCTGGAAAATCAAGCACTTCAAAGTTAAGAAATGCCCAAAATAGGTTGCCTTAATTTTACCCATTTTTATGACTACAATGTGACCCAGTCTTTAATTGTACGGTATTATCAATTTGATCTGGGCTCTCTGTGAAGCAGGAGTACTCTGAAAATCAAGGTGAATGTGTAATAAAGTCTACAAGGTATACAAAAGAACTGTACATTACACAGTTATGAATTCTTTTTCATAAACGTGGAAGGAGGAACAATTTTGTTTCAGAATTACTCACTGCCAATTTCCACGTTCTGCACCAGATACCTGCAGCACCAGAATGTTCAAAACTACTGTAACAATGTTTAAGAACAGTAAGTGATTTTTCATTGGTCCTCAGAAGCTGCTCTGATAGTTATTAAAACTTGAATCTTTAAAGAGGAAGAAAAAAAAATCAGGAACAACAAAAAAAATTTAGCCAGAAACAAGCCTGGGGAAAAAAAAAAATAAAAAAAAAAAATCAATCAAATGCTTCATCCAGCCAACTTGTAAGCAACTAAAAGTGTGTGGATATCCTGGAAATTATTCAGCCTGTTTAATTATGCATAGTGATACTGTTCTGTCTATAAACCAGAGGGGAACAGACACAGCATTAGAAATTCAGCCTCAGACAAGTAAACACCGGTTTCAATATAACAGTAAAGTAGTTCTCTTTTGCATTTAACTTTTCATTAAATTTTAATGAGGAAAAGGATAACACAAGAACCAAGAAAACAGTCTAATAAATTTGTCCACTATAGGTGGTATAGTGGGATAAATGCTTGAGAACCTGTTTCTGCAAGTAGCAACTATATTTAAACACAAAAGCCTGATTTCTAGATACTCAGCTATAAATATGTCTGAACATGGTCTAAGACATATCAATATTGCCTTCCAAATATGTAGTTTTTAGCCCTTTTACCCAGTTCAGCCTGCACCTAGCTAACACATGAGTACTTCACTGATTTCCACTTAAAAACTTTGGATAGATCTGAACTTAAAGACACTCTTATTTAGGTAGAATCCATCCTCTGGATATCATAAATGCTTATTTGGAGAAAATCATTCCAATGGCATCATAAGTAAATCTTTTCTCCAGAACATAAAATACCTGGAGGTATGTACAACCTGAAAACACAGTACATCATAATCAGCTTCTTACAAAAAGCACGTCTTTTGTTAGAAAAGCTGTTCCAAAGGGCCAAATTCTTCAGCCACTTAAAAACATTTTTCCTCCAGAATAAATTGTTCGCTTTCTAATGTCTAACCTTGATTTACTGCCTCTAAAATAAGAGAGCCAGACTGTAAGCATGACAGCAGTTGTTTTCCTATGATGCTGTGCCCTTCCCTAACAGGATGTAATAGGAGTAGCTCTGTGTTCACATTACTGGTTAGAATGCACAGATTTCCAATGTACTTACAAAATGTTTTATACTGCAAAAACATCTCTTATGGATAAAGTGAGAAATACAGACGGGTATCACTTGAGAGCATCGTAAATTGCTTCAGACTTGTAAATATGGCGGGGTCTCATTCTTGCATAACCAAGTGCTTATTACGTAATTGGATTACTAATAATTGTGAAACTCTTTTTTTCTCACTTCTTGATATGTCTTACTCACAACTTGCAAATCATTTCTTCCACACACACCCCACCCGAAACAGTAGTACAGTAAGAAATAAAAGGAAAGACTTGCACTAAGCACTCAGTGCCATGGATTTGACACTCCCAGGGGCAGAATTCACGGCTGGATCTCACGACTTGAATAGGCTGACTAGAAAAGCTTCAGCTAAACCCCTCTTTCAGTATAAACCTGCTTCAGCTAACACCATCTTTCAGTATAAACCTGTACATAACTGTCAAGCAGCATAGAGGAAAAGTATTTTAGGTAGTCCTGCGAGTTGGACTCAATGATCCTTATGGGTCCCTTCCAACTTGAGATATTCTATGATTCTATGATTCCTGACTAACTTCCAGTGGCTAAGCCCTAATGACTTGCCGGGAACTCACAAGTATACAGTGACGGGCAACCCATACAGTAGCGTTATTATCTCTAATTATCAATAAAACTGTGAAAAAAATCCTGTACAAACGAGAGAAGAGTCCAGATATGCGTTTATGCCCCAGATACCGGAGTTCACTAGACTCACATTGTCTTAACTCAGGTAGGGATCTGACTTCCACATATACAGTTTGTAACATTTCTATTCTTTCTTCTTGAATATATTTGCTATCAGCAGTGTCCATCTCTTTTTCTCCATCCTGTCTCCTGTACTAGGAAACCAACTTTATGACAATTGCCTTCTGGAACCAAGGGTTCATACTTACTAATGCACTACAACAATTACAAGGTTGAATATGGTTCTAGAAAGTTTCAAACCCAGTTTTCATTATTAGGAAAGAAACTTTGTATCAAAGACAACCAATCCTATTAGAGGAACAGAATGGAACATTACTTCCTATAAGCATCAATAAGATTAATGTTCTATTTTAGGTATTGTGTATATATATTGCATATATATATTCCAAAAGGAAACAGAAAACTGTATATAATGTAATATAATGGATTTCAAAAAACAGTCTGATAATTTGGGTTTCCTAGTAAAATCAAATACAAACTACTGCAAGGCCATTCTCAAAATGGATATATCACACTTCATTTCTGATATGAACATTCAAAAAAATTGGGGGAAATGTGAAGAACTGTAGCAAAGCATTACAATCTCAGATGACCATGGAAACAATAAATACAGAATGAAGCACTACCAAACATCATTCTGTATACAAGTGATTATATTTTTTTAATATATCATTTAACCTCAAATATGAAAAATCAGATGCATCTATAGAGAGTACCCGGGAGAAGAGAAGATTCTAGCCTGGGGAGGAGTACCTAGCTTATCCCTTAAAATCTGGTATCTTCCATTACCAGAAAGTTTACTTTCAATTTCTACACAATGAGTTTGGAAACTAATTATTCACACACACAGAAGGGTATTTTTCTGAAAACAATCAATACCACAGTCCAGCAGAACCAGTTCCACTTTTTCAGATTAACAGCTTTCCTTGTCACATTAAAAATAAAAAAATCTTAAAATGGTGATTATTATCTAAAATTTCAAATGGAAGCTTCTAATTAAAGAAAAGACAAACTTCAAAACAAGCAAGTGAAACCAAGTTTCCTGTCAATGTGCATGCCCCATTCTCCACAGGATTCAGACTTGGAAAAAAAGTAATTCCATGATTCTTAGTAGTAGCAAAGCCTGCTTTCCTATGGATACATGCTTTTTGTTAAATTTCCTTCTGGCCAATCAAAGCTTCTTCTGCAGTAGGGATATTTACAAAGTCCGTTGCTTTGGGGTTCACTCCTACAAGTTCACTTTATGACCTTCCTCTTCAGTGGGACACCTGCGAGGCCACTTAAAAGTCTTCTTTTCCTTTTGTCCCCAAATGTGCAAATACTTAAGTATACTGGAGAACTCACCCCTGCCAAATTTGACTGAAATCAGTCAACAGGATCAAAAGTTCACAGAGCAAGACGGAATGAAATACATACACATACACTCGCAAAGTATGACTCAATAAATCTAAAGACAGTTGGGTAATCGTTTGCTAATCTGGAGCCACACCTTGACCAGCTGTGCAGTGCCACTGAAGTAAGGGCTCTGATCTAGAGATAACTGAATCCCAGGAGTTTGCTAATGGCACCAGAGAAAGCTCTGGCTCTCCAGGCTCTTTTGACCAGTATCTTACTTCAAGGTACTTAGAAGTCTGCAAAAATTTGCAAAACTAGAACCCATATGAAAACTCACACAAGAGCCAGTGCCCTGTCTGGAGGTACATGTCAGAAACCTCAGGTATTTTTACCACAATCTTCAAACTGGATGTTCCTGAGATTATCTTCCTGAAACTAATTTATGGCCCTACTAGGTTTGCACTGGAAAATCTGAATTATGGTAAGGAATCTAAATATATGTATTTCATATGAATCATACCAGCATAAGTTTATTTTAAGCAAATAGTAAGCAAGTGCTATACATCCTTAAAAAGAGGACTGGAAGCCAGTTTATCTAGCCAGTCTCATTCACTATTAGCAGGAGCTTAAGTTCCATGAGAAGGAATCTAGGATGGCACCTTCTGTAGTGCTCTCTGTGTATCTTACTGGAGTGGCAATGATAGAAAAAGTACTTATTTTCCAACTGTTACACACCTTGCCTATGCCATGCTTTCAGTAGATTTTCTCATGCAATAGAAGTGTTTAACAAACAAACAAAAAAACAGAAATGTAGCAAGCCACAAAATTTTAAACCATTCTTAATTAAGGCAAATAATAATACATCTTGTTGTACTGACTAATACGCAAGCATCAACAAAGTTAAAGTAACCATAAGCATTTGTAATACCAAAGTAGTCTCAAATGTCAGAGCATGATACTGAATTAATTTTCACAGAGTCTGAATTATAAAAGCACCTGGCAATATCCATCACCTTCTGAAGTCATAGAAGGCAGTTTTGAAAAAAAAATAAATTAATGCAACATGAATGATATATGCATAATTCTGGGCTATATTTTGTCACCCACTACACTGTAAATCAGCTTTACAGCTAACTCAACTGACTCTTGCAGCCTTTCTTTTCAATAGGAAAATCCTCCAGAGCACACTTCTCCCTTAGCAGCACATGCTCCATTTTTTTCATCTGGCTTCCAATATTAGCATTGTGGTGACGAAAAGGAATAAAGGTTTTCTTAAATGCAGGAGTCACTGTCTTTAAGAGCAGCTAAGCAGATGACCACCAGTTGGGTGAATGTAGCGACACATTTAAGGACAGGGGAAACTGACAACAGCACAAAAAAATGGAGACTATATATCCCAGGGTTGAAATATATCTTAGATTAAAATGAAGCTTCTCTCATTCTCTTAGTTTGCCACAGGACCTCTGCAGGCAATGTGAGGGGTAATTGAAAATGGCAGCCCTCCCATTCATAGCTTAGTACGTCTGGCTTTATCCACTGGACGTATTTCTGAAATAACTAAGATGAAGCTGCTTTTATTTAGACTTTTACAAGTATCAGGTCAGTATAAGTTCTATGTCCAATCCTAGAAACAAAACAACGCTGCCACTTTTTAGGCAAAACTTTCAACATCTTTGAAAGTCCCACATGCCATTACTTGGAAGCAAAGAACAATGAGTTAACACAAGTCGTCTGTACATCCAGCTGATTAATATTGCCAAGAGCTATCAAGAAACTAAATTGCTCACAAGTCCCCAGTAAAGAGACAAGCCTATTGTATAAGTCCTGGAATCACTCCCATTCACCCCAAATCCGTGAGTGTCTTTCATTAAAAAGATCAGAAAATAGGGACTTTATATCAGTGATATTTCCAGCAATTGAAATAATTCAATTATAATTTTGAAAGCTTAAAACCAGCACATCATTTCCACAGAAATGGATTAACTGGGACATGCCTATCAAATTTGAGATAGATCTGTATGCTAGTGGATAAAACAAGGTCATTTCTGCAGTTCATTGACTTGCTCTGGCTTGGCCCCTTCTCCTTTGGATACCTGGCAAAATGTATTTTCAAGGGATTTACCATCCAGTTATTTTTAAGGCAAACAAGTCATTTCAGACTCTATATCAATCTTGCAAATAACTCTCTAGAAGGAAGCCTCTAAATTTGCTTCTTTTTCTGTGCAGAAAACATTATTTTCACTTGAGAAAGGGTGATTAAATTCTTAATTACCCAGCTTGCACGTAAAAATGTCTTTCAGATAAGTAAATGTGGTTTTTATAGATAGAGGTTAAAGCCCAGTTTGAAAATATGTCCCTTGGTGTCTATTCAGTAACTACCAAGCTGCTAAAAACTGGGAAAAGTGCACCTACATACTTAAATAATGTCAGAGACTCCCTCTGGCTACTCAGTGAGGTGCATCACACCTCTGCATTTGCCAGCAAATTCAGAACATCTGTACACCATAGTCAGAATGCAGCAAAGAGTACCACACCCTGCAAGCAGGCCTCAGCCCTGATGAAAATCAGGGATCTCTGCTAATGTGAGAGGCATATTTATGTGCACTGTATAGACAAGACTTAAAATAGCTTTAATTTCACATAGGAAAACAATTTTAGCAAGTGTAAATAAAATTGTACTCTATAACATTCTAATTCTATTGTGATGGCTCTCCTAAAAGGAATTTTGAAAAAGGATTCTCATGTTAGATAGTTCGTTGGCACAGTATTTACTGTCAAAGGACGCTTGCTGCAATATGCAGTGCATATCCCCATAAGAAATTCAATTACATTTGGACCACAAACTAGAAAAAATATTTGGATGCACTGCTTTGAAAACTGTAAGAAAGCTGAATATATGGCTAATAATTTAATCGTTAAAGACGGTCACATCTTCAATAATAAATATTAGACAAAGTGTCATGTAATTTCTAGAATTCAGTATCTCATTCAAGGATCTATTTCTCAGGATAGCCAATTTCAAGTGCTCAAAAACTACACAAAGATAACACTAATTTTATCCTGTGCATGAAGACAACATAAAAAAAGAAATAGAGATGAGTAATTTTTCTTTAACTCCTTGCACCAGAATTGTATACAAGCCAAAGTTATAAATGGATTTTAAAAAGCATTCAGACACATGTGAGGGAGAAAAGCCAACCAAGAGCAATACACAGACATAATGCCTGGCTCAGGAAGTCCTTAAGGGGCTTCTTCATATTATTAGGTTTTAGGAATGTATACCAGGGAAGCATGATCTTATGGTATTACTACAAACATCATATGTTTATAATGAGAGAGACTTAAATGCCAGTATACCCACCCCAGTTTCTACTTCTCCCTGCAATTAACAGCTTACTGGCAAACTAACTACCACACGTCACAGGAAGTATGCACTGCCATCAAACCTTTTCAGAAAAATAATAGGACAGGAAAGGGTAAGACTGTAAGAAGTCATGGTAGGAAATTATTTAGTTGTACTGTTTGTACAAGCAGACCTGAGAGCTTGTTGTAAAACACTCTGGCTTTTGAAGACACAGACTCCTCCTCTCCCTGCATGTTCCTTCCCCAGGTTCTTGGCATCCCACAGGCTCTTGCTTGGCTACAGACATGCCCTACCGCAAGCAGCAGCAGCCCCATTCAAGGAATGGCACAGACATACTTGCCTTTATTTGATGTCCTGCCCAGCTCTTCAGTTGTGATTTTACTACTCATATTTTCCTAACAGTGAGGTTAGCTACAATCCATTACCTTGTTTAAGCAATATAAGTGAGTTCTACTGAAATCAATACAATTTAGTTCAAGTACTAAGGTCTGCTCATAAAGAGAGCAAGAAACATGCTATGATGTCACCAGAGTCCAGTGCTGCGATCATCCTCTGCGAGGCATTCACAGAAGGAATGGCCTTTAGCTAATACTACCTAATAATAAACATTTGAAGACTTAGGTCCTCAAAGATTACAACCAAAAAAAAAAAAAAACAACAACAAAGAAACCCAAACCCCTAAAAGCACAAAAAAATCCAGAGATTAGTGCTATATCAAGGATAGAAAAATATATTTGAAAGGGTTTGTCTAAATAGGTTATAAAGGTATATCTAGGAGGTTCCTTCCTGGCACTGCATGGACAGGACAAAAGAATATAAAACAGACATTCATATGCTGAGTCAGGAATGATTCTTCTTTTTTAATGAACAAGGAGTACATACAGATGCCTACTGACAAAAGCAGCTGATTAGGGTAATACTGAATCCAAGCGGAAAAAGGAGAAAATACTTCTCAAAAGTGTAAGACTATTAAAAAAAAAAAAAAAAGACAGAAGGTCTTACGAAACAAAGCTGAAGTGCAGGTGAAAGATAAAAAAGAACGCTAAAAAATACAATGGGACAACTGTCCACCATACATATGAAAATAACACAAGAGTAATAAGGATAGGTAAGTGCCTGGAGAGTAGGGAGATAAGCTACATCATGAAATAAATCATTTGCTTTGAGCCAGGGAAGGCAACTTTTTTTCTGTTGTCCCTAGAGCAACGCATTGTGGAGACTGTAACTAACTCTGCAGCTCAGTATCTATTCCAGCATCTTTGCTCATGGGAGGAAGAAATAAACTTCCTGCAGAAAATACTGCAGCCCAGGTCTGCAAACACACATAAGCATCTTTATGCCAGAAAATGAGTGAGTAGACTCAGGATCTTGCTTTGTTCTATTTTGTTTCCCATCAACTTGCAGAAAGATGAAGACAGTAGCAGCAAAAATTGGCTCTGAAAGAGTTGGGAATCATTCACGTAAAACATTGAAGAAAGAGTGAAAAGGACTCAAGCAAGTGGAAAAGTGAGGTGGAACATTGCATGTCATGAGGGCAATCAGAAATAGAGGAAAAAAGCTTCCTCCAAAAATTAACAGTTAAGCACAAGTCTAATATAAGAGAATATTACTGCAAAAAAAAGAGATGGAAGAGATTATACCCACTAACAATTCACTCCACATTAAAGGGAGAGAGGAGAGATGAAAAGGAAAAAAACCTAGCCCAAATCTCTAGGAAGGACTCTTACTTTGGAAAATTAGCAAACTTAAGAGAAATATGTATTGAGCAAAATTAATCAGCAATTTTTCCAGATGATAGATGATACCTAAGATGTCTGATAGTAAGAGTACAAAAAAGGCATGAGAAAGGAAAGAAGCATGAATGAAAGGCAATATTGTTGTGGCTGCAAATCGTAATAGCACAGAAGTCAGAAAAACACACTTCATTATTATTGACTATATATATACACGCCATTTAAAACCATCTTGCCACCTTCATGATGTCATAACATTCATCAAGAAATGTTAGAAATAGAGGAAATCATGGAAAGTTATGTTGGGATAAATCCTGAAAAGAAGATAATGTGGAAATGAAATCTTCTTTTGTATAAACAACGACGATGTAAAAAGATGATGACGTAAAAACAAAGAAACAACAACCAGTTATTTTAAAGAGTAAACGGTACCTAAACAAATGTTATACAGTATTGGCAAGTACTCCAAAGTTAACCTGAAAAATCTCATGTTCCTCTCTTTAATAAGATGGCACTCTGCCTGCCTTGGATTTTCAAACTTTCTGTTGAAGAAATCAGGTTTAGCATCCAGCAATGTGGCAACAGTAAAGAATCCCAGCGTACCCTAAGTGCTTCCCACAAAAGTCTGCAGGCCAGAACAACACCATAAGCGCTGCATTTTGCAATAACGCAGTAAAGCAAAGGATATAACAAAAGTTCTAAATAAACCAAGGAAAACAAGGCAGAGACCAAACGAGTTTGAAAGACTCTGGATTAAAAAGACACTGACACAACGGACAACATTAAGTTTTCACTTCACCCATTATATTTTACACATTTTCTTCAAACAGTCTTCTAGTTTTACTCTCAGAAGTTTTGAGCAAATGTGTTGGTAACTTCTAGTTTGACAAAACAGAAGTCTAAACTCTTAACTACGTGAGCTATCAGCCTTTTCCTAAGTCAGTGATTAACTACATCAGCAGTTTGTATTTGTGTTTTAAGGCCATAAATAAAGATTTCCAAATTAGAAGAAACTAGACATGATACCTGAAGGAGGTGCTTAGAATGACAGAGTTTCAAGGGACTGTAATTATGCGAGCCACGAGGTGACAAACCAGTCTATCAGTTATCATGTTCCAAAGACAAGATAAAAATGGAAGAGGTACCGGGACAATGGTAAATATCAAAGCCGTAACATGCAATAAACTATGGTGTCACCTGTATAGCTGAGTAGTATAGGACTATTTGCCAGTAATAGAACAGAATAGAATACGTTAGAATACAATATTTCAGTTGGAAGGGGCCTACAATGATCATCTAGTCCAACTGCCATGTAATACAGACCAGCAAACTCCATTCGCACAAATACTCATGCCACATCACTTAAGTAACTTGAAAAATGAATTAAATATAGCTAGACCTTAAGACAGGATGCAGTTCAAGCTTTTACCACAGCTGTTAGCTGGTATTCAGCTTCAGCTGTATATTTCAGAATATTAAAAAAATTTAAAAACACATTCGGGGAGTTATTTTCATGTTTTTTTAAATTTGAAAGTAATATAAATTAAGATTCTAGTTGCTGCAACAAGGTATAAATGTAAGTATGTTAAGAGTGCATATTGCAAAGAAGCACACTTTTTTAATCCTGTGCTTAATTTTTTTTTTTTTTTTTGTTAAGGAAAAGAAAAAAGATTAAAAAATTAAAAGCAAGAAGTAAGAAAGTGAAAGGAACAGATGACAAAATGGTTTGGGGACTATAAAGTAAGTTCCTCTGAAGCTCATGGAAATAAATATACCAGGAAACTGCAGATAAACACTTAGCAGCCCGCTAGCAGAAATTCTGCCTACTACTGTATTTACTGTATTAACAAGAAAGAGCCACAAAGGAATTCTCAGGTTTTAGACTACCATCTTAGCAGCAGTAAGAATATGTAAGCCATGATTTTAGCTTTCATGCTCAACTTAGAAATCCAAGAATTAACTCTACTAAACATGCTCACTGCTTTGCAAATCTCTGCCTGACTGGATCAGCGATCCCCTGCAGCACCCTATATTCCCCCGCGACTGGGTAAGGGCAGGAATGGAGGAAAGGAGATCTAATTAGCCTTTTTATTCTACATCCAGTTGGCTTTTTTTTTATTTTACGTATGAGTCAATAGAAAGAAAAGAATAAGTACATATAATGTTAAAAGAATCCCAAATCATTTTAGTATTTGAGTTATTTTATATTGGCATATCAGCATGCTACATTTCTTTGTCTTCACCGCAAGATACTCTCAAGGGCTTATTCCATGTTAAGTAACTTAATTGAAAAACCTCCCGAGTAGAATTGTCTGTAGAAAACCGTAACTTACCAAAATCTCACTGAAGTGAAGGAAAGGGGAAAATACAGACCTCGAGTCATTACTAGACAGTCACTTCTTTTCCCTCTTTTTTCCACTCTCCATCCTTTCTTGCTAGAAAGCAAGAAACATGCACCTCTGCTGTGACCAGCTCGCTTTCTTTCATTATTCAAGCATTGCTCCCAAGGCAGCAGCTCAGTGGCTCTCCAGTGAGCATTCAACCTGTAGTTAAGCAGCAGTGAGCAATATACTGCTGCTCTGCCATGTTTTCCTCTTGGATCTGCGGGGAGGCATTCATCACTGCATAGATGGATGTGGCTTTCGCTGGAATCACTCATGTTTCATCTTGGTAATTTCATTTCATTAGCTTTCATTTCCAAAGCACATACATTTTTTCCCATTGTACAGATGTTCATACTGACACAGGCAATATATCACTCTCAGTTTAACAGTGCTCCATTGTTTCTGCCACCAAGCCCTCCAATGTACTAACAAAACCTTATGAAACCACTTGTGTATATAGCTAAAACTTATAGCTTAGCTTTCAAAAGCATGGGGAGAAAAAGTCTAAGAAAAATATATTTGATAAAACCTGCCTTTCCTGTGCATTTCAAAAATGAGGGTAATTTGCCTGAACGGGAGTTATACAGTGACCACATTTAGCTGCATGAATCACTTGACTCCCATTTTAACCCTACATTTCACATACTAGTGTCCAGAAAAACAATGAATTGTTTTTCAATTCTGTGCTTTCCTTTGAAGAAGCTATTCCTGAGCCCACTTGTGACTTCCCAGTGACAAGCTCTGGAATTCATTTGTGCTTTTTTTCCAGGGCCAGCCCATTAGTCCTGTCTGGTAGCAAGATGCGAACATAGGTCTGCAACTGAAGAGTTCCCAACCAAAGGAGGGACAATCTGCAGACTCCCACAGCACGGGACTTAACTCACAGCCTACAGCTCTAAAGCTCCATATAGCACTGTCCTTCTGATGCACCAGATGCTCTTTCTCTCCTCAAAATATAACAGCAATTTAGAAGAATAAACTACAGACATACAAGCAGACACGTTCAGGCAGTCATATTCACACATTCAAATAAGCCCTGTGGGTATCTGTGCTGGAAGCAAACCAAGGACAGATTTATTCTTCCAGTTTTGCCCATTAGATTTTGATTCCAATATTTTCTTCGCCAGAAATGCCCCTGCCCCTACTGCCTTCACTCAAGAGTAAAAGCAGCAGCATCACGGGTGTCCAGCAACAGAGCAGCCTCATGTTTATATGCACACTGTGAATGTATTTGCTGAGATGCCAATGTTTATAGGATTGTATATGTGCACATATCTGCACACTTCCATCACAAACTTGGTCAGACCAGAAGAGGAAAAGGATTGTAAAAGCTACTGCCACACTGCTGCTTCAGCACTGCATCTCGTCAGCATTCATGCCTTGCTGAGGAGGACTTCTACAATAGAGCATTCCACCAGCTTCCCACCTCCAACCTTCCAAACACCAGTGAGGTCACCCTGAAGGCTTGGGTGAGTTCCTTTGTAGCTGATATGATCATGTCAGATGATCACAGCTCAAGAAAACATAGTTAATTTGTAGTACACAGCTGTCTGATTAAACTTTTGCTATGAAATGACTAAAATAATCTGTCCATACTTTCATTTTTATCAGAAGTACGTTACTTTTTACCAGAATAAGCTACCTAGCTTCCTAATCACACAGACGGCCTTACTTCTCTTTTCTTTTTTTTTTTTTTTTTTATTTATATAATTATCTTCTGGCCCTTTTCATCTCTGGCACAATGACAAAATAGCAATCCTTTTATATAACGAGGTTATTTATTGAAGCCAAACACACCTGAATAGCTTAAATCAGATTAGGAGAGGAAACACAATCTCACGGCCAAAGCATCTGGTTGAGCGTCTGGAGATGTGCATCATTGTTTGGCTCTGCTGCAGGCGACGCGTGACAGCGGGCAGCTGATGCTCCCCGAGACGTTGGCTCCCGTTGCGGCTGCCCAGCGCACCCCCCCAGCGCACCCCACTCACGACACGCACAGATGGCTTCCCCGCTCGCTCATGCCATTCTTTGCACATCAGTGCCGCTCCTACACAGGTGTGCATCATCGCCTGCACTGCTCACAGCCTCGCTACTCCCCGGCTGGCTGACGCCATGGCACAGTCTGGCTATAGAGAACTGCTCAAGGGAATAAAAACTGGGGTTTCACCCCTAAGCCTTTGCCTTTAGCTGACAAAGAATCATAGAATCATTTAGGTTGGAAAAGACCTTCAAGATCATCGAGTCCAACCATTAAGCATGCCGCACTAAACATCAGGGAAATACTGATGTGAGCATACTGCCGGGTTCACCCATGATCAAATTCCACTCTTGCTACTGGAATTGTACCACTAATTAACTCGATACATATTTATTTCATATTTTGTATGCATATGTGGCATTTGGAAACAGGCTGGTTTGGTCCCTGACTGATTTCCTTAGCTGAAATTATTCATGCATTGCCCACAGAGGGCTGGAGCAATTCCAAATGACCAAGGTTACCGGCAAATCCACTAAGTGCAGAAAGTGGGATGCCCAGGGAGCTAGGGCATGCAAGACCGTGAAGACCCTCAAAGATAGCTCCTAATTACCTCTCCAGGACTAACTGACTCTTCCCTACAGAGAGCAAACTGAAGCCTAAATTAATCCTCACAATGACCTGGATTTCAATAAAATTCCAAGTAATACATTTTCCTTTCACAGGGAGCTCTTCTTGTGCTACAGGGAGGAGTTCTGGATAGTCAGACTAGCTGGCTCATAAAAAGTGAACCCCAAAAAGTGAACTGAAAAAAGTCATGAGGCAGCTCCACCACAACACAATTGCTTTAAAAATGTTGATAAAAACACTAGAATTTGCATTCTTTTCTCTTTAAGTCTGGCATTTGAGCCCTTACAGACCACCCCTTTAAGCTGTTCTCTTCAACGTAAAAGGTGAGTAACTTACTTTGCAGAAGAAAGATGACGTGATCTTACGGCTCTAGAGCCTGGCGTTTTACCCGGGCAGCGAGGACTCAGCACCTCCTCAGGGGCGGCGGCGCAGCTGGGCTGTGAGGGGCCAGCCCGAACCGGTTCCAGCCGGCTCTGACGCAGCCCCCTTCCCGCCAAAACCCGCCAGTCAGAGTCCCCCACCACAGGGGCTGGAGATGGAGGCCAGAAGTTTGTGTGGCCAGAGTTTGTGTTAACTGGCAATAAGGAATAATTGGCCAAGTTGAGACTTTTTGCCTCATGACGATACAGCATGAACGGTACTTTCCCCTCACGCAGCTAGCGCTACCGCTTGAAGGCAGGCCCATCTCCGTGCTCGGAGCAAACACAACCAGCCGTGAAGAGAGAGGCTACGCACACCTTTCTCACATGCAAGTTTCCCATACAGGCGACAGCACCTGCTCTACAAAATTAAAGCCTTCTGGAAGGACAAACCTTCTCACCACCGACTGTACATCACATGCATAATCCAGCCCATGGTGTCTCAGCGCAGCAACCAGGAATGCCACATGGAATACTTCAGGAGAGATATAAAATAAAATGTACCAGGGGGAGAGGGGGAATTTAGCTTTGTACAGCTAATTCTCGTGGAAACAGGTCTCTATACACAGCCGTGACTTTGTCACATCCAGACCACACTGCTGCGATGGACTCCTCTGCCCTCCTCTCCCAAATTGATCTGCAGTCTGTAGTCACTACAGAAGAGTTCACTTCTTAGGGCAAGTAAATTGGTAGAGCTGTGCTCACTCATCCATCATCGCCTCCCACATTTCCAGTGGATCAAAGAGAAAAATTATGTATCACAGCATTAGAAACTAGGCAAGTGTTTGAAAAGAAAGCACACTACAAAATATAAACAAAAGACTTATATTCATGTTTGCATGTTTACCCATTTAAATGTCTCTGTTTATATTTTATATATTTATGTATGTCTGCATGTTTACAAAGTTAAACTTCTTTGTGTGTATTTTATATATTTATGTATGGTTTGCATGTTTACATATTTATAAATCTGTGTTGATATTTATATACTTGTATATTATGTATTTTTATAGATGTTTACATATTTGAATATAAATAAAGGCATTCACATTGTAATTACAGAAACATTGGAAAGAACAAAAATAATTTTTGTAACTGAATAGGTCCAATATTTGTTGCTTAAGAATTAAGACATCCATAAATTTATATTCATTTTCATATTAAAAATGTTATTTTTCCTAAGTTCTAGAATTTCTTTCCTGTGCATCTTCTATACATAACTCCAAGTCACAGTAACGTGAACTATTTGAGCCCTTTTTAAAGAACAGAATGAACCTTTTTAGCTGTAAAACCTTTAGGTTTATTTGGTGGGTTTTAGCCCCTGGTCATACCTGAAGATAACAGCTCTCACGTCAAAATGGAGATCTATATTTTACAAAATGCAGGGAAAGAAAAGTTTGCTGCCACATGAGGCAGTAGTCTTTTGTATTAAAGGTCAAACTTTAGCTGGTGGAAGTCAGGTTAGACCTCTGACTCAGGCAGAGTTCCTCCAATTCACAGCAGCTGGGAATTGGGCTACTTGTGTTGAGGTCCACCATTCTGTCACCAGTTGAACTCTACAAAATATTTTGTAGTGTATCAATTATATTCAGGGCAAAATACATGATGCAGTGTAGTAGCACTGCAACGTATTACACAAAGTATTCCTGAAAACTACTGTGGCTTTCTCCTGTCTTCTTCCAAACTACTGAGTGTCTTCTTACTTGCATACGGTAAGACAACCTAACTAATTGTTACAGCAGACAAGGATATTTTAGTGTGAGAAATACAAGGCAAATTCAATATGCAATTTGCTTGTCAGCTATTTAAATTACATTAAAAATGTATGTCGTGATCAACAGCCACCAGTAGAGATTTGATCTTAGAAATGTTGCAGCGTGTCCTCAGCTTTCCTCTTCTGAGTGGCACTGTCAGTCCTATTGCCTCTCCTCCAGGCTGGCTACTTAAGGCGAGCTTTTACAGGAGGGAGATGTACAGTGTGGTCAATTCAACCAGCTGAACAAGAAGTCACCCCCAAGATGTACAGTAGAGAGATTTTCAGCATACTGTGGTATACTCCGAATTTCTAAGGGAAATTCCTGAGTATTATATCAATGCTGCACAGTCCATTTTTACTCACTGATGCAAAATACCAACTGAGCATTAGTCACTGCCTAAGGCTGTGCATGTCTGCCTCGCTGCTTCTGCTCATCGGCTTCATTCAGTCACTCCTCCCATATGGAATAATGGCACGTTCATGCCAGACATGCTCATCTTTGGTTTCTCCTTTCTCCTTCCATCCCAGCAACAGATCACAAAGCTGACAAACTGCAAATATTTTTTCTTTGTTACAAATGCATAAGCCAATATTCTCCAACTGGCGATAAAAAACCCAAAACTCTTTTTTTTTTTTTCCTTTTTTTTTTTTTTAAAATTCCAACACTCAGTCAAAAAAACATCAGGCTCAATGTTAAATATTCATGACTCATTTTGTTTCCATTACAGGACAACTAAGAGGCAGCAGCTCAAGACTGTTTAAGAGCCCTCCATAACTTTAAACATGCTAAGGCTGTGGATGTGCATGTGTATCTGTCACAAGCGATTCTGCTTCAACTTACTGACATTCTCCTTATGTATATCACAAAGCACCAGCTAGAATTTTTGGGCCAGATCCAAAAAAAGAATTACTTTACTCTCCCAGACGCACACAGCTTCTACTGTTATTTAACATTCACGGCTGCTAGCAATAATTAAACGCTCAGTGGATCTGTAAAGGATGTTCCTGGTACTGAAAGAAGAGGGCAGGGCATGAAACAGAGACGGAGAAAGGGACGGGTGACCAGCTCGGGGCTGGCTGTCCTCAGTCAGTCTGAAGAACCAGGACTTCTTCGAAAGAGCTCCTCTCATAGCTTCCCGTCTCAAGCACATTTACTCGAGAGCGCATTGCCTGCAGCCTCCACAGCACGCAGCACTGACCTGCACGCCTCAGCTGCTGATGCACGCCAGTGAGCTCTCCAGGCCCCATGGAGAAGGACTGCGCCTGCCAGCATCTGTCTGGCAGTGCGGGGCTGCCAGCAATCCAGGGCAGCTGGCATGGGTGCTGTCCTAGCGCGACCGAAGGCAGCTCCAAGTCATCCCCTTCCTTGTGCCACTTCACATTGTCCCTCTGCAGTGTGAAGACATTCCTAAGATACATTCTTAAATATAGACTTGTTTACTGTCAGTTAAGTTGTGCTACTTAGTACCTGTATAGATACTACTGCAGAAAGGACTGCTGCAGGACCCCCAAGGTTTGTGGCTTACCCTCAGTCTGGCAGAAAAAGAAACAGACTGTGATCCAGAAACAAAACCAGAGGAGTCTAACCTGTTCCTGAGGAGGAACCAGCACTTCTGAGGAGAAATCAAAATGCAGAAGCTACAGGTATGAAGAACACCTGCCCTGCTCCTCCCAGCAGATAGCAGAGTAGTGCTGAGCACACACTTTGTGAGCACATGCTGAGAGCCAGGAGGAGGTGGATACAGACCACTAGTAAAATGATGGTACCTAACATATGTGTAAGTTACCTCACTGAGACACAACTCACTGGCCTTGAGCAACGTTTTTGTTTCCTTTCTGCCACAGAGTTGTGTGTAAATGCCTTTTCTTTTGCTGTTATCATAACAACATCACTTTGAAATCACTGAGCAATGAATAAGGCAAGTGACTTCATTAACAGAATCCAAAGGATGGCAGACTTTCTGAATATTTGAAAATTATTAATGCAACATCATAAAAGATAGCAAACAAATCTTAATTCTAGAAGCACTAGGAAGTTAGGAATTTGGTCTTTTAGATGAAAGATGTCACATGTATATGGCAACTTTTTTTTTTTGCTCTTGCAACACTTTACAGTTGGGCCTTTTATCAAAGGACATCCAAGAGTGATTAAACCACTTACCAGTTCATCCTCACACCTCAATGCCAAGCATAAAAATAGCATCTGAGTATCCTAGATTTGATACATCAGAATTCCACTTCAAACTTAGTTTATATTGTCAGCTTGATTAATGTTTATTTAAGCATAGCTGAATAGCAAAACTTGAAACAAAGGATAAAAAGACTAAAATAAGCCAGACAAAGTTCCCATATACATTTTATTCAACCAAAATATTTATCCTTAATCATTCCACTTAAATCTCCTCTGGGGACCTGGAAACCAAGGGCCCAGCCCTTGCTCCAGAGCTACGTAACTTACGGGGCATTCTGAGGTTAGCTTCTCTTTGGGCAAGGGAATCAATCAATCAATCAATCTTTCTTTTCTCTCTTACTTTGCTTCCTCTAGGAATTTCTTCTATCTTACAGAAATGTCAGCAATGGGCAGCAATTTCCAAACATGATGGCAATAAGAGACTGGTTTTCTCTCCTGTGCAGTCTGAGATCGAGTTTCTTCCTCCCTTCCCTTGTTCTCAGCTGCAGTTACAAAACGCAAAGGTAAAGAGAACACATTTCCCTTTCCCTGGAGCTTCTCTGAGATGACATTCCTATCATAGTCTTTAATTAGCAAACTTTTCTGTAGCTTAAACAGTGTTCTTGCTCCCCTCAGCACTGCAAGACTCACAGAGCACTACAGAAATAAGCCACGAGAAGAACCCCCTAACACACAGTTTAATAAACTTCTAATCTCTAGTCCGTCTACGACATCATCCGTGATGATCAGCAGATGACAGCTCTGGAATTCAGAGTGATTTCTCCACCGCCACATTCCCTGCACTAGCCCCTACCCCACCAGCTTTTGTCAGTTTAGTGGTTCATTCTGCCACAAAAAGTCTGCTGAGAAACATCCCTATTTTGGAGACATCCCATTTATCAAGCCTGAACCGTGGTGACACCCATGGCCTTCGGTGAACTGACAGCAGAGGCACAGCACTGCAAGTCTTTCCATCCTGAGGCTGCAGCAGAGAGGCGATGTGTTATGAGCCACCAGCCCGCACAGCCCAGTCACCCCCAGTCTTTCTCACTGCTGCTCCAAACAAGCCACTCTGCAGCAATCACAGCAGCATTCAGCCCCGGCAATGTCTGTACGCAAAATGGAATTGTCTACTGATGTATCGCTATAAGGCAACTACAAAGCATTCTCCACCACCGAAAACCAAAGGACCTCCATGCGTCTGCATTTTCTGAGCCCCTCACACAGCCATAGGACTGGGAGATTTCTGCCACCCTGCTCAGAGGAGGTGGAGGACAAGTTTGCTGAACTCCTGTTTCAGATTAATTCCCAAATAACACAGTTCTTTGCTATGGTAGTCTCCAACTGCCTGAAAGAATTTTTTAAACAAGACTGGTTGGTATAAGAGAGGAGTCCAAAATTAAATTATTCCAGTGGACCAACCCAGAGCGTCAGCTTTACATCATTTTCCTTCTGAGTTTCACCACACATCTGAAGAAAGGCAGAAAAACTTGCCCTGGTGTATCAAGAACACCTCAGCACAGTCTAGCATTAGCTGGAACACATTTTCATAGTCTCTAAAGAGCAGTGGGGATTTCTCTTCCTTTCTTAAAATAGATTTTCTTATTTTGCAAATCTAGCAACGGCTCTGTAGATAAGAAAGAGAGCCATAAGCAGCTGAGAAAGTATGAATTTCCCTACAGTACATGGTCAGTGTATGCAATCAACCCAAAGAGCCATTTTATTACACAGCTGCTCATAGTCAGAAAAATTACATTTTGCTGACAAATAAACTACCAACCAAAAATATTAAGAATCAAATGGTAGCTCAATAGCTATTACCCTTTCCTTTACTGCTGAGTTTTGATGAATTA
Source organism: Astur gentilis (assembly GCF_929443795.1). NCBI lineage: Eukaryota > Metazoa > Chordata > Aves > Accipitriformes > Accipitridae > Astur > Astur gentilis. The sequence continues at coordinate 1,710,634 of NC_064887.1, forward strand.
CCTTTCATGTAAATAAGCAAACAGAATGACATTGCCTGTCTAAATTTGTAAATAACAATATATTTTTTTATATGTCACCATGAGATATTGTCCGCTTTTACTACTCGTATGTGTATCCTGCAAGTGATCTCTGGTGTGTTAAATCATCCCAAGAAAAGCAGGCTTCTGCAGCAACATCTAAGCCTCAGCTATGAGTGATGGCCATGAGGCAGGTGAGCAGACAGCCTGAGTCTGGGGTGGTTTCCAGCACGTCTGAAAAAAACTGTTGCGGCTGTGATTACACACTAGATAAGCACACTTTTCCATTTATTGCAGGAATTAGCTTGCTTTCCAAATAGGATTCAAACGTGCTCCACCCAAATGGCTGTCTGGCTGCTCACTGCCAATATTTTAGGAAGAAATCTAGAACTAAAATAAACTCATCACTTATTGGAGCAATGACTACATTGATGCCTGTGGGCCATTCTAGCATTGCCTTAATGAGAATTTATAGGAAGGTCTAAGGGTTTACTTCAGCAAGAACCACCAGGATGGAGCAGGCCAATCTTCTCTACACATTTCTACTTTACATTGGGCCTTCTTTTCTAAAAGCAAAGTCTTTTAGAGATTTTGTCTGTATATATTTGGAGTCTTTGACTTGTGTTCTAAGACTATAGATAAGTTGGCCACAGATATAATTACAATAACCTCTTTTGCACCATATTGCATGTCCTTGGCAGGGAGAATTAGAATGGACCAGGCAGCTGCTGTGCCAAATGATTAATAGAGAAAATGGGATAATCTGAATAGTTACAGGCCTGTCAGACTGACACTGATCCTGCACAATGTAATGGAATAAGCAATACACAACATTATTTATAAAGAATTACAGCAGCTTAATAAAATTAATGCCAGTGCATGTGTATTAAAAAATGCAGCATCAAACTAGCCGAACAAATTTCTTCTGATGGGATTACAGGTATGGGGGATCACAGTACCAGTGGTAAAGCAATGTAATTCAACGGGCATTGGATTTACTACTGTACAACTTTTGACAGAGAAATCAGAACATTATAAATCAGTATAGTAAATTAAACAGACTTGAAACTCACAAGAGAAAAGTTTAGAAAAGAAGCTTAATTGTAAATGGAGAACTATCACAGAAGGACTGTGTTTTAAATCCAGGTGCCAGTTTTGGACTTTTGTTACTTTACCCCTTCTCAAATGACTTAAGACAAGAAATCATTTCTGTGCAAGTAAATTAAAAACAGCTGAGCTGAAAACAACTAAGAGAGCAGGCAACAGCCCTTGGCTGGACAAGAGGGAACAAGGAAACAATGTATGTTACAACATGGCCAAACACTGTCCTATCAGTGGGCAAAAAAATACCAGTATCCAGCTGGGCCTGGCAGAGTAAAGGACTCCAGGATGGGAAGCAGTGAGAAAGGACTGTGGACTACGCAGAACTGCTGTGTACAGTGCAAGCAACATGAGGGAATGGACTAACGTAGTCAAAGATATCAGAGATAGTCAAAAGGAGGAGTTCCAGCTGCTGCCTGGACCGCTGCGTTGCACTACGATCCTGGAACAGCAAGAAGCAGTATTTGTTTGGGGTATTAGAACATTTGGAATAAAAATAGAATATAAAATTAAGAGAAAAACCATCAGCCTGTTCTGTCTGCACTCCCTGGAGCTGATATATCTCCTGCAGGAAGAGGCTGCTCTCGTGAACCAGACTGTGCAGGGTATATTAATGAGACCCACACTCCAAAGCACCAGCCACAACAGCAATGTTCTTCTGAATTAGGATAAGATCCAAAAACCCATTTTCCACAGCTCAGTTCTTGTAGAAGCTAATTTCTTCCTAATAAAGCTGCAAGAGATTAAACCTCAAATGTGAAATGTTAGCAGAAAAAGAAATGTTCAAAGGACCGGGACTAAAGGAAAGCCATCCAAGTCCATCAAGTCACACTAGATGCTGGATAAGTCAATTAAAAGCAGTGAAAAATGCTCAGATGTGCTGAACAGGGCTATAGGTTTTTCATTAATTGTGACTATACGGAGGATAAGACGCATCCACTTAGCTTGAGAGGAAAGTGAATAAGAATATTCAAAGAAGCTTCAGTATCACCCCCAGGCTTATTATCACAGTCTTTTCCCTGAAGAAGAGTTTCCCTTTCAGTATGCTTTTTGTCCAGAAGGATGAAGGACACAGTTATTGATGCCTTCCCTTCTATAATTCTTTTTACCTACATGTATTTTCCTTTCACAGAGCCAGAGGAGATGCTGACACATCTCCATCCTTTTTCTTAGAGATTCATCAGCTAAAATAAATCCTATATATGTGAATAGGAAGTTTAATTCATTCACGCTCCTGTGATTAACAAATGTAACAAGTTAAATTAAAAACATTTAACTCATAAGACTTAATAACATGCTTTTTGTGGTGATTTCAGTTTTCCTACAAGAAAGTTTCCTTCTACCAAAACTTGGAAGTATATTTTTAAAAACTGTGGAACTGGAAGTAATGTTGTAAAGTATCAAAATCAAGAAAGCCTTTCAGGGACAATTACAATGGCTGAGGATTACTTCTAAAGTTGTTTAAATGCTTACATTAACAAATGTTTAAGTTCATAAGAAGTCCATTATGAAGAACACTACAGGTATCTTTATTCCAATAGTGAACTGTATTAGTCCACAAGCTGGCATTTCAACTGTGCTTAAATATTGTCCTGTCAATTTTGGGTCACTCCTCCCCCCACTCTCTTGATTGCCGAGTTGCAGTAGAAGCTACAAGCATCATTTTAGGTCTCAGAATACGTAAAATGACTGGCCTTAGGTTTAATCTGATCCTTGCAGCATCCACTTAAAAGGACTAATAAAACTCTCATTCAGCTATCAAGCACAAATAAACCTATGTTCTATTTACCATACACAAAGGTTGTTCTGACCAAACTGGAGAGGCTCCAGCTGGTGGAAAGAATCTAACAGAATTTTATAGGTAAGTGCCTGCTAATGCCAATGTACATTCAAAAAAAACCAACAACAAACAAACCCCAAACCAAAAAACCAACTGCTGAAGGCACACGGGCTCAGATTTCTAAAATATTTAGTCATTGCACTCCCATTTTTCAAATAAGCTCTGACTTATGCAAGAGCTTAAGGCACGCTTTCGAAAAGCGTGTCTTAACGCTTCTCCACCACCAACTCAGACAAGACAGACAGGAGTGCCAGCCTGAGACGAGTTATATAAACGAGCATGTATCAGGATGAAGAACAGTGGAATGCAGGTCTGAATTGCTAATCAAGAAATGAATACAACATTTAAAAATACTGAAAACATTTAACTATCATCTATTAAAATTTACTGGCAAAACTTCAAGGGTTTCCCACAACTGCTGGGTTTCTCATGGCTCATAGCGCTTCCCTGTTGAGGAAGGTAGAGATAAAAGGTCAGGGAAATGGATATGACTGTGCAACAGTGTAGGCAAGATGACAACTGTCACTCCATGGCTGTATTCCACAAGAGCTGACAGAACATGCCAGCTTTGCCTTATCTTTCTTTTCTCTGAAGAGGAGCAAGAACAGACACTGCCTACCTGGAGCACCACAAGCATTAACAAACCAAGCAAGCCGCTGTCTTTCCAGATCACTCTGCACACACTGCATGGAAACCTTCACAATCCATACAGATGAAATCAGGCTGTGACGTTTACCTTCTTACGTTTTAACGCTGCTATAACCTACAGTGAAATACCAAGGTGAGGTCCATTATTTTCTTAAATGCCATTCATGTCTAAACTGATGTTATTTTTTAAGATCTCAGTGTTTCTGAAGAAAGATGAATTTTTATTCTCGCAGTAAAATGAACCAGCTAGCTGAGGGTAAACATGTTAGAGGACTCCTCAAAGAACTTTACAGGCATTAGTGGTGACACCACTGATGATGTTAATTTTAAAATCTGTATTTGTCCAAATGGAAGAAAAATTCCTCTTCAAGCTTTTCAAGGGTTATTATCTATAAGGCAAAGTATATAGAGAAGACTGTCTATAAACAAATCATATATACACAGGGGCAATAAGGTATTTATTAATAAAAATGCATAATTACCCTAACACAAACAAATTTGTGCTAATGTAGAATAGTGATCATATTGTGTAAAATATGCAGTCACAAGCTGCAGTCACAAAGACTTGATAACCTCTGTGAGAGGGGACATAAACTGCAATGAAAACAAAAATGTGCTACTTTACATTAAGTTCAAAGGATGCAATTTGATCGTTAGATACATGGCTTCATGGGAGACGGAATATACAACATAGAGGAAAAATACCAGTATTTCTTCTCTGCCATGGTCTCTCCCACCATTTTCTTTGTGGAATGCTGCATCAATTAAACAGAATAAACAGGAAGGAAAAGCCCAAAAAACTCCACTAGTATAAAAATTGAAATATTTGTATTGGATCCATAGCACTGGCAGCTTGCACACTGAGTGCTGATCTTTGACAGGCTATGGGATTCCTGGGCTTTACGGTCTGCCGGCTGTTCCCAGTAAGGAAAGTCTTCTAAAACCACTAAAATAATCTGTCAAAGACTGGCAAATGGTAAAGATGAATGATCACGTCACAATGCTTGCTTTCTTGGCCTAGAGATGCCACTGGTATTTAATCATTTTCAGAAGTCACGTATTATCTCATCCATAAGTCTCCACTGCTCCAGGAACCTGACTGGGACTGATCTAGGCACGGTCCCAGGTGAAATGAAGCTGCAAATTAGAGCAGCATGAACCTTGGTTGGGCCTGAGCTGTTATTATGCCTGAAGAGGTGCCTGGCTCAAATAATCAGTGAACAATCTGGCTTATAATTAGTATTAAAACGGAAATCAAAAGAAGGAGACAGGTCACCTTATACAGACCGTCTTATGGCCACCAAGCCATAAACATTTGCCATCTCACACAGAGGACCAACATTTGTCACTCAAAGGGAAGAGCGGCGACTGCTAGGACACAGCATGTTAAGGCATGCAGTTGAGTAGATGCCTGTTTTCCAGGCATGGTCTTATAGCCCAAGACTAGTCAAAACCAAGGGCAGATATCACAGCTGGTTCCTGATTCTTATGGACAGTGTCTAATCCAAGTATTTCTATGTAAATGGCTGCTTTTAATTTTCAGCTTCTAAGGATGCCCTACACTAAAATTATGAGATTATTACTAACTTACATGAACATCTACCTGTCTAAAATTAAGATCTTTTAACTTTTACATGCATTTTAAGACATTTGTTCATAATGGCAGATTTAGCAAGGACCTCTTTTGCTCTTTAGGTAGGTAAGGCAATGTCATTGTTCCAGGGTATTACAAAACTATTACGCCTCATTCCATAGCTCACTGTGCGCCATATTCTAAGAATCTACTTAAGAGTATACAGTGCTAACAATAACTAATGTTATTTTTGTTTGGCTAGGAAACGTTAATTGTTTTCAATTTTTTAAAAGTTTATTTTATTTTAGATTTTTCCTTTCAAAAGTCACAAAACCCCCACTTGTTACATAGACTTGGAGTTTCAGAGACAGGAACTGTGACACTGGCTGTGAGACTGAGCATAGCTAAAGCAAGACCACTGAAGCTAGTTTATTAAAGCTAAGGTCCTTACCAATACATTTCAGAGGCTTTTGCCGCTAATCTTTTAGCAAGAGATACAGTTAAAATGCTTTTCACTCTCACAATACTAATAAAAAAAACAATAAAAAAATGAATTTACTGAAAGAAAACAAATTCCTCGTCAGACACACCATGGAAGATACTCACCAAAAGTAAGTACTTCAGGTTACAAGCAATTATAATGCACTTTTTCGCAGTTTTACCTGGCACAGCAGTGCCAGTCACTTATTACTGATGCCAACCTGCTACAGACTCATTGCAGTAAAACCAAACGCAGCCCTACAGCACTATTAGCTAGATCCCAGTGTATCTGCCATACGGATGAGGCCTGCCTCTGGCTTTTCTCCCAACCTCCCCAACACGCCTTTGCCAACCATATTCTGCAGGGAGAATGGGAAAGGCTAAGCTGACATTCACAGAGCATCAACAAAAAACAGGGACAAAATGGTGTCCTCCAGCCCACCCCATATTAATGGATATATTATGGAACAGACATATTATGGATCGACCCTATTAATGCCACTTCTGACAAAAACGTTTAACCTTGCCACAAAGCCCTTTGTAGTTTAAGATGATAGCTGAAAACATCTTTATTTTAATGTACCTAAAGATCTCAGCCAGTATTTTTTCTTCTATAAAAATCTGGATACACCAACAAAAACTAGCAAGCCTGCATGCTAAATAGCAGCCAGCAGTCAAGTAAACTTGTCTTTGAAGCAGCACTCAAAACTGAGCATCAATGTGCTATGGGACAGTGCTTGAGGACATTTTACTATCTACATTTAATTGGCCTGTGACTCTATTTTGATCAGTACTAGTCAGTGCTTGCAAATAACACAACTCTGTATTTGGTGCATAAAATGACTCCTCTTGCTATTTAAAGACCCCACCAAAAAAATCCAGTGACGAAGCTTTTAGAATTGTTCTATACCAGTAAGCAGCAACAAACAAGCTGATCTATGCAAACCTAACACAAAGACAGTGGGTGAGTACCTGTAACTTGACTGGTGTGGAAACTCTTTGCAAGCACCACAGGTGCAGACTCTTCCCACCCGAAGGGATGCTTGCCAGGGAGCTCCATCCCAGCAGCAGGGCTGGCCTGCCTCTTCAGTCATCTGCCCCTGGTTTCCTTGCCTCTCCAGAACAAGTGCACTTGGGGTTTTGTTTGGGGTTTTTTTCCCTTTTATTGTCATTTTTGCTGAAGATCAATATAATCTAGTTGATATCTGCTTAAGAAAACACAACCTTCCCTTTCACCACACGCAACTTGCAAACCAGACTGAATTTTCCTGTAATAGGCACTTGATTTAATCACACTGAGCTGTTCTAACTGGTGCTTCCAAACAAAATTTTGCAGCATAAAATGAAATATTATCAGCGCATGACATTGTGCAGAATATTTTTTGAAAGAGTGAAAGGCATCTCAGAATGATCTCTTACCAGTATTTTTATACTTTCATTACACTATGCACTATTTCAAGTACAAATATCGGCTTGTTAAAAAACTGTATTTAGCTCTGTGCAGAATAAAACCTCTGATAAAGCTGTGCTGAACACATAAGTTTTGGCAGCCTGATTCATATCTCATGCAAGTTAATGTAAGTTTTAATGATCTCAGGGAACCTTTGGATCAGGATCCAGTTTGTGTTCGTGATTCTGAAAGCATGAAGTGACTCATAATTTCCTATCTTTTCCTCAATGGTTTTCAAAAAAGAATTAAGCTATTTTGGAGTTCTTTTACAACCTTCAAGAACTGACACATCATACGCACTTGCAAAAATAAAAACAAGAAGCCCAGAAAAACAGAATAACAAAATGGAAGACATTCTTTCTCTTGTATTAGCATACTGCACACAGCTAATAAAAACTTGACAGGGGAATCAGTGATTAGAAAGTCACCTACACATTCTTCATATAGCACATCTCAATGCCTTAAATGGCTCTTGATTTTTAAAGCTTTACAATGGTTTGGGGCACAGTATTTATTCCATTGCCTGTCTGTCCTGTATTGCTGGGTCATTCATGTGCCTGCCTAACAGACAAGATTTGCATTCCGCTCTTGAAAACATAGGTGACACACCAAGTTTGCTCAAGCTATTAAAGGATGGGCTATAAAACATCTGGACCTGCAGGTCCTTTTCTGGTGCTTCTCAGAGCTGAACCTCTGGCTAATCCTGGGACTTTGACCCTGAGGTCTGCTCCCAAGACGTGAATCCTCAACAGCTTAATACATGTGAAAGCGGAGAATTCAACTGCACTTTCTGCGCCACGTTGAGTGAGCGACTCCTGTTTTACGTTACCATCAAGGAAAGCAGAGCGGGGTCCTCATTCTATGCAACTCATGGGCTGCCTGCACATTGCTTTGTGCTCACTACAGGTTCCCATACACCCCCTTTCACCACAAGTTACACAGCTGCAATTATGTGGTAAGTCCAAAGAAATAATTGGATCTGCGCTAGTGAAAGAGAAAGGTAAAGGAGAGGCACAGTAGTTCCTAGACCCAATGACTCCAGCAATGTTCAGTGCAAAATATAAAAATAAGATATATTCAACAATATGCCCTTACAATACAGAGTCTGTAGATGACATTTCAGCAACTTAACTGACCCCTCATATAATGCCATTAATGTTGTGTAGTATAAACCATGGCTGAAGTTACTTTATATCCCTTGCACTTCATTAAATATACATTGTTACAGGACTCTTAGAACTCCTAGGAATAAATCTGGCTTGTGCTCATCTTGTTGACAAATACCTCACAAATATATAAGACATATATATATTGATAAAATATCATAAGATATTTTATGAAATATCATAAAATTAAAAATTTTGCTTCAGGAAATCAATTACAAAATCATTACTGATATTGTAAAAGACCTGGATTTCTTTCTTGGCATTTTTTACTATTTTTTTTTTAAGGATTGGTGTTTATAAATTATTTTACCACGTAACCACCGAGGTTACTGTCTCATTCTGTCCCTGCTTGGCTGCCGTTAGTGTGTGTAGGAGAAGCTGTGAGGATGCAGCACAGCACCCTTCAGCTCTATTTTCTTCCCTGAGAAGAACGCAACACAGATACCGACACAGGATATTTTTGTAGGGTGGGTGTTAAACCATCCAAAATGAGTCCTTGAATGCTGCCGGGCCAGAGCAGGGGCAACGCAGGCAAAAACAGGGGTGGTTTTGACCACGGTACGTGAGCTGAGCGCCTCATCTCACACCGACATACTTGCCTGGGGTCTGCTGGACCCTTGTGGGGCTCCCGCTCTACTCCCAGCGGTACCCACAGCGATGATGATTTTCCAAACCAGCAATTCTCAGGCAGGGTTCTAAACTGGTGCAGCCCCAAAGGCCAGCGCACCCCATCAGCTCGCTCGTCCCTGCACACTCGTACCATAAAGTCATAATGTAACACAGTATATATAAAATGAAGAGTAAAATAATGAATATGAGCCGGCAGTGTGCCCAGGTGGCTAAGAAGGCCAACGGCATCCTGGCCTGTATCAGAAGTCTTGTGGCCAGCACGACTAGGGCAGGGATCGTCCCCCTGTACTCAGCACTGGTGAGGCTGCGCCTCGAGTCCTGTGTTCAGTTTTGGGCCCCTCACCACAAGACAGACATTGAGGTGCTGGAGCCCGTCCAGAGAAGGGCAACGAAGCTGGTGAAGGGTCTAGAGAGCAAGTCTCACGAGGAGCGGCTGAGGGAACTGGGGTTGTTACGTCTGGAGAAAAGGAGGCTGAGGGGAGACCTTATCGCTCTCTAAAACTGCCGGAAGGAGGTTGTAGTGAGGTGAGGGTTGGTCTCTTCTCCCAAGTAACAAGCGGTAGGATGAGAGGAAATGGCCTTGAGTTGCGCCAGGGGAGGTTTACATTGGATATTGGGAAAAAATTTCTCACCGAAAGGGTTGTCAAGCACTGGAGCAGACTGTCCAGGGAAGGGGCTGAGCCACCATCCCTGGAGGTATTTAAAAGACCCGTAGGATGTGGTGCTTAGGGACATGGGTTAGTGGTGGGCTTGGCAGTGCTGGGTTAATGGTTGGACTTGATGATCCAAAAGGTCTTCTCCAACCTGAACGATTCTGTGATGCTAAATGGGCAAGATTGCATATCCACACAAAGCACACAAGAACATCTTCTCAAAGGAGTAAAAAAAAATGCAGAAAAAGCTCTGGTTTGGCTAGCAAAGGAGAGGTGACGTGAGGATTGAGGGTTTGACACGGTAAGGTGGGCAAAGCGGTAGCCACAGCCAACTGCGCAGAGCTGAACACCGGCAACAACTTACAGTGATAAGATACCAAAGCAGAATTTGTCCCACCACAATTTGAAAAGATAAGCAAAAAAGCAGAAAAGTAGAGAGACAAAATGTGAGAGAACAACCTTAAATTACGTTTAGCTGTGGACTATCTTTCCTTTCTAAGTAATTTTAATAACAGAACAATCATCTCCAGAACAATGTCATGATGTAGCTTGCTAATAAGCTTCTTTCACTCACTAATTAATAATGTTATATCTGCAGTTAAATGGTGTCAGTAGTCACTAGTCTGTATTTCATTTCTATTTAAATTTGAAATCCCTATTTTAATTCCATTAGCTAAACAGTAGCCACTCCAGCTGAAATGTTGGAAGCTTTTGTAAGACAAACATCAGCGGATGGCTTTCTCAATAGACTAGCAGCCATTTCATTCATGTGCTACCACCTTTTCTTGAAATTCAGTACCCTCCCATACTGCACTGGTATTTAATGAGTGTACTTTCATTTATACCTATGGAGCTCTCTTGACTTCAATTAAATTATGAGGATAGAAAGGAGCAGAATTTGACCTTCTGGCTAGATCCGGATAGAAAGAACAAACTGCGTGATATCTCGGAGTCAAATCTCATGCATCTAGTCATAAACTCCTTTCCAAAGATGAATTAAATTAGCCTGCATAACAGACATCTGAGCAAAAAGCTTAATGCGTTTTGATGTTGAGATGAGCTACACACAATTTATTAGGAAACAAATAATCATAGTAAATTACAGTTCACAGTTGAAAACAAGAGAAAGTGCCTTAATATTAATAGTGTTTTCCACCATACAGCTTCCAAGTACCCTTTCTGTTCCTCTCTGGTTCAAGCAGTGAAATGCAGTGTGTTACTGCAACACCCTCACCACAGCAGCAAACAGAAGTCTGCTTTACCTCCTGAAAAACCATGGGCAGGTCACCTCTCTTTTGTATGCAGTTCATATCAAAAAGCCTTTTGCACCATGGTCTTGAATGTGGAATGGTAAAGGATTTTGTAGTTGGCCCCTTCTACTATTGCTCGGCAAGAGCCTGTTACTTCACTTGTGCAACGTGCTCCACAGACCTGCGGTGTGGCATGCAGTGCCTGCACTCAGGTTTCACTGCAAGGTTTTGGCTGATCTCTGCTCTTAGCTATAAATATGTAGTCCTCAATGGTCAGGAAATAATGCAGAGGGTGTCTTCCAAGTCACAGGGCGGGGGGGAAGGGGGGAGGGGAAGGTTTTCAATTTTTCTCTGTGTTTTGGAGCACAGTTGGTTGAAATGAAATCACAATAAAAGTAGAAAAAAAGGTTTGCCCATTAATGCTCAACTGGTAGTTTAAAACTAAGGGCTACATGACTAAAATGAAATATATGAAGAATTAAATGCATTACAGAACTGCAATATGTGTTTTTCGGAGATAGCAACAGATGCTCTATCTGAAAAAATAATATTAACATTCTACATTTCTGTATGTGAAAAGTCTGCGTTACAGGATCAGAATGGCAAGTTAAGCTTTACAGCAGGACAGCATGAATGCTCCTTTGGCACTAAGGCAGTTTTGCTGTGCATTTTCATGACATCACCTTTAACTATACAGTCTCACACTAAATTTTCCACATAACAGCCCTATCAGTGTACATGGGGATGACACTTTATGGACAGCTATTTTTATCTTTGTTTTCTCATCCTTGTTCAAAGAACAGTTTTACTTCCTGAACACTAGTTAAAGCCTCAGAAGCCAGGAGGACTCTCCATATGACTCTGTGTTTCTACACAGAGTATCACAGAGCTGCTGCAGAGCCTCCTCTTGGAGCTCCTGTGCCAGTCCTTGCTCCCCTGCCCAAAAATGTTTGTTTTACCCGCTGGGACACTGAGCAATTACATGCTGAGCATCCCAGACACTCAGGGTGATGTGGCTTCTGAAAGCTGAGGGCATTCCCCACTACAGGATGGGGTGTGCTCTTCCAAAGGCTGGCATGTTGGTCAAATCCACCTGGATTCTCAGGAGGGTGTAAAAAAAGCTCCCCACTGAACTACAGTGTGCCCTTCTTCCAAAAGGGTCAGAACATTTCAAAACGGAAGACCGTCAAAAATTACTATCCTAGGCAGAGAACTGTGGTTTTCCCCCTCTAGTCATAACAGTCTAAAGAAGAAAATATTTATCAGTGAAGCAATTATAAACTGGAAAAATTCAGTTCAGGACCCAAAGTCTGGCAGATGTGCAAGCTTTTTCATGAGACTGAAGAAGAACAGAGCAGGTCTGGAAAAATCCTTGTGTGCCTGAAAAGATCTACTTCTTTATGTAGATGTTTCAGAAATTCTGGGTAAACTTGAAAAAGAAAAAAACCTACCCCTAAGCAGCTTTCCGAAGACATAATCCACCTTTGCAGCTCTTCCACAGGGAACAGCTTTGCCCTTCGGTCTTCACAAAGCTCACCCCCAAGGCACAAGGTCGGTACTTCCGCGCAACGGAGCATCCCAGTCGGACTCGGAGTTCCTACCTGGGGGACCAGCCACTGCAGCTCTGTGGACACTGCCCTGAACATCCAGCCCCGTGCTCTGTACCCAAAGGCAAGCCGAGGGGGACAGTCATCTCCCTTTCATCTCTAGGAAAGCTTTCAGGGGTCAGTGCTGATCACCATTTCAAGGTGAATGGGCCAGTATGGCAGAGCTGAGGAATAAAAGCACCGCTGTCGGAGTATGCCATTGATCAACACGCAGCTTGCCTGAGCTGGGGTCTGCCGCAGGTTTCTGCTGCAGCAGCGGCATGTGGGATGGGAGCCTGAGCAAGAGCTGCCCACGGCTGTCACCCGGCTGCTGCCCTCCAGGAACAGTGGGAACAGTACGGGTCCCTACAGCAGCCTCTGCGTGCTAAGGGCTTACGGGAAAAATCAAGCTGCTTATTAAAAAAATCCTGAAATGGCAACAAAGCTGCTATGAAAACATGACTCAACGAGGTCATTAGGACACACAGGATTTAGGTGCGACCTCCCCCTTTCACGGGGAGTCTGAGGGCACTGGCTGCTGAAGGCAGCCCCAAGGCGGCCCATGTACAAGCAGTTTGCCCCTTTTTTCTGCAATACTGTAACAGTGAACACCAATGCTCTTCAGACTTTAAGGAGAAAACAATTCCGCTCCAAGATTTCTTTATTTTGCCGTTTGCTTTCACGCTGCTTCATGGAGTCCCTGCTTTCACTCATTGCCTCCTACCAAATACGTGCAAGTATCATGACACTTCCTAAACACACGCATCACCTGAAACATGCTCTGCTCACCCCGTTTCCAGTTTAGCCTGTTCCAGCACAAATTATTCCACTACATATCCTTCAGACAGAACTGAGAAGCCACAAGAGGTAAAAACGAAGCCCTGGCACTCCCACATGCTGAAGGTTTTGAAAAGCCATAAAACTCCTTAATGGTTTGCATTTCACTTACTGAAAGTTTCCAGGTCCTCTGCTATTGTGAGAATGGAGCAATCTCTACGATCAGTGTGAATTCAAATGTTTATGCATGTATTCACATAAATCTGTATTTTCTTATATATATATATATATACACACACACATATATGTTTATACACACGCACACACAAATTATGTGAGACAAGGGCCAATAATGGGTTTTGTACTCAACACTATGCTTTTCCTTAACCCCAAACAAAGGAGGAGCCAAGTTATCTATTGTAAAGTAGATCAAGAGGATAGATAGAAGCTAAGAGGTAGCTTCTGTAGATGATGCCATATTCAGACTTATCAGTTCATTAGAAAGATAATGATCGCTCTTTTTTCTTTCTCGTCAACTGTGAACATTCCTCCTAAAGGGTATTACATTGTAGGTAAGCATTTATTAAGAAACAAACTCATCGTATTCTGTTAATCTTATATTTCTGTTAATACTGGTTGTTTCTTCCTGCTGTTCACCCCTGGCTGCCAAAGTCAGTGCATTCAGACTAATGGACTAGAAAAATGCAAAGTATTTCAGAAAGGACACAATTTCTTTTGCCTTAAGGTTTCCCAGAGCTATTCTAAAGCTATTAAAAAATGGTCCCCTCATTGAAATAAAAAGGAAGGACACACTAGATATGGAAGATGCTCAAAATAGGATGAAAAGGACAGGCAAAGGTATAGACTTCTCTGTGAAGAGTCACCAAGTAGGTCATTTTATAAAAGAGATGAGTTGGGGGAAATGTGATAGACATCTACCAAATCCTGGGTGGCATGGAGAACGTGGATCGGGAGCAGCTCATCGTCACCTCCAGTGCAAAAACGAGAGTTCCAAATAAACCTGGTATCAGAGAATAATTTCTGATAACACAGTACGTTAATCCTACCTCTCAGTTTCTCCCTAGGTGACCCCCTAACTTATTATAATGAGTTTAGTGTGACTACTCAGAATCAAATCTAGCAGAAGTAATTAAGATTTATCTAATCTCAGGCTAATCTGACAGCCAACACTGATGAGTTTTTTACTGCTTTAACCAAATTTACAGATGATATCCCAATTGCAGGAGCTGCATAGAGGAGATGCAAGTCCTGAGAAATATCAGTCTCCTGCCTCCTTATTCTTGTCCTAATTTCATTTCCCAGGGTAAGGTAGTGCCTGAGCAGGTAGAGGGGCTGGTGGGGGCATCGGAGCGGAGAGCGAAGATAACCACAGAAGAGTCTTTCTGCTAAGACGCAATATGCAATATCGAAAGGTGGAAAAAACAGCAACAAAACAAAAACACCACTGTATAAGGGAATAAAGCAACCTTGGGAATGTTGTTAAAACACTGTATTCTGAATAAGGGATGTAGACCTCAATGTTTCTAAAGACAGCTCTGGACCAGAGCCAAACTCAACAACAACCAATGTAATCGCATTTAGCTCCATGTGCCACAAATTAAGCAGCCCTTTAAGTTACTGCACAAAACATACACCTCACAAGCAGGGTCATCGCTTAACTGTATTGGAAACTATTTTCTTTGTTGTATTTCACACAAAGTCAGCTAAATTAAAGAAAAACTGGGTAGGGAAGCAAATTATACAACTAGTTTTTGGTTGGTTGGTTTTCCCCACCCCTCCCCATGGATACAGATTGACTTTCTTGATTAATTTTATACAAAGAGCACCAGTCCAAAACCAAGATGTCTTGGACAAGGACTAAATATGGTATGACACTTTGCATCACACCTATTTATGCTAAATCTGTCCACACAAAAATAGCAGTGATGATTAAAGAATGCCAGCAGCCCTTGCACTCTGACTGGCAGTTCCAGGATCTTAATTTTTAACTTGTCGAAGTTAACATATCGTTGCTATTATAAATGGAAATAATCACTCAGCAGCAGAGTGTTAATGACATCCCATTAAAAAGAGTGCCTTTCGTTGGCAGAATGAAGACACAGGCACTGGTTAGCCTTGGAAAGTGCAAAGAAAGACTTACTTTAAAGGAGTTTCTGTGCACAGATTTGAAAGCTGATATGCTAGCAGAGGCAAGTATGTCAGTGTTCATTATTTAGCATAGCCTCTTTCACAGATACTCCTGCAGGAATCCTGAAATGTGGCTTTACTAGGAAAAAAGACCTTAGAAAAATACTGCAGCATCTGCAATCATGGAACAACAAATAAAGAAAAACTTAATTTTATGGCACTAAGAAGAATTCCTACAAATAAATACATGTTAACTTAGGTTTGTTCTCAAATTTCATGAGGACCGGTGTTCCCCAAAATGGCACATCAGGCAGAAGTCCCTAGCGGGGTCCAAGTCCGTGACAGTCCATGAAGATTGCCTTTGTCCTGAAGATAGTTCTGAGTCAAATCCTCTCTTCTAGGTGACATTAATAAACTACAAACCACGTTGTTATATAGACCGTATCAATATATGGCTACAAACAGAATATATGTATGTTCTAGCATTTCTCACATAAACTGTTTTGTTAAGTGTTTGGTAAAAAAATACTGTTCAAAAAATGTTACATTTTGTCTCAAAACTCCCACAGCTTCTTCCTTTCAAAAAGCAAGAGATGGTTCTACTTAACTGTCACTCCAAGAAGATACTAAAAATCATAGAGACTTTCACAGCATTTCTGATCCAATTTGTTTTGATACTTAAACCCTACCTTAAAAAAATTAAAAGTCACCCATGTAAATAAATAGGTTTTGCTCAGCTGTAGAACTTTCAAGAAAATTATTAAACCTTAGAATGTTATTAATACTGGTCATAACTAAATTTCTGTACTATAATGATTAATCTTCCAGCTCATATACAGGATTACAACATTTTCTTAATTCGTGAGACAACAAATGTATCTATGATTTGTCAACAGATTTATCAACAGCAGCATCTCTGCTATGCTCAGACCCCAGAGGGGATGACGTGCTCCCACCCAGGTGACACAACACGGCTCCCTCGGGCACCAGAGGCAGGCACAACACTGTTCTGTGCAACAGGCATAAAGACGTCCTTCCCACTGAGCAGGAGGTGGGATCCAGTAGACCCTCCAGTCCTACAATACAAGTCACCGCAGGCGCCCCGTGCTATCCTACAAGGGTGCAGAGATGCAGGTCATTCTACAAGACAAGGCTGAGAAGCAATACTTTCTTATCCGTCACAGGACAAAGCACGGATGAAAAAAGGAAGAAGGTACCCAAGGACCACCAAGGAAATGCGGAATGTGACCATCAACTCAGGGAGTCCAAGAGGATCCTGGATCCTCCTGTTCAGGCTGCAACTCCAGCTGCTTCCCAGCACCTGCCTCTTCCCACAGAGCCCTGCAGATCCCCATGGATCCCTTCAGATCCCCGCTCCTCCAGTAGGCATCTCCTTCCCTTCTTACCACGTGCCCCTGTAGGAGGGGACCAACACGCATAGCCCCTCAAAACACGGGCAGTCATGAAAGCTCACGAGATGACATTGCTTACCCACGGGTAACACCATCCATGCTCATGTCATTACTCTTCCCCCTCTCCCGTCCACACTAGCTGGGTGCCCTTTACATCAGGTGACTGCCTTCCGCATTGGGTGACCACACAGGTCTCGCACCAAAACATCCATCGGGCTCCGGCTGCAGCACGTCCATACTCAACCTCTGGCCTTCCCATGGACATCCATCATGGACAAAGCCTCAGAACTCCTCCTCCTGCATGTAACCATGAGCATTACAAAGCCTTCCTGTTACAAACTAAAAGGATTTGGGGGTATTATGCCACTGGGCAGAAATACCTAATGCAAAAATGAGTATTTCTCAGTAAAATCCATTTGAGGGTCACTCTGCTCTTCCATCACCCTGAAGAACTCTTTGCCCTTTATTTCACGTGTTCATGAGTTCGTAACCAGCCTCTCACCAATGTTCATTCAGAACATCATGAGGTGCTCTGGTAACTCATGTATTTCACAAATCTCACTGCATAACATGGCAAGATACCTTCTGGCACACAACTGGAAAACATGGCACATCGCTGTGCAATATGTCACTGTGCCGTGACATGCAGAAATCTTAGCTTCTTCTACAGCGCTTGGCTGTAAGAGACTGCAACTCTGCTGTTGAAATGGCTGAACACGAGGAGGAGCACGTAAACTCACAGCAAAGATGAAGAAGAGATGCACAGTGCCAGAAAAAAAAAAAAAAATCCTTGCACCCTTGCTGCTCTCAGGTATTTATTTACCTGTTAGTCTGGCATCTATACACTGATCAGCTGTTGAAAACCATCAGCCATTTCTGGAAACAATTTCTGAATGGTTTGCAAGACAGAGCAGGTTACACTGCAGGATATTTTTGCCATGAAAAAAGAAAGGCCATTTCATATTTCTGGTTCATAATCAATATCCAGCCTACAAAGCACCAGGAAGATAAAACTGCGTTATTACTGCAGGAGAAAGCACTGATGGATTTAGGAAAAAATCCCTCGCCATATAAGGGCTGTGAACATTTTCCCACTTAAGACAACGTGTGGGATCATATTCACAGACACAGAAATATGTTCTGTTCCCTGACACCCACAGTCCTAGAACACCGGGCTGAAGTGCTGGCAAGAATAAGAACCATTTGTTAAGTACAAAAAATGTCTCACATAATTAGAGAACTGCTGAAAGCTACCAATTTAGTACTCAGGCTTTAAAATTTAAGAATTTTTATTGTAACAACAGCAAAAGCTTCAGTATGGCTAGAGGTGGAACCGCCTAACACATGCACCATACGGTTTGATCAGGGTATCAAATACCTGAGGCAAAATTAAACGCAAGGTACAAGGAGATTTCAACACCACTCAAACAACACCTTTAGCAGATTTTACACTAATTATGAAGTGAAGCTGCCCACCAGGTACTGAGAGGCCCCTTCCCGCTGGGGTGACGCATTCCCCTCCCCAGCCCCATCTATTTCACTGCCAGCTTGCCCAGCCTCCAGGCATTGCTCCGGAACCATCCCCACGTCTCCCCCTTGTCAGGGTGGTGCTCCAAACTGCCCTTTTGTCCAGAGTAATGAGGACCACGAACATCTCAAAAAGCATCTACCAGGCTTGAAAAGTCTCTGCCTGAAAGACTCTTCAATGGTCAAACACTGAGAACAGCAACAGCGAAGAGAAGGTGGGAAGGTGGTGTCGAAAACAGAACATACGGCGCTTGAATGGAGTTTTTTTTAATATATTTAAGAACAAAGTGATGCAAGAGAAGCAGACGGTGGGAGGGATTGGTGGGGTTTGACCTGGGAAGAGCTGGAGATGGAGCTCCTGGCCCTGCCACCCCGCGCTCTGCCAGCAGGACCTGCCAGCCACAGCTCCGCTCCTTGGCCACCAAAGGCACCAGGGCCTCCCCGCTGACAGCTCCTCTCATCTCCTTACAGCGCTTCCTCGGTCTCATGGCTCGGCTCCCACCAGGGCTCGTTCACCTCCGACCACAGCCAAGACCCAACACCTACCACCGATGAAATAATGCATGTTGCAGAAAGGAAGGACAGCGCTGATGACGGCCTCTCACGTCACTCCTGACATGAGACGAGTAAGGTGTAAATCCATTACGACAGTGGGTTCCTCTCAGAGCAGTTGCTGGCATGCCATCTTTCTCCTGGCACGCCCTCAGCTTCCTTCCACAATCTTCCCTACGTCAATTGCAGTAAAAATTTTAAAAGTACATAAAAAAAAAAAAAAAAAAAAAAAAAGGGGCAACAACAAAGCGGTATTTTAAAATCAGCAGCAGAAAAACAATCCAAGTCAACCAAAGCTTTAAATTCCACTCGATTCTCCACTTCAGAGCAGCACTCTCTGGGGAACAGAGCATCAGCTACGTGACTCGAGGTCAGTGCCCACAGCCCGCCGACTCCTACCGTCAGCGAGCAGGCGGGCGCACTCTGCTCCGCTCCGCCGCTCGTGATGTCACACGACATGAACTTCTGATCTCACATGGATTTCTGTTTATCAAAATGCTCTTTAAGTACATATTTTATACCTGGAAGATTGCTCTATTGATTGCTCTATTTATAGTCCATGTCATATCCTCCAAGCATCAAACTTCAGTGATAAACTAAGCATCAAAGATTTCACAAGTATGTCTTTACATCTTAAGCGCATCATTGAAAAAACAGTAGTGACTGACAATTTACATGACATAAAGCCAAGTGTTTGTTTCCCATCCAGGGGAACTTGCATAGCAAGCACAGACCCACAGGAGTCCCACCCACCATTTCACACATCTTGATTACTGGATCTCAATAAACCGTATTGCTGTCCTGCACCCAATCGAGACAGACTCAAGATTTTTTTCTGCCCACTGTCGCCTACACTTATAAAAGGTTAAACTTGCTCTCCTCAGATTCTCTTTGCACCACCAGCTCTTATTTTCATTTCCTTTCCCCCCAGCAAAATATCTGGGGAGAGACAGGGGACGGAGGGGGAAGCATTTTCCTCCAATAAGCTTAAACTCCTGTAGCTATATATTCCCTCACTCTGGATACGAGTGAACTAAAGGATGAAGACTGTTCTCCTCCTTATAATAAAAAAGAGCAGCCTTCCTGAGCTTATGCCTTCCTTTCCTTCTTTATTCACCGTAACTTGATCCATTAACATCTTACTTGCTCCACCTCACCAGAGCACCTCTTGAGCTGTACGGGTTTTATGCTCCTTTACTTCCCTAATTTTGCACTTAGCTACAGAACTGCCAGAGGCAGCCTCTCCTCTGGGCTGTCAGACCTCTTCCACGAAGTTGCACCCAGCCCAATTCACAGCTCCTTCCATGCGTTCTTCCTCCTGACCATTACATCTCTCCACCTTCGACTTTTCTGTAACTTCTAAGCGGGTCACACTAAAAAGCGTGTATCTGCCCAGTGAAGATGCATGGTAAAACATGTAGGATTTCTCTGCCATCCACAAATTGCTGCATTCCCAGGAAAAAAAAAGATCTGACAAAAAGCAAACAGTTCTGAAAGACTTGTCCTAGGATTTGATGCAATCTGCCGTGCCGGCAAATTAAAGCCTACAGAAACCACGCTAAAATTAGAGAGAGCTGAGATGAAAACCAAAGACACATGGTGGCTCTTACAAATCTTTAAATAGGGCTTAATACAACATCCAGGTGCTTGGTCTGTGCTCAGCCTAGATCTACCGAGATCATTAATTTAGATTACAAAGTAGCGCTGACTATTTCTGGGACAGTTTTCTACACCACGCTTAACAGGGTAATCGGGGCGGGCTTTCAGACACTGGTCTGGTGGACCAGCGGATTTTCAAACCGCCTGTGATGGGGCCAATGGATTCGCACGCCCTTATTTCAAGGGAAGCATTTCCTCCTACACCCACTTACAGAAGGTCTGACTCTCAGGTCACCAGTCCAAGCCCTGCCCAAGCGGGGCCGCCCAGGACCGCAGCCGGGGCCTCTGCGCAGCTCCAGGGCTGGAGTCACCGCTCACACATCACCCTCCAGCAGGTCAGGGTAGGGGTTGTATTAGCTGAATGTCTGGTAGGCTAAAATTCACCCTTTTGGAAGCACTGGGAAACCTTTGCAGCACATTGGTCCCCCGCTCCTCTCCCTGACCCCAGGCACTGAACGGCTGCCCCTCCTGGGCAGCAGCTCCTGGTGTTTGCTGGAGGACCCGGCGGCACCGCGGCGCTGGGTGCAGGGGCTGGTGCGGAGCCCGGGGGCAGCTCGGTGGGCATGGGGCTCGGCCGGGCTGTGGGGCTGCCACCACGCAGCTGCAGCTGCTCTCCCTCGGGAGCATCTGCTGGCCATGTTCGGATGTGGGTTAATCCCTGTTTTCTGGGTCTACGATGAAGTTCGATGCTCTGCCGTGTTTTGCATCACTTGGCATCTCTGCTTTAAGACCAATGCACACAGCCGAAGCTTTGTACAGATGCGAATACCTCGGGGGGCTATTAATTCCTCATTAATCTGAAGTTTTGTGGCTTTAACAGCGCGTGCGCACGCTGCCGTCTTGAAACATTCCAGAGATAATGGACAACCTTCCTTTGAAAATCCTGTTTTGTAAGCAACTACGACTTTAACGAATTTGTAATGAATGATTAAGAAGCGTTTCTAAATTCCTGTGGGACCAAGGAGTGAAGAATTTGCTCACGCCCATGCACCACTCCTCCTTTCGATGGACTCCCACAAGCGTAGCAAGCACCGGTCACGCCGTGTCCGAGCGGCTGCCTCCAGCCAGGCTCTCCGCAGCGAGCAGTGTTTGCTTCCGAACTGCTGCTCTCTACTTGTTAAGCATCCAGTGTACAGCAGGCAATTAGTGATGATTGCTGTTACTTCGGCAACCGCAAAAATTGGTTTAATGTAAAACCTTTTTTTTAAGTATTTCATATTATTTGTATAACAGAAACACACCAAAAAGCTCCTCCTGTGTGAGATAATTAAAAGAAAAATTTAAAAACACTGTTTTATCAAAGACAAAGTTCTACACATCAAATACTGGCAAAGGTTAAAGTTCACATGGACATCAAGCTGACACGGCACATCAAGGTATTTGATTCTAAGATCATGAAATTAATACCGTTTTGAAATAAATTACAGTATTTAATACTGTTTGAAAAATGACGAAACCTTCCTTCACTGCAGTTGCATGAAAAGAAAAATACACGATCTCCTCAGGAGGCTGATTCCCTTTCCATCCCCGTACCTATGAACTGAAGCAACATTAATATGCTCGGAAAAGAGGTCATGTTTTCCAAGATGCACAATTTATTTATAATTACGTAGCTTCTGAAACCAGCCGTTCCTATTTCTTTAACAAGTCTTGCTACTTCCAAAAAAGTGGCTGTAATATGCAACGTGGAGGTTGCCATGGCAAGCATACATCCTCTGCCGAGTCTCTGAACGAGCAGATGCGTAATGGCAAAACCCACCAGACTAAGTCACTTCTCTTGTCAGGTAACGATGAGGAAAAACGCTCTATATTTCACCTGTTCCTAAGGGTTATAATTAGTCTGAACACCTGAGGTTAAAACCAAGAATGGCATGTGGATGGAGTTTTTCGCTGAAAACCACAGATGTACCAAAGCAAAACGAAGGGGCTTAATTGGAGGGATAGGCATACCAAAAATATCCAGGATACGGACCGTTTTTATTTCCCCAAAACCGAGGAACTTTCAACAGCGCCTTCTCACGGACACAACCCTTCCCCAGCCCAGCCTCGCAGAAATAACGAGCAAACCCGGCCATTTCCTCGGCCCCCCCCAGCACACGCGGTTCCCCCCCTGCCCTCGGCAGGGAGACGGAGATGCCGCCGCTGGAGATGGGGCCGGGGCAGCCGCAGGCCCCGAGACCCCACGCCTGCGGCCCAGCTCTCTGCCCAGGCGTCGGGGAGGTTCTTCCGAATTCCCCGGGGGAGCGGGTATGAGCTCATCACCCCCACTGCCCTGAGGTTCCCCCAACCCCGGGCAACCGACTTCCAGCACGGGCTAGCCTTCTCCAAAGCGGCCAAGATTTAAAAGCCGGGTTGCGTTAGCAGAGGGATGACAGCACCTAAGCCACACGGGACGGCGAGAAGCCGGGGGGTTCTGGAAAGGCAGCGTTTTCCCGGCACTGCTGCATCTCGCCACGTCTCCCCGAGGCGCCGGTCCTTCGGGAGGCAGGTACCGAAACTGGAAAGGGCGCAGAATTTTCCAGGAGCCGCGCCAAGCCCGATGCCTCGTTTCAGGCAGGTTGAAGGGAACGACCGCGAAAATAACCACAGAAACGGCGTTTCGATGCGGGAGCCCTGCGGGGAGCCGGGGCGGAGGGACGGGGACGCGGCAGCCAGCGCGGTCCGTGCCCGAGGGCTGCGCACCGAGGGGAGCCCCGCCGCCGGGCCGCGCTGCCCCGCCGCTCCCCCGGCCGCTCCTTTGTCCTCGGCGGAGGCTCCGCGGCCGCGGACCCGTAACCCGACCCGATCCCGGGGACACCCCGCGGCAGCAGCCCGCACCGGGGGCGTAGGCGGCGGCGGCGGCGGCAGCCCTGCGCGGGGGAGCCGCTGTCACCCCGCGGGCGCGCACCCCCCCACCTCACACACACGAAACCCCCTCACACGCGCACAAAACCCCCCCAAACCCCCTCACACGCGCACAAAACCCCCCCAAAACCCCTCACGCGCACAAAACCCCCTCACGCGCACACAAAATCCCCTCACGCCCCCTCACACACACAACGCCCCCACACACAAAACCCCCTCAAACCCTCTCACACGCACACACACAAAACCCCCTCAAACCCTCTCACACACACACACACAAAACCGCCTCAAACCCCCTCATACACACACAAAACCCCCTCACCCCCCCCCCCCCCACACACACACACGCCCCCACCCTCACAAACACACACAGACTCCCCCCTCACACCCACCACCCCTCACAACCCCCTCACACCCACCCCTCCGGCCGCGGCCCCGGCGGTACTCACGGTGCAGGCGGGAGCGCGCGTCCATCCGCGGCCGAACCGCGGTCCGGGGATTGAGGGGGGGGTGGTGGTGGTGGTGGTGGAACGAACGCGGAGCCTGCGGGGGGCGACGCCGAGGGCTGCCCGCGCCCGCGGCTCGCCGCCCGCCGGCCCCGCCGCGCAGGGCCCGCCTCCGTCCGTGCGCGGGGCGGCGCCCAGACACAAAGAAGGCGGCGGCGGGAGCGGGAGAGGCGGCGGCGGCGGCGGCGGCGGTGGTGGTGGTGGCGGCGGTGGTGGTGGGGCGGGTCCCCGCTGCGCGCCCGCGCTGCGCTCCGCGGCGGCGCAGGGGCGGAGCGGAGCTGAGGGGATCCAGGCGGGGAGGGGGGCGGGCGGCGGAGCGGTGCAGCCCCGACGGGGCGCCCGGCTGAGGGGAGCGGGGGGGGGGGGAGGCTAAAAAGCCATCGCTCGCCTTCCTCCTGCGTGAGGCGGGAGGCCATTTTCTTGACTTTTGATAAGTTGCGGGGGTCGGGGGAGCAGCGGGAGAGGGGCTCGCAGCCTGAGGGGAGCGGCGCGGGAAAAGCGACGGGTTCGGCGTTCCCCGGGGGAGCGGGGCCGGGATGCGGCGGGCCGCAGGCTGGAAAAGCGTGGGGCGACGGGGAAGACCTTGCGGGGTGGCATCGTGGCCGTGGGTGGAGGCCGTCCTCCATCACCGGGACACATCCAGGGGGAGAGAGAAAGGGACAAGGGCGGGGGGGGTGTCGGGGCTCCGCTCCCCATTAGCTGACCTGCCGTCGTGTTCCTGCGCGACCCGGGAGCGATGCTGAGGACCCGCCGGCCGTTGGGTTTTCCACCGCTTCTCCTGGCGTTCCGCAGAGCGGTTGTCACAGCCGGCGAGGGCCGGTGCTGCTCCGCTTGCACGGTCCCGCTCTTTGTCTCCGAACGCTGCAGAAATCTCGGCAGCGGCCACAGGCCTCGGCGTGTCCCGTTTGCCGGCCGCCTCTGCCTCTGCCCCGCACGGAGCTGGGCTCGCTGGGGCAGGCCGTGACGGTGGCACACGATTTTCTCGGTGATGGGGCGGCTTTACGGCCCACCTGCTCCGTGCTGTGTAAGGTCATCACCTTGCTCTTCCAGCGCCTGCCCCGCATCAGCGAGGGAAAGCGTTTAGTAGGAGCTGGAAGAGGATCACAGGAGGGTTTATACCGGCAGTGAGTTCTCCATCCCCGTTCCACATGGCTAACCCCTCGGTGCAGATCACCTCTCGCCATCGCTGATGCGCTGGGGACGGGCCAGCCCGGACAGCTCCCGGACTCTCCCGCTCTCACCGTCGCCAGAGTGGGGACTGAAATCCGGCCCAGAAAAGTTTTGCTCCACCAACATTTTGGTACTGCTTGAAGTGGGCATTCGCTAGTTTGGTTTCAGCGGT
This sequence comes from Astur gentilis, assembly GCF_929443795.1. NCBI lineage: Eukaryota > Metazoa > Chordata > Aves > Accipitriformes > Accipitridae > Astur > Astur gentilis. The sequence goes on from NC_064887.1 coordinate 1,735,796, forward strand.
GAAATGGCGAGGGGTCTTCGATGTTAGCATCTCCCCGTCCACTGCAGCCGGCCAGAAAGCACCCGCAGCCTCCCCGGCTTCTGGCACGGCACCAGCCGGCGGCACCCTCAGGGTTACCTGCCTCCAGCAGGGAACGACTGTGAAATAAAATATTATTCTGGTAGAAACACATCAAAGAAGAGAGGTCTTTGCTGTTACAACCAGTTGCACATAAAACCGAAGGCAGGTACGCACCAGGTGCCATGCACACCAGGGAAGGCAAACTGCAAGCCTGCACAGGAGCGATGGGTAGGACAGGGACAGGTTCTGGTAGGCAGGTGATGGAACTTCATCTCCCCGGAGATCCACTGTAGCATGGGATATGGCGGGGAGTTGTTACAACAGGGAGTTCTTCTCCCTTCCTGTTTGTTCCTGGTAAACATCTCCAAGATTTTGCAGGGCAAAAGGACTTGCAACCAGAAAAACCCTGGAAGAGTCTAGTCCTTACCTACAAAATACAGAGACATCTCTCTCCCCAGTAGTGTGGAGTCATCCTCCTCACCATACTTGCTTTTTGAAAAAAATGTGGATTCTGGGCAGATCCCTAAACGCTGCTTAATGCAAAACTAAAGTTGAACAAGTCCATAGCCTGGGCTTCACCATGTGTACCTAAATGTATTTTCACTGATATGCATGTATAAATAACCCCCTTCCATACAGATTTCTATTCATTTGTAGACCTGGCTAAGGAAACCTTTAAAATCATGACATTCCTTCAGCAAATTTTGTAGGAAAGCTGGATGCATTTCTGAAGGGGGTTCTTCAGGTTTGCACTAGTGTCTGTTGGAGCCACACTAGCTGGGAAGGCAGCGTGGTAAATCAGAGCACATCCTTAAGAGTGATAACCCTGAAATAAAATTATTTTTTCTTCTAATTTTTAAAAAGTCTGTAATATACAGAGAAGGATCAGTGATTAAGGACATGGTTCCTTATATTTAATAAATGGCGGTAAATTTTCCCTGTAGAAGTCCCAATATATTTTTTTTTCCTTCTGGTTGTACTGAGTCCTCTCAAGTGCTACTTTATATATTCCCAGACAATGACAATCTGCATTTCTGGAGACTTTAAGATTGAGAAGAGCGGATGAGTCATGGGCTGTCGTGGTATAGATGGATGCTGATTTTTAGGTCACCTTCTAAGTAGGCCACAGCGGTCAGTAACTAAAAGTCCAGTTGGGTGCTGCGAGATGCAATGGTAGTTCCAGGTTGGGCGTGTAAGGGACCTGTGAGTGCAGTGTCTGGCAAAAAATGTCACTAACTTTGGAAACAACATGAACTATCCATAATGGATCTTCTTCTTGGGAGTATTGGGGGGAAAAAGCAAAACTGGAAGGGATGGGATGGATGGGAGCATCCCTGCCTGGGCCAAGAGTCGGCGCATCGCTGCACTGCCACTGTCACCATCACTGCCACCGCCGCTCCTGGCTTCCCATGAAAGGGAGGGCAGATGTGTGCGGCTGGGAGGCAGCAGGTGCCTGCCCATTTTCTGGCATTTGAAGAAAAAGTCTCCGAGATCTCTCTGTCCATCAAAAAAACTGCAGGCAGAGAGGCGGAGCTGCGATACAGGCGATAGAAGAAGGAGCAGGTTACAGGAACAGACTTCAGCTGAACTGTCCTTTGCACCCTCCTGATTGTCACAGAATTTAGGAGATTGTGTAGAGGTGCAAAAAAGTACAATTGAAAGGAAGAAAAAGTCTTAATGGAAACCCAAAAAGCAGCCTCCTAACAGACTCCATCCCAAGTTTGCCTGGCCCACTGCAGCTCCTCTCTCCGAAAAGCAGGCTACCGGCCAGGTACCACCCTCACTCTTGATCTCCAGTATGCGGTTGGGTTTTGTTGTTATCAGTGAGGTATTGCAAAAGTTCTTGTGACAGGAGGACTCCAAGAACTGTGTCAACACGGTGTGAGTTTCCTTCTCTTGCAGTGAGCTCCACAGGCAGGCTGAGGGTTTGAGAAGCTCATCAGTTACATGAGACTTGGGCGAGGGTTGATGTTAAAAATGGGTTGCAAGCAGAGAGAAGGAGCAAGGGATGATCAAGGCTGGGGAACTCACTAGAATAACGTGGGATATTTGCATCTCTGCAGCCCGTAGTAGGTCAAAAAATTGAAACTACATTGGATCAAGTAAGGGAAAAAGTTTACTTTTCTTAAGTGTATTACATCAGCAGACTATAACGTCAAAAGTTAAAACCCTTTTTCAAAATGGAACAACTCACTTCTTAATGGTGAAATTATTTGATCTATATTATCTGGAAGCACTTTAGCAACAGTCACTCCCTGCCAGAGTTAACAGCTCCCCTGCGCCCTGGGTCATTCCCGCGTTATTTTCGCCGTGAGCCGCTGAACCTCCATCCAACTTGATATTCGTTAGGAGAGTCCCGTCCCGTTCCTCCCCCGGACAGGAGGCACAGTTTGTGTGTTAACAATAAAACAACAAACTTCACGTGGGTTGTCTCCTCGGAAAGATGGACGAAGGAGAGGAGCTGGGACAAGCCTGCAGCTCCTGCTCTGTGATTGTCCCCGCAGGAGCTGACCGCAGCCTTGCCGTGGGGCTCAGGGGGGCTTGGGGACCCACGGCTGTGCCCCCCCGACAGCAGAAGGGGCTGCAGAGGCTGCTGCAGCGGTGCTGGGGCAAAGCCCTGCTCAGGCTGAAGCAGGTCAGGCCAGAACCAGTGCCCAGGTGAGCCCAGACACTTACTCATTTCCTGATGTTGCGATTGCTTTCAGAACATATTTATACGTTAATACTGCAGGCAACGCGCGGGGGCTGCTGGGACGTTCAGTGCTGGCCACAGGGGTCAGGACTGTTGTCAGAAGAATCACTAATCCTCCCACTTCCATTTTGTTTTTCTCTGAACCGTGTACCTGTCTCCCAAGAGCTGATGTTCAGGTAGTGCACAAAAGCCTTCGCTACTGTTTAAATTCCGCCCTGGAGAAGGCTGAGCTCTCTAGGTCGATCCAGCAAAAAGTATTTAAATGTCTGCTTCAAACCTAATTACAGCTGTCTCTCAAATCCATAATTTCATCTAAATTTGCCACAATTCATGCATGACTTTCCCTGTCAGAGCCGCCTGTATGAAGAGCAGATGAAGGTCATTCCTAACTCCGCTGCTAACATGGGGAAATTGGAATTGCTTTGATGCAGAGGCTTCCCACTAGTGTTTTCTGTCAGTGCCGGCAAAGTTGTTGGCTATTACGTTTTTGCTGTACCTCTCATCAAAGCACACACACGGCGCTTTCCGCCGAGCGCAGAGGGAAGAAAATTCGACTTCCCTCCTTTGCTGCAGTGGGCTGCACTCTGCAGCAAGCGTGTGTCAAAAATACATTGCAGATACTGCAGCAGTAACAAATACTCACCATGTGCTCCATTATATTTTCACAGAAACAGTCTGTGTTTATTCCCTGTTTCATATCCTTCTGACCTTTAAGCTACTTGAATTCTTTCTACTTCTAAAATTAAAATATATGCCATGTAGGCGAGGTGCTCAGGAGGGAGAGCTGCCAGCAGGTGCCCGTGCCGAGACCCCCGGCAGCAGCTGCCCCCGTCACGGATGGGCTTCCAGCCCCAAAATGCTGCGGATCCCAACAGGCAAGATAAAATTAGTGATAAATAATAATCCTGCGCCAGGTATGGACTGACATGGCAATAAGATGGGAGATGGTGCCAACCGCCCGGCGGATGCGGCGCCAACCACCTGGCGGATGCGGCGTGGAGCCGCTTTGCTTGGGAATGCCGGGGGTTTCGTGCCACTCCCAAGCGAGTACCTGGCAATGCACAGGCATATGCTGGTGTGCAAAATAGCACGTGTGCACGTCTGTGTCAGGAGGACTCGTAAAAGCTGCACTGAAAGAAATGCCACAAAGGAGGACTCGATGGTGAGACCACCACGAGTTGCAGAATACGTCCAAGAGCAAATATTTCTTCATAGACATGAGCCACCTACCATCTACCAAGTGATCCAGTTCACTCCTCCATAAAGGTTTGCTGTTATGATTGCTCTGGCTTTAAATGTCCCGGGAAACTGCAATTTTCACACTTGGGACTCTGTTCATAACATACCTTTCATCTTTATTTTTTTAAAAAATACATGTTTTCCTAACATCATCTTGTTATTCACAGCTATGAAAAAAGCTCTAAACCATTTCTGGGATTCTGGGTATTTGGTAACTCACCCTACTTTTCTATCTGTAGATGGTTTTTGAGTAGTTGTCGTGCACAGGTTTCGCCTTCCCAGCAGGGCACTGCACTTCCAGGGACCCTCCACAGGCAGGGAGGAGAGGAGCCGGCAGGAGAAGGCAGCTGCAGCCTGGCAGGGCTCCCAAAACAGCGTCACTGGGATATCTCAAAAAATAAAGCAGCCATTTATGTTCTGGTTTATTACTTTCTTATTACAATCATTTTGCAGCAGGAATGATATTCATGGCAATCAAATGTATACACAGTAAACGGCTTTGCTGTTACGAAAACCCTGAGCCTTGTTTTGACATTTAATCAACAACAAAACAATTGATTTTTTGCACATATTTAATACCATACCCCTTATATAAACATATTAAACCCACAACAATAGTGCTTGTGGCACGAGTCTTTAGGCACAACCTGTTAGCAGAAAGACCAGCTCTTTATTGGCACTGGGCTCTCCCTTGGCCAAGCACATTTATATCCCCAAGGGATTTCAATGAGTTTATCTGCTGTATCCTCGAGAAAGGAAAAGAACTAATAAACGCTGATCATTAGACCGGGATGGAGGGAAATACGCTGTCCACTGCAAATCCCAGTGAAGTGAATTAACTTGCCATGACCTTCAGTGGCTCAGGACAGGGATGAGTCCAAAACAACTCATCCCATTTATGTCAACATTTTTAACAAGGGAAGATCACGCGGGCAGGACATGGCCAGGACCATCCCAGTACTGCCATGGGGCAGCAGGAGGGACAGCCTGTGCTCCCAACTCCACAGGACTTGCAAAAGTGGTTTCCCAAATCAGATGCTCATGACGGTATTTCAGGAGCTGTGGATACTCCTGGAAATATATTTTAGCAGAAGCTCTAAGAGATTTCTTTCCAAAGTGATGCTGGGCTGGAGGCAGATCACCCAGGGAAGGAGGGCAGCTGGTAGGTGCCACCAAAAAGCCCCCTAATCCTGCTTTCCAAACTCAAATATCTGTGCCCACGCTCTCCTTCCTCATCAGCCCACCTGTAGCTGCACTAGGAAAGTTCCAGCTCTCATTTCGACAGGCTTTACCTGCCCGCTCTGGGAGGTCACCATCAGCTGACAACACTGAGGAGTGCACAGATATTACTAATTTTGGTTTTTAAAACTCTACTGGAAGAGTTGAAGGTTGGTGGGGGCAGCTTTTGGCACCGACAGCCCACGGCACAGGGCTCACCGGGTCCGCAGCCTGCCCGTGCTCGGGCCAGCTCCCCCGAGACCAATGGCCATGTCCCCATTGAGTTTAATGCCCATTAGATCAGAGATAGGGTAAACTTCCATTTTTTTTGGTCTAATACCCTCTTAGCATTTAAAAATAGAGCTGTTACTAAGCAATGGCAGTAAGTAGAAAGCAAAGCCTATTGAGGATCGTTTCTGCGAACAGGTATTTTTCCCAGCCTAAGTACTGTAAACATTGTGGGTTGACAAATTATGAATCAGAGCCCTCCCTCCCCAGCCCGCGCTGCCTCTCTCCCATTATCCCCAAGAACAATAGCAGCAACCATCAAGAGCTGTTTATTTACACTCTGGCTTTGAACATCTTGATTTGCAGGTCAGATTTTCAAGCCTTTCCACATCTTTTAACATCTTTTTAAAAAAAAAAGAAAAAAAAAGCAGGATGATATTACCATGTAGCAGTGTAACCACGGGGGGCAAGAGCTGGAGAAACATCCATGGTCCTCAGGTTCGAAAGCAAAGCGCAGGCACCTCTGCGCGCCCACCATCTGCCGCCCCAAGCACATCCATGTGTCCTGGCAGCCCCACCTCATCATCTGGGATGGGAACCCTCTTAGATGACGGCAGGTAGGAGCAGGGAGGTGACTCCAGCTTGATGTCAGCATTGCCGCAGAAATTTTACAGTCTTCATTAAAGTTACGGGTTGAGAAGAGCGAGAACCACCAGGATGTGGGCTGAGCTTGCAGGGGCAGGAGGACAGGGACTGACGTTAAACCCAGTGACCAGCAGTAGGGCAGGGAGAGAAATCACATCATGAGATGAAGTCCATTACTGCCAGGAGTTTCACGGACTCAGCTGAGCGTTTTTCATTGCTGTTTGATCTCTTTTTTTCAGCTGCCCTTTCTATTCCAGCTTTAAGGAAACGAGGCGGGTGGGGATGTCCAGCCAGCAGAAGATGCAGCCGGAGGAGAGCAGCGCTCAGGCTGCACCTTTGCAGCACTTACTGTTCCGCGTAGACCCCAAACTAACTTCAGAATGAAAACTGATTATTTTTTTTCTCCTTAGGATTACTTACCTCACTACCTTGTGGTTAATTGCTCAGGGGATCTCATTTGTTCCAGAACCGTCTCTATGAGAAGTTCAGCGAGCCTGGGTCCACCTTCGACCGTGGCAGGGTGGCTGCGGGCAGCTCCTGGCCCCAGTAAGAAGTGTGCTGCATCCAAGAGCAATCGCAGTGATGCTTTGCCTCCCATGGGACATGGTTGGAGATGTGATTTCCTGACGGTAGATTCTGCTCTCAGCTTTAATCATGGAGACCAAAATTATCTTTACTGATCTCAGCAGGGCTACTTCAGTGGTAAGCTCTAATTCAGGGCAGTACTTATGTGCTTAACTTTCCCAACATGCCGGAGATTACTCCCCGTTGGCAGACGTTTGTGTTGGGCTTAGATGGAGGGGAGCCTGACACGCCAGTGGGCCAGGGCACCACTGCATCCACCCACCCACCCACCCACCGATCTCCCCCCGAGGGGTCCACAGCGCGGCGCTGGCACCCACTTGCCTCCCAGCCCGGCCGGGGCACTCGCTCAGACACTGGCTCCCAACGGCAGCTCGGCTCGCAGGACCTTAAAAATGAGAGATGGTCATTTGTGATCGAAAACGCAGTCAAATCAGGCGCGCGTACTTGAAAAAAACAACATGCCTCCGTGATGCTCTTTTGCTCAGGCACCCAGGGATGAGCACTGGTCCAGGAGCAGCTCCGCTCTCCTTTATGGCTGCGTGCTCCTAGGCAAACACTGCCCGAAAACCTGGAGCCCCGCTGCCGCATCACAGGGGCTGCTGCAGTCCCCGTCCAATGCAGGCGACGGGGTGGGCTGCGCGACGCCCAGCACCCGCAACCCGGCCCACCCTGCGTGATCCCCTTCGCTGTGCAGGAGAGCGCGTGCAGCATTTTCTCACTGCGGTTGCAGAACAGACAAGGAAAAGGCAGCTTTTTCAGCCCAATTGTTTCCACGTATTAAATCAGTCTAAATATCCATCATTCAGATGGTGCTGTTGCATAAGGACAAAAGCGAACAATCACTATAAGAGAAGAGCTGGCAGAAAGGCACGGGTGCCTGCAATTGAGTGAATTTTGGGAATGATCCCTGGCCACTCTGCTGGAGCCCCTGGGCTCCTCGGCAGCCCCGGCTGCGGTGGGGATGGGGAGGAGAAACGGGACACAAGCCCCAGCATCAGCAAAGCTCTGGTCGAACACTGGTGCCTCGGTGGCCTTTACATTCCTATGTAACATTGCAATCAAGGGTATTTAATGACTAAGTAAATAAAACGGAAGCATTCAGGTAGTATCTGAATAGAAAAAGCCCAAGCCAACTTACTGAAAGTGAAATTTTAACAAAATCTTTATAATTACAGTGGTTGCTAAAGAAGTGACTTACTGTGAGAAGTAGGAAAATCCTTAACAGCGTGCCTGTGAGCTATCTATATGAGACCCCTGCCCATGGACAGGAATCTCCTTACAAGCAGGAGTTTCGTGTATTTCAGCATTGCACAACTTCCACCCTGGTGGGCTCCCCACAGTCGTGCCCACGCTGCTGCCAGCTGTTCCAACGCCTGCTCAAAAATTCAGCACGGTTGTATCACTTTCTCAAATACTGATATACCAGGGTTTCTGCTGACACTAAAACCTTCTGCCTGTTACAAATACTATTTTAATGCAACACGAACTGCTGTAAAAACTGCTTCAAAACGAAAATGCATGAACTCAAGCATTAAGGATGAACCATGAGCAAAGCATCTGTCCTGGACGGGGACTTTAAAGCTGTTGCCCACAGACAGATGCTTGAAGAGCTCCCCAGCATCGCACCGCCGCCGGGAGCTGCAGCTCCTTCTGGCAGCATCCCCGTGCTGGAACTGTGTTTGTGCTTTTACAGGCATTTGAAGGTGGCAAGCGTTTTTACGCAGCTTTTGCAGTTTTCCTACCTATTTACTACTAAGGGCTCTTTGATGTGAATTCGTCAATACCTGTATTCAAATTGGATGCACCCCCCCCCCCCAATTTTCTCAAAAGGCAGATTAAACAAACTAAAGACCCATCGTTACTATGCTGAGTGCTTTCATCCTATTAAATGACATCTTCGGGGCAATGAACCACAGATGGCACCTGCTCCGGGAGGGGGATTATGGGCGAGTGGGGGGTCTGTGCTGTGGGGCTGGGACGGGCACGTTTGGCAGCAGACGCCGGGTGCTTGGTGTGTCCCCACTCCCGCTGCAGAGGGACGGTGCCCGGGGCCACCGCGACCCAGCCACCGGGGACGTGTCCCACGCGCTGGCTGTGCCCACGTCGAGGGCATGGTGCGACTTTTGGCAGTGCCTTTTGCTGGTATGCCAGCTAGCAGCCCTGTCCTTGGAGGCTGTTGCAAAGAAATAACCTCTTCTCTGATCCCAAGGACGGGAAAAATCAAGGGTTTCGGGCTGTCCGGTGGCACGGGCGCTGCTGGCACTGCCTCACCTGCACAGAGCAAACCACCGCAGGGATGTGCACGCAGGCAGCGGTGAGGGCAGGGAGCTCAGGCGTGGGGCTGGGGACCGGCAGCTCCTCCTTGCCAGGTAGGATGAGCAGCAGGATGGGCAGAACTTGATTTAGTCACATGCTGAACAAAGCATTAAAAGCTTGGTGAGATGGCCAGGTTTTAACAATTTATTTACAGTTATTTTACTTCTTACAGTGGGGAAAAATTGTGAGATTCATTATGGTATATGCTAATTACTTCGGTTAAGTGTCAAACCTGCACAACGCAACGCTGTGTTTTCATATTAAAGACATTAATTGCAAGGAAACAGTATGCCATGACTGATTCATTTTTTTTAAAAAAAAAGAAGAAGAAATCAATATTAAGTATTTTGACTATTAGGAGCTGAAGCAGCACAACATATCTGAAGTCAATGTTTCCCCACTGAGCTGTACTGGTTAAGGACTCCAGCTTAGCAATTGCATTATTGTTATCAAAAACAGTTATTGGGTCTGTGAATCATGTTACTGTCAGGTTACCACATATGAATTAATACTATAATAACACCCAGAGCTCAGGAGAACGCAGCTGGAGCTGCGGCGGGCCAGATGCAGGATGCGGCCGTGCCCGCAGCCGAGGGGCTGAGCCCCCGGTTGCCTGCCCAGGCTCTTGCGGTGCAGTGCAGGGGGCCGGGGGCAGAGGCAACCACAGTAGCAGCGAGTAGAAGCTATGCCTTTTGCTTCTTTCTGCCTTTCAACAAGTGAAATCGCTGAAATCGGTAAGTGACTGTTAAATGAAAAGCAAGAGGCAAGCATGATTGCAGTGACAGAGAGGAAGGCAAAACACAAAAGCAGTTACTTTGTTCTTCCTTATGACCTACAGGTTCCCCTAACTCTTTACTCCTCGTACTTCTCTTGGCAATACATTAAAATAAAGCTTTTGCACTGGTGTGGTGGCCTGGTCACTTTGGGAATTTAATCGGATATTTCAAGTGCCACTGCGAGTTTCTAAACAACCAGTAAAAACTGATGGAGAGACAAACCAACCTTTGCCCTGCAAAGCCTTGGGCTCAGCGTGCCCAGCCCGACCCTGCTCCTCGGTCAGAGCCAAGGGGAAACCCCGCAGGAATGGAGATTGCTTTAATAAAGGCACTGCAAACTGGAGCCGTATTTCTCTGCTACATTAGAATAAGTTATAATGTGTGTTAAAAGAAAAGCAGCCACTTGGATACGGAATATGTTCATAATAAAATAAAGTATCTCTTTGGATCAAATCTCTTGCCAACATCGGATATTCAGATTTTACTTAATGATGTTTCCGTGCAAGGTCCACAAGCCCTGTGTCCCCCCGTGCTGCCCCATCCTGGTCCCCACGGGCAGCTGCCTGTGCCCACTGGGCAGCCCAAGCTCCCCTCCTGCCCTCCCGGCTCTCAGCGTGGTGCCACAGGAGCACGGCGACAATTTTTTCCTTGGCTTATAATAAACGCAATATTTCTTCACAGGCACATGGCTGCGCAGTCAGCCCTGCCGGGCTCCTCTCCCCGGCACACAGCCCGGTCCCTGCTCGGAGCCGAGCCCGGCATCACCGCCTGGGCCTGTTGGATACAGCTCAGACCAGAATTTCCATTTCTTTCACGAAACACTTCATGCTCAGCAAGACCCCGCCACAGGCAGCGGCCAAGCCGTTTTATTTTCTTCCCTCAAAGCCCCTCCTGATACCTTCTTGCTGCGCTATCCAGGAGCTATTTCAGAGGAGGTCTGTTCTCCCCACGCCCCGAGACCCCCCGCCGTCAGCCTGACCACCCGTCCCTGCGCCGTCCTGCCTGTCCCTTGCTGTCCCATGTCCCTCTGACCGGGCAGCCTCTGGGCAGGACCCACCGCATCAGCTCTCACTGGTACAGCAGTTCAGGCAATGCAGGGTGGGTTTCTGACACGCCATGAATGCATATGTTGTTTGTAATATTCTATGTTCAATATATGCACACACATTATGTCCCTACCTTGAACGCAGTCATAGAGCATCTCCAAAGCCTGCGCGGGTCTGCCCAGGCAGACATGAAGATGCTTCTCCTCTCCAGTGACACAGAGGAGAGGCAGCTCTTTGCTTTCAACTGCTTTTCCAGCAGCAGAGCGGGTGCTGTCTGCCGGCAGTGTATCCCCAGGCCGGGGGAAATATCCAGTTTTCACCCAAGCTTCTTGTGCAAATAACTGCTTAATGATCATCTCCATTGAAGGCTGCAGTATGTAAGCAGCATTTCATACCCCATAAAATCAAAGTCTCACTTCATTTAATAGTGTCATTTTTATAAGCCATAAACCACTGGACTTGCTGCGGATTCCCTCCTTGGCAGCGTGCTGTACAGCCCACCCATGGCCGGCCCCGCAGTCACCTGCCACTGAGAGACAGGGAAACCCCAATTCTGCAGCGGGTGGCACTTTTGGACACCATAAGCACATAAATTTCCTGGGAAGTGGCTGGGTTTAAGTCACTGAAGTACTTTTGGAAACTCGTGGCTATAGAGAGTAAAGAGGAGTATCAGCTAATTAAAGGGATGTCAGCTGAGAAAGCATGTTAGAGAATATTAAATATCACAAGTTGGCACCAAAAGGTGCTGAGACTTGAAGGATTCCCATTCCGCAACCAAAGTGGAATAACAATTTCTGTCTGAGTGCAGAGCTTTTCTCCCCATGCTCGTTTCCCCTCCTTATTCATTTTTCTTTTCTATACCCATTCATTGCTAGTCAGATGCTGAAGGACAGTCAGATAAGTGTAAGAAAAAGCGCATATTTGAGGATAATCTTGTGCCTTGTCAACCTCTTTCATGATGATTAGGAAGGAGGTTTGGACAAGATGCAGAGTGAGTTATGTCTGTAGCCGGAGAATAAAAATGATAACCGCAGGTAGACTTTTCTTTCGATGATGACGAGAGGGTCATTGTTCTTCCAGCAAAGAGTGGTTCACGGGTCCTTGCTCAAATTCAATTGCACATTTTCTTCTGCCTTAATTTTCTGCTACAGATTAAGCTGAACGTTGCCTGAAAGTGTGGAATAGTAGAGAGAGTCTTGCACTTCTGGTAACTCCTGCATCTTCTCAGTGCAGCAGTAGAAGCAGCAATTTTAGGGTTTTCAGATCTTAAAGGAAGTAAGCCACAATTGTCACTTTTGTTTTTTCTACAAACAGTTTCTCCATGCAATCCCCCACATCAGACTTTCCAAGAGGATCAGATTTTAATTCTTAATCATAACAGCCTGGGTAATTGACCCAGACAGCTCTTCAGTTGCTTTCCCCATTGCCACGGTCTGCTGCCACTGTGCTGGTGCTTCCCTATGTTCAACTCATTTTCCTAAACTTTGCAGGTGAAAAGAAACATCTAAAGTTTTTTTTTTCATCTTTGACTTGTGTTCAGATTTTTTAGGAAGCTGGGAAGGGACTCATCTCCCCAAACCTTAACCATCCAGAAGCCAGACATCTAACAAACTGCCCTCCACAAGAGCAGAGCAAACGTCTCCAGGGAATACATCCTGACCAAACCCAAGGGTCTGTCATCTCCCTGGGGCCCCGTTCCTCCCTGCTGACCGCAGAGCAGACGGGGTGGTGTGGGCATCCTGCCTGGCTTCGGCAGCTACGTTCAGTAGAGTTGAATCTTCTCCCTGGCCGCTTCCACGCACCTCCGATACCTTGGAGTGAGGATCCCAGGCACCCGATGCTTTAATGCAGCTGCTGCAAGCAGCGCATGTGCTGTTCCATCAGACTTCTTTAATTTCATGGGTCTCAATATCTCTGTACGAAGCCAAGAGCAGCACTGGTAGAGATGTAGAATATATGAAACTAAGAGAAATTGGAAAAATACCTGTACTTTTCCTACAAAGTATTAGATGTGGGAGAACCGGGGTTTAAATCCTTGTTCGCTGAAGTAGCTCTCCTGAATCCCTTATTGATTTATGGCAGCTGAGACTTTTGCACTGTGTTCTTATGACTAGATTTAGGATAAAGTCTCTTCTCACAACAATCACTATCACAGCCAGGGTTAGAATAGGGGAGAAAATATCATCAAATAGAATAACTGACATTTTCAATTAACCAAGACTTTGCAGAGGAAAAAAGCAGCTTAGAATTGATAGGTCTGCTAGAGAAAATGGGAAAAAAAGTACAGCTCATGGTAATAAAAAATTGTAAGATGCAGCTGGAGAAGACCAGGTATTAAAATAAAAGTCATACATTAAAATTTTCAAAAGGAATGATAGATTTGTCCATACTCCATGCTCTTTTGTGTCAAAATAATCACAGAAGTAGAAAAGCGGACGCTTTCCCCAACCTGTATAGCTTCCTATAGTGAAACAGCCATGCACAGCCACAGCCACGGTGGTATAAAATGGTGCAGCTCAGCCGATCTTAATGGCTCTTTGGAAGTGAATAACACCTCGGTGTCTTTGCATTTTTAGCAGCAGGATTTCTGGCACTCTGTTAAATTGAGGTATTCAGATTTGTGACTGTAATTAGGTAACTTCAGGAACCATATGTGCAAGGATATATGCCAGCTATAAGGTAATCATTTTACTGTTCTGAAAGAGCAATATATGACTTGTATTAGGTTAGTAAATTATTAAATATAGTATACTGAGCCAGTTTAGTGCAGGTAAAGGGGTAAAGGAAAATGAAGGGATGAGCAAATCATTCACCTATCAGATTCTTCCATCTCCTTTTTTGCAAACCAGACAGAGGTTTTTTGGCATCTAAGTCCTTGAGTTCAACTTATGGGCTGCAAAAGTTAGATGGGATGACATTAATGCTCTTAACCCCTTCTGCTTCATTACAAAGAAGTTTGTAATTTGAGAAAAGGGAAAGGGCTGAAGACACAGCAGGGGAACGTGGGGTCACTTCTTTGTCAAAACCACGTTGCTTCCTGAGAAATCGCTGAGGGATGGGAGCCAGAGCCATCGGAGCACAGGAGTCACCCGGGGCCTTTGTGGACGGCCAAGCAGGGGAAGGGTCTGCTGCCTCGCAGGGAGGGGTCCCGTGGGCGACGGTCGGAAAAAACAGTTCTCAGCTGGAGACTGCCAGCCACGGCCTGTGTAAAGAGCAGACTTGAAACAAGTGATGTCTTTAAAGCAGACCTATTTTTTTGAAAAGTTGCACTGTGATCTGCTTTCCTAGCAGTCCCCGTTTGATGAATTTTTCTTCAAGTAGAAAACCAAGCAATAAAAGAATTCAAAACTTCTATTAAAGTTTGCTGCCAGATACATAATTTAGCACACCGGCTCGCAGGGTACACACGCGCCCACGGTGGATTTAACATGCCCCTACAAAGCAAATCTTCCTCCTAAACTACAGTTTCCTCGTGACAGGTTATATTTATCATAAAGCTGGCCCCAAAGTGCTGAAATACTTGAAGACAAGTACAGAGTGTCCGTCTGTCCCAGGGACCACTAATGTTCACTGGCAGACCACGCATCCTCCTTTAATCCCAGCGCCCATGAGGAGTTCACGCTTGTTTGGGATTCAGGTTGCTGCTCTGAATTACAGATTCGGTGTGAAACAGCTGAAAGGCAGCAAGCCCAGCACAACGCACATCCTTTGCTTTCTGAACGGTAGTTTAACGGCAGACAGCCTTTACGCTGATCACAATAGGGAAGAGGATGATGAGGGCAACTTTGCTGCAGTCAGCCCTGCCCCAGCAGTGTGTCAGGACTCCCTGATTTTCTGCGTTTATTTTTATAACCTGATTTTCTGTGTTTCCAAGGTCCTGGGCAGCCTGCTGCATGTGACCCAGCTTTGAGCAGGGGCTTGGGCTGGAGCGTTCACAGAGGTCCCTGCCCCCTCAGCCATCCAGTGATGCTGTGATTGCTGCAGCACGGCTCACAACATGTGTCTTGTGACAAAGCCATAGGAAGAGTAGGCAGGGGAGCATCTTTCTCCCAAACAGACCTTTTCACTGAAAACCTTGCCACTTAAATAGAAAAAAAAAACCAAACAAACCTTTAAAAATAGTTCAATTTTTCCCATCGCTGTATGACACAAGACTGAAAAGTCAAGCATGCATGAGAAACCACACACTGAAGAAATCATTAGCTGTTAGGAGACAAACACGTTTTAGTCTTAAAGGAATAATAATGTTGTGATATAACCATGAAGGACAACTCAGGGAAGTTGAATGCCCTGTACTAGATACTATGTCAGGCAGAGATATCAAAAAGTTATTAACTTAAAAGTAAGCAGAGTGCAATGCATGTCTTTTGTTGCAGAGCATTGTGCATCGTCACAATAACCAAGCCACCACCAACACATTGAAATTGTTTTTATCTGTATGGAAACCAAAAGCCCAACACAACCATCCCACAATCCAAAAATTCCTGGAAGATGCTTTACTTGGGACCTAAACCTTTGCCAAACTGTGGTGTTCTGACAGAAGGGGGATGTGGTGTGGGCAATGGAGGACTGAAGAGGGCTGAACCTCCATGGGGGGTGAGATGGAAGAGCATGGGTATCGCAAGGAGCCCTTGCCAGGCCTTCAGCACCGGCTCCCTTCACGGAGAACAAGCATTAAACATGTGCAGCAAGGAGGTACTGCCATCTTCTCACTGATCAACATGTCCCCTGATGGCCTGTTGCTGGTTTTGGCAGATTATTCAGGAATTCCATGTTCATTTTCTGCGTAACTTCATGAACGCCATGAAGCATAATACTCAGTATATAATTAAAAGAACGACAGTTTCCCTCAATAAACTATTTGTGATTTCCCTGCTCTGGTACCAGACCAGTGTCGCAGACCGGCTCCCCGCAGCGGGGAGAGACGAGCAGCCTCAGCTCTGCGCATTAGCTGTGTCTTGCTCCCATCGCTTTCTTCCATGTAGGAGAGCAAAGGCATGGAGGGGACTTCTGGAGTGGAGTGGACACATGGAGTCACTTCTATGTTTGACTTATTAAGAGAAAATAAAATCATTTTTGAGTGCTTTCTTTCTCAGAAGTTTCTACTGAAAAATTAGAAATAAACTCTCTTGAACTGTAAGATAAAGCATATTTAGCTACTAATACAATTGCACATCACTTTCCCCTTATTTTTCTGTCTAGGGCTGTTGTTTCTCTATTTGGCCAAAGCAAAAGCCTTCTGATTTCCCACACAAAATGACTAAGACATATTTTGCTCTATTAATGCTTACAACTTCCTTTACATAACAAAATTAAATGGCTTTTCATAGAAAGCCATTACACCCTTAGCATTGCAAAAATAAAGTGGCCAGCCTTAATAGTAAAGGTGCTGGATCTCAAACACATGCGTTGCATTTCAGCTTCCCACCCCAGGGCAGGTGACATTCCCAACAAGCAGCCGCTCTGTGCTGAGAGCCAGCAGCCCCGCTCCCCGCCGGTCCCGATGGAGAGCAGCGTTCCAGGCTGCGGCTGCGCTTGTGCCTGAAGCAGGAGGCAGGCGCTGACTGGCATGCCAAGGCACCAACGCTTCCTAATTTTCCACCTTACTCTGTTTCGCCGTGGTCCTTTTGAACCGTGTACTCCATGCAACCTCTGTTCTTCCTCCCCTGCATCCTTTCCCATACAAACTCGTCTCACAGCCCGTCACCAAAAGCTCATTTTCCCCATCAGTGAGTCGTCGTCCCTCTCGCTTTGCCCGAGGAGTGACTGATCTTCTTCACGGGGGGACGAAAGGACAAAACAAAGCAAGGAAACCCGGGCAGGGGTGGAAGGCTACAGCTCCAGGCCTCCTGTGCGGCTTGCGCTACTCGGGTGCCCAAGGATGAATTACCAAGTGCTCAGCAGTCAGTTGTCCACCTCCCCAAAGTGAGGGTACGGCGCCGCCAGTCTGTCCTGAGGTGGGAGCACAGTGGGGCAATGGTTCATCCCTGGGAAGAACTTTCCCAGTGTGTTGATGCAGAGTGACCACACAGACAGCACTTACACGTGGTGGGGACATGGGGGTGATGCATCGCACTGGCTAGGCAGTAGCTATGTCACCCGTCTGCCATGCACAAAAAATCGGTTGAATTGATTAAAAACCTGGGTGCAAGATGATGCCATCCTCTTTGGACTCATCTTCCAGCAGTTTCCAGAGCGCAGCCCACTTAAGTGTTTCTGTGCTCAGATCCAACCTTCTTTGCTGCACTTTTCATTGACCCAACAAGCCCCCGGAGCTGCCGTCAGGGTCGGGGTTGACTTGTGCAGACATGGCTGCTTGCCACCTGGCCGGCGGCCCACAGGCAGCTCTCCCCATGGGCAGGAGAAGGGCTTTGGTGGCCTGGTGGGATCCCCATCTCCCTTGGCTCATCCCCATCCATCGAGGGTGCTGCTCTGTTTCTCTTTATGAGGCTCCCTGTATTTTCCTTCCCCGCAACAGGGGATGCAGGTCTACATTATTTATAACTAACCTTTCTTGTCCATGCTCTAGAACAGACACAGTGAAAAACTTAACTTAAAAAATTTATTTTCTTCGGGAAAAAATAGCAAGTGAATGTGAAAAGAGATCATCTCTTGCATTAGCTGCTCCATGTTCCCAACCCATCATGGGGACGCGCTATGCACATATCCTAGCCAACGGGGGGGATGTGGCTGGGGAGTACAAAGAGTATGAAACCTCATTTTTCATCTCCTTTTACATTTCTACAGTCCTTTTTACATAGTTCTATCCTGCAGCACTGCAACCTCTGTAAGTAAGGAATGGAATCCTCCAGTGCTCTGGCAAAGCTCTCCTCATCCTGCCTTGGGAAGAAGGGAGGCTCAAGCCTGGCCCCTTGGGTGACACCTCCCCTCAGGAGAGCAAAACGGTGTTTTCAGGAGGGTTGATCTGTGCTCACCTGTGATGCCCATCCGTGAGACCCGGCGTTCACAGAGAAGGTCCTGGAGGTTCACAGAGAAGGTCCTGGTGCCTCACAGCATGTCCAAACACCAGCCTCCAGGTACACCCATCCATCAGAACACACAGGTGATTTCTGAAGACCAAGCTTCTGCTAGGAGGTCGCAGGTGTAAAGCTGCCTACACTTGCAACAGATTTTTGTGCTCACTGCCAACAGTTTTTAGTTGAATGGCACTGAGTTTTCCATCTCCTTCCTGCCCCTTAGTTTCTCCTGTGCTTTCCCGCCCTCCCACTCCATCAGCTAGGGCACTGTGTAGAGTATAACCTTCACCAACAGTGAGGGTGGGCTTCTAAAATTTCATTCCCACCCTAGACGTGACAGGTAGCTCCACTGCAGTGCAGCGGTGACTACTGCAGGTAGTCATCACCTCTACAGCTTTCCCAAACACAGCTTTTCCGTTTCATGAGGCAAAACAAGTCCAAGCTTGTACCCCCCGGCCAGGCAACTGACATGAGCCTTTCCGTCTATTTCGGACCCCTGAGGTCATGACTCTGGTGGGGAACTGCTGGGGCAGTCAGACATGTGTCTTGCCTGGAGGATGTTAGCAGAGTCTCCACGGGCTGTTGGAAGCAGATGTAAGAACCTGTGTCACCTGCGGGTGAGAATCCACAAATCCTGTTAGTGCAATGCATCATGCTGAGCGTCCCTTCGCCATCCTCTTCTTGGCGGAGGTGGGACTGGTGGCAGCTCTTGGGTGCTCCTGTGAACACCCCCACATACAACGCCATCCCCTCAGGTGGGGGAAGCATTAAGGGGCTGTTTGGAAAAGTGTATCTCTAGAATCTCTCCTGATTACACTGGCTTTGGTGATCGTGTTTCTGGTCAGCCTTGGCAGGAGAAATATCATCTGTAGCTCCAGAACTGTTCCAGGATGTCTTCCAATTAAATTTTTTTCCCCTTAATTTTTGACATAAAACACTTGTTCTTCCTCTCCAAATGATCAAGGTGGTCTCCCTCCCTGCCTATATGAGGACAGCCCAGGGGGTTCCCCTGTTGTAAATCTGAACTTTCTTACACAAGGGGCAACCTAAAATCCTACTGCTGTTTATAGAGCAAAATAACGCAACCAGCACATACATAAAGCAGTAACTCTAGCAGCTCAGAATATTTACTTGTCACCTAGTTTCATATCCATGAGCATCTTTGGAAGAGCCCTGGTAACTCTTCTCCCCTCCCAGCTGTTCACCCAGTGCTCCTCTGCATGGCTTCGGCCAGGCTGGGATGGCAGCTGGGCTGGATTAAATCTCATGGCAGGAGAATGCAGCCCAAAAGAGACACCCAGAGCTGCACAGTGAAAGGATGACTCCACAAGAGCCCCTCCGAGCAAGGGTTCTTCTCAGTGACGTTCTGGAGATCTGTGGTGGACATGCTGTGAGCACACACTGTGGAGTTGAAGGAGATGCTCACAGCTGTCCACGGCAGCATGGGCAGCACTCGGGGCGGCACAAGCACTAGGAAGGAGAAACACTCACAAAAATGCCCAAGCAAAATATATTCCTCCTGGATCTGCCACTTACTTGATAACAAACCCATGAAGAGAGAGATCATGCACAATTAATGCTTTTGTATGCGTGCAATCTACAATCCTAGGACTTTTTGAGGTCTTAGGTGCCATCGGAGTGAGCAGCGAGGTTTTGGCTAGAACTAGGCTATACCTCCCAGAAAGAACCTGTGAACAGGACATGACCAATCCTACGTTTTCATCACATCAAAACAGCATCCCCACACATCTGCGGGAGAAAGAGCCTCCAGAACAGCCACAGCAGGACTGTGCCATGGGAATGGGGCAATTACCTTCTCATAACACACACTGTGATAACTTTGGCTGAGCCAGATGGGAGCAACTAGCAAGGTATTTTGCTGTATTAAGTCTTACTTTTTCCTCATAATGTTGTTTCCAGTATCTGGAAAGTGAAACCTAATATACCACTTTGGTCCTTCAGTAAATTACTAAGGGCCTCATTTTTATAATAAAGCATAAGGTAAACCCAGAGAAAGCAGCCAGGCTCTGAGCGCAGTGCTCACCGGGAGGTGGTTGGTGGAAAGCGGGGCATGCCAGCGGTCGGGGACCTGGCGTGGGTGGTGTGTGCGTGCGCAGGGCTGCGAGACCTGGGGATGTCCCTGGGTCTGCCGGTGCCTGTGCCAGCACTCGCCCTGCCAGCTCAGGCAGTGTAAGGACCAAACGGTCAACTATTTCCAACTTACGTTTACTTTTGCATTACGTAAATACTTGGAGGGAAGAACCCATACCAGGTTTTGGAGCAGACAAACTCCCAACCCCACAGCCCCAGGGAGCACCCAGGAGCAGGCTGGCTCCTTTTCTCCTCCCCTTTCTTTTCCCAGAGAACAGCTTTTGGTGACCCGGCAAGGGTATTTTTCATGTTTACCATAATCTTTGCAATGGCAGTGAATTAACCATGCATCTTCTGATGCTCAGACTTGAAACAAAAAATGAAAAAGCTTTACTAAGTCAAGCTCCCGCAAAGGCAAAGATTGGTGTCAAGAGAGCAGATGAGACTGCCTCGAAGAGGGGGATCACTATAGGGGCTGGTGCTCACAGCCACCAGGACAGAAACCTAAGCCTAGAAGGCCAGACTAAGAAAAGCACCACCCATTAACAAAACATGTTTTGCTCCTTGCTGAAGCCCTACAGTGTTGGTTTCCTCTCACACCAGCTGTGCAGGATTGCCTGGACTCAAGTGGGGTTATCCCTAGTTTGTACAACGCCACTACACATCAGCATCACCTCTCTGTAGCCTGTTTGTAAAAATAACATGAAGCCACTGCAGACCCTGAAATTGTAAACTGTGTATTCTGTAGCAGGGCAAAAGCATTAAGATCAGAATGTGAAAAATGAAATGAGAAATATAACCAATGTAGAATAACAGCAACAAAATTGTACTGGATTATATCAGACCGTACTTAGGGTATTTGATGTTTACTGTATTTAACGTTGCAAAATAACCACGTTGTCAGTAGCATACAACCAGCAGCAAAATCACAGCCATGAAGGCAGTAAACGAGAGTGCTAAGGTTTCAGCAGTAGAGCCAAGCAAGCACCAGCGCTCTCAGTAACTTCGTTTATTCACATTTGAAAAGAACTGTTTGCAAGCTGCAGGATGGCAAAGCTAACGATGGAAGCAGGTACAGAGCTGACCCGGAGCACAGCCATGCAGGTGGTGCGACCAGCCCTGCACCTCGCAGGAGGTTTTACAGCTCCTGGACCACGGACAGCCCAGAGGTCTGCGTAAGGAGTTGCACTCCTTAAAAGCAAAAGCATACAACTAATTAAAAAATGCAAAGTACTCCCAGAGTACTAGGAAAGCAACGCTAGAGTCTTGTTTCGCAGTGAAACAGCCTGAAGGCACTTCCATGCACACATGACCAGAGTTACGCTCCGCTCTCCACCAAGGAAGCTCAGGGGCTTTTTCTCTCACTTACTGACAGCAAGTTTCCTGAAGCACCATGTGTAATCTTTTTTTTTTTTTCCTCAAGCTGGGCTCATACCAACTTTTTATATTTCTGATCAAGGAAGATCTTGAAAATACTCTGCTTAGACATATCAGGGACCTCAGTCTGTTTGTTCCTGGCTTTGCGTTAGGGTCTCTGAGGAGATGTATGCTTTTGCAAGCTCCAAGTCTTTAATTAAAAAGTAAAACAAAGCCCGATTTCAGGGGGAGCGGATGCAACGCCTCTCTCCCCACCCCTGCAGCTCGGCGTGCGGCGTTACTGACATGCCATTTCCAGGCTTCCTAGGCAGTTCCCAACAGCCTCAGATCACATGAAAATCGAAATGCCCCAACAAAACAAGACAACCCCCAAACCCAGACCCAAAAACTTGCACAGCAAAGGCCCTACATCGGTTTCTGCCTCTGACATCCCACACACAACAGCTGGTCCCATCAGCAGAGTATCACGGCACCTCATTTGCAGAGCAAGCTCCTGCCAGCACCTCTCATGACTTGCTGGCCCCTTCGGGACAATTTCAGGGGGACAGAAAGGAACCAGCCCCTACCACTCTGCTCCTGCACCCACAGTACCAAACCAGGGTGAGGAGCTGCTCCCTTGCCCCTTCCCCCAAGGCTGGTGCCCACCAATCGCACCTCCATCCCCTCGCATGCCCCAGCAAGAGCTGCAGCAAAACTAGGGCTCCCCAAACCTTTCATGCCCTTAAAGACACCCCGGCACTGGCATCTGGCTTACCTTGGGCAGAAAGCGCATCTCTTCCTTCCCAAGGAGGAGTCCCATCCACATTCTCTCTTAATGGCAGCTCCTTGATGCTGAGCAGCAGAGCATCCTTTGGGCAGCAGCTCCCTCAGCGCAGGGTCCAGCGATGGTGAGCCGTCACACCCCCATTTCGGCATGCAGACCGGCTTTTGGGGACCGGAGACAGCCCCCGCTGCTGGCTGGGCTGGGGAGTGGGGTTTGCAAGAAGTGTCTGTGACAAGGAAACTCCTCCAGCCACCCAGAAGTGAGAGCGGCTTGAAAAACTGCCTGGAAATGATTGCGGTACACAAAGTGTTTCAATAAGGGCTGTGAAAGCCTGGCGCCGTATCTCCTGCCCTCCACCGGGAATGCATGACAGATTTTAACATAAGCCAGCATACAAAAATAAGCAGACGACAACACTCCAGAGATCTCTAGTCTCCCTTAATTACAGTTATAAAAGTAAACTCAAGTAGACGTCGAGCTCATGCTTGATTTAAACATAACATCAAAAGTAGAGAACAAAGGGAAATGCTCTCTTAGTTTACTGCATTTAGCCATTTATTAACAGCTTTAACACATCCCTGTATCTGCTTTGCCTTTGTGCTAATGGTGACACATTCCCGCTCCTCCGGGATTACTTTTGCCCTATGGATGTAACCACGAGGTTTTCAAGGAATGTTTTGCCTGTCTCTGCAGCCCCAAAGCCAGGGGCTGCACCTGCACCAGCGTCCCACGCCGGGGTGCCCATTGTTTGGGCTCACACCAAGGCACCCCGTGGGGATGCATTCCCAAGGGCCCGAGGAGGCACGTCCCGGGGGCTGGTGGTGCCGTGTCCCAGTGGGATGGCTGGGCTGAGGGATGTGGGGGACAACCTGGTCCCGCAGCAGTGCTGGGGGCTGCTCCGTGCTGCAGGCTGGGATGCGCTGGGTTGCGGCTGTCCCAGTTGCTCTGGAGAATGCAGTAGCCATGGGAACGCGGCGGGTTTAGATGCTGGCTGGGCTTTGCTTTACTACTGCTCCAGCGCCGCTCGAGGAACAGCTCTTCCCTGCTTCAAGCAGCTCATCACAATCTCAGCGAAACATCAGGCAGGAGGATGCTGTAGCCCTGCGTGGCGGGATGGACACACAAACACGACAGGATGGACAGGCAGACAGGGTGGGATGGACACACAAAGCTCAAACCCTCGGTCTGTGCACCCATTGCTCGCAGCCACCTTCACCAACTCTTGGGATCCTACAAGATCCCAGCCTTTGGCCGGCAGAGACGCCATGGCCTGAGGTCCCTTGGCCAAGGGAGGGTCCCTGAGGGAATGGGAAGGACCGGCAGAGAGGAAGCCAGGCACAAACCATGGCTGAAAACATAGCACCCATCAGCATCTCCTAGCAGAGCCTGAACCACTGGGACATGCTGCTTGACGGATGTTTGGTGCTTTGATGGGGTCCAACAGCAGCAGTGTTAGCATGGAGATAGGGTGAGAGAAGGAAAAAGCCACAGGAGTGGAAAGGGAAAGCACAGGAAAAGAAAAGAAGTAGCTATGGAGATGTTGTGCAGCTGGGATGCCTGAGGGGACATAGAAGTTGATAACTAAGGTCTATATAGAAACTCTCAAGGGAGCTAGTTTATAATTTCTGGATGGAATCCTTCACCACAAGATGTCCTGGAGCTTTATCACTCCTAAACTCAGCCAAGCATGGATGACTTCTGCAAAGGTATCCGTTCTGAGCAGCACCCAGTGCTGCCCAGGCCCTTGCCCCGAAGGGACGGGGCTTTAGTATTCCCAGGGACACAGAAAAGTTCTTTTATAGGGTGAGTCCCTGCTAAGTCAAACAAACCTTTATGTCTCCTAATGAAAGGGCCTTTAGAGCTGTCACCCAGCCCTGCAAAGGGGAGGGAATGGGACAGGTGGGCAGGGACCCTCAACTCCGGTGGTCACCATCCTCAGGTGATTATCATTGCAAAAAAGTTCCCTGCAAGGAAAAGAATATTTTCTTCACCTCTACCTAAATTTGGCTGCAAGTTTTAAAAGCACTAAGTGGCCCCAACAGAGCCTTAATTTGTTATTTTGATGAGCAAGCTTGGTGCAGTTTCCCCCGAGACTGTCTACCAGCTGGTGAATGCTTGTGCTGGAGATTCAGAAAGCTCTGGGTGTCCTACGGAGACAAGTCTACTTAGTCACAGCAAATGTGGGTAGTGCCTCGAAAAGCAGCTCTTCACCTTGGCATTACTGAAAAATGAGAGATGTAAGCTCAGACACAAGGTGTAGCAAACGTATTCCTTAGAAACCCCACAGCTGGAGAGATGACAATGTCCTACAAAACTTGCTCCCTACCACGCTGCTGCCTCCGGAAACTGTGGGGGCTGACATCTAATCACATTTGAACCCCTCTGTTTGGAGTTTTTTTCTTTAAATCTTACTTGGTTCCCTCTTAGGCTGCTGGATGACAGCCACTGCCTTCCTGGAGCAGAGTCAGACCTTCAAGGTTCTCAAAGAACAAAAAAGCCCCAAAGCGAAGGGATCCAGGGTGCATTTGGATGGGGGGGGGGGGGTGTGTGGGGGGGGTGTTTCCAAATGCATGAAAGTGCAAAAGATGCCTTTTTTTACCTCTTTTTTTACACTGAGAGCAGGAGTCATCCACTCTTGTTTGACCCGCAGCTGATCTCTATCAGTAGCTGAAGACCAGGAGGTCCACGACAGCAACAGCATCTTCTTCACGAGACACAACTATGTACAGCGGGGTGTGATTTGTGTTCAGGCTGTTTCAGACTCTCCATTTATTTTTTGCCACTGATACTGAAGGAGCTGGCAGGAAAGCAGGTTTGTTAAAATTCAGCTCAGACCATCCTCCCTGACAACTGAGGGAGAAAAGTTAGGCTGGAAAACCTCCACGCCACTGAATCATTCGTCTCCCTGCGTTGCAGAAGGGGATCTCCTGCAGGAGAAACGTCTTTCCTTTAACTGAGAAAAGAACAAGCAGAAAAAATCACAGACATCCTTCATAATAAATATCATAACAGGAGAAAGGCATGAACTCCTTACTTTTCCCTTTATAAGTCCCATTAAAAGCATGCGGCTGCACACATTTCCTCCCATTTTGGAAGGCGCTCAGTACTCGGAGAGGCCAAGTGCATGGTCTTGGCTCCAAACCCCACAGAATTAATTGCAACAATAATTTCCTTCAACAGCCCATGGATGAGGTGCATGGGAAGGTCAGTGGTGGAAAGGACACGATGCACACACAAGCAGGGATAAAAACATATCCCTGCCCTTAGTTATGGGGGTCTGCTCTGGCAAAGGGGCCTCTGACTCCATATCCCACTGGCACGAGCTCCCCACCGGTGGGGACCAGCCCTCCTTGGATGTCCTCCTGCTTGCTTCTCCTTGCGTTCTGGACTAGCTGCCTTGAAGGCTCTAAGTCACTTAGACTTTATTTTTATTATTATCATTATTATTAATATTATGGCACTTTCAGTCTAAGCCCTATTTTCAGTTTCTTACAGCTTCCCAAGGTAATTAATTTGGGGGCTGGATGTTTCACGTTTTCAGAGTTGAATATGTGAAGGGTTTTTTAATTTCAGCTGGTTTTGTTCGTGTGTGAACATTTAAAGAAAAGCCGTGGATTAGCAAATAAACCTTTATAAAGAAGGTCTTGGAGAGGTTTTTCATGTTAAATTATATTTACTAGTTTTACTTTACAGCCTATCTGGATTCATTACAAATTCAAAAGGATGCTGATGAAGCAGAAAGCCTTGAGAAAGGAGCAGTGGAAAGTATACAAGCTCTTGTTGTTTCTTCCTATAATGAAGAAAGGACAAAGCCCCAGGAAGTGTGATCCAGGGACCCATCAGTGACAATGTGCACCAGGGCTGCTTTGCAACCCAAAGCCATTAAGGGCCAGGAATAGGATTAAGTACCTGGCCCTTGGCTCCATCGCAATGTTAACAGCTCGGTGTAAATCAATTATCTCATGCTGGCCTAAAAATAAGCATTAGAAATTATTCGCAGTGCTGAACAGGGTTTTGCTTCCTCCTCACACTTAGTCATAAAATTCTTTAATCAATATTAATGTTATAAACCCAGGCACGTTTCTGCCTTGTGCAAAGAAGCAAAGCACGGACCTATTCTACACAGGGAGTGCGGCTCTTGGTGGGTACCTGCTGCAGGGTGGAGGACATGCAGTGCTGTACGTTGCGTTAGTTGCCATGGTAAGAGCTCCTTTTTCTTCAACTGCAGAGGAAGTTGTTTCCAAACCCCACATTAATTGCTGCCACGCTCTGCAAGGCGCTGACCCATCCTCTCAACGTGGAGCTGCTCTGGCTGCCGGCCCCTGAACTCACAGGAGAGGAGAGAGAAGCCAGCGCGTTTGCTTCTAGATTAGACCAAGTTGTGTAGAGTTTGTTTAGATCTCTGGCAAAGTTTGGGGCTCCTTTCTATCAAGCTCAAGGTGGCAGCTGTATCTTGCTGTGTAGCTGTTAGGTCAGATGTTTAATGCAAGCACAGTATGTGCACTAACCAGCTTTTCTATATATATTCATTCTTGATTTTCATTGTTTCCCAACTATAAATAAAAAAATGTTACCTGCTCTACAATACTGATACACTAGTAATAGTTGAATACCACTACAAATCATTATTAATTATTCATTGAGTGGTTGTGCACTTAAAAAAAAATAATGGCCCGGGACTCTCTGAGTGGCGGTGTTGGATTTACAGTGCATTATCTGCCAATTAATTGGGAGATGCTTTCAGTGCAGAAAAGCAAAGACTGTATCACATTATTTTTTGATGGGGAAAAATTCCACAGATCAATTTAACATTAATATTAGACTTGCTGTGAATAAACATTTCATTAAAGTGAAACTTGATTTTTCATGTTAGCACATCTATTTACTTTTCTGCCAGTCCGTTATAAAAACATGGAAATCATCAGTGAACAGTGCTTTACTGAGGACTTGCTATGGAGCGGTCCTCTCTCATGCCAGTCCAGCTCCTGTAAATCCCTACTTCAGTGGGGCTGCAGGAACATGGTGTATTCTGCAGGAATCCATGATGGACATGCAATACAAATATGAAACAAATACATTTTTGGTCGCGTTCAGGCTTCATGTGTGCTTGGCAATCCCCAGCACCTGACAGGCTTGTCACAGCTGAAAATATTGCTATGATTTCTCAGTGAGCACATCTGGGGACGTGCACGGGGACTGCATGCCACCACCAAGTGCTCAGCAGGGCTGAGGCTGCACCGAAGGCTGGCTGCCCGCCTATTCATCACCAGATGGGAAACCACCGCTGTCCTTCGGCTGCAGAGAAGTGAGGTTATTTGTGACACCAGCAGCACCTACGTGCAGTTCCAGAAGTGTCACACTGCTTCCCATTGCGCTTCCCTTGCTAACGCTGTGATCCAGCCGGGCCATCCTAGGTTTCGACTTTCTGAAGACTCAAGCCGGTACGAGATGTGTTTGCTCAGCTGCAAAGATGTGCTGAGCCAGCTTCGGATAGTGTTCATCCACACGGATGCAGGGATATATTCTCCAGTCTTACCCATTATCCATCACCCCTCAGGTCCCAGAGCACACAGAGGTGGGCAGAAGAAAGGATGGAGGTCCCAGCCCAGGGCGGTGAGGCTGCCAGCTGTGCGTGGCTCAGCCCTGGGTGCAGCTTTAAGAGGGAGAAAAATGAGGACACTGAAAACCTGTATGTGCATAGCAAATTTTCAGACATACATGCACCAACTTCCCTGTATCTGCGAGTACAGAGTGCCATCCGACCCTGCCTGCGCTTCCCTGGGCTGTCGGCACGGGCTGGCTGGGGCTGGAAGCTTTGACCCCCTCAAAGCTCATAGAGATGCTCTTAGGTGTAAGCTACGTACAGGAAATAGTCCTGCAGAAACCTGCTGGACTGTTCATAAAATTAGAAATATATTCTCAGTTTTACAATGTCAAAGCTTCAGCCTTGTGTTTTGACCTCTAATTTTTGTATAAATATAGAAGCTGTTTTCCTCCAATTTTTTTCAGCTTAATTTAACTTTTATTGAATTGAGTAAGGAACTAGCCTCATTCCCTCTAATAGGGAATGTGGACCATGAAATGAGTTCCAAGGGCCTTTCCAGATGGAGAGGGGAAAAAAAATATATATTATAAAAAATTCAGGTTATGTGGTTTCCACAGTTTCAAAAATAAAGCCTTGCAAATATATTTAGTGCAAAAAAAGGGGGGGGGGGGGGGAATCAGAATATCTCAGTAAAAATTACCTCTAAAAGGGAGCACTAAAGGGTGAGATTTTGTATTTTAGCAGCAACTGCATCCAAGGCACTGGGGAACACTGCTCGGATTCCACACTCTGGGATAGGCAGGGAAAACCGAGCTGTGGGCAGAGGAGGGGCTGCCAGACCTTTTGCAGGAGCAGCGCAGGACCCTTCTCTTTTGGGGGTCCTGTAGCAGCAGGGTCAATTATTCTCCCTTGAGCTACCCAGAAAGACACTACATTTTCCCAGTTCATGTTTTGAAAAGATCCTGCGTAAGGTCTTCCCTGCCTTGCCAGTGGTATCTTCATTATTTCCAGCTCATCTTCCACTGGAAATCTTGAAATCTTGCTATTACAGTCAATTTTGTGGGGGTAGAAAGATCCTGCAAGGCGCTCTGAAAGCTATGCAATTCCAGAGTAACATATTCCTTATGCCTAATAAAAAACTAGATAACTATGCCTTATGCAGCTTTCTCCATTTTAGCTGATTTTAGACTACTTAATGGAATTTTCTTTTTTTTTCTTCTTTGCTTCTTCGCTTCAGCAGTGCGGTGGCACGGGGGCCAGGGCTCTGTGGGTGGCTTGCACCCACTTGCCTGGGCATTTTATTATTGGATGTCCTAACGTACCTTCAAAAACTTCCACACATCAAAAGTTCAGCCAAACCATTTGAAATGACCCACAATCTCTCCAGCGCCCTGGCCCCCCTTTCCTAATGCCTTGCTCACAGCAGAGACTGCAGAAACACCCCGAACTCAGCCCCAGGGGATCAGTGACACCGTGGCCTTCACTCTCTTGCCTCATTCTCATGTTTCTGTACCTATACATAGCCCTGTAAAGGTATTTTTTAGCTCTACAGTCTTCTGCAGCGGTTTCTCTATTTCTGTCCATAACATCATGTCTTGATCCAGGTCCCCGCTTTCTATTTAATACCATTAATTTTTTAAATTTCTTTCAACCCCTGCCATTACAGCTGCTCTTTCAAAGGGAGGGGATTTGGTTCACTATCTCGTCTTGCACATTGAGAATAAATGCACATTTGCTTATTTTGAATGCTTGACATTATGTAATTTTGCATATTCATTCAAAGCAACATGCTGTAGCACAATATGAAAGATGACCGGTGCTTTCCCAGTTTCGAGCCATGCCCCAGCCACGAGCACTCCAGTTGGGATGCAGAGGGAGGGATGCTGTGGATACGACTTCCCCGCTTCGTGCCTGGCCTTGGCACCGCTGGCAGCACGGGGCTGTGTGGGGGGACACTGGTAACCCCCAGTTTTGTGTCAGACTTCAGATCATCAGCCCATTGATGGTGCTCCCCTTGCTTTTAAGTTTCTTTTTGTTTGTTATTGAGGTTGGGGTGGGTGTTATACACTAGTCTACTCCTCCCTGCCTGCTAAAACCAGTATTTTGGGCTATTCCTGGCTTCTCACGTAATATCATTCCTCATCCATATCGTAGCGACTCCTCCTACCTCATGGACTGTCTTCTTTACGGGCTTCAGCCCAGCACTTCGGTGGCTCACTCATCATCATGATTTAGACAAATTTCAGCTGCTCGATGATCCATCTCTGCACTCCTGACACCCTGCTGCTTATCCGTCCTGCCTTGGCAAAGGAGGGCAAGCAGGAGCTTCACTATCTTATTATTTAGTTTTTTCTAGGCTAACAGCATTTCCCCTTCATCCTCCTCCTCCCTTCCCTCCCCCCCACCTTCCCATTTATCATTTCTGGTCAGCCTTTACCTACAGTAACTTTCTAATTATCTATCAGTGTCTCCTGCACCCTCCTGCACTACTCTTTATTGCTTAATTATTTCGGACATGTTTAATGGTGGTAGCTCTTGCCTGTAATTTTCTTATTATCATGCAGAACATCACATACAGTTCATCTAAGAAATGCCAAGGGAACAAACTGGACATTATTTCCACCTTTTGGCTTGTGCTCCTGATTGCACTGCTTTTCAGCAAATAGAACCCGCCTCTAAAAGGTCGCAAAACACAGATGTTCAGCCACGGGAGAAGCGAGCGGAGGCTGGGACTGAGTGGTGGCACTGACACCCGTCTGCACCTCAGTCACACATGGGTGCCCACTCCTGGTGTCCCCATCGCCTTCCCACACCCCCCAGCCTCCTTCAGGTTCCTGCCTGCCCACGAGGCAGCGACGGCGATTGCAGGGCCAGGTGACTATCGGAGAAACTATTCTGCTATAGAGGAAGGAAAAAATGACCAAAAATGAATAAAACTCAAGCAGCAGCGTTGGTTAGTGTTACGCGGGTGTACTTTGTCCCTGCTTGCAGGGTGAGCTGACCTCCTCCGGCAGACGGCAGCGCATGATCGTCTCCTCCTCATCTCCAAAAGCGGTTCCTAAGCTACATTTCTATGCCACTATCACTAAAACATCTACTATTGCTCAAAGATAAACTCGGTGGCTGTGGGCAGGGCCCTCAGGCCAGGTCACCAAGCTGCCTGAAAATCTTTTGGGAGAACATTTTTAGAAGGTAAAGTTTCCTTTATCATAGCATCCCACATTGAACTGTATCAACAGCTCTTTTTCCCAAATTGCAACCCACAGCATGGCACCTGGAGTCCTAAATGTCACCAGATTTCTCCTACATCTCCCTCTGTTATTGAAATCATTGTAGCTGCGGCCATTTGGGTCCCACCGGTGGGATTGCTCTGCTTGGGGCCGGTGCTGCTCCTCTGCCTGTCCCGCACACCAGTGCAGGGAAAACACAGTAGTCTCCTCCTCCTGCCTGCTCTGCCATCACCGATGCTGATATGCCCTCCTGCCCACCCACCTTTGGAGATGCTCCTTGGTGCCTTCAGCCCCTCCATTCCTCAACAGCCAAACTCTGCAAACGGGGAATTTTGCCTAGCCTTACCCACCCGACAGCAGCAAGAGCAGGGCATTAAGAAGAGGGAAGAAACGACATGCTGTAAAAGGCATCCATGGAGAAAGCAAGCACATTTGCTTATCTGAAAGATAAGGAGGCTTTTTGCCATTGAAATTTCTTATCAGAACATGTCTTGTTTTGCAGTAGCACACAACTGTCTTTCACACCAAGGATAAATATGGTGTTAAATCAGATGCTATGACCTACATTTTATGTATATTATGTCTCTTATGCTGATAATGAGCGAGAAACCTTGATATATTATCACTTACTAGGCAATATTTTTCCCTACTTCTCTCCTCAGGATGTTATATAGCATTTCTGGAACAAGATGCAGTTTCTTCAACTTATGTGAAATATTGAACCTTCTGCAAACATTATCATTTAAAAAACTACCAAGGAACGCTCTTTGATAAGAAAGTTTCCTTTTTTTTAGTTTGAAAGCACTCATGAATTTGCAGACAAAAATACAGATTGCAAAAATAACAACGGCAGCCACATTGTCCTTCTTCACATTATTTCTGTTCCAGCTCCAGGGATCCCCAGGACTGACTCGTGCTAGGCCCTGTACAAGCCCAGAGCTGCAGCATGGACAACCATGGAAAGCTGCAGAAATCCCGGACTTCTGCTCCAAAACCCTTATGCTTTCTCCTGGACTGCTTACTCTTTTTTTCACCCAACGGCCAGCTCTCACATCCCTCTCTGTGAGGAGCACTGAGCTGGGGGGGTGCTGAGCAACAAAAAAAATCACACATTTAAAAGTTGGGATTGAGCTCAGTGTGCCCAATCTTTACCACCGTTGCTCACTGGGACAAGGCTTACAGCCCAGCCGTGCCATCAGACGAACGCACGTGCTGCCTGTGCACACCGGACGGGGACTGGAGCCGGCACCTGTGGGTCCAGGTGAGGCAGAAGCTGCAGGAGAGAAATGAGAGCAGACACGTGAGCATCACTGTTGTTGTCCTAACGCAGTGGCAGTAAGGACCAGCATCTTCCATGGCACATGCCGGCCTCTGGGCAGGGCTCCCTGGCTGCCTCTCCAGCGCCAGCTGGAGCACCCAGTTTCCGCCGCAGGGCTCCCCGGTCCCCACACAGCCCGACACAGTGCACATCACAGCCCTGAACTCCTTTAGTTGGGACTTAGCCAAGATTATTGATATATTTTGATTTATCCTGTGCTTCTGGTCTCTTTCCAGCACTTGAATAGCTGTCCTTAGTACACAGACGAATGTGCTTGACCCTGAGATCCGAGCGGTGCCCCAGATGCCTGTGCCCATCTGCTTTCTGTAGGATGGCAGCAGGATGAAGCACAAACGAGCACAACTCTTGAAGGGTACCGGAGACCCACCCAAAGACCAGCCCAGTGTCTCCAGGCAGCCCAGCGTCAACCCAGGAGCAAAAGCAGACCCTTGGTGAGGTCTCCATACCTGGAACCCCTGTCCTATATGTCCCCACATATGATCTTGGCCAACCCGGCTGGCCACACACATCTCGATGCTTGTGAGTGCAGAGAACAGGTGAGCGAGAATGAGGGAAATCAGCTTTCCTTGCTCCAAGGTCTCACGCTGTGTGGTGTTAGTGTAGGTGCAACTTTAATCAGGCTTTTGCTGAGCTGTGGTTCGTTAGCTGCGGATGCCTGTGCTCCAGCTCCTCCTGAAATTGGAAAGAAGATTCTGTCTGCTCAGCTGTTCTGATTCCCAGGCCAAACCATCATCTGTGTAGAGCTCAATACCTTCTACAGCTTCAAATCTATCATGCTTTTTTCCTGGAAGCATGAAAGATGGATGCACTGGTAAATGTGACGAATGAATTCAGGCATCGAAAAAAAGCTCCCAGCAACTGCAGCCCATGGAGAAATCATGTACGCTTCAAGCTGCTGGAGCTTTACAAAGGAAGCCATGGTCAATCCTCCACAGCAGCAATCACTTCTGGTCCTATGTACACATGACTGCACATACATGGGAGATCCTTATCTCATGCAATAGCCAGTGATGGTCAGAGACCAGGTTTGGGAACAGAGGCTGGCTGGTGCCTGAGCACCCATCCCGCGTGTGCGATAGGAGAGGAGGGGTGAATCCTTCTGCAAGAGGCAGCCTGCAGCCAGCAAGGGGGGCATCATCGTGTCCCTCACAGCGTGTGAAACGAGCTGTGTTAAAAGGAGCCTCTTCAGCGTGATGTCTCTCCATAGACAACATTTATTTGGTCAAGATGGAGAGAGAAACCACCTACAGAGCACTTTATAAAGTTTGCTTTGTGCAAGAAACATTACTGATGAATAAACCGTTTCCTATTATTCTGTCACTGCTCCACCCCAGTTCCTTTCCCCAGACCTTACAAACTTGCCAAGCATATTCTTTACAGGGATTATTACAGACTGTGTTCGTTATTTCATTTTCTCTCTCTCGTTCTTTAATATAGAGAAGTCACCCTGACTGGCATTGAGTTATCCCAGTTCACCACCCACGGACCCTCCTTGCTTTTCTCTTGCAGCCAATGGAGCACTGTAGCACATCCTGCGCAGGTTCTCACACTGGCACCCGGACTGGGCTTAATAAATGACCACGCACTTCCCAGCAGACAATCCATTATCCCTTGCAGTTAATGCCCACATTTCCCTGAGTAATTGACCTGAACCCTTGGTGCTGTCCTCATTTCATTCCAGCTTGGTATTTATCCTCTGATTTCATGTGACATAATCCATCACAGTTCTTGCGTTTTCTTCCAAACCTGGGGCATATCTCTGGTTTGACCGGCTTCTCACAGCATGTGGCTCTTTTTGATGTAACTCCCCATCCTTTTCTGCCTGTCTTTTTTAACATTTTTTATTCCAAGTCATGTCCAAAGTACTGTGTGCCTCCCAAAACTCCATAGCTCCTGTTGCCTGGCGCATGGTAGTTGCCGTCAAGATTGTTCTCCTGGATCCCCCCAGGGTCTGTCCCCGGTGTTGCTGTCACAATGTGTTCTACCTGAGGCTCCATCAGCCCTCAGGGATGGCAGAGATTGCTACAGGTTCATTTTCCTTTCAGATCCTCGGGTCTCATACCCAATTGGAGCGCAATACCTCTCAAATTCCCCTAGTACCCTCGCTCAGTTTGGTGCACCTGCAGGAACAAATAGAAAACTCTTGAGCTCGGTAGCTGCTGAGGGGCTGGCAGAAGCAGCTGCCTGCCCCTGCCCTTAGCTCCGTGCCGAAGGAGAGGCACCGCTCCAGCACCTGCCAGGCTTTTTCCTCCTATTCCTGCTTAAGCACTTGGCTTCTGCCTCCTTCCACTGGAGTTTTTTACTTCATCTCCTGTTATTCCTTGCACAACGGTCAGCCGGGACTTGGGAGGCTGCAGGGAGGCTCCCAGGAGCCCAAGCTGCAGTTCTGATTCTCTCACAGTTGCACGACGTCTTCCCCAAACCGCCTTTAACCAGGACGTATGGCATTTACAGGAAAAGTTCCAGCATCACAGGATAGGGTGCAACTGAAGTGGGTTTGTGCAGTGCAGATGTCTATTCCTATCCGTTCTCACTCCTGCCTAATTTTGAGTGGTATATAATTAATATCAGCAGCGCCCCAAACAGCAACACCTTATTCATTTCTAGATAGACCAAAACTGATAGCTTGGCATAAAAATGTGAATGTCCTAATGAAATGATCCTTTTTCTGTTAATCAGTTGTCAGAGTCCCACAGATGTTGTCAGTGGACAATTTTTAAATCTGCCACATTACTGAAACACCAGCTATGCTAAACCAGAGGAATATATTCCTCAGAGATAAGAAGTTCCTATGTCTGGTGAAGCCCAATGCTGCAGGCACTTTCTATTCAAAGTATTCAGTGCCATGAAGAGTCTTCACATTTGAATTAGAAACAACTGTAATCTGACCATCCTTCTTCTTTCTCTTTTTCACACCGCTCTTGATGAGGGAACAGGGGAATATTTTTCAATGGATAAAACAGTATTCACATGCTGGAATTATGATATCTTTTTCCCAGAAGACTGATTATAAGAACTCTATTATTCTCCCCACCACACCTATGCCTTCTCAGATGAATGTTAATTAATGTGATAGGTTACGTAAAATGAACAGTACATTTTAGAACAGCACCTTAGTGATTACATTTATTTCCCTGACAAAAGGAAAAGAGAAAATGCTTTAAAGCGTCAGAGCTAAGTAGGCAATTCGCAGGAGCAGAATTTGGAAGTCCCTCCTGAAACGCCAGTGATTGCTACCCCATCTCTAACTCTCAGCATAAACGGCCCCACCATGAGATATCACACCATCTTCCACACTAAAAATAAATGTGTATGAACACTAGGTCCCTTAAGTGCCTGGAAAAGCCCAACAAGCCCAAAGCAGAGAACGGACAGACCGTGACATGTAACCAAGCCCCACAGTCATCAGTATTTACCTGGGGAGCGCAGGATCAGTGCAGGGCTGGGAGGGTGGACATGGACTTCAAGGACAAAAAAAGCACCATTGTAGCAGAGGGATGGTTGGCTGCAGAGGGATCACTAATGAAGCTCCCCAAAGACCCCAGGTCCTGGTTTCCATTTAACTCAGCATTGTAATTTATGGCCCTGGCACAGAAAGAAGAGCGTGTGGATGGCTGAACATTGGCAGGCTGCATCCAATGCAAAGATGGAAGAATTGGGATGCCCTTAAGGACTGGGTAAAGCATGCACTTCAGGGCTAAAGAAAAAAAAAACAAACAACCCCAAAAAAAGAAGTAATTTTGCTGTAAGTACTGAACTTTGCATTTGGAAAGGCAGGAGGGATGCCTCCCAGCTCCACCATCCTCTGCACCCCGAGACCGGGAACAGCCGCCTCCAGCCAGCCTTCAGCAGAGTCAGGCAGTAAGGACACAGGTTACCTGTACTGGTACATGCAATACCAGGAACAACCTTTTAAATTCATCATTTAAAACTGGCAGCAACTGAGATCTTTCAGGACAGGGAGATGAAAACTGGCTGCAATTGCTGTCTCCCCGCTCTGGATGGAGTGAGCTGCTGCCGGCAGTTTAAACAAGTAAGTGTCCCCTGCTCAGGGCGAGGTGTCACTGCTAGCCATCGAAGCTGCCTCCTTCTCCCCCCTGCCCTTATGCAACCAGGCTGCTCTCTAAATATGCAAATATTTTTTTACTGCAAGTAAGTTTTATCTTTTTTTTTTAAAATAAATAACTTATTAAAATATTTAAAGAATAGTTATAATTTCTTTAAAGTCTTTTCAAGTCTCGCATCTCTAATTATTTTTGGCCTGCTTAAACTAACTCATCATTCCTTTGGGGTGTCGTGTGCCCCGCTTTGAGGACACTGAGCTGTCTCAACAGAATTAGACCCTTTGCTTATTACCTACCCAAATTTGATAAGACTGTAGCATAGATGCAATGCTGACTTAAATGTATGGGGGTTATTGTTGGGGTTTTGTTTTCCTTTACAAAAGGATGTTTGAGTCAAGGTGGGGCTGGGCATCCTCTGCAGCCCCTCTCCCCCGCAGCGCACCAGGCAGACCCACTTTCTCATTTTACAGCAAGGCAGGACCTGTCACAGAAGGCTCATTCTCAGGAAACCTCAGATGCTTCAAACAACTCTGAAGTGATGCAAAAAATGTTCTATGTTTACTAAAATTTCCCAGTGCTTCTTGTCTCTTCCTTTTCTTGAACGTCTTAAGCATCTACGACAAGTATTTCTTCAAGCCTCTTCTTGATCAGGGGCTTAATCCAAGAGCAAGAGATGAAGAAGAGATTTGGGTCAAGCCCTGCAAGTATTATGCTTATTCAATCAGAGCACAAAAATCGGCATCGCGACACAGTTCAGCTAATTCGTCCCTAACCAAAGCAGGCGAGGTTTTCTGAAAATTAAGTATCAGATATATAAACTATATACAATCAATCCATAAAATAAACCTGAGATGCAAAGCCTCACTCAGCTTAATTGAACAAATTCAAACAACAAACACAGCTGAAGTAATCTTTTCCATTTTACAGACAAGCCTCGAGTAGGAAAAGAAACTACATTTTTTGCATAAATTATTGGTTGTGAATTATTCACTCACTTTCATCTTGGATCCTTTCCAGGGATTCGATTTAATTCTCACTGACGTCAAAGAGAGCCTTTCCTTCTCCTTCAATGAGAACTGGCTCCGGCTTCCCCTCAATAAAAAGAGTTGTGAAGAGCAGCACTCACAGTTCAACCAGCGAAGCCAAATCTGGAGCCTGGCAAGGTCAGCAGGTTTGGTGTAAGGGGAGCCCTGTGCACCGCTGCTGTTTGTCTGCAGATTCCTGAAAAGAAAATCCATTTTGACTATACCAGCCCTACCTGGAGAGGTTTTCACTGGCTTCCAGGAAAATCACAAGGTCTAGGTAGAAGCATTCCTTTTTTAATCACTCACTGTTATATCACCTGTGCTGCCTATATACACTGAAACCTAGAAAAGAGATTGTTTCCTGTCTTACGCTTTGCTTAGGGAGCCTTGAAGGATGGCAGTGCATGCCCTTGCTGAACTCTTCATACCAGCTACTCCCTCCCAGTGGGGCTGATGTTCTGTGCATCAGTTAACAGCACCAAAGTCAGACCCAAGGATTTATTTATTTTCAGACCACGCTTTGGTCTATGCCACTTGGCTCTGCTTTTGGAAAACTCTCAGCCACTCTTAGCAAAGGTGCTGGCAAAGCTTGAAGGTGTCAGCCCAGCGGAGGGGCTCGCTCCTGCCTGGCTGCTGCGTGCAACCTGAAGGCACCTATGTGATTTTCCTGTACCCAGCAAACACACAATTACACAAAATCCAGAAGCTGTTAGTCATTTTTACTTATCTCTCGCTCTGACACAGCTCTTCCTTTCCTCTGGGAAATCAGAGATACTGGACTCTGCCTTGTATAAACAAAACCAGGGAGCTCCAGCGTTTAACTGGGGTTTATGAAGTACACCTGAGATTCTCACCCTGGCATGACTCAGGGTGAGATCTTCTGGCCCCCAGTGCCCCAGTACAGCCTCTCAGCCTGTTATATACAATTTCAGGATATAATCCTCCACAGACACATACAACCCTTGGGTGGGGAAATGCATGCACACACACACATGCTTGTGCATCTGGACCCAGAAAAGGTCAGAGAACTCTAAATCTTGGGGTTTCCTGCCTGTAACCTCCTGCCTCATCTCCACTCTGTGATGTGTTTTCATTAACATTACGCCTTTTTCTTTTACCTCCCTCCCAATGAATCTGAAGTTAGACACCTGCATTTGTACATGCACATCGTGTTATTTAATTCCAACACATGAAAATACCTGGCAGCACTGGTTCCATATATTCACATCGCCTGTAGCCAAATCCACCCCATAAAATATCTCGGCACCTTCGGGAGCACGTTACTCATTTCATGGGCTTAGGGACCAGGTTTGGGTCCACAAGCCTGGGGAGGTGGGCTGCCACGCTCTGCCAGCCTTGTAAAGCAATCAGCAGTCATTGCCACCTGAGAGTCCCCCCCATGATTTAAGTCTGCTCATCAAGGGCTTCTTCCCCTGCAAACACAGGAATTGATCCATGTCTTGGGGCTAAAGCAATGAACTAATTTCAGCAGAAGGGAATCCACTTGTTGCAGCACTGTTTCTGATTGGCTCTTAGTGTCCCAAAAACTACCCCTGGGCAAGCAGAAGATCCTAATAGTCCAATTAGATAAATTAAAAGCAACACTTTAGAGGCTTGCGGGCAGAGTCTGAGCAGTCTACATGTAATTAACCCTAAACTGAACGGTGTGAGATACCAAACCCAACTGAGTCCAAGTACTTCAGCTGTTACACCATTAGCATCTTCAGCAGTCACATCGATAGCCTGCGTTGCTGCTGGCCTTTGCTTCAAGTTCACATCTCTCCTCTGTACTTCAGGAGACTGAGTCTCCCAGCTGAAATTATATTTTCTCCTATTTGTTTCTTCCTCCAGCTTGGTCCCACCACTGCAGCCCCCTGCCAGAGCCCCGGCACCCAGGGCCACATGCCCTAGCAGTGGGAGGTAAAATACTGATCCACTCGGGTGTTTTCTTCTTTGCAGTTGTATTTTTGGCTATTTCTTTTTCTGCTTTTATCAGCTCCTGCTCTCATAGCTGTATGAGTGCTCTTCTGTGCTGTTATTTACTGTCACAAGGAGAAGTAGAAAAAGTAAAGGAAGCAATTTTCACTCACTAATAACTTTTCCATGTCATGGACATAAGCCTTGACTCCTTTTTGAAGACTAGGGGCCAAATTATTGGTTGACATAGGATCACAAACCTCCATGGACTTCAGAGAAATTGCAGCAATTCACATTGTCTGAAAATCCACCTGGAAATCTTTGTAGCTAATTTGGTGAAAAGCGGAGGTTTCAGCAAGTGAGAAAAGGCAGATGTTGGAGACAAATTGTTATTGCCCTTTAATATTGTTGGTTACTAACTCACAGATTTCTGCTATAAGAAACCACCTAAAATTGGTGTCTTTTTGAACTCCCCCGGGTGCACTCTTGGTGCAGCCAGTGCTCTCTGCCTGGTGCACACAACCACTTTGGTGCATGGTTCTGCACGGTCAGCCGCACGCCCAATGAAAGGAAAGTGGGATTTTGGGGGTAGGTATCTCTTTCATTTATGATGCTATAACTGCTGGAGGATGCTGTTATCAAAATGTTCAGTGGACTGTCAGGCTGTAGCCAGCACATGCAATCTGTAATGTTCAAGTGCTCAGACAATTTAAACCTGAAATTGAGAAGTTTCTAACTTTGTTCACTAACACTGTCATATCAACAGCCATTGCTTCTGTCTGATTACATCACATATCTTGAAAAAAACAGGAAGTAAAAGACTTAATTCCTTTCTTCCACAGACCTGAAACATTTAATGGGCAACAATCTCTCTGGTGAGGTCCACAGCCCTCGCTCCCTGCTGAAACCTGCTCCCTCTGCAGCACCTTTCTCTATTTCTTACTGCCAAGGGAAGTCACTGGTCACCCAGATTTTGGCAGTCAGCTCTCCTCCACCGGCATCATCTGGGTTCTCTGGGGCTTTATAGCCAGAATCGCAGTTTTCAAACACTAGGTTAGCTCCAGGAAAACCTTCTATGGATTTATATTGTGAACATGTCATAAGGAAAGTATTTGTTAAGCTCCTCCCTAAACCAAGCCATAGCTTTACCATGGTCCTCAAAACACCTTGCAAGCTATTCATGTTCATCTTGAAGTTTCACTACATTTTGCTGAGCACTTAGGATCTAGAAGAGGTTTCTCTTCTAGGTGCACCGTTTCCATTCCCACAGGTGGCTCAGAAAAGCCCCAGGTGAGCAAGGACCCCAGAGTGGGGGACAATGCATGACCCAATGTGCTGCATGCTGCTGGGCAACACGCTTCACCGTCATACGCTTCTTCAAGGAATCTTCTAGCAAGCACAAGGCATACCCTCTCTCCCAACTTCATAAACAAACTAAACCTAAAAAAGCCATATTTTGCGCATTATATTCAGCTTGTAGTGAGTAACCTCTAAGACAACTTAGAAAATAACCCATTAGCAGAGGACTTGATTACATTTAACAGAGGATCTGATCTCCTTGCTTTAAATGCTTACCTACACACAACCACCCAGAAAAGCTCAAAGTGATAGTTTTTATGTCAGTAGCAGGGACGTAAAGAAAAGAGAATAAGTTTCTTTCCCCCTTTCTGCTCTTGACCTCCTGAGCAGAAGCAGCAAAGGCGGCGCTGGCACTTCTTGAAGTGTTGGGGTCACCAAGAGCTTTGAGGGCTCCTCAGCTCTCCCCCGAGCACCTCTGCAGTGGGCAGCTTCGTACCATCCAGCTCCACTTGCTAATGTCACTGATACCTGACTGTACAGCCTGGGTATCTTTACAGCACAAGTGAAAAAGTGCGCGAGTGACAACTTTGCACTTAATGTATCATTTCCTGGTGCACATCGGACCTCGTGACCCTTAGCACTAGCTTTTGGGGCTGGTGGGAAGCAGATCAGACTTTGTTGTGGTTCACGCCTTGCCAAGGGGTTGCATGCGCTGTCCTTAGTTACACAGCCTGCAGAGCCCCTGCAGAGGCTGGGGGGGCAAAGGTGGCAAGGCAGGAAAGATGCAGCTCCTGTGCCTCTGCACTTGTCACAGTGCATGAGTCACATCAGCCTCTTCTAGGGAACAAGTTGAGTTTCCATGGCTGGCAGCTAGAAACTAAACAAATGCGTGCAGCAGTTGTTCGGGTGAAACGTGGACCTACTGTATTGCCCTGCAAAGCCCACTCTGGCACTCAAAGTACATCAGGAAATAACTCCAGAAACCAGAATTCTGAGTTTCTGTCATCGTTTCTTATTAAATAGAATTCAAACCACTTTAAAACTACTGGCAGAGAACTACTAAGACCGATGACTCACCGTCAGCCACTCAGCGGTCAAGCTGTTTGTCTGGGAGGTGAGAGGCAGCTCAAGTGCCTCCTGGATTGAGAGCTTCAGCATCCAGTCCAGAGAAGAACCGTGCCCATCGGCTGCCAACTCAGCCCATCCATCAGACATCAGCCTCACACACGCTGTGATCGCCATCCCAAGACAGGCTGACCTGCAAGCCCAGACCTGACCGACCTCCGGAGCGATGGAGCTGAAGCAGCCACTCGCCTTAAGTGGGTCCTAAAGACGCCCGCAAGCCCTTTGTACCTGGGCCACAGCAGAGCGAGAACAGCCAGGTTGCACGTGCCCAAATGATGGTCCAGCCTGCACTGTGGTTTATTTTAAACAAAGGTTTCAGCATGAACCCTGCTGTAAAACAGAGCAGCTGGATTTGCACAGGGCAGAACATTAAAATATAAACATCTTGCTGTGGAGGCCTGAAAGGATTAAATAAATCTTAATGCCTAACATGTATTAGCTAAGAGAGGGAGCACAGTCTTCCTCTCACAACCCACCAGGTCAAATTCCAGCTTTGCCTAGAAAAACAAAGTTCCTTTACTCCGTTTTTCTGAGTAACGATCAATAAGTCTGTTATTATCTGGCCAAGGGGAAGGCTGACAAGTCAGGCTTAGAAACATTGACATTCTTGCTTCAAAATAAGGCAACTGCCAATTTAACCCCGTGGAAATATTGATGCTTGCAAAAAAAGCACGTATTTATTCTGTCTTATTTTGTGAAAATGTAATTACTGTGAGATGATAATACCAGGCTGAACAAGGGCAAGCAGGCAGACGCTTTGTACTGACCCACACAGCAATCTCAAAAACATCATCAAATGGCCAGAAGTCAGGCATTCAGTCTGCCACGGGGAAGAAAATTAAGTGCTGTCGTGTAGTCACTGTGGCTTTTGCCTTAGTCTAATACCTTAATCTTCTTTTCTGAAGACCAGCTCCTAATTTTTAATTATGTCTCCATTTTTTGCCCTGATTTTCTCTGCCCCACGGTCTTGCCAAAGAGCCTCTTCATTGAGTTCTGGAAGCAGGACATAAACCAATAAAGGACAAACCTGAATGAGCAGTTCTCTGGGCTGATGCCTGGTTTCCCCTGGACTGGTACCACACAAACCGAGCTGCAGCAGCAGCCCCACCACAGCCTGGGGCGATGGGGACCCCTCCGCAGCTGCTTCTTCAGAGCCCCTGCAACAGCTTCTCTGTTCAGGAATCTCACAAAAACAAAATAATCCATGTCTTCCTTGATACATTTGTCCAGGTAAGTGGGAAAGAAAGGAAAGAGAAAATCAGAAAGGCCCATAGGCAGCGTGGCAAGAGGGCACTGCGTTGTATATAGCCACGTATCATATATAACAACCAGTATCACATACAGCCCCACACGCTCATGGCAGAACGCTTGCAGCCCTGTGTGACACGAACTCGCTGCCTCTGCATAGCTGTTAGAGGACAGATAACAGCAGGGTCATTTCTGTCCCTGCCCAGTGCTGGCAGAGGAGCAGCCGTGGGCATCCCGCCCCTGCCCTGCTCTGCCCGCAGGGACTGGGGCTGCCAGCAGCAGCCCTGTGCACAGCCCTCAGCACCAGCATCTCATGGCACGTGGGTCTCCCAGCCACCATCAGAACCAAAGCTGCCGTTCAGCATGAGTGGGCACAGTCCTCCACGCTCTGGCACCGGCTTTGTATGCCCACGTGAAAATTCATATTGGCACCAGCTGTTGCAACAGAGGAAAGAGTCAAGTGGATGCACATGCGGCTCCCAACAGCATCCCTCTGCCAGAGAGACAAACAAAACCAGGCAGGTTATGACTACACGGCCCCAAACCCGCTCTTGGTTCTGACAGATGCTGGCGGGTAGCCGAGGATACGCAAGGCTCCTCCACAGCGGGACCAGAGCATCCAGCACAACATGAGCGGCAGAGCACCTTCTTCACCAATTAATACTTATTAACTATCTTCACTATAGGTTTTTCAGGCTGCACACAATTCCTTTTTTGAGTTTTATTAATGATGAAAGACCAACACATAGACTATTTTTAGCGTACAGAATATGTAGTATATTTCCATCCCTCTATAGAGCAAATTAAGTATTTGATGACAAATTCACCAATTAAGTGGGAGCAATTCAATTGACTTCAGTGGAGTTCCACTGACTTACTCCTGCTAATTCCATTAGGCAGGCTTTAGATGACATTTATATAGACAGACTTCAGCCTCCCTCCCTTAATCTGAATATATAAGTCATCCCAAGAAACCGGTGGATCATTTCAGGTGGAAAATACTCCCAGCTTTCTCTCCCGAGCAAACCTGGCACCTTACAAAGGCCATTGCCGCATTGGAGGGTTGAAGTGTAGCAGTCAGGTCTACCGCTTATTTTAAACGATTGTTTAAAAGTAGAGTATATGAACTTTGAGCTAACAATCTTTTTCTAAAAAAAAAAACAACAAAAAAACAAAACCCAAAACCAAAACCAGGGATACTGCTATTGCATTTTAAAGTAGACCTTTCAAGCTATAAAGCTAAGACAACAGAAGTCATAAGTTATGTTCACTTCAAAACTAACTACCTCCGCTGGCAAGGGCAGCTCTGTGAGGAAGCGTCCCAATGTGGGGTGCCTGGGTACGTGAAACAAGTTGGAGGAAATACCAAACCTGGTCTGACCTTGCACCTGACAGCAAAGGTAAACCCCTGCACTGCATTTTTCTGTATTTCTGTACTGGTTTTCTCACTGTGACACAGAGGCTCAATAGCTTTTTCAGTTAAGCTCCCAAGGCTTCGCAGATTGATTTTCCCTGCTAGGGAAGACAACTCTCCCGTCCTCATCCCAGACAGCCACCCTGCAGCACC
The DNA here is from genome assembly GCF_929443795.1 of Astur gentilis. Classification (NCBI taxonomy): domain Eukaryota; kingdom Metazoa; phylum Chordata; class Aves; order Accipitriformes; family Accipitridae; genus Astur; species Astur gentilis. Next base: position 1,780,168 of record NC_064887.1, read on the forward strand.
CACACATGGCTCTGCTCACCTGCAATCGTCCCCAGTCCTTTGGCTGCCAGGTGCTGAAACGGTGATTAGAGAAATAGTGAATAGTCATGGTGAAACGGTGCAAAGGGAGGGTTCGCCAGAGCCACACATGCCAGGTTCCTGTGGCCGTCAGGGCCCCCAAACTGCACAAGAAACACACGGTGCCACAGAGCTACCTGTGGCTCTGCTGCTGGGGCTTTAAAGGAGCTTTTGATATTAGGGAATATAGATGCAGCATCGCCGATAATTCATCACTCAACCCATTTATTTATGCACACGAGTTTTCAGACACGAATGCCCTCTGGGCAGTCCCCAGGGCACAGAGCTCCCTGGGTTTGGCACATAAGGCACACAGACTCACTGCATTTCTGTATTTTTCTTGTATGTATATTGCACAATGTTTATATCTGTATTTATAAACACACCTCAGGGTGGGGTTTGCCTTACTTTATGCCACAACAGCAAAGTCCCAGTGCTGTTGGAGCTGCTGGTTCCCAGCACAACACACAACTGAAACGCATTTTTCTCCCTTCTTCACCCCTGCGCCAATACTGCCTGTGCTGAATTTCACAGCCCCCCCCGCTGCACCCACCCAAACACCCCACACCGACTAGCCAGGCCCTCAGCATTTCTCATGTACACCCCTGGAGTCAGCAGTGGGCCAAATCCCACTTTCTCCATTTCAGAAGAAGGAACTGGTGAGCGGGTACAGCGGCCGCAGCACGGGTCCCCAGTGGCCACGGCCGGGCTGCAGGAAAGACAACAGTCAAGAACAGGATCGGTCCCTGCAGCCCACCGGACCCCCTTCCCTGGTACCTCTGTTACTTTCCCATTGATGCCCCTTGAGTTCTGCTTTATAACCTAAAGTCTGCCCTGCTGAACCCTTTGACTTTTTTTCTAGTAAGCTCCAAAACAGAATAAATGGCTCTTTTACTAATTTGCAATAGGATTTTATAACTTCATTAAGTAGAAACCAAATTATGTGAGTTTCACTTGAAATTAGTTGGAACATATGAGGCTGCAGTATAAACTATTACAGATTCATCCGAAAAATTACTTTACTCCTAAAAATTATATTGAGATCTCTCTAAATTCAGTGATGACCTAAACTAAACAAATGCATTGAATACCTCCTCCTGCTGTCTCATGGTCTCAGATGGCAAAACCAGCATAACCTCAGAAATCAGATGCTCTAGCTGGAAGCTGAGGATCCCGTAGACAAGACAGTCCAACTTGAATCCGCCTGACATACAGGACGCGTTCAAGGTCAGTTCAATCTCTTAACAGTCTTGCATCCCTGAGGCCAAGAGTAAAGAAGCAAATCCATGGCCAGGCACGGTGGCTGCTGGCAGCCCAGCAGACGAACCAGCTGGCCGTGCCACTGGCTAGGGAGTGTTGGCCCTGGCTGCCTGTGCCTGATGAAGTTTGCTTCCACTGGTCTGAAATCTCAGTGCTGTCCCCGCTCTGAAAATCCACAAAGGCTTTAGAGCTCACGCACGGCATGTGAAAGGTGTCACTGCTGCAGATAAGTGTTTCTCAAGAACCGTAAAGGGACTATTGCTCTAGAAAAATATCTACCTCCTTCCCCTCATAAGCTTAATTTAAAATATTTCACAGTTGGATAACATCAGTTCATGGTTATGCTCACACTGGCATCTCAATCTACCTTCTGCCAAGCCTCCTCTGCCCGTGCACCAAACACCCTGCTCTAACAACACACATCATCTTGCTTGAGCAGCAAAGCTTTTCAGTATTTGTTCCTCAAAGACTAATAAAATATCTGCACCGTTCATGGAGCGAGTGGCCGTGCATGCAGAGCTGGCTGGGATGCTTCAGCCGAGCCGCTCGGCGCAGCCACCTCCAAACTGAAGCATGGTGGATGTATTTCCATGGAGGCCCTTTTCACCTGGCCTGCTGCCTGCAGGAGTTCCTCACTCCTGAGACAAATTTTCTTCTTAAAATTGGAGAAGTGGAAGAGAAAAGAGCTGAATAGGAAATGCATACCAAAGTCTGTAATGAAAGCTTTCAGCCCCACATGAAGGGAAAAGCAAAGCTGTCCGTTATCAATTATAAACCACTTACAGCAGAAATAAAACGAGATCACAGAAAAATCAGATCACAGAAGAACGATTCAGCTTTTCTTCTATATCCAGCCAACACAATAAAGGGGTATTAGGATGAATGAACTAATTTTATTGCTTTTCTGTAACACCAGTTCAAACAACGGACTGTGGAGAGCAGAACCTGAAGGTCGGCACAGCCAGCACCAGGCTCTGCAATCAGCTACAGCAATTTGTAAAAATCCAGTAGAGCCCCCAAACCTACAAATATTTCCATGAAGAGCAGCAAACCCACGCTGGCCAGCCTGCAGGCATTGCGATCTGCTGGTGCACAAATATCAGAAATCAGAACAATTACAAGTAGCAGTGAGCAAAGGTTCCCATCGCCTCCCCGCAGACGTGGGCAGAGCCCGGGAACTGCCCCCGGCCGCGGCAGGTCCCAGCGGCACTGCTCCTAATTACTGGCAACTTCGCCGGCCGTTAACATCAGCTTGAATTTAGGGCAAGCAAAATACCTGGCCAATTTAACTCTAAACCTGGCATCGTTCAAATGAAAAGTCATATGAAAGAAATTCCGCTGTTATTAATAACTTTTTTAGCATATTGAAGTAGAAACGGTGGAGACGTGTGGTTACCACAGAAACTGGAGGCACTGGCAGGGGCTGGAGGTGCGATTCTCCTGAGCACAGGCACGACCTCAGGCAGCTTTGCTGAGAGACCTGAGATGAAGGGCTGGGCTAAAAGCAACTTACCTTTACCTTTTATGTTAATAAACAAAAATAAATAATTATCAGTCAAAACAGGGAGGTGAAAAAGGTGGAATGAAATGCTACCTATACTGAAAAAAGCCTTAAATGTTCTTACTGTGTGTTTAAATACAGAGATTACAGTTTCCAGCATCTCTAGGCTGAAAAAGGCTGATAGCTGTGAGCTGCAGCTGGTGTCAGTGACAGCTATGGAGCTGCACACAAATGTGCTGCTGGGAAGGCAAACCCAGTTCCCAGCCCTGTGGTCAAAGGGATGAGAAAGATGGGGTGCCAGTACCCCCATCCTTGGGGAGCCAAGAGACATGGTCCAGCTCTTCCCTCCTCTTTTATTGCCATTTTTATAGATCTCAAGCAGTGCTTCAGATCTATGACATGAAGCATAATAAAAAGTTTTTAAATATCATCTATGGTATTGTGGTCTTGTTTTGCTTTTCATTGTCCAGCTGCGCAATTCCCTGTGCATTGGAATCAAGCAGCTCCCAGTCTGTAGTCTGCAAATACTTCAAAAGGAAGGGCAAGGCCGTCACCTCCAGCAAGTATGCTAAGGGAGTAAAGGTGTGAGTGTACCAGCTAGAAACAGCAGCAACTATTGTCTGTTTGTAAAGATAAGCATCTTATTAATTTTATTTTTAATGCTTTAGGTAGTCTGTGCTCCACGCTTATTTCTACGCATACATATAAACTGTGTGAAGATAAACAGCAGCAGTTCCTGGGGCTGAGACCAGGTAGATGGAGATCTGCAACTCTAAGGTGATGTCTGGCTGCTTTCCCTCCTGACACCCTCTTCCCAGACAGCACGGGAGGTGTGTGGCACCTCAGGATGCTGAAGAGTTTGGGGAAACTGCACGTATCTGTGAGAAGGAGCTCTTCTGCCCAGAAGAACATGCTGCTGTAGTCACCAAAGAGAGGGGACAAAGTCCCCGCAGAAGCCTGGCACTTCTGGGCTGGCGTCTGTGCTCTCCCCAGCAGTAAGACAGGGATGGCCACTGCAGGGGAGAGATAGGTGTGAAACCATTACAAAGGATGGGAGAATTAGCCCTTGGGCCTTAATTTATTCAGGAAATGCACTTCTGGAGCCACCTGCTATATTGAAATACAGCACAGTAAATTATTAGCAATATTGCTAATCGCTTCCACCGGGAATTTAATTTTGTACAGAGACAATCTCATTTTCGATGCTCAGCTCTGGCCACACTTGTTACCATTTTTTGTTTTTAAATGGTTCTTATCTCCGTTATTTCCAGATTGCATAAGGAAAGATGAACAGATGTGATCTGCTGCTCTGCTGCTCTGCTGCCCCGGGGGAGGCAGGGCTCTCCCCAAAAGCTGCCGAGGGATCCCCGCTGCTGGGGTGAGAACACAGCAGAGGGAAAGGCAGGAGCGGGCTGCTGCCCTTCATTCCCTCCCAAACACCACCACTCAACACATGTATATTGAGGCAAGAATATAAAATATTGATTTTCATCCACAGATCTTCCGCGTTCCTGGAATATTAAGTTTTACTAACAATTTTGGAAGCTACAAGCCTCTATTTTATAACCTACAGCATAAGGGGCTTATCCTATTTTAATTGCATGCAAAGAGACAACAGAAGACTAATCTTAAAAAAAAAAACAATGGCTGAAGCACCTCAGGTCAAGGGCCAATTATATTTCTCTAGAGCAAGTATCTGTTTGATGTTGAAATAGCTTCCAGGGGAAGATACGAATGCATTCCTGGAAAAGCCATGAAGGTGTCACCCGCACACCCACCACCCTCCTCATGCCGGATTAACCAGGACCGGTACCACCGTGGCCATGGCACAGCCTGTCTGCCAAACACCTGACACAGCACAGCCCTCTGACAGCACTAACGATGTTTAACAAACTCCTGCCCAGCCGTGAGATCTTAGAGCTGACCCTGTCCATGTTGGGGGCCTCATCCCTCACCACCACTTCCCACAGCACCCACACCAGCACCAGCCTAGGGCACTGCTGCCTCATGAGCCATCAACAGCTCCTAACACGTTAACCACTTCTCGGCAATGTAATTACACAATTTAAGAGTTTCATCAGGGCACTGGAATGAGAAAGAAGTTTTTAGACAGACATATAGATTTTTTTATAATAGGGCCTGACGAGGTTAACCGAAACATCAAACCCTGGCCACCCCCACTGGTATACTGATTACGCACATGTTCAACTCTGACACTTGGCTTTTTATGCTACCAAACAAAACAAACCCACTCTGCAACCCCCAGGGAGATCCCAAGCCTGGGGAGGGAACCAGGGACTCTGGACCACCACTGCTGGGAACATCACCAGGAACTGGAAGGATGTATTTACCATGTTTGCCTGGGTTATATGAAGGGCACAGGAACATATAATGACTCCCAAGATTTGGGCTGATATTCCACATAACACTGTGCCTCCTTATTCAATAATAGTGAAAACAATCCACATAGGACATTACATCTCCTGACGTATGGTTCCTGATGGAAGGGATACTACTACATAAAAAGCGGTTGGCTTGCTGCAGCGGAAGCCTCCTCTTCCCACAGCACATCTCTTGTTGAGGAGCCCCTGAAAGGGAGACGTTGAACTCAGGGAATGAAGAGACCATTGTACGGCAGAAGAAAGACAGTCTCCTCTTCATTTGTTGCTGCCATGTCTTGAATCTCACGTTTTCCCGTCTTGCTTCACACAAATTTAACCACTCATGCAAAGAGGCTGGGAAGAGGAAAAGCAGCTCAGCAGCTCAGGAGCTGACTACTCGATTAGCAGGAGACATGAAAACTACAGCTAGTAAAGCCCAAGCAATGATAATTCATCTTTAGAAGGGACTACAGATGTCAGTCTTGTTGGGAAGAGAGAGGACAGACAGACCTGACCCACATTTAAGGAGCATAACTATTCCTACACACTGCTGCACTGGCGCCTGGGTGTAAATGAGCATCCTCCCGGCCTGGCTCTGCAACTCCTCCTGCATTCCCCGCTGGATGCCAGAGCCAGGCTCTCAATGCTTTCTGCTAAATTAATGACTTCTTTAGCAGAAGGGTGTCATCTCAACGACTGTTTAAGCAAATACCAAGAAGAATTTATTCAATGGAGAAGGAAGGCTTCTGCAATGTGGGTAAGACATGCCAAAGCACGTGGCACTCTGCAGCACCTACGGGCAGCCCTCTGGGAAGCAGCTTGTTTTGCAGCAACATATGCTCTTCTGTGTTGTATTATATTAGTAAAATTAACAAAGTCAAATTCATTTAAGAGAACTATTCAAAATACAGGTGCTTTGAAGTGAGGTTTTGGCTGCAGAACAGCTTTTCTCATTAAAGCAGTATCACAGGAAGCCTCACTGCTCACAGAGTGGCTGCAGTCAGGCATCTGTTCTAGCAAAACTTCCCTCAAACTCTGGAATACTTTTGGGGAAAAAAAACCCCAATGCTTTTGGGGGAAAAAACGTTGGCAAATCCATTTTGGGTGCCCCAGAGCACCCACGAGGGGCAGGGCAGGACTGCAAGGGGGCCAGCCTCCGCACCCCAATCTCCTACTGGAAAAACTGATTTTGCTGCTGTCACTGACTGATCCTGCCAGGCAACCCCTCACCTGACAGCTTTTAAATCTTTCATTTCAAATCCAGCTGGAAATACTTATCCAATCCTATATGCCAGATGTAAAGGATGTTTGTCATACATTTAATTTCTCCATCTGTATGTTGGCCAGAACCTCCATGACATATTTTTATAAGTAGATAACGTGCCACTTTTGGGGAGGGAAGCGTTCAAAACTTGAATCATTGCAAATTCTCCAGGTGGCTGAATTGAAGAGGAAATCTCCTCTGATCAGGACACAGACAGAAGCAAGAGCATTTGCATTTCACGCTTGACTCCAACATAGACCAACACAGAGCAGGACCAGATCACATCCCCTCTCCATGACTGTCAAACAGGGGTAGATGTGTGTTCTTGTCTGATCACGATGTCTCAAGGACAGGCCTCTCTCCACATAGATACTTATGTTTCAAACTTGTTCTCATTCGTATTTTCAGTGCCAGTGACCAAGCCAACATAATATGATGCTTTGCTCATATGGAAGCAACATAGCTAGGCTGGTCCGCGTGTCTGGGGTGGCTTGAGCACCCCCAGACCTGGCTGCTGCCCCAGCAAACCATCAGCAATGTGAAGGGAAAAGCTATGACAAAACCAGCTCTTGGTTCTGCTGGGGAGCATCCCCAGAAGCCGTTTGCCTGCCCAGGCTTCTGCAGAGTACGGGCAAATTTCATCTAAACTTTTATTACAGCAGGATGGATCTTTCTTCACAAAATTGGCACCGATTATGCTAATTAAATTTGAAGAGTTCATTAGGTAAATGGTAATTGCAATAACATGCTTTAAAGAAATGACGAAACACAAAACCTGCTTTCAGGAAAATCACTTATCCCCTTTCCAGATAACCTTCAAACAGCTGTGTCAAGATTAATAAGAGAAAACAGCATTTCTGAAATACCAGCTTTCTAGACCAACTGCTAATTAATACATTGCGGCTTTCTTTCCCGATTTGTATGTTTTACTTCCGCACTCTTTGACTGATCAGCTACTCTCTTCACTGCTACAGGTTGCTCCTTGCTATGAATTGCTGGCACCAGGGTCTGGGGATGCAGCAGCCGCACTTATCCCACATTGACCAGTACCTGCTACCAGTCATCATCCACAACGGACAAATGCCGACTCAGCAATACTGAGTCCCAACCTTCCTCCTAGCAGCACCACCGTCACACCGACACCAGCCAGCTTTGGTTTTATTTTTCTTTTTTTTTTTAAAGAAAAAAAGCAGTAAATCAGCAGTGAAAAAGGATGCCTGGTTCCAGATACCATTGTAGTAGAAATCACCTGCCAATGTACAAGCTCTCCCATGTTTTTTCATAGGAGATGAGTGCATTTTTATCTTGTAAGCCCCACAGCTTACAGCTGTGGTGAAGATGTTTATTTGTACTGCAGTGGCACTACAGACTTCAGCTATGTACTGGGATCCAATTATGTCAAGTACTTGCTGATTTAACGATGCATTATGGAGCGGGGGGAGAGCGGGTGTCTGCAGAAAGCTCCTGTGCTCTTCGCGGAAGATCACATTCTTGGGGGATTTGTGCTGGGTTGAGTTGGGGAACGGAAAGGATTGCAATTCCTCCTGCAAGACAGGCAGGTGCGTCTCTCCTGGCACCTCCCGGAAACAGCCTGGAAAGTCTCCTGGGTGCTGGCTCTCACTCGGCAAAAGGGGACATAACCAGCAGCTAACGATGTTTCTTCTTTCCATCTAGTGATCTCACAGCAGCTGGGAACAGAGGGCTGGCAGCTGGAGAGGTCCGTGAATATTTAACAAGAATTCACTGCTGAGGGGGTGTTTCAGGAAAGAACCTTTAAAAATAACTGAGCAAAATCTCAAACTTGCAACTGTTTTTAAACTTGCTTTTGTTTGCTTTTTTCTAAGAAAGCCGTAGTCCAAGCACCTCTTCTGGCACATTCTGCATTGCATGCCCTAGCAAACATCAACAGCTTCAGCTGTTAAAGAGCAGGCTGCAGAAAGGCATTTTCAATGCAAAATATTGACAGCGACTCTGAGGAAGCTGAACTAGGGACAACAGCCACTGGCGTCATCACAGCTTCTGCTGCTGCCCCTGAGGGTTAATGACAAGGTACCTCTGGGCTCAGCGGCTGAATCTGCAGCACAATTCCTTCTACAGCTGCCCAGAGAGGGTGATGCTGGGTTCTGCAGATTACAGCCTTCTGCCCTCCCCACTGCGGGGACCCCGATACATACAGCCAAATGCTTGCCGTCAAACTTTTTGTGATGTTCACCTCCAGAAGATACCAGTGATCTGCAAAAAGCAGAGGTGTTCCTTGGTGGCATCTCCGTTATGCACAGGTCTGTTTGCCCAGAAGATGAAGGTACCATTAGATCACGGTCAAATAAGGGCTGCAGCATTTACAGCTCCCACGCTCCTACCATTGCTGACATTTTTCATCGAACCCCCTTTAATTGTTGCCAGCAAAGGTATGAAAACTACATGAAATGAAATGATTTAGATTTAGCACAAGGGCAAAAGAAACACCAGGATGTGTGGTACATTTTGATGCATCTCAGCATGTACGACGGGTAGGCGGAGGACTGCAGGCATCGATGGCATCAGTAGCCAGAAGCAGAAGACAGATATCCAAAGGTATAAAACCAATTATTAAAATCTAAAAACTTGAAACAAAACCTGATATTCTAAAAAAGAATAAAAACCTGAGACAGGACAAGTTATAATAAAAACAACTCAGGAGAAAAGATGTTTTTGAAACAAAGTCCTGCATATTAAGACCTTAAGAAAGCATTAAGAATATTCACCTTGGTTTCAGCAATCATTTACAAGTTTCGAGCTGAGGTTTCTTACTGTGAGCTCATCTCTCCTTCAGCGCTTAATGAGATAATTCTAAGCTCTAGAAGCTGGCAGAAAATAAGTATTAATGACTTTTCTCCTCTTTGGTTCACAAATACTCACAAAGGCATAAAACTAGTTTTACAGCTGCTGCTATATATTGTTTCCCATTGCAAATGGCTGTGCACTCAGGGTTAATTAATTTACAAATGGTGATATCCCATAGCTGGTGATCTGCTATAAAGTGCATGTATGGCTGTAAGCACGCTGTGCTTAGCAGCTCGGGTTATTGTCCATGAAGATGACATCTTTGTAAGATCAGTCAAAATAGAGTTGTGGGAAAAAAAAACTATTAGATTATTTTAACCCCTCTTGCATAAGTTGCCATTTGCTGCCACCACACTTATGCAAAATTGTTTCATCTAATCAATGTAATAGTTGTGTCAAGAATGAGTTGAATTTCCTGTAATGAAATTGCTGCTTTTCCAATCTATCTGAAAGTGTGGGGTGGAAACACTCATGATTGTGGTGAAGTGCTCACAAGGAGCCCGCTCCTCATCCTATCGCAGCAAATGCAAATTTGTTTGCATAGCTAAGGGTTGAATACAAATAAAAGAATAAATAAGAGCAGTTTTCTGATCAAGTCAGTCTGGAGTTATCTGGCCCTGTGTAATTGCAATACTGAACAACTCACTGAATTCAAAACCCCTCTGCGAGCTGCAGCGCAGCAATTCCCAGTCAGAGGTATCACCTGGACCTTGATAGTGGGGAGACAGCTTCCCAACAGAGCTGGTGAACACAGTCTTGTCTGAAAAGGGGCTCAGAGAAATTGGGCAAGATAGAAATCATTGTGTGCTATATATACTACCGTATGCATAAAAGGTATGTATTGTCTCTTAAGAAAAAAATATTGCCACGTTAGCACCATCGGCTTGCCACCAGCTTTGAGCAGAGTCGTGGCAAACGTACAGCAGCAAGACGACCCTGACTGAAGCTCCTCTCTCCGCACACCCACGCTCACCGTCCGTGTCAGCTAAATGCTGTTGTGCCTCAGCTGCTCCTGTCAGAAGCCGACACACTGCTGGAGGTGGGGTACACAGGGGTGGCTGAGGCATTTTGCTTGGTCAGGACACCTCACCAGGGATGTCACGAGTCAGTGGGACTCAGCTCTTGGCCAGGGCAAGGTGTGGATGTGACCTCCATGTCTGGCACAGACAGATGGGAACATCTGCGTGCCTCTGTGTCACTGCTTTCCCTGCCATCAGCTACAGACTTTGCTGTGAATCTATCGCTATTCCTCAATACAACAACTGCTTCATAGAGTGTTGGAGCCTGCAGCCAGCCCCTGACCCAGCCCCACGGGGAAGGGGATCTCAGCTGGGGACAGGGACCTGCCTCCACCTGCTCCGCTGCTCCCAGGGAGTCTGCACAGGAGAAGGAAACACAAGGAAAAGCTCCTCTGGGAGCAGCTCACATCAGCTCCTGTATTAAAAATCAGCCAGACTGATAACCAATGGATCTCTGCATCAGCTACAGAAATCTTTGGATTTAGCCTTAATTAATCCACTAACTGCAGCTAAAGTCCACAGCTATCTTGTACAGTGGAAAGGGTAGCAGACAAGAAAAATAGTCATGGTCAGTAAAGACAACACAAAGACAACTTGCTGGAGGTGGTTTTCCCCTTCACACACTCCTGCAAAGTTGTCTTTTCTTATGAAGCCCCAGGAAGCACATGTCTGAGCCTGCTCCTGGGAGACTTTTGGCTATTCTTAGCTAAGCGGAAGGAACAGCACTGTCACAACACAGAGCGAGGAATAAAAGAGCTAAAAAAGGAACTGTGGCTGACTTCATTCGCATTTTGCCTAAAAAGTTCATATTAATCTTAAAAAAATATTTGTTTTCCTTCTCTGATGATCATTGTCTGAATTGCAAAAGAATCAAATGAATAATTAAAAGAATCACATCAAATTAAACCTAATCAAATATCTGGAATTCAGGAAAGTGGTATTTCAGAGAAGACAGATGAAATCTGTAGTTACTGGATTTTGCAGATTTGACATCCTACTGCAAACAGAAGTTTGCAAATCTAGACACACTAAGATGTTTCTGTGTGTTTTCTCCGGAGAAGCAGCATCACGGCTCCATCCCACTCCTTTCAGCCAGGACACCCACCTCTACCCTGTCTCACCAGTGCTGGCCCAAATGAGACTGCAGCTTTTTGTTTATATGTCCCGGGCTGATGTTTGCTGTGAAAAAACACAGAGCAAAGACTTTCCTCAGTGTCCCTGAGAGCTGTGTCCTGCACGCTCAAGCAGACCCTGCACATCAGCCACAGCACCCTGTGCCTTGGCCTTGCACCGAAGCTGGAAATAAAACTCCTCAAAGCTTTGCTGCAGGCAGCACATCACCCGCCACAGCCAGATGCTCGCAGAGAGCTCAGAATAGTGGATGTGTAGGAAGCCACAAGTAAACACATCTTGTTCCCATGACCAATAACCGTTACGTCCCACCAGCATCTCCAAGTAGAACTGCAGAAGGTGCATGGGGTGCCAGTTTTCATTCATTTATTAGTGCTATAGGCTGGTCAACAGTTGCTGTAGCTCAAGCCATCTTTCAGCAGGAAGCCATTAAATGTGTCTATTGATTTCCTCAAGATTTTTCAACAATATTTAAATCTTTCGCTAATTAGGGGATGGATGCCTTCAGCTGCCAACACCTCCATGCACTGGATTTTGGAAGCATAGTGCACTGTGCACATCTACCGTTCTACTTCCAGGCTTCACTGCAGGTTTGAGCAGAGGAGAACAGGAGCAGTGCCAGGGAAGAGGCAGCGCTGATCTGGGCAGCTGCTTACCTCCACCCTCCTCCAGAGACAAAGCAAGCAGGGGGAGCAGGTCACCTCCTACAGAAGGGCTTTGTGAGGCGTGGGGACCACCATGCGCGACCCCCTCCTGCCACAGGCTGCTTGAGGCCCTTTGCTTTGTAAAAGAAAAAATTGAAATTAAAATAATGCAATCAATAACTGGAACGCTTGAGCCTCACTGACCTGAGCACCATTAGCACGCATGTGCCAGAGGGCCCTGGTCTTATAATGGCAACAAGCAACGACCTCACCAACACAGAACCAAAGGCATCCCCCAACCCTCCCTAGGACAGCCTTGGCCAACCCCCACACAAGGCACAAGCCCCAGGTCCTGTTCCCAAATTTCCCCACATTTTCATTTTCCAGTCCCAAATGATCGTGCTGACACATGCATTTGTCCTCCCAGCTACACCATTAGTGCATAAATTTGCCAAAATTGCAGCCCCCAACCCCACGTCAACCAAAGCCATCGGCCAGTTCTCAGAAAGAGGCACTTAATTCCACAGTGTGGAGCTTTCCGTAGTCCATCGATGTGGGATCATTAGTCACAGATCAGGCCCAGGTAGTCCATTGCATTGTTTGGAAGGGGTGGGTCAAGGAAATCTTTAAGGTTTACAAGGGGAATTTTGGGTCAGATTCTACGTGACTAAATGGATGAAGAGTAACAATTCTTTATTTTTCCAGAAACAGTGATATATTTGATATGTGCAAAGTCAAATACATCCTATACTTGTGAGCTGCATAGGTAATTTGTCTTTAATAAACACACCATTTTACTGAGTTCCCGCAATCCTGCACAATGATCTCAGCTGTGGCACACATGCACCTCTTTGGGAAAGCCAGCAACAGCAAGGACAATGGCAACACATGGATGGATGTGGTCCTACTGGCAATGGCTTGGCGGGGATGCGGCTGTGCAAGGGACAGCACACGCACCAGAGCTTGCAGCAGCACAGCTCGAGAGCACTGTGCATGGAGGTCTCAAAAGCTCCCATGCTGCAGGGAGATGCCAGCAAGTTCGATCACTAAATTCTCCTGCCTGCCTGCACGCCCATGATGCCCAGCACTGGAGGATCATTTACAGGTGCATGTGGGAGGAATCGTCTTGGGCAATCTGCATTGCTGAGACTCCCACTGGTAGCCCAGGCCTGCCCAAGCACATCACAGCCAGCCCCAAAATGAGAAAATGCCTTTGCACCAAAACCTGCCCACTCTGACAAGCCTTCTCCTGTGTTTTAAAGCACAAGGCACCCCATGGTGGGACAACCGTCCTCTCCTCGCCACTGCCCTGCCTTGCAGCCAACCGACTGCTCGCCCCGCAAGTCAAAGCCCCAACACCACAAAGACCAGCAGCCACTCTTCTATACAAATAATATTGTGTAAACTTTAAAACCACAGAAATTCTGTAAGTGGACTTACATAACATCTCTAACCAGGGCTGCTGCAATTAGAAAAACTGGCAGAAATGCAACAGTAGGTGAGAGCTGGTGAACCTGCATGCAGAGCTTTCAGAGGGCTGTGCACGAGCACCAGCAACAACCCCCTGGACAGGACGCTGCTGCTGTTCCAGAAATTGTCCAGATTTACTAGGCAGCCACAAGTGCAAGAAACCAAACCAAAAGAAATCTCTGAAACATACCCCTTCAAAGCAGATATCCAGAAAGAACCTGAAATGCCCAGACATAATGAACCCAGAGCCAGCGACTCCGCTAATGCATGGCCTTTCACACCGCCTCTTTTCTGTGGACTTATGGGCTGCCCGAACCCGCAGAGCTGCCAGGATCTACAGTTCTGTGAGCCTGACAGCCGCTCCCACCCCAAACCCCACTGGCTGGTGCCTTTATTCAGCTCTTCCCAGCTTCGCTTGGACATTCATACAACACCGCTGCTCTACGCATCACCCCAAAAGCCTCACCTGGGCTGTCTCCCCGGTGCAGCCATACCAGCCCATGCACTGGCCTCTTCCAGATCCCGTGGGGTTTGCACCAAGGAAATGTTTTGACTTACTGATTTTTCTCTGCCTCCTTCCACAAAGCCCTCACCATTCGTACCTCAGCTGTGAGGAAAACACAGTCTTCATTAAAGCGCTTGAAAATGTCAGCTGTCTCATCCTTTAAAACCACAAAACCCTCTTGGTTTTGTTTTGGTTTTATTTTTGTATCTTGTTACCTCCACAGGCTCTTGCCACTTCCTGGGGAGAAGATCACCCAAACCTTCTCCGCAGCAGCCCATTGCTCATCCACCACCAGCAGTCTGCTCCTGAGCAGAGGATCACAAAAAAATCAGTCCAACTATTAATAAACTCACAAAACTATCACCATGAGCAGCAGCTAAAAATACTTGCTGCTTAAACAGAATTGGATAGACCGAGATTAATTAATGCTCGCATATCCATTCTTAACTAATTTTCAGCCTGGTTTTGAAACAGAGGAAATAAAAAAGGGTTATTTAATATGCAAAGTCCCGAATGCAGCAGAGCTGACATGCCCTGCTGTTTGCTCTGCAGGACACTTGCAGTGCTGCGTGGCTGTGGAGCCCATGGATGGGGCCAGGACAGCTTTAGCCCCTTGATGAGATGAGTTTCCTCAGTTTATTTGAGCAATGGAGCAATGCACAAGGCCTGCAATCCTTCATCCTCTGACAGCGCTCAATTCCTGTTAAGATAACAGCAAGGGGTTTTATCCTTTACCCGATGAGGTCAAACTGAGCTACTGCACTCTTCACTGCCGATTTAGGTCGTTCTCTTCCCAGATTTCCCATCTCTGGTTTCTACAGCAAAATTAACCCCTTGGACAACTCCTAAGCATGATGTGCACATTGAAAGAACAGACACGATAAGACACTGGAAAGAAAATCACGTCTGTGGCAGCACCAGGGTGATTGCCCAGGACATCCTTGCCAGGAGCTGGGGCAGTGCTGCTTGCCCTGCCTGTACTTTCCACTCACTGCAGAGGATGACTTTTATGTGTGCCAGCATGTGTGATCAAGCTGTTGTCTGGAGGCTCTTTGCCCTCTGATTTCTGACTCAGGAGCTCCTCGTTGGAGCTTGCATTACCTCAGCAGGTTGTGGATAATCCGCTCTGAGGGCAGTGGCTGCACACAAACCCCAATGCCAGGAGCATGCTGCAGTGCGCTCTGTCCCTGAACCTCACTGACAATCTTAGTCATTGAAATTATTTGTTAGTCTAATGTGAGTAATTAACAGAAAAGTAATTAATGGAAAATTAATTCTTATAGATAACAGGGAAAAAAAAGGAAAAATAATGAAGTATCAGTCTATACTTCAAATAGTTATTTAAAACCTACACTAGCAAAAAATGTTGCTGTGTCAGCTCAGATGACTGTGCTCTTTTCATAGAGCAGGTAAGCTGTAATCTTAACGTGTACCAGGTGGTAAAACCAGGGGCTGAATTCAGTTTGTGATAGAAAAACTGAACTCTTGACCCTAGTAAAGGCCGGGTTTAGGCCGTACATTGTTCTCAACTAGTGCTGCAGCCTCCATCTTGACCCAATGGCACGAGGCAGCAAGTGCCCCAGCAGCCAGCAAGCACCCAGCTCCCAAACCCTGAGACTTCAGAGAAGCACTTCCCAGGTTTGACTGGCAAAGACTTTTGGCTGGATATATCAGATTACCAGCACGCTCTGCAAATTTGGCGTAAGAGCTTTTGATTTCCCATAGGGTTTCTGAGCCCTCATTGGAGTCCGTAAGAACACTACGGACCCATTCAGACAACAGATGGACAGGAAAACAGGTTTAGTAATTCCTACCTAGCAAATTTTTCAGCAAAACAATACAAAAACTTTCTCATCAAAACAGAAAGGGGCAATGAAGGACAGAGAGATGCAATGCCAGAGATTTCCTAGACTTACTTGCCTGGCGAAATGTGTTAGTGACGTGCTTTACTAAGAAACCTCACATTCCTCAACCTAGTTACCCCTTCTTTTAATGGAGGCACAAACTGGTTTCAGTAAAATGGGTTATAGGAATCTGCAGCCAAAAGTTGAAAATTAACCCAAACCAAAAATTGGGGATAATAAAAAAGCCTCCTTTAACATTTCCTACCTCTTCACATTTCATGTATCCCTTCTCACATTGGTGACAGCTCAACTGATAACAGCCACATCTAAATGAAGAAAAATAGGCCACACTTGAAAATGTGTTAGTTAATAGCAATTTAAACATGATTTTGCTCCTAGTGCAAATGCAATACGTTCAAAAATATGTTAACTGGTCATGACTGACTCTGGGGAAGAGCTAACATTTTCAAACGTAACCTATTTTCCCAGTGTAGACATGCCAGATGTGTCCTGCCTTTAGTTATCTGTTGAGTTATTTTATGCTATTCAGACAATGTAATGATGTACTACAGCATTTGCAACAAGCAACAATATATGGTATCAGTGAAATTTTTGGACTCTTCACATGATTTATAGGTATTAGCAAGGACCTGTTAAGCGACTTACTCTCATCCAACCTGCTGCTACAGAGCTGCTTTCTGCAGCCCTGAAGATGTGTTTTTCAGGGAAAAGGCTGCTTACCCCATCCTGGGGCTGTGGGGTGGCCCCACAGCATCCCCCAACACCAAAGGAATAAAACCAAAAGTATTATTCTGGGTATGCAAGACTCTTGAACTTCTTCATGCAGAAACATGTGAGAGAGAGAGAAAAGAGGAAGATGTGCATACAATTATCAAACACAGGGGTGGTTTTGAATATTCCAAGTGGTTTTCCATAAAGATGCCAATTAGAGACCAGAATTACCATGAAACTGCACTAAGTCTGATAAAGTCCCAACAAAAAGATGTTTAATTATCAAGATGGGCAAGAAAAACTTGTACCAGGTTTTTTGCCTTTTGATTTTTTTGGGACTTTTGTTTTTCACAGCCTGTGCAGTGCAACCATCCATCCCATGCAGCCTCTTCCCACCTGAGTCCCAGCCTTGCATCACGCAGGCGTTGCCCTGAGAGGGCATTGTGCTACGCTCAGTACAGAAATTTCTCCCTCTCTCAGAAATATAAGAGATCCCAAAATAGACCTGACCAAAAAAATAACCCTGTACAAGCTTGGAAAGCAGTGGTGATCCTCACATGGCTCCTAACCCTGCACCACGCGTGGGCATTGGGCACCCTGGGGAACTGCTGGCACCCACCAGCGCTTCCTTCAGCCCTGCATCCCCCCCAGTTCCTGTCTTCAGGAATTTTCTGTCCACGTTCCCACAAGCACACGTATCAGAGGGATCCAGAAAGATGAAATACAGCAAATGAGTTAAACACCTCCTGGGGGAGGCTGCAAAGCAAGGCCAGGACCACTCTGCAGCTGGGAGCTATTACACTCTGCCATTGCAACAAAAACAACCCAAACACTCCAGAACGCATCAACTATACAGCCGGAAGAAATGCAGTTGTGAACGGGCAGACTCCCAGTTTCCTACCAAACATCACTGCCCTTCTTGCTGGTAGCATAAGAAATGCAACCCTCATTGCTGGTAGCTGAACCTGCACCCTAAGACCAAGCATTCTGAAATGACGAAATCTTAAATCAACATGTTCTGCTTCCCAGGCAGGAAAAAAGTATCCAGGTCCGTAAGCCACCCGACAGATAACAAAGCATTTGGTTCTGATTACTGCCATTATCTCATCATAATTCCCTCAGAAGCTGGGCTCTCATAACGATGCAAGAAGGCAACAACTGAAGCTGGGTTCATAGGCATTTCACAGGCAAGAGGGCTGGGCAGGACCACAGCTGGCTGCACCTGTACGGGCACTGCCTCTGCCCAGTCCTGCTCCCGCACACCCACAGCTATAGACCAGCAAGACGACCAGCTGGAGCCACCTCTCAACCCTTCCCAAAGGTTACAAGGCAGAAAGCCAGATTCTTCACGCACTTCTCCCTCTGATACTAATACAAGTTTCTATTTTCTTGGCAGTTGTAATAATTAGAAATTATGTACTTGACTGGTCTTCCAGGACTACATTAGAAAAGTGATCTGTATTGTTAAGGAGAGGCAGCACAAAAAGGGGGCAGGAGCTAAATCACTGCCTGCAAATGGGACAGAACAAAAAGCACCATGTGTCTGCTTGCTTCGCTGCAGCCTCGTTGCGCCTGAAGATTCTTGCCCGATACCCATCGATAAATTATTCTTAATGAGAAATTATTTAATAGACTGAACAGAATTTATGAGCATGAAATACTGAATATAAAACCAGAATAGAGGCTGCATACTAGTAAATTTGAGCACACAACCTGCCGATAGCTCCTTGACAACTCTCCCACAGCCCTACAAATCCTTGCAGGTGGCTGTGCCTGCCTGCACTTTGCAGAGCATCGCGCCAATAGCCCTTTGCTTTAACAGCACCCTTCAGGTTTCGAACAAGCATCTGAGCTCAGGAAGGATTGCAAGAATTTGCTTATAATTTGGGCACTACAGACAAGAACATTGACTCGTGTGCTATAATTGCACCCGTTTACATAATTCTTCTATATACAAATTAATTGCAAGCAAAGGCCTCCAGAACTCCCCCCCCACCCCATGTGCTGCAGGACAGGGCACATTCTTGGTCTTCAGTTAGGACAATAATATGTTCAGAAGAAAAAAAGTTTCTGCCTTCATTTACTTCAAAGATTTGTGAGAAAAAACAGGAGATGTATTACACGATTACTCACTTTAGAAATCATCTTCCAATGAAAATGCCAGAAATAGAATAAAAAGGTGCTCCTCTTGTACAAAGGCAAGAAGGACAAACGTAAAACAACCTGAAAGGTATGGTATGGAGAGACAAGGCTGCTTCCATGTTCCCAGTGCAAAGTTTCTATTATTTTCTAATATTTTTATTAAGGCAGGTCAAAATTATATTAGAAAATTATTTTCTGAAAGAAAAATTAAGTCTTTCTATGTATTGCTGGTATATAGGGCTTATCCCAAAGCTTGACCTTATCTAGGGAGTTCAGTGACTTCCCAGGGCCTGTCCCTAGTGTGCATCCAGACCCCAGAGCCACGCTCAGGGATGCTCTTGCTGCACCATGCTCCCACAGCGCCTCACACAGTTGTGAAGTTAAACAAACACAAGAAATAATAAAATACAGACGCTTTAGTATTGTTTGCTAAAAATGTAGTATCATATTTCAATGCAGTATAAGCAGGCAGATACATTCTGCCCAGATAAACTTACATTTAATTACAGATGGTGAGGATCATGAATGAACCAGGATCCAGCTCAAGTCCTTAATGTGACTCTCCAGCTTTGCAGCACAGCAGGTTGGGACTTCATTTTCCTCTTTCTGTGATTACAAATAAATCCCCTTTTAAAAGACTGCTAGGTCTGGTTTTGTTGTTATTTTTTAATCATCCTTTTAATCTCCCCAAGTACCTTAGAGACTCTTTGGTGCAGAGCTGTGAGCCATGAACGGAGCAGGAGACCACAAAAGCCATGGCAGCAGCACAGCACGTGATATAATGCACAAAGGAAAACCACAGCCACATCTGCACTCTCAGTCCTTGTATAAAGAGCAGATTTGCATTATTGCATCTGGATATTTGTGTAAAGGACAGACCCCTCGGATACAATTAACGCTTCCTCTGCTTCTCCATTGAATTTCCACTTAGCAGCTATAACTACACCTCCACAGCTCAGCCCTGCAAGCCCAGCTGCCACGGCATGAGGCTTGGTGTATGCTTTCCTGCACTAAGCAATGTCCCGTTGGTGGACAGAAGGCTCCCACACACCCTGCAGTGCCCATGCGTTTGCTATCCGAGTCAAAGGCTAAACACAACTGAGCAGCAGGTAGGCAGATTTCTACCTATATCTGCCATGCGAAAGCCTGGTACCAGGCCAGTGTCACCATCCTTAAAGCTAAATAAGAACAAGGCAAGTGGTGAAGGAGACAAGAAAACAGCACCAGAGCCACAGAGTGTAAATAGAAACACTTCCCATCCTGTCCCCCACTCCCCCCTGCAAAAAAAAAGCCTTTTTAGAGCTAAGACAGAAATACTTCTGTTTGCTTCTTTCCTGCCTGTTATGTAATCAAGAGCACACACAGCGAGTGATGACTTTCTGCAGGAAAGGTTATGAAAGGCATGATCAGATCCACCAGTTCTTCCTGCTGGGTGCGCCAAGCAGGGAATCTCCTGAGGAGAGTCCAAGCAGGAGAGTGACCAGGGCTGATGCTGAGCTGCAAACACTACCAGGGGCAGAACAGAGAGAGACCTCAACCAGATGGGACAAAAAACTTGTTCCACTGCAGTCACTTGCAGTGGCACTCAGCCATGCGTGGCTCTGCAACCCGCTGAGCCCAACTGCTGTGAGACAAACATTACAGGGTCTGCTCAAGGAAGGAAACCATTTCCCAAATTTACCAGCAAAGCCTGTAACAGGAGTTACATGTCAGCTGAGATTCCCAGCGCTGCCCATGGTACAATGGTGAGCCTGTCCTTGGTATTCATTTGGCATTAATCTTTCAGAACTACACGGATTTGGTAAAATATTTCCTGTGATGCTGTCAGATCCTCTCTACTCAGAGTTTCAGAGAATAAAATCCTATTTGCTTACAAATTTGTGATGTGATGGAATTACAAAACAGGTCAACTAGAAGGTTTGAAGATACTGCCTAACATCATCTCCCTTTGAAACGTAACTGAGTGTATGAGCAAACACCTTACTGGTTCACATTGCTTCTTACAGTGCTGAGAAGAGCCAGAGAATACAACATAGTGCTGTGCCTTGATGGAGCAGTGTGTCTAAGCACAGTGTCCCAGGAAAGCTGTCGTCAGAAACCACCATTCTCACTGCTTGCATTTTTATTTCCCTTAGCAGTGACGTACAGATAGATTATATATATTTCTCATAAAAACAGTATTGCTGAGCATTAAGAACATGTGAAAGTCAGCAAATACAACAGCTTATACTATTCTAAGAGCTACATTTTCTAAGAGGTCAGAGCTAGACCCTAGGTTTGTGCTAGGAATTACTAGCACTACTTCAATTTACAGTATTAAAAGTAAACAGAGATGACAGAATTTGCACATTCAAGTGGAACCAGACTGTGCATGCAAACGTGCTTTGCATCCATCAGTGTTATCTACTGGAAGGGAAAACAACACTTCCTGCACAGACCCGCTGTAGAAAAAAGACCAGGGATGGATAATTACTGCCAGTGAGACAGAAGCCCACATACTTTTATTTTTATAAACCTGTAGGGCAAATGAAAGCCTTTGTACAACTGAGAAATCTAAAATACAGGTGACACTTCTCTTTGGTCTAAAGCTACAATCAAAGTGCTCTCCATTAGGATTAAAAGCTGCTGGCTGGCATTTCCAGGGACTTCACCATGCAGGCAGCTCAGAGATGCTTTGCAGACTGAGCATCATCTCTGAAGGGGGGTAATAAAAAAATTTCTGGACTTATCTACACCCTTTTCAATGCTCTTTGCAAAAAACAGATGTCAGAATTTAGTTATGACACAAGAACTATTACACCGACAGTAGACAGAATAGGGAGCAATTTTGATATCCAAAAAGCATCTGAATGAAGTGTATTGTCCGAGAGCCATCTTCTCCAGCTGTCACATGCAGATGCCACACGTGGTTTACATTAACTGCTGAAAACGCTGTGGAGATGATATGCTTAAGAGACTGCAAACAAAATTAATGGTTTTCAGTATGTAGATGTGCAACACCGTGAACATGAGTGGGGCTGAGGCTGACTGTGCCTGCAGTGGAACAGGGCTGGCACAGCAGCAGCACCGGAGGAACCCTCAGAGGCGCAGACCAGAAAGCACTGAAGAAAGAGGGGTAGAGGAGTAACACCTTCAGAGATCAGAGGCTGCATATGAAAAGCCAAGACGGTCAGCTCCAGAGCATTTTATTCTAAGGAAAGACACTGAAACAGCTGGGAAAGTACCTTTTGATTAGGAATGGCATTTTTATAGGCATCTTATTTGTAGTCTCTTGTTTCCAGACTGTTAATAACAAAACATTAGATGAAATTCAATGCAGATAAGTATAAAATAACACACACAGAAGAAAGCTCCTGAAAAGGAGCTGAACTTGAAGACTGGTACTACCACGTATGGGAAAAACAAGACTAGGGATAGAAGGAGCAGTTCTGCAAAGGGGGAAACTACAAACATGAAACCTGTGTGAGGATGCCACATGCCCTTAGATATCTATCACCAAATTAGAGAACATAAACATCATCTTTGGCTTCTTTTCTTACCAGCTCTTCAACTTGGCAAACACAAAGCCAGCTGTGCCAAGCAATATGACAGTTTTCTCTGTTATTTGTCTAGGCTGCCTCTTTCTTCCCCATGACAAACTACATCCCCAGGCTGGGCTGGGCTAACTACTACACTCACTCTTCTCCTGAGCCAGTAATAACGTGTTTTAACAGAAGTACATGCCAATCTCCTCCTATATCCTGAGCCCGAGAGGTAAAAGCTTCATGTCATATAACTCTAAGTTACAAATCAGCTACAGAATCATGCCCTACAGCAGGGGCCAGATCTGTAGCACACTCAGAGGGGCAATTCAGGAAAAAAAAAGCATTCAGATATTTAACACTTGCACATGGCATTCTAATTCAAAACATTTTTCTAATCATAAAATGGAACATTGTATCAAAAAGTCAAGCATTTCCTTCTTCTTCTTGCCAGGAGATATCAATAGTTTTTCCATAGAAAAATCAGCTTGCTACAAATATGGTAAAAACACCTTTTTTTTTTTTTTTAAACAATCAGCCCTGTACCCACATAACAGCCCTTTGGCTGCCATGAAAGAAAACATTAAGAAACAGTCAGAGAAAAATGTAATTTTATTTGAGCTAGAAGGGGGGGAAGACCAAAGATAGAAATTGGACAGTAATGGCCAGAGCTCGTGCTCTCCCCAAAATCAACTGAAGCCTCACACAAAAGTAGATACATGAGCAAAATCACGGTCCCATAATTCATTACTTTGTAGCAAACCCTATTTATAAAGGGAGGAAGATACATCCAATTCAGCCTCCTTTCACTTAATAAACGGTTTTATGCACAACACATTTAACTTAAAGAACTGCGCTGAGCAGCAGGCGTGGAGCAGGCAGAGCTGCAAAACACGGGTGCGACGTGGAGCAAGACTGGGAAAGAGCTGCCAGGCTGAAGCATGAAGCATTTATCCCACAAGAATTCAGTTTTCTGGGACAAATTCAGCATTTAATTGCTTTTACCACAGAGTAATTACACCTGAGAAGTTTTTTTTCCTGTTTTCCTTCTCCCTTCTCAAGGCTGCTATTAGCCCACTGCAGTTTATTCACAGGACTCTGAAATACGGGCAAGATTTTTAGGGAGGTTTTCAGGAGAGAAAAGCTTACCAACGCAGAGGTGGGTCAGATGGGTACCTGCCTCAGATGTGCCCAAAGCCACTGCCCATGGATGCTCTTTCCTCCTCTATATTTTTCCAGGACTCAAATTCTGTCTCTAAAGGGAAGAAGTTTATTATAAATCCCTAACTGCCTTTGTGTGAAGACCTTAAATAAGCATTTCAGCAAGGCCAGGCCACAGAGCTCCATGATGAGCTGGGGGGTTCTTCTGCTATGGATTCTGGTCTAACTCTTCATGCTCAAATAAGTCTGAGGTACCAGAATGCTAGGACTAGTAATTAAATGCCACATGATAAGAGAGCAGCTGGCTGAAGATGGATCTGAAGGTGACCAATAGCTATGGGATGATGAATCAAGAGGTAGTGGCTCTTCTTTCCAGCTTCCAGAGGCCAATCCTTTATGAAAAGACACTTAATTACCCATGATAATTTTCTTCTCCAGATTTCCTAGGCACCTGCTTTCTGCAGGTGGACATGTGAAGAGAGATTTCCAAACAACTTCTACTCAAGATATTTTGGGGAAGGCGCCCCACACCAAGGGACACAGGGACTTGGAGCAGCAGCTGCCATTCACCCTTTTGCATCACATCCAGAGCATGGCATGTAATATTTAATATGCTGACAAAGACAGAGTTGCCTCGTCACTTCAGATTAACAAAGTCATCAGATCCATTTAGAAAGTAATCAAGAATGTCTAATTTTAATTAGACATTGATTTGCTACTGTTGAGCTAGACAAGATTACTTCTTTCTAGAGATATTTTTATTGAATTGAAACTCCAGCTACAGTGTCCCCATGTAGCCCAGTTTCACAGTACTGTAAACCAATACCCCTGCAGCTGATACTCCACCACAACCGATACCCAACCAGTTGATTAAGAAGTAGTATGAACTGCATTTTATTATAGCACTGAGCACTCTTCAGGCAGAGCAGGGTTGTGTTTCATGCCAGATGAGCCACCTCCTGCCCGTCACACGCTGTGTACAAGTAGAGGGAGACCCACCACCCCAAGGGGCTCTCCCAGCTCCTGGACACAAACCCCTGGCAGAAGGTGGTGAGAAGAGGCTGTTGGCATCTCCATCTCCCCTGCGCAGCAGCAGATGATGTGCCAGGCGAGCCTGCCAGCATCACCAGGGCACCTTTTCTGCTGTCTCAAAATATACCAAGCACTGAATTCAAATGTGAGTATTGGATTGTGTAAATACTTAAAACTGTCCGGTTTGTTACTGGGCACATTTTATAAGTTAGTCACCTAGAAAAAATGCAGGTGGAAATAAGGAAAATGTAGTGGAATATATTGCACTTGCATGCAGTAATACTGAGCACTGTATTGAGCAGCTTCCTGCCATTATCAGGTTAATATTTAAACACTTCTGGAAGAACAGCTTTGTTAGAGCCGTTACCTTCTCTTCTCTGGCTTTTGAGTCATGGGGGAGAGGAACCAAAACATCCTCAGCATCCTGAAAATACTCAACTGAATGACAAGAGAGAAGCTGGTGGGGCAGTTCATCCTCAGCAAAGGAGGCAGGGAAGCAGCTGCTGAGGCTGCACCGGGAGCATGAGGGGCTGAGCATGCAGCGAGCACAAGGAGGGCTCTCCTACCTGGGACACCGGCCTTCTCCTGAAGCCCTTGGTTTTCCATGCCCAGCCAACCAGCACTGCATTGCATGATGCTGTTGAAAGCTTTTATAAGTTGTGTGCTTCAAGGATAGATCATAGACAAATAACATTCTTCTACAGCGGGAATGTGCTCAAGCTTCTTCGATATCACCAGAGAAGTGGCTGGTTTGAATTTGTTTACAGCTGCAAAGGAAACCTCTCATTTACTACAGAGACAAAAAGGAATCAAATATAATAAATGCCCAAATTGCTAGGTGTGATGATGAACCTGATGAAGATGCACAGTAACAGCTTTCTGTATTATTTTAAGCAGGACTAAAATCTGTGCCAGGCTACCCAAGATGGCACAGGTTTTGCTTTGCAAAGCTAGAACTCCTGGATGCATTGGCTGCTTAATAAAGATGGCACAGCCGTCTTTGGATTAAAAAAAATCATCCTCACCAGTAGAGGTTTCCCAACTCATATCAGTGACTGCCAAAGTTCCCACTACTAAAGGAAATACATGAGGAAGAGGGGATTTTGCTGCAACTTGCCCTGGAGTGAAGCCTGGACAGAACCAAGCCAAGTGCAGTCGTATCCCTGTATTTCATTCAGCATCACTTCCAGCGTTCGTGCAAATAACCAGGTGAGACCAGCTCGTATCCACCCACAGCACACCCAGGTGAGGGTTGAAAGGTGTCAGACAGCTGGGTTCCCCAGACAGCACCAGTACCGCTCACCAGCAGGGTTTGCTCACCAGCAGCTTCAATCGCAACCTAATTTCCAGGTTCATTTCCTTCTTGTTTCTCAAAGGAGAAAGGATGTCCTCTCATGCGAGAGGGGATAGCTTCAGCATCATTGTTACGTTATTATCTACTCAAACTCTGGACTGCTACAGAGGAAGAACTTTTTGAGCTGTTCGTGCTAAAGTAGTGTTCATTAATTTATAAATCTACCATCTAATGCGCTGAGGAAGCAGGGTGATGTCTGCTTGATTAATTGAAATAATTGAATTTTTCCTCTCTGCAGAAGGTTGAGCAAAATGCATTGCATCGGTGCCTGCTCAGCCCTCTGCAAAAAGCTCATGCACCCGTGGACCATCACAGGGGATCCTCCTGTCCCTGCTGCCCAAATTCAACCAAACCCTCTGAGACCCTGGGGCTGTGCTCCTGCTGCACTCCCTTCTGAGGCCTCAGCTCCCTGCAAAGGGTTTCCAAAGCATTTTATTCTTCCTGTCACTAAACTGGTTTTACTACAGGGACTTCCATACACTCTGCCTCAAAGCTGCACCTGCAACTGCACAGAGATGAGTCAAAAATGCTGTGAACCCCCGGTAAAGGAAAGCCAAGGAAAGGGTGGATGGGGACTATTTAGGGTAACATTTTGGTAGAGCCAATTATTCAGATAGGGTTGTTCAGAAAGTTCCAATCTGTATCACATTTTAGGTTAAAAATATCAACTATAAAGACTTGCCTAGGAACCCAGTACTCCTCTTCAGTATTTCTTTGCTTCAGATAGTCTTATTTACCTCCTTTTCCCCTATGACAGCACTGAAGGGTAAACATTACCCTTAAGCAATAAGCTACTATAGGTAGAGGAAACCATATTAGTGTTCTTCTTGAGGTCTCTGGAGAATGGAGAAGGAAGAAGGAGGCAACAGGCCAGTGCACAGCCCCTCTCCAGTGGCCAACAGGAAGCAAATGCTGCTGCCCAGGGCACAGGCATTGCCAGAGACAGAGATACAGCCCTGTGCAGAAAGCAGAGCAGAGACGGGTAATACCTTGTGAGTAAAAGCTACTATATATGCTTTCCCTTAGCTTGAATTCAGGATTATTTTGTTTTCTTACCTGTAACCCTGTAGACTGTACAGCAAATGGAAACTTGGAACATAGCTTATTAGAAGTATGGTGCTAAATAATATTACTCAAGGGAATATTTTCAGAGCATCTGCAAGCCAAGTCTCTTACAGAAATTGAAAACCAATGCCCCTCCTCAGCAAATGGATGTCATGTAAAGTCCAGCTGTACCAGGTCTCTGCTCCCCAGGGAGCAGCTCCAGCTGGCTCATGAAGAAGGGGATGTGCACCTTTGGCATCCCCATGCCCCAGTGCAGGGTGCTCGCTGCCACCCAGCCAGGCTCATTTCCAGGATCAAAATAATCTCTGCTGGGATAAGACACCTCCATGAAGGGGTGACTATCCACAGCAGGACAAATCCATCGAACGGACTTCCAGCAAACTCAGCCCTGCATGGAAAGTGCTACCGGTGCCAGCGGACAGGGAGTAAAAAGTGAATATTGGGTTTACAGTCAAACCAAATTGTCCAACACTGACAAGGGCAGCAATCCCTGCCTTCATTTTTCTGTCCAACATACCATCAAGCTTGTGCTCAGTTTTACAGCCATCTCAATAAACACACACAACTAGCCACCTGGATGCACAAAAACCAAAACATGGTAGACACTGCTTTAAATCATGTGTGTGCTTGGGATGCCCACTTATTTTAAAAGCAACCCCCAAAGTCCAGATTTCATTTCATTTTTTTAAGGCCACCCTAGTGTCACAAAGCAGCTGCCCACAGCTCCCCTCTTCCCTGGTCCAGAGAATGGTGCCCTGGGATCACTCAAATTGCCACGTTCATCTTCCCAGGGGCCACAGGGAGGGAGGTACCCTGGCTAGGAGCAGGAAGACCCCTCACCTGCAGGGCTGCCGGTTTATTATGTAGGAGGAATATACCAAAATACAGTTAGCATTCCCCATCCGTAGTGCCCCAAATGCTGCGGGAATATTTAAACAGATCACTAATGGCAAGGAAAAGAGTACAAGATGCTCCAGAGCAACTCTTTCTAACCGGTCATCTTCTCTGGGACACACACAATTAATTTTTAAAGGATTCTCTCCAAAATTGTACTAAGCTGTTTTATGTGCTCTTTCTTTTTCCCATAATATAGGACTATTTCTGGCCACCAGCGCTGTGAGACAGCCAAGAGTGTTATCCAAATCACCACCATACCTTCCAAATGCAAACCCATCATAAATATTTTCTGTTTATTTACACAGTTATTCACTCCTTTGATTTTGCAATTCAAAGCTCCATAAAGCTCTTCCCACCTTCCACACAATGGCTGCAGCATCCAGATTTCAGCTAGGGAGAGGTAGGGAGGGCAGCAGGGCAAAGCACTACTGCAATAGGCGCCAATACTGAGCTGCAGCTAAAATATTCAAATCAGGACAGAGGATTATACATTTTCTGTTTCTTCTAGGAAAGGGGAGCTTTTCCCTATCTCCTATGATACCAATGGAGTTAATATTAACAGCTCCTTGCAGCCTCGAGCAGATGTTGCTCTAAACAAACTCGGGTCTCCCTGGGTTTTGCCTGTAGGCTATCCTGCTCCTGGTTGTACCCGGGCTCCCCCAGGGGCTGAGCAGCCCCAAAGCGCTACCGCTGTCTGCAGCCACAGGATCTTACACCACTTGGTAACCGCATGCAGCAAGCTGAGACCGCAGACCTACTCCACAGGGCAGATACTCATGGGGTTTAGCAAGACACACGTTTGCTCCTTGGCGAGGGTGCTTTGTGCAGCCACAGCAGCAGTTCGGTGCCAGTGTTAGCCCAAGACTTGGAGCACGTCTCTGTCGAGTCCCGCTCCCAATTGCTCACACAAAAAATAAACACCAGAAGCATGAGGCCAAACAGGCACCCAGTGTAAACAGGAGGAGTTTGTCTCCTCTTCTTGCCCTCTGGCAGCACACCTAAATTTAGTTCATTGACATTTCTGCTGAATGCCTCTGACGCAGTGAGCGTGGTCCTTTGCAGTAGAGGATACGGATACTTCCTCCAGCCCAGGACCAGGAGTTTCCAGGTGTCACCAGTGCACACAGCTCCAGTCATTGCCACCCACTACCTGTGCAACATATAACACAAGGTGCATTCAGGTGCAGCAAATGAAAAGTGACCTGGCAGCTTAAAGCAAAGTTTGTAAGGCACCACACCTCCTCCTGGGAAGACACTGTCTGCTCCCTTACACATTAACAACAAAGCTTTCTAATATTCCCAACTATATATAAATGTAGATGTAGACAGAACGCATGATGTAGACAGAAACATTAAAACATGGAAGACAGGATAGATGTAAAAAAAAACCAACCATCAACTCAAGACTTAGGCAGAGGAAGGCCAGGACTTGGAATACTCGGGGTAGGCTCAGAGAACATCAGCAGGATGGGCACAAATCTGGGGCCTTTGGAACAAAACTATTTCTTGGGAAAGCTGGTCTGCAGGACGCGTAGCCTAACACCCAGCAGGTCTCAGACCCCACTGGTCCCGGCTTGAGAAATGAAATCTGGGTTCAAGCCTCTGATCTCACCGGCAGTTCAGATCAGATCTCAAGTATCTTTCCAAGCATTTCTAGTGCAAGAATATCATCCCTCTCACAAGCAGTCAATTATTACTTCAGCCTCTTAAAATCCAAAGGGCAGATCCTGAAACTAAAAGGGTTTTCTGCAGTGGCTGCTGGCATGGGTGTGATGCCACACAGTGCACAGGCAGTGGGTTACCATGTACCTCTGCTGAATTGAATTTTTTTAATCTTCAATTCTTGCCGAAAGCAATCAGCAGAGAAAGGCAGGAAGGGGATCGTGTTTTTTCTTTCATTGCTGGACTTGAACTCAAAGCCCACACAGGGCCATAAGTTGTACTCATTTTTGGCCATAGTCCTTGGTACCCCAGCACTTTTGCTCTCACTGTATAACTTGCATTTGCGCTGGTGTTCAGGCAAAGGTTATGCCCAAAAAGCATTAAATCACCTCCGACACAGAGAGATCTCCCCAGACCCACACCCAAATGCAGCTCAGTGT
Organism: Astur gentilis; assembly: GCF_929443795.1. Taxonomy (NCBI): domain Eukaryota; kingdom Metazoa; phylum Chordata; class Aves; order Accipitriformes; family Accipitridae; genus Astur; species Astur gentilis. The sequence continues at coordinate 1,810,073 of NC_064887.1, forward strand.
CATGGGACAAAGCATCATGCAGTCAGCAGATAGGGCAGAAACCAAGGCAGAAAACAACATGCTGGGAACAACAGAGGAGAAATCATAACAATAGGTTAACGAGGAAACAGCACAGGATTTCACAGGAATGTACTCATTAATGGCTTTTTTAAAAAGATGAAATTGCAGATTTTATACAAAAAGTCATAGGTTTGTCACTCTGGGGCAACTTGTCCTCCCCCAGACATCCACAAGTATTTTCACTCTCTCTCCTGGGACACCAGCAGCAGAGCTGGAGTGGTCCTGAGCAGGCGGGGAGCAGGACTGAGGGCACAAGGACACTGTGCGTGAGAGGAGGCTGAAACCAGCAGTGGATTGAAGTGACAATGCGAGGCAAGCCCAGAGCCTACAAAGCATCACACCACCTAACTGGAGAAGGGCATGCGCTGGCCTCGTTTGGCATCAGTCATTACAGAAATAGCAAAGGAGACTGTACAAAATTGGGGGGAAAAAAGGAAAGAAAATAAGAAGAGTTTTCTTTAAACACTACATATGCATGATATTTTTGGAATTGAGAAATCCAAAAGGTTTTCCTCTGAGCAGCCCAAAGCCCCTCCAGCACCCCTGGGGCAGCCAAGGCAGCAGCACGCTACAAGCCTGGGGGGGCTGTAGGTCTTCCCCCCCTTTTTTATTTTGTCCTGATTAAAATGAGAAGTCTCTCCTATGGCAATGCATCGCAGCACATGCTAGTTAAGATTAATATTTTTAAGGTCTTCAGGAGTAAATCTGGGCGATTACCTGCTAGAAAATGGGTCTCTGGCTATCCTCTTGGACATGCACATATAACCGTTTCCCAGGGATCCGGATTGCTGCTTTTTACAAGGAAAAATCTGCCACTTTTAGCTCCACAGACACGAACATGGGTTTAAGTTTTGACCTTCCTCACTGCTGAAAAGAAAAATCTCTGGGGGCTGCGTTACACTGACTGAGGCTGTAATTCCTGATTGACACTGCTAGGCGACCAGGAATAGATTCAGGACTTGTATCTGCAAAACAAACTCCATGCTGGGGCTTTCCTGCATTCGCAACAAAATTGTCACTTATGCTGGCTCCTACTACGTATCTGGCTGGTGAAGAGGTGTAAGTGTGAATAAGATATCCTGATTTTTCATGGCCAGGTTAAAATGCAGAAAGCGAGCTGCTAGAAAAATATGCTTTGCCTTGCAAAGCAGTCAGACTGGATGTGGAAATCACCAACTGAATAATTACAGGACCCTGAAATGTCACCTTAACCACCGCTTCTTTGCTACAGCTTCAGTCAGGCTGCAGTTTGAATTTCATGGTATTTATGGATTTGAATTGGATTTTTCACATTTGCTACTCAGAGGCATGGGCTCCATCTGCTCCATGTGCTCCCCCGCCCACGCAGCAGCAGCCATGGGGGTCCAGGACCCCACGGGGATCTCCTCTCTGCTTTCTCCCTCCTGCAGCATGGAGGGTGCTAGGTTGCTGGAGCCAGTGGTGTGCATGGGGCAGTTGGGAGAGTTCAAGCACCTTCAGATCTCGATCTGCTGCTGGTTTGGTACTTACTGCAGCTCAGGCTTTGAGCCATGGGGACACACTAGCAGATCAGTGGTACATGCTAACAGATCTATGGGTCCAGCATATCACCCCCAGTGCCCTCTATATTGATTAACAAGCCAGCAGCTGCAGCCTCCTCCACACAGCAGACCATGCAATCCAAGCATCCCTTACAGCAGACAGCTCTACCATTGAAAGGACCTTGGAATGAGCAAAACACAACCCAGATATATCTTTTGACACTGACACCCTCCAAGAAATTACACCTTCTCATCCTCTGGGCCAGGGCCATCCACTCCTCCCCTCCCAGGCTTCTCCCCAGCACCTCATACGCACCCCTCTGCCCCACAAACCCTCCTGTGGATGCTGAGGATGAGGTTCAGAGCTGTGCCACAGACAGACCACCCAAAGGACCAAGGTCCTATTGCCCTGCAGTGTATTACGATCAATGTATCAAAAAGAATAAGACACAGACCTTTAAAAGCAAAATTTTAAAGTTCTCTACAGGGGAGTTTTCAAAGCAAAGCAGTTTTCCTTCAAATTTCTTTTGCATGGAAGATTTTGTGAAGATTTTTGCCATGTTCAAAACAAAACATTGTCTCAGTTATTAGATCAATTTCCTTTTGGAAAGTGCCAGACAAAAATTGAGATGCTCAAACTGCAGCCCCTGGCCAAAGGAAGCGTGATCTTTTCTGCCAGGATGCCTACAGGAAAGTGGACAAGAGAGCAGACACAGACCCTTCAGTGCTGGGGCTGCAGCACTGCTCCCAGAAAAGAAAACACTTTTTCCCTGAGGAACCCCTCAATACCTCACCTTGAGAAGCAGATTCAGGCCACCCTGCAATATTGCAAAGTGTCTGTCCACAGCGGGGGCATATTTGGCGTGTAATTGTGTCTTTGTGCCCCTTTTCCACTCCAAAAATGGTACAGCACCACACTGGGGAACGCTACATCCAGTTTTCTGAAAGACAACCTGAATAAACCATCCCCAGCTGACCCTGGGGCTGAGGCATCAGCACAGTGCAGACCTTTACACTCCAGCACAACAGCTAGAAAATGGGAAGAATCAATTAACCTGAAGTAAAGGCAGTGCTGCCTGCAAAACCTGCACATCAGCCCCAGCACAGCAGGGGGTTACAGGCAGCAGACACCCAGGTGCTGAAGCAAGACTCAAGGACTGCAAGGGGTCCTCATGAAACACAACACTAGCCTGACACTAATTATCATACTCCATGCTTAAATCAGCTTTTCTCATTTGGCTTCCAGTGCAAAATTATTTTAATAGGAACAGAAAGCACTCAGCACATTTCATGCATAAATCCCAGCCTGTTTTGCACCAAAAGCAGCACCAAAGCAGGAGGATGAGTACGGGTCTGGGGGAGCTGAGGAAAGGTATGTACAGCTCCTTCTGTCCAGAGAGCAGCCAGCACCATTTTACAACAGGCAATAAACATTTCTAATTAAAATAGTTTATAATTGTCTCTAAAAGGTTAAAAATACTAGAACACAAAATTTGGACTTTTTATGAATAAACTGTACTTTTCTCCCCCGGCTCCTCAGTCCGTCTCCATAGCTACCGAGAGACTTGCTGGGTTGCCTCTGCCAGCTAATTGATTTTCAGAAAGAAATTATTAATAAAGAAAAACAGAATCTCCCTCTTTGGCAGGGCAGCTCCTCACAGTAGCCTCTTCCTCTGGGAGAGCCTGGTCTCCAGAGACAGATCCAAGATCTGGCATAAATCCCCCCATATACACAAATTGAAGTACACCACAGCCTGAAGTGACAAAATGGATGCGCATCCTTAGCTCAGGATGGCCACAGAATTTTATAAGGGAATTATGGCTCATGTAAAAAAAAATTGGATCCATGCCACATGCTATTCCCAGTAATCTGACACGCTTGCTTTTCCATGAATTAAATTGCATTCCTGGAAAGCAGATACCTGCGTGTCAAAGCACCTCTGAGAGCACCAGGAGAGAGAAAATGACTGCTCTCTGGTTCCTTCCTGGGAGCTTGGAGACAGGCAGTCAGGTATAGAGGGATAGCTACACCTTCATCTGCATCTCAGCCGCTGCCCTCTCCAGCCACTTCTGTTACACATACAGAGGAAGTATTTCAAAATCCCAATATTTTGTTGCTCTTGCCTTGATCCTGCACTCAGATGCTGGATAGTACACCCCATGTCCCCAGTTTTTTATGTGGCAGCTTTTTTGTTACTTCGGGTTATGACATTTGAGAAAATTTTAATCTACATTTCAGCATCCACTCCCCATACATCTTACATGGAAATGCAAAGAAAAATTTTGATGAAGAGTCCATTGATGCCTGAGCACTTCATGCAAAATTTAAAGCATTCATGAAAAGTTCTAAGAAAAATTAATTTATGTCAGTGTAATTGCATGTCCTATTGCTTCATCTTTGCCCAGAGCTCCCAGCTGTAACTGTGTCTGTCTTGTGCCAAGCATCACAAACACGCATTGCAGAATGTTTAAAGTGAAAGAATTGAGCTTTTCTGTGCCCAAAGCATCTCAGGCATAACTTGAGGTTTTTCTCATCATGACCCTCTGGGTTCAACACAGGCAGATCCAAACTTCTGCTGCAGTGACCAGTCAGCAACAGAAGTGGCCCCAAGGTTAAGAGCAACAACAGGCAAGAGTTCACCCATAATGAAGGGACACTTGGTCCCTGTGGGAACACCTGTGGGAGGATTCCGACAGCTTCCATGTGTCTTGGTTTGCTCTTCCTGGTGCTCCCTAGGTGTTACGGTGGTTTGGAGCTGTAAACCCTGCCCATGACCTGTGAGACTCGGGGCAGCCAGCTGTGCTGCAGCCCTTCCCCGCAGCCAGGATCCTGGGAGGTGCTGGGTGGGAGCAGCAAAGCACAAGTATGCAGCCAGTCACAGACAAGGAGGGGATGGGAAAAACCCAGTTCCACAAAGCAAATCAGAAGCAATCTTAAGAGCAAGTAACTATTATCCCTCAGCACTTTCAAGGGCACATTTTCAAAAGATTATGCAGGGAAAAAATTTTTTCTTTCTTTTTTTTCTTCCAAGGCCTGAGCAAACCCCAGCCATGAGCCCTTGGGCTCAGCTTTTGGCTTGTTCAAGACCATCTGCACCAAACATGGGTTCCAGGCTCAGCCCTGGCCAGAGGAACACTGCAATGCACAAAATCCACCTGAGATGCAATGGGGAGCAGACAGCCCCAGCAGCATGTGTGGGCTCCCTGCTATGTGTGTGGGGAATCCTGCGACATCCCACCAGCTCAACCTGAGGACCAGTTCAGGAGGGTTTTCAGTATCTCACCAGGGGTGTGGATGCTGTTCTACACTGTCAGCAGTGATCCAAATCAGAGTTGGAAAATGACTGACTTCAGCTCATTCTCCAGATCTGACCATAATTACCATTCCCTTTCTAACCCCATTTTGCTAAACATGGAAGCAGTAGACACAAGGGCTCGTCTCTCTTCCGAGGGCAGTGAGAGGAATCAAGAAGGCATTGAAAGCCCCTTATGGACAGAAAGACATTTAAAGAAGCAAGCATCTTGCTTGCACACACCCATGTGCCTGCTAAACAAACAGCAAATTTCTATCTCATACATTACACCCCAGTGTAATTCTGCTCCATTTTATTTTATTGACAAATTCTTTTCTTAATTTATAACATAAGTGCTACAGAAAACAGCCTGTATGGAGGTGACCAGTGCCACCAAAGGCACAAAGTGCATGTGTAAGCATGTGTGTGTACACACATAAGGTGAAAGCCCATGTGTACATGACTCAATGAAATCTTGTTTGTTAAAGCAAGAGAAAATATAAAGTTACCTTTGGTTTTCTTTCCAGATTGCTTTAGTGTTACTGGGTAATATGAATTCAGATCAATCGGAATAAAAGATGAAGAAGCTCTGCCTCACTGTATTGTGCCTCAGCCAGGAAGAAAGCAGCTAGCTGGGGGAAACAGATAGAAATGTAGCATTATTTATGACATATCCTCAGTGCTATTTCAGTGATTAAATAATTAGGGAGAGAGATTAAAAATTACTCTAAATGAGCTGAATTTTTAAACACTCCCTCCTCCCCTACCTATGCTGGCTGCAAAGATTTTTAAATCATGCATTTTTTTAAAACTGCTGGCAAAATGAAATATGACAGCATGATAAATATATACATTTGCAATAGTATTAGAAACAAAACACATTTGGTATGTTTCTGGGTGAATAGGAGTGGTTGCATCTGCTGCTTGAAACAAGCTGGTACCTCAACACAACTGGAAAGTAGATTGTGTAACAGTAGAGCAGAGGCAGATGTTAATTCCTGGTCAGCAGAGGCTGTAACAGGGGGTGCAGCCTAGCAGAGCAGAGTTCCATCAGGGCTTTTGGTGGGACAGGCATGGCTCCCAGCCAGTCTGCTGGGCAAGCAGTGACAGGATCCCCTTTCCTGAGCAGGTCTGGATGTCCCCACATGGGTGCATCGCATGGGTGGCAAGCAGCACTCTGCTTTGCTCCTGAATGCAAAAACACCCAAGCCTGCAGAAGTAAAAGGGAAATAAAAGGATGATCTTGATGAGCCCAGCCATGGTCAAACTCCCACCAAGTTCCCACCACTTCTGCACATGGAGTTTGTGGGGAAGGTGGAGATGGAGGCACTGTAAAAAGACATGGTCTGCTGGAAGCAATTCAAGCAGTGAGGTCCTGCCTGGTGCCTGCCAAACCGCTGCACATCACTTGCTCCGCAGTGCTGCCCCACCAGGACCTCCATTAAAATTCAGCTGCCAAAAAATGCCTGGGGCAGCGTGAGGAGCTGCTGCCTTCCAGAGCTCCTCCAGCAGCCTCATCCCCCATGCAGTGACTGTCAGCCTCCAAGGAAATGTGCTCCAGCTGATAATAGCTAAGCGGTCAGCTATTAAAAGGTTAGCACAATGATACCCTTAAAAAGGGAAAAAATATCCCTTGTGCAAACCTTATTCAATCCATGAAAGGAAAAATCCATCTCAGAAGAGGTTACTGTGTTCTTCCTGCTCTTCTCCTTCCTATTTTAGCATTATATTTCATGCTTTTTTGTGGATGTCCATCGAGTAAAACAGGTAAATCATGGTGGGCTTACCTTGATACAGCCTGTATTATTTGCAGACAAATTGTTTCCTCCAACTTAGTGGAGGCTTAGTAAACAAATCACTTTAAAAGGCTAAAATAAGGTAGTAAAGGGAAATTGTGAATGTGATGAAAATGAGGAAGCAGCTGTAAAAACCAGAGACGTCAGCTGGGCTGAAGCTAGAGGAAGGAGAAAGTAATGATTCATAAATGGGACCACGGTGCTCTGGTGAGACACTTCACAGTGCATTAGAGCACTTGGATGTGACTTTGTATTTGGGAAACAAACTTAAGCTTGCTTTTTTAAAAATATATACATTTATGTATATTTATGTACAAAATACATGTTTTTATATATTTATGTATGTTTATGTATCTTTATATAGTAAAAAAAAGTACATAGCAAGGTTGACCTTGCTACAGAACAAATTTAGACATGACCAGGAAAACCCCAAACTGACTGCTTTGGTGCTGCTTTTTCTGCCGGGGTGCTGCCAGGATGGCAAATGGGTAGATCCCATTCCTCCCCACTTGCCTCTATATTTCTTCCCTTGGCTGCTTTCAGATGAAGCTCTTGCCCCTCAAGTGCTGTACAACAGCTGTAGCACAAAGTCCATTTAACAAGCAGTACCAAAAACTCCTGATGCCTTCGCTAAAGGAAAGCCCTTCTGTGCAGCGATGGATGGGGTAAAGGCAGCAGACCAACTGAGCAGGCAGGTCCCATTTCCCCTGGGGTGCAGCCCTGCAGATGGGGAGCTCCCTTTAGCAGCCACATCCCAGGGCTCTGCAGCAAACACCCCAGCTCTGCGGGGCAGCACACAGCCGGCCACACTGCTGACAGTGGCCCAAGAGCCCTCACGCAGCTGCAGCGTCTGGAGGAGAAACAGGACCCTGAAGAGGTCACTTATTCCTTAAGGATAACAAAGAAAACATCCCCACCAAAAGGACTGAGAGCCCAGAGAGAGCAACCCATGCAGCTCAGCATGCCTCTGCATGCTGTGCCTGCTGAGGCTGTGTGCCACCACCCCCAGCCAGCCCCAGACTGGTCAGAAGTATTTGCATCCTTTGTACCCCAGCACAGGCTGGGGTACAGCCCTTGGAGGTGCCCACTGTTGTGTCCATATGCACAGGCCAGAGACAACAGCATAAGTATCCACAGGGCTGACAAAACCACCCTCTCCCTCTTTCCCCTACAAAACACCAAACAAGTTTTGTAGTAAAACACAAAGTGTTAGCTCAACAAAGCATCGATTGTTTAGGTAAAAGACTGGAAATTACATGTCCCAAAGAAAAATACTTTCGCTTAGCATCTCCTCCTAATCCGTAGCCCACCCCATGAGCTGGACTCCAAAACACCCATGCCCTGCATGCTCCCCCCCTGCCCCAGCACCAAAGGGGAAACTCTGGGACAGCCCCTGAAAAGAGCACAAGAGCACAAATACATTTACAATGGAGCACAATAAATTTGTAAGCAGGCATTTGCAACAGAGATGCGCAGGTGGTCCCTCTTAGATCTGCCTTCAATGTGCTGCCTCTACATCTGTGTCCACACTGCACCACTTTGGCATAGCAGGAATGTAAACTACAATAAAATCCAGATAGTGTTATTTCCCTTCCCAACAAAGAGAGCATGAGGTCCTGCCACAGAATAGGACAATAACTTCATGGGTATAGTACAGATAGGCATAAACCAGAGCCAGATAAAGCAAATAAAATGCTGTTAGATGTTTCTGGTCCTATGAGCCAGCCAAGGTAGGTAGGCCAGAGCTGGGTCTTACCAGAACGAGGAGTGCTTCTTTCATTGCATCCTCCTCTTTACCTTTTTCTACGTGCACATATTTTTCTCACTTTGGGTCCTGTTAAATTGTGTTTCTACTTGTTTCAGCTGCCAAAAGTACTGAGCTGCTTTGGCACATGGGCTTACACACTTCTGAGCAACATGGCTTTTTAAAAATGAATGCCTTTTGTCCCTCTCTTTAAACACATATACCAGGCTCTGAGGCTTGTAAAGACAGCAACAATTTTCTGCTAAGTGGCTAATTCAGGGCAAACCATAATGATTCAAAGGAATGAGTGGCTACGGCTGGTAGAGAAGCTGCTTTCCATATCCAACCCAGCATTTAAAAAAGCAAACTTGCTGTTTCTTAATACCTTTTGGTACTTTCATACTCCATATAGTTTTTAAAAATACAGCTTTTAAATACCAGCAATCCCAAAAATCTGGAACATCTCACAGTGAGGGACAAAATTCCTAAAAAAGCAGCACATTTCTGGCTAAAATAGCTGATTTCCAACACCTGCCACTGAGAAAGGGCCCATGGGACAGATTCTGGGCTTCCAGGCCATATATAATTTGCAGTTTATTAATAAATGATTAATTACTAATAGAGAACTTCGGAAGAAGCACTGGATTGTGACAAAGCATTCCCAGAGCAGAGCCATGCTGCACACCCCATTCCCCAACCTGTACCTCTGCTCACACACTGCATATGGCATAAATTGACACTTTCATTAGTTTTTCCTAAATAAGACCTTTTAAACCTCCTCTAAATATAATTTTTTGGAGTTGGGCAACATTTTTCCACAATATTTTTATGCATGACTCCATCTGTGGACTGCAAAAGCAACTCAAAGAATACCATATTTATATGGGGGCATAACAGCAGCTTGCTAACACGCATACGGACCAACCAGGCTGGTATAAATGAGAACATTCGAGTAGCGACTCAAACTAAAATCAGAAAATGGAATTTAGGAACTGATTTTCAGCTAGAGTCATTGATACTCATATACTTGTCACAAAAGCACAAAAGGGAAATAAAGAGGAAAAAATTAAAATGCTTTAGTGTTCACTAATTCAGTTAAACTTGTTCACTTTCCATGAACAATCTTGCCATTGAATTCACTAGGAGGAAAATTCACAGAAACAGGGTTTAGTGCATTGTTTCTACAAAAGAATTTGGCTTTTTTTTCCAAGTATCCCTGTAAGAATTGCATTTAGGAAGTCATTTATGGTCCTGCAATTAGTGTCTTCAATGCTTTTCACATGCCCTATGCAAAGCATATATATCTTAAAATTCAAACAGTGACCCACTGGCACCACGGTACAGAGGCAAGCACAGCAGGATTTAATCTCAGTGGCCGTGGTACCACTGCTGGGGAAGAAACATGGGCAAGATGCCAGCATGTGTGATACAGCCTCAATTTTAGGGTGAAGCCTCTATTCATTTCTCACTTCAGACAGCTCATTGCTTGAGCACTTGTTCTACCACAAGCACCCAGAAGCTGAAAAATGTTTTCCTCATTATGTTTAGGATGAAGGTAAAAACAGTGCTTCCAGCAGGATATAGCCATCCTTCAGATTGTTTCAAGGCACAGCGAGCATATTAGTCACGCTGGAGTGCCTTCTGTATATACACTTTGCCCAAATAACACACATACTGCAGTTTTCTATACCAGTTCCAGTTATGACTTGTACCAGTTACATCTGATACACTTGGCAACTCTCTACCCATTGCTTATACTCCAGAAATTAGAAGCACCAGTCTGCCTCTGGGGCATGAAGCGCTGTGCATCTCTGCTTTGTCCTCCTTAGAAAAAGAGGTGCTATAGCTGAACTCTTCTCACTAAGTTTAAGACAGCTTCTACAAAAAGATTCTCACATGATACCTAGTAAGAACTACAGCACCTCCATTCCTGATGGATGCAGCTGCCTGCAGCAGAAAGCCCTCTGTCTGAGAGAAGTGAGCTGCTCAGCTGCTCATTTCACTGCAAGAATGAAAAAGCACATTAGCAGAAAAGGCAAGGCACTGATTGCAACAAGTATCCACACAGCATTCTAAATCTTTGGACATACAACAGGAAAAAAATTCATTATTATCTGAGAATACTGATGTAAAACTGGAAAAAATAACCAGTTTCTGTGAATTAGATAAATTGAACTGCAGTAGCAAGGACATGGTAGAATGCCATAGCCCTACATACTTCCTAGAAGGAGCTGAAAAACTATTTCACCAAAGGCAGGGGTTCAGCAATGGAGCTGTTGGTGGATTGGATGTCTTTCCACAACGAGGCACTGAGCACCTGATCAGAAAAGGCAAAACAGAAATTCACGGCAGCTCTGATTAAATGGGGGAGATACACAGCTGACCATTTCTTGGCCCTGGAAGACATGGTGACCAGGCTAGAGCTACCAGGGATAAGGAAGGAAAACCTAACCTCAATTAATCCATCTAACAAGCTTACAGCTGCCATTCTGTAACCTGTACACTGGCCAGGTGCTGTGCTCTCCTTTGAGCAGCTGCTCAGCAGGACCAACAACACATGTCAGAGCTTCAACTACAGGTTCAACCTTTAATTAGCACCTGTCCTTCACAGACCTTCCAGTCACTGCCATTCCTCTCAAGACAGAATTTTATATATATTTATTCTTTTAAATCTAAAGCTGTGTTTTAAATCTAAAATGTCTTTTCACATTCAAAATGCCACCTCAGGATAAGAAACAATAAAATTGAAGCCAGAATAATAAACACCAGTTTCCCAGAATATGTCTGGAGCTAACCAAACCTCTGCCAGCAGGAGCTCCGAGCCTTTTCCCATGCTCTACCTCTCATACCATCAGGTTGTCTATCTGCAGCTCTAACTCACAAATATACATCGTACACAGGCTGTCAAGCTTGACTTACAGAAAAATCTTTCAAACAAAAAAAATGCAATTGATGCTACCAAAGAGCTGAGTGCCAGAGTGACAGGCAGCGGAGATAGGTGGCATAGACCACACTGCTGTGGGGATGGGGTGCATCCAGGTGAGCAAGGTACAAGGGAAGGTTCTAGAAAAAAACCTGAAACTCACTGTTTTTCATGCAAAGCAATAAGTCCAAGGAAGCCTTATTCTTATTTCATGAAAGATAAATACAGCTAATCACAGTACATTGATTTATTCTGCATACTTCAGGTCCCAAGCATTCCTACACACGAGCAAACTTAATGTCTAGAACAGCATTGTTACTACAAGGTAAACCTATATTTATGATGTGATAGCATCTGCTCTGCGATAGCTTTAAATTAAGAGGTTGGCATGGCAACAGATGCTCCCACACTGCTGTGTCTGCCTCATGCTGCCATTTTGCTCAGGATCCCTGGTGGGTTTAGGATTAACCGCCTACAGTATTTCATTTTGACTAACGAAGCTAGTTTTGGCTGAAGCATCAAACAAACAGCTGAAGCCTAGTATGGACTGTATTTTTTTGTTGCCTAGCTGCTCTGTAATTTTAAAACACATCTTTCTGAATTCACACTAGTTTTGGTCCTCCAAGCTCCTCCTTGATGCGCTACCAAGCAGCAGTGACAAACCACACTGAGGACCAGATCCTGGTGAACACCTTGTCCAAGTGTCACTGTTTTTTGTTTCCATGTTGTCACAGTACACAGAGCAGGTCTCATACGCCTGTGCTGCACACGGGCATTTGCCCAGGACCCGAGGAGCGATGCTGTCTCACAGATGATATTTTGCACTGTTTTTCTCCACCCAGCATCCTCACTGGTCCTTGTGCAGGGGCTGATTTCACCACGTCTGAACAGCAGCATCACAGTGTCTGCAAGCGTTTTGTTGTGTTTGGTATTTGAAATTTAAGAAACAGAAGATTTCATAGACTTCTCCTCCAGATATACATCCATTCCTGCCTAAGGGAAAGTAAAAATCCAATTTCTTCTCAAATAGAATGCCAAGGATCTGTCAGCAAGGAGACAGAAAACAGCCCCTTTATGCTGTTAGACAGACCAGCCCACCAGACGTAACAGGGCAGCATTGTGCCACTCTGCTGCCTGCTGCTTGGATGTCACTTGTGAAAGAACCACATCCAGAGGGAAGAATAACCCCAAGTGCCCTTCCAGCAAGCCACGGCAGGCAAAAGCTGCCTACAGTTAATTCCACCCAGTACCACCAGCGAGGAGTCTCACCACCACGCTTCATGGCTGTTTTTCCAACATCCAACCTTAAAATCCTATCCCAATGCTGCTCTTTTTATTGAAATGTTATCAGTTGGCTAATGACTTTATTGACATCAGGCAATCAAGACTTCTCCTAATACCGACTTTTTAGAGCATTTTCTCTGTCTCTCTAAAGTACATGCACATTATACTAAAGCACAATGTCATTGCTCTGACTCCATGCAATGCACTAACAGGGCAAGGAAAACCTTCCCCAAAGAGCCACAGGTTACCCCATATAGCATCAGCCCAGCTCACTCTGAATTTCCACAGCAGAATCAGCTACTATACCTAATGAAATATTTTTCAATGAGAAAAGTAAGTCTATGCAACGGTCTGAAGAAACAGATTGCATTCTGCATCCTCTGGGGGTTGCTGCACACAACCTGCAGCAGTTCCTGCATCTCAAGATTTTGGGTTCTGTTTCACCAAACACACCTTTTCCTGGGACAGGCAAACTTCCAGAAATGACACTTCCAGTCATTTATGGGTAGAACACACATATGGGGCACATCTGATTCACGAAGACAACTAGTTACCTTGCAAGTACAGGCGGAGTAAGCATCTCAACAGTTGCTACCTAACTGGTCTTTCCATAAGCCAGTTGGCTTTTCCTCAAGAGGATGCTGGTGGCCAGGCTGATGGAGGAACAAGAGAGCCATACTCCCAGGGGCATGAAAGGAGACATGAAATAAAATGTACCCAGACATGACCCTGCTTGCTCCAGCACACCTGGAGCAGGACACCTTAATGGCTACTGAGAGCTCAGAGAAAGGCAGGTTCACTGCTGATGAACCAGGTGGGCTGGGGGAAACACTTTTCCTGAAGGTAGGGGTATAGGTATGGTAAGGAGAACACACATAAAAGCAGGGAGGGAAAACCAACCCATTTCATGCCTTTACATTTCTTTTTGTTAAAGAGAAGATTCTTTTATGGTTTGATTGATTCCCAAGACATTTCTCAGCAAGGTGGATCTCTGTGTTGGCAGCCTTCCCAAAGCCAGTGCTCACCACCCAGCTCGCCAGCACTCAAGCCATGGCTCTGGGCTTAGCTCCAGAGCACTGCCTTAAATAACTCAGCAGACAGTGATATTATTACAAACATGAAATCACAGATGCTCAGACAAGTGATAATTTCAGTTCAAAAGAAAAATACTGCTCAAAGTTATGAAATTTATGAATAAACTTCATTCTTAACAGGTTTTGTCACATATGTTGTTCACAAATAGCAGCACAATAAAGCAGCAGAAAGGATAGGTCAAGAATGCAGCCAAATCTTTCAAAATAATTTTTGCAAAGCACTCAACAGTTGTTAGAAGTTAATACCAAACCCCAGTACAAAAAAGGGATCTATTAATACCCTTAAGTTTTCCCAAAAGAATATCAGTTCTCCCTATAACAAACTCCTTAATATGCAAAATCTTTTTCCTCCAAACACCCATATAAGATCTCTCCATCAATGGCACAAGGCACACTGGCTTGTAATCACTTTCTCACACTGTTTCTAACTTCTGCTTTCCCACCACTTCTGCTATGACATCTTTACCTTCCTTATAATCACCTGAAGTCCATGCACCTAAGCAGCACTTCTGGGGCTTTAAGGATATCACTACATGTCTTCTTTGGGGATTTCCTTTTTCCGTTCTGACCCCATCACTGTGCTGAGCAGCTTCACCTTGGCAGCTCTGGGCACTGCCTGCTATAAATTATCAACAGTGTGCACAGCTGGAAATGAGTGAAAAATACACAGCAGCACTAAATCCATAAGCTGAGGTTCTTTTTGTGGAAAAAAAAACCAAACAAAGAACAACAATGAAGAGTTGAGGGCTACTTGTTGTAAATAGTGTTTAGTATAAAAAGGCATGGGCTAACAAGGATGGTCTGTAGGCAAGTGATACTGGTGTTGAGAAGATTTTGCCTGATTCACCATGCAGTTGGGATAACTCCTGAGTAAATAAAGAGACAAAGTCAAGAGACAAGCTGCTTCTTGTCTATAGCAAACCCATAGCTAACATGAAAAGGTCTCTGGGTGGCTTCTAGACCAGCAGGAAGAGAGGAGAACTTAAGAAAACATATTTTATTCCAAGGATAATATTCCTGCTGATCAACCAAACTGGGAATCTGTGAGACAGGCTAACTACCTTCCATATATAAGCTGCACAGGTAAATTTTAAATGGCTTATTTTCAAGGAGAAGTCTTCAGCAGTGAAACTTTATATTGGCTGTGAAACATCAGCTGTAATTCTGGAAGCTGTAAGAAAGCCAGGGCAGAAACAAAACTTGAATGAGATGCCTTCAAAGGTATCAACAAAACTGAGAAACAGAAAAGCAATCATTACATGGTTAATCAGGAAAATAAAAGCCTCATTTAAAAATAGTGCCATCTTGTAAGGAAAGGCATTAGGGAAGATAAATACTATACAGCAGAAAACTGAATTTCAGAGGGTATTCTACTTGCAGAAAGAAAATATCCAAATCCATTTTCCAGAGACATAGTACTACTCAGGGCTTAACATATCTTCAAAGCACCACACAAGCAGAAGTTTAGCTTCACACTTCATTCTTAAATTTAGCTCATTTTAAAACCCTGCATGTGGCAGAGCTCTTCACAGAGTCAGCCTCATTCTGGCTCTTTGTTTCCCTGTAATTAATCATTGCACCAAGACCCAAGTCCAAAACACCTGGGCTGATCCTGGGGAGAGCATGGCCATGTCCCCAGCCCCAGGGGACAGGGTACTGGCTCTCCCAAGCCACCGCCTGGCATGGAGAATGCAGCAGAGCATCCTAAAATAAGATATGAACTCTTCAACCTATACAATGCTGGTTCTACTGGTATAGGTACATATAAGCATGTCTCTAGCAATCAAGAGATGAGCCAAGCCATAAATCTATAGTTCTCACATCTACAACAACCAAGACAGGTAGGTACCAACAGGCTTTCCAAGAAGGCATCTCAAGGTGTCTACGTAGGCACCTCCCAACAAGCCACAGGTTAAAGACAAGCATTTGCCATGACAAACTCTTCTGAACATTTTGTGGCCGAGTCAGGTCATGGTATGAGAGAATACCGCAGTCCCATGGGGTTGTTGTATGGCACTATGGACTTTAATGATCAGTTATTAAATCAGCTTGGTTGAGCTGCAGTTAAGCACGCTGCAGTATCAGCCTCATTTACACAAACAAACATACTACTCCTCTTAATCCATGGTTATGCTTCTACACTGTTCATTTGTCAATAATAATAATCCTAATTAGCTATGAAATCCAGCTCTTGCAGTTTAAGCCACAAGTTCCAACTTAGAGTCATTTTTTTTTAAGCTACCCTGAATCAAGGGAAAAATCTCATGAACATTTTCACACAAAAAAGATCAAGATTTAACACCTCATCCAGCTAGTAAAACAAAACAGCATCCAATTTTCAGTGAATAGAGATTAGTCTACACAGTGAAGTCTACACAAGGCATTTATTTTTCAATTAGTGGTCCATCCTTCTACCTCCTCCCTGAGTGCCAAAAGATACAGATGTGCTAGAGAGACAGGCCAAAACACTGCACTTGCTGGTGCTCTGCATGTGCGTGAATGCATTCTTTCCATTGTTTCACCTACAATGGTTTCACAGGATTTTGGCAATAAAGAACAAAGTTCATTTGTGGTACATCAGTTAAAGGAAACAGAAAATGAATCCCTGCACACAGCAAATGAATGTTAGCAATCAGAAAATAGCTACAAAGAAATATCAAGACATAGCAATCATTCTTCCAAAAAAAAAAAAAAAAGAAGGAATAAAGGCAAATTGCACAGCAAGCTGTTTACAGAACTCAAGAACAGAAAATTGCCTGACCCCAGGAAATCTCCACCAGGCAGAATATATGCACAAAATAAAACAGCAGAACTACAAACACCCCAAGAGCTGGTATGCCACTTCTGAGGGTGCAGAAGGTGCTCTCCCAGCAAACATTTATTTGGGTGTGGACTCATGTCAAACAAATCTAAGTTGCCTCCAATGGCAATTCTCCATTCTGCAAGCCCCAGACTTCAGAGACACTCCTGACCATCATCACAAGAGATCCAGGAGCTCTCACACATGTTGAGCAAGTAAAATATTAAATTCAAAATTCCACCACTCTGAATTTTTAATTATTTAAATTTCAAAGATTAATTATTTAAATTTCAGACAATATGTACTAATAAACAATAGTTTAAAAACACCTTTTAAATACCATATCTGTAAGTATAAGCCTATTTTCTAAGTCTTTATGTTTCTGCCTTATTAAGTTTGCATGTTTCAAGTACTTATATTTATAATAAAAATAATCCTATTAGAAATAGACTACAAAAGCAATTGCTCCACCTATTCTACCCTGCTCAGGAATCCAGTTCCTGCCTTCATCAGGAGGGACACAGATCAGAGGGTTTGCTGCCAATTCTGGACAACAGCAACCTCACAAGGGGAGACATGGAAGGGGAGTTCAGAAACCTCCAGCAAAGCTGGCACTGGTTCTACTTCACAGGCATTTTCATCACTAGCAAACATTTTTGTAAATGTTAATTGCTAGAGGACAAAATAATCCCAACAAAACCTATTGCAAGGCTGGGTTAATCACACACCACAAAGGGTGCTGGCAGCTAACAGCAGCCACAGCTGCAGGGATGAGCTGTTTTCCTCCATCACTGCAATAACACCACCTGCATGGACAGCAGCTCTTCATTACTTATATCCCAGCAGTGGCCAGCAAATGCCACACTCCAGACTGCCCAACATAAACAGGTAGATTTGGGCTAGGAAGGCCTTGACAGTGGTGTGGAAGAGGCACATTATTGCAGTGAAGCAACGACACCGCTGCACCATCAAAAGGGGCAACTGATGGCTACCATCCATATCTAAGCCTTCCTCACCAGGAGTGGAAATTGTTCAGTTGTCCTGACCCACCTCTTCCCACCAACATAGATAATGTTTCTTGGACACCACCTCTACCAGACCTCTTCCTAAGACTAGCTAGCTGTTTTACTGGGAAGTGAAAGCCACAGGCTTTGCGCACATGCCTCTGTCCCTGCAGTAGAAGACTTGGTCCTTCTACTGGAGACCTGAGGGGAAGATGTTCTAGGCACACTGCACAGCCTACGGCCAAGGTGACAATATACTCAGCATACAGTGAGTGTCTGATGTGTACTCAGTATATTCTGTAAAGACACTGATCACATCTGAACAATGTGCTCAGGACAGATTTATACACCAAAACCTGCTTGTCTCATGTTTGCTCCTTGCCACAAGCCAGTGGGGGTGCTGCTCCAGCCAGGGAGGGTCACCAGGCAGAGACAGCTTTGATGGTGTCTTCAATTCACAACTTTTCTCCCCTGCACACTTCATTATCCACAGGCTCAGCCCACATTCAGCCAAAAACTCTTCCCCTGCTTTGTTCTCAGCCTTTGCTCCACAACCTCTGGGCTTTCGTTTTTACTTTTTCCATAACCTCCAGGTTTGAGGAGTTTATGTGATTATTTTTTCTCCTTTTCCAGACCTACCCAGACTTACAGTGCAATTACCAGTGAAATCCTCCAGGCCCCAGCTATTTTGCAATTAGCTGGTTTTCCTACAGGACAGCATTGGGATGAAGGCTGTTAGCAGCTTAGGCCAAGTGACTAAACCATCACATGGGTGATCCCCCTGCCTTTGAGCCCGGGGCAGACACAGATAACACCCTATCACCCTGATCATCTCTGGAAGAAGGCGGCGCTGTGGATAATAAACTTTAAGTACATTATCAGTTGAGATTTTTTTAATTACATCTTTCTAAATGCTATGCCACAGCACACATAAAGAAACACTCACAAGGAAGTTAATTGGGATTAGGTATGGCAAGAGCAGTGGCTCTTTGCTCAGAGGCTCTCTGCCTTGCAGACTGTCCTGCACAGGGGAGGCAGCAGCCCTGCCTGCACCCCCACCCCCAGGACAGAGGGGCAAAGGGTCTCCCCAGGGGACACAGGCTCTGCCAAGCATCTGGAAAAAGCCAAACACCAATGACATCAAGCAGTTCTGTTGTGAATCTTGTCCATGCACAGCAAAGTATTTTTCCTTTAATTAGATTTTCTACAGCTCAGAGGATGCTGGGGGACCATTACAGTCTTCACTACAACACAAGAAAACAAAGCTTGCAGTTCCACGCTTACGTCTGAATAATATAAACGGAGCAGCTTACAAAGCAGCAATTTACCCAAACACAATTCACATGGCCTTTGTCATGATACACTGAATATAAGGGCTGTTAAGCCAGTAGGGATATTGGTATTCCTAAATTGCCCCAATTTCAGATGCTCCAAAGCTCCATGGAAATGCCATGGCATACAAGCATCCAGGCGATGACTTTTCATCACACAATTTTTAAAGGACATTTCAAATGGGTGCTGCTGATGTCAGACATATTCAGAGAAAGAAGCAGACATCAAGCTGCAGCCACCAGAGAAGCAGAAACACCACAAACCTGGAAGAGATGGAAATGGGCCCTTCCAGGGGAGCTCAGGTGCCCACCAGCACCTCAAGAGAAGTTCAGTCTAAGAGAAGCTCCCTCTGGAAAGCAGCCTTAGGATGGGTGCAAGCCCCTGGCCTTCAGGAAGGGCAAGGGCAGGGGTGTTTAGGAAGGTGCTGCAAGCAGGGTCCCCCACCAGTGCTCTGCTGGAGGGTTCCACTGGCTGAGCTCTGCTGCATCAAACTGTGCTGGAGTCCTTCAGGATGGCCCTCAAATTTCAAAAGCAATGTGCTAACTTCAGAGGAAGCAAAAGCATAGGAAAGAAGGGAATTTAAGGTTGTAACTAGGAGAATGTTATTTATTCTGCTGCTCTACACAGGCCTCGTCTCATTGCTAAGCAACCCTGCCTCACGGCACAGCCACGCTGACACTGCAAACACTGGCACCAACTTTCCTTCTCCACTCCCCATGCTGCTTCCTTGGGATGCTGCAGTTTCACCCCTGCACCTCGAGCTCCCCATTTCTCTTCTCACTGCACCAGACCTCCACAGCTTCTCCTGCCACCACCTCCTCACCTACCAGCTTGCCAGGGAGCTCCCCTCTTCCTGGCATTTTTGGTTTCTTCAAAGTATGAGGGGGTTGTCTGTTTTTTGTTAATCTGAATCCATCTGCCACCCCACAGCACAGCTGCACAAGGGGTTATGCCTGCTAGTCCAAAGCCAGGGGAGCACAGGAACAAGCAGGGAAGGGCCAAGAGTGCCCCAAGCCACGACTGCCAAGTACTCTGCAGCACACAACCCCAGGCTCAACAAAACCCCAAAGTACGAGACACAGCAGTTACCTGCCATATCAAACACCAGCCAGGCCCCATCAACTGCTCTGCTCCTTCCAGAGAGCTTAAATGTTACTGCAGTACTATTAACATATTGGATTTGGGGACCACTTTGATGCCACTCCCCTTTGCCTTCTTTTATCTGAAGTGTATACACTGAATACATACCTATTCTGAAATTCTCTTTTGTTATTAAACCCATAACCAGCCCATTTAAGTCCATATGACCCCGTAAGTCCACTTACTCAAATGTTTTACAGCTTCATTTTACCATGTTGGTGCAAGTGTCTGAAGTGGCTTCTGGCTGCAGCTTCCAACATTTCACATTTCCTTATTGGCATCTCACTCCTCACTCATTACACTCTAAATTCAGCTACAGAAAAATGGATAACACTAATACTTTCAGTAGCATGCACCTCCTCGCATCACACACAAAAGGGGCTTTTCCCAATGAATGTAGCAGTTTGTATGGTAGCAGGTCTCCTCTGTGTGCAGAAACAAGCTTCCAAGATCAATCTGGCTCTTGCTTTTTTGCCTCTAGTCATGCTGGGAGTACCATTACATTTCATATCTTCTTTTTACTGCATATTTTCTTCTGGTTGAATCACACACTGAAGTTTGGATCTTCACGGACTTCTTACATCTTCTCAAAACACACTTTTTCCTCTGAGAAGCAATTTTGTAAAAAGGCTCTACCTGACTCAGCAGGTCTGCTCCCTGCATGCATTCAAAGCACTATCTGCTGACATCAGTGACAAAAAAAAGTTTTTACTGAGTTTTATTTCCACAAACTCTGTGGTTTTCACACAGTCAAGACTGAAAAGAGGTCTGGTCTACCCCAGGGGTCACCACTAAGCCACCACTACTGAAATTAAGAGGTGTCACAGGTTTTATTAGTGGCTTGAGCCGGTGCTTGCTCTGAGAGTTCAGGCTGCGTTTCCAGGGATAGCAGTTAGAAACACATTTATGCTGAAAACCACTAATACACGCCACCTCGAACCTCACTCCATTGCTATCACAAGGCAATTTTTCAGACCGGAATTGCACTTCAGAGCTGCCGGCCTTATCAGGCATTGCTCGCACTAACTGTTGTCCAACACCACAGCCAAATGTCTTTTTTTTTTCTTGGGCTCTTATTCTTCCAGTGCATTGATAAGTTTAATATTGTTCCCACTTCCTTTCTTAAATTCTGTCTAATAAAAGTGTCACATCATTCTGGCACCCAGTACCCATTTCTTTTAGGAGTCGTATTTGTACAACCAGGCTTTCACACCTAGCCCTTCTACACAGACTTCAGAGACCATTTTGATTCACACTGCCCAGAGGTTTATGCATTTACAGCAATTTGGCAGTGGACTTGATCATGCAAAATGCAGGATGAAGCATAGGACAAGCAACCACGCAGGATGTCCTTGTGCAGCCTTTCTGCACAAATGCTACAGGAAATGTTTCACTGCAGCACAGGGCAGGGAAGAGGTTAGCATCACAGGCTTCAGCCTTTGTGGTGAGCTTGGAGACAATGAGAATCAGGTGAAAATGTTTGAGATCCAAGTCTTCAGGCTCCAACCACCCAAGTCTTTCTGGAGAGATACTTAAGTAAATGACTCAGAGCTGCAAGGAATCTGTGCCTTTAAAAACACAGAGAAATCTGAAATGCTACGGGACAGCCTCATGTTCCTCCATGACCAGCAATAAAACTTGCCCCACACAAGACATTTTAACAAAGTCTGCTACTCCGGGGCAAGAAATGTTAGCAAATGCAGCAGATATTACTGAAACTTATACAAAGCTCTATAGAAACAGAAAGGTTTCCTGATCTGGTTACAGGCAGTGAGAAGACAACAGGAGTTTGCTATACCTGCTCTCAGCCTCCTGAGCTGTTAAGAGTATCTCTCTGCAGAGCCCAGGGCTGCCTTTGCTCTCCAAAGCCAGGATCCCTGTGACCACCCCCTGACCAGCACATACAAACTGCCAAAAATCTCTCACAAAGCCTGCTTGGGTATGAAGCTGCTTTTTATATCACAACAGCATCACATCTACAGCAGCACCTGCCTGTACAACAGGAAAGCAAAGCTGGGAAGAGCAGGACGGCACAAGGAAGGAGATGGCAACGACCTGCCCTACTTTAATGCTATTTTTGAGAACTCTCTCTAAAATCTGGGACTATGACATGATACATCAGGCATCCCCACACCCAGCATGCCACCACATCCAACCTACTACCACTACTACTGACCCTGAGCAGTGCTAGTATTGTCTTTAAAACTGCAAAAAATGTCTTCTAATTCTAATATATTAATGACAGATGCAAGTAAATTTTCAGAGTTCCCACATACAAGTGTGTCAATTCAAGTAATATAAAATTTTGCAATTCAAAAAGCATTTCTTCCCAAAATTCACTCCAGGTATGTTAAGTGTAACTATAAAACACAATGGCCACAGCATTGCATAGTTTTAGTGGATAATCATAGTCCATTTTGAATTATATCAGTTACACATATTAAGTCTTCATATTTTATTAACACATCAATTTAAATGCAGTATCAAATTTAAACAACAAATTTTGTTCAGAGTCATTATGAGCAAACTCAAAATACAGAGGGGTTTCTGTTTCCTTTTTGGAGGTGGCAGATGCAATTTCTCAATACTTGAATGGCAAATGAAGAGCATAACCTTGTTTCAGGAGGCTCCTTCTCTTGTGGGTTTTAAATAGACTGTCACAAATGCAGACCTGCAGCTCCTTCCTGCATACCAATGTAAAGCTCTATGTGCACTACCCTCATGGGCTGAAAATACTCAGGACTCAGCAACTTCCCATTAAAACTAAAATCACTTTTAAAGGAAATGTCACTGCCAACTCAAGTTTATCGATAGTAATGAAAATTGTTTATTTTCTATTCTGTTTCAAAATTAAAGAAATCTATGGTTGCCCATAATAATCCCAGGAAAAGGCAGCTGTATAGCAGAGCAACAGCCTGTTAGCAGCACTCTTGCTTTCACAGTTTTACCATTTTTCTTGGTATAACTGCTTGGAATGGAGAAGCTCCTTTCATTTGTGCTCAAGTCTGATGGGGAACAAGACAACCATTTTTCTAGGTAATTACAATTCAGTCTTTTGTTTTGTTTTTGTTTGTTTTGTGGTTTGTTGTGTGTTTTTTTTTTTATTAAAGATTTCCTTTTACTTCATGATTTTTCTCAAAAAAATAATAAAAACACACCTCCATTATAGACTGTGCCCAGATGCCCCGGTCAATCCAGCCTCCAAGAGCACACCCCGAGGACATGCTCCCTGCTAGGGAGGTTGCAGGGAGTGGGGGCCCAGCACCCAAATCCCCACTTCCAGGGGCCCTGAACCACGACTGCCACACTTTCAGCAAGGAAACTAAACATTTTGAAACCCATGTGGAAAGCAGAGATACCCCTCCCAGGAGGCAGATTCCTCTGGTTCAGGCACCAGCCACCCATCACACCCAAGCCAGGCTTTCAGGTGCACACTGCAGTCCTGAACCAAGGCCAAGCACATTGTTATCACTTCTCTTTTGCTGTTAAGGACTGACAGCTTGACATATTTTGCATGAATTAAGGAATGCTTAATACCTGCTTCAAAAACAAATGAAACCTAACTTTCAGTTAAGGAAATACCACAGCACTGCGAGTCTCCATTCAAATGCATCTCTGAAAATATAGCCTGTGGGAAAATAAATACTGCTTATTTTAGCAGTGTGTCACACAAAGTTTAAAAAATACAATTTCTCATGTCCCTGAAAACCTACCAGCTATAAGGATACCCTAACCAACAGACACCATGCTGCACTATACTGATCAAATCAGAAAAACAATTTTACCACTCAGTAAAAAAATGGTAGTACTTCACCTGCTAGTTCTCACCCAGCCAGCCAGCTAAGCCCTCAAGATCTATTCCTTGGGAGATAAGCAAAAGTAAACGCATAATACAAAGCAACAGTGTCATTCTTTACATTTAATCTACTCACACTTGTTCTCTGCAAGCTAGCCCTCATGTCTTGTCAGCTCATCCCATTTCTAAAGTGCAACACACAGTGCCTCTCCAGACAAAGGATGGTGCATTTAATGGATGCTTAATATGTCAAAAGCATGTATTTTTAATTAACACAGAGTTTGACATCATGGGTAATTCACTACCCACACATCTGACTAATTCACTGTCTCCAGACCAGCTGAAGAGATAAAACTCACAAAAATAATAAAAGCAGCTTTTTTTAAATCCAAACACAAAAGAGCTTTAGATACAGAGCTGGACAGTAAGCACACTTTATTGTTGTTTCCTACTGTGGCTTTTCTCATCAGCAAGGTGGCCTTTTCCAACCACATATTATAGAATAAAGAGATTTACAAATCAAGAGCATTAGAGAGCTGCTAGATAGGGAAATCACAGAGTTCTTCCTTATCTCAGTACCTTAACAGCATGTACACTGTAAAATACAATGTTGACATGCTTCCAGTAAAACTGTGGGAACTTAAACATCAGTTTGTTTTCTCTTCTCACAGTTTCTGGGCTTTTCAAACAAGAATTTCAAGCAGTAGATTAGGTAGGGGTGATTCCCATTGAAACCATCAAGCCACATATCCATCCCTTCTTATTCAGGATATGCACAAACTCTGCTCTGAGCATGGCTCTTCCAAGTTTTGCTCCTGTCTCAGGGAGCTTAAATTCAGGAGAAATATAATTTGGTCCCATAAGTTTCCTCCATGCATGCACAATAAGAAACCAGGACTGCTGCAGGAGGAGCGTGCTTTCCTTCAAAACATGCACAAGCTACAGAAGAGACTAGCTGCAGGACAAAGGTGGGCAGAGAGCACCAAGACAGTGGCAGAGCTCTGCCCACAGGACAGAAGAGTTGGGGTTGTTCAGCCTGACAAAGAAAAGGCTCTGAGGAGACCTTAGAGCAGCCTTCCAGTACCTAAAGGGAGCCTACAGGAAAGATGGGGAGCGACTCTTTATCAGGGAATATAGTGACAGGACAAGGGGTAACAGTTTTAAACTGAAAGAGGGTAGATTTAGATTAGATGCAAGGAAGAAATTCTTCACTGTGAGGGTGGCAAGGCACTGGAACAGTTTGCCCAGAGAGGCTGTGGATGCCCCATCCCTGGAAGTGTCCAAGGCCAGGTTGGATGGGGCTTTGAGCAACCTGGTCTAGTGGAAGGTGTCCCTGCCCATGGCAGGGGGGTTGGAACTACATGATCTTTAAGATCCCTTCCAACCCAAACCATTCTATGATTCTATCATATCACCTGGCTGTGCCATTGTGCCAAGTCCCCACTGGAAGTCACCACAGAAGGTCAAGTAGGCTGGAAGGGTTGAGTATTGCTAAAGCATATGATCAAAGAGTTTATTCCTGGTGGAGCTGGAGACAGGCATGGACTTTGGGGCTGGTCTGCCAGAAGGCTAGAAGTTTGGATGCAGGGATTCAGGGTAGGAGCACCCCAAACAAGTGCTCACAGAGGTTGGAGATTTACACCCTAAACCCAGAGAGACAAAAGGCACAACAGATTCAGATCCAATTCTAGAGGGATGAGAGAAGAGGGAGGTAGACAGATACATCACAGAATTTCCATTGAAAGTGCAATTAAAAAAGTCTTGATAATCCACTTTCCTCAATTAAATCAGTGGGGTGGGCTGGGCCCCTAAGCCAGCAGGTCCTCACATGGCCAGTCTCTTCTCCATTTAATCTGTAAAATATCACCTATGCCATGTTTACACCATGATATGTGGTCCTAATATGTGATGTTTCAGACTGCAACACAATATTGAATAAAACATAAGAGGTCAGAGAAACAGTGGCCTGTGTGTGCAAGCAAAAATAAACCTTAGACCAGCAGGAAAGAGAAATACATGGTCTTTAAATACATTTTCTTTATTCCAATTCTGTTACGTACTATGAAGTGATCTTAAACATCCAAGTAAGACTCAAATTACCTATAAATATAGAATTAATACACTTAGTTAAGAACCAGGATAGTATGTTTATTGATGAGCTTGGGCACTACAGAAGCAGTGAAGATAAAATCAAACAGAGAAACACAAGACATAAGGGGGGGGGGGGGGGGGGGTGTCTGCAAAAGGACACGGGATCTGGCTGCTCACTCCAATCCCCCACCTCAGCACTGCAGAAACCCAGCAAAGGAACCTGTGGGCTGGAAAGTCTCTCACAGGTCATGATTGTCAGCAAGAAGCATTAACAAGCATGAGGGAGATTTTACATCACTTGCTTCAACATATTGCAAACATCTTTATAGATGCATCAGCTTACTCCAAGATTGTCTTTAAAACTTTCCCAAAAATCTCATGATGAGTAAGAGCTGGAAGGCTTCAAAACCAACAGATACAGCCCCACACCATGCCTTACAAGAAGCACAAAGGAAAGGGAAACCACTGCTACCCACGCAAAAAGCCCAGAGAGAAGCAGCCCCTTCCAGGGCAAGGGCTTGCGGGCACAGCCAGCCTCTGTTCTGCACACTCCAGCTGCTCCACAGAAACCCCTCTCCACTGCAGGCCTTTCACCACTGGGGTGCTCCATACCAAAATCCCATCACAGGGAGCATTAACATGATCCATCAGAATTATTTATTTAGGGAAAAGAAGCCAGAGGCAAGTCTATGCTAAAAACTGCTAGGGAGGCCATTAGACAGACTAAAAATATATAAATTCTGTTAAATGCACAGAGATGCAATACACTCCCAACCCCACCTTATATGAAGGCAAGGTACACTCAAACTTCACTACAATGAACAGGAGATGCTCTAGAGATAACAAGAAATCATGTGTAAATATTGAACAAAGGCTTCCTTGTTCCAACCCTGTTAACAGAGTCACTGAGGGCATTCAATCGTTATGATAATATTGAGTAGCCAGCAAGAAGGTCCAGAAAGATGCATGCAGTGTGAGAAGACAAGCAAGCTATGTGGGAAGGAACAGCAGACACCTGCACAAGCAAAGACTTTCAGAAGAGTCTTCTTAGCAGATAGTGGGGTGTCACCAAGCGCTACCTACAACCACACTCTTCTCACAACACTGTGCAAAGCAACTTGGAGAGGGACCCTCGGGGTACTTATAGCCTTCACTCAAACTACACCTGAAGGGTTTTGCTCTTCCAACCAGGGAGGATATCTGGCCCTGATACTGTATTTATTTTTACAGAACTGCTGCCACTGTTTTTTCCACACAGTAACTAAGCAGGACTGCAGGAGTCACCCACTGCTGAGCAGCAGCCAGCAGGCACAGAACAATACAAGTGTCAGGTACCCACATGCATCCATCCTTGCCAGTTCCTCTGCTCAACAGGAGCTTCACACAGCTCCTTGCTTCCCAAGGGGAAGGCAATGATGAACACAACATTGCCCCCTGACCACAGGCTCCCCCTGCCCCTCATCCTTTTTCACAGCACACAGGACAAGAGGTAAAGCTAAATAAAAGAAATCTCACATATTGTGTCACATACTTGGTACTCCACTGTGTTGTAATGAGCACTGGAAATAACTGTCTTGGCCAGGAACCTAAAAAATTGAATTCTCTCTGATAAAGTTCAGTAATACTGATATTCCCTGCTGAAGTCAACACCAGTCCCAGCTGTGTGCAGTGACTGAAAGAGGAGAGAAGCCTCACTTTCCAGCAAGTACAGACATCCAGAGCAGCTCCAAGGCATCTTTTCTCTTCAGACTGCACTGTAAGACAAGTGATACCACTTTGATATTAATGGCTTGGAGAGCTCACCCGAGAGCATGGCAACTCCAGCAAGGAAATTGGGTCAATTCTCAGAGCTCCTGAACCAAAGCCTTTGTAGAAGCTGAAGGCAAAAAGAGAGCCCACCAAAAAGAGCTTCAGCAGGTAGGTAGTCAGGTTTCCTTTGTTGTGACCCATAGCTTCTCCCTGATGAGGCAGAAAATGGAGATGGATGGAGCAAGGGAACAAAAGCAAAGTAGAAAGATAGCATGAAAGCAGCTGAATGGTTGAAATCCAGAGAGTATTTGTGTTAAATGAGGTCAGTGTACCAGAAGTGGTCCCCTGGACTCAGCACTGCTTTCAGTGGTTCAGTCAAACTCTACAAAAAGCCAATGGACAGCCCATTTTGCTTTGGCCCGAGGAATGGATTAGTTGGGGAAAACAAAAAAGACAACCACGGATGAGTTCTTATGGCTAAGCTAGCGTACAAGTTTTATATTTAAAGTCCTTTATGAATCAATGACTTTAGCATAGCAACTGTATTCACAGTAATCCTCATCTATATGGCCTTCCAGCTCCGCCATGGCCTCCATTAACTTGGCAAAGGCAGCCGTCTCCTCAAAAAGCCTGGTTTTCCTCTGTGCACTCTGAAGCCCTGGCCAAGCAGCACTGAGCTACAGCAGGAGCCAAAAAAGGGGTTTGCCCTTAGCTGAAAAAGATGGCAAAGTTGAAGTCTCCATAAAGAAAGTTGGAAGCCAGAAATAGAAGACCAAATAATCAGTAGACCTCATGCTTTGACATGGAGTAACTCGGAAACCGCACATCACAGATCACACTAAAAGAAAGACAACAACATGCAAAATCCTAGCATAAGATCCTAAACATTCATATCACTATCACCTCCAGAAGGATGAAATCCCCCCCCCCAGATGTGTTTCATCAGCAAAATGTTTTTTAGACCCTGTCTGAAAAAAAAGATCAGGAGATACAATAGGCAAAACTGACTGTAGAATTATAGAAATAACATAATCTAGAAATCTCATATGATGTAATCTGGTGAGAGTCACTTTAACATGATGGTTCTGCTCCCTTGCCATCAGTGCCACGGCATTACTAGAACAGGGAAACTCTGCTTGGAGAGGGAAGCAGAGCAAATGTACTCACCACCCTGCACACTCCAGTCCCCTGAAATTCAGGGTCAGTGCAGACCCAGTGTGTGCAGAGACAAGCAGCTGTCAAGTAGCACCTCCAGCTGCGATTCAATTTAATACAGGTGTTCTGGATCACTCCTTAGGCAGTTCAGCATCTGAGCTCCATGGCACAAACAAGGATCCATAAAGCAATTTAGGGCCACAGCAGAAACTGGCAGCCTCCTCTCCAGTCTGGGCAGTTACACACTGTGGGAGAGACCAGTACCCACAACTGGGAATTCAGGGTCTGGCAGTTGTTTTCCCTGGGGAGGATGAAACAAGAGCACAAACTTACAAGTGTTGTAGAGGAAAGTAAGTCCAGAAGATGGAAATCCAGAACACCATTATGGATCTCTCTGCTGTCACAAGCAAAATTAATTTAGTGTCATGTTAGAAGTTTACAACCAGCTGCCATATTAACATATGACTGAAGGCTTAAAAGGTCTTAAGGGTGAAATATCTTATTAGCAACACAAGAAAAAAATATTCTGCAGATAACTGGTGATAAATGGTTTCTGAAAAGTTTCACATAAATAAGCTTAAAGTCGCAATTTTTCAGCAGTGCTGTCAGTCTCACACCAGAGTACATCAATGAATATCATATTTGTCTTTTGGAGGCTTTTTCATTTGGGATTTGTTTTAGCAGTAAGACATGATGGGAAAATAACTCTTTGTAGGATTACATTTCCCATCCTAACAAAAAGTAAGTATTCTCACTAAAGCAAGGAAAATGGGAACATTGTGTTAGTTAATCCCGTCCGAGACAATTCTGTTAGTTAATGTTAATAATTACTTCTATTTCTGTGTCATCCTAGAAGGATATAAACAAAGATTGATAAATTGTCTAATAAGATTTTGCTCATGAATAAATCAAGCAAAAGATAATCTGAACAAAAGAGTAGCTGATTTTTTCTACTGAAAAACATCTACTCAATTTTATGTATTTCCTTCTATATATATATATAGGTATGGGTTACAAATATCAAATGCAACTGGCAGAAATCAGCAGTGCAACAACCCATACCAAACAGTGTCAGGCAAAAACTGTTCACTATGCAATGACTAATGCCACCAGGGACTGCTGGAGAAGCAGCAGGATTATTGATCTGTGTTGGACAAAGTTGGAACTGCTTTCTTTTTTCCAGTTCAGTCTTTGAAATGGGACATTGTCCCGAGACATTTCTAGACCCAAGCCCCAAATTCTGCTCTAAGCCCAACCTGTTTAACTGCTGCTTCTGCCTCCAGACCTGCACTCACCTACCTCCTGGTTACTGTACGTCACCAGCTCATTGCCACGACAGAGAAACTGTGGGGTTCAGTGGGAATAAACTGAAATTATTTAAGATATGGAGGGAGTTAGTGTATTAAAAAAATTAACTCATTTTAGCTTCCACCATTGTGCATATTAGCTTGGCTGAACAGCAAAGGGGAAGTCTAAAAAAATCTAAAGGGACTAAATACCCAGGATGCACTATTCAGAAAAATAAGGGAAGAGTACTGGAATTAATAAAGATGAGCTGCCAAGTATTTTTAAAACACTTTTGCCTGAATTTGTTTCTTTATGTGGGCTTGAAAGACTGTCTAGAATGGCTTTGCTGGATTTGTTCTTTGTTTCATCCTTAAAGTATTATGAATGCCAATATTAGCCTGTTTTTCTACACAAATCTTGAAGATACCAAGGACATTTTTAAGCCAAACTTTAAGGAGAGATGCTGGATTTTTAGCAAAGCCTTCCTTTCTCTGAAATGTTAATTAGCCACTGAAGTGGAAAAATTAGGAAAAAGGCAAAAAGCAGAAATTCACAATATTTCCCTCTCAACCTTTTTCACTTCCTTTCTTCTTGAAACTTTATCTTCACATATTTTCTCAGGTTTTTGTAGACCACACACCTAAGAAGTTTAAAATAAATACCCTTCAGCCCCTTAAAGCATTTTTCCAGCTACCAATATCTAATTCATTACATGGTCTAGGTAAAAAGAGCCAACAGACCCCTATTTTTGAGGTATTAAATAAGCAAAAGAATATAATTCTCAGTTTTACTATGATTTGTCATTATAAACATCAATTCTTACAGCCCTTTGTTCATGTTGGAAATGTATCATCAATTCTGGGAAAATGACCTTAAACTGACAGTATTTCCGGACAAGCTGTGAGCCTGTCCTTTTTAGTACAAGGCAACTGATAACAAGGAAAGTTATTCAGCTAATTGTATGATTGTATTCTAAAAACTAGTTGTCAGACTTTCCCTTAACAGCTTCCAGTTTGCTCTCCCTTTCCAGCAACAACATGAACAAAAAAAGGCATCATGTTATAAAGAACAGATGAAAGGAGAACTGAGGGGCTGCAATGGCCCTTTCATCTGCAGGTCTTCAAAAAATATCTGTAGGGCAAATACTTCTGATTCCTCCTGAAGCAACGTCAGCCTCAGCAGCAGCTCTGTGCCATAAACAAGAGCAGCAGCAGAGACAAGGCAGTATCTTGTGCTGGAGTTTGGAAGATGTTGCATCCCACTTGAAGCTTTCTAGGGAAAGTTTTCTTCCAAAAAGTTTAAGTCAGGACAGAATTTCTTTCCAAGAGAGAAGATGACAACTCTGGTGTAACTAACTCCAGCTAATCCAAATTTAACCCAGCTATGCCTGCACTTCACACTGCCTGCAGAAAGAAAATGGCAAAGTAACAACTAGGCAGGCAGGGAGGGACCCAGAAATGGGGAAGATGCAGAAGCCTGGCTGAAGCCCTCCCCAAGGCCCTGGCTCCAGAGTCAGCTCTGCAGGGCTCGTCCCTGGCTGCATCGCACAGGCAGTTCACACCACACTTGATTTGAAAACATGATTTCACTGCAAGTTTCTGTCCACACAGGAATAGCTGACAGCTCACCAAAAACCCACATGAGTGTCAAGGCCATACTTACAAGATGCCACTACCAAACATAACTTCCCCCAGTGCCCTTAGAGAAGTCTACTGGGCATTTCTAGTGTCAGGAAATGTTTTTTCTAATTTTAAGCACAGGTTCAGCACACTCCAAAGGTGGACACACCACACCACCTGGAGAGAACTGTGCTGTACGGGATGAGCACTGGTGCTGATGGAGGAGGCACAACTTCCCCCAAAATCCACAGATATGTGCAATTATTTGCAACAGACATCAAGACCAGTTTCACTAGTTGTCTCCAAGCCATGCAGTAGATTAATTATTCTCTGCTTCATGCAGCATTTAAAACTCCCTTTTCTTTTGGGCTTCATCTGGCAAACAGATACACACCTTAAACTGAGCTTTCCACGCTCACCTCAGCTGGAGCCATTCAGCCTGGGCCTACACTCGTCATTCACAATATCTGCATTGCTAATATAAAACCACCACTTCCATATCTATGGTCCTAATCCCACAATAAATAGGCTTTT
Organism: Astur gentilis; assembly: GCF_929443795.1. NCBI lineage: Eukaryota > Metazoa > Chordata > Aves > Accipitriformes > Accipitridae > Astur > Astur gentilis. The sequence goes on from NC_064887.1 coordinate 1,842,294, forward strand.
TTTGCAAATAAAGTCATTGCCAAGTAGTATACTATCTGGCTCTGCTCTGTTTAACTGAATAATTTGTTAGGACTGAATTACTATCGCCTGTATTAAATGTTAAGATTATCGAACATGTGCTTGTATTGAATTAATATTTTATCGCTCCTGGGTCCTGTGTGGGCTGGCTGTTCTCCTGGAGTGCTTTAGCACCATGGAAACGTTGGGAGATACTTTCTCTTAATTGCATGAATGGTTGACAGATAACAGTACAGTACCACGGAATTAAGCTCCGATTGCTGATGAATTCTGATGAGCTGCTACACTGTTTCTGTTATTTTAATTTTATTTTTAAACCTGGCAACATCTATCCTTGTCCATTATAATTTCTGAAAGCATTAATGTCAGTAGGTAATGTATCTGTATGACAGGTAGTATATAATTACCACAACTACAACTCACACAGAGGCGAGCCCTTTAAACTTAAGGGAGAATTTCAGTTAAGAAAGAAGAGTAAAATCCCTCAATTGATCAAAACCTAAGTGTTTTTCTTTTTAATTTGTATTTTTATGGCAAGACTAATTCTCTAATTAATAACACCTTGGTTTTAGAATTGTCAAGAAAATAGTGTTTAAGCACTATTATTCAAAACTACTGTCAGCAAATACAGGTACCTCGTTATCAACTTTTTGTGTTTCTCAAGTTAGAAATGTTCAATACCTTGTAGGACAGAGCCCTAGAAATCACTGAGCGTTATTATATAACGAAGCAGTTTTGCAGAGTGCCTTTTTTCAAAGCATAGTTTGTGCTGCATGATTCACCATATCGTAACTGTTTGGGATGCATATTATAACTTTGAAAAAATATTTTATCTGCCTATGTAAGTTTGTGACATACACTTGTGTATTACTTACTGTGTATTACAGGGTATTGCTGAAGTATCCCATGTACATTTGCTCAACATCCTGCAACTGTTTGAAGGATAACAAATTGTAGTAATTATCCCTAACAATACAAACAAAAGACAACTGCATTCTGCAAATGAGACCAGACATACAGTACCAAACTAAGCTCAGCAACAATCCCTTTCAGATGACACATTAAGTATCTACTGCTAGCACTTGCAGTTGAATAGACGAGCTTTACAGTGCACTGGAAGGCTGATGACAAAGGGACAGCAGGTTCCCCAAAGTACCTTCCACTCACAAACACAGCAGTATTTTCCTGAAGTGTACATGCTTCAGCTTGTCACTGCTGGGTTTGGGACTAGATAGTTCAGCCTGCTCTTGGGGTTTATTGGACCACCGTCTATCAGAATCAGAACAAGAAGGAACAACTGGGTTTGGATTGGTTTTAATTAATTTACACAGAAATCTTATGTAACCAGCAAGTTATATTCCTTAAGACATCAGAAATCATGTGATGAATTTTGCTAAATTGCATAAAGTTTTCGCCATTTTATAAGAGCAGAACATTAAGTGTTATATCACTAAAGCTGGGGCTGAGTCTTAACCCCAAATTAAATACCAGCCTAAATCCATACTCTGAATCTAATCTGTACCCATATCCATGTTTCAAGGATCCACTGCTCCTCAAAAGTTTTCTTGGCACTTTAAACATAGCAAGCTATAAAGTATTGTCAAAATACTTTCCTGAATTTAATCAGAGCACATATGGAGAAACTGAACTCTGTCTATAGGTGACAGACAGATAGTCTGGAAAGGATTGACAGATTTTTATTCACCCTGCCCATATAAGAGCAGGGAAACAGAGCACACATCATAGATGGGCAGGTTTGAAAGCTCAGAGATAGTTTGGTTATTATGCCCACTTACTTCATAGTCTCTGCCAGAACTCTCAAGGAGTCCTTATGTAAGAAACCAAATTATATTAATGCCATTTACCATTATTATCATTAATATAATACAACATTAGAAACTTCCAGTAAAACTTTTTTGGGTTTTTGTATTTTAAATGAGATGGATTTGAGCCAAATACCAGATTTTAAATGATGCATTTCTGAAAACCTGCACAATTCCAGTTCTGTATTTGGGTTTAGACCCAGTATTGTCTCTGTGCCCTTTTTAAAATATGCAGCAGTAAAGCCTGGATCTTCTCAGATCTCAAATTTGTAGTGTTCAAAATCCAGGTTTGAGCTATATACTCTGAACTCATCTCTGCTACCAGTGAGGGACAGTATCTAAACAAAGCCTTTAGGAAAAATAGACTATTGTATATCCATTCATCCCCTGTTCCCCATGTCACCAGGTAGCTCCTTACAGACAAAAGCAGAACAGCATCCACCTCTCCATCTGGAGGAGGCAGGACACTGTCTGCAGATGTTGCAGACCCCCATAACAGCAGGACATAGTCCAGGTTGCCTACTTTCATAATATTCCCCTTTTTGTGCTGTGATACAACAGCACAAATATATTAAAGGCACTCAGATAGGAACACAGGGCTGCTGAATCCTCACAGTCTTGCTTTTAGAGAACCAAAGGCAACAGGCCTGCATTTTCTACTACTATAGGTGCTCCATACACAAATGCACACACTTACTGCAGCTAGGTTTACACATAGCTGTACAAACACCACAGGCTCTCTCACTCTGGGAAGACACAAGTAACAGCAACACAGCCCAGCTGCCTATTGACCAGTGCTCTCCAGCCCCCTGCAAAAGCTGTGTGTTCCTGCTGCTGGGAGTCCTGGCAATCGCCCCCTCCTGCACCTAGATCCTGCATGCTTTCTTTTGAAAATAACAAGACAAAAATTACACTTGAAGAACATCTAAATTTAGTACAGCAAGAGCTAAACATGGCCATGATCATTTCATAATACATCTGTTTATTCTGTACAGCTATAAAAATTACACCATTATCTGTATTTTAAAACACACTAAACTACCTTTTAAAATGTTAATCTGCTGAGGGAATAGTTTAATTTTCCATGGAAGTTATGGCCAAAATAGGAGAAAAGCTTTTTATCAGCCAAACAAGCAAGTTCTATCTTTAGTTAAACTGCAGTCATTTCTCCTGTGTTTACAGGGTTGTAGGTAAACACATACTTAGAAATTGTCACTCTCCTGTGGAGGAAGCCTCCCCAGAATAATAGTTCCATTTTTTTCTTAAAATTTCATCTGTATGAAGACAGAAGAGTAACGATCTAAAGGCTTCAGAAGCTGAACTGCCCAAACCTGGCACTTCTAAGAAGAAATGTTCAAAGTGTTGCACAGTGCTTAACTTGCATTGAAATCAAGAGTAATCGTGAAGCTAAAACCTTGCATGTGCTTTGAAAGTGCAGGATTAATGCAAATACTGCACAGCTTTGTCTGATCTCAAGTAGAAAAGTGTTTAACACTCTGTGTAGCTTCTATCCAGCCTGAATTCAGATTACAGACTTAAGGCACATTTCTGTCAGCTCCTATGCACAACCCCCAATAGCAGCAATGTTAATGCCCTGCAGACAATAATATTAACATTAATGAAAGAAATTATTGCACAAATGAAGAAATAGTCCCCTTCGGGCAAAAAGCAGAGCTCAGTGCGGTGACTAGCCTATGGACATCTATGACAAATAGTCAGGTAAGCAGACATTTGTACTGCACACATGAAGCTGAAAATATACATAACTGGCAATGCAAAAGCATGACTCCTTCAGATTGCTCTTTGACTATATAAATGTGGGTAGCTTGGCACATTTCCATCAGCATCATTCAAGTTTAAATCAAATAAATTTTCAGTATATTACTACACCACTTCTGGCATTGCTGAATCTGTGTACATATATCTGATCTAAAATTAGAGTTGTTGGAAGTACATTATCAGGGGGAAAAAAATTGGCTGAAAAGAATGGATACCAAGCTGATTATGGATGGGGCTGGTTGTATTTCCTGTTATTGAGATTGCTCAACACAGAAGACTGGGTCTTTTTAAGAGGTCTCTCAACAGAAAATGTTTGGTATTTCATTACTGTTCCCATTCTACTTCACATAGAAAAGAGATTGCCTATAATTTTTAAATACAAGCCCAGAGGGAAAAACCTCACTTTCCTAAAGCAGCATTTAACCTGGAGTTCAGGCACTCATATGAGACAGATGAGAGCTCCTAGGTGGACCAAGGACATGACCTCCATCTACCATAATCTCTATGCTACTAACTATTCTGGACAGGATGTCTCCAAGTCATTCCTGTTGGACTGTTTTACTGCTCATAAATATTCACCAGGCCAGAAACAGAAGCTGAATTGAAGCCAGGGCATGAATATCTCAGACTGGCTGAACAAAGTGACTGGAACAACAGAATTTTGAAGGAAAGATGCACTTGAGGCATATGCCTAAGGTGAGAGGAGCAAGACTTCAGAGATGGACACGAATGTTCGTATTTATTAGGATATACGATCAAATGGCATCCAACATGAAACACGAGATTACTACAAGTTCCCTGTTCTCCTCTGGAGCAGTTCCCAGCTCCATCACATTGGTCTCTTTGCTGATCTGTCCTTCTCCTTCCATCCTTCCTAGGCTCTCCAGTTATTCACAAGATTCTTCCTAACTCAGTTATTCACACAGATAGGGCCAAGCCCTTCACCTCCTCTCCTCGGCCACCCCAACAGCTGGCACTAAACCTGGAGCAGTCCTAGAATTTCTTCATGTTCTCAAGCTCATCAGCTCAGTTAATGGTTGAGCAATTCTTTCAGTCTATCAAAATCTGCACTGCTGAAATGGAGAACTTATATTTAGCCTTCTATTTAAACAAAATAACCTACTATTGCATGAAGGTCATTTTTAACAACAAGCTTTAACAATTTTAGAATAGCATCTCCTCTTTTTGAGTCAGTGAATATTTATTTAAAAAAACTGTTGGCTAGAAACTGAATAGTTGTAATCTGATATAAAAGATACCAGCTGATAATAGTGTACAGTGACCTAGAAAAAAATTTAAGAGACTGACATTTTTGTCCATAGCTTACAAGCAAATTAAGTACAAAAATTTGAAAAAGTTTAACTCCATACAATTAATTCAAACGCTATTTATAGTAAATTACACTATAGCATTGCTATGAGTCTGTGGCAAGTATGCAAGAGTTGCATTGACAGAATGCTCATGGAAAAGTACTGTCAGTGCTAGAGCCTGCAAAGTGAGGACAGTGCTGTCCCTGACCCCAAACAGTGAACAGTTACAAAAATGCCTTATTTTCTGAATGTATATTGAAATGAACTTTTATATTAATGCAACAGAGTTCACATGACAAGCAGTATGATCAACTGCACAACACCTTATTTTAGCTTTACAAGAACTAGCACATATGCTATGAAGATCGGAATCATTAGGCAATTTAATTAAAGTGCAAGTGAATGGCTTCCTTGGGGCAATGGGGCAAGGGAGAGGAGGTGGCAAAAACCTCAACAGCAGCCCTCTCTCTTGTGAGAAGTAAGGGCACTGGTATGTTAATTGTGTGAATGTTTATCAAGCCTCTCACTTCCTCAGTGTATTCATCCTGTCCTTGTTTCACACAGCCAATTTGTTCCTTCCGTCATCCCTCCAGGATTTTTCTTAGAGTCTGTTGTTTCTAATCAAATCATGGTGATTTTAAAGTGGTTTTCTTTCTGGTTAGAAGATTTCATTTTTTTTCTGCATTAGCCCGCCAAGAAAAATACTTGCATAAATAGGGTCTACCTTCTAGAAACTTTCTGCATACACATCACCTATGGATCAGGAAAAAATATAGTACTAGAAACACTAAAATCAGAGGACAGAGATGGACAAAGCTGGTTGCTACGGAATAGAAACTCTTTGTACTGTCCCTTACTTTCTGCCAGCACTGCCAGCCCAGCCAGCTACTTGCACAGATGCTCTGGGACTCCCTCCACATGGTCTCGACCTGCCCAGCTGCTCCTTCTCCATGCCAGGAGGATCCATAACCAGGGAAGGGACAGGAGTGAGGCAAGGGCTTTCACTGTGGGTACTGCTTCTGTTGCTTCCTCCTTTTGCCCAGGGAGGTACTCTGTTTCCAAGCAGAACAAAATCAGAGGGCTGTTTCAAGGTCAACAGTTTTACAGTGTTCATGAGAAACCCAAACAGAAGTAGCACCTGCCCTTACCACTAAGCTACAGCACACAAGAAGCTTTCAGAGCAAAACTAACAAGGGATGGAAGACCATATAGCCATGTCACTTTTACAGTTTTTTCCATTTACTCAAATCAAGGGTTTTTTTAAGTTTGAATTTCTACTTGAGCTCCTGCTCTAAATCTCAGCCTATAAATACAGACAGCTAAGGACTGCTGGATTTCAAGGACTTTTCAATTACCTCTTTCTCATAGTCTTCTCTGGCTACTTCCCAGACTTTCAGGAAGGCTTTCACATCCTTACAGGGCCTGCAAGGTATTTGCCCAAGGAGATCTAGACCATATCAGCCTACTTCAGGAGCTCAGGGACCACACAGAGCAGCTACTGCTACCTCTGTCTGCTACTGAGCATCACTGCATGAATCATTGTCCCCAAGCAAAACAGTTACCAGGCTGCCAAGCAAGATATCTTTGCAGATTTCAGCCTGTGCCAACATGAATTTGAACTAATACATTCCTTATAACATGCCTAAGCCACCTTTTTACAACCAAAAACTTTAATTATATAAAATACCTAATGACTCAAAGCATTCATAGGTTACCTTTGAAAAAAAGAGCTCATATCTTTTTCCCTGTGGGTACAAAGTAGCAACAGACCACCAAACACAGTGAAAATATTAGATGCAAAGGACTGGGAAGCTGGTAATAATAGCCTTGCTACTGTACAACAAATCTGTTTTATATTGATGACATAGTACTCTTACACCCTGGCTGCAAAAGTAACACGAAAACTGCATGAACATTTATTAAAATCAACATGTTATCATTAAGTTGCATTTAACAAAGCAGTTTTCATTGCTCCAGCTGGTCTTACAAACTTTTCAGGATTAGGAAAAAAGCAACACCACCCCCATGTGGCAGAAATCAATCACATCACAATAAAGTGATACAGAAAGACTGGACTTGAATCCAGAAAATCAAGGGCTTGCTCCATCTTCTTTTTAAGTAGTCAGACATCCTACAGCAGGTTCCTGAATTCAGTTGAAGAAAGCAAGTCTTCATATGGGTATATATGGACTTCTGCCATTTTCTACCCTGTGCAGTACAGGACATTGTACTTTAAACTCAGCATCATGGATTACTTGTCTGCTTTGACTGTCTAGATTACATTGTGGTCATCCCCAATGCTCATTATATTTTTCAGGTATTAATAGATACAAGACTATGGTTATCATACAAAGGTATGCCCATACCTTTGGGAGAAATGGGGAACATACACTATCAAATAAACACCAGTGGAATTATAACATTGGAGCAGGGGTAGACTGCAGCCCTACAGTTCACAAGTAGATTTTGATATTGACGACATTCTTCCAGGCAGCCAGGTAGAAAGAGGCTATTTTCAAAGCTTTGCTTCAAATTACAATAAAGAATTCTGTGAACAGGATGGGAACAACAGCTCACACCTAAGTAATAAGCCAAGTAATTAGGAAATGAGCTTTCCCAGCTGCAGCAGTCCCAGGCAGAAGGCTTGCTCTGGGTCAGACTGCAAGGAGCTCCATCTACACCAGGGTGCCCAAGGAGTGCAATTTCCCCTCCCCTCTTCAACAGGGACAGCTGTCTGTCTGTCTGGGCACATCTCCCCTCCAGCCAGAGCTTGCAGTAAAGCTGCCTGCACACAACCTTGAGCCCTCACATGCCAGAATGTACATTAACATGATCTCAGACCCAGCAAGGGATTGTTCACCAGTGTGAAACAACCTGATGTGGCTGGATCCAGGAGGCTAACCAGGCAGTAAATCCTAGTGATTTCTTATCTCATGCATAAACTTCCTAAACATCTCTGCAGAAATTTGTAGTATTTGAAAATAACATGGACTATTCCCAAGAACAATTTGTGCTTTGTGTTTTCTTGATATGTTCTCCTATTTTTTTTTCAAGTTGTTTGGATATTCTGAGCCTTTTTGCTAGGTCAAGAGATAACTGTATTTCAAATTTTTTTACTTAAAACAGTGCAGCCTCAGATGATGGAAACAGCACAGCTAACACCAGCAGTAATGACCTTAAGGCTGTGTGCATGCAAAAGCTACTCACTTTGTGCTGGAGTCCTTTACAGAAGATCTAGGAAAATCCTGAAAAACAATCTTTGTAAATATTTAGTCTATTTCCTGGTAATCAAGACAGTTTCTTCCTTATTTCCTGCCAACATCTCCTTTTCCCGACTGTTGTTTAACATGCCTGACAGCTGCCACCTTCCACTTGAGGAACATCTGCATTTCAGAAACTTGCAGAGAAAGAGTGAAGCACCAAGAATCAGTAAGATGAATGGCTGAAAACATGTACCATATTCATGTTTCCCCACTGCTTCCAAATACCATTACAATGAAAACCCTAGTCTGAGCATTCTCCCCTTTTGATATAAGTACCTGCCTTTTACTAACAGCCAGGAGTTGTGAACACATATAGTAAGACAATAATACTCCATATGTGATCCCATCCTTTGATCTTTTGAGCAACTGGCTTCCAAATTGCCATACTATGAAGCATTTTAATGTATACTTTGTACAGATGGTTACGACCAAATGAATGATTTAGTAACAAAATGTTTGGAGTAAACCAATTGAGTAAAACTGCAGAGGGCATGTGCAATCAGGCTGGATTTGAGCAACAGCTGCTACACATTTGTAGAATAATAGATCTGATGAACTAATTTGTGAGAAAAACTGGGCACAGCTGTGACGCAGCTCACAAATGAAAAGCAACAAATTGTGAGCAACTGCACAAAAGGATTGTTTTTCAGATCAACTTCACTAAAACTGCATGTAGTTGGTTTTGGGGTGGGGTTGGGTTTTTTTTAATTAAATAGTTTGGTTGGTGGACAAGGGAACCAGGGAGAAAATGCCTATACCTGAATTAACTGCTATTTAAAGGTCTGTAGCAGAGTCAGAAAATCAGTTTTCTTTTAAAGTACATGTGTAATTCAACTGAGTTCAATAAAAAACTATGTGATCAAATAGACATGGTGAAGGCAAATTCTGCATTTTTCCAGAGAAACCATAGATCAAAATTCTTAGCATACTAAATACAGATATTAAATTATCAGAGCAAACTTTCATTTGCTGTTACAGCCAAAAGGAAGCTACAGTTTGTACCCTCCCACCTTGCCTTCCAAAAATCATCTCAAGTGTGGATGTCACACAATACAGGAGTTGCAAGATTTGCACAAAGCCATTAGAGAAGCACATGCCAAGGGATTATTACAGATTCAGTGCCATATAAACATAACTATGCCAAAGGTATCAGTAAAATAGTGTACAATTAAACCTATCTTTTAAAAAGATCCAAGTCGAAATAGTATTGTTTCATCAGTTCAGAAGTACCTTTCCACAAAGCAAAGCCAAAACCAAATCATACAGACACACGTAATGTTGGATCAATAGAAATGATAAGATGAGCTTAAAAATACATTCCATGGGAAGAGTCCTTGATTGAAACAGCACTGATTATCGCTTTGTAGCAAAACTCCTTAACTGTGGATTGCCATATGAATGAGGCCATCTCTCATGTACTAGGAGGCTGCCTAGCTAGCAGCCCCCACACTGCACTGCATATGGGGTCAGTCCATTCAAGGTCCAGGACTCTGCATTGTTTCCTTCCTTTCTTCACTTTACGAGGAGCTACAATTCTCTACTCACCCTTACTCCCTTCCAGAAAAAAACTGATTCAAAACCCATGTAGTCAGCTGTTTTCCCTCTATTTTCATCTACTTTCTTTTACTCAGAAAGTAAAACAATGTCCAGCCTTCCTGGATGAAGTTGTCAGAGAATCTGAGGCACTGCCAGTTTTTCATTTCATCACATATTTTCAAAGAGCTAATAGATTAGCATCAGCAAGAACAGCAAAAGGCATTGACATTTCCATAAAACAGCCAAGTAACAAGGAGGGGTTTTATTATTATAGCTGTTACCAAAATGATTTGAGAAATGCTTTTCAGACAGAAGATTAATATCCAGAAAAACTTCCTCCTGTTTAGAAGGAAGAGTCCATCTGGACAGATTTGCTCTTCAGTGAATGGGCTGGATCCCACACCAAGAAGTATGGACTACCAACATAGTGGAGTGAGCAAGTGGCTTATCCTGTGCACCTCAGCTAGCAAGAAACAAACTCAGCTGAATCCCTTTACTAAACTATGCTTAATATCCACTATTTAATTAAGTCTTAAGCCACATGACTGGGGCAGAAAAAGCACAAGTTAATTAACATATCATGATCCAGTATATAAAAAAACCTCTTTGACAGAATAATAAATAAAATATGAAAGGCAAAGCAAAAGGGCTTTAATTTAGGATTGATTCAAAAATACATCAAGCCTCATACTGTCTGTATTAATTGTGTTTGAAGCCAGGACTTCTCATCCCTATACATGCAAAGGCTTTATTTACAACTAGAGCTTCAGATACTTAGTTAGTATCAATACTTAACAATCTCAGGTATAGCAGCTGAAATAGCTACTGCTGTGTCATTTTTGTATGCGATATCTTTGAATCCTATTAAAAATAAAATAGGCTTTCATTAAAGTGCAGCCTTCATCTAAGGTGGTTGCAAGCACTAGTTGTTAATTATAGATTAAACATTTCTGCAAGACTTTGAAACTACTTGAAACTACACCAAGTAAACTGAGCTTCAAGCTTAGTATTTCTGAAAATTCAAAGATCACACAACCCCATACATATTTTAATTGTTTGCACATATTTAACTTTACATTAATTTTCTCTTGCAAAAAGGCTCTTTGTGCACATCATCCTATAGTACTATAATGATCATCTTACAACTACTCCTGTTATAGCTACTCATACTGTTATGCACAATTCTCTCATCCACTTGACAGATTTTTTTCTAACAATAATAACAAATAGATAGCTGTTAATTGTTATTTCTACACTAACAGTGTTCCAAAAATGCTTTCTTAACATTTTTTTATTCAGCTCAAAATTATGAGCTTTTTCCATTCTAAGAGATATTTATGTTCTTAGAGTAACAATATAAACACAAATTAAACTCCTACAAGGTTAAGGGATCGTATACCCATAAAAACTGGTATTATTAAAGACTTCAAGGTTTTTCTTTATGACTCTTACAAAATATCAGCACATTTTTCACATTATTATAAACCACTGCAGAAGGGCTACTCAGAACCTTGTTCTGGAGAAAGAGAACTAAGACCAATAAAAAAACTGAGTAACATTTTCCTACCTGGTATCATGTTGGCTTGCAATCTCAGGGTTCACTATTAGGCAAACTGCTAAGAAAGCTCTGTCAAGAAACACCTCAAACAGATCTGTGGGCAGATGGTATGCTTTATAGACTGGGCATTCCTGCTGTTAACCAACACACTAGCGAGGAAGTGACCCCACCCCTCAGCAGATGGGATCCAAACTGTATTTAGCAGAGGATGGGGATAAAGGGCAAAGTCCTGAGCAGCTCATGGGGCTTTTGTTAACTCGTTAAGAAGGGAGGAGGTAGGGGGCTAGGTAAATGCATCTGATGATGTGAAAATTTAGTGAGAAAAGGTGTAGGGTATTTCTCAGTATCTGCAAGGTGTAAACAGAACAGCATGCTGATCCATCCTCAGACAGAGGAGAAAAAAATAACACAGTGCTCAGGTTGCTTGAGTTGAGGTGGTGACAGTACATAGAATTCCTCAACATTTGTGGGAGAGAGGAAAGTGCTTGGGGATTCTGAGTTACTGAAGGGTAGAGCAGGGGATCTCAAGTCATCGTTCAAGGCTCAACAACATCAGGTTTGAGACCGTCTAGAGAACTTGAAGATGTATAAGTCCATGGGACCTGATGAGATGCATCTGCCAGGTCCTGAGGGAACTGGCAGATGAAGTGGCTAAGCCAATATCCATCATATATGAGAAGCTGTGGCAGTCTGGGGAAGTTCCCACTGACTGGAAAGGGGAAAACATAACCCCCATTTTTAAAAAGGGAAAAAAGGAAGACCTGGGGAGCTACAAGTCAGTCAGTCTCACCTGTGGGCCTGGCAAGATGATGAAGCTGATCCTCCTGGAAACTATGTTAGAGCACATGGAAAATAAGCAGGTCATTGGTGACAGCCAACACACATTCACTAAGGGCAAATCATGCCTGACAAATTTGGTGGCTTTCTACAACAAGGTTACAGCACTGGTGGATAAGAGAAGAGCAATGGGTGTCATCTACCTGGACTTGTGCAAAGTGTTTGACACTATCCTGCACAACACCCTTGTCTCTAAATGGGAGAGACATGGCTTTGACGGATGGACCACTCAGTAGATAAGGAATTGGCTGGATGGTTGCACTGAAAGAGCTGCGGTCAACGGCTTGATGTCTGAGTGGAGACCAGTGGCGAGTGGCGTTCCTCAGGGGTTGGTATTGGGACCGGTGTTATTTAACATCTTTGTTGGCAACATGGACAGTGGAATCGAGTGCACCCTCACTAAGTTTGCCAACGACACCAAGCTATGTGGTGTGGTCAACACACTGGAGGGAAGGGATGTGATCCAGAGGGACCTTGACAGGCTTGAGAGGTGGGCCTGTGCGAACCTCATGAAGTTCAACAAGGCCAAGTGCAAGGTCCTGCACACAGGTCGGGGCAAACCCAAGCACAAATACAGGCTGGGCGATGAGTGGATTGAGCAGCCCTGAGGAGAAGGCCATGGGGATATTAGCAGATGGAAAACTGAATCTGAGCCAGCAATGTGCACTCGCAGCCCAGAAAGCCAATTGTATCTTCAGCTGCATCAGAGGAAGTGTGGCTAGCAGGTCGAGGTAGGTGACTTTTCCCACCTACTCTGCCCTCGTGAGACCCCACCTGCAGTCCTGCGTTCAGCCCAGCATCAGAAGAACATGGACCTGCTCGAGTGAGTCCAGAGTAGGTCCACGAAGATGATCAGAGGGCTGGAGCACCTCTCCTATGAGGACAGGCTGAGACAGTTGGGGTTGTTCACCCTGGAGAAGAGAAGGCTCTGGGGAGACGTTACAGCAGCCTTCCAGTACCTAAAGGGGGCTTGCAGGAAAGATGGGGAGGGATTCTTTATCAGGGAGTGTGGTGACAGGACAAGGGGTAACAGTTTTAAACTGAAAGAGGGTAGTTTTAGATTAGACATAAGGAAGAAATTCTTCACTGTGAGGGTGGCAAGGCACTGGAACAGTTTGCCCAGAGAGGCTGTGGATGCCCCATCCCTGGAAGTGTCCAAGGCCAGGTTGGATGGGGCTTTGAGCAACCTGGTCTAGTGGAAGGTGTCCCTGCCCATGGCAGGGGGGTTGGAACTACATGATCTTTAAGGTCCCTTCCAACCTAAACCATTCTATGATTTATCCTACTTGTTTGTTTTGGTTTTTTTACACTACTGCATAAAACCTCCCATCTAAGTAGCTTTTTGTACATGCTACTGATTTTACATGGGGTAAAGTTTAGCACCAGTAGAAAAAGATATAGTTCCAAAGATTCTTCTTTTCTCTTAAATTTTGACATGCACATCTTCATTATAACCTTCACAGGCATTCTCCTCTATTCTTCTTCCCACACCAATCCTTCAAAAACTGGCTGTACTATCACTATAAAAGTACAGTCATTCCATCTCCAAAAAGCAGCAAATCAGCTGAAATGTTTTTATCTAAAAGTTGCTAAATTCCACAGAATTGCTTTTCTAAGAAAAAATTTTATTGTAATGAAATGATGGTAATCACTGCAGTTTGTCTTCAATGTGGATCTTTCCCCCAGGCACATCCTGCCTGGATTAGATTCTTTGTCTACAAAATGTTCCTCTTATAAGTCTGTACTACACTTAAAAAAAAAAAAAAAATAAAAATTCCACCCCTCACTGTTTAATATCCTCAAAGAATGATGCATAATGTTCTTGGTGGTGGCAGGGGGGAAGTTTGCTTAAATGTTTCATCCAGAAATGTAAACAGCTGAGTTCTTACCTTGTTATCTCAATGTCACAATGAGAACTTTGTATTAAGGACTCACATCTTTCAACTGTTATGCACTTTTATGCTTCTTGTTTCATTTCACTAAATATCAGGCAACTTGTTTTGCCTACTGTAAGTATAGAAGCTGTCCCCTAAAATCGAAATTTAAAGAGACATGCATGAAAGAATAGCAACGGCGCATTAACAAAGCATGCTTCTGAAATCTTCACAGCACTTTAAAAACATTGCACTGGGCCCCACTCTTAGCTTTCCTACTGGCTGTGTTTACACCAGCAAATTCAAAGACTTCAATTCATCATCACTGCTCCTGATTGTCACAGCAGCAGTATTGTCACGGCTGCAATTACAATCATATATGTTTTACCTTACCAGAGATCAAAAACAATACCTAGCTGTGGTAGAGAGAAAGTTATAAACACAGGGACCAAAGAAAATTCCTGCAGGGTCAACCATTGTGTCTGGTCTGGGATGTGGGCCTGGTATCTGTGCTGTTTTGGACTCAGGCTACTGAATTTTCTTCCACTGGAAGCTGAAAGAGCGCAGTCCATGCAGGGCTAGCATACCAAGTCCTGCTCCAGGTCTCTGGTCACTGCAACGCTTCCAAGAAGAACACCCCACTCACAGCATCTTCCTCACAAACCAAGTGGAATATGTATTTGTAAATGTATACGTATTTGTATTCCTTAATGACAAATACAGAAAGCTTATGTAACCGCTAGCACTCTCCACAATCTATTCCCTTAGGTTTTAAAATCACTTTCTATTTAAATTTAAGGGCAAGAATGTTAAATCAGCTGCACTAAACATCATGAGATCTTCAGGAAGAAGATCTTCAGATCATCAGGAAGTAAGCACTTCTGATTAGCTTTATTCCTGTGTCTAAAACCAGTAAAACAAAGACCTACAGCATATACAGCACACACCTCTTCTGTTTAGTAACACACACAGTGAAAAACAATCCAGAGGGACAGCCATAGCCTTGATATTTTACATGAACTCTATTAATCTCTATTTATTTTACTTTCTACTGTTAGTAGTAGTAGACACCAACATCAATTACAAGGGGAAGCAGAAAATAAAGCTTTATTTTTCCCACTACTTTGCCTCAGATGTTTTGCAGAACTTTGTATGTGAAGTTACACTGATGCTAAGCTGGGTTGGTATTCATACAGGTATGCACTAGGTATTTGGTATTCTCCAATGAGAATAAAGGAAAGGAAAACACTGAAAAATAAGGAATCTTATTGTAAAGCCATAAAACTAGCTGTAAGAACATTCTTAGCAACCTGAAGGTACCCTCCAATCCATTTTGAAAGATTTCTTGTATTTCCAGTTGATTGCATCTATTCACAACTGTGTAGTGATAAAAATATGGGAACACCTGCCTCTGTGTAGTCTTTTTGCTTTAAGTAGGGAAACCTGCAAGCAAAAGTACGACTTGAAATTGAGTTGTAAAGGCAGAAAGAACTCCTGTAGTCTTTGCTAGGAAATTAATTAAAACATTCTAGGCTACAAGAGTATAATACCGCTTACACTAGTATGTGGAAGATGGACTGTAATGTTTCCCAGACTATTCCAATTATCACTTTTACTGTATTTGCCAGTCATGTCCCTAAAATCTCTTTATTTGATCTAAGATATGAAGTTTTACAAAATGTATTAGGCAGCAGGTTGAATGTAAATACATCAAGCAATATTTTTTTTTAATGACCTGAGAGAAGGAGTATGGGAAGTAATCCATAGTGAAACAGTTGTAGTCATCACTTTCTGCAGGTTTTACTTGTGGAGATTTCCCTAAGATAATCAGTAAATTGATTTATACTCTTGAACAGGTTTAGAGCCTGGGTCACTGGAAAAAATCAATACCACTTTCTGTCTTGGCAATCACTCATCAGGCAATTTTGTTAGAAAGGAAAACAGGAGGTGAGTTGTTCAAGTATGTAAGTGATGAAGAGCATCTCTGAAGTTTTTTAATCTAGTGAGAGAATACACATCTTTCTTCTAATCAGATGCAAAATGTAAGTCAAGTAACAAAGCCTCACTGAATTTTGAATTGTTTACTATACTGACTCATAAATCAACAACTGCTGGCTTACCAGCAGGTGCTACAGCTCACAGATCTGACAGAAGTTACTAGGAGCCAGCTTTGGCTCCTGCAACTACTGCTACTACTTTCTCAAGCACATAAAAGCAGAATAGCCATCCCTCCCTTAGCAGGGAACGTAGTTGAGAAATTGGTTTCTTCAGTGCTGCACTAGTCCTGGGTATGCTGGGAGGCACCATCTAGGTGGCTGTGTTTTGGTGCTTTGGCTTTCTATTTCTGTTCTTTTCCCTGGGCTGCAGCTTTGGGTCTTATTGCTTCAATCTGCTTGTTATGCTGGTGTGTTTTCTCACAGCAGTGATGTTTTTATCCCTTCTTATAAAAGTGTCTGAGGTATCTGTGTGCCTTTATGGACTATAGAAGAAGTTTAAGTGATGAGCCAAAAATGTCTGAGCAATAGATGGCTATATCAAGATGAGATAAAACACTCATGGGGTATTTACAGCTCTCAGGTTGCAAGCATACTTAGTCTACAGGCCCTGAGAAAGAGTACACTTAAAAAAAAAAAAAAGAAAAAAGACAACCCCCCCAAACCTGCAAATGCTATGCTATTGCAATGGTTTTTGGCATTAGTTTTTGTTGGTGGTTTTGGGGCTGGGTTTTTTGGGTTTTTTTTTGGGGGGGGGCGCTGCTCTCTAGTATACTGTATCTGTAGGAAATCAACAGGATGAGCCAGGGTAGATGAAAGAATGTGTTTTCTTCTGAAAGCAGTTAGCGTATGTGTTAGTCTCACAGGACCTAAGAAACATGTAAACCACACCTGCCTCTTGAAGCGTTGTCTGTGAAAACACTCCGAAAACTGAGATGAGTCGCGAGTTGGCTTTTTTCCCTCATCTTAACAAATGGCCAAGGTGAGCTTCTGAGAAGATGCAAGCTTTTACACCTCTGTTCAGGACTGACCCGTGGCTGCTTCATGTGCCTGTACGTGGCTTCTACCACACTCTATACTGGTAGAGAAGGCGGGAATCTCGGCCCTCGGCTGAGGGGTACAGCCGCCGCCTGAGCAACTCCCGTGCAGGCTGCGACACTGAGGGACAGCTTAGCTCAGGGAGAAAACAGTGAATTAAGGGCTTGACGAATGCCACACGAGCTCTGCGGCCGCCTGGGAGACACTAATACTCCTATTGGGAGGGCGCAGGACCTACGAGCCACCACCTCTCCCTCCCGCCTTCCCTGAGGCGGCGGCCGCCCGGGCTTTCCCTCAGGCCGCCAACGCCTGCGTCACGCCAGGCGGCACGTGCCCCCACCCCCACCCCGGCCTCGCCCAATCCGCTTCCGCGGGCGGCTCGCGCAGAGGATTCAAACGGCGGCGGCCGTTGGGCCGCGCGGAGCAGGGCGGGCGGCCGGCCGGAGGGAGGGCGGGCGGGAAGGAAGGACGGCGGGAGGGCTGCGCCTCAGCGAGATGGAGAGCCGGCCGGCCGCCCCGGGGCCCTACCGCGCCACCAAGCTGGTGAGGATCGGCGTGCTTGGGGGTGCGGAGCCGGCCGGGGCGGCCTGGCCGTGGGCTCTGGGTTTTTCGGGGCGGGTTTGTGGGGTGGGAGGAGGAGGAGGAGGAAAGTCGGTTGCTGCCGCGGGGCCCGGGCCTCCCGTCAGCCCGGGTCTCTGCCTCACGGGTGAAGCACAAATTAATATTAACGGCTGCCACCCGACGTAAGGGATCCCGAGACCCTCCCTGGTTAGGGCCTGCGGCGGTGGCAGCGCCTTGCGCCTTGAAAACGGGGCGACAGCTTGGGAAGAGGAGCCCGCTAATTATAGCGTGTCACCTCATTTTGTGCGAGTAAATAGGGAAGGAGGAAGATACTTTAAAACTGGTGTTTATGTGCTCTGACAGCTGGATTCATCTCATGTCTGAGCGCTGCTCCGAATTTGAAGGCTGTGGTTTGACAGCGCCTCGGGAGATGCAGTTGATGTAAATGCTGGGCATGTGCCGACTGGGTCAATAAAACTCGTTATGTTTGTGAAACTCTAACCTTGTTTTCGGTTACAGAAGAATGAGATAAAAACCCAAGTGAAATGTCTACCTGTTCTTTAATCTGAACTTTAATGTTTCTATATTAATACTACTACTGTGTTATTTAGTGTAACTATCAATCTTTGTTAGTATTAATGTTGTGACTTCCTTTATATGCTTATAGTCAATAATATTGCTTTAATTGATACTTAAAGTGATCAACTTCAGGTTTTAATCTCACACTCTTTGCTGTTTTGTTTCCCATGCAGTGGAATGAAATTACAAAGTATTTCCGAGCCGGCATGCCATTAAGGAAACACAGGCAACATTTCAAAAAACATGGAAGCTGTTTTACTGCGTCAGAAGCTGTAGAATGGCTCCATGAAGTATTAAGGAATAACAGTAACTTTGGTCCTGAAGTTACTAGGCAGCAGACTGTTCAGTTATTAAGAAAGTTTCTCAAGAATCATGTAATTGAAGATATAAAAGGGAGATGGGGATCTGAAAACTTAGAAGACAATGGTGTGCTGTACAGGTACTGCAATGAAGACCAGTTAAAAGAGCTCTTCAGGTTGAGAACTGTATTTAAAAATCTGAGTGCTCAGTTTCTCAAAAATATCTTGCTTTGAGTTGAGCAGTTAGGCCAAAACTCAATTATTAGCACCATTTTACTCCACTCACTGTTTTACTTTACTCCGACTTGCACTGTTTTACTTTACTCCGACTTGCACTGTTTTACTTTACTCCGACTTGCAGTATCAACCATATATCCTGTATGCTAAGGGCTGTTTCCATGCTTTTGTCTAGCCAAGTTTTTCAGTGGCATGCACGCTGCTCTCAAGTGCTTTGGAGGGGAGCCAAGGGGAATTTACTGTAGCAGCTGCATGCTGTGCTACCAGTCCCGTGTTTACTTCTCTTGTACGTTTTACAGAAAGTCCAAGTGGGAAACAGTCTTTCCTAAGTCATTAAATTAAAGGTATTAATGCCCCTCACTTCTCAAATTCTGCTCTCAGTGCTGTATAAATATTTGAGTATCTTCAACTTGACTTTGGAATCAAGAAAAGTAGCCCAAAGCTAATTTATAGTATGAAAATGTTAAACAGTGTTCTGAAGAGAAAATTTCACCATCTTTTCTTTTTACTTTCCTGAATCTTTTCACAGTCTTAGGGAATTACACTGATAGGGTATGGTTTTCGTTAAGTGACTTCTTATATTTTTAATCTATTCTCAATGTATTTAACATCTCTCCTATTCATTACAGATTTCCTTCAACATCTCCAGTTAAACCTCTGCCAAGTTCATGTCCACCAAAAGAGAACTTGGAAAACTTCTCTAGAGACAAGGAAAGACTTTTTAAACTGCCGCATTTATCCAGGAGAACTTTTAAAAAACATGAGTTACTACAGTCTCTGGTAATATCTTGCCTTTCTTACATAATTGTAGTTGCCGTGTAATTTCTTTATTCTTGAAAAAAGCAAACACCCAGAAGCAATCGTCTTTTAGTGAAACTGTTCTGTTGTGTCATCTTCCCTTCTAGCTGAAAAAAATGTATTGGTAGGTTCTTCTAGATAGTGAAATAGAACATTTATATTGGTATTATAGAAAGATGCAGTTATATTTTATAATGAAGTGTCTTGGTGACGTGTGCTGTTTCTCTTCTTGCATGTACAAAAAGAAATTTTGCTAAATGGCCCATAAATATTCAAGCAAAACTGTAACACGCCATTTTTGAAACTCTAAGCAAGTGAAAGGGATTACGCATTTGACAGGAGAAATTAAGTATGCTCTTAAACCTGTAAGAACCTGTTTTCTAATCTTTGTATTGGCAATAGGTTTGTTGGGAAGGGAAATTAGGGTAGGGCTGTTGGTAAAGTGTTATTGAAGCAGAAAGAAGGGTCATTTGACCCCCCCCATCCACTGTAGTATAGGGCTAATTTTGCATCAATATGACCTGGGATTACACAGTTTTAATTGTGTATATATGTGTAAGCAATTGAGCATCTTGTGTAGTCAGTATGGGAGGTATTTTTGTTTTATTTTGGATTGTTTTCTTTGTTTTGTCTCCTTCAGTGCAGAATTATGCCTGCTACAGTATTTTAAAGTATTAGGAGGGCTGGAAGGTAGAGTTCTAGAAATTATTGGGACAATATGTTCCTGTTGAAACTTAATATATTTTTTTCATTTAGGACAAGTAAAAGGCACAAATTATTTAACTGTTCTGCTTACTTTTTGAAAAAGATTCAATGTGAGTGTTTAGCCCTTTATTCTTTGAGATTTGGGGGTATGTACGTACTTTCTGAATTTAGACTGTGATCCTAAAGGAGAATGCTTCGCCTACTAATACATTTGGATTTGATGTATTTCTATCTTTTAAATTGCTGACTTCTGAGTTGATTAGGTCTTTTTCATAGTGTCTTTTTTTTTGCTTTTAGTTGGGTATGCTTACATTTCAGTGCTGAGACTGTTAAGGTTACTCCCTCAATCATGTTTTAGAATTTAATATTCTGCAGAATGCCCTAGACTTTTGAGAACAATTTTTACTTAATTTTGAATTATCTTAAGAGGCTTGTTTATCTTATGGTAGAAACCACTTATTTTCAGGAAAACTTAGAAAAAACAAACCCAGATATAATAGAGGAAAACAAGGAAGACATTCTGCATAGGAAGGAAATAAGCCACGAATATGTGCAAGAAACTTGGAGAAATATAATTCTAATACAGTAAGTATTAAATTGTAAAAAGTACCTTCTTGTATATGTGCTTTGGGCATGTAATGGCCCAATCAAGCTTTTGGCTTGCAAATTTTAAAATTATGTTTCAGGTTTAATGGGTTTTTTACTAACTATTGTTTACATATGCTTTCTCATGTATTTATTAACATTGGATTGTTGTATTTAAGAAACTTATTGAAATCTATTGTTGCTGGTGTTGAAGTATATTTCAAGTATCATAGATGCTCGTTCTTAATGGGTTTTGGTGTTTGTCCCAGAAAAAAGTGTGTCCTCAAATTGTTCTTCTGGAAGTGTGAATTTATTAAACAGCAAACTAGCTTATCAAGTAACCGGTGTTTGAATAGTACAGAAAGAACTTGTTTTCATTCATTACTAGCAAACCTTTTAGACAACATCTGCTCTTTTCCACCCCACAGTTTGCAAACCATTTTAGGCGTCCCATCTTTGGAAGAAGTCTTGCAGCCAACACAGATAGTTCCTGAGTACATCATATACAATATGACTAACACGAGCAAACATGGTGTTGTTATTTTGCAGAACAAATCAGGTAAGATTTTGTTTGTTTGTTTCCTGTTTTTGCTTAAAGATTCTGTATGGTGCATTGTAACAAACAGTAAATGATATTCAAAACAATATGTTTCATGGTCTGTCTTTTACACTTTTTTCCAAACTAGAGCACAGTTCAGTATGTTTGTCTAGAAGGTTTTGTAAGTGTATTGCATTCACACTTAAATTACACGTGTGTAGCAATATTTTAAATTAGTTTTAAATTTTATCTTTTATATTTATTACATGTGTGCCATTATTTGTATCAGTTAAGTCTTTGGGTTTATGTATAAATACTGTACTTGTTTGTTTGTTTTAGAAGACCTCCCTCACTGGGTGTTGTCAGCTATGAAATGCCTCGCATACTGTAAGTCACTGAATAGCCTTCAAGTTCCAGAAACCTATTTTGAGGTGAAAGTGAAATATATTTGCATGTTAATGTCAATTGTGATGTTTCATTTTGGAAATCCAAATAATCTAAGTGCCTTGATCTGTTGAGAAGGGATGAAAGCAATACATGGCAAATTATTGCACAGAAATGTAACCTAAAAGAGTTGATGCATGTTAAATATGTTATATTTCAGGCAACCAAGATATCAGTCCTTTAGGAGTCTAGCTAGTTATCCTGCTTTTAGGTTGCATTGTCTGATTCTGCATATGAGTTTTTGGCAATATGAACAGATTAAATTAGTGGAATAAGAGGGGCTTTGGTGTTCCTTAATCCATGAAATGTATGGGAGAATTAATTAAACTAAGCCTTCAGTGGAAGCATGCTGTCTGAGGCCATGAAAAAGTTAAGGACTGTTTTTTACACAAATAATTCCTATTAACAAAGAGTCAGGCAGGGAGAGAACCTGAGTGGTTGGGCAAAACATGTGTGGTTTCTTCTAATGCAGGTTTTCAGAAGTAAAGGGGCTTTCCTTTTCCAGTTACTGGCTTTGAGCTGGACTAAAACAGTTCCTGCATCTCATATTAAACTGGGGAGGCCAATTCACAGAAAACCAGTTGTCTTAGAAGAAATCAAACAAAATTTTGCAAAGGATTTGAGACAAAAGCATGTTCCTATAGTCAGCTTTATTACTAAATTTGTCATGAGAACAGAAGGAAGAGTTCCACTCACTTGTTCTTGGATCCTGGACTTGGAGTATAGCTCCTCTTGTACTTCCTTATCTGCTTCCCCACCTTTTTCTTAAACTGTCTTTAGAAAAAACTTATGCTTAAAACCCAGTAAGATACCTTTATAGTTCAGCTGTGGAAAATGAAGGGCTTCAATGCCTTACCAATCACTGTGTGGCAGATGAGATGGATTTTTAAAGTCAGACTGTTTTTTAGCTGTTTAATGTGTTGTGTGACAGAACTGAACTTTCATTGTTTGCAGATGGAGAGTCAGTCTGCATGCCTCCCTTGTTTTGGTATTAATGTATGAAATACCAAGCAGCGAAACTGAAAGTGGTTATAACTTACAGAAAACCTAGTGCTTCTCTGTTTTGTTTTCTTTGTGTATCTGCTTAAATGTAAAACTTAGTAAGGCATGATGTTAAATCTTAAGTTTCAGAAAAGAAGCATCAGTTACCTAAGGCATCAGTGTTATGTGTACTTGAGCAGCTGCCTTGGAATTACTGGGAATGTATTTACTGTGGAGTAATACAATTAACATAGGTTTTCACACATGGAGGGAGTGGGGGAGTACTTTCTCAATGAACCTATGAAGTTCAGTTTTTAATGGCTCAGTCTGATGTGGATTCTCTTGCTAATAAAGGAGTGGTTTTGTTCTTCAGCATGTGCTGTAGCAGACCTGTGTGGTACTAATCGCCTTTTTCCTTTACAGTGCCATTGATTTTTATGCAGCTTCACAGAACCTAACTGCCTTTGAGGCTTCCTTTGTCAGATGTGTTTGAAATTGTGTTACAAACACATACAGATCACAATTTGTAAGCTTTGCATCTCTATGAAGCAGGCTTTGAAAAGATTCTGCAGAAGCAGAGGACAATTAAGACTGACACCCCCCCACACACACCCCAAAAAAAAACCCCAACCCTGCCTCTTTAAATGGCTAACAGGGCATGCTAGAGTTAGATGAGTGCCTCAAATGAAATCAGAGATGATGAGCTCTTTTTATATGTGTGCTTGCTCTGCTGTTTAAGTCTTGCCCTGATTCCTGGCAGTCTCCTTCATTGGTTCCCCTCAAAGCTATAGTAGCTATAACGTGGTTGGATGGTGTTTATACATCAGTATATATCTCTAGCTGCTCAGTGGAACTGTGGTAGGGGTCCATGCAGGGTTAGTGTGGTTTCAGAAGTTCAGTTTGTAGCATATGCACTTGTGAAAATGACACCCCCCCCCCCTTTTTTTTTCCCTTCAACATGACACTTTTTATTCAGCTGCATTCCCAAATATATAGAGCCTCTTACCTGAAGAGCACTGTTAGGTAAAGCAGAACAGGGAAGAGCTTGGTGAGTGGATTAAATTAAAGTGGAAAATGTAGCTGAGCACTGGTCTTTGAGCACTTCAATACCTTAATTCTCACATCAGTACTGTATTTAGAACTGATAGGTCTTTGTATTCATGAGATGAAAACTGCAGGCAACCTTTCTGGTTTTTTTTAATTCTCAATTTTTAATTTGAGTGGATTAGTTCAAGTGGAGATTTTATCTCTGCATCTGCTAGCTATACTGTAACCAAATGATTAAGGCGGTAGTTACTTTGCCCAGTGAAAACTAAAAATATGTACACTGGCAGGGGGAATACTGCTCTACTATATATATATATATATTTTAGTGTAGTAAGGTGATTATGATTATAAAGTTTGATCATATTAAAAGTTAAATTTTCCCAGGTTCTATGTGTAATTAAAACTGCCATCTCCTAATTCATTAAAATTGGCTTTGTAAGGTAGCTTATTTAATTTGTAGGAGTTTGGTGGAGTATGATAACATTAGGGTTAAAAGATCTATACAATGTCAAATTTTATTCATACCAGGACCCCTTTCATTCATTCTTTTTCTTGTCTGTAGCAACGTGGTCAAGGTTTATTAACCAGATCTCCTGGATTATTGGATTGTTTATCTGTCTACTTCTGAAGAAAAGATCCACCATGGGAGTAGTGGTGAACAAAACTTTCTCTTGGTGAACTGTTTGAAAAGAGGAGGTCCCCACAAAGGGAAAAGATGCTGACCAGCTCTGTTTGGCCTATGCGTAAAGCAACATGTATATACATTGGTGGGCTTCTCAGCACACTCATCCAAGTTGGTCATAGCATGAGCTCCTTGATCTGGAAGCTAGAGCTCCCTGTGGGAGAACTGAGATTACTGTAGTTTGGAAGTTTGTGATTATCTTGCTGAGGAACCTATAAAGGGCATAAATGAGTTTTCATTTATTTTCTTGGTGTGGAACAGCATGTTGAAACTGAGTACAACTCCTCAGTGGCTATCTGGAATATTTTATACTGTTTTTGCGTACAAGTGGTATAGTGCTGAACTAAACTAAATATTTGTATATTGCTGGCATGATTCTTTTCTTGTGAAACAGTCATTCCTACAAGAACAAACTTATGTTCACTTTTTAATTATTATTTTTTTTAATAATGGAGTTGAGAGTAAATACTTTTGTGAATTTTCTTTCTTCACCTCTTTTTAGGGCCTAGAAATAATGACATGAGCCAACCAACTTACAGTGGGTTTGAACGGGATGTATTCAGAACGGTTGCTGATTACTTTCTCAATCTCCCTGAACCATTACTTACTTTTGAGTACTATGAACTTTTTGTTAATATTTTAGGTATGTATGAATATAGAAATAATCAGTGCAAGCTATAAGTTTATATCAACTGGGGAACAAATCTGTAATTCAAAGCAGACCTTGACCCCCTAATCTGTATGGCAGCTTGACTCTGAGGAATATCATCAATGCTATCATTCTGTATTACAATATTAACTGAAATGCAGCTCTGTCTCATAATATCCTATATAAATTGCTGTCTGAGCTAACATTCTAAATATGCAATAACCATAATTTAAAAATATGTGCTTGTTCTGCCAGTTCCTCACTATTGCAGTGTTAACTTTATTCTTGCCTGTTGGTTGCAGTTAT
Organism: Astur gentilis; assembly: GCF_929443795.1. Lineage (NCBI taxonomy): Eukaryota > Metazoa > Chordata > Aves > Accipitriformes > Accipitridae > Astur > Astur gentilis. Next base: position 1,867,735 of record NC_064887.1, read on the forward strand.
CTTGTTAGATTGCTTTTGGACTAAGCTAAATTTTTCTTAGGTTTTACTAACTGAGTCAACTATAAATTAGTGTCTTTATAGTTGTTGTCTTCTCTGCTCAGTTAGCAACTTTCTTTCTGAGCTTGTTCGTTTTCATACCACTTGCATCTTAACTTATATTTCATTTTCTGATAGTTATGTGTGGCTACATCACAATTCCAGATATATGCAGTGGAAAACATTCTGTCCAAGATGAGAAATGTGACCCACAACCTTCAAAAACTCTTCACTTGAACTCTTTCAAGTCAACTGAATGTCTTCTTCTAAGCCTGCTTCGCAAAGAGCCTGACAAAAAAAAGAAAGACTATGAAGCTTCCAGGAAGTCTTCTTCAGAAGAGCTAGCTATTGAAAAACAACGTGCAAAGAAATTGCAGCAATATAAACTGACATGTAAACAAGGTAGTGCTGATAATCTAATAGGAGGAAGTTGTCAAAATCTTTCAGGTTTCAGGAATGAACAAGATCCACCTCAAGCATTTAGGACAAGATGTTACTCTTTGGAGAGAATTGGAGATGCTACTTCAAGTGTATGTAATAAAGGAGAAGCTGATTCCCTCAGGCAAAGTGATGTGAACACCATCCTGGGCACAAGAAATGGAAAACAGTCACTACCGTATGAGCATAAAGCTAATTCTGTATTGGGGCTTGGTTTTGATAACACATGTCAAAAACAAACCCATGGTATCAAGAGAGTGTCTGCCTCAACTCTTCAGAATAAAGATCTATTTAATGAAAATCACGGATCGAAGCAAATATGCAGGTCTCTGAGTTTACTTGGCAAGAGAGGCTCCAAAAGTTGCACTAGCATTAATGTACCAGTTGCTGAAATCACAGTAAAGCCAAGGTCTCAATTTTGTGGGCAAGGAAAACCAAATACCTCTGGTGTGGCTTCTTCAGTGGACGTCAGGACTGAGGTTTCTGATATCACCGTCAAAAAAAGACTCTGCAAAAGTACCACAGAACTCTCAGAATACTCTTTCACTCACTCTTCTTATATGTTGACTGGCACGCAAAGTAAGATGGCTTTCTGAAGCATGTGGTATTGGCTTATTGCGTTGTCTAACTAATCTCTGCTTCCTTAATATTTGTCACTGTTGCTAGGTTTTTTGATATGCATATAACATCACCTGTGAGGTTTTAAAAAAAATAAAAAAATTCTGGTTGCTACATTGCTCTGTCTAAAGGCAGTCTTTCCTACCTCTGCTAACAAATAGTAGCATGTAGTATCTTTGGAGTCTTAAACTTGATGTGTCAGTAATTCACCTTTCTGTTCAGGTAAGTCGTAAGTAATTCTGACCTAGACACTGTTTAAGAGTGAGGCAGGGCGTTTGCACAGACCTGCCTGTTGAAGGAGATGTCTCTTTCTGGTCTTTGAAACACGTTTTCTGGAAATACTTCTGTGAATAATGTTAGTGTCACTTCTTAATTGTACGAGCAGTTTATCATAATGAAGCAAGTTGAGCGTGACCACACAAAAAAAGGCCATGTAACATTATCTATTATGTTACAGCTGATTTCTATGAAACATAGATTATTGTCCTTGGAAAAAAAAGAAATTTCTGGTACTGAGATAAAAATATCCTGAAAGTTTGTTCAAGTCTTAATGACAGCTGTCTTTATAATTAACTTGTAGATCTCCTTCAGCCTCATTTAGAAAGAATTGCCATTCAAGCACTACAGATATGTTGTTTGTTGCTTCCGCCACCAAATCGTAGAAAGATTCAGCTCCTAATGCGTATGATCTCTCGGATCAGTGAAAATGTTGATATGCCACGACTGCATGATGCAATGGGCACACGTTCTTTGGTAAGAGAATAAGTGCAGTTATATCTATTTTTTTAAGAATATTGCTGAAGTAACGCTAAGAATGCTAGCTGTATTTCATACTTGAGGTTCTTGGCTCATTGCAATTAAATAGTAATTAACGGGCAATTTTTCATGTCCAGAATGTTTCAAAAACCTGATTTGACGCAAGTGCTTTCTTGTCTCCATCCTAATATATTTCAAATATTGGTGTTGCTTTTGTTTAGTTTGGGAGCAGAAGGGAAATAATTTCTTAAGAGTGCAAATTATTGTTTAGTCTGATTTCTCACCTAACTGCCATTTAACTTAAAAGGTTTTGGCAAAGTGTCTGTAGAAAACCTTTCTTGGGCTAAACACTTGTGTGTGTGAAGTTATGACAAAAACGGTTCCAAAGAAGTAAATTGCCTAGTGAGTTTAAAGACTAGCTTTCAAGGTCTGAGTTCAAGCTTTCATTGGAATGACTAATGATTTTTTGTCAAACAAGATGAGGTAAACCAGCAAAGTATCTGTACATGCTAATTTAAAATAAGCCTACTAAAAGATGGAAATATGAAAGCTGTAAAAATGTTTCTTAAAGCTATTTAAAACTGGATCTTGGTGTGCATTAGGTCTTGGTTAGGTTGGCTCTGCAGGTTTTTTTTATCACCTCACTTGTCTCAAGACAGCTAATTGAAGATGTACACTTTTCTACAGGGGAAGTCTTTTATTATTACCTCTTTAAATATGTATTTCTTAATTGAAAGTACTGTTCAATCCAAAAAAAGTACAAGTCTAAAGTTATAAGAAGCTACTTTATTTCAGATGAGGAAAAAATTATAATTGGTTTTCTTCCTCTCTTGACCAGTGGTGCAGGCAAGAGAGATTGCAATGAAAGTTGGTATTGGAGGATTCATTGTGCCACTTGTGTAGACTGGAAAGAAGGCAAATCCCTCAACTTCACGTACTAATGATCTGCTAAACACTTCTAGATGATACAGACTTTTTCTCGATGCGTGCTCTGCTGTGCAGAAGAAGTAGATCTTGATGAGCTGCTTTCTACACGATTAGTTTCATTTCTAATGGACCATCAACAAGAAATATTTAAAGTACCAACTTACCTGCAGGTTGCAGTGCGAGATCACATAGAATACATGAAGATGGCTCAGGTTGGTGGCATGACAGAAGTTTAAGTTCATTTGCTAATTGCAGAGTATTTGTTACTTCTGAAGGTGGGATGGGAAAACTGCAAATAAACCCACTATATTTTGAATGTGAACTTTTATTAAACTGTTGGTGCAATCATAAATATTAGCTACGTTATAATGTTTTGCGACTCATGATGTCGCTGTAAGTTAGTATGCTTGGATGTTTCTTGGGTACCTTCTTACTGAAGTAGTATATAATCATTTGAGTATATGCAGACCCTTCAACTGTTGTTTCAGTGCAAACATCCAAAGGAAGAAATTTGTGCCATATTGCCAACATATTCATACTGCAAACAAATAACTTCTCAGGAGTTTGAAGAACAAAAGGTTTCTACCTCTCAAGCTGCAGTGACAGAGCTCTTGGAGAACATTATCAAAGATAAAAACCTGTCTGTAAAAGACAAAAAGAAAAAGTTAAAACAGGTAAGAAACTTGGTGAATATTTCTTCTGCTTCTGAAAACACCTTTTTGAGGGAAGGATCTCAGTCACTAGACCCTGGTACAGAACAAGAGCAGACTGTTGTTACATTAGAGGGTAAAGAAGTTTGGCAGAAAATAAACCCCTTTGCATTCCAGCTTGTTCTCAGATATCAGAGGGGCTAGGCGCGGCTAGGCTTAGATTCTGAGTGATGCCCAGTTTGACGCTGTAAGTTTGGTCGCGTTCAATGTATTGAACTACCTTGATCACGAATACATGAATAGTGCAATGTACTTTCAGTCTAGTCATGTTCAATGAACTAACGTGGCCAGACTTAAGGAGCTTGGTTGTATTCAATGAGAACCCTCACAGCTAGATTAATAAATCATGCAGTTTATTGAAGCAACAGAAGTACAGGTTCTTTTGGAATGCTGGTGATAAATACACTGTCTGCAAAGCACATGCAAATAATAATACAGTCGACTGCAAGCACACTAAATTATGGAAAAACTCTATAGAGATTTCCGAGTTTCCCAGGGAAGCACTTGGTATAACTGAGGGTTCAAATCTCACCCAATAGGCGTCACTGTGGGGGGGGAAGAGAGGTTCAGCCTGTCGGCTGATCCCAGAAATCAGTGATGTCCTCATGACTTGTCTATGAAGGTGTCTTCCCTAGCATTCCTCCTCTCTAAAGCCATTTTAATACTATTTTCTTATTTTTAGGTGGAGTTTGAGTGATTCTAGTCATACATACCTTTATTATGATTGGTGTAAAGTCTTCTCACTTTACTTCTGAAGGTATAAGCTAGAGAAATTCAGAGCACATGCTCAGTGAGGAGTGGTTGCACCTTGAAGGCGGGTAGCCTTTGGGGTGGAGGTGCATTTTGGTATTATAATGAGATTATAATGAGCGAATTTCATCCAGAGGACATGACTGACAGAAAATGGAAAAATGCTGGTTCAAGGCTGGCTCAGGATAACAACCATGCGGTTTATCAGTTCCATAGTGCTATCCAGTTCCCATCCCTGTGATGATATCACAGACGCTGGCTGCAGTGTTTCCACTCCACTCTACCTCCCATGTTGTTTCTCAGAGTCAACAAACCAAGCTCCCCTGGTGTTGCTAACATCTAAGGTTGCAGGTTATGTTGCTTAGGGAATTATTATGGAGCAGATTCCTTGCATATCCACTGCATTCCGCCCTGGAGATTTACCTTCTCTTAAGAGGTGGGCGTATCAATAAGTCAGCTCCAGCAATCATTTCACAACTGTGTAGAGAGAAATCTTCGTTTTATAGAAGAGAGCTGTTTATTGGGTTTTGACTGTGTGTTCTGATTAGGATTTTAAAGATGGTGTCTAATACAGCATTTGATACTGCCTGGCAGCAGTGGTGTTCAAATAATGGTTTAAAACCAGTGTAAAATTATTCTAAGATAATGCTTTCCATTACATAATGTGTGATAGAATTATAGAATGGTTTCTTGTGGTGCACTGGCTGTACAAGTTTACTGTTAAAATGCTATAGATTGGCTTAAAATCAATAGGCGATAAAAGCAGTGATTTTTTTTTGCTCAAGCTCTATCTGTTCACAGTTCTGAAACATCGTTTTCTGTGGACTTAGCTTTGTGTTTTGTAACGTGTATATTGCTCAAGATTATCTGGTACTTCTATGGCCTACTAACATATTGCCTAATACTAAAGCTAAAATACAGCAGTTCTGGCAGGATTTAATACTGGAGGGTTTTTCTTTTTTTGGAAAACCTTTGGCAAGTATTTCTGACCAATTGAATAGTATTGTACTTGTCCTAGAATCTCCTAAGCAAGTCTTGTGACTCAAATTTGAAAAAGCAGCTTTTCAGAGCAAGCACATTTCTTTCTCTTTGGTGCCCCTCCCCCAGCTTCTGCAACACTGACTTTCATATGTGTTGTGAAAACTTTCTGGTCCTGTAAAAGCAAAGGCTGGACTTTTGTTCAAGTTCATTAAAACTTCCTGCATGTAAAGAAGAGTATTTAATTACAGTCAATTAAAACTTGGAGTAAGAAAGCAGTAAGAAGTGATACACAGCAGCACTTGAAGCAGGTGAAGTGGGGAGGAAGGAAATAAACTAAAATGCTCTCATAGTAAAACTTGAAGTACATGCTTAAATTTTGGTGAGTTCCCACCAAAGTCCGGAAGCAGCTTGTACTGCAAGGGCCACCTGTTAGCAAAGTTTATTTTTAAAATTTGCAGAGCTATATTGTTATAGTCTTGCCATTTGTGCTGGGATAGCTGGTGATGTGATAAATCACAACTTTTTGGAGCAGTTATTCAGTTCTGATACTTTGAATTGGGCAAGCCAAATACATGGCACGCACTAGAGAGTTAGGTCCAACTTGTACCAATGCTAAAAGTTACAAATGGTGTCATTTTCTATAGGTTGAATCAATTGGCAGAAAGCTGTGGCTGATGCATAATATGTACCATTATTCCTTCCTGAGGCCTTACACAGGAAACAGGCAAAATGTCAAAAACATGTCTCTGAAGCAAGATATTTTTATTTAGCTGTATATCTGCAGAAATTGAAAAATTAACTCCCTTGGTTAAGTATTAAGCTTTCAGCAGATTTTGAAGGTATTCTCTCAGGAAAGCTTAACTTCCATTTAGGTAAAACATTCATCATTGTAATTCTTGAAAGACAGCTTTCCAAGCATAAACAGAATAGATGCCAGTGCTGGCTGGACAGCATGGCTTCACATGGGTAGCTACCGTGCCTTGCTTAGGGGGTGGAATGCTGGTCGTGCTGTTCAAACTGTAAGCAGCGTTGCTGTTACTCAGCTGATGAACAACACGGTGAGCAACTGCAGACTCGTTGCTAACGGAGATCCAGGCAGTTAGAACAGTACAGCATTTGCTCACAGCGCTGTTCCACTCACAGCAGCTAAAAATCCTTGGGAATAAAAAGCGATTAGAAGCTTTTCTCATTTCAACAGATGAAGGGCCTGACAAAATTTGTTTGACTCATTGTTTATCAGTTGTAAACTCATAAGCACGAAGAGCCACGGCTTTGGTCAAGTGTCGCAGCAGAGCTACTTTACATGCTGATAGCCTTGCTCCTCCTGCTGTTATGCATCCTCACGAAGTGATTCATGCTCAAGCCCTGCACAGCTGGAGTTTTTGGTGGAGTCTGATATTTTATTTTATTTTTTGTTTTTGTGTTTTCCAGTTTCAGAAGGAATACCCTTTAATCTACCAGAATAGATTTCCAACTACAGAAAATGAAGCAATGCTATTTGATAACAAACCTACCATCAAACAACCAATGCTTAGCCTAAGAAAACCAAGATTTCGTAGCCTAAGATACTAATTTCACCACACCTCAGCTGCTTATTTATTTTGTGGATGTATGTATGAATGATTTGCCAAAGGGCACTTTCTACAGAAGTTTGATGGTGGCTGTGTGTGTAGAAGAAAAACGTTTACATGGACACTATGTTGAAAGGTGCCAAAATAACTTTTTTTTGTGCAGATAACTTTTGAATGACTGCGAAGAGAGAAATAAATATTTATCTGTTTACAAATTATTACAATATACTATGCTCAGTAAAATAAATGTGAAAATAAGCATGAAGCTATTAGTAACCAAAAATTTATATATGATTTTCATATGGGAAACTAATGATATGCATATTGTTGTAACTTCTTTAATGTCTGTTCAGGAATTTGTGCCATTTATTATAGTTTGTATAGGTTTTTAAATGTCTGTATGTTGTGAATAAGTGCCTTCTTTGTATTCCTAAAATACTTGTCTTTAAACAAATCAATGTTCTTTGAGTTTGGGACTAATTTAAAAGTTGGTTCTATTGTTTCCAAGGGAGCCAGAAATTCACCATAAATAAATGATTGTCTGACTCCATAAAATACTTCTGTTCATCTCATCTGTAAAACTCACATAAGTTTTTGTGTATTTATTTATATTAAAAGTCTTAGGTCTATTTCTGATATTTTCATGGAAAATTTATTTTGGATCTATTGCTGTACTTCTCAAAATAATAGAAGTGATGGATGATAACGTGCAGTGACAACAAATAGAATCAGAATGCACTAAACTTCGCTATTTTGTTTCTACAGTTAAGGGTTTGCTTATTAATTCTGATGGGGCCAAGGCTCCCCCACAAGAGTATAAATCTGCATGAGTATTTCTGTGAGAGAACAATTCAAAGTAAGTGTTTTCATAAAGGAGGTCCCAGTTTAATGTTTAGGCAGATACCCTCCAGGCAAAAAACTAAAAAGTCAGTGAATGATGTTAGTGTTTAATACTGGGCTTGGAGACAAATGGGTGCTGTTCTCTCCTGTATTTGCATCCATCAGGAAAGAAGCCTGAAATCCTTTTTTTTTTTTTTTTTTTGTTTTCCCAAAGAGACACTAACAGTGTGTAGGTGTAAAGCCTGGGCACTCAAGGGAATTTTAAATAAGATTTAATAAAAAAAATCCTTTTCTTCTTAACAGGGTAAAAATAGCGTACTATAGCAAAAAGATGGATGAATCTTTAAGGATTCATTGAAACATTGTTTATATTAAAAGTACTGTCACTTTGGAAAAAAGTCATGCGGAGCTCTAATCAGCCAACATGCCAAGCACGAGCTCTGCCATGAGACCTATGGCTATTGCTGCTTGTAATCTAGAAACAGAACCATTATGTACTGGAAGGACTTCAGGTTCTGGGTATGATAAGGTGTTTTATAGAACAAGCCCTGCGAGTAGGAGCACTAACGGATATGCCTCTCGCTTTCAACACAGTTCTCTTGCCACCTTGTCCTCGCAGTCCAAGGAGAGAAGAATGTGACATGGGAGTTTAGAAACAGGGCTGGTAAGGGTGTAGCTGTATCCATGAGCAGTTAGGAAGTGGGGAGATTGGTTGATAAGTAATGCAGCTGAACTGACAATTTGATATAGGGCAGCTAAAGGTCCTTGGAGGAAATGATGCCACCATGTAAAATACAATCTCTGTAAATTCTCTTGTTAATAACTAGTACTTTTTACATATTCCAATACTGTGCCAGAGTAAGGAACAAAGTGTATCTCCTTTAAGGGCTGGTGGCACTGGACTTTGTTAGCTGTATATATGCAATTCGGGGTCTTCAATGTTTACTGTTCACATGTTGCTGTGCTTGAGCTTCTCAGATGGGTCTGGTCACTTGTCAGACCCACAGTCCAAGCTGTGACCTGTCCCTCGCATAACCAAAGCTGATATTCAGGTGGACTTCTTGCTGCAGAATGCTTTCATGCTGCTCTTCAGTTAAAGGTTTCTTTAAGCTTATATCATCGCAATGAATAACGTGCCACACACTGAAACCATTCTGCATTTGGAATGGTGCCAAAATTGGGTTTTGTTGTGAAGAATTTGTGTCCATGTTACGTTTCAGTTGTAGTATTGCTTCTAGATAAATCTTAAACTGTCTATTTGGGCTGTATTTGCAGAAAAATGGAAGGGATATGCTGCCAGTGTTGGATTGCAGAAGAAGGTATGTTTGAAGTCCAACTTTGTTTTCGCTTTAGGGTTTGGGTTTTTTTATTAAGCAGTTTTGTGCTTTATGGAATCAGCTATTTTTAGAGAGGTGAGTGCTTTTTCTTTGTGTGAGCTGTTTGGTTGTCCGTTGTCTTACACAGTTCTGAGCTGCGCAGTGTAGGCGTATCATTTTGCTTTGTCATGTCTTGCCTGTTCTAGGACAAGAAACAATTGTTATTGTACCTGCATATGCAGACTCTTACAGTAATTGTCATAAAAGCAGTCATTAAAATTAAAGCAAATCTCGACTACTCATCTCGGTACTTGGTTTGGGTTTGGTTTTTTTGGCATCTCCTGGGGAGCTTCCATAATACTCTTGTGCAAATTCATGCTCTGTCTCGGATACTTCATTGTTATGAATGAGGGTCTTGGTTGAGAATTGTCATTTATATCTGACATCTTGGTACGTAACTGCTATGGTCTGCAGCCATGGGACTACACTTCGGTTCTCTCAGGTTCTCCTCTCCCTGGAAAAATGAGGCAAAACCACCTTTCTATTCTGCATCCAATACTTAATTGTACATATAGATATATATATACACACACAATTATATATATATATACCAAATTAGTCTTATGTTAGCTTTATGGTGCGGGGGCGGGGGGTGTTAGTGCAGAAATTTACTTTCAGTTAACTGAGTTATATCTGGCACAATACATATTTTGCAATATATCATTTTGCTCTTTTCCTTATGAGGAGGAAGGCTTTGTAAATGAGAAACCAAGATTAGCCTGGTTTTAGCCTGTATTAGTAGTGCTTTAATGTCCTGTAGATAACTTCACGCTTGCATAGCAGGTAACAGATGTTCCTTCTCTGTAACACCTGTAGTCAACTGCTTTGAAAAATCTATTACCTGCCTAGACTTGCTTCTAATTATTCTCAACCTGTTAAGTGTTGTGTAAATGCTTTATTTATTTATGTGTTCCAGTTAAGTAACTTATTAGGCGAGAAGCTCGCATTTCTTAGGATTTAGCTTTCAAAGGACTGCCCTCATTATTCAGACTTCTTGATCCATGTTATTTAATGTTCCCTTCTAAGGTTTTGAAGGAACTTAACAAAAATATGAATAAATAGACAAATTGACTAGCTATGGGACAATTAAAACATTCAAAATGAATGACAGATACAAATTTAACTTTCATCTAAACCTTTCTTTGAGATATCATTTTCACTTGAGTGAAATTTTTTACTGGAAGGCTTTTATATTTTTTTTCTTTAAGTATTATACTGCAAAAATTACTATTCTGTATGGGGAGCAGTTCATCCGAAGTGAACTTGCGGTCGCCTGCAATCTGTCAGTTGTGTACGAGGTGGTGTAGCTGAATTGCCTGTCCAGGTTTGTTCTGAAAACTGTCACTGCAAGAAGGGACTCCTGGCTGCCTTACGCTGACTCGAGAGGAGAAAACGCTGTCACGGCCCAGCACTGAACCATCCGTGCTGCTCCCGAGGATTCGGACTTAGGCAATGGTTTTACTGGGCTGAGACTGTAGGGTAGGGTGGGCGAGGGGCTTAGTGGCTGGTTCTCAACTTCCAGTCTCTCCCGTATAAAAGACTGTGTGTACGGTGGCTTTTTAACTTCTGTTACGCGAGAATCAGCCTCGTGTAAACTGTTTAGACTTTTTTTTAAAAAAAAAAAAACCACCTTTATGTTGGTTTGAGTATTTTAGTTCACTTGAAAGGGACTACGTTTATTTTAAAAACATGTTCAGCCGACATGTAATTTCTAGCACTGGTTAGTTCTCATGAATAGTCTTGGGCAAATGAGAAGCTGTTCACTCAGCATGTGGCCAATTCAGGTGCAGTCACAGTAGGCTATTTGGGTGTTGAATATGTACTTACTGTTTTGCATACAGAGATCCAAAACTCTCTTCTCTTTTGCTTAAGTGTTTTAGAGCTATTACTTGAGATTGCCATCTGCAGTACCACTTGGTCAGCTGGCAATCGGGGGTAAATAGACTTGTTGCCTCCCTTTTGTGCACAGAAAGGCACGCTGAGATGCTGCTGCTTGTGCTTAGCAGCATGTTTTTTGCTAATCGGTGCCAGTAACTCTTTTTTAGTTATACTAGTTGCAAGAAGGAACAGTTTTTATAATGCTTTGTTAGGTTATATGCTGTTCTTGGTGTTAGTGTGAAACCAGACAAGTTGCTTGGTCTAGTGCTGGCTGGTGTGCAGTGGCACGTGGTGATTCCAAGAAAGCAACTGGTAGAAAACAGCCAGGAGGTTACGTGCATAAAATGTTAATGGCTAATCTCAGCGTTGAGTCATGATGCAACTGTGTACTCCAAATTTAACTGCATGTGGGCAGGAGACAGACAGAAGTGGCAAAATTAATACTTTTAAGGGGAGGGGGGGAAAGACTGAAAATCACAGGATTGTACTTTTGGTGGGAAAGGACCTTCAGAGGTCATTTATCGTAGAATCCTAGAATGGTTTGGGTTGGAAGGGACCTTAAAGATCATCTTATTCCAACCCCCCTGCAATGAGCAGGGACACCTTCCACTGGACCAGGTTGCTCAGAGCCCTGTCCGACCTGACCTGGAAGGTTCCCAGGGATGGGGCATCCACCACCTCTCTGGGCAACCTGTGCCAGTGTTCCACCACCCTCATCGTAAAAAATTTCTTCCTTGTATCTAGTCTGATTTACTTCAAACCCTCTTTAAAATGGGTCTAACTAAATTGGGTTACTCAGGGCCATGTTGAGTCCTAAATACCTCCAAGTTCTGCAGCACAGACTAATAGCGGAGTGCTCTTTGAATTTTATCTTCCCGTACCAGCCTAAAGCATCAAGACGAAAGCTCTCTGAGCAGCCGATGTGGCTCGTCCCTTCTGGCCCAGGCTCCTGGCAGGCAGACGCCGTCCGGGCAAGGGTGAGTGAAAAGGGAGGAGAGCTGTAGGGGCTGGATGGAGGCTGCCCGCGGTGGCTGTCCTTCTTCTAACTCTTGCTGCCAAGTCAGCGGGGCTGGATCCTGCTCGGTGCTGGTAAGATGCAGAAGGAGGAAAATTTGGCTGCTGGTGTGTGGGGCCAGCGACGTTTTTGGATCTCTGCCTCCTGAGCCACTGGAGGAGGATGGGGCCTGGGGAGATGCTGTCGCTGTGGAAACACTGAATTTTCGTGACATCAAAGATTAGAAGGCCGTTTTGAGTCCTTATCCCAGGGTTAATTAAACATCTCCATGTTATTTGCACTGCTAAGAGGCCTTGAGTTTGCACTCAAGTTTCTATTGAATATATTTATTGCTAGGATGCTTCCGCAGACATTACCATATAATTATGGTTGTTTAACATGGAGGGTTAACGGGAGGCCTCAGTCAAAGAGCTCACGAAGGCTCAACTGGGTATGTTGTTTGTCGGTTAAGAGCCTTAAATGAACCCTCAGTCCAAAAAGGAAACTGTATCTTGTAAAGAGGAAACAAACAAAAACAACACAAAAAGAAGCCAACCTTTCACTTAACGGTTGTAGTAGCAGATCGAACATGGGGCTGTTTAATGTCCAATTTTCTCCTTTCACCAGATTTGATCACTGGAGCCCAGCTTGTTTGTACGGGAGAAGTACCCGAAGGTACGTGGTATTACGAAATGCCTTCATCCTGTACCACAGCGGGGGAGAGCAGTAATCTTCCTAATCTCATTAATCTTTGAAATTACTCTTTACAGCACCATTGTTTTCATAGATGTCTACTCTTACTAGAGGTGGTTTTTTAAAGCGATCTTTGAGCTGTCTCTGACAGTGGCTGCTGTGCTGCGTGTAAAACAAACGATCGGGTTTGATATCTTTCTGACTGCGTAGGGCTGTTAACACCCCGTGTAAAAATACTCCTCTATGTGCATTAAGTCTTAAGAAATCTGCATTTACGCAGCAACTAGAGCTGCTGGCGTGTGCCCCTGTGCTGAAACACACTAAATAAAACAAGTGGGAGGAGAGGGGAGACGATGGCCGTAAGCAGATGGCGATGTAAGAGCAGCCATCGCGGATGATGATGCTCCCTGATGCCCTCCTGGCTGCTGGGTAGGGGTTCGGTCTTGCTGTCCTTGTACCAACGTGCTGAAGCCCGCAAAGCCAGCCTTCCACAGAAACCTAGGACGGAGGGAAAAACTGGTGGCTGATGCATACGGGAGGTGGAAATGATAATATTTGACGCTGACATCTTCTTATCTCTCGGTGTCTCTAGTGTCACGTCACTCCCCGGTGAAGCACTGATCCTCGATATGCAGGTGCCGAGGAACGCTCTGTTACACGGGATCGAGATGCCTTTGTGGGAAGGAGCCGTTCCTTGCTGCCCTCGGTCCATGTCGGAGCTGGGAAGGTCTCCCTGCAGCGCAGGGCACCGGTGGAGAACCGAGTGGCCTTGCCAAGTGCCCGGCGCGACTCCAGCGTGCTCCGTTTCACTCCTTTCTGGTTTGTTTTTTGTGTGTGTGTGTGTGTGTTTTTTTTTCTTTGTAATCACTTCTGCTTGGGAAGAATTTAGGTCTCAGAAAAACATTCAAAGCCCTTTTTTGTGTGAATGGCAAGACAAAACCTCTCAAAGCCCCGGGAGGATTTCGGTGGTGAAAGCCGGCTCTGTTCCCGGGGTGCGCTCATTGGCAGGGGCGGTTTCGGGCACGGGGCTCCCCTCGGCAGGGCTCAGCGCCCCATAAATACCCAGTGCAAGGCTCTCGCCGTGTGCTTGGCTGCCGGAGGCTCAGGTCCTTCATCGGGGAGAAAATGTACAGCCAGTGAGTATCCCTGCGGGCTTCTCTCTATAGGAGCAAGTCACCGGTTGTATCCGTGGTTCAGCGTTGGCTGGGGGGGTTGCTGGGAGGCTGGGGGTCAGCACGGTCCGGAGGAGGAGGCGGGGGGGGGTGGGGGGTCCCTGTGGGGGGGTGTCTGTGCTGGTACATCCCATGCCAAGGCGATTCTGGTCCAGGGGGACAGGGTCACTCCCAGTCCGTACTAGGGAGGGGAAGGAGGGTGCCCTGCACGACCTGTGTCTGCTGTGTCTTTGTGGGCTCTGCAGCAGGTAAAATTGGAAGAAACAGTTCTCAGCTCCATGCTCAAGTATACTTTGCTTAAAGAAAAAAAATGGAAAAAAATGCTTATCCAAGACCTGGGCGCTACAAGTTCAATTTTGCTTCTGGATGCTTCAAGATATCCTGAATTTGTGGGTGAGGGTGCTTGCCTGCAGGGCTGTGGCATGGGCTGTCCCATCGCTATTCCCTATTCCTCCACGTGCTCAGGACGGTTCGCAGGTGGCTGCCGTAGCTGGTCAGAGCCCTCGCAGCCTTCCCTCCCGTGAAGGCTGGAGCTTCTCCCTCCCGACCTCTCAAGTTATTTGCAAGTCACAGATTAGTCCATCCAGAAGCAAAAACCCCTCCTTTGGCAGGGGGATGGTTCCAAAACTATGCCAAAACTGGGCTAACCTCAGGTCTGCTGGCCCTTTCAGAGTCGAGCATCCCGCTGGAGGCTACAAGAAGCTCTTTGAGACGGTGGAAGAGCTGTCGTCTCCGGTGACCGCCCATGTCACAGGTTGGTGTGGGCTCCCTGATCTCCTCCTGCCCAGCTTGTGTTCTCGGGAGCTCGTGGGCCACCAGAGCTCGGAGGATTTACAAGGGCTGGAGCACAGGGTTGGAGGTAAAGGACCTAACAGGGTGGCTTTTTTGGGGGTAGAGGAAGGACAGATTGGACGGGGGATCTTTAGACATACCAATGCTTGACATCTTTGGTCAGTCTGTGGATGAAGAAAGAAAGAACAGTTCGAAGAGCCCACGCACTCTTAAAAGCCAAGTTTAATAAACATTAAAAAAAGTTTGAAGTTTCATCCTTTTTGTTGACACAATAAAAATTACTTGGTCTGATTTGCTGTGGGCTGCGCACGTACCAAGGCTGCATCTTCTGCAGGCAGGATTCCCACCTGGCTGCGAGGAAGCCTCCTGAGATGTGGTCCCGGCTTGTTCGAGGTGGGCGCGGAGCCCTTCTATCACCTCTTTGACGGGCAGGCGCTGCTCCACAAGTTTGACTTCAAGGAGGGGCACGTTACCTATCACCGAAGGTACGTGGCCATTTTCTCAAGCAAAAAAAAAAAAAAATAATAACGAAGCATTTGCTTGACCGTAAGCGCTGGGGACGGGCTCTGCTGCCCAGTACGTGGGAGGCGCCGGTTATTTCAAGTCCGTGCGGTTATTGGAAGAGCTCTAACGGTGAGATCACTAAAACCAGCTGAAAATAACTGAAACTTACTCATAGTTAGCAGAAATGCAACTTTTTGTACAAATTATAAAACATCTGGAAGGGAAGGAGAGGGAGGGCTGGATGTAGCGGCAGTCAGTGACAGAATTACATCATTGTCTGAAAACTGGAATGTGTTTTCAGTTAAAAGCTGCTGAGCTATCAGCTTTCAGGTGTTTGGTGCAGAATGTTTAGACAAAATGCTGTATTTCCCATCAGCTTCAGCTCTCCGCCGGCCATCCCTTCCTGGGGCCGCGGTGGGGTGGTTGTTGCTGGACCCCATGTGCTCCAGATGCAATGTGAGGCCACAGGGACCTGCGGCTTTTGGAGGTCTCATGGGGCTCATCACAAGAATATTCGTATTGTAATTACATAGCCCGTTGCTTTTTTTATGGCTACCCCTGCAACGCGTCTTCTTGCCTTCCCCAGGTTTGTCAGGACTGATGCTTACGTGAGAGCGATGACTGAGAAAAGGATCGTGATAACAGAATTTGGCACCTATGCATACCCAGACCCGTGCAAGAACATCTTTTCCAGGTACCTTGGGGCTCTGTAGAGATTGCGGCGATGTCCTACGGTGCTTCCACTTCCAAGCAGCCCCTGACTGCCTGTCCGTTTTCTCTGCTTAGGTTTTTCTCGTACTTCAAAGGTGTGGAGGTCACTGATAACGCCCTCGTTAATGTTTACCCCGTCGGTGAAGATTACTATGCCTGTACTGAGACCAACTTTATAACCAAAATTAACCCAGATACGTTAGAGACAATTAAGCAGGTGGGTCTGTACTGTGCTTCTAAATAGGTTGAGGAGTACAACTAAAATGAAAGTGTTTAATAACAGGCTCTTACACCACGGCAAGAGTTGGGGTTTCTGTCAGAGAGAGGATGCAGAAGCAGCCAGCTGTGAGGGTCCACGAGAGCAGAGTCAGAACCAGCTTGTAAATGAACCCGCTGCTGCTGCTCTGAGTAATATTGCATTAGGAGGCGATGGGGGTCCGCGGTCCGTATCCTCACGCTCGGGTTGGGGTTTGCGACCTGGAGCTACGTTGCAGCCTGGCCGAAGGGGACCGCAACCGGAGGGCTCCTACCAAAGCTTTACTGCTGCCTTCATCCACATCGGAGCCGAGCCACATTTACCCCACAGAACTGTATGTAACGTAGAATGTGTATTTTGACATTTTTCTTTGCTCTGTTACCAATGTCCAGCCTGTGGAGCCTTTCCTTTTGGACCCCAGGATCCCGAACCTCTCCCTGTAACTGTGTCAGCTCACCCGACCCTCTTGAATCGCTTGGCTTTGCTGCTCTCCTCCTTTTCACAAAATGGACAGTGGTTTGGGCTTGCAGAAGAGCTTTCCACGTCTGGAGTGCAGACGTATTGACCTGAGACGCCTTGCAGTGCTGGTGACTTCCCATGTCCTGCTAAGA
The DNA here is from genome assembly GCF_929443795.1 of Astur gentilis. Lineage (NCBI taxonomy): Eukaryota > Metazoa > Chordata > Aves > Accipitriformes > Accipitridae > Astur > Astur gentilis. Next base: position 1,884,349 of record NC_064887.1, read on the forward strand.
AAGCTCCTGACTTTCTCCATCTTCTTCTTCAGGTGGATCTTTGTAAATATGTGTCCGTCAATGGGGCAACGGCTCATCCCCACATTGAAAACGACGGGACAGTTTACAACATTGGCAATTGCTTTGGAAAAAATTTCGCGCTCGCCTATAACATCATACGGATTCCTCCGCTTCAGGCAGGTCAGTCAATCCCAGCCTCTGAGCGACCTGAGAAAATCTCATCCTATAAATAACTTTTTTTTATCCTTCGAACAAGTGGTGTCATCAAATTACTTCTTTTTTTAATCTTCTTTAGATTTTATTCGCCTTTTTTAAGTAACAGCAATTTCATCTTTAACACACTTCAAAGCGGTTTCCAAATCATGAACTTCCTTTATGCTGAAGGCAGAAACTTGCTGGGCAAACACTATAAATACAATGTAATTTTGGGTGAAACCCTCCATAACGCTTCAACTGTCCCGTTCCAGACAAGGAAGACCCGATGAACAAGTCGGAGGTGGTGGTGCAGTTCCCTTGCAGCGACAGGTTTAAGCCCTCTTACGTCCACAGGTAACGTTTCGTGGGGTGGGTAGCTTGACGGTGCAGGTTGGCTGAAAAGAGGGACGCTGCTCACGTGTGCCACGCGGCGCGTTCCCGCTCCGAGCGGTGCGCGCGGGCGAGCAGAGTCCCCTTTTCCTTCTGCGAGCGCACACGGGTGGGCTGTGCGTGTACAGCGATGCTGGCCTGTTCGTGCATGTAATCAGCAACTAAAGTTAGATGATTTCCCAAAATCAAGATGTTTATGTTGCTGTCATTTTAAGCGATGATCTGCTTGCTATATCCATTGCTTAAGACTGACTACTACATAGTTTTTGTCCAAACTAACTACAGTGAGCCTGATGGGCTCCCCGTACGTTTCCAAACAGCTTCGGTCTGACTTCGAACTACATAGTGTTTGTTGAAACACCAGTGAAAATCAACCTCCTCAAGTTCCTCTCCTCCTGGAGCCTTTGGGGAGCCAACTACATGGACTGCTTTGAGTCCAACGAAACCATGGGGGTAAGCGGCGGGTCGTACCAAACTGGGCTGTACTGGGCAGCCAGTCCTGGACTAGGAGGTCCATCGTTTTGGTTTCACCTTTGTTTCTCTGAGCCTAAACCAAGCTGCTGCTTGCTTTTCAGGTCTGGCTTCATGTGGCAGAGAAAAAGAAAGGCAGGCTCCTCAACATCAAATACCGCACCTCGGCCTTCAACCTTTTCCATCACATTAACACCTATGAAGATAACGGATTTCTGATCGTCGACCTCTGCACCTGGAAGGGGTGAGTGTTGGTAGTGCCGAGCCTGGAGGCGGCCGAGGGTCCCTGCAGCGTCGTGCCTCCCCCTGCATGAGCTGGTGGGGGCCAGCAGAGCCCCAGCACCAGACAGGCTGGTCCCTTTCCCGTTGGAATCGCCCCTGACACTCGCACCAACTCCTTCCAACCCATCTAAATAGTCACGTGTGGTGACACATAGAGCGTGGAAGGTATCCAGAGGTGCAGAAAGCCTGTTTGAAACTCATTTTCCAAGAAAAAATTGATTTTTATCTTTAATTTGCCTTTATCTTTAATAAATGTTACTGAATACCCAAGGGTTGATGTTATTTTGGCTCCTGGGGCTGCAATGAGCAGGATCTGGTTAAGGTTTGAATGCTGCTTTTCTTGTGAACGCAGAAAAATGTGGCACCAAAAGGGTGATGCCCAATCCCGTGTTGGCTGCGTAGCTGGGACGCCCTGAGCTGAGCTTATCCTGGCCGCTGCCGCAGGGTGCTTGGGTCTTCCTCGCAGGGTGAGCGCACACACGGCTCGCTTCTGCCAAGGACTTGTCTTGCTCCATTAAATTCTAGGAAAAAAACCAGCTGCATTTGAACGCCCTACACTTGCAAATGACATCTTGGTTTCTGTCTATGATCCCGTTTCTGTGCAGGTTCGAGTTTGTTTACAACTACCTCTACTTAGCCAACTTACGAGCAAACTGGGATGAAGTGAAGCGGCAGGCAGAGAAAGCCCCGCAGCCTGAAGCCCGCAGATACGTGCTGCCCCTCAACATCGACAAGGTACCGGTGCCGCTCCAATGCCGGTGTCTGCTCCTCCGAGCATCGCTAGCACTCTGCCTGGCCCCATTTAATTCCAATTAAACATTTTAAGGGGGGCAGGGGGGGGAACTTCAAGTATGGGTCTTCAGAGAAACTTTTTATTTTCTTTAGCTGATCAGTGTTATTCTATTTCCCGTGTGTTGTAAAAAGGCTGACATACAGGACAGTTTTAGCAATAGGCACTCATTGCACTAAGAAAACAGAAGAAGTGGCCACCCCTGAGCATGTTGCCATTCCGCAGCTGGATGAGGTTCTGCTGCGCATCACTGCCTTCACTGTTCAATGCAGTTTGCAGCGAATCTGTGCAAACAGACTAAGAAATTTGTTTCTCCATTTCTCTTGGGTATTTTTCTTTGTCCCAGGCTGACACGGGCAAGAACTTGGTCACCCTGCCCTACACGACCGCTACGGCGACCTTGCGCAGCGACGAGACCATCTGGCTGGAGCCAGAAGTTATTTTCTCAGGGCCTCGCCATGGTACGATGACGACCCTGAAGCAGAGCCCGCGGTGATGCGAGTACCCCCTGCACTCCGCATCCCACTAATCCTCACGTATATATATATTTTTTTTTTTATTGTAGCCTTTGAATTTCCACAGATCAATTACAAGAAATACGGTGGGAAACCTTACACGTATACGTATGGGCTGGGGCTGAATCACTTTGTCCCAGACAGGGTAACTATCAACAAACTGGTGAGGCACATCTTTTCGATGAGCTTTCAGTTTAAAGACAAAAAAAGAGTATTTCTGAGATGTGGTGGTTTTGTTTTTTCCCACCTTTAGCTTTGTAAGCTGAATGTTAAAACCAAGGAGACCTGGGTGTGGCAAGAGCCGGATTCGTACCCATCGGAGCCGATCTTTGTTTCCCATCCGGATGCCCTGGAGGAAGATGACGGTAATACTGATTTTGTTTTGGTCAGCGGCATCGTGACTTGGAAAAGCTCGTGTCTGCTGGTGCCAGGGGCTGTCTGCAAGGCTGTGCCAGAGACGGGCACTGGCAGAGCCCACAGGCAGCTCCCAGACGAGATGTGCCTTGTTCTAGCACTGGTGGGAAGTTTCTGAGGAAACATGGGAAAATTAAGACTGAATGCAAACAAAGGAGGAGAAAGACCTCTAGGTTTAGGTGATCTGTTGTCATTTCCTAGCCTTTTTCCATCGGGAACGGCAATATTTAAAGAATTCCAGGTGGCAGAACTTTGTAAAATTTGAACCTCTTTTAAACCAAGCATGTTTTCTATTGCTAAACCATCCTCCTTGTGCAGGAGTAGAGCGAATTCAGGCTTTGTCACTCGAGGACAGGTAGTTATATTCATGCCAAGCACCATACGCATTTCTTCATGCATCCCCAGCCCTGTGCCTATTTTTGAAGGTGAGTGGCAGCACTCAGCCTGAGAGGGTGTCCGCTTATTCCCTCAATTCCTCATCTCTGAACAGGAGTATGGGAAGCTAGGAGAAGACTTGGCTCTGCTGAATTTAAGAGCATATTGCATAGCCAAAATACTTTATATTTCAGAGCGAAATTGCGTATCATCTGTTCCCAGTTCAAGAAAGTACTTGTGCAACGGTTTAAGTCCCACTGAAATGGAAAGGTTTTAAGCTTGTTCTTAAAAGCTTACCTTAACTGAAGTAGACAACGTGCATTTTAGGAATATGCTTAAGCCCTTCTCACTTCCTGGGACTTAAGCCCATGCAGCAGCACTCTCTGAAAGCTGCGTTAACACCAGGCTTCATGCTCCTGTTTCTGTCATCTTCCCCAAGGCTGTGTTTGATGCTGTCACAGATTATGGTGTATGGTTGTTCCCATGTGTTGACTGACCCGGAGAAGTACACAAATGAACAAACAACCTAAGAGCCAGGATGTCCCATCCATTCCACACAGGGACACCAGGATCCAGAAATGGGTATCTTGTCACGTTAAACCTCAGAAGCAGACTTATAATTTATAAATTCATTCATAATGTTGAAAAAATTAATGGACAAATCTGATATACATTCCAGTACGTGATGTTTGGCGTCAGCCCCTGCAATAGCTTTTCATAGTTTGTTTTCAGAACAAAAACATTTCTCGCGGTTTTAAAAAGAAACTCTACAGGAGCTAGAACCCCAAATAGGATGAGAAACAAATAAATAATCATCTCACTGTCTACTTCAGAACTGATGAGCACGCAATAATAACGGGATTTGCTGGTGTCCCGTGTGAAGCAGCCCACGGGGAGGGTACAGCAAGGACAACCTTCTTGTTTTTCTCGCCTGCCAGGGGTTGTGCTGAGCATCGTGATCAGCCCGGGCGCGGGGCCAAAGCCCGCCTACCTCCTGATCCTGAACGCCAAAGACATGAGCGAGGTTGCCAGGGCTGAAGTGGAGGTGAACATTCCCGTGACTTTCCACGGACTCTTCAAAAGAGCATGACCGCTGCCTGCAACACATTGGGTTAGGTTTGTTTCAGCTCCGAAAAGGTGCAGTCTCCGTTTACAAGCACTCAAATGACCTAAATTCCTTCAACATCACTTTTTATTCGTATGGCTACGTAATTGAGATTGAGCATTTCAGTTTTGTTGATGATTCTTCAAAATACTTAACCAGGTATTTTCTAGATACACCTTTTGGTGTTATTTCCAGAGGTGCAGTGCTAAGAACTCTTGTACAGTTAAAACAACACAAGTTTGGGGCACAGGGCTGGGGTTTTTGTTTTTACAAAATTAAACCGTGCAGCTGTGGCACAGTGAAAGATGCATGGAACGGCACAGTGTAAACTCAATACTTGCACACACAATAACATTATGTATTAGTGTCTCTGTGCTCTGTTACGTGCTTTGAGAAAACGTAATTTTTAGCCTATGCTGAAATATTAAGGATCTAAATCCCCTCCTGGTCACTCCTTTAGTTTCCTCAGAGTAATCTGAGCGGAGCCTTTCCATAGCTGCTTTGGAAATCCGAACTGGCCCGCCCAAGGCAGTGCAGCAGGCAGCATCTTGTCCTTCACTAAGGCTGAAAACTGCACACACTAGCTTATGTGTTTTCTCTTTCCCATTTCTTTTGTCAAAGTGCAGTTTCTTGAGTTCTGAATTTCATGCTAAAACATGAATATGAAAAAAATCAAGCAATTGTTACCACTTGAGATGAACTTGCTTCCTTAGAGTGCTAAACTCTCAGCTTAATCCTTCCTTTTCACAAAATAAATTTTCAACTAATGTAGTAAGAGGCTATGGTTCAAAATACAAACTTATTGCTAATAGACTTAAATCCAGGATTCTTGTTTGTCTGCAGTGGTTTAACATTTTTATTAATGGTATCAAACAATTAGAAAATAATTTACATTAAAGATTTCTAGTACATGGTGCTAACTTTAAAAGGCTGATTATTTGAAAAATAATTTGAAAAATGGCTGCAGTTACATTCTGATGACAGGATATTGACACGGAGATATGACCTGGTACTTCTGCTGTTCTAGAATCTCTAAGCACTGTGCAATTACCTAATTAAAAAAAAAAACAAACAACAAACAAAATAAGCAATGAGCCTCTGAAACAAAAAATTAGTAAAACTTACTAGTTATGCACTCATTCAGTAATACATTTGTTCTTCCTTTCTGCAAAACAATGAACATTTAAAATGAACGGTTGTTGGCTGTAGCATTAGGGGAAATAGCTGTCAGTGTAACTTACCCCTAGGGCAGGGGAAATGTGAAGGAAGAAACATCCTCAGGATCCCAAAGTTTGTGCTGCATACAGACACCACTCAACCACTTTAAAGTCACTGTGGTGACAAGAGAATTACTGTTGGAGCACTGGGAAGCTATTTTGCTGTAAACTCTGATGAAAATATATTATGTGATAATCCCTTTCTGTTATTACATAGCTATGCTCCTAAGATTCCCCATCGCATATCAAAAACGAGCAGAACATCCTGCTCTTCCACATCCATCTTTTTCTAAGAAGTCATCTTTCTCGGTGTCTTGTGGCAACAGGGATTGAAAATACAGAACTGGTTTTGGTCTTTCAAAACAAGGTAATTCTCAATATTTCACTGCTACTGGAGCACACACTGTCTTTTAAAAGCCTATTTAAAAAAAAAAAGCACATAAAAGATCTGAATGAGCACATGCTGTCAGTTCAGACAAAGCTAAACATAAACTCCATCTGTTAGCAAGAACTGAGATAAAGTATCACAACAATATTTTAAAAAACAGCTACACATGCAAACATGAATTGTGGTGTGCTGGTGAAAATTACCTGAGAGTAACAATGATTCGTTTCAACTATCATATATTTTCTTTTCATGTGTAGCTCCTAGAGACAAGGTAGTCTTGGGGCTCTAGTACTAGAAAATACTTCTCAGTGTTCTCCCATCATCAAAGTTCCCATAAACCCCGCAGAAAATATTTAATGTCTATGTAGTATCATAACTATGTACCATATTTAGAAGGATTAACTGATAGCAGGCTATATTTGTGAACTTTAAGTAAACAAGCTTCAGAAGTGCAAAGAACATTTTAAGTATTGCTAATAAACAATCCAACAAAGAAAAATAGAACAAAGAGGGCAGATTTCAGAAAGAATCTAACGGAATGGATGTCTGCCAACTTAAAAATAAATAAAAAGCGGGGGGGGGGGGGGGGGGGCATCCCAAATGTAAGCAGCAAATGACGAGCAGGAAGAAAAATTCGCAAAAAGAAACATCCTAGGACAAAAGAATGGGCACAATGTTAACGGTGAAGAGCCTGAAAAACAGTGAAGATACGGGGGATTATGCGAGACCGAAAAAAGAAAGGATTTAGATACAGAATCAAATGGTAAAGTCAATTAAGAGGTTCAGTGAGGAAATGCTGTAGTCAAGTAATCAGAACATAACCAGAATTCAACAGAAACTTTTTGGATAGACTAATTGGGAAAAAGTAAGAATTACAAAGCTAAATTCCACCGAAAAGGGAGTGAGAAATGGGAGACCCAGTTCTCGGAATCAGCATGCTGCTGACCTTGAGCGAGTCATAGGCTTATGCATTCACCACAAGATCCTTTTGAGATGCGAGAATAAAATGTACTATAAGGAAAAAACCTACCTTTCTAGTGTTTTGAGGTAGAATTACACCATCATCCCAGAGTCTGGCAGAGGAGTAAAATGCACTGCTTTCTTCCTCTAGCCTGGAGAAGACAAGAGTATTAAACAAGCTTAAAAGGACAAAAATGTAATAAAAACCATCAGGCCAGTAAAATAAAATCATAGATGAAAAAGGCACATACTTCCATCTCAAGTGAATGTGCAATACTACTGTTAAAATTAATCAGAATCCAGCAAATAATACATAACTGATCTGATCATTCTGCAGTACAGATGATGACCATTGTTTAATATACCGCAGAATATCTTGATTTGGGGTTGTATGGTTTGGGTTTTGAGGTTTTTCTGGGTTCCTTAAGAAGATCCTAAGAACAGATATAGGATTGCATGGAAATTTAAAATATTTTTCAGTAGATTCAGGTTTGCTTTATTTGTTTGGGATGTGTTGATCTGCAAGATGAACAAAAGTAGGTAATTTAACTAATTAAATCCCAGTGTAACTGCAAGGGTTTATATTTAATGTCCTTACTTTTCTTTCAGATGTTCTAGCTCTGATTCATCTCTTGTACAGTCATTGTCCCCAGCTTGTGGGACTGTGGAGAAATGTCTTGAATCCACAAGAGCAACTCTTGCATTAGGCCACAAGAACAGAAAGTTCGGACTGAACGATCTCCCACACTACAAAAAAATGCACAGTACAAACTCATTGAAATTAATCACAAAAAGATGGCTGTAGGATGACACAATCAAGTTCAAGGCAGAAAGTTATACAGTTTAATTTGTAGAGCATTAATGATACAGTTCCTTTACTATTACAGCTACAGCTCCTGTGTCAGTACAGACACCCTGTGGTAGCAACCATCACAATCCCCATTGCCTTCAATACTGCTATTTTATTATTTCATTTTTCCTCCAAGCACTTGCATGTTTAATTCTGAGCAAACAAAGAGCCCTATTGCACTTACCAGCAGTATGCACAGCACACACTCTAGCACAACTAAAGGAGACGCTCTCCTTGATCACTGAAAAAAACCAGCATGTGCTAAGAAAAAGGCAGGATTGGCGCCTGAGTAAGGACATTTTCAGATAACCTGTTTCTTTAGAACTGGCTCTAGATTCTTAGAGGCAGACCAAATTTTCTGTAATCACACCTTCTGATGCATTTCTTACTTTAAAAGTAGTTAAAATAATGAATTGAGTTAAATGTCTGCAACAACAGTTGACTTTTAAAAAGGAAGTGCTGTGAAATCTTGGTATAGTGTAAAAAATCTATTACCAAACCCGTTAGATTTATGCCACCCGTACCATAACATAGCTTTCACTCCCGTAACAGCCACCAATTACAATGGTTATTTTGGGAACAGCAGCACAAGCAACAGCAGCCATCATGGAGGCCTGGGCTTTTAATCTGTTGGAGTGAGCCTCTGCCTGAAATAAAAATAAAGATTTCAGATCCTTTAAGTTTTTCTCCTAGATTCCCTCCACTCCCACCAAACTTGTATCTCTAAAACATTAATTTCTTTACAATTCTGTAGGATTGCTTCTTCCACAACAGTATGACAGCATTATGAACTACCATAGTCCATTATGCACTTCTTTTACAATGTACATGAGCAAAACAATTGTAACCAGTGTGCAAAAACCTACGCTGCGGTGCAACCCTAGCTCTCCCAGGCATTAGCAAAGCTCAGATACAACAGAATTATGCCAGGCTTTGTCTTAAGTGCTGGTGACAGTTGGGAGGAACAGGGCTGCAGAAACAGTCTCTGCTCAGAGAATCTGATGTAGATTTTACCATGAGGCTATCTGTAGCCCAGGACAAAACATACTGCACTTTAATGCCTTCACTTTTCTAAAAGAGAAATATCTATTTTTCTGTGGAGCACAGTGGCATCAGAAGAATCGATAGGCTGTATTTCAATATAAAGTGCACTATAAACTCCAAGTTTTACAGCTTGCACGCCAGCTGGACAGTACCATTTTAGATAAGCATAGAGGCCTGCTTAAAATTAGAATAAAGTGAGAATGCTAATGGAAAGATTTAAGAACAAAGTAATTATGAAGCTTCTTGGTTTAAACCATCAAGAGTGGTTTAAAAAAATAACTTCCAAATGTAATCTTAAACAGAACAGGAACTAGGAATTTCTTGAATTAAGCATATTGAACTACAAATGCCATACCTGTGAGATGCTCGTTGGCTCTGCTGTATGTGGAGCAGTATTTTGCAAAAAGAGGATGGGAATGCTTCGCTGACTGCAAAGCTGTACGAAATGGCTACCCTTGAGAGAAGCATCATGAGACAGCTCTCCATTGTTAGCCACTATCCCCACCAAGTGCCTACAAAACAGACACGTGAACATTTTCACTTTTGAACCTCACAAATGATGAAATTGTAGCTCAATGTTCTGAAGGATGGAAACATAAATATCCATACACACACACACAGATCTGCCCCTTACAAAAATTCAGAATGTAAAACGATGCACATACATGTGTCATTTCATTCAAGGACACACACCCCCCTAGCAAATAAGAAGTCTTACAGCACTCTTGATACGTAAAGCATAGGAGTATTAACATGGATTAATACCCAGAGGGCACGTAAAGCTATAGATGACCTGTCAGAGTTTACACTGCAAGACAACATGCAAGGTGCAGGACTCTGGGCTCTCTCTAATTCCTGTAACATACAACATAACAATCTGCAGTGTTTATGCTTTCAACCTAAAGAGGCTCTAAAAATATATTTTACTACCTTTTTTTAATCATTTTAATATGCTTTGACTAGAACGTTGTATGCTTCATAAACGTTAATAATACAGTCTGATCTGAATTATGCAAGGTTTTATTGTATGAGCATTATCCCATCTCCATCACATGGGAGAAGGGATGACAGCTTTCCACTCAGTTCAAGAACGAACACTTTTAAAGATGCTGTTTCTTATTTCTTAAGGAATCTGCTGAGACTTCAGTGTTCCAACTCTCTGGCTAGTAGTTTCTGTAAACAAATCATTTCACAAAGTCATGAAAACCATTCATTTGTAATCACTCTCTGCTGCTATTGGCCTGAGACATGATGAATTCAGAGCTCAGATAGAGAAGATCAGGCTATCTAGAAGTATTTTATTACCAATTCTTGACTGACTCAAAACTTCATAAATGTTGTTATTAGAATACTGTAACACCTGAGAATGATATGAAAGCTATTTAGACAAGTATGTCCATACATTTTGATAGTGAAATGTTATAGCCTTACCCTTCCATGTGGCCAAATCCTGTTACTAATGTTGTTCCATAATTAGCCTTGAATTCCTGGAATCTGCTTCCATCCATCAGACGGCTTAGAATCTGCAAATAAATTATTACCAACCGTGTATTTTGAGCTAAAGTTCAACTCCAAAATTACTTCAGTGTTACAGAGGACAGTTGTTCATGTGCATACAAACGTTGTAAAAAACCCAGCGTGTGCACTTACAGTTTTTGTGCATAAGAAACACTCAGCAGCATATTGCTCATGCTTTTTTCAAACACAGTTTAAAAGCTGCCTTCAAAGCTACACTGCTTTCTACAGTCAGTCCCCTTAACTGTAGGAATTTACCCCTGGAAAAATACTGGATTCGCATCCTTGGAGACTAAATCTCTTCTAGTACAACACAATGAAAATAGCGTGGGCAGCTCTGCATGTCTCTGCTGATGTATTAGCATCTGTCCCAGCGTCAAACAAGTTTAATTTGAGCTTTATTGCTTTTTTCAGTCAGTATTTTCATTAAGCATTTGAGTTACAAGATAGAGTCTTGACTACTTGGATAAAAAAAAAAAAAAAAAAAAAAAGGCAGGGGCAAGGGAAAACGGGACACTAAAGGGGTGCACATTCTCAAGGCAGCCATCACACTACAAGACATACTGACATAACAGCATCTCAAACAGTGCCTGGAAACAGATGGGGATCAGCTGGCATAATCTGTAATTATCTTATCTCTAGCAGGTTTTCATCTTAAATATTTCCTATAATTCTACAGAACTGTTGCCATTCTTCTCTGTTGCAGACCCAAGAGAGTTTGGCAACTGATTAGGTAACAATACAAAATATCTCAGGTACTTCAGGATTCTCCAAGAAAGAACAGCCAGTTGCCTGTTAATCTGTAGCTACTAGATAGAGCAGACTGAAAGGACAAAGGAATACAGTATCTGTCACCTTACCAGTTTCACAGGAAGAGTACACCTATAATCTTGCGGTGCCAATCCCAAGAGCTCTTCAGAGCTATAGAGAGGACTGTCATGCTCTATGACCTCCTCTGGCAGTGGATCGTAATTTAATGTAGAAATAACATTTCTAATACATTCATAGGCTTCCTTTTCTGAAGATGCAAAATGGTCAGTACAGCCACTGACTCTAGGAGAGAGAGCAATATTAATTAGTATTGAATTAATGAAATCTGTGAGTCTCCAAACTCCCTGAAAATACTGATTTTGTTCCTGTATGAGTTGGAAGCAGTAAGTCAGTGGAATTTCTGTGCAATCCAACCCCAAAACAAATTCACAGTAAGAAGTTCTTCCCTGTGACTTTTGTGTTTACCTATATTAAAGAAAGACCTTTGAATTTATTTTCGTGACAATGTTGTTGCGAACAATATAATAAAGAGAAACTTTAAAAATTATTTCAAAATAAGCACTTCCAGCCTGGATATAAAGACAGTAACTTATTACATGTAACACAGTTATCCGACTGTCACACTAGTATTTGGTTTTGTGAGAAAGATATAGAATCTGGTTACCATACACACAGCATAGAATGCCAAGAACAAAGAAGCAAAGCCACCCTTTTCCCCTATCTAGAAGGGAATAACTATTTTGACAACTACAGAAATTTCTGACAGAGAAAAACAGCATTAAAGAAATAGTTAGATAGCTACTATCCAGTTTATTGCCTGTTCGTTCATCTCCTGCTATGAAGCCCTCTTTATCAGCAGAGGCAGGCAGGCTTTCCATTTCCATTTCTTCTTTGCTTCAGGTACTTTTACAAGCATTCAGATTTTAGAGTTAGTCTAGTATCTTCAGAAGCAGACAAGACAAACGGAAAGAAGTCATACCACCTCTCCACTCATCAGTTTAGGGAAGAAAAAAGAACTTCTTATGCATTTTCCCCATCATCACAACTTTTTTTTTTTAATATATGTATCCTGATAATGTTTACATTAGGAAAAGAAGTGATACCATTCCTCTTCTATAGCTGGTCCCTCTGAGGCATAGAGAAACTGACTTGCCTGAATTTGTTCAGAAAGTATGTGGAAAAAATGGGGAACCAAAACCAGATTTGTCTAGTCCCTGCTTCACCCCATAACATCACTTAATTTTAATTCCATTTGGCTGATCTAACAAAAAAAACTGTACCTGAGAAGGAAAGCAAACTGTGTAATAATAGGTTCTACTTTTGGCCCTGATCCTGACCTCTGTACTTATGTGAGATTTCTCTCAGAGAGTATGTGTGTGTGTATATATATATACATACACACACACAGTGGAAGTGCAAAGTTCCCGTGGACAGTAGTAAAGCTGAAATTACAATGCTGTGTTACTTTTTTTATTTCAGAGAGTTATACCTAGCCCCATGATATTCCCACATATGTAACTGAATACCACCAACCTTTATAATAATTCATCTATCATATCAACTGGGGGTTTTTTCACTGCATGTTTTTCAGTCCTTGAGGACCATATTGTATCCTGTCACTGGAGTAGCTTCAGTCACATCAATTTAAAATAGAATGACAGTTTCTTTAAAGCTAAGTATGCAGAATTCTCTGCTACTTTTGAGACTTATTTCACATACTCAGAGTGAAGCTTGGCTCCTCCTAGGTCCTCGGGAGAGACATATTCTCCTGTAGCAGCTTTTACCAGAGGTGGGCCAGCAAGGAACAGTGTACCGATTTTATCTATAATCACAGTTTCTTCTGCCATGGTTGGAACATAGGCACCTCCGGCTACACAGGAGCCACACACCACTGCCACCTGAAGGACGCAGAAACCAAAACAAATCAAGATGCTGGAGAGCGGAGAATGGAAAGACAAAAGCATTACCTTTATTTCACAAACACCGAAGACACTAAATAGCAGCATGGGGAACAATGAACTAGAGATATAAATAACAGCATGAACAACAATGCTGGTTTTGACAGTTCAATGCTTACTCTGAAATAACCTAGTGATCTGATGCTTTTCCATCATGATCAGTTGGTAAACACTTAGAAGATGCTTAAGGCTAAAGCATTCTGTTATGTGAGATACTATTTGAATCTCCCTTCCCCACAAATAGAAAAGGTGAGCTTTAGGAATTTTTTTGCATGTTTGAGAGTTAGAACAAAACTTTTTTTTCAGAACTCTGTTGATCACATACACTACACTTACTTGTACTCCAAATAACACTGTACCTGAGGGATTCTCATGGCAGACATTATTGCTTCATTGTAGAAAATTCTGCCACCGTGTGACTTGTCAGGGAACAGCTCTGACTGACATTACAGAGAAAAGACAGTGTCAGTATTAACTACAAAAGCCAACGCTTCCTCTTCACTCCATTCATTCACAAATGCGTTGTAACCCACTCTGGGAAGGTCACCACTAACAATCATACCTGAAACTTTCACATACAGCAATCACTACTGTATTTATTCCCCTTATACACTATGCAATTCCACAAAAATACCCATGTGTTTTGAAAGCAGAGGTAAATTTCATATTTTTTTGTTAAACCAATTTATTCTGCACAAATTGAGACTGTAAACATGAAGGAGGGGAAGCTCACGTTCATACTTTATCTGTGAAATGGCTTCAGCACAGTTTTCTTTTCTACTTAATTTTTGATGCAATTCCTTAAGTCAGGTAAAAACTTTTTCTATGTGTTTGCTTTCAGTCTGGAGAGGGAACAACTATACTCTCTGTGATATTATGACCTCTGTACATTGGAAAGTAACCTGTGCAAAATCTCCTTTTACAGTAAGAATTTCACAAACTACATTTTTAAAGGCCACAGAGGTTACTGCATTACAAATGTAGTTACTGTGATAACAAACATTACAATGAAATACAGAGTAATTTTACAGATACTGAAGTTGAAAATAGAACCTCAAACAATGTACCGATTTATTAAAGACAGAAAAGCATTTCAGCACACTGAGGAATACCCATGCTTGGTCAGCACTTCATCTCCCCACTAATATTCAAGTTTCTAAACTTTGATTAGATGCTAGATGCAAAATTAGCCAAAGCGATCACTATTGTTATAGATGGTCAGATCATCTCCCAGACTCCTAATTGTGGACAAAACTCAATTTAAGTATAACAGACAAGGAAAGTCAGCCAGCCAAGAAAACAAAACATAAATCTGAGGTTTACTGCTAAACATTAGTATGATTAAAATAAACGTAGGTATTTTCTTCTGTGAAGTGGTTCCAATATTACCTGTAGTGGTAGGAATGCTCCCCCACTGTCAACAAGGTACACAGATAACAGTCTGTTCTGCATGGCTATTTCTTGAGCTCTTAATTGTTTCTTCACTCCAATCGGATAAATAGTTCCTCCTTTCACAGTTGCATCGTTTGCCATGAAGACACACCAGACCCCACAGATTTTGCCAATTCCTGTATGTGGTACCACAGATACTTATCAAGACTCTCTAAAATACCACTGATGAAAAAAGGGGACCAAATTATAGCTAGGTTGTTCTTTCAGTAATACTGTATCAAGAAGCTGCAAAGTAAGTTGCAAATACCACATAGGGAAGAAATCTTCTCTGAATAACAAGCTGAAAGCTAATGCTAATTTAAAAAAATCTAAATTACAGAAGACAGAACTTGAAATAAACTTACTCCTGGTGACAATATAAGAGAAAAAAATACACAGTTTGACTTCCAACTCTTGAGACAACAGGGAAGGCAATTAAAAATTACCTATATAAAACTGAAAAATGTAGCCTTCTGTGACAAAAGATAGGATTTCATACTGTGTTCTTCTAGTTACTTTTTAAACTGGAACTGCTCTTCAAAATGCAATGAAAAGACTTGTCTATAATTTGAAAAATATTACAAAATAAATGTCACAGCTCCTGTGTCTCTCAGTAACTTGGTCCCCTTTCCTTTAACAGACAACAGCTGATTTGACACATCATCCTAAATTTTTTGAGACAAAAATCAGCAACAGGTAAGTAGAATAAATTACTAAATCTAGAAGAAATGAAACAACTTTTTTCTTTAAAGGTTTCTCCCAGATTCCCCAGCAAAAATCGCAGAAGAGTAACACAGCAGTGGCTGAACCCTTCTATGTTGGGAGCTGCTACCGGATAGAGCTGATGTTCACTTTTCCTAGGAAAGCACGTTCTTAAAATACTAAAATATTCGATAAACCTGATTATGTGCATCCTTTTTCCTTTCCCAGTAAGAACAAACACCTTAACTTCAGTGAACAAGGCTGGTTACTCTGGGAAGGTGTGCAGCGCATACGGAATGACAGCTAATGTACGCTGCCTACAATCACTTACTCATCACTGCAACCAAACAGCACCTCTCAAATTATATTAAGAATCATGTTGGTTCAAAACTCTTCTGGGCTGCGTCTCCAGCATGGGCTGCTCAAAACAATACCCTCAACCCATATCCTTCTTTAGCTCCAATACAAATCATATTTAAAGATATGAGCAATGAAACAAATGAACTTCATCAATTTCCCATTACTTCTAATATTACATTCGCTAGCATTTACCAGTAAGGCACCCAGCAGCAGGGACATCACCATACGGCATATTGAGGCCTGCCAGTGGAGACAGCTCAAGAAAAGACTCATCATCAAGTAGCAACTTCAGGCGTTCACGAACAAACAGCTTCTTGTTTCTCTGAGTATGATGCAAGATGGCATTTTCTCTCCCTCTTTTACTGACCGTCTCTAGCAATTCTGAATATCTGATTCAAAAAAACAAAGTTTCAATTAACGAAAACCACACAAGTTACCCTTTAGCAGATTAAACGTAGTACTTGGATGTATTGCACAGTTTTCATATAAATGGCATGAGAATGAAGATGAACTCACATTTTCGGATTATTGTTTCTTACAAAGTGTAATAAAAAGCAAAGGTATGTTCTTTAAAGCAAGCATTTTCGTTTCGTTATTCAAGAATTGTCTAATAAGGACAGAACATTTGTATTATTTCATTCTTTTTTCTATCTGCAGTTTATGTTCATAGCTAGTAGACATTATTAAATCCATATCCTCCCCCACGTGTTGCCCATATGCACCCAACACATGATATTTCACAATACATGATCATACTTTTAATCTCTGCCAGCAACCCCATGAGCAGAGTTCTGACAAGGGGCTAATCATCAGCGACCAACACTGACTTTGAGAGATACTGCCCTACAACATTAGCAGCTATTAATCACTTGCAGCTATTAATCAGGCTATAATAATTTGCTAGTCCTAATTCATCATGGACATTTACCCTCCATGTTCCAGCTACTCTAGGGAAGAATCCAGTCAAGGGCTTCCTCCTTCAGCTCCCCTCAACAATTTTATCTGACAAAAATCAGTAACTCGGAAGTAGAATAAATCACTAAATCTAGAAGAAATGCACACTCTACAGCACGGAAGATACACTTTTAAAGTAGTGAATACTGCAGCACCATTACAATCATCAAGAGAGGAAGTGATTACCAAGTGTTATTGTCAGGGCAGCATCAAGTACAGATAAAAAATTGAAAAAACTGTAAACAAATGAGGTATCTCGAATAATTTTGGTCTTAAATAAACCAGGTTCTTCATTTATTTCAAATAAAACATTTTTTGCCAAGATGGATCATCTTTAACTAAAAGTACTGTTTAACCTAACTATTTATGCACCACTCTGTACATGACTCCATTACCTTATTATGGCTTCCTGCAGACTGTAGAGATTGAAAAACCTCAGCAGAAAAAAGCTAAGGATTTTTAATAATGCCGTAAATGCCACCACAGGAGGGCACAGTGTGTTTTCTGTAGCTTTGCTTCCAGCTCATGTATCAATCCTCTGAACAAAGGCGTTTGCATTTTTGCCATCTGATCTTTAAGGACAAACACATAAAATACATTTTCCTGCTTTTATCAGTGAATCACGATTAATTGCAACAACCGTCACCTACTCTTTCAGGAGGCATCTGCAAATGTGTGAGTCACCATTTATGTCTCTGCATTAAAAATCCAACACAAAACCAATTTTGTGAAGGTCTAGAAAAAATACTTCTTGGCAATATATGCAAAAAAATGCCACATGGAACTATTTTAAATACAGTCTGCACCTAGATTTAGGCATTTCAGTCACCATTTAGGCACCTCTTTGGGGGGGGGCCTGAAATTTTTAAGTGCTGATGCTTGTAAAATTCACTCTGCAGAGAAGCTGCCTGAGAAAAGAGCTGCCAGGAAACTAGTTTAACCTTCAAAATGGTTAGGTAAAAGAAACAACTTTTTTTTATTATTATTTTTTAATCTCCGGACTTTTTAATTGGCATTCTTCCTAGGTGAAAAAGCTCCGAAAAGTGCCCGTAGGTAACTCTCACATCATCTCACAAGTCACGTTTTTGAAACAGCACAAAACCAGTTTATTACCTTTTAATAACAGCCTCACTGTTCCTTAGATTTTCTTCAAACACATGCCGATACACAGACAGGATACGTCCATCTAAAACTGGGTAAGTTTGGGCCCACCGTCTGTATTTTGCTTTGTTGCTTCCCAAGCGGCAGGGAAGCACGTCGTGTGTCCTTTCCAAGCCCTGATCCTGCAGGATGTGTGCTGGCTGTTTACCACGATGCAAGTCCCTAGACTTTCTTTCCAACACGCGATTTTTTAAGGTTTGTAACCTTGGGAGCAGCGGGGATGCGGCGTTGGGGGACAGTCTCCCAAAGGAGCGCAAAGCGACAGTGTTCCACATGGCCCTAAGAGAGGGAGAAGGGAGAAGAAACGGCATTTACTGACCAAAAAAAAAATAATTAAACTCCAGATTCCCTCAGCCGGCGAGGCGAGGCGAGGCGGGCGCCACGCCTCAGGTCGCGGTGCTGAGGGAACGAATACCCGCGGTTCCCGCCTTGCAGCACGCAGGTCTCCCCGGCTGAGGCGGCGGGGGCCCCGGGGGGACGAACGGGGCAGGAGTAAGCCGCCGGGAACGGGAACGGGGCCTGACCGTGGGCCTGCGGGGGGGGTGGGGGGGGACGGAGCCCGGTCCGCCCCTCAGCGCCCGTTCCCGGGGCAAGCGAGCGGGGGGACCCTCCGGCGGGGCTCCCCGGCCGGCCTGCCCTCCGCTGCCTCGCCTCGCCTCCCCTTCCCTCCCCTCCCCTCTTTCCCCGCCGACCCTTACTCGGCCAGCCGCCGCGTAGCCGTCCGGTCCGGGCCCGCCTCTCGGGGCGGCCCCGTAACCCACAGGGCGGCCCGCCCCCGGTTGTCCTCTGCCCCGGGTGGCCGGGCCTGCCGGCGGGGCCTTGCTGGGCCGCGGGCCCCGCACGGCGGGAGCGGGCTGGTACCACCGGCTGCTGCTCCCGGAGGAGCCGTGCTGGGCCCCCGGGGATCCCTCGGCCGTGCCCTGGCCCAGCTGCTGTCGCCCACCGCCCTGGGTCGTCCCCCGGCCCCGGCCCCGGCGCCGGTTCTCCTCAGCGGGCCTCTGCCCTCAAGGGCGGGCTTGGGAGCGCGGGCAAGAACGGTAACTTCACCTCAGAAAGGGCTAAACGTTACAAAAAACAGCACAGGGAGCAGAGCGGGTTGCCGCTCCAGGAAATAAGTGTGATTCTATACGCGGGGGCGCCTGTCTGATTTGTAAATTATGTGTTGCGGGGCAATATTGAGCATTGCGGACCTGACGGTAGCCTCGGAAATAACGCGCAGGTGCTTTTCCCGCCTTAAATACAGGCTGGCCGCAACGCCACTCCTCTTCAGCACGCTCGTGGGCGACATTTTGAGTGACGCCATTCCTCTCAAGAACGGTTGTAAGCCCTTCGAAGCTGTAACTGCTCAGTCAAAATGCCTAAATGCTTTCTAATTAAGTTTATCATTAAAATATTAAAATGAACTTGGATTTTTTTTTTTCCTTCCATACCTCATCCTGTGCCTGGGCTGCTTCATTCAGTTTGCTATTGTTAGTCATGGCATAACCTTCCAGAAATTACTGTGCGTTGCCTTTAAGCGACTTCATTAAAATGCATTCCTGCCAGAGAGCTCTTTATCCATACATATTAATAAGGCTTCGTAGCGATAATTAAGCGATGACTAATGTTTTCGTGAATGTAAGTATCCAGCATAGGCAGGAGAAAGAATTTGTAGGTAAATAAGTTCTATATGTTATTGAAAAATAATACTGACAAAATTATTGACAATTAAGATTTGCTGAGCTATACCAATTTAAAATAATCTTTTTTTCCTTTTACACTTAAAGCAGATACGACTGTCTTTGATACTGTCCTCCCTTGTATCAAGAAACTCAACGCAGGTGGAGCTGTGGGAAGCGGCACTGCTGCCCTGGGTGGCTTCAGCTGTCCTCCTGGGATCTTCCAGAGTCTCGCCTGCTGTCCCGAACCTTGTGGCTGGGAGATGAAGGTCTGTGCTGAACGCAGTGAGAGCCCAGGGAAGAGCGGGCAGGGCTGCTCTCTCAGGGCAAACGTAGCACTCAAAGGGCAACAGGGACACTCCAGGGTTAGAAGAGGGTCATGCTAAATCTGGGGTGGGTTGTCTGTACTTGTAGAGAATCCCTTTGAAAAAATAGGGTCGCAGATCTGATTTGCACTCTTCTCAAACCCTCATTAATTCTGGACCAGCCAGAATGAGGCGAGTGGTGGGCATTTGTTACTGATAATGAAACTATTGAACAAAAACCCCATCCATACGCGTGTTGTAGGCACTGGTGCAGCCATGGAGAGGTTCGTGGTATAGCCCGTGTATGAAGTTAGCAGCCTGCGACACCATTCAGGCTGGTTTGGGACATTCATAGGGGTGGTCATTGCTTGTTTCAGTTCATGTGTTCCCTCCTTCCATGGTGTAACCAGAATTCTCTTCTCCCAACAGTTTGAGGAACTTGCAAAGAGCTGAAGATGAGAGACAGAAGCCACTTTGCAGCTTTATATAGATCTTTTGCATTTCCTGTGGGATTTTATGTGAATTTTTGTGCTCTCTGTGGTGCAGGTGATAATGGGGAAGGAAAGAGTGGTGACAGAAATTCATGTAAAGCAGGAGAATATATTTGAGGAGGTCTGAACTTCAAAGAGGTGTTGATGGTAGTGAAAATGCTGGGTGCTCAGCTTGCTGAAGAAGGAGTTGCTGATGCAAATGCTTCAGTATGTATTTAAAGTGAGATTTGGGCTTCCTGTTGTTTCTGGGTTGTTTTTTTTAAGTTGACCCATATATCATTTCCCTGGATTCATAAGATTTTTTAGTACTCTGTTCTGTGAACGTATCAGAGGGACTACTTTTCAATTATAATTTTCATGCTTCTTATTTCATTTTCCATAATTAAGTGTTAGACTTTCATAAGATGCATTATCTCTAAAACGCTAGCGTTGCATAGCAATTTCATTTTGTGTGAACTTAATTTGCAGAATTTTTTTAAAATACTTTTGCAGTTAATGTATTGGCTTATATTATTTTACAGGTTTTCCAGTAGATAGATCTGTGTTCACAATCAGAATGTGCTTATTACTTTTACTCAGGCTTAAAAGGGTATTAAACATTCTCAGGAAAGCTGAGCACTTCTTGCTCAGAGTAAAGGAAAAAGAAACACTCTAGATTGCATTTCAGCCTGCACATGTATCTAAGTGACTGTTTATCATAAAGAGAAGGCATCAGTCACCAGTTTTTTGTACTGGGAGGCAGCTGGGGATACATAACAAATCCTGTAATTAGGCGCCAATAGAATCTAATTGACTTACGTTAGTCCTCAAGCTGAAATCTAGCCTTTCTCTCTTGTCATGGCATGGAGCATCCTTTGTTTCATGAACACTGAAGGGAAATCGAGTGAGGTAAGAAAAATTAGCTCTTCTGAATGGATGCAGCCTTGTGCAAGTGTTTGAAGTTGTTATTTTAAGTACTTATTTTAGCGACTTTTGAGCTGAGCATTTAGAATATATAGAGTAGCATTTAGGAAAAATGTTAATGTGGTTGCTTACTTTAACATGAGCTGCAGCTCTGCCAGCAAAGATGAGACATGCCATTTAAGGAACACTAAAGCTTTGAGTGAAGTTTTTACTCGACTTTATTTAGAAACTTGCTGGAGTGCACCGGATGCTGGGGGAAACCAGAACACACTTTTTGGATTGTCAGACCAAAGGCAGGAAGGTTCCCACAGAGCCCTCCTCCTTATGTAGCTTCTGTTTCTTATTTAGATTTTGTTTTTTAATACCCAAGAGCTTTTAGTGGTGTTCTGACAATTGTGGCCTGGAAATTTGTCTAAATTAAAGCAGGTTTTGTTTGTTTACTTAAAAGTGCTAACAGACTCAGACAGTCCCACAGCATTTTTCAGGGCTTACATCATTCTAAAATAGATTCAATTGATTCAAAACAAATTTGACAAAAAAAAATTAATTTTCTTTGCCCACTTGATGTATTTGTATCTACACAAAAAGAACAGCTGAGCCTTGGCAGGTATACTAAGTGTAGTATCTGGAATTGATATGAAATATCAATTAAGAAGCTTATTTTAGTTGCTGGAAGGTACAAGAGAACACAAGGAGTTAAACAAGCTAGTCTGAAGATGGGAGACTAAATGCAGGAGAGGTTGGGAGCCAGATCCTCAGCTAATGTACGTAAATGTGAGTTCCACTGAGGGTATATTAGATGAAAGGCAGCTCCCTTACTGTTTAGCTTCTTTTTTTGGATGATTTGAGGTTTTATGAATCCCCATGTAAAGAAAGATGTGAAGAGCCAGGTATGCCTTCACAAACTGTCTGAAAAGTTGAGGACAATCAGTTGAGTCACGGAAGTTTTCTTCACATTTGTTCATTGCAGCTATATGATACGGTAGCTGTATTACAACATGTATAAAAAATACAAATTAACATCAAAACCTTATTCACATTTATTTATCACATAATTAAACACAGGATCACAGTGTTTTTAACTCTAGTTTTGCCTTCCCAGACTCTAGTCAGGCCCCAGGAAAAGCGCATGAAAACTGCTGTGAGAGGAGGAAGCTACTTTGCAGTCCGGGAGCGCTTGCTGTGCTACTCCTACCACTGCACTGCTGGTTTTCTTGGGGACAGATGCATTAGCTCAAGTGCCATGAGATACTAGAGCCATGCAGAACGGAGAGATGGGTAAGCAGAGGATCTAGGTGCTCCAGAGGGTTAAATCCTGGGGTGCTCTGACAGCGGTAGGACTAACCTCCTCTGTAGTCCCGGGGTAGAGGGGAGGAGTGTGACAGGCATATGGAAGTGCCCATTTCTCCACTGACCGCAGAGGGAGCATCAGGAGATTGTTCTTGTGGAGTTGCAATTAGCTTCTGAAGGTAGCCACCTCTCTCTTTCTCATTCAGAGAAATGTCATCTGCTGTTGGTGGTGTGTCTTGTGGAAAAGTGAGAGACTGAAGGAAGAAAGTATGTGGTTTGGGCTCTGAATTTCAGCAACTGAGAGTTTTTAGGACTTCATAATTTATCTTTGAAGCAAAAAAGACTATTACGTAGGCCTACATGTGTGTTGGGAATATTTTAAAAAAGAAATTCACAAAAGAGTGAAGTAGTGTGGAACGCCTTTCATACATAGAAGCTCTTCTGCCTTGGAGTCTGCCCCTATTCTAAAATGTTGGGAGACCAGACTCCTGGGAGAGATTAAAGGATATGAGGGAGAGAGATGAGAGTGACAGTCCGGTTCATGGCCATTAGATTTGGCATTTGTCTCTTGCCATAAAGAGCTTACAAAACCATGAATAATTACATAATAAATACAGTTGTGGAAACAGCTCATTTAAAGAAGACAAGGAGTGTGTACACTTGTTTACATTACCGAAGAATCTGTGTTTCTGATTTGTCTCACTCCTGCAAAAAAATGCAAAGAACAAAAAAAGCAGAATTATATTCTAGTTAAGGCATAATCTAGTAGTGTGTACAATTCCCTGCTGCAGGACTAGAGTGTGTTCTGAATTGCACTGGTATGAGCTGAAGAGAACAGAATTCGATTCTGAGAATCCAGGTAATTGGTGGTGATACCCAAATCAGAAGAAAAACAAATTTGACTTTCGTGGGTTGAAATGACAAATCACTTGTTGATTTTACCTGTACAGTTACCTGAAATCACTGAATGGCTTCTGAAAAACTGTTTTAGTTTCAAGGTGCAGCAGCTATATGAAGATCTGTTGCTTCCTCCATTTTAAAGGCCTAATCAAGACTCTTCTGAAGTCATCCAAAAGCATTTTATTGGTTAGAGGTGATGCAGATTCAATTGCAAATAGTTAGGTTGCTCGCTGTTATATTACTCTAGGAAAGTGCTGATTGATTTATTCTCCTGTGCAAATGTTTGGCGATGCGTGGTGACACCAAAGCCTCAGTCTGTGTTTGACTGTTTGGAGTCCCTTGAACATGGTTTTGTAAGGCCATTTCTAGCTAGTAATTGGTAACTGGATGTGGTTAGGGTAGTTAGATAAACATACAGAGGAAGGGGATGAATCACTAAGTAAATATAATGTTGATGCTGTAGGAACTGCTGTTACGTACAGCACATTTGTGGCAGATGTGACGTATTTGTTTTCTGTTGTCAGGAAAATGTTACTTGAATTGAGTCTAAATGTGTGGTTCCAAATCAGCATATCCACACCTTCTTGATGCATATGTTGTCTCCATTTAGACTCTTAACCAGTTGTCAGCTTTTAACATACCCCACTTCTTTTTACATATCCCCTTAGAATCTGGCCCCCTAATCTGTCATATCAGAGAAGTTTCCATTGCTGTAAATGTCAGTGTAGTTGCATCATTAAAAGCCACTAAATTAGATGGTCTGCGTTAATGTAAAAAGTCATTTATGCCAGTGAAACAGCATTATAGTTATTAGTGGAGCATGTTGGCAGTTTCTGTCAGCAATTTTTGCAACCATGTAACATAGAAAGGGATAAAAATACCATTTACTGTGATTTGCGTGCTACATAAAAGACAGAGTGATACAGTACCACAATCATGAAGAAAAGCCCTGCAAGTAGTTTTCTGTCCTCTTTTTTGCACTTTTTCAGGATCTTGGTGGGTACACTAAATCTACCTGAAGAGCCTTACGCTGCTTTTGGGTGCTCGGACTGGGGCACCCTGTTATCCACCAGTCCCAGGGCAGCCTGGTCCATCCTTCAGTGGATGGAGCCATCAGCCTTGTTGGGAGGGAAGAGGAACCGAGGCAGAAGGGTCAATGTCAACATTTGCGTGCATCCAGATAAAGGGTTTATTCATTCCTGTTTAGTGTTGAGGACTTAACCATTAAAAAGGCATAATTAGAAGACAAATTAGATGTTCGATCACCCTGTTGCAACTGAGATCAAAAGCATGTATATCTAAATATATGATATGTGCATATATATATGATACATGTATATATATGCATATGTGCTGAAATGAGTTCTCCAATCCCCTAGTGTTACTTTTATTTGTAATGCACAATCTTTGTTCAAAAGAAAGAAAGATCAAAATTTATATCAGAAGTGTGGTTAGTACATTCCCTTCGTGTGTGTGCATGCATATACATGCACCTAATTCATAATTTCTAGCCCCCAGTTTCCAAATGCTGGGTCCCACTCTGCCATGGCAGAGTCCTCAGTTCTTGACAAAGCTGGACTGCTTTGAAATCATGGAAGACATCTTTTGAAGACAAAAAACTCATGTCTGAGCTTTGAACTCCGTGAAATTTGCCATGATTTGTAGAATATCTCTGCCTTGAGTTTTGGTGCAAAGTTTCAGCAAGGAACTGAGTACTAAGCCACAGTACACAGAAAATTACATAAGCTATTGCCAGGCAAGATATTGCAGTGATACCATAAAATCCTTCTCTGGTTACTGCTTTCCTGATCCACTTGGCATGAAAAGTTATCTTGACTTCTACTTACTATTATCATAAAAACTACAGGGGTTTCTTCTTGCTGCTACTTGTTTTGTGAAAGATCCAGTGATTGGTAACATGTGAATTAACATTTTGCAGTAACAGAACAGAGCGCACAACCAACCATGAGAAATAGTGTTCTGAAAAGTCACTTTAGCATTTAAATCTATGGCAAGCATCAGAGCTAGAAAACCACACTCATTAAGAAGCAATGGACTTGCACATCAAGTAGCTTACTTTTTTCCTGCTGGTAACCACCTATGTGAATATTTGCAACTAAAATGGAAACATGATAAAAAATTAATAGTCATCACAGATCCTTTAATGCGATGCTTATATTTTTGTAAATCTTTGCAGCAAATTCTGTTGTATCTTCATACTGGAATTGTTTTATACTTGGTTTGAATGTACTCCCTTGCAATGTTATACTGTGGTCTGCTGCTTTGTTAGAATTTTAGTTATTGGTAACATGTTTAGCTTAGTTTGGTGCACTACAAATTATGTGTATGCTCCATAACATTGACTGTGAAACAGTGAACAACTAACAAAGCCAGAAAAAGAATGAAAAAGAAAAATCAGAGTCAAAACACCCTGTAAAGTCTTAAGGTACATTTTAAAAGATTGATGAGTTTTCCAGCCTCCTGTGGGTTACCTCTACTATACAGGCTAGTGAATTACTTGGATCATCTTCCCCCTGATATCCTTGACTTAATTGAGCTGTAGTGTGAGAAACATTTATTCAACAACTGCAGGCGCCAACGCTGCGGGGGAGCTCTTCAGCTGGGCTGGAGAGTGAGGACTGTAAGATTCTCAGAGATTGTTCAATACAGCCGTTAAAACACAGCAATGGATAAAGCCTTCTTGAAACCTCTAAGTCACTGGATAGATCTTTTGATTCGAAATCTTTTTGAACTAGGGTCACCTATGGTTCCTTTGCAGCTCTCAGCCTCGCTGTTGCATAAAAGAGGCCTTCAAATTTCGTCCATTTTGTCTGACAAGATCCTTTTTTCAGTATTCATCCTTCATGACCACAATTCAATCATTTAAGATGACAAAAACGACCTAACAGTGGGTTCTCAATTCTAATGGAGTCATTTTTAGCTGGTATTGTTAGTAATAGAGTAAAAAAGGAGCACAGGCTTTCGAATTGGAAGCAACCTGGTACTTTTAAGAAGCTATTCTGGATAACTGAATGAGCAGTGCTAAAGAAATGGAAGGAAATTTAAATTTTGTCCTTGCAAGATACTTTAATCCAATATTTATAAGCAAGACTGTAAAATCAGGACTGTCAGAGAATGAGCTCTCTAACTGGAAGCAGAAATTCACTGGTTCCAGACCTGGCCCTGCTTTGTGACAGTAAGCACATTGCTTAATTACGTTGTCTTGGTTTTCTCTGGTTTTGACGCTGGGATGAGAAGCAGCTTTGAGTAAGGCTGAACGTACCCGTGATACAGAGAAGAGAGGGAGCAACATGTTTTCTGCTGGCAGGTGGCACCGAGCGCTTCCTGCGGCAGATGAAGCTGGGGTACTGAGTATGTAGTCCTCTGTGCACCTCCAGTAAATCCAGTCCACACTGGTGACCCGAGAATCACTGTAAACGGGGAACTTTGAAATGTTCATAGAGAGGGTATTATAGAAAGCCAAGATACCATGGCTGGGATATGCAGTTAGCAGAGTGAATTTTTCCACAGAAACCTCAAAGACATTTCCAGTTTTAATGTTTTTAGCTTTGAAAATATAATCCAACTTTCTCATTTTTAGGTCTCTGACCATTATCCCCTGGTCTCAGCAGAACAGCAGCAGAGTATTTAACAGCTTCATTAATGCCAGAGTAATAATTACATACTGCAGGAGTGGCTATCACACCAGGAATTTTTGTACCAGAACTTCAACTGCTTTCTGATTCTTCAGAACTCAAGAGCAACGTTTGTAAAGGTATAAAATTAGTGAAAAAGATTATGTAATCTGAATCTAAAACAATACTAGTATCTTAAAAAAGAGAAAATGGGAGCCTGTGAGCTGGCTGCACTGCAGAACAGGTAGCTTACTCAGTGTGGGGTTAGTTACAGCTGCTCAGAATAACAGTTTCACCCTCCACCCCTTCATGGAAAAGACTAACGCAAAAGTGCAAGCTGTTGGCTGGGCTGAGTAATTAATCCACAGAGAATGGCTTACCCAATGAGTCTGCTTTGTCTATACACGTATTTGAATTATAACAGTATTTGAAATGATGCGTTTTCATTTCTTTCCTTGCTACAACATGACCACAAGTTATCTGCTGTGAAATTTTTCAGTGCAATATTCAGAACTGTTTCATATTTATAATTGGCCAAATAATCCAGATGCCAGCTTCTGTTTTCTTTGTGATTATTTATTAATTGTGTTCATTACATTTATATGTATAAATGTAATATCTAAATATTCTCAGAGTTACCATACTAGATTTCAAAACATGCACAAAACAATAACAAAACTAAAGTAAAAAAGAATTTACAAAATCTTGCGGTATTTGCTGATTTATAAATGACAGAGATTACTAGCTATGTGTGAATCACACAGGTGGGGAAAAACAGGTCATCTGTCACGTTTCCTTCCTCTGGATCTTGAAAATAGAAACTGGAGCTGGCTCAAGGGCTCACTTAAGAAAGTGCCTTTCTCTTTTAGAGAAACTTACTTGGGGAAACATGAGACATGTGAAGCTTTGTGCATACTTACAAAGTCTTTTCATCTTAATTACGAGCACCTGAGACCTTACAACTTTTTCAAGCATCAGGATGGTACAGTGATATTATTTTATAGCAAGGCCTGTATAACTATAGTTAGAACTCACATGCACATTTTTCACATTGTCCCCAGGTACCTGGTTAATCAGTCGGATCCCTTAGTGACTCTTGTAAGCTTTGGGTTAGTTTCTGAAGCGTGACACTTCTAGAGCCTTCCCACCATTCTGCCTATGTTAGGTCTCATTTTAAAAATGACACTTTAATTTGATATTTAACTATTGTCCAGCCTGGAAAGAAGGAGGAAACCAGGGCGGAGGCTTTGGGGCAGCTGCTGAGGTCTGCAGCTGGATGGTCCACAGGGCCTTGCACCCTGGCACTTACCTATCTTCAACTTCAGATTGCCTGTCAGGTTGCAACGAAGCTGTCTTTGTGCTCCCAAGAGCTTGGCTTAAACATTATTTATGCCTTTTCTTGTAATTTGACCAATCTGCATAGAACGTGGCTAGGGAAGTCGGGGTGTGCTTTATAAATCGCCTGTAAAGCTACAGCATACGGCAGCAGCATGAAGTTTTCCTCTGCACCCACTCCCTGTCGCATACGGAGAAAAGACCAGTAAAGTGGGTAGAGCAGAAGCGAGGGGCTTTCATGCCCTGGCCCATTACATCACTTCAGCACTGCCTGCTGGTTATTTGCTCTCTATATCACTTCTCCCCAGGGGGCTCAAAGAAATCAGCAAATCTCCCCCAGCAGAGCTACGAATCCCTAGCCCAATTCATTCAGGCGCAGCAGGAAAGCCGGGGATTAATCAGAGGGAGAATGCTGTGAATTCCTGCGCGCTTTTTCTTTCCTCAGCGCAGCTGGTGGTGGGGACACTGCCAGATGAAAGCGGGGCTGTCAGCATCCATCAGCCTGGCTCCGGCGTCTGCATTCCAGGGGATGGGTTGGCCTCAGCTGGTAGCTCCGGTGCCGCTTCCCTCTGCCAGGTTAGATGCGGGAGGAATCCACATTCAAGTACACCTTGCTCTTCCAGCTTTCGATCTGTTTTTGGGAGTTACCAAATTCTCGAAGACAAAATTAGAATGGAGATATTTTTGAAGGTTAGGCCACAGCATCACAGAAACCAGGGATGAGAGAATTTATTGACAGCCCATCTTCTCGCCACTTCGGAGTTGTTCTTTTTCTGAACTTAAATTTCTGAAATGAGGTTTCTGTGATGTAACAGGGAAGCTATTCTTAAGGAGCTTTTTACAGGAAATTCTGTTTTCTCTAGGATGTCATTGTTCAGTTACGACTTATTGTTGTAGTTCTCCATGGTGGTAAAATACCCACTGATAGAGCTGAATTTTTCCTTTTTTTGATTCACAGAATCCCACTATGTGTATTAATCATCTTCTGTTCTCCAGCCCCCACAGCACTGTCTGCATGTATTACTGTTAAGTAGCTGTGCTGTGATCATACATGGGAGTCACTGGGTGGGAGCCCATGTTTTTTATTGTAGCATACTTATCAGAAGAGTGCTCCACTGCATTGCAAACAGTAAACAAGTATCAGAAATACTGTGATAAATTAATGTTAGAACAGCACAGCATGAAGCAGTGGCCCAGCAGCCTCACTGCTAGGTCTTACCATAAAATTGGGCACTCATTAGGTCTGCAGTATTATTGGAAATGTGTCCCTCCAGGTTTCCTCCCATGAAGACAGTGATCCCCAGTAATCCCCTGCTGTGCTGACCGCCAGTGATCTGCCACATCACAGTCAGCAGCCTGCAGCTGGCCAGCAGAATCGTTTTCTATACGATAATGATGGTCTGTTAAAAATGTTAAGGAAGGAGAAAAAATTGGAAACTGTTGCTTTTAAGACAATTTTAAGTTCAAGGGCCAGCCTGTGCCAAGACTAATCAGAAATGTGGCAAAAACTAATATGCAATCTTCTATGAAGGTGAAAATCTATTTATTTTAATATAATTTGTAATATTATTAATGAAATTTGTGAGTACATATGATTTGAAGTAGTAATATACTCATGTTCAAAGTCTTTATTTTGAAATTTGGGATTTGGGGATTTGTTTACATTTTAACATACAGAATTCCAAAAATCGTAATTCTCTTTCATTGCTACTTGCCATCCTGCAACTACTTTTTTTTTCTTGCTTTGATCTGAAGGGCCCTATCAGGTGCACTTCAGCACCTATCTTTGCAGAATAGAGCATTTACCACTTGGCCGTGCAAACAGTTGTGCCGGGGTGACACAGGGCTGGGGATAAGCAGTTGGAGATGGTAAAGGGTTGTACCTTAAGCCAGTGGTGCTGTTAAAAATTCATTCGTGAAACACAACTGGGGGAGGAGGGGGAGAGAGAAATGAACATGGGGATGAAAATTAATGACATGGGGGAAGAAATTCTTAAATCAGCATTGCCACTGGGAAAATTGTATTTTTATGCATTTCTACTATATCCTTAGTGTCCTCAGGCTCCTGAACTTTGGATGCGAAGAGCTGAACGGGCCTATTTGCTATTCAGTACCTTTTCGTGCTTTTCTGTGATTCTCTGAATATATTTATCTTGTACATGCATATGTAAAAATCTGTTATTTTACTTACTGTTTTCCTTTCCGACCTAAAACTTCTATTCCAACTAGTAAAGACTTGCTAGAGACTAAGTGGGCATTGTTTAAACACTTCCCGTCTAGCTCCGCTGGTATACTTCAATCTGTTTTGCTAAAGAGAAAAAAAGATTAATCATTCTTGGGTTTTTTTTTTTTAGAATACTTGATTCTGACAGTGAAGGCAATTTGTGTGGCTTAACTGTGATGCAGACACTATCCTCCTGTTGTTTGAGTCATACTATCTTATTTTATCCAAGTTCTTAGAAATAACTCTCTGAAAGGTCAATCTTAGTTTAGTAATTGGGATTTTGGGGGTTTGGTAGGAACAATCTAGTTCCAAATAATTAACCTGGACAGCATGTCATTGAAGGAAGAAAAAAATAACTCCCCCATTTCTCTGCTATCCTCTTAGATCTCCACACAGGTTACCAAGACCTAGGGTCTCGGTGTGCAGTCATACAGTGCGTCTGCTCACCTGTTTACCCATCCCAAGAGGCGAGGAACGAGCAGAACGTGTCTGAATTACTTCTGCGCAGGATAGCTGAGCTGGGGGTA
Organism: Astur gentilis; assembly: GCF_929443795.1. Lineage (NCBI taxonomy): Eukaryota > Metazoa > Chordata > Aves > Accipitriformes > Accipitridae > Astur > Astur gentilis. Next base: position 1,915,465 of record NC_064887.1, read on the forward strand.
ATAATTTACTGCAGATACAGACCGACAATAAATTAGTACGCCCCCAAGAGTCTGGAAGAAACAGAGGAGGAGCAGTGACTCATTTCTGAGTCATAGAGCCTCCCCGGATTTATCCTGGGATGATGTACTGTATGCACCACTCCTTGATCTGGTCTGTCTCGAAAGGACAACTGAGCCCTCAACAGCCCTGAATATAATTGTGGAAAAATAAATGTTAGCTAGCAGCAATCATTCCTTGGCAGCAGCAGACTTTATTATGTTTTGTAAGATCTTCCCTGTATCAGGTCAGAATTTTGATAAGAAATGGGGAAAAAATGCAGGGCAGATTGGTTTGGCTGCTCAGTCAGTCTGCAATCAGAAGTTGTCAGATCACCCCTCTGCAACCCTTGGCACGAGTTACAGGAGCTGCTTTGGGAGTGTATTAGGGATCAGTCAGAGATCCCTATATTGTTAAAGTGGTGGGCAGCCATGCAGCAGCAGAGACAACGCTTTTTGTGCTTTTTCTTTGTCCTCGGTTTCTTCTAAAGGTTCTTTCTGCTGGGAGCATTTTCACTGCCTAGCATTGTTTGATGCCTGAGGCTGCATCGATCTCCCACCCAGCCCCGCACCCCATGGCCGCCCACCGTGGCTGTGCTCGGGGACCTGCCCTTCTTCTCAGCACCGATTCCTAACGGCAGGGGAGGATGGAGGCTTCAGACCTCTGGCAGAAACAAGGCGCCCTGTAATCAAAACCATCTGGGTTTATATGGGTCCTTTTGAATTGGGTGGAAACCACCACTTGAGAATACCAATTGTACCAGAAGCTTTCTCAGGCAAATAAAACTCGTGTAAGGGATTGGTACCAGTCCTGCGCTCAGTCGTGGGGTGTACGAGACAACAGGAGGAGAGGTATCTGGAAAGCCCTGCAGTATTCTGTGGTTGGGGCTCCAGTGTAATTACAGCAACCTCAGACCCTTGTAGGGCACAGCATATAGGAATCATAAAGCTACTTTAAAGTCATGGTCCCCGTTCTTTGCCAGAGCATAAGAATAGAGAGGCTGAAAATCTGGAGTTTAGACTTTGACAAAATCTGTTCTGAGGCGGGAGCAGTTCTAATTCCTCATAACCTTGTCAGGATTGCTTACAGCACATTTCCATCCTACAGCTGTGGCTGCATTTTGTCTTACCAGGCACCAAAGTCAAGATTTGAACCCCTGTTTATAAAGTATTTTGGTTGAAGGCACTTTAATCTCTTTGCAGCGCTGACTACTCCTAGCTGGCAGAATAGCTGTGCTAGTTGGACTGTGGACTGTTGTTAATTTTCACAGATTTTTCTTTTTACAGATCACAAGCGTTGTGTGTGATTTGATGAGCAATCTAAAAGGAGGAGGTTGTATTCCCTCTTTTTTCTACCTTTGCTTTAGTCCAAGCCTCATGGTTCCACTTCCACTCTATTATTCAAAGTAATAGCATTCATTAGACCTTTTGGTGAGCTGATTTAACTCCCCGTCTGGCAAGAAACTATTAGCTTGGCAAGATAAAAAGTGTGCTTTCTGCTTGCTTAGCAGTTGGAGGGGTCCAACAAGCATCAGAGCCAGCACATGATAAGCTTCAGGAATGCATGGCTGTGAGGAGGAGGAATGGTTCCTCCCCCTTTAAGGATCAGGGAGCTATCAGATCAGATCGCTCCATCTCCTGTAACTTCACCCTGAACCTCCCACCATGTTCCAAATTTGAACAGTCAACAGGTTAGAAAAAAGTGAACAGGCTTTCAAACTTGGACACTGGTGCAATGAGGGGACCAACAAGCTAAAAAAACCCACAGAAACCCAACTGATGGTGCAAGTCAGCCAGGAGCATTCTTAATTTCTCCTTGCCTAACAGACCTTTTTTTGGCTTATTATATCTCTTTCCTTTTGAAAGTGTCATGGATAATGTATCTATCTTAAGTAAGTTAAATGTCAGATATTTTGGCAGGGGTCTGTTTTAATGATAGTTCTGTTTTAAAGATGATGAATGTCCACTGTAAAAAATTCATTATCCTTCTTCCTGTTGACTGAAGCAGGTATTGATAACAGTCTCAGAAGATGAAGCTGTCAGTCACTAAACAGTCATAAGCATTAAAAATGTATGTAAAGAAATAAATTTCCCTTATACCTATTTCTTTTACACACATCAAATATGGGATACAATGAGAGGTTTGGATTAAAGATTAGTGCTAAGTTTGAGCTGAGAAGATCTAATGAACTACCTGTAATAAACACCATGCTGACCTATTCACCAGTAGTGAATAGACCTGGACAGAAATGCAAAATTCATTAGAAACATCATTGTACAAGAAGGAATATTTATTCCTGTGACTTTTCCATCTTTCTATCAGACGAAGTCCTGTTTCACAAGCAATTCTTGCTTCCTTCTGCATGAGCAGCAGTCTCATTGCACATCCATAGGTAGTTCTAATCAACCTAACACTATTAGGCAGTAACAAGGTCTTGGAAACAATACAAGGATGTAACTTGACATTACGTGTATATATATTCAGATAATTTTGTTAAGCACAATTCAGGAAGCCTGGCTGCTATTTTATGAAATAAGTGAATCCAAACTAAGTTGCTACACCTATAAAAATAGCCATTACAGACAGACCTCCAGATCAGAATGTTATTCACAACATTAGACTTGTGATCAATATCTGTGAGAGAGTGTTGCTAGAAATAGTCATGCCATGGTAAACCTACATGCCATTTGCTTCCTGCTAGCTCAGAACAGTTCAGGCCCCAGTCTCTGCAAAGTTTCCACCATGTTTTATCTTCAAGAACATATAGAAAAAGCAAAGCCACTCGACTCAATAGAGAAGAAGAAAATCCTCTGCATTCTTAGATTGCATAGCAGTATCAGATACTCACTGAAAGGAAATGAGTGCTAACTCTGCCTTTGCCTTATGAGGTGACATTTTCATTCCCAGAAGACTTGCATTTATGCAACTATAGATTCGCAGATTAGAAACAGGAGGAAGGCTTTGCATGTGTACGTGTTCCACAGTACCTGGGGGGGTTTATTGTAAATCAAGAAACTGGTCCTCCAGAGGCAAATCTCTTTTTGAACTCATCTGGGAAGTTTGTATCTGGATCTGATGCTGCCACCTGGTGTCTAGGTGATGCTTTAGGCTGGCCCAAACCCCCAGGTGAGGGCCATCCCCGCACACAGGGCTGTTGCTATCCCGTATCGTATAAGGGCCTGGGGTAAGAGGACCAAGGATAAAACGGGTTAAGCCTAGCTGCACCTAAGGACCAGCTGGGTTATCTCCAAATCCACAAAAAGCTGATTCCACCTACCATGCTGTCTGCAGCAGCCAGTGAGGAGGAACCTGGGTTGTGAAAGTCCTTGGCACTGGCTCAGGTTGGGGGGAACTGGGATTCTTCTCTCTGGAGCAATCTGGCAAATTCTCATTTCATCTTCCCAGCAGCAGCAGGCAGAAGAGTGGCTGTGGAGGCAGGACGATCCCCACAGAGTGGTCCAGGACTTTAGGATGGGTAAGTGCCAGAGTCAAAGCACATCTTTTAGGAAGCAGAATCGGAGGACTTCACAGTAGCTTTCCATTTACAAAATCAGCTGCACAAAATGAGCTGGACAAGAGAGACCCAGGCTCTGCAGCGGGGGATGGTTTGGCCAAGCTGGCGTGTAGGTTGACTCTGCTGCCGTTGCACTTAGCTGCCTTGCAGGGCAGCTGCCTTGGAGGGGCATTGCCTTTGATAACAGGGATTGATTAGGCAGCCCTCTTGCTTTTTCTTGTGTCCTAATGTGATATTGGTAAAAATGTTTGTGTAACCATGCTGTGAATTAAGTTAGAAGCACTAAAATAACTAACACCCACCACCCCCTGTTTATTTTTAACATGAATGAATTCCTCATCCAGTTCACCCCGCGAAAGCACTTGTATGAGAATTTGCACAGCCTCTTGATGAACCGGATGGGAAATCAATCCAGCTGGAGAAACAAAAATCTACATCCCCGTTCCAACAAAAAAATTATGGCCCAGCCAGATCCGTTCCTCAGTCTGTGCTGTGCTGTGCTGAGACAAGACAAAGTGCTGGTCTGAGTTACACTTTAAGCAATCCAGCCTTTGAATGTGAGACAGTCTAAGGCTACACCTGGAAACAATTTGTTCTCCATCTCTTTTTCTTTCTCTGTTTCTTTCTCTGCAGTATGCCTTTTTGCTTGGTTTCACTATACAGTACCACAAACAGCTATATGAGCATGGAGCAGGGATAACTCACGTGCCTGGGGCTGGGGAGAAGAAAGGCTGCCTGAGCTGATGCTGCCACCAACAGAAATGTCTTTGGAACCAGGGCCAAGTAATCAGGTAAAATGCTCTCTGCCTATGCCAAGCAGTTTCTTTTGCTATTCTCCAAATTTTTATGTCTTTGCAGAATACATAAACGTTTCAACAGTGGTCTCTCTAGCACTTATTTCCAGCACTTAATGTGAAGTTGCTGTTTCCATGCTCCTAAACCTCCTTCAATATGACTAATTCACACTGGGTGAGCTCCTGACTTGTCTAACCAGAGGCACGTAGCCCCATAGTATGAGAAACAAACTCAGACAGAGAAGTAACGGGAAGTGGTGACGGGGACAGCCGCGCTGCTCTGTGTTTGCATATCTGCAACTGAAGTTCACGTCTCCTTACTTCTCTTTTTCCCTTGTTTTCCTCCTTCCTCCTTTTCTGCAGTGGTTAACAGAAGAATTTGAGGTTTAAAAGGTGCCTGTCTCTGAACTTTCCAACAGTAACAAAAATGCAGGAGAAGTTTGGATTTTAAATTAACGTTAAATCTAAATTCAGCTGGTATATTAGAGTTCAGTATTTCCTCTACTATTTATTAATAATTTAGACACTTAGTGTATCTTCTCATCTTAAAATTCTGAACTCCTCACTGATCTACACTAGCAAACACCCCAACACATTAAGAATTTTCCCAGTTAGGATGAGTAACTGAGGAGCTGAATTCATCAACATTGCGTGGTCTGTGACAGCTTGGAGATAAAATTCCTGAGCCCCTGTTACTTCATTGACTTTCTGCAAAAAGCCTTCCTTTTATATTTTTAGAGCTTAGAGGATGGCATGTGCATAGCAAGTTACATCTAAATAGCACACTCTCCAAAAAGTTTGCTATTTTCTTAATGTTCATGAATATTTCAGGAACTCGTGCTAAGAGGTTTCAGTGCATTCCAGGACAATGATTTCAGGTTTCTGTTTTGCCTTAAGAGGAAACGTGGCTTACTGTGACACATTCTACATGGTTTGCATTATTCTTTTAGACAGGGTTTATTGCTGTTACAGAATCAGATGTCCTGAAAATATACTACTTTTTTTTTTTTTTTTTGTAAGCAGGAGTATGTGTTCTTCCAACTTTCTCCCTGGTTTTCCATTCTTATCATTGGTCCTTGAAATGAGATGGGCATCATTTTTGGCTCTTGTGAGAGTAGAGTTCTCTCTAGAAATTCATTCATTCTCTTAAGTCATGAGCAAGACTGGAGTTAAGGAATAAGAGTTTAATTTTCTCACCCTTTCAGCTCATTGTTTTCCATTGCTTGAACTGGTGAATATACTTGGATGAAAATTTGCAGTGACAGCAATGCACAGGATAACCAAATTAGCCTTTTCCAGCTGAAATATCTGTGATTCTATTGTAAAATAACTACAGTGATTGGCATCAGCACATGTTATAGCATCTGGGAAACGTTAGCTTAATCTCAGTACAAGTTACATTTCAATATGTAAATGTACAATTTCATTAGTAATTTTTGCTTATATTGATGCATTTTTGATATACCATAAGACCTCTTAAAAATAATACTCTGTTTAACAAATGCATTTGCTGCCTACCAGGTGTACGTTCTCAGACAACTGAAGGAGCGCTTAAATAACATATAAAATCCATGTCAGAGTTCAAGATACGTGCTTATACCGATTGCTTTTACTTTAAAGAAATGCCTGATAGCATGCTAAGGAAATTATTGTAATTTAAAAAACCAGAATGTGAGAGAAGCCAATATTAAAAAGTATCTGGGTCATTCCTTCTCATGGTTAGAGCAGAGAACTCAAAGAATGCTGAGAGACAAGCTCTAGCTAATCTCTCTATCGTAATGTAACATGAACTTGCCTTACAGCTGGTTTAGGTGGGTTTGCACAAAAATACAGAGCTGTTAATTGGGGCAGCTGAGATGCAGTCATTTTGTCAACTTTGCATTTGGGAGCAGAAAGGCAGAGGGCTAACTAATAACCCAAATTGCTGTATACGAATGTGAATCGTTGCATTAAGATAAGAGACAACAGATTATTTTTCCCTTAAGTTAGCCATCTCTTGCATTAACTATTTTAGACTCTGAGTAAAATGAGGATGGCAAGATTCAGTAATACAAAGTCCTTTGACCACATTAAATGTTTCTGTTATTTAGCTCAGTTAAATGATGCTAGGACACAGAGACAGCAATTTACTACTCCAGCTACAGGGCACTTCCCTGCTCAGGGACATAGAGCTGTAACTCCTAATTACAGGTGGATTAATCGGTGACAACTGAGGCAACTGTTACTGCTGGCTGCCCTTTTCTGCCTAGGATCACCTCCTCACAGGTTTGGGATCTTTCTGTGCTTCTTGGCCAGCTCCACTTACAGCCCAATATAGTGATGTAATTTGAAATAAGTGACGGTTAACATAAATATGCTGGGTTGTGAACTGGGACAGCTGAGGAGTGGAAGGTTCCTTTACTATGATGTATATCTACAGGGATGGAAACCTCCAAGGACCACAGCTCACAGCAATAATTGCTTTAGCCACCCCACCTCCAATCATTTGCTCTTGGAATAAGAGCCTGCACTTGGGCTCAGATGGAAAATAAGATTAACAAGAAAACCACTTTTCTTTCTAAATTTTTCCCCTGTATGATACACACACTTTTATAAGAGGACAAAACCCCCTATCTTGCTAACTCTAATTCAGTCCCTAGTCTGTGGGGCAGCTTGCCTTGATTACATTGTACTAAATTACTCATCTTGGATATATGCTTCTCTTTATTTTCTCTGCCAAGAGCAAAAATATGATATTATTTGGCAAGAGGAATGTGTATCTAAAACGTCAAATTACAGCTCATAACTATTACGGGATAGTTTTGGCGATAGCCCTTTGTGATTGTTCCAAAACAGATGTCTCTTTCTAGGAGATCCTTAGAACTAATACATGCTTTATGTTTGGTTTGAGGTGGTATTTTGAGAATGTCGCACAAGGACACTAGCTGGGTGCATATATTGCTTTAGTTTAACTTTAAAATTCTACTTTCTCAAGACTTCCAAGTCTTCAAATTGCATTAACTCATTCTGCACGTACACACAGTGCAAACTTGGAGAATTGCAGATCCTTTTTTACAATGACCAATATAGCCAACCTACAAAACTGCATGTTATTTAACATAACTGAAGAATAAAATGATAAAGCTAGTTCATATTTACCAACTTTTTCATCTGATGTTACAAGACTGTTACCACTGGAACTCAATTAAATCTCTCATGCCTCTGTCATCTTAATTAACTAATATCAGCTCTTACTAAAATTGAATTAAAGCATGTTGCTTGGTGTTAGAGTTCTGCAGCAGGTACCACCATTACCAATGCACAGCCCATGTGCGTTTGTTCACTTCTCATGGGACTATGAAAAATGGCTTTGGTTTAAATTTATGTGCATCTGCTAATTTGGTCTCCAGTGCTAAACTTAGAATGGATGGGATTCATGGGAGTATAAAGGCTTAACAGAGAAATGGTAAGAGGCTGTCAAAAAAACCCTCTGGAATTCATTCTTTGTATTCTGAACACTGATAGGAGCAATTGAACCATGATGATTTTACTATAAACAATTGTATAATTCAGCTAGCAGAAGGAATTTACTTTTGCTAATCTTATTGTCCTAAGATAGCATACTGGACATAATTTTAAATATTAAAGTATCCATATCTATTAGTAATACAACTTTCTTTGCTTGCTTTTGAGGAGGTTACAAACCTGGCGAAAGGCAGTCTCCCAGGATTGATGTACACTTGAAGCTGTTCCAATGTTTCATGCTCCTGCATGTGCTGCCTACTCAGATATACAATTCCTTGGGGGCCCTTAATCCAACTGTGCCATGTTTGAGCTGCTATCTGTGATGCCCATCGCTGGAGTGGATGAAAACACAGACATGTAGGTAGAGAAATGCCGGACTGCAAAGGTCTTTGTGAAGGAAAACCATGATATTATGGTAGATGCCAGAAGTGGCAAGTTTTGGATAGGGTTTGATACGGAGGTTCAACACAAGGCAGGAAGCCCTATGAGAGGTGGAGTGACCGTGGTAAAAGCCATCGCAGAAGTTTGATGCAAGGTAGGAGATGCAGTGTGAGGGATGGTGGCTGAGGAAAGGCCCAGCTATAGAGAGAGTCCTAAGACAAAATAAAAGAGCAGAGCTCCAAGCTTGCATTTTCAAGAGGACTGAGAAGAGGCAAGAACTGGCAAAATGGTCCATGGGAAAGTTGTGAGAGGCTGCACACAACCTTGGCCAATGATGCATGGTCCACTACACACTGATCACACAAATTTGCGCTTGTCAAAAATATCAGGGATTCCATTTGAATTGGTACAACAAATTTAGACCAGGCCAGCATGGTATATTGTCATCCCTCAACTGTGGATTAGCAAAACCTTCCGAGTGACCTGAGTTATGTGGCTTTTGAGCTGTGGCTTTTCTAAATGGATTTTGTAGAGGTGGGAGGTAGTCATGTGGGGATGGGGGTTGTTAGGAGTGGTTTTGATGAGCAAAGTCTTTTGGGCCTCCAGGTGATTACTTAATCAATCAATTAGAAGTATTCAGGTAGAGCTGTACTTACTGCCAGATGATTGTGATGTTACAGAAGAGGTTTGAATGGAAGAACTTGGAAATTTAGTGATAGACTAATGATAAATCTTCTCTAGACTTGTTCAGATATCCCATTGCAGAAACTCTGCCTCTTGATGATTGGATTAATGGCTGAAAGAGACAGCTTGGCAGACTTGAATAAAAGTCTTTCCACAGATTTGCTTTGGAGGGCTTGAGCCTTGTAACCACACGGTAACTGTAAAGACTATAAATAAAATTTTAAAATCTAGTTCAGACAGTCTTTAATAAATTATTTTACTGCACTGTTATTGGCCCTTCCTTCAGGATATCACAAGTCTGCACTTTCAGTTCAGCAAGCTAAAATGTGCTCTCTGTCAAATTATCAGCTTGGTTTTGTCTCACATACTTAATGGAAGCCTTGATGCCCCTATTGAAGCTTCATCCTAATGTGAGGAAGGCTTTGTCATCTGACTGAAAGCATATCAGAGAAGAGCCATCAGAAAAGTTATCTGTGACTGTTCTCAATGTTTTTCAGATGCTGGTCCACACCCAATGAATTACGGCTTTTCTTGCCCATTTCCTTACGGAGACAGGCAGGACTTGGTGAGGAAGCAGAGGACAGAGGGACAGCTGAGTGGAGCCGGTTGCTCTGAAGGACCTAAGCTGGCCATTGCCACCCACCCAGTGCTGCTGAGGAGTCCAGTAAGTACAAACCAGCTGGGAGTGGGCGTTTTGGGGTGTACTCTGTAGGTCTTCTGTTCTCAGCTATTTGTGGTCATTGTGGGCTTTAAGATTAAAATCCAGGTGGCTGGGTAATTCCCTTGCTAAGTTCCTGTTCCTTTCTTTCTTGCCATATTGTCATCAAAGAAATGACACGAGGAGTCCATGACTCCTGGCAGAGATAGAGCTTTGGATTGCACATGTAAAGCCTGAAGAACAGCATGGGATCTTAGATCTAGCAGGCTGGGTGACACTTAACTAAGAGGTGTCATGCAGGAGAAAAAAAAAAGAAGCCTAGCTCTGAGTTCCCAGATGTATAAACAGTGGCAAAACTCAACTTTCCTGGTTCCTAATAAGTGGATGAGTGTTTAGCCTTGAACTACAATGGGGCTTGGAAATCACTTAAAATATTTACATTATAGAGTGGGGCTTGCTTAAGATGAAATATTGCATACCTGTCGATTTTCTTCCTAATCCTAACCGCAGTGGGTAGTTATGAGTTGTAGATCTCTGTCTACTGACCAATCTCAACCCCCACACATTTTTGTGTGTGTGTGTGCGCCACACAAGGCTTTTCTTACAAAGATAAAATGTTCCCCACCATCTGTGTGTGCACTAGAAATAACAGAAAACGCCCTTTTCCTGTTCTATGAGAAAATTTTCCATGTTATCAGTATTTGTAAAAGACCAAAACCAGAAAGTTACCTATGAAAGCAGTTAGGAGTACTGAGGAGTAAGCAGTGTTTCTGAACGCTTTTAATTGTCTTTCCCCCGTAGCAGCAAACTACACATTATTTACTATTAGGGGTAACTTTGTAATGTGTTAGGTGTATCCCAAACAAAACAAGAAACTGCAGTCATAGCATCAAGCAACGCCAATACCCACACTGGAAAATATAGCCTACAAACTGGAGACCAGAGCCAAAGCTTAATCCCCACAGGTCTGTTGTTGTTATGTTGCAGGCTATATTGTAAATAAAGTGGGCAAGTACAAACTAGAGTTCAAAAGATTATATCTGGTGGTAGATGACCATGATTTAATCAGCTTTTTGTCCACCACTGTACTTTGTATTTTACATATGGGATCCGAGTCCACTGTTGTGCTGGTGTAAACAACAATGCTGCTATTATTAACAAAAAAACCCCAGACTTGCCTCTGTAGAGCAAAAATGAAGCAGCTCAATACTGAACTTCTATGCAGCAACTTAAGTCCAAATAACTGTGGTGGGGGTTTTGATTTTGGGGTGGTTTGGGTTTGGGTTTGTTGGGGTTTTTTTAGCTTTCTAAAGCTAGAAATTATTGCTATGATCATGCCATTTGGCTTCCTAATCCAGATCATAGATGTTCCTCTGTCAAGCCTTTATGTTGTATTTGTAGTGTATGTCCCTCTCTTACAGTTGTGTTTGGAAAATACCTCTTATTTCTAGCATTTTTTTTTTCAAATTATTTCTCTTAAGCATCCAATTGACATGAGACAACAGAGGAGAAAAAATAGTGAAACTTTCAGAGGGTTTGACCTCTGTGCAAACTGAGCATCCAAAGGAAGTTTTCTCAGAACTTTTGCAGTAACTTGTAGCACCAAAAACTAGGAGCTTGTGGAAATCCCACTGAGCCCTTACCTATATCTTTTGGCAGCTAAACCACTTTGAAAATCTGGGCTCTAGGCCCAACCCTGCAAAGAGTTCTCTGTGGAACGACTCCTCCTCCTGCCTGGGGCGGACTGTAGGATAGCTATTTTAATAGCTGAGGCTTTCAAAACAGCCTAAAGCAGTCAGGAAAAAATAATGTAATAAGCGGCAAGTAGATGAATTCCCAGATGATTGATTCTGGAGACCTTACAGAGATAGAAATTGTGGTTTGTAAACAGCTGAAAGATGGCTAGAGATGTGTTTTCTAACACACTGTGGGCCAGTTTCTCTCTTGTGAGATTTTGTGCATGGTCACTTTCTGGCAAAAGAGAGGTCCCAGCTCACTATGGTATGTGCTCTATACGCCCTTTGGATGCATGTCAAAAGTCACACGTGATTAATATCTCTAAACATTGCAGTATTAAAGATGTAGGAATGTGGTAGAGATGGAAAGTGCCTTATAAATGTGAAGTATTGTTTCCTGTGTTTTTATTATTTTACTTTTTTCACTCAACATTTTTTGTCTTATGGTATTCTTTTTCTTTATTTTCTTATTCTTTTTTCTTAGCTCTACCTTTCAGGTTTTTTTTCCCAGAAATAAATTGCTTGGAACAAACGGGACATTTAACAGAAGATTGCACCATGTAACTTTTGTAGAGTCATTAAGGCAGATTGGATTTAGTGGCATTCGTGGCTCCAGAGGTGATCAGTCATATACATCCTTGTGTTTGGGTAGCTGTGGGACCTCAAAGGGCAGCCTGGACTTGCCAAGATTCTCTCCTAGTCAGTGGTGATTGCAGACTGTAAGGGAACGAACGAAATTCAAAAGCTTTTGCCATTTCCAACAGGGAAAATAGCAGAAGTCATCACTCAGAATCAACATTAAGTGTTAGATAGTCATCCGAAAAATTAGTATTAGGTATTTCAAAATAAGCCTTTTTAATAGCAATTGTTCTATGTGGGTTTGTTTTGGTTTTTTTTTAAATTTCAGTATGAAGTATTTGGTATTTTAAGTCTTTAATTGTCTTGGCAAAAAGTCACTAACAGGCTTTGATTTTTGGAAGCATGTCTGTGTGAATGATCCTAGTGGGTTCATAATGGGTACGAAGGACTTGTCCATTAAGAGCTATTTTTAACAATGAAGTCATAACTGTAATGTAAAAGGAAAGCTAAAGCTAAACTAAAGAAAAAAAAAAAAAGTTAAACTTGCAATATCCTAAAAGAATAAACTGTCCCACAGTCACAAAATATCTAAAGTTATCCCTGACACCTATATTCCAACTTACATTACTAGCCTGATGGTTGGAAGAAGAGAATTTGTTAGCTCTGCAAATCAAGAAAAGATGACAGAAGTAAAATGCAAAAGTAGCACATGAGGTTGGTTTCATTTATTTTTTCAAGACCAACTTTGGAAGCCAAAGACTTAGTGCTAGAAAACCAGCATAAGCATTTGGGGATCACTGCTGCAATCCTTTTCAGGTGGATTCTGTTGTATCCAGGATCTTGACTGTAGTATCACATCCTTACTACATCATCCAAAATACTTCACTATTATGGTTGGTTGGCCTCCAGCATTACATCTTTGCGTGTCTCTGCCACCCTGGGGGTCCTGCGCGTTAAATGCTCCTTTGAACATGCTGAACCTCGGAGGGCCAGGTTCTTAGACTCGGGAGAGGAATTTGCCCACTTTGCTGGGGAAGACTTGAGTTGCCAGCTGCAGTCCTTTTTGTGGTCATGGAAAGGGCGCAAAGGCAGCGAGTTAGTGGCGGTGACTGAGGCCTGATCCGGGGCAGGGGCGCGTACTCTCCCCCTTTCTGAAGGGGACCTCTTCCTAAACATCTATCAAAAAAACACCGAATGCACGGCAGTTGTTGCGCTCACCTCCTTGCATTGGCTATACGTTGTGTGGGCAAGGGCTGGTAAGGTCTTTCCTTAACGAGTCAAACCCTGTGCCCTCTGCTTCTCTACTGTTCCCTGAATTTCTAGATTCGTTTTTGATGCTGCTTACCTGTATCGTTGTAACGCGCAAAGCTCCCGTTAGGCCAGGCAAGGCAAATCGGTGTGCAGATGCTCTCTGTATCCCGAACAAACCGAACAAGTTGCTGGAATCCCGGTGGGTTCGGCTATAGGGCCACCACATGGCATTGCCAACACTTTGGCCATCTTACTGTGATTTCTGTCGGGTTTTTTGCATTGGCTTCTTCTAAACTTTTTTTCTTGTTCCTGTTTGCTTCAGATTGTTACTGGTTCGTGCCCCTAAATATTTGACCCGTCTTTCGTTTTGACAGTTCCTGCGGGCATTTTTGTCACCATTTGTTTCCTTTCACGGCTTACTTGTCCTCGAGGAGTGTTTTCACCGGCGCGCCGTCCAGTTTCGGTTGCACGCGGCGGTATTGCGCAGCGAAGGGGACGTGTCTAACGGGACAGCGTAGCACGGATCCTCGTGGTATCCCGTGCGGGTTGGGAAGGCACTAACGCTAAAACCCAGAGATGGTGGCAGGGGTTAGCGAGCTCGTTCTGGGTCACGTACGAGCAGACGGACCGCCTCGGAGCGGGAGTCCAGCGGCTTCCAGGGAGCGGGACTGGTCCCGCAGCATCCCGGCCCTGCCTCGTCTGGGACGTGGGGAGGGCAACTGGGAGAACCGCCGGGCGTGAAGCTACGGAGGGGAACGGGAGCAAGGGCTGAGGGAAGGACAAAGCATTGCCTGGGAGCCGCGGGGACGTCAGAAGATGGGAGAAAACGTCATAGCGCAGTTGAGCCGAGCTGGAAGCCCAGCCCGCCCGCCGATGCCGGGGGAGGCTGAGCCGCCCGCTCCGCGCGTCCTGCCGAAACGTTTCCTTGATACCAGGCAGGCGGTGCCTTCATCTTCCTCGGGGCCGGGGCGAAGCGGGGGGACGACAAGGCAGCCGCGCCGTTCACCTGCAGCGCCGGTAAAGGCAGGCGGCTGCATCCCCCCCCCCAAGGCCGCCTCCAGGCTGCTGCCTGCCTTGAGGGGTGGGTGGGAGAACGACACACACACACACGCGGGGCAGCCGGGCCGGTCGGCTGCGGCCCCTTCTGGAGAAAACACGGAGGAGGAGTGAGGGGGGGGACACGCACACGGCCACGACACACCCGACCGGGGCCGGGCCCGGCGGCGGGGCTGAAGGACCGGGGAGGGGCGGCGGAGGCGGCGTCATGTGACCCGCTGCCAGCTCCTTTAAAGCAGCCACATGCAACCGAGCAGCGGCCACAATCACGGCTGGCGGCGGCGGGAGCAGGGCGAGAGGGAGGGAAGGAGGGAGGGAGGGAGGGGGGGGGGACCGGTTCAAGAAAGCCGGTTCCCGGCCGGGCAATCAGTGCGGAACCTCGGGCGGTCCGTCAGCCCGTTCAACCGCCTAAGTCCGGGCTTACTGCTGCCCCCCCGCCCCAAATCGGGGAGCGGGGGGGGGTGGTTTTAAGCGTCGGGCGAAGATGGCTGGGGCCATCATCGAGAACATGAGCACCAAAAAGCTGTGCATCGTCGGGGGGATCTTGCTGGTTTTCCAAGTCATCGCCTTTCTGGTGGGAGGTCTGATCGGTGAGTGCCGAAGGTGCAAACTTTCTCTTCCTCCTCTCCTCGCCCGTGTTGTTTAGCTACTTGTTACAGTATCGCTGACTCGCTCCTATGATCTAATTAGCCCTGCTATTGTAGTTAAGAAAACACGGCTCCCTGGGCCTCTTTGTGCACATTTCACTCTAGTGCCTGCGAGAAAAGAAGGGGCAGAGAAAAGTTTTTTTGGCCTGGTTTCAGTCCGTACTTAAAGAAAGAGGAAGGGGGGGGGGGGGGGGGGAAATCGTCAGTATGGCGACTGATCGCGCCGGGAAGCCTTGCATCGCAAAGTTGGGGTTTTAAAAAATGTGGTTTATTTTGTAAAAAAAAAAAAAAAAAAAAAGAAAGAAAGAAAGAAAAATCTTCCTCCGCTCTTTTCGTACCTCTGCCCCTCCCCGTTTCTCGGCCTCCGAACCGACCGCAGGAGGAAACCTCACCGCTTGCCAGAATGATAACAACAAAAAAATAAAATAAAAAAAATAAAATAAAAGGAAAATTAATGGGCGCTGCCCCGGGAGAGGACAGGACCGCGTTTACCTTCTCTGGGGTGCGGTGGGGAGCCTTTGGGTGGCTGCCCCCCCCCACCCCCTCGCCGGCAGCCGCTCCCCCCGCGCCGCCGCACTCGTGCTTTTGTCCGGGGTCGTTTCTCCCGGGGGGGACGGGACACACGCACACACGCTCCCCCCACCCGCCCCGATCCGCTTCCAGGAGGCGCTTGAAACCGCGCGGGGTCGGCTTGGGTTGGTTTCGGCTCACGGAAAACCCCCGTGGGTTAAGCCCGAGCCCTCCCCCCCCCCCCCGAGCCCCTCCACGGGGGACGGACACGTCCCCCCACCCGCGTTGAAAGCTTTCCTGGTGGTATCCAGCCTCCCCCGAGCCGGCGGGTCAGCCCGAGTTTTTCGCACGCAAACCTCCTCGCCTAAAACTTTGAAGCCCAGGTTGTGTTTATTTCTGTATTAGCAGGCGGGGAGCGTTCCCAAATCCTGGGGGAAAAGGGCTGGCGTGGATGGAGCCTTCGGCAAGAAACTCGCGGTCGGGGTTCGCCAGCCCTCTGCCGCCGACGGCTTTGATTTTTGCCTGGGGAAGGAGCTGGGGGATGGAAGGAGAAAGATGGAGGAGAGCAGGGTTTGGGGGCAGTCCCGGGATTTTTTTTTAATTATTATTTATTTAATTTTTTTTTTTTTTTTTACTAGAAAGCAGCTGAGTTATGAACCGGCTCCTTGTAACGATCGTCGTGTATCTCTGGCTACTTTGGCCATTTCCAGCGTGGAGATGTTGGGGAAGGGCTGTGCTGCCCTGCGGAGGAATTCCTGACCCAAACCCTCCCTGCTCTCCCCTTCTGTAGCTTCTTGGGCTGCCTCGCCCAAGGGTTTCTTCCCCTTTCCTTGGGTGCAGGCGCCTATTTGGGGCCGTGGGGATTTTCAGTAACGACTGTGGATAAGTGAAGTCCCATTGCTCCCAAAGGGCATCGGGAAAATTTGTTGCACGTTTTCTTTGGGAGAAAAAAGTTGGACTGTTCTGGCCGTAGTCTTTATTTGTGAGGTATTGAAGAAACATCTACAGCCATTCCTCAGAAAGCAGATTCAGTGTTGCCGATACACATTAGTGCTTTGCATTTATAGCCTCTCTAATTATCTGTTCTTAAGAGCCATAAGAATTCTGCTAAACATAATTTTTGAAAACTTTAGTTTCCCTCATTCTCTTGCTTCAGTTCCTCGTCTTTGCTTAATCACAAAGTAGTCGGTGGCAAACATTGGATTAAACCCCATTTTTTCTAGTCTTGTGGGTCTGAACCAACACTGAATATTATTAGGATTGCCTTTTTTTCCTTCCTTCCTTCCTTCCTTTTTTTTTTTCTTTTTGAAGAGCTGGTTCAAGAGCAGGTTACTGAACCCAACGCTGATTCATTAGATAAAATGCCTTGGCCTGTGTTGTGCAGAGAAGCCAGATGCGGCGTTCATCTTAAAAGTGTTTTTCTAGTAGCTTCTCGCTTTTAAGTTTAAAAAAAGTAAGTTGCTTGTAGAAAAGGAAGGGTGTTGATCAGAAAGCCCCGTTTCCGTTGTCATCTGGGGACAGGCATGACGAACAGACATATTTCTGTTCAGCTTCATAGGGAATTATCAGGAATGTTTTTGTTCAGGTTTGTAGGGATTTGGAGATGAAAGAACTTAGATGCTGTTAATTCAGTCTTCCATCTTGCCTGTTGCCTGCTTCACCGGCTGCTGCTGCCCGGCACCCACAGCGGGGGCCCTGATCCTGGGTGGGGGGGCCCCATCCTGGGTGGGGGGCACAAGCTGATGCTGGGGCCGGAAAGCCACGGGGGGCAGGCCGCAGTGAGCAGCTCTTCTGCCAACAGAGACAGCGACTCGGGGCTACATCTTGCACAAACTCAGGGTAACTTTGTACTGCTGGAGTAAGCGTGTCTTCTAACCAGGGGCAAGTCCTAGGGGGTTATTGTGGGCAAACTTTCTTTAATTGCTGGAAAACCCCACTTCTGATCTTGGAGCAGATAAAACTGCACTAATGAATCATACCAGTATTTACCGCTTCTGATGCATCAGAGGCTCTTCCCTTAGTGGCTGTGGGGCAGCTGTGCTGATTGATGAGCTCCAACAGCTCCCAGCCAGCCCTCCTGGGAGCTGGAAGCCCAAATGTATATGATGCTTGTGAAACAACTCTCACGTGTAACCTTAGTGTGGTCCCCAACATCTGGCACAGTGACAGACACGCAGGGCACCGCAACCTGGGGCTCCGCGTGACACTCCTCCCAGGAATTAGCCCTGAACCGTGCCTCGCCGTTGGGGTCCCCGTGCACCTGGAAACTTGGAGCCAGTGGCTTGCAGTTGATCCCTTGGACCCCATTTGGCACCCGCGGCTTGGGGTCCTGGCCCCTTTAGTTAGTCCCTGGCATGTGGCACGCATCTGGTGAGAAACGGGTGCGTGGCTGGCGTTCTTCTGCAACGTGGCTGGGAGCGAAGTGGTGCTAGGAGTGCTCAAACTGCCGATAGCTCTGGCAGCAATGACACGGGACTGCTGTTCTTCAGAGAGGTGTGACACGAGGTGGGATGGGAGCTGAGGTGTCACTGAAATAGCGTTCCTGGTCTGGTTTGATCCAGCACACCAAACAGACACCAAGAATCTAGTTATTTTAGTTTATTCAGGTCTAGACAAACCAAAATATGTACACAAGTGGAACACGGCTACAAAGCTAAACCAGCCTTTCCTTTAGCAGTCAGTTAGGTCATATTTCAAAACAATGACTAAGTGCTCTATTTTAACAGATTACTTGTGCAAGTCCAAAATACACAAATGCAACGCATTGGTACCTGATACAACAATGACGACAAAGCTTCATTTTTCTGAAATTGGGGTTTTCTGCCAGTGGTGGTTCTCTCGCTAGTTTTCGAACGGTCAACTGCGTAATGTCTGAGTTTTAATATGGCTTGCACATTTCCAGCAGCTCTTCTGTTTAGAAGCAGGTGTCTTATCAGCTCTCACGTGGGTTTTGCTTAGAACTGTATGTTGGCAAAGCTTGAGATGTACATGTATGGGAGTCATTCCCTTACTGGGGTGAAGCTCCTGTGGCAGTCTAAGGGAGCTTTGCAAGGCTAGGGAGTGAGAAAACGCCTCAAAAGAGAATTTTACTGAGCCATTTCTTTGCTGTCATGCTACGGTAATGGACTGTTGGCTCCAGACAACTGGGTCTGTCACTGCTTCAAACCGTCCTGTTTTCAAACCCTGCAGAATTTCTGGTGTCTGCTCCATTCCATGGCAAACATCTTGTTTAAAGGTTACACTTCTGGACTTGTGTGTGTTATGCGTTCAGTTAGTAGGTATTGGTACTAGATAAAACATGATCCATAAAATTAGTCATAATAAAACCTTGTCTTCACTACCCCGCTATGAGTAATAGCATACATATATTAGAGGGGAATGGGATCAAACAGGAATGTTTCCTGTTGTCATTCAAGGCAGCATTAATGTTTGTGAGAAATTAGGCTAACGCTAATTTACAGTCAAGCCAGCATTCCCAGGAGCCCCTGCATACTATGCATATGTATGCTTTGCCTCTTCGAGATACATACTGTGTAGGTTTAGCCAGATACCTGGCCTCCTGGCTGTCTCCAGGGGTGCCCCCAGGCTCGTCCGGGCTTTGAGTTGTGCTAACCAGCACATGGAGCCAGGTTAGCTGGTGACGGCCTTGGACAAACCTTCCCACAGCTGGACCAGCTGCAGCATCCATCTGGCCATGCTAGTTACTGGGAATTTTGACCAGGGTGTTCCAACAGAGGTCACACCACAACTGCCAAAGGTGAGCTTTGTGTCCGCTCCTTCTGACTGCTGGCCAGGTGGTAGAAACTGTGTGTGTATGGAAGTCTGACTTGACTCTAGTGTGGTTTTAATGCCTCTTGGTTTTCTTTAAACCAAAGCTTTTGATTACAAATTACCTTCCTCTTTATGCCATGAGGGCAGCTATTGATGGTGTCCCTCTTTGTAATTTCCTTTGAATCCTGGAATGCTTTTAAATATACAGGATTTTAAAAAGGAAAAAAAAAGGAAAGAAAGAAAATGGACTTTACTGCTCAAATCTGTCCAGAGTTCACAGAGATAGCAGGAAATTTTGTGTTAATCAAGTCTCAAAAGTGTGGAGTGCTTTTTGTAATGCTCCATGGCTCTGCAGCTCCCATAGAGTACTGGAGAATGCCGAGCCTCCTGGGTGCTGCTGGCACCCGGGCAGTGTTTTGTGCATCTCGGTGGGCTTTGTGCCACTGCCTCATCACCGCTAAAGCTGGGTGGACGTACGAACCTGCAGCCTCTGACGCTGGCATGTTCGCTGGTTTGTTTTTAAGCTAGCTTGTGCTTTGCTGAATGGTCTGTTCTGTTCTAAGGGCCTGGGGTCAAGAAATTACCCCACCTTCCCTGCGGCTTTCTCTCGCTATTGCTTGCAAAGCAATGTGCATCTTGCCCCTGGTTTTCCAGTATCGCGGGAGGCTGTAGCAAAGAGCAAAGCTGCTGGGCAGGCTGAAATGGAGGGCACAGGAGGAAATGGGACAACAGAGCTCTGGGCAGCAATATCCCTGCTTCAAAACTGTGACTTTTGTTCCTATAGACAAGTTATTGAAAAGTTGTCTTTTCAATAACTTAATTTCTGTGAGTTACTTCTAGGACTACAAGGGTGCCTTGTCCCAAGTCACAGATTATCTTGGTTTCCGTTCAAATGAGCTGACTGAATGCAGCAGAACCTCCCTGGAGTGAAGACAAAGTCCAGGAGCAGGCATACATACAGTTAAGTACTGAAAGTCCGGTGCCCAACCGTACACTTTACAAATTTAACTGATTGGAAAAGTGGAGGTATTTATTTAGCACATGAGTCTTCTGGGATGAGGGGGATGCATTTAAGAAGGTGCAGGTTCACTGCTCCCTTGCCTCAGCTTAAGGTTGAAAAAACAGAATTGTTTTGACTGGAGCAAATAAAACTCTTACTTGTGTGTCTCGCCCAGAGAGATAATGAGTCATGTGTATAAATGGCTGAGCAGCTATCAACAATTCCAGTTCATTATCTAAATGTCTGATTTGGCTCCTGAGCAGTGAGTTTCCAGGATTTAATTTTCTTTCCTAGGATTTCATTACCTTCTTAGGGCTGAACTGATCTTTTGACAGCAAAGATGCTCTGATTTCTAAGGTATGTGGATGCAGCCTGCTAGGGAAGAGTGTCTGTGGGCTCCAGGACAAAGACCATTTTTATGTGCCTGACTTTCTTTCATCGCTGGCCTCTCCAGAAGATGGCCAGGCTGTGCTGAATAGGTTGGTGCGGTACCGTGGACATGAATGCCAATAGACTCCTCTGTATAGACACATTCCTTTAGTGCTGCAGCCTTGGCAGAAGCGCTGGGAGCCGATGAAAAAGCAGACATGAAAGGTCATGTCTATTTAGTTTAGGTCTGCTCAATTCTTCTTTTTAAGAGCTGTAACTGTAGCTGAATGGGCAAATGTGCCAGAAATTGAGAGTTCCCAGGCAGAAACGTCCGTGCTGGGGGCCCGAGGAGTGGGCAGCGAGGCTGTAAATCCTTTGAGGCACTAGTTTTTTTGCTCTTCTCACAGTTGCATCACTTCCAAACTACAGTTAACTTGGGAGAGATGCATCAGGGAAACTCTGTGTCTTGTAGTTTACGGAAAAAGGACGCTCCTCTTGCTGCTCCTCTTTTCTTTTGGGTTGATACTAACTAAACAGGCTTGGTTTTAAACATGACCTGACCACTAAACCAAGCGGTGGTCCTGCCACCTCTCTGCTCTTTGCAAGGGGTAACGATTAAACAGGAAGTCTTTTCGTTAGTAAATAACATTTACGGTCTTTGAAGTCAAGTTATAACTCTCTGATAGCCTCGGAAAGCCTTTGAAGGGCGCAAGGTGTCCATCTGCTCCAGGACTGCCTGCTGCTGGCCCCAGCCTGGGGAAGTGCCCCAGGATCTGATCCCTCCTATTCAAATGCAGATGAAATTCTTTACATATCTGAGTATTGGCAGTTTCAAGGTATCTCCTTATCTGTAGTGTGCGACTTGGGGAATTTCAGGCTGTCGCTCAGGAGAAAAGCTGCCAGATAACGTCAGGTCATACTGCTATTTTAGAGCTCTGTTTGCAGGGATTTAATACCTTGGCTGGGCGTAGCAGGAAATGCATTTCATCTGAGTCGAAAATTGACAAAGGACGACTTGGAAGAAGATCAAACTGTCTGTGGCAATTAGTAAATCAGTTCTACCTTCTTTCCCCCCCCCCCCCCCTTCTAAATAAAATATTTTTGAATATATATTTCTGCATTTATGGAACTCCTACTGCTAGTGCTCTCTTTGTTTGCATTTGTTGCTGTTGTTGCATATGTATATGAATCTTGGGGGTCATTCATTTAGTTCTCCCAGCAAATATACTTGTAGTCTATCTAGTGCCTCATAAGATTTCCTTGCTTTGTGACTTGCCTGGGGCTGAGGGAATAATCCCTTATCTCTGAGAGCAAGACTGTTCCCCAGCAGCCCTTTGGTTGCTGTTTGGTGGCAGCAGCCTCGCAGGGTGCTTGGACTCCTGTTCCCGCAGCGGGGATCCTGGCTGCACTTTCAGTTTTAAAGGCTCTTGGCACAGCTGCTCCTGTGGCTCTTTGAGAACTGGCTTATTGAAGAAAATCTCCAGTTTGTGCTGCTCTAAAGAGGCCGTGCTGCACAGACAACTTTTCTGCTAACATGGCCCAAAGCTGCGAAAGTAGCATTGAAGAACAAACCTTGAGCAAAAAAATCCAGCCACCCTTCCAACATGAATACACACACGTCTCTCTAGCTACTGCATGGTTACAGGAAGCTAAGAAAGCATAGAAATTCCACAAAACCACAGCAAGACTGTTGTGCTGGCTGTAGTGCTTGCGTAGGGACCTCCAAATCCTGGCCACTCACTTCCCACCCCAGTCTATTAAGACGGTAGGTTTGAGTTTGGCAGAGGTCTGGGCTGCTGTCTGTGGCACCAAATATCACCTTCCAGCCAGCCGTACTCCAAACTGGGATTTCCAGACAAGGCGGAAAAGCCAGTGCTGCCCAAGCCAGCGCTGTCACTAGAGGAGGTCGGTGCGCAGCTTACTCTCCACATCCAAAGCAAGAGATCTGGGTGCAGAACGCGAACTTGGGTCAGGAATCTGCCAAACTAGGCTTTGGTGGTTTGGACAGGGTCGTTTTTATGGTCTGAAACAAAAAAAAGACAGAGAAACCTGTAGTATTGAAAAATCTATTGGAGACGACAAACAAGGGTGTTCAGCTACAGCAGTATGTCTGGCAACTCCCACTGTAAATAAGGATGGAAATGGTGCCCTGGGGCTTTAAAGGACTATGGCCTTGTGAAAGCTTGAAGTCAAACGGTAAGAAAGAAATACCTTTCCTAAGGGAAGTGGGCTTCTAGTAGGTAGTGGGTTTTTTTTGTTTGGGTTTTTTTTTTTTGAAGATTAATTAGATGATTTAAATGTACAGCAATTCTGCATATAAAAGCTGCTGCAGTGTTCAGAAAAAGGCTTTCATGTAGCTTGCAAAATAGCAACTAGTAATAAAAAATAGTAATTTAAAGACTGCGTTAGTGGTCACTGTCATTACCATATTAAACTGGTAGCATCAAGGTCAGGGAAGAGGGTGGTAGAAAAGAAAACTTTCATGCTGCAATAAATACATATTTATAAATAATATGTATATATAATGTTATTCAGGTTCTCACTGTTCTAGTTGGAAAAGCTCAGTCTGTCCGATGATAAATTAGCTTGTTTATTCCTATCCTGCTGTTGGTTAGTGTAATGAAGCAGAAGTCCATTGTGTGTGCTCATTGGGTAGTGATGGCTCTGCACAGAAGGGGGTAATTGAGTAGAAAAGCAGAATGCTCCTGGTGCATGGGAGAAGTTAACACCACATGAGGTCAGTAGGATTCAAGCTTTAATCAATGTAGACACAATGCAATTGAGATTTTCTAAAGGGCTTGTTTATAGTGTGAGAGCAAGGGTCAGTAGTTAATTTGAAATGCTGTAGGTGTTCTAGATGAGAAGGTACAAAATATATATCATATTCATGGGGGAGCAGAGAGGGGATGTTATTCTTGTAACTGGGCTGAATGCCTTGTTTGCAAGAGTATGGAGGAGGGAAGAAGGAAGGAATTATTTGAGGGTTTATTGCAGGAGTTTTTAAAGATCTACTTAATTTATTGAAATTAATAAACTGAGTGATGGTGGCTCTTATGCAAATCTAGGCATAGGTAATATTGTAAAATGAAAATACTGAAAAATTGAGCTCACTTATAGTAATTTTTTTTTCAACCTAAAGATTTAAGTCTAAATACAGAGAAACAGTGTTTCTTTTCTCTCTGAGGAATAGATCCTGAGGTGAGCCCTTTACAAGTAAGATCTTATTTTCTGCTGCTTTTCTCAGAAAAGAAAAGGGTGGATGAATGCTTACATGTTAATAGAGAGAGATTGCTTCAGGGACAGTATAGCTGAAACTAAAGAAAAGCTACTTATTGCTCTACCAGAGAGATGTTAAAGCTGTCAAGCCTTGAACTGGGGCTTTGAGAATTAAAATAATAATAATTAAAAAAAAAAAAAAAAAAGGAGTTTTGCAGCTGCTCGATGCTATTTGCTAACATTTTCCAGGGTGAGTCCAGTGGACTACGAATGGTGCTGGAGTTTGGCTAAATGAATTTTCTGTGTTCCATTTCCCCTCGCCCATCCCCACCATGCTTTGCAGGAGAGGTAAGCCCAAGAGATAGGTAGGAACAGGTTTTGCTTGTGGCACAAAGATGTGAAAGGGTTTTTATTAAAGAGTGATAGCTGTTTGGAGAAAGTAGGCTTTCTTCTGTCCTTCTTAAAGATCTAATGGGTTTAACGTCAGTTTTTTTCTCTTAGAAGTTTGAAAGCGAAATGTCATTTTTCCCCATGCTTGAAGATTCTTTAAGGTCCATGGCCACCAGAAGGCCTCCTTCCTCTACAGTTATTTATTCTTGGCTTCGTATTCTCCGTCAACTGAGCTTTGGGCCCTGAATTTTCTGTAGGGTCAGGCAAGCATCAGCTGTAAATACACCCAACAGCAGAAGGAAGTAAGTTGGGTGGAGGAGAGCAGAAACGTCTGTGAGGGTGAGGGAAGAGCAAAACCCGGGACACGGC
The DNA here is from genome assembly GCF_929443795.1 of Astur gentilis. Lineage (NCBI taxonomy): Eukaryota > Metazoa > Chordata > Aves > Accipitriformes > Accipitridae > Astur > Astur gentilis. Next base: position 1,939,931 of record NC_064887.1, read on the forward strand.
ACGCAGGAGAACTGGGAGCTCTAGGGAAAACCAACTGTGACTCTTCTAGTCGAAAAGCGAACTGTGTTGGCGGCCATGTTGTGTCCATACGATGTGCTCCATGGTGGACGCTCTCATGCAATCACCAAATATTGTAAATGCGGTTGCTGCTTGGCATGCAGAGGCTTCACCCTTGCAGGCGAGAGCAGAATTTCCCAGTGCCTCTCTTGATCCAGTGTAGGGTTTCGCAGAATGGTAAGACCTAGTTAGTCTGATCTCCTGGGTTGTAGAAACAGCATTAAAAACTGTTTTGAGGAATGAAATGTGGCCATTTGTTCTAGGGCAAAGATTCAGGCATTCAGAGAAGAGAGACAGTAGCAACTAAAAATCTGAAGAAGTGGAATATATACTCATTGGGATTTGTGTGTACACGTGATGCAGCTGGCAGTAATCTCTATCACACGTGAACTCAACTTTGCTTAATATTTAGTCTGTATGCGGAGTGATAAAAATGGGAACGAGGGGACAGCAAAAGCAGTGCATCAGCATCCCAGGAGCAGTAACCACCTTCAAGACCCGGTGGGATAAGGCCTGAGCACCCTGCTCTGACCTCCTGCCTGACCCTGCCACGAGCAGGAGGTTGGACAAGAGACCTCCCGAGGTCCCATCCCAGCCAGAATAACTCTGGATCCTCAGCATCAAAAAGCGCTCTTCCCTTTGAACGGGTTCATTTTTCATATGCTGGCCAAGGAAGCATAATTCTGTAATATGAAGCTGTAGCTTTTGTTTGAAAAATTATGCTAACAAAATCAAGGTTGGGATGCTGTAATTAATAATTATGCTTGTATTGACTGGGGGGATGAGTGTTTACTTTCCTTTTTAAGCAACCAAACTAGGAGGGTTAAGTTTGAGTAAAACTGTTGCTGAAAAAAACCCCAAACACGAAAATACTCTGTTTGTTTAATTTAGTTGGCCACAGTGTTGCACTGATCTTGAAGGGTTTGAAAACTTTCCCTTCTGAGGATATCTAGAAGCCAAACTTGGGAGCATGGCAGTAACCAGGATCTAACCCAGTGGCTCAAGAAAGCACATCACCAGTGACAGACAGGCCTGGATCCCCCCGGGTCCCTTCCAAGTACCCCGCTATTTACCACTTTGCTGGGTATTTGGGGCAGGATGCTCGGTTTCTTCAGCAAATACTGTAGGGTTTTACTATGGAGAATATCAGGGGGCAGAAGCAGCGTTGGATGGCTCAGGGTGTCCCAGCTGTGTGATGAATCACTTCAGCTCTTTGCTTCCGCTCATACTGTGTTTAGTCTACGTGAAGTGAAAGAATTCGGTTCTGGTTGAGATGTAGGAGAGAAATCCTCTCCATCTTGGCAATGAGGATGGTCACCAGTGCTGAGAAACCAAATCATGACATCTTTTGCTGAATGAGGTCGTAAGATCTTTGACCTCTCTGGCCAGTAGATACAAGGTATGCTGAGATGTCTCCTTCAAATCCTCTTATTTGGAGTTATTCTGTAACACCGTCATCTTCGGGTGAATCACCACTACCAGTTCAACACAAGACTGAGTAGTTTTGGATCATTCAAAACTAAAAGCAATTCAGCTTCTGTCCGTCCCCCCCACGTTAAACATCTCTCTTACTTTTAACTGCTGCTGTGTCTTGGGGACGTAGCTTGAGAAAATCCATACGCCTGAGTCAATGTACCATTGTCTATATGGTACTTTCAGTATGAAAAGTCACTGAAAATTACACGCAAGAGTTGCTTCAATCTGTAAGACGTAGCTGAAGTAGCTCTGAAGGTTCACCAGAAGCCCTCCCTGGGAAGTGCTGCCCACGCTGCTGAAGGCACCTGGCTCTTTGGGGGGGCTCGCAGCTGAAGCTGCTGCAAGGGGCTGTGCCTCCTTGGCAGGGAGCGGCAGGGTCTGCTGTGACCCCCTGTAATTTGGGAGATCCTTGGGACTTTTGCAGTGAGCCAGGCACCTCCGAAGCCTCTGTTGGAGGAGGTGCAGCAGGCAGCTTCCCCGTTCCCCAGCAGCATATGGACCACATACCTTTAAGAGAAATGTATTTCGTAGCATATATGCAAACAAGCTTCAAAGAGGCTAAACTGTCTTCGTTCCCCAAACTGGTATGAAAACCAGGGAACTGCAACAGAGAGGTTGCTCAGACCGTGTTGGTTTTATTTTCATGTCTGGGCTTGCCTGGGGTTTTAAGGAAGATTTAATGAAGATTTGTCCCATCGGAGCAAAGGAGGGCTCCGGTGGCGACAGTCACCTCCTGCCCGCTTCCCTCGGGCGCAGGCACGCCAGCTCCTTGGAGATCGTGGCTGTTGCCCTGAAAGCATTCGCTGTGAATCATCCTGTCTCTAAACTTGTCTGTGGGTAGTTTTTTCTCTCGAGCAGGGGGGGTTAGAAGCATCCACTGGCAGTGCTAGCAGCTCCGGCAGCCTCGTGCCTATGGCTTTCAGCATCCAGCACCGCAGGGCTGTCGCCCCTTGGCACGGGGGGGTCTCTGCCCAATTGCCTGCTTATGGTCCCTGGGGCCAGGGCTCCTTCACGGGGGTCCCCGGGCAGCCCCAACCCAAGCTCGCAGGGCTGGCTCCTGTTTGAGCTGGCTGCCAGAGAGCCATGCTGCTGACCAGCTTCTGCAAAACCCTCCTGAGCAAAGCCCTGCTCCTTGGTTATTCCGCTAGCCCCTCCAAATGGTACCTGTGTTACTGCAGGGCTTCTCGTCACAGCGAGCAGGCTGGAACATGGGCTGGGGCTTAGCCGCTGTATTATGCACAAACGGCTATTTAATTATTTACAGGCTGACATATATCATTTAATATATAAAGCTGAAGCATCTACCAGCCCACAGGCAGAATGGCTGAGAGCAGCCTGCTTGGCACCAGGTTTTAACTGAAATCCCTCGATGCTAGCTTTGTTTTGCATAGCACTTTGTAATACTGTTAGTTGACTTGGCTGCAGTTTCACAAAGCATTTTTTTCCACTTGGTTCAACACTCCCTTGAATTTAATGGGACTGGAGCCAAACAAGTAATGGAAGCCAAGTGCCGACATTCGTTTGGTGTGCAGTTCCTGACAAGGAATATATATATAGTAATTGTCTCTTGCTCCTCAAAGCTGTAACTTTGGCAGTGGGGATACTTGAGTGAGCATGCCAAGTATTTAAAATCATAATCAGTCAGTGATGAAAACATGTATTTATGGCTATAATGGGGTGCATCAAAGCAAGAAACATTCGTCTTCTCTGTAGAAGTAACAATGTCTCTTAATTCAGAAATGCCTACTTTTAAATCACACAAAGATTTGTCGAAGTTAAAAAGCTCTAAGAGCTTGGCCTGAGTGACTTATTTCCCAACAATATTCCTAATATTCACTTAGAGCTGCAGTTTTAGCCACGGTTACCAGGTTCTGCATCGAGGCGTGAGAAAGGAATGTTGCACCGTTTTATGCACTTACGGCACATCGTTAAAGTGTTCTGTAATCCTGGACTTGCAGCTAGATTTTTTTTGTTTGTTTGTTGAATGCTTTATTTCATTCTATTTTGCTGTTTCTTTCTGCCATATCAGTCATTTGTTCTTTTGGGGGGCTGCTGTAATGTATGAGCTTTCTGTGGTTCCTGGAGGACTGCTGGATGCAGCGAGGGTTTTGAGATGCAGCAGTGCTACGTATCTGTGATGCACTTAGGCTGGGGACTGATAGCGAGGGCAGGTATGAATCTGGGAGTATTCCTGCTTAAGCAAATCCCTTTCCTTTCAGCCCACCCTTTGTGCCAGCATCACTGCTACTTTTCAGCTAGAAGAAACTTATTGCTGTCCAAAAATTGAAAAAATGCAGTTTATAAACAACTGCTTTTTAATAACTTCCTCCCGACTCGCACGTTGAGTCATCTCTCCCTTGCCTGTAGGAAGGAGTGCGGATGTCGTCTTTCTAACGAGGTGGCACGTTAGGGAAGATGCTACGCAGGGTTCCTGGCTTGGATCCCAAAAAGCAATAGAGCTGCTGTTGTGATGCTGCGTCCAAATTACAAGGGAGCCAGGTCTGAATCATCTGGGTGTAGCGCGTGCGGATGTCAGCGTGCTGAGCCAGGGGAACCCTGAGCTGGCTCTGCCCCGACGGGGCTGGGGGTGGCTAGGTGGGTGTTGCTCAGTTTTGGTTTGTTTTTCTCATTGAAATACTTGGAAGTTTGTAGGTAGGGTGCTATTGTTTGCTGCTGGAGTTTTTTTGGTGGGAAGTCCTGGACCATCTGTCAGAACGAGGATGGTGATGATGTGAAAATAGCCTTCTGCCGGAGCCCGCAGGCTGGCCAGCTTATCCCCAATTTTATGTGACCACCTCAGCATCTTTTCTCTGGAGACTTTGACATGAAGTCATTGGTTATTCTATATGCCTGGATATCTGTTATTCTATGTGCTACTTCTGTTTTAATTCATAGTATAGGAACATTTCAATGCTTGTCACTTGCATTAGAGCATTTTTACATTAGGTTAAATTTGCACTTAAATTTTTCAATTTCAAACCTTTTTTATTTTTAAAAGGACTGGATAGCTTGGGGTTTTTCATAAATGTCACATCACAAACTTGTATTATGTAACTTTAATTTCTTCAAATTCTGGTGAAAACAGACATCAAGAAAACTCTTTTAACAGCTTAAAAAGAAAGAGTTAACCTGCGCCATCTGTCTCCCAAAACCTGTGAAGCTGGAAGGAATTCTTTACAGCATGTCCAATGGTACCTTCCTGGTAATACTTCAGAAAAGAGAACAGTTCTGGTTTAATTGCAGTGAAATGTATTGGGTGTCAAAATGTGTTGAGCTGGCTGTTGTGCAAAAAAATTACTTTTTTCTATGACAAAAGGAGAATAGATTCATAAGGGACAGGGGAATTATCAACCTCCTGGTCACTGGGCTTTCTGACCTGCAGAAGCCTCTCGGATCATATGGGGGAGACGAGGAACTGGAGCAGCTCCAGCTCCGCTCGTCTCTGCGGTTTGCCAGTTCTGTGATGCATTCAAACAGCATTAAAATATTTATTTCCCAAATGATACTGGAAACAGGGCAGAACTGCTGTCATAAGAAGTCTTTGCATTGCAGAACTATGTTGGAAATGTGTTTGAGTTTTTAAAAGCCTTTTCTTTCTCTCAGATTTGGAGGTGTTATGCTGAAATTCTGGCTGAAGGTGGAATGTATTTCTTTTCTGCTTTCATCCCTGTTTGTACTTCAGAGCTGGACTGTTTCCTCATCGACATAAAGCCAGAGCAGTACACTCCTTCATAGTTTTAATTGTCTGATCTGGGATGTTGTACATTTTCCTGATACGATGAAAATGGGTATCTTGTGCACATGCACAAAGCCTCATTGCTTGCTGTGGTGCAGAGTTTGGGGAGCATTTCAGAGCCAAGATCTCTGTTCAGCTTCTTTTCTCCCAATATCTCAAAAAAAAATGTGGGGCTAGGAGAAAAAGGGAGACAAATCTTTGGTGGTAACAGTCATTAGTTCACACCTGACTTACAGCAAAAGGAAGAAATACCTTAATGCAAAACGTTTCTCTGCAGTTAGTGGGAGTGGGTGGGCAAGGATCTTTGGAGCATCACGGAAGTGGCCAGCTTATCCCGTGTTTTCCATGCTGGGAGTCTTGGCGAGGCTGAGATGGCTCCTGCAGCAAGTTTGCAGACAGCAGATGGTTGGTCATGGCCCTGGGCTGGGTTAGATGCAACATGGTGCTGCTCTCTCCCATTACCAAGGATTCTTAAAAAAGAATTGTGTGGTTCAGCAGTGAGAAAAGCCTTCCTGCCCAAGGAAACATGTGGCTGTGCGTGGTTCAAATCACTGTGGTAAGTCCTGCCTGGCTCTGCAGGACCACGAGGTTTAGGATTAGTTCATATGTCTAGGTTTGTGATATGGGCACATGCTTTGCATGTGGATTTGCTTGAGTGAGCAAACTAGAAGGGTGTACACGCCCTCTGAAAAAGCTGCCAGTCACTTTCAGTATGATTTTGGTGTAACTGAGGTATCTGAGACTGAACCGGCAGATTCCATCTGCTTCAGCTAATCCTAATTTGATCCCACTACAAAGTCAGTAATATGTCTGTAGATGTAGTAAACTTAATTACTTAACTGCAAGATCAAGGAGCTGTGAAGGAGAATCATTTGATGCATTTGTTTTAAATTGCCTTCAAATAGTTGAATGGGGACCTGCATATTTTGGTGGGGAAACCACTATATAAGATATCTAAAGATGCTAAAAATGTGGTTCTCTTCCACTTACAGCTCCCAGCCCCACTACAGCTGTTCCTTACACGTCAGTGAAGTGCATTGATGTAAGAAAAAACCACCACAAAACCAAGTGGCTGATGCCCTGGGGACCCAACCCCTGCGAGAAGCTCAAAGACTTCGATGAGGCAGTGAGCAGGCAGATTGAAGCCAACGATATCGTGTTTGCCGTGCACATTCCCCTCCCCAAAAAGGAGATGAGCCCCTGGTTCCAGTTCATGCTTTTCATCATGCAGCTGGACATCGCATTCAAGATGGACAACGACCTAAGTAAGTCCCTCTCCATCATTGTTAGATGCTGACTGTGGTCTGATTTCCCCATGTGTTTCTCTTAAAGTCACTTTTATCTTGTGCCATATGTTAACTGCTGCAGTGCCTCCATACAGCGAGGTGATAAAGGAGCATGTTCTAAAGGTGAGAATTGGTAATGAGACATTTCAATATGTATTTTTGCAGGGAGAGCTGTTCACGCTGCACTAGTAAGTAGCTAAGCAGATGACAAGCAGGTTCCCTCTTAAAGTACATAGACCGTCAACAACTACACTGGTTTAAATCCAGCAATTCACTTTCACGGCATATGCTCCTGGCTTTAGTATAGTTTTTCAAAATATTCCAGGATGTCGAGTGCGCAGCAACAGTTTGCAGTCGATAATACTGCCCAACCCTTTCAGCTGTTTCTTTTCTCATGCTTCTCTGCGTTCTCATCCCATCCCTTGTGCTGGCTCTGTGCACGTGCCTGGCCGTGAGCTGCACCGTGCAGCCTCCTCAGGGAAATTTGGGGTTAGCTGGAGGGTCTCTCCAACCGGTTAGGAGGTTGAGCTGGTCACTGCTGTGCAAGGTGGTGCCAGGGCCACTGCTGAAGATCTGCTGGAGCAGGCGAGGAGTGGGGATGTCCCTTCTGCCAGAGCAGCAGCATCGCCTCATCGTGCTCTAGATTGGGTCTCTCACTCTGGGTGGAGGTGGTGAAAAGCCGTGTCGGGGGGTGGGGTGGGTGTTTTTTTTATTTTTATAAATTTCCACCCCCCCAAATCCTTTGTGTCAAGACTTGAACTGGTTACTGGTTTCCCAGTGCTGAAGCCTTTAAGCCATGCTATTCTGCTCTGTGTTTGCCAAGCACTTTTGCATGGTGAGTTTCTAAACTGCAAGCCAAAGTAGTTAGTAAATGAAATTATTGATCCATAAGTTTACATGAGGAGCTCATGAGAAGGAATGCTCATGTCAGAGGTTTTAAACACACACTCTCCGTCGGGCACCAGTTGCAGAAGAGTTGATGTTTATTTACTGAGCCTTTGTCGTAATAATAACTTTAACTTCTTCAGTCTGAGGTTGGTTGTTGGTGAACTGAAATAGTTGCCCTGACTTCCATCAATGGTTGTGAGATACATTTTTTGCTAGGCTTTGGTACATGCAGGTGGAAAGTACCTTCTGGCCTTGAAACTACAGTGGTCCAAATTAACTGGAAAACTGTACAGGTAGACGAACTGTGGAGGAAGCTGTCTTACTGGAATTCACTCTTAGTACATGGAAGAAGATAAAATATGAGGGAGGAAACAAAAAACCAACCAAACAAAAAAACCCCCCACAAACTCAAAAATAACCCTGCAAAAAAATCTGCAAAATAATATTGGGAGCTGCAAGGGCAAGACTGATCTGCCCCTTACTGAAAGAGTTGTGCATCTGTTTACACGTTTAAAAGTGTTTGGGAAAAATCCCTCTCTCTAACACCTATAACTTAATAACAAATAAACAATTTACTTTTCAAACTGGTCTGAACTGGGGCTTCTGTAGCTTTTTCTCTGGCTGCAGCCTGTCTCTTGGCTCTGGCTCTAGGGTTCACGTAACCGTGTAGTGGGTGGATCAGTTCAGGGAGCAAATCCGTTTTAGAAACTGGCTGCTGGCTTGGGGATGTGGACTAGCAAATGCGCGTGCTGGTGCAGGGGGAGCTGGCAGCTTGCACCCTAGGGACTGCAGCCAGGTCACTGTAGATCTGATGAAGTTTTCATGATTGCTTTAAGTTTCCTTTACTGCCTTGCCTGCTCAGCGTTGACCTGTTCCTTCCTAGCTATTTAATGTATCATCATTAAGATAAGTTAAAAGTGAGATTGTATAAAGCTTACATATGTATTCTTATCCCTATAATTATCTCTGAAACACAGAGAGAGTAGCTTTGTAACTTTATTAATGCCTCAACTTCTTAGACTTCAATAGACGATTGCGTTTAGAGAAATAATGCTTTGTTCCGAGGCTTTTAAAGTCAAACCACTGAGCTGGAGTGAGTAACTGGCTGGGCACCTGGGAGCAGGTTGCTAAAATGCTAAACAAGCTTTTGACAGTAATTTCTGCTGTAAGCGCAGAGAGCCTTTTCTTCAGGTGATTATTTGTGCTGTTCAGTGACCAAGTCCTTCAAAGGTGGGAACTTTTTTTGAGATTTAAAAGCAGAAGAGCTTGTCTTGGGCCACCCTCTGGGTAATAACCGCTTCTGCAGCTGGGAAAGACTCAGTTTCTGGGCCTTATAAGTTCAGTAGCTGCTGGTGGGTTTTGTTTATAAGAAGCATTTGGAGATGAGGGAGACATTAAAACTTCTTATGGTGTGAACTGAACTTGGCACATCTTGAAGGTCTTCTTTCGTTGACTGAAGAAAGTATTTTAAAACGCTGTTTTCCTACACTTTATGCGAAGCTGAAGGCAGATGTAAATTAAGTGTAAAATCTAAGAAACTAGTGAGTAACACATCTCTTGCTTGCTAGAGTGTGTTGTAACAGATTAAATAAAAATAAAAATAAATCTTGTTAAGCCAAAATAATTGCTTGTGTGTCTCTGTATCTTCCTGCTAACTTTGCGTTACTGTTAAGAGCTTCATTGATCAGGTAGTTGGAATCAGCTCCTCAAAAGAGGCAATGCTGAAGATGTGAAATAACCTTGTTTCTTCTTTTAAATCAACAATTCAAGTTTCTTCTCTCTTAAGCTTTGAGAGACCTCAAAGCCAGCAGTCATCCTGCTGTAGTTAATGCCAGCAGGGGCTGGTGCCAAACCAGGGACGGCTCCTGGAAGGCATTGCAGCTATTAGAGCCTTGGCCAGTCACCGTCATAATGACCATCTTGAAGCAGCCTCAGATCATCTAGGAAAGCAGCACTGCCTGGTAACTGCAAATGCTCTTATCTGCCTGAAGACACTGGCTGCCTGTCTCCCTGGGGAAACATCCTGGTCTCCACTGGCTCCTGAAACCCCACAGTGTGGTCTGAAGACGTTAAAGTCAACACGCAGCTGAGCACAGTCCTGGGCTTGGCCACGCTCCCCTTCTTGGTCTTCACCGGGGATGCTGCTGAGCCACATCTCCAACTGTCGCCGGCTTTTCTCTGCAAAGGCACGTGGTCGTCCTCTTCCTCTGCAACCCCTAAGCAAGGCCAATGCACAGAACAAAAACTTTCATCCACTGCGAGTCTGTGGGCTTGGGTTTTCCCAGGGTGGAGGGAAAGGCCAGCCCCGGCAAAGTGCCCCAGGGAGCGAAAGGCCCCGTAGGATCTTCATCCTTCAGAGGAGGAACCAGCCGTGGGTTCTTGCTCTGGACTTTCAAAATGCAGATGTTGTTTTCAAAATGCAGATATTTAGAATCTGAGCTACTTCCCTCATGATCATCCTTCACAGAAAGCTGGGAGAGACTCAGACTTGCTGTTTCTCTGAGGAAAAGACTATTCCTGTGCCCAAGCCATCCTTGTCCTTTCTTGATGCATTGTGCGTTCAATTATTAAAAAACCCTTTCCTGAGCAGGGAAAGGCGGCAGATAGAGAAACGAGATGAAGTTACCTTAAAACCACCCGTACCTCAATCACAAAAGCTGCAATGGGAAATCTTAGTACTGCTCGCGAGGATGGCAACAGCTGCTAGCGAGCCCTGCTCCTGCTGTGGTGCAAAATGCCCTGTTTGCAGGGATTCCGGGAAGCCCTCCGGCGCTCGCCCAACGGCTGGCACAGGGCAGTGGCGGGAGCCCCGGTGTGCAGCCATCCATCCCTGCCATCTGTCTGCGGTGCCGCCGGCCGCGTCCCCGGGGGAGCAGCGGCCGTCCTCTGGTTTCCAACCGTAAGAAATCTCCTGTGCGCAAAAGGCTGCTTTTGAAGCTGAAGTTTTCCTTCGTGACTGCGCAATCGGGTCCGGTTCCCATCGCCAGCTCTGAGGAACGCCGGGCGCTTTCAGGGGAGGGATGAAAGCTGTTGAGCTTGTTGAGGACCGCTCTCCAAAACAGCATCTGCTCTGGAAAAGACTGTCCCTGCTCCCAGACAGGACGGGGTGGCCACACTGGCTCCTGGAGCTGCCTCTCCTTCCCCCCCACAGAGCAGCTCTGCGGCCATCCACCACCGATGGGGTTGCTGGTAGCGAGTGTGCAAATCCCCTTTCCTCAGCTAGTTAGGCGGTCATCTCTGTTCCCTGCACATCAGGCTCACTTTAAAAATTCATTCCTGCTTTGCTTTAGTCGTTGCTTGTTGGCACATCTTGCTGCTGCGCTTTCATGGGCAGAATACCTCAGAGAAGGGTGGGAGGTTGTGCTGTGAGCTTGGAGGGGATTTCTCTTTTTTTTTTTTTCTTTTCTTTATATTTTATTTATTTTTTGGGCTGGTCTGCTGCCATGGGTCTGGGCCATTTGCATTTGGCAAGCTTCAGTGTTCTTAACAGGGAACATCAGTCCTTCTCTCTGAGCTGCTTTGCAGCACGACCTTCTACGTGCCAAGAAATAATTTGCTGGTATCCGTCCCTAGCTGGAGCAGGGACCTGGAGGCTGCTCGCTCCCCGACTGCCACAGGCTTCAGGAGCCCCCAGAGCTGCACTCTTGGCTTTCCTGCCTCAGTTTCACCTTGTGCAAAAGTAAACCTGAAATTGCTTAATATTGAATTGACATCTAGGAATGCAGTATCCCTGGGGAGTACAAACTGACGGTTGCACTATGTTGGATGTTAGATAATGATGCCTCTGTTTATCAGGTGGTGTAACAGTATGGAGGGGCCTTTACAAATTTTCAGTCTAAAACCCCTGTTTTCTTCTCATATCTACTGGACTTAAAATGTTAGTAAGTGAGAATAACTTCTGGTTTCTTTGCAGTTGCAAAGCAGTTGTGTACAGTCATATGCCTAAGCGCTGCAGACTGAATTCATCCAATTCTGGTCTCTTTGGTAGGTTTTGTAATTTCAGATTGCTGTTGAAGCATGGAAGTGTAATGCAAATAATTCTAGCATTTCTTCTATTTGCTTGCATATGCTTCTTTCCAGACAGCTGTATTAGTATGCAGCTGGCACAGAGCCATCTTCTGAAACAACTCCTCTATTTTTAGACTATTGTAATGTGAGTGAAGATATCCTCTGCTAATATCGCACTACAAAGTGAATCACGGAAAATATCTCGGGCACCGAATGTCTGGCAGTAAAACGCCAATGTGAAAAAATATATTGGCGGTGCTCAGAACATGACAGGTACTGGGTAGTCCCTTGCTGTAGAGGGGGGTGACAGCTCTGACCTACTTCAAAGCATCTCATAGCCCTGCAAATGGAGAGTCGCTGAGAAAGCTCAAGGCTGGGAACCCCAGCAAGAGCGTGTCTTCTTGTTGGTCATCCCCGGAACACATAATCATATAAACAAACCTGTCTTATTTCTGTAGGGTTTTTAATATAATCCTATGGTACTGGTGAGGTTGTCACTCAACGCTTGAGCTGCTAATACCAGAGGGGATTTACCAGGCTCCAAATTATCTAGGCGTTATCTACAAGATCTGTGAAGGCAAGGTTAATCTGGAGCATGCCGTGAAGAGATGTTCTGACATGGTCCTTGCGAGATGAAGTTTCCTGGCATGGGTAATTTCATCTCTTGGTACTGAATAAGACAGAAATCTCTACCTACTTATTTCTACCTTTTATTGTTGGGAAATTCTGGAGAATCTTGATTAACATGTGCACAGGAGCTGAGTAATTGCTTTCCTCGAACATGTTAGCATCTGGGAAGCTGAGCACAGGTTTGCAGTAGCTTTTTCTCTTCCTTCCTTGCCTGTATTCTTTCTCTTCTGCTATGGCTCAGCTTTGAATAATTAAAATACTCTGCTCTCTCTCAGCACTTCCAGAAGTAAAAACTGGCTCGACTGTCAGTCTCTTGCCTCCTGTTCACTCCTCCCATCTGCTGTTTTGATGGTAAATAACGCTGCTTTGAAACACCTTTCTTTTATCCCGAAGCCAAGCATGGTGGAACATCAGCTACTGCTTCTCTTCCCCCTTCCCCTCATGCACATATGCCTGCACAGGCACGTAGCCTGCCCTTAGTATTCAGAGGACTTCAGGAGCGTTAGTGCCGTGCACAAAAAGGGCACACACCCCCCACACCCCCCAAATTGTCTATCCACCATCTGACATTTTGGTATTAATGTGAATAAGTCATGAATCTTCTTAAAATTCAGTTCTTTGCCAAACAGTGTGTCACTGTCCTTATTTGTTCCTCTTGGACGGTGGAGACTGCTAACAAAAGGCTGAGAGTGGACTGGCGTAGGACTATGTCTGCTGTGCTGAAATACATATCTCTATATATATGTGTGCGTGTGTATGTATAGAGACATATTTATGTATTTTACGTTGACGGGCTTGAAGGGTCTTTGTACAAAAACTCTTTTCTAATGGGAGATGTTGCCCCGATGCAGAGACTGCTAGAAATACAGAGGGAGATTCGAATCCACTGGTCTGGAAAAGCACACACTAGTATATCTCCTGCCTTCTGGTTTTCATACTCGATGGCAGCAGCAACATTTGGACTGCAAAGATGAAATAATGAAAGCTGTTTTTGTTGGATTTAATCCCAAGCATTCCAGTTGGTTTTATGGCTTCTGAAATGAAGTTTGTAGTTCTTTTTAGCCAGGCCAAGTTTAACCTTATGATCCCATTTATCTGTTTTGCTGGTCTTCTAAATAGCGGATCTGAGATGGCAAATTCATGTTTCATGGAAACCTAACTAATGGCTGCTGCGGAAAGGAACTTGATATCAATCTGGATGGTATAGATCACATGTGCAAAAAAAAATGCTCAGAAAAATCTTGATGCATCCACATCAGATGCATAACAGAGCCACCTCCAAACCCTGTATAAATAGCAAGTCTAAACCACAGATACCATCCACGCCCCTTCCCATCATTTTGGATGAGTATGCCACCACATATTCCCAACAAAAATATAACTGAAAAAGATGACAAACATACGGGGGGCACAGCGCTTGAAAGACTCATGCTTACTTGTAGACGTGAAACAGCCTCCCTTCAGAATTATGAAGACCAGATTTTTTTTCGGAGCTGAACTTCAAAGCTCATCAAGTATTGATGTGTCTTTGCAGCCCGTTCCCCAGTGTGGGCTGTTGCTGAGAGAGCAGGCAGCCCTGTTGTCATACAGAGGGCTCCTGGTGAAAAGCGATGGGCGTTGACATCGTGTATGCCTTCCGCATCCTTACAGGACGGAGCACGTACAGTGTCCGCCTATACAGTGACGCAGCCCTGATGGAATGTGTGCGTGTGTCAGCTTAGATCTGCAGAGGCATTTCTGAGCTCGGGAGCGTGTCACAGCACACTGCCAGGGAGCTTGCAAGCGTGAGCTGTTTGCAGCGAGAGCGCAGTGCTTTGACACTGGCACAAGTGGTTCTGTAGCCATCTTCCAACGCTTCTCCAGGGCGGATGGTTCTGTAGTCATCTTCCAACGCTTCTCCACGGTGGATGGTTCTGTAGCCATCTTCCAACGCTTCTCCACGGTGGATGGTTCTGTAGCCATCTTCCAACGCTTCTCCACGGTGGATGGTTCTGTAGCCATCTTCTAAAGCTTCTCTGCAGCAGATAGTTCTGTAGCTGTCTTCCAACACTTCTACATGGCAGATGGTTCTGTAGCCATCTTCCAGTGCTTTTCCAGCAGCTGTGGCTCTCAGAGTTTGGTGATCTATGAAAAGAGGCGAGGTTGTAGCATGCAGAGGCTCATTTCAGAATGTGTCCCTCTTTCAGAGCCTTCTCTTGGATCTGTGCCTGGTAAATAGCAGGATTTTACATCTGGTAGAGCTGGTACAGACTTGCCTTGGGTTTCCAAAGCATGTTTATGTGTTGCTGCTTGGCAGACTTCAACTGTAACTCTCGTTTTCATGAACATGCTCAGTTGTGGCACCTAAATAAGTCTGTTCCAGCCCCATTTCCTTCTTGCAGCGATGACCTCTTGGCAGCATCAAGAGCGTATTTAAAAGCAGTTACGCCCCATATTCTTACTGTGATATTGTCCAGGAGAGGACAAGCTGTTTCCACGCAAATTTCATGTGGTGACCTTACCTGGGCATATAAACTCTGTGTGTGTTTACTGATGTGCAAGTTGGTGCATCTGTAAAGGCAGAAACAAGTCAGTGCTGGTGTGGGGCGTGGGCATGGAGGGGAGGGCTTCAAAAGGCTTATGTGGAATGACTTAAGCTAAATAACACACATAGAAAACATCAACTCCATCATGTGCGGTCATTTCTGAGTTTTTTTTCCAGCAAGGCCAGCATAGCTAAACTTCAATTTTTTAATTTTCTTTTTAAAGGACCCTTGTGTAGTGTTTTCTTATTACTCTGGGAACCCTGGCTTATCTTTGAAGAGCAGAAGATCCTAGTTGTGAGCAATTTTGAAGCAATTTGTACTTTTGGTGATGCGTTTTGACTTTTCCCAGCAGTGCCTTTCCCTGCTTCCTCCCTTCCTGTCCCACCCAAAGGCCTCTGTGACCCTTTTTCTTTCATTTAACATCTCTCAGGTAGAATACATCTTTGTTAAGGGGGGTATATTCTAGACCTTTTTATTCAAGATGTTGGGCTTCGGTGTTTACAGATGGTGAACCTACAGCCACGAGAAACCTAAGGTCACGTTGATAGATGACTTCTGCTATCATGCCTAAATGAACGAAATGCACCATTAGTTGCATGATTTCTCCTTTATACAGTTCATCTAACTATACACAATTGTATACTTCATCTTTTTTGTGGTTTTCTGTAACTAAACACTATTTCAATGTTGATTTAAAGCAAATCCTATGATGCAATATAGTTGTTTCCTGAAGCGGAAACACCCTTTGCACACGCTTCTGTTACCTGCAGAAGGTCTACGTAGAAGCCTGTCTTATTGTCCCTCCGCCAACACACGGTGAAGGGGCTGCTGGATTGCTTCTTGGCTTACTGTGTCTCTGCAGCTGTCTAGGTTCCAGTTTTATACACAAGTTATTGTTTCTAATCCTATATGAATAAATAATGCTCTTCACCCACAGCTGTAACATAAACTGTAAGCCATGGTATGTTAGAAAGATATCAGACTTTTAAGACCAGTAAAAATTCTTTCTTTTCTAGTAGAGAGGAGATAAATGTTTTGAAAAAGGTAATTTGATCTGTATTGTTTGGAATGCAAAAATTTCCATTTCCCTCCGTAGCTGTGTGCCTCTCAAAGGTCCTTTCAGTGTCTAGATGCTCTCCCACCCTTCTGATGTTCTGTACCATTCCTCTCTAACAAGCCTGATGTCTCCTTACTCTTGCAGAAGAAAACGCAGAAATTACCCTGGATGTGTCACTAGCATATCGCGATGATGCGTTTGATGATTGGGAAGAAATAGCACATGCAATAGAGATCAGGAAGCTGAAATGCACCTTTGGCTCACCAAAAGTAAGGTGTTTTGTTGACACTGGAGGTGGGGGAGGTGTGGGGGGAATTGTCCTCTTGCTTTCCTTCGTGGTGCTTCCTAGAAGCTCTGAGTTGTTCAATCATAACTTTAAAACACGTCAGGTTTCTCTTGGCTCAAACTCTTTGAAAACCTGATGAGCTCCACATGCAGTTGGTTCTGTTTGGTGATACAAGAGAAGGGGATGAAGTCGGAGGTAGAGTTAAAAATGTAAGGCAGAAAAGGTGTGAGGTGTTGCAGAGCTGTTGTCTAGAACTCGCATGCTTTGAGATTTGTATACCCCAAACCATCCTAGAGAACTTGGACCTTTCCATCTTGCGCTTCTGTGATGGACAAAACCTTGTTCTTCAGGAGTGGCAAGGAAATAGCCCACCAGGGACACTGCAGCATTCAAAGGACCTGGAAAGGTGGGGCAAGAGTTTCTTAAAATAACTTTTTAATGCCTCAAGCTACAAAGCTTAGAAGCAGAGAGCACAGCTAGCAGTTGAGAACAGATCATCTTGTTTAAATAAAGATATTTCTTTTTGTGCTGCAAACTGTAATTCATGTGCTTAAATTAATCTGGTATCTCTTTACCATGCCATATTTTTCAGCTCTGTGTCTTGTTCTCCTGTTTCACAGTCACTTTCAATAATCCACTTATGTCTCCAGTAGCACCTGTACCCTTCCATAAATATATGCAGTAAATACATATGCGGTCCTGAGGGCACTATTGCTGGTAAAACAGGACTTAAGAAACTCCACGTAAAGACACGTGTGAAGGGGTTGCATATTTTGTTTTGGCTCAAGTTGTGCTTGCTGAGGGAGGAAGCTTGGATCCCAAAGTAGTATTTCCTCTTGAAAGGCTCCCTTGACTTTAAGTGCATGTAAGAGCCTGAGAACGTGAACCTGCTTGAGTTCAAACACTGTTGACTCAATGACCCAAAACAGTTAGAAACTTGAGCAAAAATGTCCCCAAACCTCTGATGTTCTCCAGACTTGCACAGACTCTCCCCAGGCGAAGGTTGGAATTAGCAAACAGGCTCTCGGTACTAGCAATGGCCCCAGTGTTAGGGATTTTGCAGACCCTCACCGTGGAGGGTGTGCTGGTCCCTCTGAGGCTGACTGCCGTTTTGCTGCTCTGTGCCTTTTTGCTAGACCCTGGAGTCCGAAGGCCGTCACTACGACTGTGACTTCCTTCCCTTCATGGAGATTGGCAGCGTGGCCCACAAATACTACCTCATTAACATCCGTCTCCCTGTGAACGAGAGGAAAGGCATTAATGTGGGCATTGGCGAAATCAAGGATATCCGCCTCGTGGTAAGTGTCTGTCTTGCTTCTCTCCATGATGTTTGCCCAGGGCCTGCCGCAGCTCCTTTCTTATCTCCTCTTGGATCCTACTCTTCATTGCACGTAGCTCCTACCTGCAAATGTGACTTTCTTCCTTCCCAAGGGATGCCTCCTTTGACTGCTGTCTTCCGAGGAGCCCATCCCAAGCCTTGAGCAGTGCCACCCTCCTGCACTGCCCTGTGACCACATCCAGAGCCGTGCTCTTCTCTCGGCTCCGAGAGCTCTGTCCTCTCCTCCCCACTACAGTCTGGCTCAGGTGCAGACTCTTCCACCTGATTAAGCCCTGCCTTAGCCTTAGGAGATAAGGAGGAACAGAAAAGTAGGGTTCAAGGGGGCACCTGGTCTGTCTTGGAGTTGGCCCTCGCCACGCAGATGTCTGGGACCGCTGTCAGCTATCCCTGCTCCTGCCCTCCCTTGAGGCTTGGTGGCCATGGGTGCTCCCAGCTGGAAAACCTCCCACCACTGTTCCTCTCAGCAGAAGCAGCGAGCCAGCCAGCTGTGGTGGCTGCAGACAGTGGTGGGAGGGCGTGCGTCTGGAGAAACGCATTCATTTGGCCGATGCTTTTCCACCAGTGGTGACTTAGCTTCATGAGTATCTTGTTACTTGTCTGAGAGCAATTCTGCCAGCTTTTTCCACGCTGTGTCAGAGTGCCCCTCTCTCGGCTGCTCTCCACCTCACAGTGGAAGCTGTGTGTTGATATTTGTTTTCAGGACTTCTGAAGCCTGCTCAGATGGCCTGGGTGCTTAGTAGGCACCTGCTCCCTTTCCTGTGTTGGAGAAACCGCATCTTTCAAAGAGTACTTACATCTACCTGTGCTTACACGTACTGCCACGTATCTGCCTCTCCTGTCAGCTCCTGTAAGGAGAAGCACAGCATAATAATGTTAAACCCTGTACAGCTGTTGCATTCCACCTTGGTTTTCCTTAGGGCATCCATCAAAATGGAGGCTTTACGAAAGTGTGGTTTGCCATGAAGACCTTCCTCACCCCCAGCATTTTAATTATCATGGTCTGGTACTGGAGACGGATCACGCTGATGACACGCGCTCCTGTCCTGCTGGAGAAGTGAGTAGCGGCTCACGTGCTGGGTAAGGTGACCCTCAACCAAGAGGACCCTGACCGAGGTGGTCGCTGCTCCCAGGCAGAGCCTGTGTTTGGGGAGACAGGGATGGTGTCTTCTCTGTCCCCTCCCTCCGCTCAGGCACACTGGGAGCAGGAGAGCCCCATAGCTTCTCTTTCCCATTAAACCCACATAGAATGAGTAGCTGTATTTGCCCACCCCATAGGGTTTGCTGGGAGGAGGTGGCACCTCACCGCCACTGCCCAAACAATGTTGGATTTTCTTCTGTTGCTCTTCGCGCACAGCTTTGGCTTTTGGGGCTTTGTATTCTTGCCTTGCAAACTGGAAAGAGATGGTGCTTCTGTCTTGCCAGGGTCATCTTTGCTCTGGGAATTTCCATGACATTCATTAACATCCCTGTGGAGTGGTTTTCCATTGGATTTGACTGGACTTGGATGTTGCTCTTTGGAGACATTCGACAAGGCATTTTCTATGCCATGCTCCTGTCCTTTTGGATCATCTTCTGCGGAGAGCATATGATGGTGGGTACAACACGGAAGGGAAGGTTGTGTCCAGCCCCACTTGCAGAGATACCTGGCAACTCCCTTGTGGAGAGTTGGAAACAATGCTGTGGGGACCCACACCCGGTAAGAGGACTTCAGGCTAACTTGCTTCTCCTTTTTCTCCTTCTCCCACCTCTTGACCCTCTGATTAGGACCAGAATGAGCGGAATCGTCTCTCAGGGTACTGGAAGCAGGTTGGACCCATAGCCGTTGGCTCCTTCTGCCTTTTCATCTTCGACATGTGCGAGAGGTAGGTGCAGCGCTGCTCTCCAGCCTGTGCGTGCTGCTCCTGGGGCAAGCCTTCCCCGAGCAGCGAGCAGAGGCTCCTGGCCACCTCCCACAGCAGGGACCAGCAGTTTAACCCCCGTGGCTGGAAGCACTGCCCCATCTCATGAAGCGAGGAGAAGCTCCTGTGAGTGCACTGAGGCATGCTGGCATTTCCCAGCAGCGTATCTTGTCCCGTAGGGTCATAAAGAAATGCTTCCCACCTCTTCTCCTTCTCACCCACATGGGAAAGCAGCATGGCTGGCTCTTTCCAGGCTGCGGAGCAGATGTGGGGCTCTCTGAGCTCGTTGGCAGCTTTGTGTTTTCTCTCCTCTTTGCAGGGGAGTGCAGCTGAAGAACCCCTTCTACAGCATCTGGACCACCGAAGTTGGCACAGAGCTGGCTGTATCCTTCTACCTAGCTCAGGGCAGGCTCGGTCTGTGTCGGTAGGAGAGGGAGGCGTTTCCCTCCTGCCAGATACCTGTGGGTTGCAGGGGAAACCCTCCTCCTTTTGGCAGGCTGGGTCTGTGGGGGGGTGCTCAGGCTCTGTGGGAGGTGCTGGTGATGTTTGGAAGAAGCAGTTCTGGCAGGTTTGGTGCTGGATACCGGTGTGGACTGGTGCTGTGCTCGGGGAAGTCACGGGAGAACTGAGCCTCTCCTCAAGATGTCTGAGATTTGGGGGAAAGCATGGGGGATTTAGGTCCTGGGTGTCATCACAATAAGCCCAGAGCCCGTCCTGCTCCAGCAGCGCCTGCTCTGCTTTCCCCCTGACCCCAGCTGCGGTGGCATCTGCTCCAGGGCCCTCTGTTTGCTCTGATTCCTCAGGCACACGTGGCCGAGGCATTCCATGAACTGCCCTTTCAGGTCCCGCTGGAAGGGCTTGCTTTCACTGCCATTAATTTGGATTACTGGGCTGAGATAAGCTGATGCGATTAGTCCCCCTTCCGCAGCATCCAGCCCTCTTGCAGGAGCCTCTCTGAAGATCACACTGGTTGGTGATGGCTTCCCAAATGTCCTCTGCAGATTTTGAATGGGCAGGCGTTTTGGCGGGTTATCCCTCCTCGCTGCCGTGCCGAGTGCTGGGGGACATCGGAGCCCGTGCTCCCCACTCACTCGTGGGCAGGCTGCCGTCCTGAGTGAATGCTGCCTGCTGGAAGTTTAGTTATGATCTTTGGGATGATATTAAAATAAGTGAATTGCCTGTTTGCTATTATTTGTTTAGCTCATACCGTTTTCTCTTAACCTGCGCTGCTCAGATGGCCTTTATTATAGTTGCCGGAATCTGCTTGTGTCTCTATTTTCTCTTCCTGTGTTTTATGGTCTTTCAAGTGTTCAGAAACATTAGTGGAAAGCAGTCAAGCCTCCCAGCCATGAGCAAGGCTCGCCGCCTTCATTACGAGGTAATGCCCCTCCTTGTTCCACAGATTCTTTATTTTTAAAATGCATTTTTGACCTTAGAGTCTATACTGAGACCTTCCCTACCCATATAGTCCTGAAGTGGAAGGTCTGATCTTTATTGGCTTTCTTGTGTTGCTCAAATCCCCTAACTGCCTTTTTGTTTGACTGTTGTGAAGTTTCTTGTTCATTTGGGTCTTTAGTCCTGATAAAGTATTTTAAACTCTCAGGAGGGTATGTAAGCTAGCTCTCCTTTCTTACGAGTAGTTGCCATCTCCCAGCTTACTCACAGTATTAGAAGATGGAAGAAAATTGCCCAAATTACCATTTAAATTACTATGGGGTGTAAGCCCATCAGCTCCCCATACCTCTGTTTCTCCTCCTGTAATATTAATTATTGTGTTTAATTGAAAGTGTTGTGAAGACTACCCTGTTTTTCCATGGTGTGAATTCAGATTTTTGGGGTTGTGTTTTCCTAACCAAGTTGCGGAAGAAAAACTGTCCCACTAGGATCAAAATGGACACGTTCAGCACATTATCCCCATTTTTTGTATGCTGTTTCTGTCCTAGCTGTCTTTAGCTGCTGCAAAACACAAGGAGCTCACTTTAAGTGCTTAAGCTGAGAGCGCCTGTTGTTTCCATGGGCGCGTAAATATTTATCACCAGTGTTGTTCTGTTAAATGATGGTCACTTCTGATTTAAACAAGTCCGTTATCACCCATCAGGAATTCACATTAAAAAAATAGAAAACTGGACTTGAGAGAATTTGAAGAAGATATTGAACTTTTTTTTTTTCCATCTTTCCCTTGAGCAAGAGGCACAGGACTTCAGCTCGTATTGTAGAGCTGCAGCCGTGCTCTACGTACAAACATCTGGCAAGCATGAATCTGATCTGGAAGAGTTAAATTAATAGTCATTTGTTGTTGCAATGTGGCATAGTAATTACGCAGACACTGACATTTCCACCGAAACTCCAGAAACAGGTTAAAAAAAACAACACACGCACAAAAAGAAAACCAAAAGAATTTGTAAGTAAAAATGTAAAACTAGTGAAAGCAAGTACAGTATGCAGTCAGATTCCCAACCAAGTGATCCTGAGCCTTAGTTTGTCTTATAATCTACATTCTTCTGTAATAGCCAGCATAGTTTTGACAAGCGTTGAGAATCGCTGCAGTTTCCTCCCAGACAGACCGTGGAGGTGAGGATTAGTCTGGTACAGTACCCACGCTGTAGAAACACCAACTCGTCTTGCTAAGCCATGCAAGCTCTCCACAAATGTTTGTTTTACAAAAGCTATGAGCTATCAGGCTGGCTCCTAGTGAAACCCATGGCTTACACTGACCTGCCTCCTTTTCCATGTTAACTCTTGGTAAATCAGTCACAAAAGCAAGTGTAATGGAAAGCCGGAGCTGCCCAGACATGCACACCCCGCTCGGAGCATCCGGCAGGAATGCAGACGTGTGGGGAGCGGAGAATATGGGCTGTCGTGAACACGGCACAGAGGAGTGGGTGGAGGTTGTTTTGCTTTGGGGTTTCGTGGGTTGGACCCTTTTTTTTCTTTGCCTTTTTTTTTTTTTTTATACTTGTGTCTTGTATACGCTAAAAACAAAAATGGGTTTTGTGGATTCTGTTAATGTGACCAGTGACATTTCTCTCTAAGCAGGGGCTGATTTTTAGGTTCAAGTTCCTGATGCTCATTACCCTGGCTTGTGCAGCGATGACAGTCATCTTCTTCATCGTGAGCCAGGTGAGTGATGAAACTCAGCTCTGTCTGAGAATGTCAGCCTCCGATTCCCTAGCTGCTAACAACATCAGCTCACTTGCTGTTCAGATGAGGCATGCCTGTTATAAGCAGATTTGGTAATAAGTTGCTTTTTAAGAAGTTGTTTTTGTTTATTTGAAGCACTGCCATGAAATTGGTCAGGCTGAAGCCATCACAAAGGCCTTTGGCTCACGGTAAGGTTTGGGGCTGTGCTGTTTGAAATATCAGCCAACATGGGTTAGTCATTTCTGAGAACTCAGCAAGAGGAAAAATATTCTGTTCACATTGAAAGAATCCGGTGGCTTTGTATGCCCACAGAGAAATAACAGAATTCAATCTTCCCTGGGTTGACTTTGCAACCCTGCTGTTTCCAACAGTATCGATACCTATTTATTCTGAGCTACGATGCAATCTCTCTGTACAAATGAGCTTATATCGCTACTTAAATGTACTTTGGTGGTTTACTCCAAGTGACTTTTAAGATTGCGTCTGTTTCAAAGATGTCATATATGGTTGTTCCTAAGCATAGGCAGCCTGTAGCTTCAGGAGAGCCGTGGGTACAGCCTCACAAGTCCAGAACTACAGAATTACAGGTGCAGGAGCCGTTTCTTCCTCACTGCACCACTTATGCTTTGGGGTACTTGGTGCATCCCAATGCAAAATACAGCAGCAGATGATTTTGCTCCTAAAAATCTGTCTGATTGAAGCAGTGGTTCAAGAAATGTCACATGGCAATTTGATTCTTCGTTGAGTGCTGATGACCGAAACTGTCACTGCGTAGGGGCATAATGCAAACAGTCTTGTCCAGCTACTCTTTTCAAGCTAGTTTAGCTTTCGTCTTTCCCCCTTAGGTCTTTTTCTTTAATGGAAAGCCAACATTTCAGTGTGAACAGTCTGCATATCTTCAAGTAGTATTAATATTGATGATTCAAGTAATATTAATATTGATGTTATTTTCATAAATCTTGACAAATCTCTGTGTGTCCAAGGCTGATGCTGTCAGCCTAGGCCCCTCTCGTAAGACAGAAGCAGCAAGCAGGCATTCAGCACATTAGCTCTTCGCATTATTCATGCTGGTTTTCCTTCTATAAAAGGTCTATTTATAGAAGTCTAATGTTTTCAGATGTAACTAGTTGTCTCCTAGGTACTGCCCTTCATGTGGCAATCTTCGCTGTACACATCAGTTACAGCAGGGATATATTGCAGGATGTGAGAGATTTTGTCACGTTTAAGAATGGTAAATCAAAGTTAAAGAAATCCTGATGGAATCACTTTGTAAGGATCATTTTTTTCCTGCAGGTTGAGGCTAAAGAGGAGAATCCTAGCCTGACATCTGCGTCACTGAATCTGTTATACTCCATTTACTCAATCCTGTTGAATTGACGCTTTTCTTATTGATTTAGTCCAAGTTAGTGCTTTAGGGGATCACTTCTGTATTTTTACAGAATTTGGTCTTACTGACCAGCCTGTGCGTGTCTGCTTTCTCCCTGGCAGGTGACCGAAGGCCACTGGAAGTGGGGGGACATAACGATACAAGTGAACAGTGCCTTCTTCACCGGCATCTATGGGATGTGGAACCTCTATGTTTTCGCCCTGATGTTCCTGTACGCGCCATCGCACAAGAATTACGGTGAAGACCAGTCGAATGGTAAATGCCTCTAAATGATCTGAAGGCTGTCATGGGAAGAAAGCCGTATAAAGTGGGTGATATCTTTTGTGCAGGTTTTTTTTGGCCAAAGTACACGTTCAGCACCTTGAAATGTTATGCAAACGATAGTTTGGTTTTCCTAGCAGACATTTTAATTAATGACTAGGTTAGACAGGTTTGAGTATTTAGCCAAGGCTGTCTAAAACCTTCTAGATGTTTTTTGTACTTTTTAGCAGTGCCCAGTTGTAATTGTGTAGCTCAAATGGAGGGATGAGGAAAGGAGAAAATAGAAATCTGGGCAAGTGGAGAATGGCAGTGCTATTGGATTCCTTTATCAGTAGTCTTCAGTAGCACAGAAATTGTCCATTGCTGATACGGTTGTATTTAAATAACTGTAAATAAAAACATTTATAGAAATGTTGCATAGTCCATAGGTCAGGTAGCTCCTGAAAGCCTGGAGGGAATAAAACAGATCGTTTGCTTTCGAATTGTCAAATATTTTATTGTGAGACCGGGCTAACGAAATAACTTTGTTTCTCAGGAGACCTGGGAGTAAACAGTGGGGAAGAGCTTCAGCTCACCACCACCATCACCCATGTGGATGGGCCCACGGAGGTTTATAAGCTGGCTCGCAAGGAGGCTCAGGAGTAACGCTGGGAAGGCCTCAGCTGGGACCCAGACTGGGGTGGAGAGCAGAGGACAACACAATGCCCTCCGGCAGCAGACCTCTCTCGCCTAACTTGCTTCTCGAGCACCCCGTACCTAGTGTATTTTCACAGAACAGTGACACCGAGCAGAACATTTGTAAACTCTTTAATATGGTGTAGTTATTTCTGGGGGGAGGGATATGTATATTGTGTTACACTCAAGCACGTAAAAACCTGCTAGAAAAGCATTAAGGTTGCAAAGTCGCACGTTCAGAAGTTAGGAAGGGGCAGAGCTGACATTGGGCAGTTTTTATTTGGCTACTGTGTGCCTGTGCATAAAGGTGGTGCAGGGAGCTCAGTCGGGGAGCATGTATTCAGTACTTTGAGTTTGCTTTTGGTGTGCAACTTTTAAACAAGGTGTTGGGGTGGGGGGGCGTGGAACTAAAGCCTCATTGTAAAAACATTTAATTCTACCATCTATAATTGTATTGAACCTTGTTTGAGGTCTTCAGTACAGCCCTGCACCTCCGCAGCAAACGTTTGTCACTTGAGTGAAACACAGCTGTAGACTGTAATATATAAGATTTTAGTAGAAGCAGCAATATGCTTTCTCGGTAGGTTTTACAGCTGTTTGTTAAATGTAGGGGAATGTAAAAACTGGATGTCTGAGCTGACTTGAAGGAGAAAGGAGTGCTCCTCTCCCGAGTTCCCAAAGGTCCCACAGCCAACTCTTGCCTGTTCTCAGCCCCTTGGGCTTCCCTTACTTTGGTTGTCCTCCTCCATCTTAGCTTTTTGTTACGGCTCATTCATTTTTATGCTGCTTACGTGCCATGGGAGAAGAGAAGGGCCACAGGAGGGATGGTGCGTTCTTGGTTCCCGTGCCTGTGAGCTAGGCAGAGGACGCTGGGCAATCCCTCTCCTCCTTGCACTGCCAGGATGGAGCATGCTTGGCAGAGATGGATTCTTCCAGGGATTATCGGACTTGAAAAAAATCCGCTTGTCATGCACTAATGTGGGTATTTGCTTTTCAGAGCAAAAGCAGACGATGAGGTCGCTTACCCCCATGCTGCGCCTGGGAAGGTCTGGCTGTGAGACTGTTGGCAGTACGAGGGGAGTGGGAACTGATCTGGGGTGGAGGCATAAACTGGACTGTGCTGGGGACCAGTTAAGAGAAGTGTTAATGGTGTGCGCGAGAAGAAGCATGGCCAGAAGCGTCTGTGCTGCTCAGAGCACACCTTCTTCCAGAGCCTGGAGGATCTGGGGGGCCTTGTCACCTGGCACTAGTAAATGTCTGTGTTAACTGCTAGTAACACATAACTGAACCTCCCCACCCCAGTTTTGTCCCTAAAAAATAAGAATCTGCTACTGCTGTCTGGTCAGAGATTAGGGAGAGAGGGGAAGCTTCCAAAGCCGCTGACAGGCAGTCGTCATGGGTACTGGTAGAAACACTGTCCTGGAAAAGGCGACACATTGTCCTTGGATTCTTAAAACTTCTGAAATGACACATCAATTGTTAGACTATTAAGACTGCGGAATGAAAGTATAATTGGGAAGTACCAGAAGTGAGATCACCTATGAAGCATTAATCCATCTCTAGCCAATGTATGCATTACGACTTGCGATTAAAGCCCGTTGCGTGCTGGCTTTACTGTCACGCGCTGGTTTGTCCGTGAGGCTGGGGCTCTGGGCAGGAGTTGAGGCTGTGCAGCTAGGGCTCTGGTTTGCACCGGGAGGTGTTGGTTCATCACAATTCCCACCCCAGCAAGCAGCTCGTACTCGGTAACGCCCATCCCTGGCTGCCCTGGGCACCCCTGCTCACCCACCCCACTGTTTGCACGGGGCTGCAGCTCCGGGGCGGGGGGGGCTGTTCCGTTCAGCTCTAACCATCCCTGTTACCGTTTCAAGCATGTTAGTAACCAAATACAGCACCAACTTTCCTTGCCTTTTGCTTTCGCTTACCCGTGTTTCTTGAGACAAGTAAATACTTTAGCTGAGGTGACGCATTCAGATAATTCCTCCTTATTTTCCCAGTCCACCAGGGAACAGGGCCAGAAGGCTAGCGACTGCCCCTCGGCCACGTGCGGGGCTGGCCAGGCACCCCATCTTCTCACCAGTCTTCCCCCAGAAGGGATTTCTCACGGGGACCTGCTGGCTGTGCCAAACAAATCGCACCAGGCAGTGCTGGGCTCTTGCAATCCCCTAAGAGCAGCACGCTGTAAAATAGCATTTAAAATACCATTTATTAGAGCTCAACACTATGAAGAAAGAGAAGGTAGCATAGATAATCCTGCATCCTTTTGGTTGCTGGGAACCCCAGGTTGGGCTCCATCAAACGGGTCTCCGATCAGGGTGCGGCACACCAGGCAGACCCCATCTGCAGAACAGCTGCTCTGTTTTTGTTAATTGGAGCTACTATAGGATTTTCTTAAAAGAAAGGAATTCTGTTCATTGTTCTGTTTGCCTCACTGGGGTCCCCAGCTCGCCCTGCCCTGGCAGCATCTCAGCCAGGACGCAGGGCCAGAGCCGAGGAATGCTGAATGCATTGCTCCGGATAAAGTCCCTCGAGTGCTGCTACGTCTGAGCGTGTGAAGTCACTGTAGCACAGAAAAAGTGCTGAACACTACTTAAGGAGGTAGCTTTGGGTGATTTTGGATACTTGAACTGGAACACTAATAATTTTTTATAAGTTGAGGAGGGTTTTTTTAAAGTGGAATGACAGTGCTCCTGTACTGAAAGGAAATGTGGTTTAAAAGAAAAAAAATTTAAAAGGAGGGGGCACACTTATTGTATGTGGAATAAGTGCTGGGACCGCACCTTCAACATTGATGGAAAAATGTAACTGGTAAGCAATTTACATAAGAAAAATAAGTTCTAGGAAGTCCAAGCAATGTTCCTACTTGCAGTAGTTGTTCATTTACAAAGTGAATTAAATTAACGCACATCATTGTAACTCCGGCATGTTCCTGGCCGAGTGCTCGACTTTGCAACTTTAACATCCTTTTTTACGTTGGGTTCTTACGTGATATTTATGTTGTTCCGATAGATGTGTCCATGGTTTCTTTTACAGCTTAGTATAGCATTGCATTTTGTAAAGGCTCCTTACAAATGGGGAATTGCAGCTTTAAAACCAAATTGTGTGTCAAACACTAACAATTTGTTTACGGGGCGCGTGTATGTGTGTGTGCGTGTGTGTGTGTGGTTTTTTTATTTCTTAATTCCTAAGCCCTACTCATATGTCTCAGAAATAGTCCCTGGGTCTTATTAAAATATATCCTTTTTTGTTTAGGTTGAGTTCAGTTTTTACAGAATGCTTTAAGCAACCTGGAAAACATGTAGTTTTGTTAATTTAAATAAAATATACAATATTGTGGATTTGTCGTCAGCCTGGTTCACTGACTGAGAAATCATAGCTCTTCTGCTGTCATCTTGTTTGCTTTTATTTAGTCTTTTTCTTCAGGCAGTTGCAAGTTGCACAACGTTGCTGGGGCAAACAGTTGACTCACTTGGACAATTTTCTCCCGCATCTCTCTCCAAATGCTTTGCAGTGCAGCAACGCGGTGCTTCGATGCTAATGGCTTTTTGACCTTTAAAACCTTTGCTTTAGGACCAATTGTTAGCAGAGCCGTTTCTGCCTTGTCTCTGGAGCGTGGGTTGCACCTCCTGCCACAGTTACAGCTGCCCTCGCCCACGGGACCAGGGTGTTGAGACCCCCCCAGGCAGCTGAAGTCTGCTCCCACAGCCGGGCATGACCTTCGTGCCCTTCGGGGTCTGTCCCTTGGACCTGCTTGTCCCTGTTTGCCAGCCCCGGAGCTGTCACAGCTTTGCTGTGAACTTTGCATGTTGGCTATTACCCCGCTGCAATGTCAATTTGGGTGTCCTGCATCCGTTGCCGTATTTGAAGGCGCTGCCTCCCACTGCTCTCCACTCTGTCTTTCTGTCTATAATCCAGGAAAAAAAAAAAAAAAAGAAAAAAAAGGTTTCCCAGGACTTGCGCTTAAGGAGTAATGGAAAATTTGATGACAACAGGTTAAGTTCAATATCAACAGCTTGAAGTTCCCATTGCAATAGGGGCTGCCTTGATAAAATGGCACATGAGAGGGGAACTGGGCTGCTGAGTTTTAGGCAGAGCCCGTGGTTCCGTTTCTGCTGCAGCCTGCATTGGCTACAGCATGTCTGCCACGGCGAGGCACTGGGACGGCTCAGAGACAAACTAGAGGCAGTACAGCACTTTCAGGACCTAATGAATTTCAAAAGAGCAAATTCATGAATTTTAAATAACTGTAAGAGCACTGCCACCCTCCCACATGGCTTCTCTTCCCAGGTTTCTTACTGAGGCTCTTTGTTGGCTGGGGCCCTGGCAGGCCTTTGCTGCCCTCTGCTGCCAGCAGAACACGGCTTTCAGCCGGATTTAAAAAGAAAAAATAAATCCTTCACCTCTAAAAAAGTGGGAAATTTGCTTATACGTAGAAGTTCTGCAAGGTGCTGCTGAGGGACCGAGCTGTCCCAAGAGCTTCATGCTTCTGCACCGCCAGGCAGGCACATGGTGAGAACTGGAGAGGAATGGGAAAAACTACCCAAGAGTTTCTTTAAAAGGTTATCTGGTGTTGCTATGAGCAGCTTAGTAGAAGAAAAATGGGTTATGAGAGACTTCTGTGGGTGAGCTGGGGACTCCAGGTTTTTTAGGTCAGCAAATGGTCTTTGGTTGGAACAGTTTGACTGCTTTTCTTATTAGACTGCTTGCTTTCTGCATTTTCTTAAAAGTCTGGGACCAGAGTCCCTTTCTGCTCTAAAACTGGTTTGTGACTGAAGGAGCAAAGCGAGGACACAGCCTCCTTTGCCGTTCCTTGCTCTGGTGCAAGGTGAGGCGTAAGCGTGCAGCGCTGGGCTGACCTGCCTTCGAACAGAAACTTCAGCATGGGGTGATGGCGATGCCCGGAGCTCCCTTTGCTCCCTCGCTCCTGGGGGACCTGTGGACAGCAAAGGAGCCACGAGAAGTCTGTGCTGTGATATTTGCAATGATGTTCTGGGAGGCACTGGGGGAACTGGGCTTGTAGCCTGATGCCCATCCCTCTGTAAGGGCACGTTAGATCTAGGAAAGGCTCAGGGAAGGGTGACAAAAATGATTGAAAGTTACATGGCTGTGTCTCACTGCGTGCCTGCTGGCCACAAGCTCCAGCAGCAAGGCTTGCGGGATGGATCTGGCCCATGTTTCCCAGCTTAAACATGGAAGCTGCAACTTGTGACCAAGCGGGTTTGAGTGTCCCAGCAGCGGCTGACATTGTCCCCAGGTCTAATGGTGCTGTCAGCACCGGCTGGGGAGAGGGAGGTGCTGGTATTTTCTCTTTGTCCTTTTTAAACCTGCTCCCAGGGGTCCCCAGACAATTAGTATGTTGTGGGACACTGAAACATGTCCTCTCTCCCACCACAAATCCTGGAGCCCAAGGCTATTGTGTGGGATTTCATTACAATGAAAATAAAGGGTTGGCTGTATTGCTGAGGAAAGAATTGCAGGAGACTGAGCTGCAGGAGACGAGATGTACAGAGCTGGGGACTGCTGCCCACATCTGCTCCGGTTCTTGTTATAAATGACTGTCACACCTACTCTCAAAGATGAGACAAAGTCAATGCATTTTTACTGAGGTAAAATAAGCAGCAACAGATTTATTTTTTTGAAGGATTTTGCTCTGTGGTTGGCACACAGACGTATGTCTGCTCTCCTACTTAGCACCTGACATTACACTGTACATGAGCCAATGGCTCTTTGAGTTTTTCCCTTGTCGGAGGCTATTATAGGAGATCAATACGAACTTCAGGCTTTAGATCTAGCGTTTTAAATAAAATATAGGATCTTACAATATCTGTAATTGCTGGCACCTTCTGCTTCTCCATCTCTGACATGTGCAAGAGGTAAGTCTGGAGCTGGTGCTGCGCAGGGCGAGCCTTCCCCGAGCAGGGGCAGAGGCTCAGCCGCCCGTCCTGCTCCAGCAGCGCCTGCTCTGCTTTCCCCCTGACCCCAGCTGCGGTGGCATCTGCTCCAGGGCCCTCTGTTTGCTCCGATTCCTCGGGCACACGTGGCCGAGGCATTCCATGAACTGCCCTTTCAGGTCCCGCTGGAAGGGCTTGCTTTCACTGCCATTAATTTGGATTACTGGGCTGAGATAAGCTGATGCGATTAGTCCCCCTTCCGCAGCATCCAGCCCTCTTGCAGGAGCCTCTCTGAAGATCACACTGGTTGGTGATGGCTTCCCAAATGTCCTCTGCAGATTTTGAATGGGCAGGCGTTTTGGCGGGTTATCCCTCCTCGCTGCCGTGCCAGGGGACATCGGAGCCCGTGCTTCCCACTCACTCGTGGGCAGCCTGCAGGTCAGGTGTTTGTTTCTGACTCAGCTGAGCTGATGTGTGATGGCTCCATGCAGTGAATTCCTTGCTGAGATGGTTTAAAGATTGTCCTATCCTTTGGCTGTTTCATTATCTCGAGTCAAGCAAAGTTTATATCCTTTATAATAGCAGGCATTTGTGTTTTCTTCTATTTTTTTCATCCTTGTTTCATTGTGCTTAAAGCCCTCCAGAGTTTCCAGAGGAAGGGCAGTCTTCCAGGTAGAGATGAGGCTCGCTCATGAGATGGATGTTATGTCTCAAAAATAGATAAGCCACTCTGGAACATTTTCTAAGAAATATTTTACAGGCTGAACTGCCCTCCCAAGTATTGGCATTGCTGGGAAGAGACATCCTTTCTGATAAGCAATATGCACCAATGACACACATCCTCTGGTTTAATAATAATTTATGTAATTGCAGAGGAAAATCCTTTTTCTGCCTTCAGCTGCTGTCTCGTATCTCTCCACAGGAATCAGTGACATTCAAAGCAATATTAAGAAGACGGCTGTACTGGCCGTGAATATCAAGCTCTGCCTCCCACAAGAAAAGGAAAGCCTTGGTGGGCTCCAGAGGAAAAGCCGTGGAAATGGAGCACAGCGAGGACAAAGCAAGGCAAGTACCTGTCCCCGAGCCCCGGGGTGCCACGCTCATTGCTGTGCCCCAGGTCACTTGGACATCCCCTAGTAAGATCCTGAGGACCTTTGGGAGCTGTTGGTGCTGTGCCGTGCCTCAGTGGTACCCAGAAGCTGGACATTTTTTACTTAGAAGGTCAAAACTGGAGTTCACAGAACTTCCTCTGCAGTGATACGGCAAGTAAAATACATTGGTTTCTAATTCAGAATTGCCTGAAGCACCTGTTTTCTGGCTCGGTTTCAGCCTGGCTGCTGCTCACTGTTGCGGTCTGGATAAGGACAGGTTCTGTGGGAATCCGTACAGGAGCTGAGAGCTGTCAAACCTCAAACAAAACCCGTTTCTGGGGTGCCCCATCTGTGCTCAGGAGCAGGCACCCCTTGCTCATCCTCCCTGCCAGGACCAAGCGCAAGGGAGACAGCGGCGGGGGCTGTACGTGGAGGCCTAAAGCAAGGCTCCCCCCTCCATCCCAAAAGCGGTGACCTGCATGATTTCAGCCATGTGGCTCCAGGACGAAGTTAAGAGCAGAGCCTGCAGACTCTCTCCTCTCCCAAGGAAACCAATGAAGTTTGGTGGGGCGTCCCCTTTGCTTGCTAAGCAATGGGAAAGGGGGATTTACCACCCTGAACGTGGATAGAAAAGCAGTGAGGAGTGCTGCCTGGGCTTGGTAACCCACGAAATTATGTTCTTGTGCAATCCCTGCAAGTTCCAAAGGAGTCCTGACATCACAGAAACAATCTCTGGCAAAATCACTACGGTAAAGGGGGTGTGATCGTCTTCACCTGTCCTTTCTGCAGGTCCCCACTGCTGTCCTGCACCAGCTCGCAGCTCTGGGAATTCCCCAGGCGGTTTTCCAGGGCAGCAGCAGGAGCCGGCAAAGCAGCACACGGTGCCTCTTCCCTTGCTCCCTCTGCGCTCTGCCTTCCGGAGGGGGTCTCGCAAACAGCTGATTTCCATTTAAAATTTCTCTTGTTGCTGTCAGCTCCAGCCAAAGCAAATCCTGGCCGACAGCGGGGCACTGAGCCAGCATCTCGTGGCCATGTCCCTCTTCGGTCGGTCTGTCCCACCCAAGACAGAGGGCACAGGACAAGTCTCTCTCCTTTCCACCCTTTCTCCAAGGAGGCTGGAGACCTTCCCACTCTTGCCTCTGCTAAGTTGACTCACAGCTTCTTTCCTACTGTTCTTACCGGAGAAATCACGAATCCTTTCCCGGACACAGGAGCCTGCTAACTTTTCGTATCATCTTACTTATCAAATATCTCTTGGAAAGAGCCGTCTTCCAGCTCCTGCTGGTCTGGGCTCGGTTCTGCACCCACCTAGGTTGCACTTAGCTGAGCCCTGCTCAGCTGCCTAATGTGGGTAAAACGCAGCCGGCCAGCGGCCGAGAGACCTGCCAAAAAAGGATGAGATCCCAGGCTGAACCACCTAATTGGATTCAGATGGGCAGAGGCTGAGGAATGGTAAATCCATCCCAAACCTTGGGAGGCCTGGAAAATATGTTGTCTGAAAATGAGATATCTGCCTTTTAGCAAACGTGGCTAACTAAGATAGTGAATAAGGGACTAATTACTAGTTAGCATTTCATTGTGGCTAATAAATACCTCGTAAACACCAGAAACAATGTTTTATAAATCAGCTCTGGAAATCCCCATTAATGACAGGATTCAGGTAAAGTGAATGACTTGTAGGTTATTAGGTTTGCCACAAGCGAGTCATCCTGCCTGGAGAGACAAGAACCGTAAAAGCAGACGCATGAGGGACAGGAATCGGTTTCCAGCAAAGGGAAGGTGAGAGGTGATTAAATCTGAGCTCATCGCAGCAGACAGAGGTATGTCGGACTCAGCATCTGCTGCAGACAGCCGCTCCTGGGTTTGCCAGCACTCAAAACTGCAGCAAAGGAGGGTGAAAAAGGGGAAACTGTTTCAAGAGGACACAAACGTCATCTGGATTAAAGAGGGCTGGTGACAACATTTGCCATGGCCTAGCCGTCCTTTCACCTGGGATGCTGCTTGCAGGCACTCATGCCGTAGCCTGAAGGACTCGGGGAAGTGAAGCCTTTGCACAGGGAAAGTCTCTGCTCTTGGAGAGAAATCTTTTAATTTCCTCAAATAAATCCCTGCAGGAGATTAAATGCACAGGATACTTTCACTGCCAAATGCATGTAGTCATAACAGCCCAGGTACCATTGTAGCACCCTGTGGATTTAGGAATCCCCAAGGACATGGTCCTGGAAAGCTGGATAAGCTGCAGTGCTCTGATTTCACAGGCTTGCGCAGGTTTGGACACAGGCACTAGGTGCGGGTCTTGCTTAAATGGTTTTGATGGAAAACTACATGCAAAGAGTGGCACAGAGAGGTTTGAGTTCTCTTAGCTGCCCAAGAGAAAGAGCACCTTCGGCCTGTCGATGCACGGTGGATCCTGCACTGGGGATGGGAACGTGAGGCAGGGATTCAGGAAACAGCACTACGGCTGCCCCAAAAATCAGATGGCAAATGTGGTCAGCTCGGGAGTCAGCATTCCCCAGCAAGTACTTCAGGAACAGCGTTTGTGTGGCAGCAGGTGGAAATACGGACTTTAAAGGACAGGATGGAGAGAGTCAGGAGAGAAATGGGCACGGGTCAGCTGATGGTGCCAGTTACCTCGAAATGGGATGTTTTAGGCCACCGAGCAGGACTACTGCTGTCCTCTGCGCTCCGGCGGGCACCCTGCCACCGCAGCAACGTCCCTCCTGACACTTCCCCACGTGAGGCATTTCGTTTTGCTCATAGTCTAACACACGTAATCTTACGTGGTTACCCAGCGGGCAACCCCTTGTATTTACACCTACGGAGCTGAGCACAGGTTTATTGAGATGACTAATTAACAGGAGAAAATCTCCTGAATAGCATTAGCTCCCCACACAGTTGTGATTCAGCAGCTGTGACTACAGCACTAGTAACTCTCTAATGTAATAGAAGTACAGTTTATTAGAACTAATTTTTATCCCTTTGTATTAAGCACGAAGCAATGTTGATTAGTGTACTGTTAAAGAGATCTGGTTTATTCCCTTATTTTCATTTTCTTTATTATTATTTGATTTATATCATTATATCATTATTTCAGACAGGAACTTTCAAAGTAGCTCAGTGCAGCTGGGCACCTTACTGGCTTTAGAGGCTTCTTTTGAAGGACTCAGTTATAGTTCCCCTTACTTTTGGATGGATTTGATCCAAGTTTTATCCTGGGTGTTTCCAAGTACCTTGCAAAAATCAGGTGTTCTGGTTATATGCTGTGCAGCTGAGACGGGAATCAGCCCTAACCTTTATCAGCAGCTGACTTTGAGGCAGCTTGCTTCTGCATCTAAAACAGGCAGCCCAGTAGTTGAGCATCTAGCTTTTATTTTCCCCTAGTAAATAACGCAGTGAATGATGACAGGACTTGACAGGGCCTTATGTTAAGACTGAAGCTCCTTGAGAAAATCCTCTGGGCTTTTTGTGTTAGACAAAAATCCAGAGCAGTATGAAATAGGTCCAAAGACCCTTTTTTTTTTTTTTTTCTTTTTTTCTTTTTTTTTTGGTCTGGGGGGTAGGAGGCAAGCATTACAAGGCTGTTCGGTAAGGATAGAAGTGGATTTAAAATAGATGGGAGAATACCATGGAGTCAGTGATGCAGCGAGCATCAGAGAAATAAGAAATGATAACCTGGAAAACCACAAATGGTTTTGGAAGAATGTGCTTGGGGAAGGACTGAGAAGTGTTTCCTCCACAAGTGTTCCCTAGCAGGTTAGGTGCTGCTGTACCTCCCAAAGTGAGATTTGGCTACAGGCAGAAATTACTTAATTGCTTAACTAAGAGACAGCAACACAAATAGGAATGATATCACTGCAGTAGCCTTCCGCACAGCAGATGTAGGCTTGGTAACAGATGCTACTATACTGGGGATGGGCCAGCCAGTAGATTTTTCCATGAAAGTGTCCATGGAGAGCAGGAAAGAACTGGGGCCACCAGAAGTCAAGATGTGACCAGGTTGTATATAATCCAGTTATGGCCCCAAGCATAAATGGTTCATGAACTGCATTAATGTTTAGCAGGATAAAAAAGTACAGCGGTAAGGCAAGAGATGTGACATCAGGAAAACACAGAAGCAAAATGAGCGCAGACAGGATGGGAGAAACATGCAGGGAAGCTTCTCAATGCCTTCAGGACCGTTCCACTGTTTTTTTTTTTCCTCAAGGAAAGGAGAGACTACCTGGAAAGGGAAGCATTGCCTCTTCACCCATCAGAAATCCGCCTGCTAATACACGAGCAGCGGTCTCAGAGCCTGACACAAGGGCATGCCTGTGCCGACAGATTCTGGACCCATCAGGTCCTACTCCAAGGGTGACGTGGGATGGCACAGCCCTGCTGTGGGTGGCTAATTAGCAGTACCAATGTGTCTCTATCTTATCTGCAGATGCTCAGTTGTTATTCTTTAGTTTCTCAGCAGCACCTGAGCCGTGGGGGGGATTGCAGCTGCTGCTAACTGATGGGGAAGTGTGTCACAGCACTAATCACCTCCTCATGCAAAGCCAGTTCAGTTCCTGGCGCAGATCTGCTCTTCCCGAGTTGCTGCTCAGAACAAAGACGGGCACACGTCCAATAAGGCGGGCACTGGTGTGGGCAAAGACTTCCTCCAGCATCAGGAAGAATGAAAACCATTCACAGGCCTCCCATTGCGCACGCAGGCACGCTCGCACCAACGCATTTCTCCACGAGACGCAGTGGTGTGTACCCTGCCCAGCTCCCCTCGGCTGCAGGAGCCTGCCTTTGTGGCACAGCCTCTTCAGCATCCCTTCAGACAAGGACGAGGTACCAAAATGAAACCTGCCCAAATTTTCTGAACAGCGTGATCACTTTCTCTTTCTGCCCAGCCAGACCCTGGTGCCAGCTGAGCAGCTGCAGAAATGGTTTCAAGCAGGGAACAGGGGCCATTTTCTCCCTCAAAGGTCTGTTGCTTCATCCTGTCCTGTCCCTGAGTGAACAACCACAACTGCTGCCTCAACACCCAATAATTCCCGTGCAGCACGGTGCAAGGGCTGGTGCTGGTCGCTGCCCTGCAGAAAGGGAAGGTGTTAGCTCTGGGAAACACTCCAGTGTTTTGCAGTAGGTTGGCATTAAGACCCAAGCTCCCGCCGGCTGCCATCCCTCATGCCAAGGAAGAGGTTGCAGAGCCTGCCGCTGGCTATCCACTCCGCCAGGTCCAAAGCTTTATTGTAAGGCCAGGTCCTCAACGGGCATAAACTGGCAGAAGTCTGTTGTCTACAGTGAACACGGGAATAAACTACCACGGTGAAGTAGGGTAAGGTTTCTGGGGAGGGGCGAAAAGGTGGGATATTGCCTTCAAGAGGCTTTTGCACAGCCAGTTGGCCCTGAGCAAAATCAGTCTGTTCATAAATACCAGCAAAAGGGGTTTTGCCTGGCCTGCTCCCAGTGGCACAGGCAAAGCTGGGGCCGGTGGGTCAGGTGTGTTGAACACTTGCAGAAACTGGATTTGGGGATAGGGGAAAACTAATTTTAGCAATGGAAATTGTGCTTTTGTCAACATTTTCTCCTTTTTGGGCACACTCCCTCTGTTCCAGGATTCATCTGAGACCACCTGTAAGCATATTGCTCTCCAGCTCCCGCACCAGTGCAAGCAGGAGATTTACAGAGCTTGTAACTTGCCAGGTACCTGCAATTGCATTCTCAAGGTCATCCTCTCTCGTGGAGGGCTTCCCTCCCTCTCCCACCGCACTGTGCACGGCACGCCTTGCGGCTGCCAGCCCTCCAAAGGCAACTCTGGCACCGGAGAAGCTGCAGGGAAGCAGGGAGCCTCGGGGCGAGACTGCTGGGGAGCAGCCAAGGGAACAAGCCTTGGACTTCGAAAGATGCCACTCAGCTTTGGTCTGAGCGGGGAATGGCACAGCTCCTTGCCTACGTCCCCGCTGGGGGAAACAGACTCCCACCACTGCCGAATTGTTCTCTGTAATTATTCTACAACCTGCATCAGTATACAGGCCACGTGTGTCTTTCTTCTTTTAGTTACTGTGTTAATTTCATGACTCTCTAAGTCATCAGCAGGATTCAAATCCAGGCTACCTTAACCTCCTCCACTTGGGTTTTATGGCTGCTTCTGGCTGCTCCGGATCCTGTTAAGAGTCAAGGTGGCAGAGCAACGTCCCACCGGGGAGCGATCCTTCACTTCCCCAGCTCCAAGCTTTCTAGGAAGGGCTGTGACAAATGCCCCCCAAAGAGATTTAACTCTTCGGCTTACAGACCTGAGCCTGCCCCAGCCAGAAGCTTGCATACTCATCCTAGGCTGCAAGCAGCAGCGTCGCCCTTCTGTGACTAGGATGTAATTATGGCTTTTGAAACCACGGGTTATTAAGCACCATGTGTTGGGATAAGCAGTTATTTCTTAGAGAGTTTGGCCTGTGAAAGAGGCAATCACCGCCGATCTGGATGGGGAGCGCAGGACTGGAGGGAGCAAGCTTGCTGTCCAAGATGTGCCAGCAAAGGGCCACGCAGAAGCGCGTGTGGTTGGGGTGGATGGGAGGCCAGGTGGTCTGCAGGAGAAGCTGAGGAGAAGAACCACATTCCTGTAGACTTTCAGAATTCATTTGCCCCTTTCAGAGCTGTTATTCCCCAAACCAGGCCCTGTGGCCCAAAGAATCAGGGGAAACATTTATGGCATCATCTTTAACCACATTTTCAGTTACAACTTCTGCGAGGGAGGGAAGGAGCTCTGGACCGTCCCCTCCTGAGGTGGGCAGCACAGGGAGGTCCTGAGGCAGGTGTACTTTGGCCACGGAGTTTGTCCTGCTGTAGTTTAACTGTAACAACAACAATAAAACAGTAAAGCTTTGCAAAAGGGTTTCTTAAACACGCCCGTCTTGGGCGGCACAGGAGTTACAGGCGAGATAGAAAGAC
This sequence comes from Astur gentilis, assembly GCF_929443795.1. NCBI lineage: Eukaryota > Metazoa > Chordata > Aves > Accipitriformes > Accipitridae > Astur > Astur gentilis. The sequence continues at coordinate 1,978,481 of NC_064887.1, forward strand.
CCTGAAGGTGCCCCTTGGCCAAGGGTACCCCCATTTTCGACTCTCCCGGTCAGAGCTGAGTTCTTAACAGGAACGTTTGCCCCCTCACTCTCTTCCTGCTCAATATCCCGGCAGTGGAGCATGACAAATGCCCTTCATCACATTAAAATTGGCAAATTCCTCGGCTCCCAGCCTGGGCTGCAGCTTCCTCAGGGCCTGGCCTTGTCCGAGCACTGATGACTCCCTGATGGCCGCCCAGGGACCCGTGGCTTTTTGCAGGCTTACACATGGGAAGCTCTGGTCCAAGCCTGAGGTCACGGTCAGGGAAAAAAAAGCCCATTCTAGAGAAAAAAAGAGAAGAATTCTCATCCAGGCAATGGAACACCCCCTTCCCGGTCACAGCCAGACAGCGCGGTGGGTTTAATTGTCACGGTGGGAGATGTTGCTGTTAGTCCAAGCCCAGACTGGCTGTCCTTAGGAATTAGGGCTAAATAAATCGCGCCTCTCAACCTGACAAACGTTGACCCTCTGCTCCAAGGCTGGTGCCCTCCCGCTCTCTGCGGCTGGGAAGGAGAGCCGACCCCTGCCAGCCTGCCCAGCGCAGGCAGACGAGCACTGCGGTGCTCCTGTGGGGGTCTGCCGTCGCCAGCCGGCCAATTAAGATGTCTATATGAACCCGCTAATGAGCCAGGCTTGGGCTCTGGGGTGGAGGTCGGTGCGGTCCCCCTCTGGGTGCAGGTGGGTGGCTCTGGAAAAAGCAGGTTCGGGGTCTGACTGGGGGCTGGCTGCCCTCGGCTCCCTCCATGGGGGCGCGGCAGCCATTTTGGGGTGTGAGGGAATGCGCGGGCAGCGCCTCGGCGGGGGCTCCGCGGGCGGGAAGCCCCTACGGGAGAGGGACGGCGGGGAAGGGGAAGGGGCTGCGTTCCGCCGCTTCCCGCCGCGGGGCCGTGAGGCGGCAGCCGAGCTCCGGGCGCCCTCTCCCGCCCGCCATGGCGGCGCCGGCGGCGGCCAAGGAGGCGGCTCCGGCGGAGCGGGGCGAGGAGGCGCCGAGGCGGGACGGGGCCTGAGGGAAGCGGGAGCGGCGGCGGCGGGCTCGGTTCTCTCGGCCCCGGGCCGTTTTGGAGACGCAGCAGCGGGGACGTGGGCGCCTTCTCCGGTCTGCCTTAAGAGAGAGCGTGCGGAGAGACGGTGTTTGGGGGGGTGGGGGTGGGGATCTCTCATAAATGAAGAGCAATAAAACCTGTGATTGTGAAATACAGCTCTTTCTTTTATTTGCCAGTGCGAGGGAGCCACATCAAAGTAGTGGGCCACAGCCCGAGAGGTTCGGTGGCTTCTCCGGCGGAGGGCGGCAGGAACACCTCGGGTCATCCCCGCCGCTTGAACGGCTGCGGCAAGCTGGCCCGTGTTTTCAGTGCTAAAACAAAATTCAGCCTTAAATGTGAGCCGGGGAACCTGCGGGCTGGTCCTGTCAGCGCCTGGAGGGGGGTCTGCGGTGGCGGGAAGGAGCCTCCCGTTCCTTTGTGCGTGGAATGAAGAGGGGTGGGACGCCGAAACTTGGCTCCGGCGTCTTTAACCGCCAGGTCGAGGTGTTTTGTGTCGATGGTTTGTTTGGTTTTTAAGGGGAAGGTTGGATTTTTACGGTGGTTTTTGGTTGGTGGGGTTTTTTTTGAGGCGCAGCGGTAGTAGGCAGGTCCCCCTGCCCGGGGCCCCCGGCACCGCTCTGCCGCCCGGCCGCTGCCGCGGGGCTCTGCCCGGGGAAGGACGGTACGGCCCGCTGCGGTAGCTGCCATCCATCGGCAGGGACCGCCGCAGCGGCCGGCTTTCCCAACCCGGCAGGCGAGCGGGTGGATGGAGCGTAGAGGAACAGGGAGAAAGCCCTGGGACGGCTGCCTGCCCGCAGGTCGCAGGGAAAGAGGAGGAGGAGGAGGGAGGAAGGTGGAGGGGGGTGGGCAGGCAGGGAGCCGAGCCTCCCCGCAGCGGCGGGGCTCCGGCCGGAGCTGGCAGAGCTTCCCCGCTGCTGGTGGGCGATTTTAGTCTCGTTTCGCTGGGGCTGATGGCTGCAGGTAAGTTCGTTTTCGCGTCTCATGGCGTTAGGCGTGCACGGGATGTATGGCTGGGGCGGGGGGGGGGATAGTGGTTTATTTCTCTTTAACGCCAGAAAAAAAAGGGTGGGAGGGGGAGTGACTTATTTAATTGCTTATTTCAGTAACGCACCGTAAAATTACCGAGGTGGTGTGAGCGATTTCTCTTTCTTCCTCTCTGTCCCTTTGGCCCCCTCCCTCTCCCTTCTCTGCAGGCCACCTCAGCGTAGGGGTGCGTAAACTTGAAGAACTCGGGCTCGTTCAGTTAAAAATCTTCACTCGTATCGCAGCGCAGTAAACATGCCTGAACAAAGCAATGATTACAGGGTGGTTGTGTTTGGAGCAGCAGGGGTTGGGAAAAGCTCCTTGGTCCTTCGTTTCGTAAGGGGAACTTTCAGGGAAACCTATATCCCCACGATCGAAGATACTTACCGGCAGGTAATCAGCTGCGATAAGAGCATCTGCACCCTTCAGATTACAGACACCACGGGAAGCCATCAGTTCCCTGCTATGCAGAGGCTGTCTATATCCAAAGGGCATGCTTTCATCTTGGTGTACTCTGTCACCAGCAGGCAGTCCATGGAAGATCTTCAGCCCATATTTGAACAGATTTGTCAGATTAAAGGGGACATCCAAAAAATCCCAATCATGTTGGTGGGTAACAAAAGCGATGAGACCCAGAGGGAGCTGGATGCCAGCGAGGGGCAAGCGTTAGCCAGCAAGTGGAAGTGCTCCTTTATGGAGACATCAGCCAAAATGAACTACAACGTGCAGGAGCTCTTCCAGGAGCTCTTGAATCTGGAGAAGAGGAGAACTGTCAGTCTCCAGGTGGATGGAAAGAAATCCAAGCAGCAGAAAAAGAAGGACAAACTGCAAGGCAAGTGCTCTGTTATGTGATTGACTTTGGCTGGACTCGCGCTGCTGCATGGTATAACTGGAGCATGGACTCCCACAGAAAATACATTTCTGCTGGAGGTTTCGGATGAATCCATGCCTTCTAGGCTATTGCTTTTCTCTAAAATCTCTGCTGGATTATATTATGTGTTGGTTTTAAAGAGGATGGCTTTCTGCATGTTTATTTTTTTAAAACAATAAATGTTCAATGTTAGCAATTACATGTGACTAGAAGTTTTTAATGCAAGTTTGCAGAAGAGAAAAATGTCAGTCAGAAACAAAACATCTCTATTGCTGTGAGTACATGCTAGTTTTCAAGTATTTCCAGCCTATTGGCTCAAAACAAATCATAGTGTCTGTGTGTATACTTCAAAAATTGTTTTCGGGAATCTGTTGACCAGAGCAAATCTTTAACAAAGCTAGGCATTTGCACTGCAAATGAACATGTATGTGGCTCCAGATGCTTACATTTTTGGCAGACTGGCTTGCATACCAAAGACTTTTTTTTTTTTTTCATAGTAAAAGTTAAGTTTTCCTGTGCGCTATGCAGTTCCTGAGACTTCTGCAGTTCTGTGAGTGATTACAGCTATACCAGCATGTAATTGGGCTGTTTGCTCCCCCCTCGCCACCACCCTTTGCACCGGCTTCCCCTGTTCACAGAGGTAAGAGGTTCCACATCCTCTAGCTCCCAATCCAGGGGTGATTCCTGACATCTTCAAGCAAGAGCTGCCTCCTTCATGAAGGTAATTAGGCTGTTTTAAGTACCAGCTGAGGTAGTGGTTGGTTATCCTGGCAGTTCACCTTTCCCTTCTCAACTGTTGGTCTGGTTTTGTATGTGGTGGAAGCTACTTTTACAATCTTCCTGGAGTTCCCTTAAATCCCCCCCCCTTATTTCTTCCAAGTTACCTAGGTTTTAGCTGAGGCTTACGATGAGTCACTTCAGGTAACACTGCTTTGGGAAGAAACCTGGAAGCTGCATGTTTAAAGCACACTCTTCTCTGACAAACTTTTAGCAGACACTTCCCACAAATGAGAGGACTGGAGACATGGTCTTAGTCTATCTCCTGTCTCCCTCCCCCTGCTTTTTTTTTTTTTTTTTTTTTGGCTGTTGTTAGCAAGAGACAAGCATGATAAGCCTCTTCTGCAGTGCATGCTTGAGAAAGATTTCAAGAAAATAAGTGCAAGTATTTGCATCAGCCTGTGCTGTAGATCTACTCTGTGTACGTATTAGTCCAAGCAGAAGACTGTATGGACTTCAGTACTGCACTGTTGATTTGATTTTTACACAGCAACATGGTCTTGACGCAAGAGACGTGGGAGAGAGGAACTGCTTCTTTTTATAGCACTTTTCTAGTGAAATGATTCTATTGTTGAAGATGAGCAAAATACAGAACAGGAGATGCTGGAAAGTACATACCCTCTTTTAGTTTGAAAGCATTAGTGTCTATTAATAATTTCTGGTTTTCTACGCAAGATGCTAGAGAAGGGCCTTTTCTCTCAGCCGTTATTTGTTCATGCGTTGCAGACTAATACACAAAGCCATGAAGTTTGTATCCATGTTAATCTCTCGCATATTTGAACAACTCTGACAATCGATGCTGGCTTCTGATGCTCCGTTGTCTCCTATGTCTGTCTGTGGGCTGCTTTTCTAGTCTCCTCAGGCTGTTCATACACCAACAGAAGAAGGGGTTGGTTAGCTCTGTGTGTGCCAGGGGAGTTTGCCCCAGCTACAGCTGGAGCCCTCATGCCATTAGTTTCGGCAGAAAATCTTACTCGTGGTTTCAGAAACCCAAGCGAGTTCTGCACAAATGTTCGGTGCCGACTGAAATGTTTACGCTTACTTGCCAAAATGACGTGCCGATTTGCCATGCTGATACAAAGGCTCTACACCTGATTTTTCTTACTGGAGATGATACCCTGCGAGCTTGCTGTGCTGGACCTGTGGTGCTGACTGGCGTAGTCCTCCGTGGTACTGCTGTGTGTGACCTTCGCTTCTGTTGCCCAAGCTGAAGGGCAGCTGGAGAAGCAGCCATAATGGCTTTGCTCGAAAATAACTCTTGCTTTTTCCTCTCTAACTTTGTGCATGGATTTTGATCTCTCTGTTCTCTTTCATTTCCAAGCAGTTATGCAATGCTTCTCTGTGGGTCATTTTTAGCATCTGGCAATTATTATTGCAAAGACTATTTCAGTTCTATTCCAGCCTTTGAAACCCCTATAAGACATTTTACATTTAAGCCTTTTTAAAATGTCAGGAGACCTAATAATGTCTCTACGACTCCCACTGCCTTCGTGGAAATGCCTGTGCAAAGGCAGGGCAGTGTGTATCTGCAATTATTCGCATAGACGAGATGTTCCGTAATGTGTCATTATCACTGCAGCGTTTTCCCTGTATGTGGTATGAGATCACTGAGGACTGGGGGCTGGCAGAGCACAAGGAACAACTAATTGAACAAAAGGGGCTCAGTCCTGCCTGCACCTGGGAGAATCATTGGCAGATTTCCCCCCCCCCCCACCCCGAGCTGCCTTTGGTGGCTGCAAGAGGAGGTCCCATGGGACAGAGCGGGTGATGGAGATGGGTGGGCAGTGATGCTCAGGCGCTCCTGGTGATGCAGGATGGTGGTTGGGGGCATCAGCACCCCAAGTTCCAGCCTAGGAGCCTCGAGCAGATTGGGAACGAGTGACGCCTGGTGTGGCTGCCTTTCATGCTGTGTAAATAATCTCTGTTTTGGGTGTGCTGGATCAATTGTATTGTAAATGAAATCTGCATTAATAAATAAATTGTATAATTGTATTTGTTTCCATATAAACTGAACTAGTCTGATTTTTGTGTGTGTGTAATCTGTCATTCTTATAAGAAAGGAACTTTATTTTAATTGAACTGATGCCCATCAAGATGTTGGCTATTAAAAGTTCCGTACAAATCTAAACTGCAGGGCAGTATCTTCACAATCTTCCAGGGAGCTATGTAGAGAATGACTATAGTTAGTAACAGAGTGAAAAATACCATACTGCTTGGGGACGCTCGTTAATCGTTACAAAACACTGGCCACATTCCACTTGTAAATGAATGTTACTTCATGAACCTTGTATTCGGATCTGCTTCCTCATAACCTGGATCTCTTGGCTTTGTGTGTGCTGGGACAGACGGTGGCATCGCTCCTCTTGTGCTCTCAGAACCAGCAGTCTTGGGCCAGCGTTGTTACTCTGGAGTGATGGTGTAGCAGTAGAATTATGCCCCTCAGACTAACTGGAGAATAGCTGAAGATTCATCGTGTTTAGGGACTGGTGGGTAGGTTTTTGCTAAAACTGTACTTAAAGTAATATGTGCCTCTTGCAGATAACATTTAAGGAGTTTATTGCACACATGCCTAAGGTTTATTTCTTATGTAGGAGCATTTTGCATATTAAGGGAATAATGATTTTTCTTTAAGGATTAAAGTGTTTTGTAGTGTAAGGAGTGTATGTTGGAAGTAAATGCTTTAGCCTTTTTTGAATAAGTGCAGTTTAAAAAAGTGAACAGATCTGTGGTTTGGTTTTTTTTTTAAAAAAAAAAAAAAGGCAGAAGATACTCTGATGAAAGACATTCAGGTAAGATCGTTTGTCTGAAGTAAACAAGCAGTTCTCATGGCTGATAGAGCTAGCTCTTGTATTACCTTACAGGCTTTGTCCTTAACTGCTGTTTACCAACAGCATGCTTTTTCATGAGGCAGTGACAACGTGTTTTTTATGGAGCTATTTATGCATCCTGTAAACTCTTCAGCTTGGAGACATGCCTTGACACACTATTCGTATCTGGTGAGCAGAATGGTAACTCGCTACTTCTCAAGTTGGTTGCTTTTCTCCCTTTCTCTCTTTTCCCCTTCCCCCACTCAATCAGATGTCATTCAATCCCAGAACTCGCTGTTTTTCTGAAATGTTCTTCAGGAGTTCAGATGTGGTGAGGCAAGGTCGTGGAAGATGCTGATGCAACTTGTTGAGTTGCTGTTAATGCCCCCATAGCGTCTTTTCCAGGATCACGAGGTGAATACAGTTGACTGTAAAAATTCTCTGCGACGTCCTGGATGAATCATGAGACCTGTCGGTAGCCCGGGTGGCTGGGTGAAGGCTGAGACGTTTCAGGCAAGGCCACTTACTGTGTTTACTGGCTACCCTCTGTCCTGGGACTTCATGAGGAGTGGCAATTTCTAGCTTTGACCAGCTAGGTATGTATTTCCAGCAATAATTTAACCCTGTCTTCAAGTTTCTCCACCAAGCAGATGCTTTAGGTTGGAAGCAATATGGACCGAGTGGAGCATTAACACAGGTTTCCCTTAGATCTGTGTTTCAGGATCTCAAGCTTGCTTTAAAGCTTGGCTCAAATTTTGCTCTTAAAAATCAGTTCCTTGCTCTCTATCACTGTAGAGCTCTTAAATAATTTTCAGAACCAGCATTGCAGTGCATTTCGGAGAACTTGTTAAGCAATATTCAGAAGAGAAGGTGTCAGATCAGAGGTGTTTTAATGGAGAAAGATAATAGCACTGCAGGCCTCCTTTTTCTTTGCTGGAGGAAAGATATTATAGCACCTTTCATTTTAAAGCTGTTTCAGGGTTTCCTCTCTGCAATACAGAAATTCAAACATTTCTCAGTTAGTAATGTTTATTATTTCCGTGCAATGCTTGTCGACTGGCTTGAGGCAGCTTCCTTCCTGAGTCTGGCCAACAAAATTAGTGTAAAGAGAAAATACCAGGGAGGAGAATCATGAACAGCTCTTCTGTGACTTGCAAGAGAAAAAATGTGAGCAGTAGCTGGAGTGTCCACCCACACGTGTATTTTAAAAACAAGCAGCCAGAATATTGCCATATTCTAATTCCTCTTCCCAGAGCGAAGCAGGCACATGATTAATGTAACAAAGGGCTCTGAATAATAAGCAATATTGCTTTATATGCGTGGTCCGTAGCTACAAGGTACTTGGCGCACTCTAGAAAAGTGCATCTTAATCATCGTCTGCCATCTTCTACAGTTTCTGTGGTGTATATTAAGGATGTCAAAAGCATCTAAGAGCTAATGAAAATGCTGAAGACCGCTTAAAACTAATTGCAGCATAGCAGCCTCCTAGTTAATGGATATTGCTGCATGCTAGGCTAGCAGTGCTACCCCTAATTGGTTCCTTTTTTCCCCATTTTCAGCACACATTTAATAATGCAAAAGGACAGGAGGAGCGGAGAAAGGAGGGAAAGACCGGAGTCCCAGCACTGCCTTGGCACTGTTGCTCTTCTGCGCAAGGTCGCAGTGTCCCACGGTGGTGGAGCCGAGCCAGCAGCAGGCGTGGGGTCTGGCTTGGTCTGCTTTGTCCAGTCCCGTTTGCTGCTGTTTGTTCTTTTCAGATTTCCAGCAAGTCTGAAAATCGGAGGGGAAAAGAGATCGCGTTTTCCTGGCTTAGCAGAGAACCAGAGCCTTCCAGCCCAACCATTCCTAACTGTTCCTGCAGCCCTCCTGTTGCCCCCCAGGCCTTAGCTGGGTGGGAAGGGTGGGCGTGGGGGGACCACCGCAGCCCATCGCTTCTTGGCAGCCTGTGCTGAGAACTTGCTCCTCGACTTGAGGAGACAACAAATGCAGTCAATCTGCTGTAAGACAGCATCTCTGTGAGCCCTCCCCTGAGCTCTGCTGACAAGGATCGATGGTTTGAGGTTATGGGTCTCTTCCCACTCCAGTAGGAAACTGGGACCTGGAAGCGGTAGCCTGGCACACGATGGACATCCTTGACGGTGCTTCGAGGGACAGGCAGAGCCCACGTGTCCTGAGCTGCGCCCGCGGAGACTCGGCTGCAGGAGAAAGCTGCTGGATTTTCTTAAGCTATTCAAGGTCAATTCTGTAAATGTATTTATTTAGCTCTGGTAAATGCAGTGGTCTGTAGCTGTTGGGAGGCTGACTCCTTCTATTTAGCTCCAATGAAGATTAAGAGCTTGGGCAAGTGCTGGCTAAGAGTTGGAAGCTGAAACCAACCAAAACTCACTTCTCCTTATGCACAGCTTTCCCCAGAAGTGCTGAAGTGACTTATGTACTCGGTCCCTTTGGCTCTAGGAGGTCTGGGGGAATAAGGCACCGCACAGCCTGCGTAGTTTGCTGGTGTAGCACTCGTACCATCCTTAATACACGGAATTAATTCAGCCTGCTCTTCTAGGCTGCTCCTCTGGACCAAATGGCCAGGCAGGTCTGCAGCTTTTCTGTCTGAGCTACTTGCTGCTTAAGACGGCAGATGTGGATCTAGACGAATCAATGAATGAGAACTTGATCCCCCAAGAGCAGCTGTAGGCAGAGGTAACCTCACTGATGGTGTGAGTAAATACAATGGTAACTCTAGAGCAAAGTACGTGCGTGTTCCTGGTTGGGAACATTCTCCTACTGAAAGGTATTGGATCTATTTTTAATGACTGCAATTTAAAACACTTTACTGATAATGATATATTATTAACACACCCATGACGAGACCCCTGCATCTCACCAGCTGAGCCTGGGATGTCTCCCCCAGGTAGAGGGAGATGGTTTTCCTACCTGTGAATGCTGCCCCAGTGCTAAAACCTCTGGGCAGCACAGATGGTAAAATCCTTGCATCTTGAGCATCAGCAAGGGTCTTGTTGTTTCAGCTTTGCTTTTCGGAAAGGGCACTTCTGAGGTGACAGCTGTTTGTCCCCAGAGGTGAGACTAAAATAAAACACTCCAACATCATAACAATATCCACGGCTGAGCAACCTGAGCGTGTGGCCGTGCTCCGGGTTACCCAGGAGAGGCAGGGATGTTGCCTTTGCAGCTTGTCAACCAGAAATAGGCAGAATCCAGCAAACGCCAACATCGACCGCTCAGCAAAGCCTGTGGGTTTTGAGCTTTACCCAGCCTGTATCTCCTGGGGATGAGTCTGCAGGAGTGGGCTGTAGGTGCCCACCAGTACGTCCCGCAGCCCCTTGGATGTGAGAGGGGGGTAGGACGTGTTTTTCAGGGTACGCAGCGGTGTGACGCGGCACCGTGGCACGATCACATCCCTGACACCACGAGACGGCACCGCCAGATGGTGGGGGCTGGCCAGCAGAAACCAAAATCTTTTTCTCCCAGTGGAGAACAGAAAAAGTTGCTCTGTTTCACCCAGAATGATGGTACGGGCAAGGACGTAACGTGCATCTTGATGAAGGCTCCCCTTTTAAAAGTGTATCCTATTTTTTCCACCCAGATAATGGTAAGAAGAAATCAGTCGCACCTGACAGATTTTTTTGTGTGTAATTCTGCTGGGTTTTTTTTCAAGGATCAGTATCTGAAAAGCTTATGCACTTACGCTGCGTCGTGCCCGTGTGTAAATACAAGGTTTGTTGCCCGCAGAGAAGGGCTGGTTGAACGTGCCGCTGTTTGCCACCAGCAGCCAGGCTGTTCCCGCAGCATTAGGGTCGCCTGTCCCCCTCCCCGAACAGGGAGGGCCGGGCTGCGGGGTCGTTCCTTTCCTAAACGGGGTTCCTTCCACCTCCCGAGAGTCCCTGCTCCCACCGTGCCGTAGGACGAGACTCTGACCGGGGTGGGATGCGGGCAGAGCACCGCGCCGGAGTTTCCGGCACGGGGACCAGCGGGTTTCTGTCTTTTTATGTCTCAGCGATGCGTTTGTGCTTTTCAGACTAAAAATATCTAAGGATGGAGATATGAAGACGCTTCCCTCCTATGTTGTTTCTTCTTTGTTCCTACATGGTTTTCTCCAACCCCTGCATCCCATTATCTGCCTTAGGCTGCCCGTGGGATCCCAGTGGGCGAGGGATGAGCAGCTCACGCCCAGGCAGTGAAAATCCTTTCTTGGAGGGAAAAATCCACCCATCAGGTGGAGTCCCTGGACCAAGACCGAGGTCTCGTCTGATAAAGGAGCGACGAAAAGGCTTCTTCGGCTGGTGCCGGCTGCCCCCGTCCTGCTGCCGCGGAGCAGAGGGCTCTGGGCTGCTGTCACTGCTCAGAGCGTCCCGGGCGGGCAGGGGATGGAGCAGACCCTGGCCGGCAGATAAAACCTACCTCCGCAAAATGCTCAGCCCTATACGGGGCCATATTGTTCTGCTGAAATGAATATGGAGGTGTGGGATTAACTGAATATGCTCCCACTGCCTCCGAGGAGCAGCACGATGTAAGTCTGTCCCTGTGCGGTCCTGACATTTGTGTAATTTCTACAAAGTAAAGCCCAGAAAAGGAAAGGGGAGGAAAATTAATAAATAAGGGGATGTTTGTGCTCAAATTGTTTCAGCTGTTTCTGTCATCAGATGCTTTACCAGCTGGCCGAGCTGGAATGGGGAGATTGGCTGATTTCTTGATTATCCGGAAAGATTACCCAGAATGTGGCTCAAAAATGGAAAATATTTCTATTGACTGTAAGAAATTACTCTTTCCTACAGGCGTAATTCCAGGCATTGATTTGTTAGTTCTTTTTGAGGTGAAAAAATAGCCTTCACGCACAAGAAAGAGGATGCTGAAGTGTGGCTGGTGTTTGTCCATAATGCGAGTCCTGCGCAACAGAAGGATATTTGGAGTTTAATATTTTTTGTTGCATTCATTACTGCTCGAAACAGACCTTCCCGGGCAGGGTTGTGGTCCCAGCTGGATTCAGCCCGTGGGACACGGCTGGGGTGAGAAGCAGCCGGCCCGGAGCCATCGCCGCGGTGTGCCTGCCGGTGCTGCGGGTGCTGAAATACGCCCTTAAAGGAAAGCAGGTCGTGCAATTTGAAATAGATTCAGCTGTTCTATCAAATTGTGAATGCCTGGGGAGATGTAACAGGCCTACGTTTTCTTGACGTGTGATGCAGCAATTGAATCAGTTGGAGGATTTCTGTTGTACGGAGCATGGGAAGGTTACAGCCCGATCGGGCAATTTTTGGCCATTGCAGATATGGTGCCAGCTGCTCTCGTAACGCGCACGATGTAAACCAGTGTGGTTTTCTTGGGGGACAGGGTCATTTATCACACGTGCTCCTTCTGGACAGCCTTTTCCAGGGAAGGCTGGGTCCACCAGCCCAGTGATGGGGGTTTAAGTGAGAAACTCCTTCATTCGTGAAGGAAATACATGATAAATAGTAAGGGAAAATAAGCATAGGGAGGGTTCAGACCATATTGCGGGCGGCTGGCTCCTCGGGACGTGGGTGGGCAAGCAGAGGCAGCAAAGCCAGGGGAGCCTGGGCTCTGGTTTCTTCTCTGACGATAGTTGGCCGGTAGCTCTCGCCCCTTTATCCATTTTCTGCTGCCAGAAGGGACTGGGGAACCTTTCTGACCCTCTTCCCCAAGCATCGCAGGTGCTGGTGCCCGCTCCCTGGAGATCTCCCGGCGGATTAAGCCCCTGCCCTTTTCTGCGCTGGTGCTAGCTGGGAGAGGTGAAAGCAATATTTCTCTCCTGGTCCTCGTCCTTTAGCAGTCTATTCAACAAAACAGCCAAGATACTGATTTTTTTTTTTTTTTTTTTTTTTTTTTTTGTCAGCTCATTCATCCAGGCTTTGCTCTGGGAATGTGAGAAGCCGCAGTGCTGGGACAGAGCCGGCAGCGTGGGTGCCATCACGGGAGGGAGTGCCGGCCGTTAACGGGGCCGGGATGGCAATGGGGGAGCAGGGACCGCTCTTGGATGGGGACCACGGTCACGGTCACTGGCTCTGCGGTGAGCGGTGAGGGATGGCTGCCCTGTAAATTACATTGTGCTGTCTCCTGTACCTCCGGTTCTCCTTCCCCGCATATCTACGCGGAATTTGATTACTCTTCTGCTCTAGAGAAAACCTCTCTTGACTGCTGGCTGCGCACATCTGTCTGGTTTATTTATCAAGTCCCTTTTTGTAACGATTACTCCGGACTCTGTGCCCGGTGAGCTAAACCCACAGGATAGCTGGGACCAGCCCCTTCCCGAAAGACGCGACAACCACCTCTGCCCCGTGCCAGCACCTAACCAGGAGCAAGCTCTGGCCTGCTCTCAGCTATTTTCAGGATCATTTTTCTGTGCGTTACTAGTCAAGTATGAGCTCAGCAGAGCCACTAAGTCAAAATTCCCATTCTGCGCAGACCCTGGGGAAAAAATCACTGGGGTGTTTTTTGGGGGGGGACATGACACAATTTTGAGGATTTCCTAGGGAGGGGAAAAAGCTAAGAACTGAGGTTTTCTGCTCTGCCTGCTCTTGCCTGGCTCCATCCTCCTTGCCAGGAGATGGGCAATGGTTGGCCCCAGCCGGCTTGGATGCCCACGCTGACTTCTTTGGGCATCTTGCAAAAGAAGTGGGCAATTTATGCAGGGTATTGGTGTTTCATTTTTGCTCACTACCGCTAGCGCATCCAGCACCTTACTTTGAGGTGCAGGTTCAGGAAAGCATCTTTGCTCATGGTAGCGTTGGAGCGAGGCACCTGGCTGATTTTTTCTGACAAAGTAAGTTTTTGTTACAACGTGATGAATGCTGAAAGTCGAAATGCATCGTAAAAAGTGTCGGTTTTAGAATGAACTCCCACTGAATGCAGCTTTGAACACGGGCACTGGGTTGGGTGCACAGCAGCCCAGTACCACGCTTGTGCCGGGGGCTCCGACTGACCCACCTTGCGCAAAAGCAAACTGCTGCTTTATCCTCGGAGAAGCCGGCCCTGCTGCTGGCAGCCCTTAACTTAGGGTTGGCTTTTGGTCAAATGGATGGGAAAAAATCCCTTTATTTCTCCTTGTGCATCCCTCCCCCAGGGATGATGCACTTGACCTTCGGGCACCGCTCATCCAGCGCTGTGAACGTGAGGCTAATGCTGATTTTCCACGATGCTGCCGGTGGGGCTGCAGGTCCCCCCCTTGACTGCAGCAGCGCCTGCGGCATCTCCGAGCGCCCCAGAAATTATTAGCTGCTTGCAAACGCGCACTGCTTTTCATTTCAAGGTCCGCTGCCTCTCCGTTGCGTTAGGTGCTGTGTCTCATTCCCCAGCAGGGAATAGGTGATAGGCTCACCTCTGGAACTGGATTATTTGGGAGACGCACGCTCGTTGCTCTCCGCAGCGCTCCTGCCAACGGCAGCTCCGCTAATTGCCTTTGAGGAGAGATTTACGCAACTGCTGCTGTTTCTCTCGTTCAGCTGGTGTGCGCTGTACGATCATTTTTCAGCAGAAGTGCCCCGAGGCGCTGGGAGCGTCCTCTGTGGTCACCGCAGCTCAGCATCCCTCAGCACCGGGCTCCGGTGGGCAAACCCCTGCTCCCGGCAGGCTGCTCGGAGCCTCCCCGGGGCACGGGGAACCGCTTTTGGGCAAAAAGGTGGCTGTCCTTCCTAGGATGGCCGTGTGAGAGACAGGCGGTCCCCAGGAACGGGCTTTGCTGGGTGATGGTGGCTGGGAGCCGGGTGCCGGGCTCTGCCGGGCGAAGCTCTGCCTTTCCCACAGTGCTGGCCCCGCTCCTTTAACCCACCCTCTCGTGGTTCATGTGCGCTGGAGGCTCCTTGGGGCTGGGAGCGATTTGGCTATTTTTCTCCAGCGTCAGAGGTCTCCAGCTGGGGAAGACCCCCCGCCTCCCAGGTCATTCAGTGAAACCCACCCCGCCTGGGTGGCCCTGGGCAGGGCAGGACGCCGGTGATGCGCGGCTGGTGATGCGGAGGAGCTGCAGCATCTTCTCGGCCATCCCCGGAACGGGCTACAGTGCATCCGAGGCAGAAAGGAGCAGCGGCGTCAAACGCGTGGATGAAATCTGGCTTTGCTTTAGCACGGCCAAAGTGCATGCTGAGACCAGATCTGCTGTCTTCCAGGTTTATGTTATTGCAGTGTGTCCCTTGGCTGAACTCTAAACCTTGTTACGCAGGAAATAATGAGAGTTCAGCAAAGATAAATGATTGTGGTGGACAGGATTAGACCCTGCGTCCCGTACTGAATCCCACAGGCAGGGGGCTGCCGCACGTTCAAAAAAGTGTTCACACGCTTTGCTATGGGTTAAGGGGGGCAAAGGAAAAGAATCAAATAAGAAAAAAGTTATTCGCAATAGCCTAGGTTGAAATACAGGTGTAAGATGTGTGAAAAGCAAGCTGCAAAAACAAACAGTTGCTTTGCTTTGTGTCACTTTCCTTGTGTGTGTCTGTGGTCAGACGGGCAGGTAAGAGCGAAGTCGCGGCCGGACGATGGGCTTGGGGTGCCGCACCACTGCCCTGGCTGCAGGGAAGTTTTTTTCTGTTTTCTTTGAAGCGGTTCTGGTCACCGACACGTGTCGTGTCCTTGGGAAATGAGGGCATCTCCCTGTATCTCCCCCCGTCCTTCTGAATGGACAAAAGGTGGGAAGGAGGTAAGCTCTCGAAGCAAAGACTCTTTAATAGCGTGGGTGCTCTGATCTAGGCTTAATACATGCTAATAATAATAAACATTTTTATATAGAGATATATTTGTGTTTGGAGGAGAAAGGAAAAAAACTGTGCTTGTATCACTGCAGACCTGAAGAACTCGGTCCTGACTTCAGACAAAGGTGAGACAGCCTTTGTTTTAAAGTCTGGCACAGAAAAAAAGGAAGGAAAGCCGAGAGATCTCCTCGGGCCGAGTCTTTACCCAGTCCCCGCTGAAAAGGAAAACAAAAGTTTAATAGAGAAAATACAAAGTTCAAACTCGCTTTAAGTTTTACGGTCCCGTTGCTCCGAGTCGGAGCGGCAAGGCGGGTCCTGCGCACGGTCCCTTGGCGCAACTCGCTGTGTTTTCTGGAAGCGTTTGAGAGCGCAGGGTGCTGCAGAGGTGCTTGGATGGGAGCGTTGCCTTTTTGCAACAGGCTAACCTGGCCTCACGTCAGCTCCACGAGGAGCAGGGTGGCTGCAGCCCTGTGGTCAGGCCCTCCACCAGCTTCAGCGGCATTTTTCCACCATACGGTCACTCTTTGTTTGGCCGTTCCCTGGGCTGGAGCCACCCGTGATAACGCACACGTGCAGCCCCCAGCCCCGTGCCCCTGCCCAAACCCCCCGGGCACTGCACGCCTCGGTTCCAGTGCACCCAGTGCGGGCAACAGAGGGCCCAGTGTATGTTCTGCTGGGCTTATTGCATGCCCCAGTGTGCCCAGTGCGTGCTCCAGTGCAGCCAATGTGCCCTCCCAGTGTGCCCAGTGCACGCTCCAGAGCACTCAAGGTGCCCAGTGCGCGCCCCAGTGCGCCCAGTGCATGCTCCAGTGCAGCCAATGTGCCCTCCCAGTGTGCCCAGTGCACGCTCCAGAGCACTCAACATGCCCAGTGCGTGCCCCAGTGAACCCAGTGCATGCTCCAGAGCACTCGATGTGCCCAGTGCATGCCCCAGTGTGCCCAGTGCGTGCTCCAGTGCAGCCAATGTGCCCTCCCAGTGCGCCCAGTGCATGCTCCAGAGCACTCAACGTGGCCAGTGCGTGCCCCAGCGTGCCCAGTGCGTGCCCCAGTGCGCCCAGCGCATGCTCCAGTGCAGCCAATGTGCCCTCCCAGTGCGCCCAGTGCACGCTCCAGAGCACTCGACGTGCCCAGTGCGTGCCCCAGTGCGCCCAGTGCACGCTCCAGAGCACCCAATGTGCCCTCCCAGTGTGCCCAGTGCACGCTCCAGAGTACTCAACATGACCAGTGTGTGCCCCAGTGCGCCCAGTGCACGCTCCAGAGCACTCGACGTGCCCAGTGCGTGCCCCAGTGCGCCCAGTGCATGCTCCAGAGCACCCAATGTGCCCTCCCAGTGTGCCCAGTGCACGCTCCAGTGCTCCCAGCATGTGCTCCTGTGCACACAAGACACCCCCCAGTACAGTCCCCAGCCCTGTGGACCCCAAGGGCTGCAGGCAAACCCCAGGAGGCCAACTGGGGGGGCGAGAGGTTGCATGGGACCCCCCTGCAAATGCTGCTGCTCGGGTCAGGCGATGGCCCCACGCTGCTGCCGCGGGTCGGGGGCTGCTCGCCCAGGAAGGCTGCAGTGCGAGGCAACAGGTAGTTAATTAACACTGGTTAATTAAGCTCACGATTACAACTGAATTAGTGGGTAGCTGCTTCTTTAGCCCACGAGAGGGCATTGCTTCCCGGGGCCTGCCTGGCTGGCGGAGAAGCTTGGGGAAAAGTGGGGTTTTCTTTTCTTTTAATTAGGAGTTAGGAATTTGTCCTCTTTTGACAGTTTTCAAAGGGTTTGCGGCTTTTTTTTTGTTTGCACTGCGGTGTAATGCATGACATGTGCATCCAACAATTACCTCCCAGCACCGAAGTGTTACCGGCTATAATAATGCCGGAGATGTGCCGTAAAAAGGAGCCAAGCAGAACGGCGATACCATCTCCTCTCCTACAAAGCCCGGCTGCGGAGACGGGCTGGCGTCGTCCGTGAAGACCTGGCTGTGCCAAGAAGAGCAACAACCGGGCTGGGCTGGCGTCAGACAAAATACGGCCGTGGAAAAGAGCGAGGAGGGATGTTCCCGATGCTTTCGGACCTGCCGCAGGGCAGAGGGACGGCTCGGGATGCTGCGCAGGGACACGCTCGGCACCATTTGGGAGCTGGCTGGTGATGAGCACAGCAGCTTCCCTATCTCTCCCCACGATGGGACCGGCGTTTTCTCCCACCCAGCTGCCTCCCCTTCCTCCCGTCTCCGTTTTCCCAGGCTGGGTGCCCAGTCTCTCGCAGGGAAGGCGAGCGGGTGAGAGCCGGTGGCAGAAGTTGGGTGCTGGGTGCGGGGCTGCTCCCCCCCCAAGCTTCGGAGCAAACCCAGCATCGCTGCTATAGCTGAGGAGATGCGGGAGAAACATCGAACTCCGCACCTTCACTCGTCCTCCTGGGGTTTTACAGCAATGAATCTGGTACAGAAACGAGACCGAGACCAAACTTAATCCGATCTCACGAGGGCTCCTGCAGGCTCCCAGGCAGCAACCTGTATTTAAGCATTAATCAACGCCCTCCTCTGCCTCTGAAGACAAATTCGCAGCATCAAAGCGCCCAGCCCTGCAAGCAGAGGCACGTCGGGCCCGTTTGGGCAGCAGACATGTCTTTGCAGATGCCAGGCCTGCTTCTACCTGGGCACCAGCGCTGCCTCTGCGCTCCAGCAAACCCCATGGGATGCCCAGTTCGTCCCCAGGCACGGGGATGCAGGGATGCTCCGGCCGGTCCAGCATCCGCCATCACCCCCCGCGGGCTGGATCTGCTCCAGTCCCTGCACCGCTCCTGTCGCAATCCCTTCGGAAACAGTGTCAGAGGGTCTGAATCCGGCCCTTCGGGACAGGAGAGACGGGATTCAGTTGTGCAATCGTCTCCCGTAGATCTGGAAGAGGTGCTTTGGACATCCGTCGCCTGCGCTATGGGGCAAACTCTGGGGAGTTTGGCGGGTGGTGGGGATTGGGAACGGGCGCACCCGTCCCCCCGCGTTCTGCTCCCTCGGGCTGCGCTCAGGCTGGGGAATAAAAAAAAAAAAAAAAATAATAAAAATTAAATTATTTTCTAGCGTGAAAGCAGGGATCCCATGAGCTGGGAAAGCGGGGCGGTGGGCGGGGCGCCAGAGGCCACGCCCGCGCTCGCCCCGCCCACGCTCCCCACGGCCCCGCCCCGCCCTCCGGGCGGGGCGGGGCCGTGGGGAGCGTGGGCGGGGCGAGCGCGGGCGGTGGGCGGGGCGAGCGCGGGCGGTGGGCGGGGCGAAGCCGCCCGCTCCGGTCGCCCGTGGAGACGCGCTGCGGGCGGAGGACGGGAGCGGCGGGCGGTGAGTGCCGGGAACGGGCACCGGGCCGGGGGGGGGGGGGCTCCGCCGGTGGGAGAAAGGTCTCCGCTACCGAGGGGGTAGGCCGTACGGACCCGGCGGGAGGCGCCAGGCCGGCCCCGGTGTCCCCACCGCCGCCCCGGGTGGGCCCGCGGGCGGTGCTGGGCCCGGCGGGGGAGGGTTGGGCCGGCGCGGTCCCCGGGTGTTTTTTTTTTTTTTTTTTTTTTTTTTAGGTTGGTTTAGGGTTTGTTTTTTTTCTTTTAATTTCCCTCCCTCAGTTTTTCTTGAGGAGAAGTCCCAGCGCGCAGCCCGGTGCGGTTCAACAAGTTGCGTGCGGCTTCAGAAATCTGTCCAATTACTTTAAAAAAAAAAACCCCAAAACCCCCCAAAACTAGGCCTTTCTTTCGGAGACGGGGTCTGCTGCGCAGCACCCGGCCTTCCCGCCTCCGTCCGCCCGGACCTTCTCCCTGGCAGTGATGGATGCCCAGGGCTGGGAGCAGGAGGCTGCGAAGGGGCAGCCCCAGCTTTTGGATAAATCATATAAACTTTTATCTTGTTTCCCCATTCCCACCCGCCAGGCGATGGATGGGCTTTCCTCGGCCCCGCCGGGGTTCCTCTGCTCGGCGGAGGAAGTTTCCCATGTGCGAGGAGTTGTGGGATTAGTGTGGGAAGGAGTTTTAATTAGTGGTAAGCGTCATTATTCGAGGAGGTTTCGTGTTGATATTGAGAAGATTACACGCCCTGTTGCAGTAATGAGTTTACTCTAGTAACTTTTAAATTGCAATACTCTATTCCGAGCTTAAATTCTTTACTTTTTTTGGGGGGAAAAAGGGTAGCTGGAGCGTATATTGTGTTTTTTAGCCCGGTGCTGTTGGGAAGGAGGACCCGCGCTGGGCTGATGCCTGTCTCGGCCCATCCATCTCCCCCCTCGCTGGCACTGACCCCGCCGCCGGCGTACGGGGGGCACGGGGGTCTCGTCACCGCTGGTGGAGGGGCAGCGGGACCCGCGTCGACGTGCGGCTCTGAGCGCGATGGGGACAGACATCGGGGTCGCTGCAAGGCAGGGGAGGGCCCGGGAAGCCAGGCTGAATACGTCGGAAGCTGGGCCTCGTTAGTTCTGACGATCGGGAAACAATTTGATTAGGATGGCATATCAAACTGAATTCACAGTAGTTTGTCAGGCCGTTAGCCGGCATTTCTGTTGACTTAGAGCTAATAGCATGAGTGACAAGTTACTTGTTTGCATTTATCTTCGTTGTAAATTGGTTTAGAAATAAAATTCCGTGAGTAAATAGCGAGTACTGGACAGCAGTAGCATTTTATGCTACTCCAGTACCACTAAATGAGATTGAGGGATTAGTATGCAGTTAATGACTTCTCAATCCCGTATTTCGTCCTGGCATTGAACGTATTGCAGTCATTTAAGATATCTTTAATCAAGCACTAAAGCGGCAAATAAACTCTAGAGGAGAACAATGGATGGGGTCTAGCGCTGCAGTCAAGCTCGCTTTCGTAATCGCCCAGCTGACGGAACCACCTTCCTTTAAAAACAAAGGTCTCCTGCTCTTTGGAGAAGTTTCGGAGGGCTCCCAAACAGCAGTCATTGCTGGTCAGAATCGCTGCCAGCATCTCTGATCTCTTGCTGGCGTTACACTTAAGTGCAAATACTGAGTTGTACTGTGGGTTTCAGATACTTCTTTTCTTTCACATACACCTCTCTGTGGCTATATAATAACTTTTTTTTATGAATACTGAAAGTTCTTAATTTCTTAGGCTCTGTTCCTCAAAACACTCAGTATATATGAGCCAGATTCACGAGAAGTTCTCTATAGCAAGGTTTGGGATGCAGCCAGTAGCACGGTGATGGCTCCACAATCCCTTCAGGTGTTGCTGAGGTGTTGAGTCTGTTGTGGAAGATGGTGAACGCGACAGCTCCGCGGGGTAGGAACGTGCTTCCTTCCCGGCCACAGCTTCCTAAACCTGATGCATCATACTTTGATTAGGCTCTGTTGCAAAAGCAAATTCAGATTACTGCAGAAGTTTGTGGTACAGCCCCATAAATCCTCACCCTCAGCCATTTCACTGTGTCCCCTGCACCAGAGCAGAAATTACCGCACAAGCCAGCCTGATGGGGCCGGAGAGAAGTACTTTCCAAGCAACGTATAGTTAGCATGGGAAACGGCACCGCAACCTTGGCCGAAGTATGGAGCGGTATTCCTAGGAGGATTGTATTGCTGCAAACGCATCTGCGCTTACAAAAACTATGGAAACGGGTAGGGCTGGTGGGTCTTGCGTTCTAGCACAGAAATACCCTTGTCGTGACGAGGTAGGAGTTGGTAGTGCAACTTTCATTAGACTTAATGGAAGCAGAAAGCAAGTTCCCCAGATCTCGAAAGTAGTTGTGGACTTGCCGTTTCTTGGGAAATTGAAGCTGCAGATGTTTGACGACTCTCGGGATTTGCTCCACATTAATCACTGCTGGCATTGCACAGCTATTTTCTGAATTTTGTAATATTACACAACTAGACCTCATTTTTCTGAACCTGAATGTCCATCCTGCATTCAACACTGTGGTCTCTTCTGAAATCATATCTTTGCTGCTCTCAGCAGTAACCTATAGAGGAATGTAGAAGGGAGGGAGAAGAGGAAATACTCATGACATGAGCAAAAAGTTTTCACTCTGTATTTGGCAAAGATTAATGAGAAATAGCAGAAAGGGCAGAGGTAGTGACAGAAGTCCTCACAGTGACTGAGTTACAGTAGGATTCTCCGTGGGGTTTTCCAGAGGTATGTACCCGGGGGAGGTGGGAGCACGGTGCGGGTACTTCTGTCCCCCGGAGAAGCACGCGGCTCGGGGGGATCCGGCATTCCCACGCACCACGACGTAGAGCTCGTTACTGCGGAACAGCTCGGCTCCCATCCAGCCAGGCGTCCGTGGGGAGGAGAAGGTCCTTAAAACCGGGGTACGGTGTACCCCGCATCTGCAAGCTCTTTGGTTCCCGGGGGCCCCCAGGCAGCGTCGCCTGCCTGCGCGGGTATGTGCGGTTCGTAGCTTTGAGATGTTCAGGGACACCACTGACTGTATATTTTTAGTCGTGTTCCTTTGAATATTTGGTAAAGCAGGCAATGTGTTTATATTCGGCTTCCTGTATCCCTATCAGCGTCTTGGCATGTGATGGAGCTACAGAGTTTTAAAAAAAAAAAAAAAAAAAAAAAAATTTGTGTTGTAAGGATTATTTGTATTGCAGCGGCTAACGACTGCGGGATTTGGCCTCTGGGATGCCATGGGTCCCGAGCCCCCACACGAGGGGTGGTAGCCCGTCTTGGCTCCCATGGGCTCGCCGGGGACTCGTGCATCAGCTCGGGGTTGTCTCCTTCTTGTTTCAACAGTCAGCTCGACTTGGAGCAGCAACCAGGCTTGCTCTTCCATTTGTTCACACCTTTTTTCTCCCCATCCCTTCTCCCGTGTCTTTACAAACCCACCGTATAGGGACAGGCTACTTTTCGGCACGTTTTGGATTTGGACGTGCGGATGACCCGAAACTCACTGCCTCCCTCCGCTGGGTCTCTGCTCCGACGCGCAGCATCGGCTCGGAGCCCTCGCTGGCCGTGCGGGTCACGATCCTCCGGCGCCGGCTCTCCCGAGCGTTTGGAGGTGGCAAAGCCGATCTTTGTCCCGGTGGGTAGCCCGGTTCCCCGGCACACGCCGATGCCGGCGGTGCTCTCTTGAATCACCCCTTCGCTATTCGTAACCTCTCCTTGTGCAGAGGCAGTTGGAGCACAGAGCGGAGATTTGGTCTTGCTCCCTAAATGATGGTTATCTTTGTGTGAAAGCTTCCCCCAGCTAGGTACTGATATTCAGAATAACTTCTTTCCCTCGCTGGGGCGAGAACTGGGCAATTCAAAAGCCAACACTAAACGCATATGGGAGCAGGTGGCTGTGTTATTTGTAGGGGGGGGGGTGTAGGATTAACCGTGGGGAAGAGAAAAAGTTTTCTGGTGCTTTAAGCTGAGGAGAGCAAAAAATCCTCCCTCCCAGTTTCCGTCATGCTAAGATGATGCCATGGGACCCAGCGCTGGGCTGCTGTACTGGGGCAGCATAAGGGAAGGTGCGGGATGCTCTCATGAGGGACCGGTAGGTATCATTAGAAAGGGAGAAATATGGGCTGAGAACCAGGGAAAACCGTCGAGGCTATGGAAGCTGGTGCTGCGGGTCTGGCTGGCAGAGCAGGGACCGCCGCGGGAAGGGTTGGGAAGCTCTGCAAGCGGGGACCGGGTGGTGGTGGCAGGGTATGAAGGTGGCCCTGCGCAGGAGAGGGCTTATTCGGCAGAAACAGGGATTCGAATTGTTTATAAATTTAAGTTTTAATTCAAAATTGATTGCAACGTAGGAAGTCGGTCTCCGGAAAGGCCTTTCCTGAGCTGTCTATCCCTAATTGGATATGTTTAGATTTCTGTCCTCTGTTGTTAGGTCTTTGGGCTTAAATTTTCTCAGCAACTGGTGCAGTCTGCAGTTCTGGGATACTGGATGTATCTGTGTATACCTTTCCAGTTAATAAAAGAAAAAAAGGTTCTTTGCCATGTCATTAGTCATATTGACGAATAGCCAGAGCATTTCCGGAAGAAGAATTTCCTTTCTGTTTTTAAAAGTAAAATCAGGCTGATACCAAAGGCATTTACGCTATTCTTTGTGTGCTGCCGTATCACAGTGAAGTGCAAGAAGTTCTGTCCCAGGGCGGTTGCTTACAGTTTGCGTTAGAAAAACAAAAGTTCTTGTGAAGGATCCTGTGCCCTAGTATGGTGCAGCTTTCCATGCGTTTTCAAAATCTTCCCCTGATGGTCTTCCTCTCCCTTGTTGATCCTGCTCTTCGGTTGTCCTTGTTAAACACCACCAGCACAGCTGGCAAGAAGTTATCCTCTCTGGAAAGCTACGCTGTTGTAGGAAATACTTGAGGTGAAGGTAAACCAGCATGAAATAGGAATTTGCAGTCATGTAGCAGTTCTGCAGAAGCCCAGGAGGCTTTTGTTTCTGAATCAAAATAATTCCAAAAGCATCTCCAATTTCATTTGCTTCCGTCTGTGCTGCAGAAGAAGTAGTTAAGCAAGTGCGACAGAAAGTCTCAGAACTGAGAGATTAAACGGAAAGAGCTCATTATTTTTGTTAATGAAAAGCCACAACCTTTCAGCCAAAGTCTTTTTTTCCTGCATCATCTCACTCTTGTAAGGCGTGGTATGAAAAGTGTTAACGTTCTCCGGTTGCTTGTTTTCGCAGCCATCTGGAGCGTGTGTTAAACCACTGGGGGCCACTGCCCTAAAAATGCAAAAGTTGGTGCTGTTATAAGTAAAATGTCCCGTTTTGTTGGTTGTTGCTGTAAGTTTGAGCAGATCCCAAAATACGTTTTCAGCTGGGTTCTCAGATTCAAGCCAAAAAAAAAAAAAAAAAAAAAAGTCAGGCTTCTGGGTCTAAGCTTGGAGCTGGGGTAAGCAGAAAGTGCTGCTGACAGTTTTGGGAGATGGACCCACCATCTTCCCAGCCGAATCCAGTTTACGTTACTGTAAAACTTGCAAGGGATTCATCCTGCAAAGCAGGGATGCTCCGGCTGGAGCCGCCTGCCGGGACCTGCGGTGCGGGAGGACCAGGCTGGGGCTGCTGCCCTTGGCCGCAGGGTCTGGGACCTGTTTGGCAGCAGCGTTTCCTCGTATCTCCCTCTCCCACGTGCCTTTCCCTGATTTATTCCTTCCCGAGAATGGCCTGACCTCTGAACGCTTACGCTCCAGCTACCCAGCACATCTTAAGGAGGGTTTTTGGGAGGGGGTGCATTACACCGGCCTCAAACTATGCTAGTAATGTTGGGTTTGTGGGGTTTTATGACTAATTTGATAGGAGATTTGATTAGGCAGGAATATCGAGTCTTTATGGCTCTAGGGTGGAAAGTGGCTCCTATGAGCCATGTTTATTTTTTAGATGCGTTTAAAGATTGTTTTGACTATGTGTTTTGATGTCCGTCAGGAAGCAGAAGTCAAGAGATTAAATTTTTTTCTTACTTTTCCTTAACAATTTGTGGGTGTTGTGACCAGAGTGAGAACTTGCAGAGCTAAGGGAAGCAGAAGCTTTTCCATTAAAACGCGTATTTTGTGCAGCACAGCTGTCGCACGTATGCAAAGGAGGGTTACGTGTTGCATTTATTTTTGTTTCCTTGCTGTATGTGAAAAGCACAAACTTGGCACTGGGACAACAAGGACTGGCTGCGGCAAGGCGGTCTCTTTTCGAGTGCCATTTATTTTCCTGCTCCAAACAATGATTTTAACAGCACCTATTAAAATTTTGATGCCGTTTCCAACTCGGGAAGTGGCGTGTGATTTATAAAGAGGACGCTGCCCGTGCTGCCAGCCCGTGGCAGTCCGCACACCTCTCCCTCGTTAAGGGCCATCCCTTGGGAACTTTCTGTGCTTTTTTACCTCTCGTTTCCTGGGAATGGGGGAACTGAATTCCTCTGGCTCCTCCGACCCCATCGTTGCTGCCCGAGGAAGGCTGGGAGCTGCTGTCAAAGCCTTTCGTGGTCGCTCTGTGCTGCCGAGTGCCAGCCGAAAGCTGGTGGTCACTGCCGTCGCTTTGCCCCTGCGCATCACTCTGGGCTTAGTATGCCGGGAATTGGCTCCACATTTCGTGCATAGCGGGGCTGGTAAATCTCGTAGCTAATTGTGTTATTCGGCCGGTTACTGAGCGGCGCCGGGGCTCTGCGCCAGATCTCCGCCGGCCATTTGGCAAGGGATGCTTGTTTTTCTTCCAAAAAGTGTCAGTGGCGATTCTGGATCCTGCCGTGCCCTGGTTAATGAGTTATCTGTGCCCCAGCTGCTTTGCCAGTTTAGTAAATGCCTGGCGCATATAATCCGTGTTTTGCACCGTATTTGACAGTGGGTGTCTCTGCAGGGATCCAAAAGTATATAAACAGGCATTATAAATTACAGGAAAGGCTAACATAGCAATTCCCAGTCAATGTTAGATTATTAGTCGCTGGTTTTAGAACTTTACATGTGTATTTGCACACCCGTGTGTGGACTGCACTGAATGTGCCTGCCCTTAGACTTCATGCAGCAGCAAAGCAATGTGAATAAAGACAGCCTGTTTTTTGATTAAAGTCCCCCCTCTAGCTATCACAGAAGGCATGTCGCCTGATGTTTTTATTTAACACCTTCTCTTCTACCCATAGCATCAAGGCACCCAACTCGGTTTGTGTTATAGATAGATGTTTTTAAACAAATAAACCCTTGTGAACTTTCAGGTATTCTTCAGTCGCTGGTTTCTGTTCTTGGCAATGCCGAGTTGTACGTATCAGGCACCCAATTCCACTATTGTTCATGACCAGCACTCCTAGAAAATCGCTGCCCTCATTGAATTGTCGTCGTCGTACAGTTTGAGTTTAAAATTAGCGTTTTATACAATGAAAATTTAAGAAGGGTGTTAAATATAGCGAGCTCCGGATTTGCCAGCCTTGCAACAGCGAGCAGCATCTGGCACAGGAACTTGAACGTTTTAGGGTTGATCAAATTCCAGGATTTTTTTTCTGGGCGTGTAAAGGCCTCTGTAGGAAACATGGGCTCTCAGATTTGTTTCTCCTGTGGTTTCAGCACAGCTGCTAGAATAAATCAATGGAGGCTTACACGTCGGAGAAGTCTGCAGGAGGCAAAGTAATACACGCGCTCAACACCGGCTACGCTGGCACTTAATGTAAACCTGCTCAGGGCTTTACCCCGAGTAGTTTAACTTGTCTTAAAGCCAGTAGCTTTTCTATCAGCTGCCTCTAAATCTCGCCTGCTGTAGGTCTGGATGGGACGTCTGCCTCGGGAGCGCGGGCTTCAGGAGGGGCCGCGGCGGCGGTGGGGAGGTGGCGCAAAAAGGCTGCGAAAACTTGACTTTGTGCACGGCTGGGAGGTGGCCAGAGGGCACTGGCCGCCCATGGCCATATCCTTGGCGAGGGAAATAGGGGAGCTGGCCCTAAGAAAGGTTTGAGGTAGATTTTTCAGTGAGGCCAATCTCAAAATACCGTAGTCTTTGTGACTAGAATTAAACCGCAAGTGCTAACCCCTCTTAGCTTTCGCTTTCTTGCACTGTGAAGTACTTACGATTTTTACTTTACTCTGTTTCAGGATCATTACACCGATAAAATCAAAGCAAGCCGGACAGGTAGCAAGACTGCCTTTGTAGGTGAGTTTCCAGTACGCGCTTGTTCTTTCCTTTCACGCAAAACACAAAGCAGCATCGCGAGTCCCAAACCCCAGTGATTTAATCTTATTCTGGAGTAGAACAAACGCAAAACGCTCGGCAGCTTTATGGAGGAGAGGCCACAAGGATGGCACCGGCAGCCGGGCAGGTTCTGCGCTTGCGGCTCGGTGCAGCGGTGGCTGCTGGCCGCTCTCGAAGGCATTAGCAGCACCTTAGAGGTTGCTGACTCGTTCACCTCCGTTTTTAACTGCTTGACCACTCTTGCATTGAATATTAGGCGGCAGAAATGCTGTTTTGAATGAGCTGCTTCTGTCACGGAGATTAGGCTTTTTCTTGTTTATTCTATCAGTTAGCGAGGGGCAGCGTGGAAGTCTTCACCGTTTCTGTATTTGCTGTGTTACGTGTCTATGGTTTGACCGTCTTGGAATGCAAACTCTTCCTATATTCACCCCAGTTTTAAAATAGGTAGTTTGATAAATGCACGTAACCGAGAAGCTTGTGAAGTACTTTGCACCCTTTCAGTGTCTTTCGGCTGAGAACCACAAAGCTCTTCACAGAGCATCTCCCACCAGCGTCCTCGGCTTTATCTCTCTTTCAGACTAAAGAATTTGCTGAAGGTCACGTAACCTGAGGCCAAGCTGGATCTCGTGACTCCCAGTCTGGTGCTTTAATCACGGACCGCTCCTGCTTTACATGCTGTAAGATGAACTGATTTTGATACCACTAAAAGTCTCTTTGCAAATGTCTCTTTGTAGTTTGTGTATGTCTTTTCTGGTGTGAGTTAGCTGGGTAGTGCCCTGCGGGGAGAAACAGGTACCTTCTGTGAAGAGACTGCACCACAGTTCGTTAGGGAGCACAGGTTGTCTTCACTAATGACTTCAGGCCGATGCCTTTAAAATTGTACTGCTCAGCCATTTTTCAAAGTAACTTTGATCTAGAAGTCAGTTTCCGTGGCTTTCATTTGTACTAAAGATATAAAAAGTTAAGTCGGAAAAAAAATGCAGAGGCAAATAAAAGCGGGTTTTTCCGCTACTCGTTTCCCAACAAGTAAATTGGGTTTGACAGAATCACATGTATGGTGGCTGAGTTTGTAAATCAAACGTAGCTGTAGCCCAGTTTTGATCGGCGGGACGGTACTGGGCTAACTTGTGAAATGGAGGTTATGAAGGAACACATCCTTAATTAAATACCCAGAACGCTAAATCCCATTGAAGATCTTGGGAGTTGTCTGTTTTCTTTCATTTCACATTATTTGGGATTTTTATACGTTTTAGCAAGACTAATTAAGACACTGGAGGCATTGCTTATAATTTTAAAAAAAGATCTCAACTGTAAAATCTCTAAGTATTCTCCAGTGTAAATTCTCTGAAGAAGGAAACATCCCAAGTTGGTGTTCCGTGCTTTAAGGAGCTTGTATTCTCCACGCGCACTGGCGGGCTGCAGCAGGTGTATCTGCATGCCCAGACTTCCCCTCGCTAACCTAGTGCTAATTACCGGGCTTCCTCCAAGAGATACGGATGGAGGGAGAGTTTGGCGTTGCTGTATCTTTTCTGCTGTGAAAGTGGGTTTGAAAACTGCTGAGATATACCGTAATCCAAACGAGGCAGACTAAACGGAGCTGAGGCGTGCTGGTTCCCCGCTTTCAGCTGACTTTTATACCTCTGACGTGTAAAACCCCGTCTCTGTATTTGCTTCAAGCTCACGTCTTGCAAGATCTGTACTCGTGCAGACTGTGTAAAAGACCGAGCGACTTTGTGCAGAACGGAAGCTTTTGTGCCCAGCAAAACAGAAGTTGGGTCTTCTGGGGTGCCCGAGTCTCCCCAGTCCCTTCAGCTGCGGTGCTGTGCAGGGCGTGCATGCCAAAGCATCCGCGTCCTTCACCAAAAACACTCTGTGCGAGCGCCGCGGCTGCCAGGTGTTTCATCTTGTCCGTGCGCGAGGTAATAGCGCGATCTCTGAAAACGCAAAGGAGTTGTTTTTGCGTGGGGAGGGTCTGGCTTTCTTTTCCCAAACCCAAACTTTTTCTGGCGTGTCTAAACCACTTGTGCCGCGATTGTAAATCTTGCCTGATACCCGTTTAAAAATCAAGTCCTCCTCCCCTGCCGGGAACCAGCTAGCCATCGCTGTGGCCGCTGCTGCTCGCAGTTTGGTTCGCAGTAGCTGCGGGGGCAGGAGCAGACACCTTCCTCTGGCCGCCGGTCCCCTGCGATCGCAGCCGCAGCCTCGCTGCTGAAAACTCCCCAGCCCGTGGCTGGGGCTGCGCAGAGGCAGGGCGAGGGAGCGAGCCCCCCGTGGGACCCCCAGAGCCGGCGGGCGATCGCGGCCGCCGTTTTCCTTGGGAAGTAAGTTTCCTTGGGAAGCATCATCACGGGTACTGCGTTCGGTGCACGAGTGTCTCCGAGTCCGCCTCCTCCCAGTAAGCTCTGGTGTATCGCACAGCCTCCCCTCTGCTCTCGTCGGGTGCGGTGTAAGTGTCGTAAAGCGAGAAACGACCAGAAGGCATCTCTAACCCCTGTTTCATTTCACTACCCCATTCTGTGTTCCTGCTGAGGGCAGGGCTCCGATGTTTTCCCGCTTACCGGGTTTTATTTTCCATTCTATTTAGTAGCATAACAGAAGGAAAAGATGTCAGGCGCGGCGTTTCCCTCTGCCAGGCGTCTCGCCGTGGTTTCCACTGGGTGTCAGCACGGCCCCGCGCTGGGGCCGGGGCGGCGAGGAGCCCTGCCAAGCCACCGCCGGCTTTCCCTTTGGCTGCACCCACCGCTGGAAAAACTAGGTTGGCTGCATAACCAGAGCAAGGTGCTGGCTGAGGTGCAGTTTGGCGACGATGGGATCGCCCGGCGCAGGCGCGAGAGGTGGGTGAGCTGGGAAGGGGCTGTTTTGCTGGAGATGCTATTTCCTTTTCCGAGCAGAACAACCGGTCGGAGCGGGAGGAGTGTCGAACGTGCCCTCGTCGTTCCAGTGCCCTCTAATTAGGGTTACATCTGGGACAGCGGGTCCTCGTTTCTGGAAGATCGGCGTGAATAACTTTTTGTAGTATTTACTTTGAAGGTGTGGATGAGATAAAGGGCGCTCCCGGAGAGGTGCTGTGGAGGAATCGGTGCGAGCCGGGCTGAGTTCGGCAGGAGGGACGGATCAGGGCTGCTCGCCCTGCGCCTCCTCCGCACGGAGCCTCCCACTCTTTTTCCACGCTCCGTACGCATCCTGGCTTCCCAGTTATAAAAGTTGGGGAAGGGGCCTGGGCATCCCCCGCCGCCCCCTGCGGGAGGGCAGGAGCAGCTGGAATCCCTACACGGGGATGCTCGACCTCGGTGCAGGGAAGAAGAGGGCACGGTGTCCCAGCCGGCCGTGGGAGCTGGCATCCCCTTTGCCGGGCGGTTGTGGAAAGGTGCTGCTGCGTGCCGGGGCGTGCAGGATCTCGGGGGGGGGAGCACGCGTTGGTGCAAAGAGGCGAGTGGTTTGGCTGAAGGTAGTGCCAGGCGCTTTGAGGTTCCTCCAGCAGATTCTTCCCTCAGACACCTCAACGTTAAAAAAAATCAAGGCCACGAAATATCACAATTAACGAGACTTTCTGATGCTTGCGTGCAACCGTGTTTCTGTACGCTGACATACCCGGTTATGCTACGCTGCACCCTCAGAATAGAGTTGTTTATTCCGGCACCCACCTTTAATGACAGCGTCAGGCCTCTTGGCTTGGACTCGGAGAGTTTTTAGGTTCTGCAAGTCGTAACAAACCTGCTCCCGAGCGGCCACGTCTGCCCCGTAGGAAAACCAACAACCAGCATTCAAGTCCCAACCAGCCGCCAGCCTTCACGCTCCCACGCAAGCGCCTGGGAAAGCGGCACGTGCGGAAACACTCGCACCACCCGGAGAACCCGCGGAAACTTTACGCCGAAGCACCCCACGCCTTGCCGCTGCGCCTGGCGCGCGTAGTAGTGGCGCGCGTAGTAGTGGCGCGCGTAGTAGTGGCACACGTAGCCCACAGTCATCCCAGGTGCTGGAGAGGGGCTCTGGCATCATCCCCTTCCAGGGACCATCGCGGCTCCTCTTTCCCAACTCTCCATGAGGACCGACCTCGGCTTGGCGGAGTTAGGTTTACGGTTGGGCGTGATGACCTCGAAGGTCTTCTCCAACCTAAGTTGATTCTATGACCGTGGCTGCTGGTGCCTCTCGCTGCTGCTTGCAGCCCCTCTTCCCCTCGCTGCCTTCTCGCTCCTTCCAGCCTCCCCAGCCCGTGCATGGTGTCCTGCTGCTTAACCAGGCTGGGGGTGAAAGGGGGGCTTGCCCCCCGCAGTGCCTGTTCCCCCCCAAAGCAGACGGCTGCTGGGCTGCGTGGTGGCTCCTTCGAAGGTCTGCCGGATAAGCGCCGTGTCCCAGCCGTGCCCTGGGCAACGGCATGGGCTCAGCCTCGGGAGGAGCGAGGAGCTGTGTAAAGCAACCGTAAAAATGCCGCCTTCCTGCCCAACAACTCCACTCTCCGTATTTTCAGAAGCAAAATTGCCGACTTCGGAGGTAGGAGTAAGCTCTTGCCTTTTTATTCCTGCGAGCTCTGGAGAGGGTAAGTAGGTAAGAGGAGACAGCTGGATTTGGGGTTCGATGGTGCGTTATTACCGAATCGTTTGCCGAGTCCCGGCTGAAGGCAGCGGGGGTGAACGGTGCCAGGCAGGATGGTGTCGGTAAGTAAGGGGACCGCAAAATGGTTTTGCAGGCGGCGTTGCGAAGGAGCGGGCAGAGTCTTTATTATTGGTGGTGATATGCAAAACGGATCCAGCTTAAAACTCTTTCAGCAAAGATTCGGGGAGGGGGGGGGGGGGGGTTGCAGGACTGGCACCAGTTTCGCTTGTAAACCTGCAGCATTTGTTGTGGAATCCCCAAAACCGTAAACAGGAGCTCCTGTGGTACCGTGTTATGGTGTTTTTTTGGGACAGAAACGCTGCCCAACGGCCACCCGGCACCGCTGAGCAGCTCCTTGGGTTGTGTGTGCTTCTCCAGCAGCAGCTCCGTGCCCGGCGTTCGCTTCGATACCCAGCCCTGTGCAGGGCAGAGTGCGGGCTGGATGCGGCCCGACTTTGAATTTGCCAAGCGGCTCGCTCGTTTCTTCCCCCCCTCCCCCCCCCCCACTACTGTGTTTTTAAGAAAAGCAAAATAATTTCCCGTGGCGGTATTTGTTTCTGTTTTTTTTCTAGCAGGCTCAAGCGGGCAGCAGCATCCCAACATTTCCGAGCTGGAAGAGCTCACAGCGGTGGTTCCCCGGGGTCCTCGCTCCTCCATCCCGGGGGATGCAGCAGGGACAGCCACCCTGGCCCACGGGACACCCGAGCAAAGGCTGGTCGGTGCTGGTGCCGGCTCGTTTGCGGTGGGTGCTGTGCAATGCCCTTGGCGAGGAGGGATCCCCTCTGCCAGCCTGCCGCGGGGGGACGGGGAAAAGCCGGTGTCCCTCTTGGCTTACGGAGCTGCTCGCGTCCTTTTTTTGCCCTCTGTTTCCTTGCCGAATTTCAAGCCTGCCGTGCCGCTGCCTCCCTGCAGCCTCCGTGCAGAGGGTATTTCCACCTCGGGGGGTCCGTATCCCCTGCAGCACGGCTTCTGTGGCTTGGAAAAGGAGATGCGTTAGAAATTTGCCTTTGCAGATTAGCTGTTAACTTTAGATTCGCGCTGACCCCCAGCCGTGGGGAAAACCGGAGGCCGACGGCGTGTTAAAGCCGCGCACGTTTTGCACGCTTTTAGGTGCCGTATTTGTTAGTGTTGTCGCTTTGTGTTTTGTTCGGTCTGCTCCGTTGATCTACGGTTTTGAGTTACTCGACTTAAAAGCTGTTTTGCTTCAAAAGAAATAGTACCAAGATACCTTCTTGAGCCTTTATTCGGCTGCTAGCTGGGGTTCGGAGCTGCAGTACAAGCTGACTTTACGTAACTGGAGCGAATAGGGAGCTGTTTGCAAGGCAGAGCTGCCGGGCGATTCCTGGGTGTACTTTAGCGGCGGTGATTTAATTACATTTCACTCAGCAGGTGGTTCGTAAGTCCTGGATCTAAAAGAGTAAAAAAGATAGATTGGTGTTTAATTATCCTGGTTGGAGCTCCAGTTTAATGCCCAGCCGTGTACCTACCGAGGCTGTTCTGAGCACCTGCTGCATCGTAACCTCGTTACCTAAAGCCTAAAGCGGAAAAAAATAGGGCAAGGCCCTGAAAAGTAAGGTTTTTCTAGGGAAGAGGGGCAGCTCGGCCTGTTTGCAGGTGTTTCTGTCGTTATTTATAAGACAGAAAAAACCGCGGGTGTATGGCCTGCATGAAGTTCCCTGGAAGTTCCTTGTGTTTTTCCCTGGCAAAGCACGGCTGGTGAGCATCCTCCTCTTTTGAACAAACCTAAGTCCTCAGTTTCCCATGGAAAAAGGTATTTTCCCCAAAGGATGAGCTAAGCCTTCTTACCGGCATATTTGCTCCGTTCGTTTGTTGACTCTGCTGTTAATTCCAGAGCCCCAGCCCAGCCTGTGCCTCTGCGAGGCTGCAGCACCTGGAGGGGGCAGGCAGCTTTGCTCCCTCCCGTTGCGATTAGTGCCTTCTTTTCACTTCTGACGGCTTTCAAGCCGAACAGGGGTAGGGACGAACAGTGAAGAAGGGCGAGAGGTGACGACGAGCGCGCGGTAGCGTCTGCTGTGGGGTCTCGTGGGATCCCGGTGGGGTTAACGGCGGCTGCAGTGGGAACCCTTCTTCCAGTTGTCTGTCTCCCCGCACCTTCCTGCTCCTGCAGCCTCCTGGTATTCAGAAGGGGAAAATGAAAGCTGCACGACGTGCTGGGGACTGAAAACGAAGAGGAGATCCTGCCAGCGTGCACAAGCAACGCGGTGCGGCTGGGGGGTCCGAAGGACTGTGGGCAGACAAACCCGCCAGCCCCTCGCCAGCCGACGTGAAGCACGGCACGGAAGCTTGCCTGTTTTATTAGACCAGCCGGCACAGCTGGAAAAAACATACCCTGTCTGTTTTCAAACGTAGCTGTTGGATGGTTTCGGAGCACTTTCTGCAGGAAGGCTTTGCTTCGGGCGCGATGGCCGGAGAAGGCTCTTGGTGGGACTGATTGTTTTGTCTCTTTTTAGGTGGTGAGTCAGAGACAAGTGAGAGCTGCAGCCATTCCCGCAGCTGCTCCGGGGCTCGGGAATCTCTGTCATCATCGACCTCAGGTCTGGCAAGCCCTCGTTCGGCTTTATCTCTTGTGGGAGACCGAGGTTGTCGCTCACGGTGTGTCCCTGCAGCGGTGGGCGCGGGGGACCCCCGGCTCACCTCCCGCCTAGAACGGCACGAGACCGCGCCGGCCAACGTTTTGTCTTAGGTGGTGAACTGACAAACTCGTTGGAACTTTTGGGTCTGGTCCGTTCGATAGAGAATGAATACTTGTGGCTGCGAGTGCACGCGAGATCCCCATGAGACAAGTGGTGGGGCGAGTTGGGCTCGCAGGGGATCTTTGCTTTCGGCTCGGGGCTGCCCGCTGAGCACGAGGGCTTGTTTCTTAGAAATCGGAGCGGTGCCCTCCCCGACCGAGTGGTCTTTTCTTTAGAAAGTGATTTAATTCTCCTGGAGGCATCCCTGTTCCTGAAAACCCTGCCCTGGGCTCCGAGGGCACAAAACCCCAAGTTCTGCGGAACCGTGCACGCCACTGATAGAAATCTGCAGGGTTTTCTGCAGTTGCTGTTGTCTGAAGTCAAGTGTACCCTATGAGAAATCCTGCGGCTCGAGATGGCCGCCACAGCTTAGTTAATAGGGTACGTTGCCAGGAACTCGGAGGGAAAACAGTATTATTGGGTGATGACCTAGTTGTTTGTAAATCTCTCTGTAGAAGAGATTTAGTAATCTTAGGAGGACTATTAAAGTAATGCTGCTTGTGTTTGTTTGAAGATGAGGAAACACAGCAATTTAATTTTCAAATGTTATGGATCGGGTTTGTTTGGTTTTTGTTGTTTTGGTTTTTTTTAAACATCTAATTTATTAACAAAGCTAACCAGCTGGGAAAATAAGCACTGAAACTTTCCTAACGAGGTCAGTCATGTCAGATGGGAAGGGACTCCAGAGAAACTCAAACCTCTCCAGTGGCAAAAGGGGTTTTTGCGGCTGTGGCTTGGGGGTGGGGAAGGGAAGGCTGAGCAAAGTCAGCCTAGGCTTGCCCCAGCAAAATGAGAAGAGAACAGTTTATCTTTTAATTTTGCAGCAACTGTTTTTTAACCTTATGTCTTTTTTTAAAAAAAAAAAAAAAAAGTACTAAAATTGGAGGAATCGGCAAACGTTGAACTACCTTAGTTCTCCGAGGTGCATGCATTGCTTTATTAAAAAAAAAGAATTGCTTTGGGCTGGGTTTTTTTTCACACCGTAGTTTTTCAATATAGTAAGTGAAAACTGCGGAGTCTGGAATAGGAGTTTGGGCTCAGTTCGTAGTGGATCTGTGGTTTTGTGTCCATGTGAAACAGCTCCTTCTTATTCCAGAACTGATTATTTTAAAGTACTCGCAGTCCGTTCGCGACGCGCCAGCAGGGTTCACATCAAATTCAGCAGCTGCGTGTATCGGCTCTACCAGCGCGTGTTGGAGGTTCTCGGTTGGAAGTTTCATTTTTTTCACGAACGCCTGAGCCCGCCGGGTTATGGGGAAGCTTTTGCGGCTGTGACCGTCTCCTGCGGGTCCTTCTGGGCGATGTAGCTGGGCCGCCGCGAAGCTGTTGGGCTCGGTGTGCCTGCGCCTGTCTCACGAGTCAAGCGGCCACCTCGGCCCCAGGGTCCCGCGGAGGTTCTGGATGGGTGCCCTCTGATGCTGGCGAGGAGGAGGAGGCAGGGAGAACGGGGTGAACGCCGTGCCCCCCGACCCTATGGTTTTATTCTGATCAAAAACCCCAAAAGGTAGGGTCTTCCGATTTCTCGCTGTATTCCTTGCAGAGCGAATGTCCCAAAGTAGCCGATAGCCTCATAACCATTATCTTTTCTTAAGAGTACTACTGGAACGTGAGAAATTTGTCTTCTACCGTTTCAGTTCCACGTAGCCAAGACGCTGTTTTGTACTTGCACGTCTCCCGCTCGGTGCCCGTGGACCCGT
Source organism: Astur gentilis (assembly GCF_929443795.1). Taxonomy (NCBI): domain Eukaryota; kingdom Metazoa; phylum Chordata; class Aves; order Accipitriformes; family Accipitridae; genus Astur; species Astur gentilis. The sequence continues at coordinate 2,014,345 of NC_064887.1, forward strand.
TCTCCGTCCGGAGCGGGGTCCTTTTCCTCAACCGCTGCTGGTGCAGGAGGACTTCTTACAGAAATGACAATCCCATAGCAAGAACATCCTCCAGACACCTCTCCTTGGGCCCGGGAAAGGGTCGCTGGTGGTTTTGGTGAGCCGTGTCTTGCTTGCGTTGCCTACCCGGGATCACGGTCCGAAATCCCACGTTGGGGTGCCAGGGTGGGAGTTAGAGCAGCGAGCGTCCGCGGGGACTGTGCTTGGGGGGGCGGGGAAGCATTGCCTGCAAGGATGATCCCGTTACCGTTTACAAATGAGTTAAGCCTCATTTACACGTTGAGCAGAAGCCCCCGTCGGACCCTGCGGCCATTTGACCTCAGTGAGCAGCACCAGGATTAGGCGACAAAACCCAAATCCGGCAAAGCCCCGGGTCTGGGAGTTTCCCATTGCAGTCCATGGCTTCCAGCGGGAAGGAGTCTCAAAACTTGGGCTCGAACGTATTAACGGCTTTGAGCAGAACAGGCCCCGGTGCTATTTTTGTGTTTTGGAAGGGGGCTGCGGCAGCAGAGCCGCCGTCCCCCTGCCCGCTTCTCGTGGCACGCCAGCGACGGCAGGAAGCGTTGAACAAAACCCACAAAATCTGTGTCCTTTTAAACTTCCTTTCTAGGAACTCTAGCTTAACGGTTAGCTTTTCAGTAATTAAATTCCTCCAATTACCAGGTGAAATGCCCCAAAAGTCTAGTAACTCCTGTTACGTTTCCAAATGCTGTTTTAAATGAGCGTTTGGTGCTGCAGGAGTGCAGTCTGCCTGCATCAGCCGTCGGATCTGAGGCTGCAGCTCTTCGGTGTGCCAAGACCTGCAAGTCTCCTAGCTCCGTTCGCAACAGCACCGCAAAAATCACGGGACAGGTTTACCAGCAGAGCCTACGCGTGTTCTGGCTGGGGTGCTGCGTGGCCCGCCCCTCGGGATGCGAGGTAATTCTCCCGATTTTATAAACTTCTGCTTTTGTGCCTCTGGTGAAGCACGCAGCGCGTTCCCGCGTTGCCCGGCGTGGTGCAAACCTCCCCGGCTCGTCGAGGTGGCTGTCGCTGACTTGAAATGGAAGAGGCTTTCTTGTCTGAGTCACGGCACTGCAGGGCTTACCTCGGAGGTGGTTAATGCACCACGGCCTTTGCCTTGAATTCCGGAGAGTTTTCACTTTGTATTTTCCAAATAACACGACATGCATTCAACATACACCTCCCATCATCGCTTACAATGAGAAGCGCGCTCCAAGTAGCTTGCCCTTTCCCAGAAATAAAGCAGAAGGTCTGAATATTACACCTTTGCAAACAGATTTACGACTGCTTCCAGACAAAGTTGTTTACGCTGTGTCAGTCAGCATTCCTCCTTCTCTTGAGTAATTTGGAGATTGAATCACTAAGTGTGCCATCGAAATGCATTTTAATATTTGGGTGCTACGAATATTAGTGATTCAGGACGCATACACTGTGTACTTGCTGTGGGATGTTACAGCTCCGTGACTAGCAATAACGCGACTAATACGGCGGATCTGGGTTAGTAACCGAGAGTTTGCGTCGTGATGTTGATACAGGGGGTATTTCAGACTCTCGTGCGTCTTAACTCTCCTCCTCGCAGCCAAAGCACGCAAAAACTTCACACCTCCCTAGGGCAAACAACGCTCCCAAAACTCCATACCCACGGCCGTGCCGAGCAAGTAGCTGACGGCGCTGGGAGATGGGAGCCCCGCTCTGGCAAAACCAGCGCCCGTTCCTGGGAGCGAGGGTCTCGCGCCTGGTGCTGCCCGGTCACGGCTGCGTCTTCAGCTGTCCTGTGCTGACTCACGGTTTGGATTTGTCACCTCCTGCCTTGTCGTGCAGGGATTAAATGAGGGCTGGAAGAGGCTTGCAGGGCTGGAGGATGAGCTGCTGTCGTGCGGACAGCCCCGGCTCGTTTCCTTCGTGCTGCTCCGAACGCAGCACCGCGGAGGGTGCTGAGCGAGGGTGAGCGCCCGCGTCTTTGGTTGAGACGGTGCCATAGAGGGAACGCTGCTCCACGGAGGGAAAAATCCTGCTGGCTTTTTTAAATTTTGCAATAATTAACCTCCCGTGGGTGGTAAGCAGTGAATCACGTGCCGCTCGGTCCGTAGGTGATCTCTTTGCGGCGCAGCGGGAACTTTGGGGAAATTTGGGGGCGATGAGGGATTTGTGGGGAACCGGGGCAGCGGCCGACTGCCACGGCCCGAGGCTTGGGTTACTGACCCGGCTGTCGCGGAGCTGAAGCGACCGCGGTTTACGAGCCGTCCTCCTGCACAGCCGGGGTGAGTCAGTCGGCACCGTGTTGCTGCCAGCCCGGCTTCCCCGGCCTCCGCGTCACGGGCGTCTGCTCTGCTCAAATTTCCTCAACTTTGCTGCAGCTTTACTCGTGGTAGCTGCCTACAGAAACCCTGGGTGGAAATATTTGGGGGAGTGGAAGGTACGCGAGTCAGATGCGGCGTGTCCCTGAAATGGCCGGTGCCCTCGCCTGCTGCAGGGCGCTTGCTCGGAGCCGTGATCTCTAAACTGGCACGCGTTTAAAGGTTCTGAAATTACAAAAGACCTTCTGTGATTTGCCCTGAAATCGGTCATTTGGAGCATGTGCAGCATTTAAACTAGTTCGGGTTTTCATGCTCGTCTCCTCCTCCTGGCTGCAAAGAGCTACAGGGAAAGTGGGCCAGTGAGCTAAATACCGGGGGGCTCTTATATGGCCATGCAGATTGGAGAGGCTCACGAGTACGGTTTTAATATTGGTTTCGGGAAATAATTTTTAGTGCTACCTAATGCCAGTTATGAACGTCCCTCCTAGCCGCCCGCGAGCAGGAATGTTACCAGCCGCTTGGCAATTACTCTGCCCAAAGCCGTCGCGAGGAAGGTCCCCCCGCGTCCCGCTGCCGGCCGTTCCCAGGCTACGGCAGCATCCCTGGGCCGCTTTCCCTGCAGCTCGGCTCCGGAGCGCAGCCGGCGTTCGCTCTGCTCCGCAACGCTGCTTTTGCCGCCTGATCCTGCTCTCGCCGGGCTTCGCCGCTCCTGCCGCGGATGCAGCTGGGAAAACCAGCAGGCTGCTTCGTTTGTGATTCACGGCTGGGATGCTAGGAGAGGTCAGCCCCGAGCTGTAAAGCGTGAAATACCAGTCAGCACGCCGCTTCGCGGTACTTCTCACCGGTAGATTTTTGGGCTGCAGAGAAAGCCGAGCACGCTCGGTGCCGCGGGAGCACGGGTCGGCGCATCGCTCCTACCAAAAAACGCTGAGGATGCCAGGGGTGGAGGTGTTTGCTGGTGGCTGTGCAGGGTTCCCGGCCAGCAGAAAGCACCCGTGGGTGCCCGCGGTACTCTTGGAGGAGAGCCGGGAGGGTGTACGGCAGCGTTTTGGGGCCATCCCACGTCTGCCGTGGGTGCTGTGCGCCGGCGCGGGCTGCGTTGGCCTGACGCGCGCCGGGGCTGAACGGCAAACCCAGGGCTGGTTTCTGCAGAGGGAGAGAAAAATGTTGAAAATCTTGGGGCCCCGCTGAGCGGCCTAGAAACGAGGGCATGTGCCGAAACGGGGACTTGGTGCAAAATGATGCTGTTCCCTGCTAGCTGGGCAGGCACGAACACTGGCTGGAAAAACAGCCCTGCTACCCAGGCCGAGGCGTGAGAAACCTGAAGCCTACAAGGAAACGCTGTAGGCAGCACTTGGAAAGGTCACACGGAGCGACATTGGACTCGAGTCCCTGTAATGCAATAAATGATTTAAGCACAGCGCCACGGAGCCAATTATTCTCGTGGATCCGTGGAAAACCAAACGGCGGGGTTTGGGGACAGTCCCGCTAGAGATTGCGCGCAAGGATTGGCGCAGAACGGATGGTTTCACGGGCTAGGGCTGTCCTAAACCAGCTGCTCTTTGAACTCCCGGGTACCTGAATAAGTTAGCAAAATAAGCTCTTTGCTGCTGCGATGCCTGTAGGGATACTCTTTTGAGCGCGATGCTGCGCGGTCCTCGGCCCTTCCCTGCTCCTGCTGCTCCGTGCACGGGTAGTTTCCTTCCAGCGGCAGCGGTTGGATGGCTGCGCGGGATGAGAAACGGCCGGGGATGCCGGGGACACGCGGCGGGATGGGTGCTGCGGGGAGATGGGGCGAGGTGGCCTGCAGGGTGGCACGGGCGAAGGGACAGCTCGTGGTGGTCCCGTAAGCCGGGGCGGGCTCGAGTATGCCGTATGAGTTATGTACAGCTGAAGAAACCGAGCTTTTGGGGGACCACCGGCAGGTTATAGACCTCCGAATCCCGAGCGGTGCAAATGCACGCGGGCGATCCTGGTGGTTCCCTCCTTGCTCTTTGGTGGGGTCGGGAGCACGTCTTCTTCCTTGGTCCAACTTGCAGGGAAGCGCGTGGCATCCCGGCACGGGCCGGGCTCCCCGGTAAGCCGGCGGGACGTGCTGCCGTCGTGCCGCTTGTCGGCATCCCGTGGGTAGCTGCGAGCGAGGGGTCGAGCTGCAAAAGCCGTGCTCGGATTGCTGCCGGACCGGCCGGCCGATCCCAGCGGAAAGCATCCTTTCTTCTCGCTGGACACCATCCGAACACCGGCCCCGTGTCAGGATTGGTGCGTTGCATTCTCACCCAGAGAAGGAAAGCCCCGGAGCTGCTCATTTGTTTTTGTTTTTTTTTTTTCCACCAGCCCCCCTGTATATGGCCACATGGGAGCAGACAGCAGCCGGGAGTGCATCTCTGAACTTTGCCTTCTTGTTTTTTTCCTTTTCTTCTGACGCGTCGTAAAGCTGCTGCTGGGCTGCTGCAGACCCGAAACGCAGCCTGGCCACTTCATCCCCAGCGCTCGGGCAGCTCTCCTCCCTCCCGAAACCTCCTGGGGTAACCGTCCCTTCCCCAGCGTGGGTAAAAGCAGTTTGACACGCCGTGCCACCTTCTGGAAAACTAACCCGTTGTCTTTCAAAACAGAACTTCACCGCTTCACTGAAAATGTCTGGCAAAACGGCTAGCACGACCAACAACATAGCCCAGGCCCGAAGGACTGTCCAGCAGTTAAGAATAGAAGCCTCAATAGAAAGAATAAAGGTGAGAGCACGTCCTTCTTCGCTTTTTCTCCTGGTTTTTTCCCCTTCCAGCTGTAGGGTGATAAGATAAGGGAGTGTGTGTGTGCCCACGGTTCATTTTTTTTTTTGTCCCCATCTCGGAACACGACATACACGTTTCAGCCCAACAAACCTGAATAAATGTAATTCTCGTGGCTGCTTGCCAGCAGTATCCTCGGGTAGCTCAGTGCTTTATGGACTTGTAGGAGAAGCAAAGCAAAATACAAAGTGCAAATCAAATGTGTGAAACGGAAAGCAGGTACGAGTTTCCAGTCTCATGCACATTGTGTGATTTTGTTCCATTTTTGTTCCTGAATGCTACCTCTGGGAGGAAGGTGAATGTGTAGGGACCTTATTAAAAAAAAAAAAAAAAAAAAAAAGAAGGTAGCGAAAACTGGATTCCTTTAAGGCAGAAAAGAAACCCAACTTTTTTTCCGGCTAGCAGGGGTAGGATATTGGCTACACGAGACGTAGCCTTCTCGGAAGGATGTTGCCTTCTGGGGTTTTGCCGTGCTCCGTGAATTGCTGCCCAGCTCCTTTTGAAGGCCAGCAGAACAGAGGTACGGACTGGCGGAGCAGCAGGGCCCTTCCTCGGGTGGCAGGAGGGACCTGGGCGGCATTCCCGAAACGGCCGGTGAGCTGAGGACGCTTCTGTTGACCGTTCCCGAAACGGCCGGTGAGCTGAGGACGCTTCTGTTGACCGTCCCCGACGTTATAGACGAGGAGTTCCTCGCTGCAAACCTACCGTATTATTCTGAACCTTCTCCTGTTTATTTTTAGCCTTCTGTAGAAGCCGTGTAGGAGCCGCGCGGTGCTTTTGCCTCGTGTCACGAACTAACCCCGCAGAGCACCGGCGTCCATCCTTTCCTCCTCCCTGCCCGTGGCAGAGACCGCGTTGATCTCCGAGCACCTCTCCGGTCCCACGCAGGGACTTTTTACCCATCGGCAGCTCCTGGCATGTTTGATCATGTTTCCAGTTATGGGGAAATACCATTTTATATTGTTGGGTTTTTATTTTTTTTTTTTTTTTCCCCCTGTCTTCTGCAGGTGTCAAAAGCATCAGCAGACCTAATGCTCTACTGTGAAGAACACGCCAAGAAAGATCCGTTGCTAATGGGCATACCCGCTTCCGAGAACCCTTTCAAGGACAAGAAGACCTGCATTTTGTTATAGGAGAGCGGCAGCTCCTCCGCAGCCCTCCTGGGCAAAGCCAGCCGCCGGCAGGCGTATAGGCAAATACTCTGTAAGGTACCGCCTGTGTAAGAGCAGCTGTTCTTTTACCGAGCGTATAAATCATTTCTTAAGCTTTCTAAAGCATTTCTTCTGTTCCCTATCTTTATTAGGAAGCGAGGTTTCAAACTGAATTAACTTCTTTCTTGTCCAAGGGAATGGGGTCTTCGTCAAGCCCGCGAGCGCCGCGCCGGGGTCCCCGCGGTGGGACGGGCAGGGCGAGCCGGGGGTCTTGTCCTCTGCGGGAGCGGGTCCCCGTTTCGCTTTTCAAGTTACGCAAACGAGACCAAAGTTGCCTGAGCTTTGCTGACAGAGCAGAGGCAAAGGTGTAGAAACCTGATTAAACATCATTGGTTTTACATTTTTTTAAAATGACGTATGCGGGGAGGGCCGGGGGGGGGGGTGTGTGTACTGTGTTGGTGGCGAGTGTTTATGCACAGACACATTTAGAAGTGCATTATCTAGCAAAAGCTACCTTGAAAAATGGTTGTAGCAACTGCTGGTGAAGTCCAGGGAGCCATGCCTGCAGCCTTCCTTACGCTGGCTTCTCTCAACAGGGGTTTTCCAGTGTAAAACCTAGAGCGTCAAGAACCAGAGATCTGCAGATTTATTTTCCTGCTTTATAAAAGGAGCTGGAAAAGCAGAATTTTCAGCTTTGATTCTGCTTCTCTGCATTTTCTTCTGTAATTAAGAATCTGCGTTAGCGTAAAAAAAAAAACCAAAACCCTGTCAAAAGAATCAAAGGCTGCAAGCTAGTGCTGCCCTGGCTGCGTGCTGAGCTGGAGGCATGGTTCACGGTTCCGTCACTCGAAGTCCCAGTTGTGTTTTGTGCAGGGAGTCAGAATTTGGCTCTTTTTAAAATTCATTTTTAAAGGGGAAAAATGCCAAATTATATCCAGATTGTGGTTATGCATATACAATTGGAGGGCCTTTCCATCAAGTAAGTGATTTTATATATATACATAATAAAAAAGTCTTTCTCTGTCTGTGTGTGTATATGTGTATATATATAAAAACTTTAATAGTGTATTTATACAAGCATTGCATACTAACAGAAAAAATTGAAGGGATCGGAAATAATTCTGACTTCGGCTGGCTACAAACGTCTTTCTCTGTAGCCGGTGGTTCAGAGGTTTAAGTGGCGATCTGCCGTAACTGTGCGTTTCTGTAATGATCTTTACAGAATTTATTAACCGCTTGTAATTTACTGTCTTTCCTCGCATATTTGTCATTTCTATATTAAATTATATACACGCTATTGATATATATTGAGAAGTTACATATTTGTTTAACAAGCTGCTTTAACAGACAGTTAAAAAAACGACACACAAGACTGGCAGAAAATTGTACTGCTTATTCTGTCCTTACAGGCAGATTATTTTTATAATTAGAGTATTTTTCTAGTTACAACTTAAAAACCAGCAATGTAGATCCACCCTGATTTTTTTTTTTTTTTTTTTTTTTACTGTGTTTGTGTCTATCATTTTATAACACATCTTGTTAAAAATAGTTGATTCACTTAGTTTGGGTATGCAAGACTGTAGCTGTTGAGAGAACTCCAGCTGTGCCCAGAAGCGTGCAGGCAGGTACGCGGGGTGGGTAAATAACCTCCTGTTGCTGCCCGAATATTGTTCTCCTATCAATCTGCTGGCCCCGTAGTAATCTGCATTTTTATTTCGTTAGCGCTCCCTGCCCCCCCCCCAAAAAAATATCATCTATGTGGCTGCAGCGGTGCTGTTCGTGTCTGGCTTCTTTTCTGTATTGTCTGCCCTTAAATAAAGCCTGCAGCAGGGTCTGGTTGGTGATCCAGCTGTGGGGTGGTGATCCAGCTGTGGGGCGCTGGTTGGTGATCCAGCTGTGGGGTCCGGCCAGCATTCTGCCCCGAGCTGGAGCGTGCCCACCTCCCGTCATTCCCACCCGTCACGCCGTGTCCGCAGTGGTGCTTAACTCTGTATTTTCTAATAAAGAGCTTCTGGCACGTTCCTCGGGCTCGCTCCGTCACTCCTCTCCAAAGAACCCCCCGGCGTTTGTCAAGCCGATGGCTGCGGCCGTGGCTCTGTCCCAGCCCCGCGGCCGAGTTAAGTGTATTTTTCAACTTCTTCCATGCAATTTTGACATCCTTGCAGCACCAGGGCAAGATTTATGCCGGCATCTATTTCACGCTTGCTTACGCGCCCGGAGAACAAAAGGATCGCTTGTAGGTGGCCGTGACCGCGTCGGTGATCAGAGGCATAGAATTAAAAACACCGTGCCAGTTTCTTTTTCAGGTGCTTTCTCAGTTTTAGGTAAAAGACTTCAGATCATCAGCCAACATCACCCGACTGCCCGCCTCTGACGGCGTTCAGTGCATAGATTTTTTTGATAAACTCTTTTATTTTTTAAACGCAATATATAGGGGCATGCGAAGGCTCGAGCGGTTTTGGTTGCACTTTGCTCTTTTGCTATAAATACTCTCGTGAAAGAACAGGAATTGTAAAATTCGGGGGAAATACAGACTCTGCCCTGGTAGAATGAAAAAAGGAGAAATGAGACCATCTGCATCCACAGCTGCTGGGGGAAACCCACGAAGGCAGCACGGTGGGGCGGCACGCACCGTCGCACCTCCGTGCCACCCCTCTCTTTTCTATCAAGTGAACCCGATACCGCTCCAGAATGGGTATTCATTCTTTTTTTTTTCCCCCCCATAAATTAAGCAGCCAGCTTGTTATTTGTGGGTTTTCTCTGTGTTTTCTCATTTGTCTCTTAATACTGTGTTGCATTAAAGGGAGAAGGGCCGGTTGGTGGCTTGGAGACCCGACTCTTGCTAAAATAGCCCCTTGCTAAAATATTTCTGCTTTTTCTATGCTCCCAGCTTTTCGTCGCTCGTTTTCCTTGGCCTCCTGGAGCTGGTGAGCTGCAAAGGTTGGACTCGCTGCTGCTGCGCTGGTGCCTTGCCGGGTGTTTCCTCCGTGGGAATGGGGTCGGGATAGGGATAGCCTGGTGCAGGTGGGACCGGTACCCCCTACTCCTGACCCCTCCTAACCTGCCAAGGGTCCCCAAAAGAACCCAGCTGTCCCCATAGCGCTGGGTGACAGCAGGACAGGTCTTCTGCAGCCCCCAGGTGGGATGGCCCCTACCGAGACCCTCAAGCGTGCTTGCTGGTCGTGTTTAAATCTTGTCTCAGGTAGGACCTGTTCACGTCAAACCGATAGGCCAAAAGTGGGTTAAAAGAGGAGATCTGACGAGATCTGCTCACAGTTCTGCTGGGCTGGGCTGGGGTTATGTGGGTGAGCGTTGCGGCAGGGGTGAGAGCTGCGGGACACCTCGGCCCTGGACCAGTGACAGAAGCTGGGTGTTCTTTATTGTTAAAAAAAAAAAAAAAAAAGTTTGTTTAGATTTACTAAAGGCCCTTGGTAAAGCCCCGGTTCTGTTTGGGGGAGATTTTTTTTTTCTTTCTTTCTTTCTTTTTGTATATACTTTCCACATCTTTTGTCCCCAGGCAATCCTGACACATCCCCCTTCTGGCTGAGCTCAGCGTGCCGGGTGCGGGGCCGTCATCCCAGTCCCCAAAACGCCGGTGTTGCTCCCCGGGGCTGTCCCCTGGGGTCTGCAGTCCCCCATGCAAAGCACAGCCATCGCCCGGGGAGCCGACAGGCCGGCTTTGCCAAAAATGATCGGGTGTTGCTTGAATTCGCCACTCTTGTCTTGATGGGTTTGGGTTTTGAGGCTGTGGTGCAATTAATCCCCAAACCAGCACCCGTTTTAAATGAGGGGTGCAGCGATGGGAATGCGGAGCGGGATCTCGAGTCCAGCTCTCCAGGAGTCCGAAGACGTCCCATGGCTGCGTGTGGCTGCTGCTTACTCCTTTTTTTGGCCGGTTTTCGGAATAAACATCCTTCCCGGTACGTCTTCTACGCCCTTCCCTTCCCACCTTTCCCGGCAGCCCGTGCTATCCCGGCGGGTGGATGCTGCTGGGCTCCGGTCTGGCTTTGCCCCCCACCCCGTGATGCCTTTCTTGGGTGTTTTTGGGAGGGCTTGGCATGTGGCCAGGCAGGGGGACCCCCACCCCCTCCTCAGAGCTGGCTGGTTTTGGGGGAAAAAAAAGAGCGTTTGGGTGCAGGGGTGTGTGCCGGGCCATGTGGCTCCCGGACCCCCCATGTAGTGTGGGGACAGGGGCTGGGGGAGACACCGGGAGAACCCAGGGATTTGGCGAGTTTCGGATCAAGCTTGAGCCTGGCGAAATAGCGAGTATCTCCAATTAATTCCCAAAAGGTGATTGATCCACCCGCCCTCTGTTACACGCTTAGGAGAGAGCAACAGAGCGCCTGGTGTACGACGGCAGAGGAGGGTAAAAGATCCCCAGAGCTGGATTTGCGTGGGTTTACGGTCGGACACGGTGGAATTTTTTTCCTCCGTGTCTGACATTTGTGCCGCTGAAGTAACACGGAACAGAAAGAGGATCTTTAAATACGTGTGCACGGAGGCAACAGCCAGCGGATCACCTCTTGGGGTGTATTTGCTTTGGAAGTGCCGTAATAACGAAGCTAAAATTATGTTTGTACAGCTACCGAGTCTGAGCCTGACCGGACCTCCTCGGGGGGTTTTTTGGTTTTTTTTTCCCCCAGCTGCGTGCCGTGTCGGGCGGTGAGCGTGACTCCCGCTGCCGTGGGCTGATGCCGATGCCACGTCCCCGGGGACCGAGGACGGCATCCAGCCGGTCCTGAGCTACGTGCCGCACACGGCGCGAGACCGTGGTGGGGTGTGGGTGGGCTGGGGGGGGTCCGGGCTGCAGCGTGCCAGCGCCAGCGTACAGACGTAATTAAAAGAAGAGCACGGCACAGAAACCCCCTAACCCTTGGGGCAGGGGGGGGCCACAGGCCGTTCTGGGGGTGCGCAGGGAATAAATCCGGGAGGGTTTGCAGCAGTCTGCGGTGCGAGGTTTGGATAGACACCTTCCTGGGAAAGGAAACGGTGGGTCAAGTTTTCCTCCTCCGAGGAATCAGGTTTCCCCACCTTCCAAGAAAACTCAGGCTCTGCAGGAGCGTTGGAGCCTCTAAAGTAACTCTCCCTCTCGGGGGGTTGTTTTTTTTTTCTGACTCTGCTAAGAAGTGGCAGCGTTCAAGAAAAATAAATAACATTTCCAACATTTCCTGCAGCACATCGGCTGCTTTTTCGTTTAATGGCTTGGGAGGGGCTAGGAATAAACCCACACAGGACCTTGCCCATGGCCAGGACAAGGAAGCAGCTGCCAGATGAACCCTTTTGGCTGTATGCTAATAAGTGGGGTAAGAAAATAAACCCTGGGACCAAGGGTTTGAGTTTAAACTTTATTTCCAAAAAAAAAAAAAAAAAAAAAAAGGAAAACAAAAAACCAAAACACAACCAAAAACCCAAAAAACAAAACACCATCCAATTTCAAACAATTATATTAATGTAGCTGCTTTTAACAGCCAACTGTTAAAAGATGTGTGGTTGCAGACCAACTGCTTAAGGGCATTCTGGTTCTCAAACCTCGGAGTATAAATAATTTTTTCATCAATATCATAAAATAACTTATTATATATCTTAGCATAAAAACTTGAGAATTAACATCCCAAAAATACAATAAAATTGTTTGTAAAACGTTTCGATTAACCTTTTTTGCTCTTTAAGGTACCTAAACCAGGAACTGTTAAGTTGCACTTTAAAAAAAAAAAAACAACCGTGAAGGGTGTTGGGCGTTTTCGGTGAGTAACCCGGCCGTGCGGCACCCCCGCGCGTCAGGCAGGGCTCCTTCCTCCGGCGACGCAGGCGCTGCTCTTCCCTTCGCTTCCACGCTCATCCCCGCCGCTTCGGAGTCACTTTTCTTCCAAGAAGTCCCACGCAACACGTAGTTCAACTTCAGCCTACCCCCCCCTTGACATCAGTTTTATCTTTTTTTTTTGTTGAGTTTTTTTTTTTTTTTTCTTTTTTTTTCTTTTTTTCCTCCCCCCCCACCCTCCCCCCCGCAATCCTCTCGCCAGGGCAGGGAGTTACTTCCTGAGCAACTGCTAAAATATTGCAAAACTTCAGTGCAATTCGGTTCAGTTCGTTTTCGGCCCGGCGCGGTCACCGCTCGGGGAGGTTAATCACTGGCACCCACTGATCCATGTAGCGACTCTCCCGGCAGAAGCACATCAGCTGACTCAGCGCTGGATCCTTCCACTGGGAGGCATGGGGGTTCTGGAAAGAGAGGGAGAAGCGGGGGGGGGGGGAAGCGTTTTAACAGAGAAGCAAAAACAACCCTCACAGAAAGAAAAAGCGCAGCAGAAAACCCAGGAGCGTGAATCATCTTAAATTGCCACTAAGGCAAACAAACAAACCAACCCCAGAACCACGCGAGGAGTTTTGCAGCCTTGGACTCTGGGGCAGAGTAGGAAAAAGGACATGAAAAAAAAAAAAAAAAAGAAAAATTAAATAAAAAAAAAAAAGGAAATCAAGTTTCCTGCGGGATCCCCCTGCGTGCAGGCACGGACCTGAGCCCCGGTGAGGGCCACAGCCGTGCCCCGGTTTGACCGAACGACATTTCGAAGTTGCGCTCGATCCCAGGCTTACGCAGGAGGAAAAAAATAAAAAAAGCCACCCCAAAACCCCAATGTGCTCTGCCTATTCACCGCTGCTTACTGGAAAGACGACTTAACGCCTTCGGCGGCCGGTTCGGGATGAGCTGCCGGTCACGCCGCAGCGCCCCGGGAGCGGTGGGAATCCGCCGGCCAACGAGGGACCGTGAGGAGGGAGAACCGGGCGGGATGCTCCCGGCCAACGAGGGACCCCGAGGAGGGAGAACCGGGCGGGATGCTCCCGGCCAACGAGGGACCCCGAGGAGGGAGAACCGGGCGGGATGCTCCCGGCCGGTTTGCGGCGGGGTTTGGGGGGGGGGGGTCGCCCTCACCGTGACGAGGACGCAGTGGAGGTCGGCGGGGGAGTCGGGGCCGGTGGCGGGCAGCAGGAGCTGGGCCAGCCTGGCCGGGTTACTGACGCGTAAGATGTTGATGTCGTTCTCGCAACAGAAAGCTTGGATCAAGGTGAAGTGGATCTGCAGCGCCGCGTCCCCCGCCTCCTCTTCGTCGGCCGCCAGCAGGCACAGCACCACGTTGTCCGGGTCTCTGCGGGGACAGCCAGCCGCCGTCACCGGAGGGGTTTGGCGGGGGGGAGGAGTACCGGGGGTACCGGGGAAGGGAGGGCGGGGGGGGTCACTCACACGTTGAGCAGCTTGGCGGCCTCGTAGACCCCGAGGGTGAGGCTCCGCTGGCTCAGCGCCTTGCTCAGCACCTCCTCCAGCGCGTCCCCCGCCTGCTCCATCCTGCCGCCGGGACAAGCAGAGACAGGCCGCCGCCACCGTCAACCGGGACCCGCACTCCTCCTCCTCCTCCGTTTGTCCCCCCTCCGCCGCCGCCCGTCCCCGTCCCTTACCTCCCGGCGGTGCGGTGGTCCCCGGGCAGCTCCTCCAGAGTCATAGCGGAGCCGGAGGTCCCGGTCCCGGTGCCGGTGCCGGTGCCGGTGCCGGTGCCGGTGCCCACCCGCCCCGCTCGCTCCGCGCCGCCGCCGCCGCCTCTGCGGAACAAAGGCGCCCCCCGGGCGTTATCCGACTCCCGCCTGGCCAACCCGCGCCGGCGACATTTGCATATTTTCTTCCTATTGGTTCATGCAAATGAGGCCGCTCCCCAACCCCCCCCCCCCCCCTCCTCCGCTCTACAGAACGGCCGAACCGAAACCCCCGCCGCCTCGCCTCTGCCGACCGGCCGGGCAACCACGGGAACCGACGGGGAGGCGGCTGCTGATTGGTTTGCGGGAAGGAGAGGGCGGGGCGTTCGCCTGTAAAGAAGAGGGGCGGGGCAGCGGGCAGCGCGCGCCGCCGGGGCCGGCGGAGCTCGGCTGTTGCTGGGGTCGCCGGTTCGAGCCCCATCCCATTCCCCCCCCCCGCCCCCCCCCAAAAAAAAGGAACGAGCAGACGCCGTTCCCGGGCTGCCTGCGGGAGGGGGAACGGTAACGGGAACACGCACGTGTTCCCCTTAAACCGTAAAAAGCTGCGGTAAGAGCTGCCAGCCGTGCCGCCCTGCCCTTCTGGCCGGGGGCAAAGCTGGGCTGCGGGTGGGTGGGCGCAGCAGCCGCCCCGGGGTTGTTCCTCGGCTGCTTGCCGTTTCCCCTCATCACCCGTTTACGGGGGTACCGGCAGATAACGGGCCTGGCCCTTGGAGGGCGAGCGTTGGCGGTACCGGGAAGGTAGGGCTGGGTACGGCGGAGGTCGTGCGTCTCGGTCCGGCTTTGCCGTCGGTGGCGGAGCTTGGCCCGGTAAAGCCGAACGGGTTTCTGGAGCGGGACGTCGTCAGAGCGGCCTGTTAGGCCCCCAAAGACCAGGAGTTTCCCTTTAAATTCACAATTAGAATGAAGCCGTCCGTCTTCCCCGCAACCGCAAAGATTGCGCTCCTGCCGTTCCCCTTCGAGCGACCGCCGGCGCGCTCGGGAAATAACCTCGCCAAAACCTCGGCGCGGGCGGTTGCAAAACACCCGGGACGCTCTTGTAGCCCTGGCAAATGATATTTTTGTGCGTGGTTTTCGTGCGATACGGCCATCCCTCGCCGGAACGCTACCAGCAGCTTTTTGCGGCTCGTGGCGGCGGCACCGCCGGTGCATCTGCCTTTATGGCGAGAGCCAGCCGGGGAGGTGGAAGGGACCCGCGCCCGTCCCGAGTGGCACGATGTGATTTAACCCCCAGCCCTGGAGAGCGGGCGCGAGCGTGGGGGACGCTGCCCTCCCCGTGCCGCCGTCCTTCCAGGAACTCGCGGTTCTCCGGCTTTCGCCTCGGCGGGGGACGCGGTCTCTGATCCGTGCCTCTGCCGCCGACATCTGTTTTGGGGTTTGCATTGGCCCCTCCGCGTCCCTGCCCGGCGTGGGGGTCACCCCCAGGCTTGCCTTAGAGGACACCCCGCCGCCTCTTGCGCTATTCCGTGTTGGACCCAGAGGGGGCAAATAAGGCAGCGGAGTCCTAAAATACGTGCTCTGTGTGTAGTAAACGTGTAGTTTCACTTCCAGCCTTGCTGGCCGGGAAAGGTAAGGCGGCCCGTTGAGAAACCCCAAACTTTGGAGGCAGCTTCGGCAGCTCCGGCCTCGGGCTCGCGCGTCGTTAGCCGGGGCTGGTACAGCGTGGGCTCGCCACTCGTGTTCGGGACGGTGCGAGGTTCCCCGGCACGGGTGATGCTGACGCCCAGCTGTCAGGTACCCACGTCACCGTCCCGGTGAAACCGCGACGGTCGCCTTCCTGACGGCGCCGGCACCTTGGGTCGGGTGGGCGGCAGCGGCAGCAGCGCGGTGACCGGCACCGTTCCCGACGTGAGCGGTAGGGAAAGGCAAGCTCCGGAGCACGGCCGGTGTTTCCGACGGCGTGCGTCCTTCTGCCGGTGAGCAGCGCTCTGTTCCCTCTCCCCACTTTGTCGTCTTCTAGGCCACGCTATAATTCCCCGGTGAGTCACAGGCATTACAGCTTGCGCCAATACTTGCAAGAAATACCTTTCCCGAGCGCAGTCTGAGGCCTGTAGCGCTCGGAAGTTACAGAGTTATCCCGACTTACCGCACCAGCGGTGGGGACGGTGGCGTTTCGGCAGAGCCACCGGCGCACCGGGCCGTGCTACGCCGGCTGGCGGGCTCCGGCGCCTGGCGTGCGGACCTCGGCCACGGTGCGTTGCTGGTGGCGGTGACGCTGCGAACGACGCCTGCCGGTGCTTCTCCTTCCAAATATCCCCGGTGGACTGGGCTGTCCGCGACGGTGAAGCGATGCTTCGATGCCGGAGCCGTAAGCCGTCCCCAGGCCAGCTGGCCGCCGGCATCTCGCCCTCGCCGGCCCCTCCGCAGGGTTTCCAAGCGCGGGGTCGAACTTGGGGTTTCTCCGGGAACTTACTTTTGCGCCATATGGCCCGTCTCAGCCCGGCAGACCTCCGGGGAGGATCCCTTCTAATGAGAGCCGTGTCAAAGATCACGCTTTCTCAGCTGTCGCACCTAAAAGCCTCCCGTCCTCCCGCGGCGAGTGCCAAAACGCTTGCCCAACCCGGGCTGCGAGCTGGCACGGTCCCACCGGCGCCGGCAGACCGGGGCTGCAGACGGGACCCTTGGTGGTCCCTCGCGGAGCTTTTGGCAGCCCGCGCTTTAAAGTTTGCTTGTGTTGGCCTTTCCCTTCGGCTCGTAAACAGCGGCGGCCGTTTTCCACGGCGGCGTTTGCTGAAGCGTGGTGCGGCGTGCCGGTGAGCGCAGCTGAGCGATGCGGAGCGGCGTTCGGCACTCTGCTCGCAGGATCACTTAGTCAGCCATTTGGAAAAGCAAGATCTGGGTATGAAACTGTTTTCCACAGCAGACTATAGAGAGCGATTTAAGTAGCCCCTCGGTTGCGCCGGCTACGGCAAGGAAAGCTTCCAAAAGTTTGCATATGTTCCCCCGGCTCGGCTCTCGCTGCCCATTGTCCTGCCGCTGCAGCCCTGATGAGATATGACACGACTTAACGAAGCCCACGGCGTCAGGAGAAAGGGGAAAAAAGCCTCTTTTGCATCAGGTAGAGGGGTGGCAGATGGCAGGACCGCAGCAAAACAGGTGGAAGCATTGTGTGGTGACCCTCCGAATTAAGTTCGGTTAATTTGCCGTCTCTCTATTAGCAACTAAAGTCTCCGGCTTCACTGAGAGACCTCAGATTGTATCTCGCAGGCGGTCTGGCCGCGCAGCCCCATCTGTGGCCGGCCGCAGAGCTAAATCTGTCTCAAAGGCAACTGAAAAGCAGCTGAAGCCTCTTTTCTCTCCCCTCGGTAGCAGCAGCTCCCTGACCCGCGCCGGTAATGACGGCAGGCAATGCTCTAAAACTGCATTTTCCCCGCAGGTTTCCCGGCTAGGGGCAGTTTTCCTTCCCTCCCTTTGTCCAGAGAAGCAGCAAGGATGCTCGGGAGCCATGCAGGTCCCTCCTGCTTTGCAATGGGGAGGGAGAAAGCGGCCGTACTGGGGACGCACCGTGGCTGCTCTCCTGGGGAGACCGGGACGGAGTCGGACCCGCAGTTGTCCCTCCATCAGCTCCCAGCTGGCAGCTGCTGCTAAACCTTCCTTTCATCGCCTGCCAAAACGCGCCCGGGGTGTTTTGCTCCCCCCTCAGCCCCCCCCCCCCCCCCAGCCCTTTAATCCTGACTTTCATAAGTCGCCAGGCTGATGCCAGCAATCCCCTCTGCGTTCGGCATCACAGAGACGGGGGGCCCAGGAGCTGCGTCGGGCTTGGCTCGTCCCCCTGCGCTGGCGGGCCCCCGGCCCCAAATGTTCTCCGGGGCCGTGGGGTTTAGCTGCTCGGTGGTTCGAGAGCGCTGGCTTAACAGGCAGGGGTTTAGGAGATGCCCACCCGGGTCCTGCCTTAGGTCCGGCTGCGGGAGGCGTGGGCTCGGCCAGCCAGAGACACGTTTCCTGCACGTAAAAGCGAAAAGTTGTTTTAAGTTTTTGGCAACGAGACCAAACATCAAATGGTGTCGGCGAGAGGTGACGAAGCCCCATCCGAGCTGAAGGGGTGGGAGCGGGGCCGGGGGCGGCGGGGCCGGCAGCCGGCCAAGCCCCTTCCCGGGGGTTGCGGGGGGCTGCCCGCCGGGTGGTCCCGGCCACGGCTGCCGCTCCTGCCCCACAGCGAGGTGCCGGGGCCTTTCGGCTCCCGTTTCGCTCGGCTTTGTGCCGTCCCCATGCTCGCGTGGCCCCGTTCCTGTTTTCAGCGACGTCCCCATCCCCTCCCTGGGTCCCCTGCCTCGCTGCTGTCCCGCGTGGGACCTTTCTCCAGCTCCACTGACTCCCCCCCCCCCCTCCCCAGCCATCCCGTTGCTACGTGAGGGTCCCGGGTCTGGCCCTTTGCTCAGCGTCGCGGAATCGCTGCCTGTGCTGCCGAGCAGCTCGACGGCCCAGCCGCGCTCCCTGCCACGCTCGCGCCGCGGAGCCGCGCGTTCCGGGTGAGCGTTTTCGCTCCCCTTTGAATCTGCTGGATAACAAGGGCAGCGATCACCTTTGCAAAGCAAACGCCAGCTTGCACATTCCCCTCCGGGGGCGGCCTCTGGTCCAACAGTCCATCGCATTTTCCCAGCGGCACCCAGTCCCGTCTTGCTGAGCCAACTCCGGCTGACCCCGCTGCTTCCAGCCGGAGCAGGCAGCGGCATCCACCTTCACCTTCCCGGGCCGGGGGCATCCCGGATCCCTGCGGGAGCAGACCCCCCCCAGCCTCTGACGCTCGGCAAACCTCGGCGTGCTCAACTTTGCCTCCTTGCAGAGCGGAGCAGGAGCCCGGGATTGACCCAGGTCTGCGGAGCCGGCTTTTCCGCACGCCATCGGTGGATGCTTCTTGCTCGGGCACGGACCACCGCGTCCCCCGGTCAGTGCCGGCAGCGAAGCGAGAGCAGAGACGGAGGGTACGGGATGGGGCCGCGGGCAAAGTCTGCATCCCACGCAGGGCTGAGCCCGGCCGTGGCAGGGTTAGGGGCTCTGGGTAACCTGCCAGCACACCCACAGGGCACTAAAACCACCGAAAAAGCAAACCAGGCCATCAGTTTGGGGAAAGACAGGCGGGTTTACCTCCTGACACGGGCACGGGAGCTCTGAATCCACCTTTGCGGTGGGGTAGAACCCCACGTTTATATGGGTTTCCCCCTCCCTTTTCTTTGCAGGAGTTTCCCCATCCCCGATGGAAATAAAAGCGGGGTTCAGCTGAAGCAATCCCTGCTGGCATTCGGGGTGTGACTTTAGCCGGCGCCTGGGAGCGCACAGGGCAGCCGGGAAGCGCGGCTCCGGCTGGGTTTGGCTCTGGGGCCGGGCACCGCGCCAGCAGCTTTCCTAACCACCCGGGTCACCGCAGTCCGGCCGAAAGCCTGGCTCCGTGGCACTTCGCAGGGACGGAATTTTCCCGGGAGAGACGTTCGCCTTTCCCCAAGCAAGAGCGGTGCCCCCTCCCCGCGGCCGTGGGGTCGGGTTGTGCAGATGTAGGTGGCAGGGGCCAACTGTCCCCAAAATCCCAAATCCTGGCCCCAGAAGAGCGGGTGCAGGGTGCTGGGGATTCGATACTAAGCCAGCTGGTCCGGTACGGGGTGTTTCATGCAGCGCTGGGCTCCCTGCACCGAAACCAGACCGTCGCACCCTCGGCTTTCATCGGCACAGATTGGAAACGGCGAGCGAGGACAGCAGCTGTCCCCCTGTGACCCCATCCGCGTGCAGGAAAGGAGAAAAGTTGGGGTGCGGGACCCCCACGTCGGGGATAACGCCGTCTGCTGCTCTTTGCACAGCAAGGCCGGCTGCTGACTCCTGACCTGGGGGTTTCCCTCTCCCAAAAGCGGGGTGGCAGGGATCTGGGGGTGCAGGGGTCCGGTCCTGCAGGGGTTCAGGGGTGCAAGGGTCTGGGGGATGCGGGATGTGATTATCCCACCCCCCGGTTTGCCCGTGCTCAGCACATTCCTGCTGTCTTGCGCGGTGCCGAAGCGTCGCTGAAAGGGATTCGGGTCTCGCCGGCCACGGCACGCTGGGGTTTGGCAGCAGGCTGCTGTGCCGAGCGGGCTGCGGGAACCGCCTGGGTTTGCACAAAAAAAAGGGACCCGCTTCCCATCGGCAGATGTTTTCACCTGCGGCCAAAAGCCCGTGCTGCTGCCGGCTCCTGCTGCGCCCCCATCCACGGCAGCATCCCAGCTGCCCCCCTCGCTGGGAAAATGACATTTTGGGCTGCTTTGAGCCTTTGGTGCCGCAGGAAAAGCTTCCACGGGGCTGGGAGAGGCAGGCAGGCAGGCAGCCTGCACCGGCGCACCGTGCCTTCCCACGCCAGGCACCGGAGAAAACGCCGAAACCCGGCGTGGTGCTGCCGGCCGTGCCCTTGGAGCTGGGGAGGGGGTTTACTCGCCTGGGCCTGAGTTTTTATTGCAGAGGCCCAGGGGGTGTGGGACAACAGGGACCCTGCAAAGGGGGAAGACAAGTGGGATCCCTGGGAGCGCTTCACCCTTGTTCCACCACCCTGGGTTGCCGCTTGAACGTCTTTTCCTTCCTCAGCAGAAGTCCTGCGCTCCTCGGCAAGCCTCTGCCCGGCTGCAGGCAGCTGAGGCTCAAGCAGCTCCTGGTACCTCTTAATTCGGGGCAGCACAAACCCGCGCTGCTCCCCAAAACGTGCCGGAGAGGGCTGTTGCTGCCGTTCCCGGCAGCGACGTTCCCCCTGCCCGCGCCTGGCCCCGGATCCATCCCTACCATTCCTTCTCTCCGGAGGAGGAAGGCGTTTTTCCCACCCTGCGCTTGCCCATCTTTGCAGACCCACGGCCACGGGGGACCCAGGGGCATTGGGTGCTGGCGTGAGCCCTCTCGCCTGGCCCGGAGCCGAAGCCCGGGCAGCACCGGGCAAAGTCCGGGAGCCGGGACACCCCCCTCGCCGCCCGCAGCACCGCTCCCCAGATAAACCCACAGTAAAAGGCAAACCCAAACTTTGTCCCATTTAATAGCTGGGCGCAATCTGAAAGAGCGCACGGGTGGCATCCGCACGAGCAAACGCCCCGCGTGCTTTTTCCGCAAGGAAATCGGCTTCGTGTGCAATTGCTGCGGGGGCCGCCCCGGCGGTGACCGGCTCCCCCCCCAGCCCTGCCTGCCTAGGGGATGTTTCCCGTTTGCCGAGGGCTTTGCTTTGCAAGCTGTCCATCCCCCCCAGCCCCCCAAAACCCAACCCCTGCTACTGAGCGCAGTCACGCACGTGGAAGCAGAGAACCGGTTTTGTTCACCCTTTTTAGTTACAGTCATCTTTAGTGCCGTCCCTGCCAATAGCAGGTAGGTCACCTGGGGACAGGCTACGAGTTTACATTCATTTCGTTGAATTTTGTCTCTTGTAAAGCACTGAACGGGGAGAGTGTGTAGAAAGAAAAGGGGAAGGGACCTCGAAGCGAAGCCCTGAGTTTGACGGGCATTGCAGTTACGACTGTTGCAGTACATATAAACGGAACCACGACATTTATTTGGAAGCAGATTTAAAATATATATATATAACAGTCAGAAACACAGGAATCTTGTTTTCAAGGAACTCCGGCAAAGGTTTTAAGGGCAACTTTGACCTGTGCTGGCAGGAAACCCTTTTGCCCACCCTGGGGACAAAGCAAAACCCTTCTTCCAGTGGTCGCTCGCCCCAAAACCTCCCAGGGCGTTACTGGTGCCTCTGGCTGGCAATTAGCTCATTTGCTCCCAGTTCCCCCAGCAGCAGCTCTGGGGCGGGGGGGGGGGGGGGGGGGGGCAAAACAAAACAAATTGCTGTTTCTTCGGGAAGCAGAGAGGGACGGGTTGCCTGCAACCCCCTGCCTGCTCCTGCCTGCTCCTGCCTGCTCCTGCCTGCGGGGGGCGGCCGGCGCCTCTCCAGCCCCTCCTGGCGGTCGCGGCGGGGGGAGCGGTCGGGCCGGCCCCGGGGGCTGGGAACCGGGGAAGTTCTGGTGCCTGCACGTCAGGGAAAAAAAAAAAAAAAAAAAATTTCCCAAACCAAATTCCAAACCAAAAAAACATATTTTTTTTTTTCCCCCCCACAAAAAAAGTCATTTTTGCGGTAAGAAAACAAAAAACACCCAGGGTGTCGCGATGGAAAAGTCCAGCCTTTAATGCCCGTCCTGGGGGGTCACTGCTGGGGACTGACCTGCCTTTTGGGGGGGGGGGGGTGGGTGGGAGCAGTGGGATGGGGGTGCTGCTGGCTGCCCACGCAGCCCTGCCGAGCCCCCTGCCCCACGGGGCTGCAGGTGGGGAGCCGCCGACTCCCCCGGGGGGGGGGGACGACACGACTTGGGCTGCAAAACCCAAGGGTGACGAAGGCAGGGGCTGCGGGAGCAATGGGACGGAGGTGGGGACATCTCCTCCTGATGGCATCTCCCCACCAAACCTGTGTGTGTGTGTGTCCCCCCCACCCCCGGCACAGGGAGCGGCCGGAGCCCCGGAGGGAGACGAGGACCTGGCTCAGCCCGAGGCCCAACCTGCCCCCCCAGCCCAGAAGCTCGTTAGGAGGAATTAGAGGGGACGAAACAAGCAGAAAAACGCACCCACACGTGCTGCGGGGCATCTACAACAACCTGCTTCCTGGCTGGACTCATGGAGCAGCAATGTCCTGGGCTGGAGGGGGGGGGGGGGGATCCCAAATTCACCGGCCGCAGCCGTGTCACCGTGGACGCGTGGTACCACCGTGGAACCCGCTCCCACGCCTGCAAAGAGGGGGGACGAGGAGCTGCTGGGGGGACTCCACGGGGAGCGGATCGTTCCCGAGCTCGCGAGCAACGAGGAGCGCGCAGAGCAGCCGGCGCGTGCTCGGAGGATGCTCTCCCGCCTGGCGCGGGGGCACGGCTGCAAACCGGCAGCTAATTAGCGCTCGTTAACTGAGGTTTGGTATTGCTGGCATCGTAGAACTCAGAAGAGGAGATCTAGGATTCCTTGATTTTCCACCAGCAAGCCCTTGGCTGTGCTTGCTGCGGTGTCGGGAATGCCGGACGGTGAGGGATCAGCCCAGATAGGGGTTTTGGGTACAGCGGGGGTACGCTGTGGGGCAGCCCGTCCTCGTACCGTCACCTCAGTCCAGGAGCTGGGGCTGTAAGAAAAACACTGAATAACCCCAAATTCGTGACCCAGTCCTAGGGAAAGGTGTGTGCAGTCATCCCCGCAGTGCCGCAGCCCAGGGCCTGCCAGCCGGGAACGCCGGCACTGCTGCCGGGCAGCTCTTCCCAGGGAAGCGATGGGGCAGAGAGCCTGGAGCAGCACCGTTCAGGCCAATCCTTTAACATAAGCTTGTAATAAAGGTAATTTATTTTTTAAAGAAAATATACATAACATTTTTTTTAACATGCATAGTCTTCTACTGACTGGTGTGAGTTTTTTTTAAGAAAATACACTTCTAAAGAAATCAAACATTGCTGCTACAGGTCCCTGGAGCTGGAGGATTCCCTCATCCCGAAGCAGTCTGGCAGATCAGCCCCTTTCCGCAGTCACTGGGAGAGCCAGGTATGCTTACAGAGACCAGTCTGGAGCGGTAGCAGCAAGCCGTGCCGGTTTTATTTTCATGTATTATGGGAGCTGCCAGCGCTTTTGAATTAATTTGAGGATTTTTGCCTCTTTTTCTGCTCAGGAGCAGTCTCCAGGCAGGAGACAGTTTTCCTGGACTGATTTGTAGTTACCCGTGTAATGATTACCCCGCTCACGTACATTCAAGTGAAGAGATTGCTAGCGTTGGTGTTACTGTTTGCCCTGTGTGGCTCCTGCCTCCTTTGCAGCCGGGCCGGGAGCTGGGCAAACACTGAGTTTTCACAATTTTTCATTTGTTTTTGGGCCGGGGCCTTTCCAGGGGCTGCAGCAGTGTCGGCTCCGGAGCGGTGGCTGTGCATCGCCCGGAGAAGAGCTGGACCAAAGAAACGCTGTGTCTCTGCGGCTGAGGCACCCCGGGGCTGCGGGAGGGTGACCTCGGGGTGACAGCTTGGGATGTGAGTTCCCATTTTCCAAGAAAATCACACTTTCGGTCTGGCCTTTTCCGTCTCCCAGCTGGGTCCCGGGATGCAGGGACACCGGGAGAGCTGTCGACACGGAGCCGGCATCCCGGGGGTGAAGAGGATGCTTCTGGAGAGCTGCTCAGGAGATGGGGAGGGAACGTGGGTCTATTCTGCTGGAAGAGGGTGAGCTGTGAACCAAAGGGCTCCTCTGAAGACTGAATAAAAAGGGATTTCCTTCGGGAAGGGGTTGCACGACTATGAGGACCCTCGGTGGGAGGGACCCCCGCCTTCAGGAGGGGATAAGAGCTCGTCGAGGTGGCCCTAGCAGGGCTGGCAGCAGCTCCTGGTGCGGAGCGGGTGCCGTTCCCCACGTAGCCGCCCGCGTTGCAGGCAATATGTTAATAACACTTTGTTCTTCGGTTCTTTCATCAGAGGCGCTCAGAGCGATTCACAGGCGGCAGTTGGTGTGTGCAGCACGCCCACGGCAAACACAAATCCCTTTTTTTTCCCCTCCGTTTTCACGAGCGGGGGCTGGCAGCGAGGGGCTGCCCAGGCTGCCAGGGGGGTGCAGCGGGGACGGGGACGTGCTTGGTCCAGCCAAGTCCCAGCCCCGTGGGGAGGGCCGGTGGCTCCGCGGCCCTTCGTCACCAAAGTCTGGCCCCTCGCCGCAGGCTGCACAAACTGCCACTATTTTTGGTTTGTCTTTATGAGGCCTTTTCAGCCACGAAACTAGTGTCTCGGTCTGATTCTTCCGACGGCCCTCCAAAGTCTATTTTTAGTGATGTTTGGGGTTACACGAGCTGTGTCGCGGTGGGGTGTCCCCATGTGTGTGGTCCCCCCCCCCCCCCCCCCGTGCTGGGGACCCATGCCGCGTTATCAAAGCCGGCAGCCCCGTGCTGCCGCTCGCTCTTGCCACGAACAGGACCTCCACCATGAACAAGACCTCCACTGCTTGGACCACGCTTCCCACAGCACCTTATCCGAACCGGCAGCCCTGCTCCCTGCTCATTTGTCTCTTTATCTAAAGCAGCAGCCGCGGGGACCCCGCGGGACGTTAACGCTGGGACAGTCAATGAGCCATGCGACACGGACGATGAAGCACGCCAGGTTAAAAACCACTGCGCGGGGAGGGATTGGAGGTCTTGCTACCGGGTCAAGCATCTTCCATTTGCCTAATGTGCTGGGATGTGCCCACACGTTGCTGATGGATGTGAGGACTACTGCCGTGGGAGCCAGGCAGGATGGGTGGCCAGCCGAAGGTTGCACTGCCCGGGGAGAAGGAGCCAAGGGCGCTCGGGATCTCTCAGAAATTGTCCTGAGCAATTGCACATCCTCCTTAGATGTTTTTGAGGCTGGTGCCTTAATGGTCATGTGCAATGGAGAACCATGCCCTTGACCCTCTGCTTGTGAGCAGCCTCCTGTTCTTCTCTGCCGGCCTCACCAGTGTCCCTGGCTGAGGTTCAGCCCCCCGAACCCCCTCCCAGCACCATCCAGTGGAAGCGATGGTCTCGGAACCTCGATCCCCCCCCCCCCCAACCCCGGGCTGTAGTCAGCCGTGGGCTCACGCTGGCAGCAGCATTGCTCAGACAGGCTGAGGAAGCACCTCGGCTCTCCTTGGCACCCCAAGGACGCACAGCGAGCCTGCCCAGGGCGTGCTGCGGCCACGGGGATTTGGGACCCTGGCACCAGTTGGGTGGTGAGACCCTTTGCAGGGCAGGGGACTGGGATGAGCTGGAGCAGTGGGGAAACCTCCCAAGCTGGAGCTGAACGTGCAGCAACATCCCTGGGGCTTGTTTGGGCTGCAGAGACCTGCGCAGGTCAGGCATGCCATGCCGCTCGTTAGCAGAGAGCCCGGGTCGTTCCTCTGCCTGTAATCACCCTAATGAGTAGTTGTCTTGCCCAGCTGCAGCAGAGGCAATTCTGTGACCTGCTTTTGGTGCGTTTGATCTTGCTTTTCTTGTATTTCCTCGCCTGGGCGAGCCTGCTGCGGCAGCAGGTACGGCGGTCAAGCGTGCGTGGTCCGAGAGCGGCCGGGACCTGCGCGTTGACCGAAGCCGATGTCCTCTGGGGCTCGCTGCCAGCACCCAGAGACTTGATGCGTGTGCCCTGCTCACCTTCTGGGAATACATACCTCATTAGTGACTGACAGCATCAGCACTAATGGCTCAGGCTAATTGCCCAAGCCTGACATCACGCTGGCGGAGGAGGCGATGCCTTCCACACACTCCTAACGCACACGGTTTGCTGCACGGGAGCTGCATCCCCATCTCCCCAGAAATCCATGGAAATCCTGCGGGTCGCCTCAAGCCCCTGGGATGGTTTGGAGATTCCCCTCGCTGGTTCCCAGCCTTCCCGATGCCTCTGCAGAGGTTTCATCCTCGGCGAGAGGAGCCAGCGGCCATCAGAGGCGGCCACGGGGGTGAATCACGGCCGCTTTAATCCCGGCGTCGGTGCCCTGCCCCGCAGCGCTCACGCGAGGGCTCGCCGACGAGCCGGGCTTAACGCCGACGCGCTGAGCCGTGCCGCAGCCGGACCCTCCGCCTGCGACACGGGCAGGGGCGCGGGATCGGACCGCTGCCGAAGTGGGATGCTCCTGGAGAAGGACGGCTCTGCTTCTCCCTGCTTGCTGCAGGGGATTGTATTTCCTTCCAGGGGTATTTCTGCGTCTCAAGGAAGAGCTGAAATCGGTGCTGAGTAACAACCCCAGGGATTTTTGGCGCTTGTTTTGTGTAAGGACAGTGGCCGCCTCCAAACCACCAGCCCAGTGGCAAGCATGGGATCTCTTCCCAGCCATCTCCGGGGGGGGGAAAGCGCTGCGCTACTCTCCGCTTTACCCTCCTCCGGGTAGAAGGACAGGGTGACCTCGAAACCTGGCTCTGCCGGAGCATAATATCAGGGAAATCCCCAGAAACACAAAAACATCAGAGCAATGCCTTCTTCCCGGGAGCGATCCACGCGGACGAGACAGGCTGGCTGCGTGGGGGTTTAGCGGGTCCTACAGGGGCTCATCCCCACCCTCGCAGACCCCATAGCTGCCCTGGCTAAGAGACCCACGGCCCCACGGCCGGTCCCACGGCCTCTGTCCTCTGCAAGGAGCAGACTCTGTGCCGCCGCATCCCTCGCTGCAAAGCCGCCCTTGGGTGCCACATCTCTCCTCGCTCCGAAGCAGCGGCACGGCACTGTGCTTTTCGGGAAAATGCAGGACCGAGAGACCCGGCCCTCTGCGCTCCGTCACGGGCTGCTGCTGGGGGATGCGTTTGAGGGGTTGAGGGCCCTGCAGGACCCCCCCACCTGCTTTGGGCCACGGGCAGGGGACCATGATGGCGTGGGGGACCCCTCGCTGCACGGAGGAGCAGCCGGTCCCCGGGCACGCATTGCTGCGGAGCGGGGGTCAGCATCGAGCAAAGGGGGGGAGGATTTGGGGTGCAGAGCAGTACAGCCGGCATGTTTTCCCTTGGCCTCGCGGCAGCACGCACAGGGCTCGTTTCGATCAAACACGGCAGAGCAAATAGGAGCCTCAGCTGACCGCAGCGTGCCGGGCAGCCGGCGGTAGCATCACCCCGTGTGCCGCACACCCCCAGAAGACCTCTCCTCCTTCTCCTCCTTCCCCAGGGGTCCTGCAGGGCTTCTGCTCCTCCCAGAACCCAAAGAGGCAAGGAGAAGCAGGCAGGGAGAAGCAGAAGAGGGGAGCTGGGGGCCCTGACCCATTTGCAAACAGCCATGGCCGCCGGCTGCCTGCGCGGGATTCTCCTGGACTGGGCTGATGGCGGGGAGGGCTTGGCTCAGGCACCGGTGCTGGCACAGCCCGAGCCCGGGTCGTTTTTATTTTAAATGCACCTGCAGGGACAAGTAAGAAAAAACAAACACAAGGGTTGGGTCGTGTTTGGGACAGGTCCCTCGCACGTGGAAGGCTGGGGAAGGGCTGCGGGTGGCAGAGAGTCCGCACGCCCAGCAAACGGGTGCGCGGGGCGGCAGGACAAAGGTCCTGGGTTGGTTTGCACCGGTGGGAGGGAGAGCTGCGGGACAGATGCGCGGGAGAGCTGGGTTTTAGGTAGTGAGTGTTTTCTAACCCATTAAGTTGGTGTCTTCGTGGGGGCCGGGGTTTGCAGCGCTCTCAGCGTAAACCAGGAGTGAGCCAGCTGCGATATCATTATCGCTAAAGGTGCAGCAAAATCTGATTGTTTTAATAATACCCTGACATGGTAGAAATTTCCCTTTTCTGAATCGCTGCATTTCTGTGTCAGCCCAGAAGTACTTCTGCTTACAGAAGTGCCTGCAGGCGGTGGATGTGCCTGGGGTTCCTTTGGGCCCTGGGAAGGACCATCCCGCGCTTCAGGACAGATCAGCCCGGTGCCACGCTGCGGTGCCACGCGGCTGGGGGGTCTGCCGGCGCGATGGGGAGCTTGGCCGAGCTGCCGGCTCACAGATCCCGCTCGTGCTCCTTGCTCTCCTGCAGCTGCCAGGTGGGAAGCTGTGTCTTCCTGAGCTTCGCCCTCCTTCGGCCGTGCCCCAAAATAAACCTACGCTCGTTCCTCGCCCTGCATTGTGCTCTCTAAAGCAAAAGGGCCCCTTTTATTTGTGCCACAGCTGAAATCTGGGCTCTACCGAGCGGCTGTAGCCAGCCCGCAGCTGGAGGAGGGGAAGGAGAAGCCGAGCCGCTGGCCGGGGAGCAAGGCGAGCGGGCAGGCTGAGGATGCTGAGGGTGAAGGCTGCCTGTCCGCAGCCCCGGCACCGGGCAGGGGAGGCTGCGGGGTGACTCAGAGTGGTCTCGCCTGCTCCTGCTTCGCAGCTCGCCCCGCCGTGTCCCTGCAAAGCTGCCGGCTCAGCAGCCTGGCCCAAGCTCTCCCGTGGCTGCCCTCCACACCCTGCAGTCCGTCCGACTGGGAGCCGGGCGCGCAAACTGGACGGGCTGGTTTTCCGCACAGAGTCGGGCTTGGTGCTGGCCGGGCTTGGAGGCGGCGCTGCCGGACGCAGCTTCGTCCCCACGGACGATTTCCCGGTAGGACCCGGACCAGCCGAAGCTCTCCTGGACAGCCTCGGTGGCAGTGTCAGCGTGGGGCACGCTAACAGTCGTACCCCAGGCGTTTTCAGCGCCCTGCCGACAGTGCCGGTCCAGGTTTTGACTGTCCATCTGTTCTGGATACGGGACGGCGAGTCAGCTTGCTGCAAAGACGCGTCCGGTTTGCAGAGTGTGGCTCTGGACTCGGACTTTGGCCAAAACTGTAATTTCGGGATGCTCGAACCCAATGGCCCAAGCCCAGCCCCAGCTGCCCACGCTTACAGGCAGAACGCAGGCAGGGATGCAGGCAGGGCAGGACACAGCCCCAGGCTCGCCCACTGGCACGCAAAGCCACGCTGATGGCTTTTCTCTGAAACACCGCGGGTTGCAGGCTGCTTAGGTTTGTTTTCTAGGGGATGTTCACAGGAGCGATGCTGTGCTGAGGCACCCAGCGCAGGTCCAGCCCGGTCCCTACGACGGCAGGGACAAGGGCAGGCTATCCCAGGTACCCGGGCTCTTCTGCGCCTTCGACGTGCGTGGAAGTCCCAGCTGTCACTGGTGTCCCCAAATGCCTCCTGGGGTGGTGTAACCCCGCAGGCACCCGAACCCCCCCCCCCCCCAAGCACCAAAGACAGTGGCTGTGGGTCAGCGTCAGCAGCGATGCCGGTGCAAAGGGCTGAGCTGTCTCGTCGAAGTCAAGGGGGAACATGCGGAGGAGATGTAACTCCCGACACGGGACCTGCTGCTGAAAGCGCAGGAATGTGCAACCGCAGGCTGCTCTGCGCTCGGCTGCAATCGCGGTTTAACGTATTCCCCTTCCTGCCGATTGCGGGGCTGCAGCGCGAACCCAGCCAGCCTTAAAAAAAAAAAAAAAAAAAAAAAAAAAAAAATTAACACGGAGGGGAAAAAAAAATGGTGCCTTTGCTTTTTTCCAGCCGGATCGGGGCCCTGATCCAGCTGCCGGTGCAGCGCCGTGGGCGGTGTGCCGGCACGGCGGCGGCGACGGCAGCACGTGGGAGGTGGCAGCAGGCAGAAAGCGGCTGTGTCAGCTGCAGCCGAGTTGGGAATCTGCTCGTGGAAGCAGGAGGCAGTTTTAGCTAGCAGGGAGGAGCAGTTTTCTGCCCAGACAGTTACCAGCCAGCCCAGCGGGTTTCACTTTGGCACGTCCCAGTCTTCCCAGTGCTGCTGCACACGGCCGTTGGCCATTTTGCTAAGGCACCTTCGTTTTTTTTTGTCCTCTCTAATTTCCCCCAGTAATAACCCTGAGAAGAGCTGCCGTGGGTGCTGGTGGCGGCAGCCGGAGTGGCTCGGCGAGGGCTGCTGCAAGAGCGGGGACGCCCGGGCAGGAGGGCTCGGTGCTTGCCGGGAGCCGAGCCAAGTGGGGTGCCAGTTCCATGCTCGGGCTGAGCTTTTCGGTGCAGCACTAAGTGCATTATTTCATAGAATCATAGAATCATTTATAGGTTGGAAAAGACCTTCAAGATCATCGAGTCCAACCATCAACCATGCCCACTAAACCATGTCGTGAAGTACCCCGTCTACATGCTTTTTGAACACCTGCAGGGATGGTGACTCAACCGCTTCCCCGGGCGGCCTGTTCCAATGTCTGACAACCCTCTCAGTAAAGAAATTTTTCCTAATATCTAACCTAAATCTCCCATGCTGCAACTTGAGGCCGTTTAACCCGTGGTGGTGACGGGTGCTGGGGCGCAGAGGATCCCCTCAGTACCCAGACCCCCCTGCGCTCTGCTGAGCCTTTTAGGAAGGGGAAACCTGGTTTTCTCCTCTTTTCCTTCTCCCTCTTTTTCAGACGAGGAAGGCAGCAAAGCCTCCTCTCCTCCAGGGTTGGTCCCAAGGGAGCTGTTTGATCCCCCCAGCCCCTCCTGGCACCCCTCTTCCACAGCACCAGGGCCTCGGGAGCCCCGGGGACGGGGTGGGTAGAGGAGAGCTCACAGAAAAGCGGTGTTTGGGGGTACCTGACCACCTGCTCTGTAAAGTTCCAGTGCTGGTTTTCTAGGCTAAAAATACCTTTTTACTTGACTGCTGTTAAGGAAGAACACTTGCCTGGCAGGTTGTTTAGGATTCAGGGGAAGAAAGTTCAGGCAGAGCTCAATTAGTCCGGCTTAATTTACAAGCGAAGTTCTGTGTCTGCGTGATGTGCTTCACTTGGCTGTTGTACACTTTAATGCACAGAGCGGTACTGGGCTTTTTTATTTTTCAGTGCACGTACTTAACGTAGAAGCACCGTTGTTATTCACATGTTTACAGCTCTCCTCATAATGAAACTGCTGGTTTTTCTGCTATGAAAAAAAACATCTAGTGCTGTGCTGTGAAATGAGCAGAATATGTGGGAGGATAAACCTGTGTGGTGCAGCTCGTCTACCTTCTCATGTGCTCTGCCTGACTTCCCCCACTCATTCCTGCTGCCCTTCTGCCCAGCGCTGCTTAATTCTGGGACGTCTCACAAGCGATCCGTGGACCACAGCTATACTGGTGCAAACAGCTCAGTAATCAGTCCTCTGCGAGCAACCACCAGCAAGCATTACGTCCTGCTTAGCTAATGCAATGTACTTCATTATTATATTATTAATGCAATAATAATCGGTAAGGCAAAAATATTATTATTATATTAGTAATGCAATGTAATGCAAAGTAATTGCAAAAGTTACAGTTTTAGGGAGTCTGCTTGCTATCTTCCCCTGACTGTCTGCTACTTCGGACTCCTCAGCGCTGATACACTTTGCTTATAAAAAGTGCTGGGAATAGGTCATCTGTCACACTTCACTCTGAGCTGTCTCTGCTAAAGCCATATACGATGGCTGTAGAGCATCTCGGTTTGAATGGTCAGTATCTTCATACAGCAAATTGAAAATCCAAAGGAAACAATTGCCAGAACAAACTGAACAAGAAGTTGCTTCGTTTCTCTGTGGCATATGATGATTACATGATACCTGAAGTTTTTCTTACGGGTTGGAAGTCATGGCCATGACTTTATTCAGAGGCAAACATAATGTTTTCTGTGCAATAAATCACTGAATTGTTTATGGCCTAGGAAAAGATCCATCTCAAAAACCCCAAGCAACCTCCTCCTTGTCCGTATATTGTACATTCTGACAGCAAAGTAACATATGCATCTGGAGAAAACCGGCAAAACAGATTTATAAAGGTTCTTAAGTTAAAAAACATGTCTTGGGAATGGAGCAAGGACCCAAACTAATTCTTTTCCCCTTGCCCTCAACTTGCTGCATTTCCTATTCTTGCTTAATAAGCAGGCAGCCGACAGCTGTTGGCAAAGCTTGAAAATAGCATAAGAGTGTAGCATGTCAGAAAGCACTCCGTGCCTCTTTTGGTAAGCAGTGCAGGAGCGGCTCCTTAGGTAGGTTATCTATAGGCCGGCTTCGGCCAAGGAGCGTTGCGTGTCCCAGCCATAAATAGCACCAGCAGTCCACTTCTTTGGGTGGTGGAAATGTTAGTTTTACTCCAGCGTGAAATGATAACACAAGCCTCTGCTACGCAGAAGAACTGCATCAGCCTGCCCAGTCTTTGATGCCAGCTCCTGGAAGTCTTCTGTGTGTGTGTTTGAATTACCCCCTTGCTGTCTGCTAGCGTCTAATGACTGCATCAGCAAGCAGCATTAACGAGATGACTGTCCTGAGACCAATGTGTGGGGTTTCAGTGATTTGGAAGCTGTTATGTAAAAGTTACATCCTTGGTTAGAAGCAGAAGTGCTGAGTTAATAGTCCTTGGCTATTTAATTCCCAGGCAATGGTCGTCTGTGGTTCAGATCTTCAGGATGGATTGCAGTTCAGCTCCGCTGAACGTGCACGAATGTTTCTCTGGCAGGAAATTTTGCTGACATTTGGAGAGTAGCAAAGCCCCAGACCTTGCCATCTGTCCTTCCCTCGTTCGGCCGCAGCGCGATCTCTGTCCTTATCCAGCACGGGCCAGGACGTGAGGAGGTGTGATGCTCCCACGCAGCAGCCGTGCTAGCCAGGAGCCGAGGCACACGCTGTCCCAGCACAGCGGAGAGCTTTGTCAGTAAACCGCATCCATGGTCAGCAGCCTGCGGCGTGAATAGAATTTTCGGCCAAGCTTCCCAAGGAAGCAACGCGCGTGCAAAGCTGTCAGCCTCAGCCATTCCCCCAGTCACCTTTGAATTTGTTGGCCAGCAGCGAGCAGATTTAACAGAGCAACAATGACTAGGCAGGGACTCGGCTAATGCTCCTCCAGAAGGCAAGAAAAGTATCTGGAGGAGCAATGCCCCAGAAGGAAAAGGAGGTCTCTGGAGGAGCAATGCTCCTCCAGACTCTGCAAGGTATCGATGAACGTGGTGGGACCCACCTGGAGCTCCCCAGGTGTAGGAAGCCAGGCTTTTTGGCTCTGCTGCTTATGAAGTCATTGGTTTGATTGAAACAATTTTCTCCTCTTTTTCCCCAGAGAGAACAGCAGGCTGCAATCCTGCGGAGGAACGGGCTGGAGGAAAGGGCTGCCATGTCAACATTCAGGTTGGGATTCCTGCAAGGCTGCGCCTGTTGAGTGAGGCAAAAGTTATGAATTTGAACATGCCAATTAATGAGTTTGCTTTTCAAATAAGGCTTAAACCCGGGTAACTTCTCCTGGTGTGCTGGTCCTTCGTGTGACGGGGGGAAGCACAACGCTCGTGTGGGTAAGGTGCTAGGACTCTCCCTCGGTGTAAATTCTCCCTGTTAGTTTAAAAATTTTAAAACCCCCTTTTTAAATGTTATGAATTGAAATGTTGTCTTACGGCCAGAAGTGCCTGAAAACCGTGAATTATATTCGGTGGACAACATTATCATTTGGACTTTTGACCTGTGTGGCTAATTGCCGGGCCTCTTTATTGCGAACACGGAGGTGCAAGCAGGCGGTGCGCATCAAAGCGCGCGATGGTCCCAAGAAGAGCCGGAGCTTCCTACCACGCACCCTGCAACTCCCGTTTCTTGCTACACAGAATGAGTAAGTCTGGTTGTTGGTGATTGTATTCATGTGATGATCCATTTCCCAGTTTATATTGAAATATTTTGAGTCTGTTTTGTCTGTGTTTAATTCAAGGTGTGACCCAAGACTTATTATGCCATATCTGCGGTTGGAAAATTTTGGAATACAGAATATACATCAGCTTGCAGTATAGATCAGGGAAGCTGGATATGCACAATCCTTGCAAAAGAGATGCTCTGACTTCCCTTTGAGCAAACAAGCCCTGAAGAGAGGCAACTGAGAAGTCCATTTCTGTGAGCAGATGCCCTCTCGTAAACAAGAAGCCGTCCGTGCCATCTGGCAAGCAGCACGTCAGGGCTCCAAGTGAGAAACATTTGTATTTCGTTCAGAAAATGTATGTGATGCAATGTAGCCTCAGTGCATGTGACGGGACAGGAGGCTTGAAATGGGTTCACGGCTTTTCCTGAAAACACCTGCCACGTAAATACAAAGAGTTGGTATTGAACAAGCATTGTGTGAAGAACAATGAATGCCACCAAAACAATTTTCAGCTAATCTAGAAGAAGGTAAACTGTGGACTTACTTTTTAAACCCAATTGGTTTGTGGAGTCTCCAATTTATGGGCAACGTGCATTCGAGGACTGGGCAAATGTAATGAAATTAATTTCTAGAGCAATTATTTAAAGTGGCCTAACTTCTTGGAGTAGGCAAATATTAGAAATACTATCCTTGCTGAGGATAAAGTTAATTATGCTAACAGGTACCAAAAGTTCTGACAACTTATTTAAAGATAGAAACTGGGAGCATAGGCAAGAGTGTTTTAGAAGCACATGTCAAATCTGTGCCTGCCAAATATGTTTTAATCTCTCGGTATAATTCCCACTGGCTATAAACAGAACTTTAAAGACTAAT
This sequence comes from Astur gentilis, assembly GCF_929443795.1. Classification (NCBI taxonomy): domain Eukaryota; kingdom Metazoa; phylum Chordata; class Aves; order Accipitriformes; family Accipitridae; genus Astur; species Astur gentilis. The sequence goes on from NC_064887.1 coordinate 2,048,980, forward strand.
TAATACTGCAAATATTTACCATCTTCACTTGATACTGTCTTCTAATTGTGTATGTCTGCTAATTAGATGAGCATAAATGAAAGTAGGAAATTTTATTATATAACTAACAACAAGGTAAATCTGCCAGGTTTTGAAACAGCAACTTTACTTGGTTATAGCAGCAACTCTCTTAAACCGCTGCTACTGAAGTTGCCTTCAGTGACATGCTTTAAAACGCAGTTTAATGCTAGCGAGAAGTGTCAGATTCACAGGTTTTGAATGCAAAACCGCTCTGTATCTTCAGCAGTGCAACGCATCCCTGCGTTAAGTCGATCTCTCGACGGAAGGTCTGCGTCCATGCTCGTGCTTGCCCAGCCTCCGTGTGCAAGGTACTTCGAGCACTCATGGCACCGATCTTCACCATCACGACCTAAGAACGATTTTCCTTTCAAATCAAACACCATGGCAGCATCACCTTTCTAACCTTCAACGTACAAGGCACAGGGTGTTTCTCCCCCAGTCCGCGACGGATCTGATGGCGGGTCCATTGATGACCACAGCACGGGACAAACCCTGCGGAGCGGGAGCGCAGCGCTGGCTCGCACGTGGCTGTCCCACTGGCTGGGAAACCCAAAATGTCTGTCTGCGATTCCACACTCTCCAGATTTTTTTTTTTAACCTATTTGTATAAGGCAACAAGCTGGTGAAGAAGGACAGAGTGAGGTGTTCAGTGGTTTCGCATATTAGCGCGTGGACTCGGATACATGCAAGTATGAAAGCATAAATTGGTGACCGGGTCATGCTTTCACTCAGGCGTATCAGCATGCTCTTCAAGTGTCTTAACAGCTAATTAAAAACTGCAGCTCTGTTGCAGCCAGCCTGCGTTATTTAATCCTTAAATAAGCTCTACGTACACCCCGGTGGTTTGTGGCACTTCAACGGCGGAATTTGTTAAAAAACCCAACCAAACAAAAAAGCAGCCAACGGATTGTTTTTTTTCCCCCGTTTTTTTCCTCAGTATCTCCTTGACATGACCGGTTCCCCCCTCCCCACGAAGGGCAGCCGCCGGGCCGTTCGGAGCCGGCCGTGATCCCCCGCGGCCCTGACAGGAGGTTTGCCACAGGCAAGGCGCCCGGCTCCTGGGGAGAGCAGGCTGGAAGCGGGGCGAATGGCGCCCGCCGCCAGACACGCAGGCCTAGAGTTCAGAAAGACGCTTAAAAAAAAAAAGAGGCTGATGGCGTCAGGACTGATGTCACCGCTGACGGCAAACCCCTTCCACGGCCCTCGGCACCCCCCCCCCCCCCCGGGTAAACCCCCTCAGGCAGCCGCCGGGGTCCGTGAGGGACCCCACCCGACCGGGTCCCGCCCGCGGCGGCGATAATGGCGGCGGCGGTAATGGCGGCGGCCCCACACAATGGCGGCGCGGGGCATGCCGGGAGCTGTAGTTCGGCGGGCGGGAGCGGGCGGCGGCGGGCGAGGGCCGCCTGTCATTCCCGTCGTGCCCCGCGCGGGGGTGAGGTGCCCGGATGTGCCCGGCGCCGGAAGAGAAGCGGGTCTCTTCGGGGCCGGCCATCTTGTGCGGCAGCGAGCTAGGGCGCGGGGGGGGGTCCCGGCAGCATCGGAGGAGGATCCCGCCGACGGGGGCCCATCATGCCCGGACACCTGCAGGAGGGCTTCGGCTGCGTCGTCACCAACCGCTTCGACCAGCTCTTTGATGACGAGTCCGACCCCTTCGAGGTGCTGCGGGCGGCCGAGAGCCGGAGGAAAGAGAGCGGCGGCGGCGGGAGCCAAGGGGGCGGCGGCGGCGGGGCCCGCGGCGGCCCGGCGGGCGCCCAGACCAACTCCTCCGTCGGGGCCGGCGGCGGCGGCGGCCCGGGCCAGGCGGGCGCCGGCGGCGGCGTCGGCGGCGGTCCGGGCAGCGCGGCCAAGCAGCTGCGCAGGGAGTCCCAGAAGGAGCGCAAGAACCCGCTGCCCCCCTTCGCCGCCTCCGCCGGGGGCCCCGGCGACCGCCGGGAGGAGGGCAGCGGCCAGCCCGGCGCGCCGCTGCGGAAGGAGGGTGAGCGGCGGAGCGGGGTGGGGGAACGGGGGGGCTGCGGCGGGGGAGGGAGCCGAGCCGAACGCCGCGGCGCTGCCGGGCCCGGCCCCGCCGAGGGGCCGCCCCTCGCCCCGCGGGGGCTCGTCCCGCCGCGCACAAAGGAGGCGGCGGCGGCGGCGGCGGGAAAGGCGCCGGAGCCCCGGGCAGCGCCGAGGCCTCGTCCTCGGTGGCAGCAGCCCCGTGTCCGCGGCGGCCTCGCACCCACGTGGGGAAGCGCATGGCGGGGAAGGCCGGGCCGGGAACGCCCGCGTCGAGGGGACCGCGGCGGGGGACGGGGACACCCGTTAGCGGCGGCCGCGGGCTAGCCGGCGCTCAGGGAGGAGCGGCGGCCGCGCAGGGCCTGCTTAGCCGGCCACACGTGGCCGCGGGCGGTGTGTTCCCCGCGGCCCGCTCAAAATGGAGTCGGGCGTCTGTGCCGGGGTGGCGGGGCACGGAGGAGGGAGGGCTGCCGGCGAGGAGGAGAGTTAAGGCGAATTGGAGAAACGCCAGCAACGCATCCTTAAACTTAAACGGCGTTTCGGCTGGCCTGAGGTATTGGACGGGGTGCCTGGCGGTCCCTGGGCTTTTCGACGTTCACCTGGGTCGTTTCTCTAGGGAACGGCGTTGGTAGGAGCGAGGTCTGCCTTTTAATAACGGGTTGGGCGAATTCTCAGCCGTGTTTGTGTAGACCCGTAAGACGTCCCACGCGGGAAACTTTGTTGCAAAAAGAAAGTGTAAGTAGGTTAAACGAATACGCTCTGCGCAAGGTAATTAGTAGGATGCAGCTCTGCACGAAGAGGGATAGCTGTCCTGCACGCATGTCGTCCCATCCCGTCGCAGGCAGTTGTGCCGCGCACAGACTTCAGCGCACTGTCGCATTGGTCAGAACTCTTGATTAAACTGGCCCCCTTGAAATGCATCAAAGTGTGGTGACGGCACTTGACGTGCGGGTGAGGAAGTCACTTGCTCACTGCAGTTTAACTCGAAACGATCTTTTCAGAAACGCGGCCGGTTCGGAAGAGCACAGTGCTATGTGAAAGCATCTTCATACTTCAGCATTTACTGCGGTGCATGTTGCAAAATGATTCTCCACCACGTTTTATGCTTTTTAAGGAAGAAAAAGTTCTAATATACCGTTGTTTTAGAAAGTGGGCCTCCCAAATGTTATTTGAAAACACCTTGTGAGAAGCAGAATTTAGGAACTGTGTTACGGTACTCTTTGCTTACCGATATTCTGTACTTCAACACTTGAGAGTTGTTCTTCCACGTGAGGAATGCAAGAATTTGTCCCAAGTGGCAATGTGCTAAGCCAGTGTCCTCTGGAAGTACTAGTCAGATACAGAATTATGGTGTTGTCCCTCGGGAGGTAAACCTGAAACATGGGCAGTGTCTTTGGCCGACACAAGAGAATGCAGAGGGTTTTTGGCAGGGCTAGCAGTCGATGTTTACCTCCCGGTTTTCACATTTGTTTTCAAGAACAAGCATTACTTCAGTATGAAAAAAGTATTTCGTGGCTTATTATAGTAGTGAAACAGAGAAAGTCAGGCCTGCTTTTGTAGCAGTGTGTACAGAGCACTGTAGTAAACAAAGTCACTTCCCAGTTTGAAAACTTCAATTTTTATTTTTTATTTTAGTTTATTTTACTTTTTTTCGTTATGGGGACAGTAGTTCTAACATCATAAAGGTGTTCGATGCCATGGTATCGACGAGCGTGCGCACTTCTGTGTGAACGTATTGCAGTTTAAAACTATTCCACTACTCTGTAGAGGTGCAGATTTTTTGGCTGGTGAATTACCAGTTCAAAGCTTTGTGATACTAAGAAAAAGAAATAACTTGTGTTTTTGGTTGGGCTTCACTGGGAACCAGGTTTTTCTGAGCACATGGTGTTGAACTTGAAATTCAGAAGACGTGGATTATTCATTCCAGTTCTGCAGCATACCTCCTGTGTGGCACTGGCCTGTTCCCTTTCCTTGCTGAGCTCTACCTCTTAAAATTAAATGGTCTGTCCTTAGTTTGAGTCCTTTTCAAAGTAAATCTTGGTGAGTTTAACCCCTGTGTTTCCTCAGGGAGTAAGGACTACTTAGCAAGCAATGTATGTCATGCAAGCTTCACGTTAAGTACAGCTTGTAAGGTAAGAAAGACATTGTTCATGTGGGTGTGTTGGCTTGGATATCATTACAACTGTAACTTCTTTAGCCCCACCCAAATGTGACATTGCTTGTTAGGCAGGAACTTATTTCTTCAAAAAATTAAAAAAAAAAAAAAAAAGGCAGCTTTTAATTGAAAAGATCGTTCACAAACCACAAGTCTGGTGGTTTGCTTAGTGTTTTTTCCCTAAATGTTTTGGCAGGAAAATAGTATAACAAAGGAGTAATGTGTTTGTCCAGATCTTTCTAAAGAAGAGTAAACAGGCCTTTCAGATGGGTGGAAAAGAAAACTGTATTTGAAGATCCTTCAGATGTCTTAGTGAAGAAGATAATGCCCATGGGAAGTTATTGTTTAAAAAAACCCAAACTTTCAGAAGGCATAGAAAGGGAGAGAGGAATGCTAGCCAGTTCAGTGGCACTGTGTATTCTCAAGTAAGCGCACAAGGAGGCCAGCCTTTGTCAGGGAGCGTGTGTATTGGACTGCGAGGATTGGTGTGGATGAACATGCCATTTAGTCACTGACCAGTACCTAGTGTATGGGGCTGCCTGCTCATGGGGATGCAGGTGGCACCTGTCTGGGTAAGGGTGCCCTGCCCTGGGGAGTACTGCTGGCCAAAACAGTTTGGAAGAAGAGCGTGGTGGGATGAAGCACAGGGACTTGGGGTCCAGCGCAGCGATGCCGACTTCGTTTTGGTGTGCATCAAAATAAAAACCACTTGTTTTACCTGAAAAGCACCTTTCAGAGAAAAATGAATAAAGGAATCTTGCTTACCGTGATCCCTCTTTGAAAGTTGACCCTGTCATTTTAACACAGATTACTAATGTATTGTGTGCTCTGACAGGTTTTGTTTCCTACAATATTGTAAGAATATACGCTTGTACAAAATACAATTCGATTGAAATGCTGCGTAAAAATGTGAATAAGAAGAGTCAAATGATCTACAGGGACTTTTTTATAAAGGTATAGTCTCTCAGTTTATCTAGTCACAAGGCTAGAAGAAAAACTTCAATTCCGGCTTACCTTCAATATTGTTTTACGGTGTTAGAGTCAGTATCTCTCTGGGAGCAGCTCCACATTCCGTTGATGTGTTTCGCCTGATGTTTCAGGGATAAGACGTATTGGCAGGAGGCCTGATCAGCAGCAGCAGCAGCAACAGCAGGGTGAAGGCAAGCCTATTGACAGGAGACCGGAGAGACGACCTCCTCGTGAGCGCCGCTTTGATAAACCTGCTGATGAGAAAGGCGAAGGAGGAGAATTTTCTGTTGATAAGTAAGAATTTTGTCTTGTGTGACAAAGAACTGTGTTAGCTTTGATAGGAAGGGGCTGTCCTGCCTTCTGCTACTAAGTTAAAAAAGCAAACAAACAGCTGATTGAATCAAAATTAAATTGACTGAATTAAATTCTTTGTCAGTCACAAGAGCAGCATATGTCATGCAGACCATAACACTTTTCTTTCCTTTTCCATGATTTTGTTTACAAACTTGACTCAAGTTTTGGACTGGGAGTCACCTAATGTGAACGGTTCCATTGGTGTAACTGAAAATACAGTTTAAATCATTAAGGTACCCACCATACCTCTCTAAATTTATAGCAGATAGCTTGGGTAAGGAACTTGTTGCCTGCAGGATGAGATTTGTTTGCTGTTACAGCTGTTGCTTAAATCCATATGGCTGACTTAAAGACAATAAAAGTTTGTCCATGTAGGTGTTTACACCTGGGCTGCAGTGGCTTCAAATCTGGAAGTGGTGAAGACATCTTGCATCTAGGCAGGATTTATAAAGTGTCTCGGGTATCATGAGGGGTCCAGAACTCAAGTGTTCGGAAAGCAGTGTTCAAATATTTTAGTAGCCAAAGCTAAAATCCATTTAAAAGTAAGTTGGATGAATGTGTGTTAAATTGAAATTGTAGTATCAGCTAGTTATGTAACACAATACAAACAATAAATTTCGGAATTTAGTGCCAGAGGATGCAAATGAACAGTAATCCTTCTGAGCATATGTTTCCAGATTCTAAAGTGCAGGCATTATGTATGTGGGTTTTTTCAGTGTAATAATTTGGCATTGAAATGAGAGCCTCGACACAGTTACAAACAGTAATTGTCAAAGGAAAAGTAAGCAAACAATATTCTCAAAAGAGAAAAAGAAAACCTTAAAAACCATGCTGTGAATTTTTGGAGGCGAAATATTCATGTTTGGCTGTTCCATGCTAGACCCATTATTGACCGACCTATGCGTGGACGTGGTGGACTTGGAAGAGGACGTGGACGCGGCCGCGGAATGGGCAGAGGAGATGGGTTTGACTCTCGTGGCAAACGTGAATTTGACAGACATAGTGGCAGCGATAGATCGTAAGTCTTTAACTTTTTCTATTGTTTTTTGGCTATTCTTTACAATTCATACAAGTTTTAAAATTTGCCTTTGGATTTCTGTATCTGGACACTATAATGTTAACTCAGTTTTGTTAGTTCTGTTTCACATTCACATTTCAGCGGCCTAAAGCATGAGGACAAGCGTGGTGGCAGTGGATCACACAACTGGGGAACCGTCAAAGACGAGCTAACGTTAGTAATCTGTAATTGCTCAGAAAACTATTAGCAGAATGTTAATAAATCCTATTTCTTATGGCTTGCAAAATGTAAAGATTTAGCTGCCTTTTTGCCTTTGATTTTTGATAATTTTTGCTGCACTATTAAAGCAGCCTTTTCAGAATTTAGGGAACTAGCAATTTTTTGTAACATAAGCGATGGCTTCACTGTTAAGGGGTGGGTGTCTTCTGCTGGGTTTTGAACAACGCTTTTACTAAAAATAGAACAATTTAATTTTAACAATTTTGGTCAGGTTAAGCATGCTGTTTTACAAGTATTACATTGAAAACAGTATTTTTAATACCCAGATCCATTTTGTGTCTCAAGGTACAGCGGGAGGCTTTCAGAATGGGTACTAGTAAGTGTTGGGGAAAACCATGAGGAAGGTGGAAAGCATAGAATTTAAAAGGCACAGAGAGCGCCAATCCTTAATGAAATCTTTTTTAAAGAAGAGTGGGTTGTGTAAATCTGCTATAGAACTTGGTCATTAATCTTACGTAGCTTTAAATAGGGATGAACTTTTAAAAAAACAAAACTCCAAACATTATGTAATTGCAGTGAATTGGATCAGTCAGCCGTCACTGAGGAAACGCCAGAGGGAGAGGAACATCCGCCTGCTGATTCTGAAAATAAGTGAGTACCACCCCTCTTAATGTTCTTTGAGTGCTTCAGTGGAGGTATTACTTTGCCTTTAACCTCCGATATTTATTCCTACTTCTGTTTTTGCCAAACCCAGATTATATTTTCTTCAGTAGATATGAAATTATCCACAGTGCTGCTGAAAGATTGTTTCTTCAAAAACTGCATGTCTAAAAATTGTTATCTTCAAACTGTTCATTAGTGTCATGCAGGCTCTTAGGTCACTTTCAGATTTAGTTATTAATAATCGGTTCTAAGATGCTTAGGGTCTCAGGATTGCATCTCTGAAGTACCCAATCCAAAAGCATCTGTGCTCATAACTAGGTAGAACAACCAAGAAAAAGGGACAAAAGATTCTTCTGCCAGTGCAAAGCAGGTTTTTTTTAAACTTCATTTTTTCAAAACAACCGTTCAGACTGCGTGACTAGCCTGTAGAAGAAAGGTTGTATCTCTTCCGTTGTCTAGCTTCTGTGTATGCAGGCAATTTTCAAAGTTAAACTTGATTGCTTCTCATTCTGCTTGGACACTGTTACAGAAGAAACCAGGGACTGGGTGAATGAAATAGAGTAACTAGAGAAGCAGAATGAGCAGTAGTGATACATAACAGTTGATGTAAAAATGTGATACAAATTATTATGGTAGCTTAGTAAAATAGAATACTGTATTTTAATGAGGAACGTGCTTCATGGTGGATTCAAAAGAAAATGGCAAACAGATAAGATAGAATTTTGAAATACTTGTTTGCACGAGATTTCTAATGTGGAGTTTGCTGTAGCTTGATTTCCTCATTAATAACTTTGGTTAGCAGTAGAGAGGCTACAATTACTGCGGCGTAGAGAATAAGATACGGATTTAGCTTAACTGAAAAAAGACTAAATACTGTTACTTCTCCAAGGTTGTGGTGGTCCAAGGTTAAGGTCATCTTGTATACAGAAGTAGTATGAGAATTTTTAAGGAATTACAGCTCGAACATTGGACAGAAAATGCTAGCTAGCTCGTCCTTAAAAAAATTACATTTACTGGAAATGTGGATATACTAAATTTGCCATGTCTGCAGTATTTCCTGGGTCTTGGTTAGTAGCAGTGTCCTGGTGCTTGACCAGATACTGACCCATCCATGTGCAGATCAGTTACCTGCAAAATTCTGCAGGCTATTTGTATGGTTTTTTTCTTCTTCCTCAAATCTGCAGAAATCGTGTACTCGGTTTCAAGCATAACACATCTGTTGTAATCCATCAGTTATCTTTATAGAAAAGCATCTTTAGATGGGTTAGTTTTTCAGGTTGGCTGGTTTGGTGTGGATCTCTAACCTAAATGGATCTTTTACTGCAGTAAAATGTGCAGAATACTGAGGGGTAGTATCTTTGCCTTGAACAGAAAAAGTGCTTCTGAATATTATACCATGTCAAAAATCATTCTGTCCTACAAAATGAGAAAAAATTGAAATACAGTAATTTTTACATAAAACCTTTTCATGATTACATCAAAATTAATGGCTACAAAATGAAGACTTTTTCTGTTACGTTGAGGCTTTCGTGATCTTTCTGCTGCACATATATGGCACTAGTTTTCTATAAATCAGAAATTTAGTTGCATAAACACTGAAGAATGACTAGAGGATTGACTGCCTGTGTAGTTGGAACATGATCTATTATTGAGTATAGTGGTTGTGTGTTTTACTTAAAAGTAGCTCTTTGGCAGAAGGTAGAGGCAGCAAAGATTTACAATGAGGTGATATATTGCACAAGTACTAAGTTGTATGCTGTTGTTTTTTCAAGTTAGCTGAAAGTAAAAATTGTTTCAGTTAGCTGGGAAACTAATAATTGTCTTTGGTTCAGTAAAGGAAGCAGGCTATCCAAAGCTGATTAAATTCTGGTTTTTAAAAAAATAAAAAGCGTGAAAATTGTGGTAAGAACAAGTTCTCTCTCACTGCCTTAACTTGAACCTTTGCGAGAGAGGTGGGGACAAATCTCCAAACAAGTCCATTGCAGAAGTTGGGCTTTCATATTTGTAAAGAAAATTGTCATTAATGCAGAGAATAGATGGCATGGGTCAGTGTTAATTTTAACATTTATTGTGCTGTGCTTACCATTTAGTTGCTTAAAGGTGTCTGGCTGTGTTTTGGGGTTTTGGTTTTTTTGGGTGTTTTTTGGTGCTGGCTAAAGGAGATGATTTTTCATGTGTGCTTTCTGAGTGGTGGAAGTGAGGTTTTTTTGTATACACCTCTTAACTGCTAAATAATTGATGAATTTTTAAAATCTGATGCTGATTAACAACTGATTTTGAATTTGTTGTGTCTAGAATTGAGTTCTAAGTCATGATCATAATATCCATGAATTCACTGCAGAGAGAATGAGGTTGAAGAAGTTAAGGAAGAAGGTCCTAAGGAAATGACCCTGGATGAGTGGAAAGCTATTCAAAGTAAGGATCGTGCAAAAGTTGAGTTCAACATCCGTAAACCAAATGAGGGTGCTGATGGGCAATGGAAAAAAGGATTTGTTCTTCACAAGTCAAAGAGCGAGGAGGTAAAGTGATTTTCAATATTTGCTAGTATCAAGACTGTATAGGTTTTTCTGTTGATGGAAATATTCCACTTCTTGGAGTGGGGACTCTATTCTTTGAGATGCTGACCTGTAGCTAAAAGTTTATAAAGTGGGAAGAACATTTCTCTTAATAAAACTGCAGTTACGCAGTAGTGTAAGTAGCCATTCTTACTATGGTTAGTTTTAGCAGTTGATCTGTACCCTTATGTTGGTGTGTATCGTCACATAATCTAGAGATCAGACTGCAATACTGCTGCATCTGGGCAGGTGGACTGTCTCTTTGTGAGCATTTTAGAAAAAGTTTGTCGATACCAAATTTATTTGCTTTTTTTAACGGAAGCTTATGTTATTTAGCATCTCTTGTCAGTCTTATGCAGTACACAGATTTATGGTGCTTGCTAAACATGATGGAAGGCTGAAGAAATACTGGTCATGCCTCAGACACCTTAATATCTAAACTCTGTATCTTAAGTTTGTAACCTAGGTATGTTCTCATTTTATAGTATTGTATAGACAAGTGCCCTTGAAGGTTTTGAGAAACCAGGTGGAATACATTTGGATGCTTCAGTGATATTCCATGTAGTTGGTGTAGAATTATTTTAAAATTGTAGTTTCTCAAGCATACTCATTTCAGTCATTGCAAAATTTTAATTATTCTGTTCCAAGAGAGTGAGAGTGGCAAGGAGAGACATACTCCTTCACTTCAGAAGGGGAGGGAGGTGCTGAGAGCTCTTGTTTTCTAATGCAGGGCTGCATTAATCTTAGTTTTTAACACTGTAATATCTTAAGTGGCCCACTGTTAATCTGTGGCCTGCAATGTTGTGTACCAGATGGTTCTGACTCCCTTTGAAGTAACTAAATAGTACATAATATGCTGTTTGGTCTTCTAATAAGTATGTCTGCTTTATTGCACCTTGCCAGCTTTTTTTTCTTAAGCTGGGGGCATAATACAGATGAGGAGACACTATTCAGTACTTCCCAATGAAAACTCCATTTCTAATCTCATTGAACTCGGAATGAGTTTGACTTTGTGACGGTCGTGCTATTTTCTTTTCTTGCTGTGTAAGGTAGTTCAGTTCTTTAAATGATTGCATATCTTTCTGTTTACTTTAAGCTGTTCAGTGTTTGAAGTGTTCATTAAATACTGCTTTCTCTGGCTTGTGTAGAAAAGGGAAATTGAGTTAGACTTAATGTTGCTGTATATTATGTAATTCTGTTTAAACATATTCTTTTATGTGCTTTACCAAAATTTACTAAACCTGTAGTCCTTCAAGTTCCCCCAGCCCCAGTCTCTCCGAAGCAGATTTATTTGGCATTGACTCAGCTGAAGACAGTCTTTTTCAACATACCTGCATGTATGATAGTATAATAAGATGGTGGTACTCTTGAGTAATTCAGAAGCTAGAAAGAGCCATACTGTATTTTTGAAAAATGAATCGGTAGTTAACTCAAAAACCCAGATGAAAACAATGAGAATAACTAATCAAATTACTTTCATGGAAGAACTGACATAATTAGTAGATTGTTCTGTTTGAGGTGTATTTGGTTAACTTCTCTTCAAAGAAATGAGGTGGATGTTTTAACACCTCCTTGATGTATAAGCACAGAAGTGAGATACTAACAAAACTGCCTTAAATCTAGGTGCTTTTAGCCTGCTTTTTTTGTATGCCCAGCAGATGTCTCTCCCCGTTTCACTTATTCATTGTTCACTGATCCCAGGGGAAGCAGCGTGGGGTTTTTTTTGCTATGTATTATAGCAGAATAGCTCTATAATACAGGCATTAGGAAACCCTTCACTGTGGCTCTTTTGTGAGCAGGTTTAGAAGGTGGAATATTTAGAAGTTGTGAACAAAACCTACTAATCACCTGCTGTTCTTTTTCTGTTTGTCCTCTTGGACATACTTACGAGTCATGAAATTAAGGTTGATGTAAGGTTTCTGTGATTCTTATTGATAAGAAGGGCGTTGATGTGTGGAAGTGACTTGGTTTATAGGTGAATTCTGTGTTTCAGCCCCAGATCTTCTGTACTCTTACAGCTGAAAAATCACAGTGTGCCCCAGCAGATTTTCTCAGAAATTTGGATTCAAGCATTGTGATGATCACCCTCATTGGGTGACATTGGGAGAATGTCCTAGGAGTCTGTGGGAAAAGGGAGTATGAGGATCTAGTACTGTTCATCTGCCTTAGTCTTGTGAAAGAGCTGTCCTCCTCCTCCTCTGACTTGCACTCTTTACTGAGGGGTGAAACTTGGCCCTGTCTGAGGTCTTTCCTCTTTTCCACGTTTGCTATGCAATTACTAGAAAGTGATACTTTGTATAAAAATGAACTCTTAATTTGGTCGTGGATTCTTGCTGGTTTAATATGAAATCCATGTGTATTGGCAGCCCTAGTCTAATGAGACTCTTTCCAGGAGATTGGGTTGTGCCATCAAAGAGAGATCTTTCTTCCTTCTCTGCAGCTGGTTTAGTGGCTTGAGTCTTTTAAGTTCTGCTGGTGCAGCTGAACAAAAAATGGGAAGGAGTTACATTGTGGAGAGTTCTTAAAATTTGTTCAAAAAGTTGGATGCAAGTCTCCTGGAAAGACTGATACCCCCGTAGTAGATCAATTCCTACTCTCTATCTGCTGTGCCATGCCTCTTTCCTGTGCCTTCAAACTTTCTTGCTAATCTAATCGCTTCCTTAAAGGAGGTTGCAAATGGAGACTGTGAAATACGTTTTGGAAAAGAATAGTTCATCTCCTCAAAATTTGGAGGAATCACTCTTGAATCCAGCCTGTGCAGAAACCTTTTCTCATTAACAGTATTTTTAAACATCCCACCCTCTTATCTGTCTAGTTCTGTACACGGTGTGCCTGATGTATCGAGGTGTGCTAGGGATCAGGCTGCACACGTCGTCTCTACTAGAGTTTCCAGCAGCTTGTGTTAAACTTTTTTGGTATCGGTCTGAGCTTTCTCTTGTCTCCACGCCTGTGGTGTAGTCTGTCCTCTAGTCTTTCTGGATGCTTGCACAGCTGTTGATCTCATCCTTTTGCTGCTTCATGTGCTCAGTGACATCTGTACCCAGCAAGTTCATGTGACCTTATTACCTGTTGTTTCTGTATGTAGTTGAGTCTCATTTCTTCCTTTTGTTTTCTCCCTTTGTTCCTTTTGTCACTTTGGCGTGGACACGCAACTTTCATCAGACAAAGGCGATGACAGAAATGCAGGGGAGTCTGCTGGAGTCAAATGAGGTACTGATCCTTTATATCTAACTGGTAATACCTGTGTTTTAATATGAGCCCCTTCTGAAATGAAGGTCTAGATATTAAGAAGTCACAAAAATGGAGAATACAAGTAGATACAATATGGAGCTCTTCTGTCCATGCCTGTTGTCTAACTGTGCACCATATAGGACCCTTCATAATTAGTACCCTTGCTCCTAATTGAGCTGAATTCCAGCCTTATCATAAATGCTTCTATCATGAGTCTTTTTATTTTTTGTTGTTGCTGTTATTTTTCCATATCTCACTGTCTGCTTTGGTCCCCTGTCTGCTAGTAGCTTGTTCTTAATTTTTGACAGCCTTCCCCAAGACCCGTAAGTGCAGCAATGCCTTCAAGAAGCTATCGATTATAGATCAGAAGACTTATTGAGAGTTGCCAATACATATAAATTAAATGCCTCCAAAGGCGATTCAGAATAAGCAATTTGTACGGTATCTCTGTGACTGACTGCCATCACCTAAGTGACAGAAGAGGATGAGGAGAATATGCCAAGTCTTGTATTGGTGTTCTAAATTAGCTTTAGTTACATTGGTTAAAGACATCATTGGGTTACATGTAGAATTTGCTATTTGTTGGTTTAGTGGTTAAACCAAAGTTGTGAAAATACAATGGTTTTGGTAGACTGCAGTGTTTCTTTTTTAAGCAATAACAGTGTAGGGAAGGAAATGGACAGATACTACCTCTCACAAAAGAGAATGTCATATGACTTCCCTTAAATTGAAAATATAATCTCGTACCCTGCAGTGATCAAAAGTGTAAATAAAATATTAAGTCATAAGAAAGGAATCAAAACCATAAAGAAGAGGTACTGTGTACTGTTTTACAGATTGTTGGTGTACTTACATTTGAGTAGTGCCTCATCAGGCTGAGGTATGGAGTGACTTTTCTCTGAAAAATAACTGCTTAGGCAAACTTCTTAAGTTTGGAAAAGCAATCTCTGGGGGAAGGGTATACAATTCAAATCTATAAAATCAGGAGTGGGATGAGGACCAGTTGTCACATGGAATACATCCCAGTGGAAATATACTTGAAATAAAGCAGCATGGAGGGGTATTTCTCATTGTGCCTAATTAAATTGCAGTGCTCTCCGCTGCAGGACATTGTGGAGGCCAAACGTACAGCTGGGCACGTAAAGGGGTAATTAGATTGGTGGGGGAGAAGGCTGTTTATGGCTCTGTACATTATGGTGCTTGTGACTGACTCAAGAAATCCCTGTAAGCAGCTTTCAGCCTTTTGACTGCAGACCTCTGTGTATCCATTGGCTACCTTATGAAGGATCCACAATAGGTAATTAAAGGGTATAGGGCTTAATTGCACAATATGTTGCCTTTGAAAGTCAGCATATTGTGTAATTACACCACAAGAAAAGTAAGTTAGTCAGGAGCCTTCAGGTTGCACATGGCACTTCTGTAGGAAAAAAACAAGCAAGCTGTGCTAGAAGTTTTGGGGCTTATAGGAAAAGAAAGCATTGTATGTTGCCATGTTTCCGAAACATAATGATTAGGCCTTGTAATAGGCAGAGTGCTGGACGAGATAAACCCTTGGTCTGATCCAGTGTGGTCAGTTTTACATTTCGTGTATCATCATAGGCGCCAAAACCAGACTTACCGCATGGAAGAATTACTTGTGCAAAACAGGAAAAATAATTACGTTAAAAACACTTGGTTCTTTTTGTGTTCAGTGTGTAACAATTTTAAATACTCAAATGTGCTGAATAGTAGCATTTATGGTGCTAGACATAACTCTTCGGTGTGTACTGTGCTCCTCGAGGCTCAGGTTTCTCACTGTGAACGCACTGGGAACCAGCCAGCTGTAAGAGAATGTTGTATCATGGCAAAGGTGGTGAGAGTTGTATTTTTTAGTGTAATTGGTGAGAGTGGTTCTCTGTTTTAGCATTAATGTTTTAGCTACTTCAGTTACATTGTGTTTGATCTGTTATGCCTCGTTTGCTGTTTGTTATGACTAATGCAAACCAGTAAGGGATTCTTGCCATCTGCCTTGTTTTAAATATTTATACAGGGCTAAGCAAATGAGAAAGTGTAAAATACCCATTGAGAAAAATAAAGATGGGTTACCAAGTAAGTATTTAAAAAGAATGAAATGAATTGATAGAACCTGAAGATTTCTCAGGATACGAAGTGAGAAGAAGAGAAATGCTAGAAAATGAGGTTCTCTACTGGCTTGGTGATAGTTTGGTCTCAGATAAGCCTAAACGTGTTCCTCTGAAGGAACTCTAGAGCTTCCTTGAATTGTCTTGGAAATGCAAAATACCTTTGTTTGCTCAAGTGCTTATTTGATTACCTGTATGTGGTTTGGTTGTCTGGACAAGTGGTATAACTTGATTCCTAACAATTCCTGCACTACCTTTTCACTTGAATCGATCAAGGTAATCATCAGTTTGGGAGTACGTTTGGAGGCGAACACATATGCTGTGGTGGTAAGAGTGCAACTACAGATGAAAATGTTTCTTTGGTGATTGTTCTTACTCATAAAGAAACGCTCATTTCAGGCTCATGCTGAGGACTCTGTAATGGATCACCACTTCCGCAAGCCAGCAAATGATATTACATCCCAGCTGGAGATCAACTTTGGAGACCTCGGCCGCCCCGGACGTGGTGGCAGAGGGGGACGAGGTGGCCGAGGACGTGGTGGCAGGGCCAGCCGTGGAGGCAGAAGTGACAAGGTAAGTAGCTAACAGCTTTCATCTACAAAGGAGATTAGTTTCAGTTATTATTAGGATTTTCATACAGAGAGTTTTAGGTGTTTCCTTTCTGGGGGAGATGCTCTGACAACAAACACAGTGTTTTAAAACCAAATGTCCTATTCTTACAAGCTTACTTTAAACTAGGTTACTGTTAGGACAAAAGGATAAATGTTTTAGCAGTGTTCTTGTTAAACGCAAAAAAGGGAGGGTGTGGAGTAGGTTGGGTTAAAAAAAGAAGTGCCCATCTTTGTATCTAAACCCGAAAAGTGACTCTTTGGTACGGACAGATCTGAATGTACTGTGAGATGCTTCTGTTTGTGCCAGAGCAGAACCACAAGTGCTAGAGCGGTTATTTTCAGACACAGTCAGGGCGGTGTACCTGCATTATGACCTGTTGGGGGTGAAAGACTGGTTTTACGGCTGCATGTTATATCTTGAATTTGAGGAATTTAGAGTTTTCATGTCGAAATAGGACTCTTTCTGGGTTTTTCCTCATCTGCAGTACTTTTTTTCCTCCTGGTCCTAAAGCCCCAAGGAAGTACTCAGGAAAAGTACTGAATGGGGTTGGGGAGAGAACATGTAAAGTCGAAGCACCATAGTATAGCTACAGAAAAGATTTGATTTGATATGGATCACTTTACTTGGCTTAACTGCATCTAATCAAATTGTTACTCAATAGAAAATAAGGTCAGTCTGTGTGGTTTGACTTTCTTCACATAGACCAGACTTGATCTTTTTTGTCTCTTCTAGGACACTGGTTTTGTTTTCTCTTTTACACTGGATCACTTTAAGTTTTAGGCTTATTAGTTGGAAAGCTCTTTCCTGATACCAACATGAGAAAATTTTAAGGAATTGAAATTAAATGGTGGTGGTGTTTGCTCTGAGTTGTTTCACTAATATGGCATCTTCCTTCTTCAAGAATGCTGTCATAAAGTAGTTAAAAACTTTTCTGCAGCTTATTTTATGTTGACTTTGTTTATTTCCTTCCAGTTGGTTAAGGAGTTTGATGTGATCCACACACCCAACCAGGTTGGTGATCTCTGCTGGCACTTACATTACCTGTGAAAAAGGCCCTCCTGTTGCAGGGACTGTAAACTAACTCCCCTCCTGCAGTGCATTGGCTTTTTTAGTTTGCTTTCTGCTTTTGTGTAATGAGCAAATGGAGATGCTAAAGCTATAGGTTTCAGACCCTGCTGTTACTTTTTAACTCTAGTTTGTGGGCTGGGTACTTCTCTGGCAAGACTAAGACACTACAGGTATTGATACAGCTTTTATTGGAACGGTTTAAATATATCTCTTGATAAATGAATACGTTTACAGGAAATTCCACTATCCTGGCTCTTCCTACTCTTCCTCTCTTCCACATCCCTCATGGACAAAGTGAAGAATTTCTAAAGTATTCTAAAATATTTAATTTCTGCATTTCATGGCAGCACTGTTGTAGGTGTGGTACAGAGCCTTTTAAAAAAAACTGTTGGGAAGCACTGAGGAGATTCTTGGTTAATGTATGAATTTCTAGGGCTAGGTTGGCACAAAAATTCTGTTTATCAACAGCTGGTTTGTGACTGGGGAAAAACTAAATGTGTGAAACTTCATTTGTGCTATGAACAGGCCTTTTCTGTAAAACTTTTGTGTCCCTCAGTAAGAATTGATGGTTATGTGCTAGTAGAATAGCATAGGTCCACATGTAGGGATCCATTTAGGAAGGGAAAGAGAAATGTACTTGTAACCTTGTGTGATAATCATGCACAGACATGGTCTGTTTGCCTGTAGTGCCTCTTCAGATAGCTTTGATTCAAAAAGTAGTATAGGAGACTTCCTAGTCCTTCTTGGAATAAAAAGTGCTGTTTATCATGGGCGGGGGGGGGGGGGAGTTGCTCTTGTAGTAATTTGTCCAGCACTAGACTGCTGACTCTGCTGTACTGTGTACTCCTTTGAATCCTGGTATTTCCCTGTTGAAGAGGGTTCAGGTTAAAGTAGTTTTTACAAGGAAGAATTCCCAGCCCCGTTTGTCTCGGGTGCCAGCAGTCCCCCTGCCTGCAGCTGCCCCGTGCAAATGCTGCCCAGTCTGTCTGCACAGGGACAGAGGCTTAACCTTGTCCCTGTCCCCGCTGGCTGGGCCCCAGCCTGTGCCCACAGTTGAGCGGTCCTAACATCTCTCACTGCCCAGCTCAGCTGTGTGCTGAGCCTGTGTTTGCCTGGCAAATGGAAGGACTTGGTAATGTGTGAAGAATTAGAAACACGGTAGGGCTTGGTGCCGCTGAAGGTAATAACTTTCTGATGTTTCTCTTTCAGTCAAGTGCTTCTGCTCCTGATGTAGATGACCCAGAGGCTTTCCCAGCTCTGTCCTAAACTGGATGTCATAAGCCAACCCTGCCCTCGTCGGGCCTTCCTCTCCGAGGCTTGCATGCTTAAGGATCCTAAACAACTAAGAAATTTAAAAAAAAAAAAAAAAAAAAAAAAAAAGAGACTGTCATTCATACCATTCACACCTAAAGACTGAATTTTATCTGTTTTGAAAATGAACTTCTCTCGCTACACAGAAGCAACAATATGGTAGTCAGTTTTGTATTTAGAAATGTAATGGTAGCAGGGATGTTTTCATAATTTTTTCAGAGATTATGCATTCTTCATGGATACTTTTTTGTATTGCTGCTTGAAAATATGCGTTTCCAAACTTGAAATATAGGTGTGAACAGTGTGTACCAGTTAAAAGCTTTCACTTCATTTGTGTTTTTTTTTATTTCAGGATTTTAGACATTTTTCCCCAAACTACAAATTGGGTTTTAATTATTGCACACTATTTCCGTTTTCTTAATTCCTGCTTAGCAGATTTTTATCAGCCCATGGTCTTTTGGAATATGTGGAATTTTAATTTGGCAGACTGTTAGTGCTGTATGGAATACTAACTCCTGGAGTACTTTAGTTTTAATGCTTAATTTCAGACTTGGAAAACCAGTCATTTTTCATCTATGTTTGGTAGTTTGTTTACTCGAAATCTTTATACAAAATTGATACCAGATACTTGAAAAAGATTCAAAGCACATTGGTTTATAGTTAAATACCTGTGTATTGATCCAGCAATGATGTGTGGATAATTGGTCTAAACAGTTTTTAAAATCAATGTATTACACCTTTCACTCATGCTTTTTACCTTTATTCCCTCCTCCTCCCTTCAACAGAACAAGATGCTTTGTTGGCAAAAAAAAAAAAATTTTTAAATTACCTATGCTTTTTGTTTGAGAGGGTATACCCTGTAGATTGGAGTAACCTTTCCTGTTGTTGGAGCTGGGAGGTGGGGAAAGGTGGTAGCTGTTGCTCCGGCAGTCCTTCTGGACTCCGTCTGGGACGTGGAATTTAGCAGCACAGCCTCTTGACACGAGTACATCAGTACCTGATGTATCCACAGCACTGCTCTGACAGTGGCAGGTCTTCTGAAGAAGAAACCGCAGGCCTTGGCTGGGTCTGGCAGGAGGGAGTTTTGGCTTACCGTTTCAGATGGGGACATTGCAATCTATGCGCCATACAACAAGACGACGCAAAACAAACCCCCAACACTTAACCACTCCGTCAGAGTTTTGTTCTGGATTTGTGCAGTGTTTGAGATCTGATTGCTAGTTGACAAATGAATGTTTTTCAGAGAGCGATTGTAAGAAACCCTTTCCACCCCTGTAGAAATTTGCCATAGGTTTAATTTAATCCCTGTGAACAGGAACTTTACCACTTCAGGACACAAAAGGAGTTGAGAGAACGACTAATAACGAGGGTTTCTTAGCGTTTTTATCTGCAGCATTTGTTAGGAGACTAGAAACAGGTTTCTCATTTTATTTAATGTTTTACACTTTGGACAGCTTATAACATATTTGTAGTTTCTTAACTAGGTAGATAGAAAACAAAAGGTAACGCCCTATTTTTTTAAAAGCTGTACAGGACAGGCAAAAAATATTGGAGACCTTTGAATATGAAATATCAGACTCCTTAATTGTGGTGTTTAGCTGGCTTGCTTTATCTGAACTATTTTCTACAAAAGTTTTTGTTGTAAACCACTGTTAATATCATTGGATTAGACTTTTTAGTGCACTCACCTATAGTTTAAAGTACCAGGCTGTGAGAAGGAGGCAAGTTTTCAAACAGTGGATGGTAAAATCTCTTGGTTCATTTCTCCTGACTCTGAGCTGATCTCACACAGGTGCTCAGTGTGGGGACTGTTGCAGGTCCAGCACTGAGTTAGTTGTTCCTCTTCCCTTCTCCCTTTGTGGTTTGGTAGAATGTGTTGCAGTTCCAGTGTTAGGGACACCTTGGATAATACAATTAAACAAATGCCTTGATATGCAGAAACACACTTATGGAAAAGCTTTCTCTGCGACATAGACCTTCCTCCCCCTTACACAAACTGTATATTTGCTGTTTCAGTTGCCACTCAGCTTTTTTTTTTTTTTCCAGATGACTTCTGGGCCAGCCAGGCAGTTGTTTGGGGCCCTGCTAGGCAGACTTGGTCAGAAGCTTTCCCCTTCTCCTGCTTTAGAGCATAGAGCAGTTTCCCAAATGGCATGTCACGTATGATTTTTAAGACAGCTTGTACTTAACAATTGGTCCGTCTGCTGTTCCGATAGATGTAAATTTGCCTCTTTCAGTCCATTTGTGTCAAGAACTAAAACTGTGAACATATATCTTTAATATTGGTGGGTGTTAACTGAAATAAAGGTTTATTTTCATGCTCTTTTAAAAATGTCATGAAAACACATGGAGATGAAACCACTTAGGTTAATAGTGTCTCATTTAGGTTCTGCCCCAAGAGGTCCAGTCTTGCCTGTGGTGATGGTACCCAGGCATTTCCATTGCCAGGAATGGACTTTGCCTTGGGAAGATGTCTTTGGAGTAGCTTATTTACGATTAATGAGCTTGCTCTTCAGTAACATTTTCTGTCCTCTTGCTTGCTACTTTTGCAGTCATGCCAAATCCAGAGGACTAGACCTTTTAAAATTTGAAAAAGATGGAGAGCAGAAAAAGCTGGAGAGAAACAGAGGGAAGCACAGGATGCAAATTGGCTTTTGAATGTAACGATGGCAAGGTTTGAGCATGAAAGTTCATCTTACAGATCGACTGCCGCTGATGCTGGGAGGAAACAAGACTGATTAATAAATGCAAGTGTGAGCTGTGTGGGAAGGGACATAAATTCTTCTGAAACATCAGAAGTCAGTGTGGATATATGGTGTTTGCAGTTTGAGGAGTTGAGACCACTCTTAACTGTAATGACTCTGCCCATGGAGATTGGTATGCATAGCCACGCCTCTTGTTTTAATAAACGCAGGACATATGCCTAAAGCTGACACTTCCAGCATTTGCTAACCTGCTTCTTTTCTAAAATCATTACAAGGGCCGTGTTACTTTCATTCTGTACTCCTGGCCTGGTCTGCCTTCGCTTGGTAACAGCCTCCTGGCCAGGCTTGGGCTGTGTTTGAGCAAGTGCCGGGTGCCCCGACGCAGTGGTCGGCAAGTCCCTCGCTCTGCTGGGTGCTGTGCTAGAGAAGCCAAATGGAATGTTTTTGCTGAGGGGGATGTAACCTGGCTGTGGGGAAAACGGGTCATTTGCCCTTGCTGGGAGACTTTAAGGTAGGAGTTATAAAAGTTTGGTTGTCCTGCTAATGATGCTTTTTCTCTCTTCAAGTTGGAGTAAGACTTTATGTGAAGTTCCGAATGGCAATTTATCTAGAGACTTGAAGAGCAAAGAAAAAATGCACTCTAGTGTTCTGTTGTCCATATGTTGAAGTTGAAGGTCTGTGCAGAAATAGATGCATGACAAAACCGTGTGTGCTTTTTTTGCCCTTTTTTTTTAAAAAAAAAACCAACAAACTTTCTTTGGTAATAGGTATCTAATTTGGTTGTACATAGCTGACTTGAGGTACTGATTTGTCTGTGATGCCGAGCCAGAATCCTCTTGCCAGGGAGGTTGACATTGGGTATGGCGAGCACAAAAATGGAGTTCTGTTGTCTTGGATGTCTGACCCAAGCCAGAGTGAAACGTTTGCCTTTGAGTGACATCAGGCCAGTCCTTACAGAGGGAAGATGTCTGTGTGCCAGGCTGGAGAGAAAACCTCGGAACCAGCTTCTAGACCCAGAAAGCAGAATTGCAGAGCTGGTACTTTGCAAAAGAGAATCTCGTGCACTTTGAGTGGCTGGCAGCGCGAGCGGCCTCACTCGGAGGTGGGGAACAGTGCTTCACTGCCTTCCCAGAGACCGGTCTGGGTGCAGTTTGTCTGCCCTACGTGTGTTATTTTCACAGGTGAAATACCTGACGGCAACAAATAAAGGCAGCGCAAGAGGGGGGCGTAACTCTGGCTAAGAAAGTAGCTTTGGGTTCGTTCCTAGCAGCAGAGCGAGGACTTGAGGTGTGCTATGTGGCTGTCACCTGTGTGCAGCGTCTCGGCTCCGGGTAGTTGTACCGCTGTTGACGTGTTCTCTGTGTTGGCAGGGAGCGGTAAACCCGTCGGCTTGCTGGGGTGAGCTGCAGGAGAGGAGGTGAGCTGGGCTGGCGCTGGTGCTCGTTCGTGGACAGTTCAGCGCGAGCCAAGGCTGCTTGGGTTTGCGTCGGTTCCCTGCCCTAGGGTGTGAGCTTGTCCGTAGTTACCGGTAAGTGTTTGATCTTCACCCGTGAGGTGTTGCTACAAAGGTCATCGTAACACAGAGAGGTGAGGAAGTTTATTTCACTTGCGTGTTCTTTACTGGGCAGAGTGAAGGCAAATCAGATATGGGATTGGTTTTACTGCAGTCTTTCAGTGCAGCAATTTGTGTTGGCTTGTGCTCGGTTGTGTTTAGGGTTTGTACTCGACAAACTGCAGGATTTCTGTGTTCTTGTATGGAGGGCAAGGAGAAGACCTGGTTCTGTCCTTTCTCCTGAGAAAGCACTTGAAGGTCTGTCTGGCTCAGTGAGATTGCATGGCACTTGCGGGGCAGCGATGTGGAGCAGGAGGGATGCGTATTGGGACAAGATGGCTATTGCTACTTAATGTGCTTTTTTTTGTGCAGCAGTTTGTTTTAACAGTGGGTTACTGTTTACCTTTGTCGGACTTGGATGAAGATGCTAAAAGGGGCAGCTACCTTGCAGATCGCTCATGGACTGCTGTTAAAAGCTGTTTTCGTGTGGAAGTGCATCTTCCTCTGCTGTCCTGTCTGAGCACATCCATGACTGAGCTGTGATCTTGAGCATGGAGGTCCTGGGCCAGTTTGGAGGTGGCAGTAAGGATGCAAACAAATCCCAGGGTTGAAATACTATCCCAAAATACATCTCAAAACTAAATTTCTAGTAACTACATGAGTAGGGCTTCATTGCACAGCTGCTGCAACACCTCCTTGCACGTGGTTTTATTAGCAGTCCGCAGATCAAAAAATCCTCCTGGCTTTGACACCCCTATTAAAAACGTGGGTGGAAGTGGGGAGTGTACATCGCTTGTGTTGGTGCTGTGGCGAGGCAGACTGTGTGCTGCATGTTAATGAGTACGTGCCCCTCTCTTGAGCAAGAAGCCGTCCTGTGTTTACGGGCACATCTGGGTATTGTTTTTCTTCAGTGCAGAATTTCTGCAGTGAACGTGGTGAGCTCACGCCAGGTGGCTGGGCAGTAAGGGTAAGTATTCTCATCCTCTAGTGACTGCTGAGTTACCCGGCAGGAAGAATTAAGCTTTGCCGCGGCCGTGGTACGAGAAGGACCCCTTGGCACGTTTGGGAGAGGTCGTGGGCAGCGTCCTGCCACAGGTGAGCTGAGGGACCCTGCTCCCTGTGCTGGAGGAACGGCTGTCATGCACACCCAGCGCAGGGGGGCCGTGCGAGCTCTGGAGCAGGAGCGTGCGTCTCAGAATTGGTCTCTGTGCTGCTGCAGAGGAGCCCTCGAGTGTGGTCCGTGAGACTGGCTGGCTGCAGCACGCCAAGAGCTGTTGCCTGGAGTGCTGCTGCTCCTCCTGCTCCCACTCCTCTTGCAACTTTTACATGCAGCGCCTTTCCTTCTGCTTTGGGAAAGCAGTTTCCTGGGCAGTAGGTGTCTTCAGTCTCTGTTCCTCGGTTCCTTACCCGCAAGAAGCTGCTTTTAGGAGGAACACCACATGCTGTTACGGCCCTGGCTTTGCTTGCAGGCTCTGGTGAGGCCGGGTCATTTGGGGGTTTTGTGGGTGTCTGGTGGGAGCTGGCAGCGAGCGGCGTGCTGGATCCCGCAGGCTGCTCAGCCTTTACCAGGACACATCTTCCTAGAAGTACGTGTGGCTGTGGGCTAACAGCAGCTGAATCATTGCCGATGGTTTTATTTTGTTTTCGGTACACAGAAACGCAAGACTGGAAAGCTAAGGCTTGGGAATAGCCAGGGTACTTGCGATCGCTTGTGCTGATCAAAGGGAAACGCTCCGGGCGTTGTGGGAAGTGCAGAGAAGTTGCTGAAAGCTGAACATGGGAGTTGGTCCCAGGGCTTGAATTTCACATTCCTAAAAAAAAAAAAAAAAAAAAAAAAAAACCAAAAACAAAAAAGCAAGCTTAAAAGTAATGTGTGCACAACTATTTCCATATACTCCTGCCTATTGCAGAGGTGTTTTCACAGTGTGGATGGGGGTACAGACCTCGTCAAACCGGGTAATGCGAATAAGCCCAGCCTGGCTGGCGCCAGCTCAGAAGGCAGCATGTGCCCGGTTAGTAACAGACTCGTCCTGCAGCGCCTCTGAACTTGGGAGCAGAAGAACCTGTGGGCCTCCTGTGGAGGCTAAAACGGCCACGTCTGGAATAAAAACTAGGGGGGAAAAAGCCAACAGAGATCTCCCTAATGCAACACTTTGGTTTTGCTTTTCACTTCAAGCGAAAGGCAATGGGGGAAGCTGTCGCCTTGTAGCAGCCTGGTGATGCAGGTGCATCTCTGGCTGCTGTGCAAGGAAACCTTTGCAGGGCTGCTGAGGGCCATCTCCTCGCCGAGTCGGGCTGTTCGCGGACGTGCTCGGAGGCGGTGGTACCGCAGGAGGGTTTAATCACCAGCTTGTGCCGCTACGTGACAGCTCGTGTACCCAGCTGATGCTGGGGAGGAGGAGGAGGACGCTCCAGGTAAGTTCAGGTCTGAACTACCTCATCTCTAGCAGCAATGCTTCAGCTTTATTTTTAAAGACGCTTTATTCTGTGTGTAGCTGCAGCGTAGCGCTTGAGCTTGACCAGAGGAAACGACAGGAAACAAATTTCAGGTTTCCAACATTTTTATTTATATATATACACACACGTACAGTAAACAAAGTCATTAAATGTGTAACACATACTTCAAACCTGTAATTAGAATACTTCAATAAATGATTTGAATTCTTCTCACCAGTCCATTTGACTTACTGCCCACATGCGCTGCCTGTTGCTTTTCTTTCTGGCGAAGATTTCTCCTTTCCTGACCTGAGCCACGGAGGCAGGCCGGCCCTGCTGCAGCCGTGTCCCTTGGTCCCCACGCGGGCTGGAGCACTGGTGTCACTGGGGATGATGTGGCTTTGTCCCAGCACCGGGGCTGTAGTGAGGAATAACCCCCGGGGGCTGGCGGGCATTAAGTTTAGCACCGGTGGCCGCGGATGTCCCCGTGCTGTATTGCTGACCTGGTGGGCGCAGCCGGAGGAGCGAGGGCTGCAGCTGTGGTCGTGCTGGGACGGGATGCTGAGGTCTGACCTCGGTGTAACTCCTCGCTCTTCTTGGGCTTGCGAGGGTTGAAATGATGGTTTGTGCGTCTCTGATTCCTGGGGTGGACCAAGCCAGGCTGAGCCGCTCGTGATCAGGCAGTGGGAGAGGGGCCTGAGGCAACGCAGGCTGCGTGAAGGCAACCTGAGTAATTAATTAACCTCTCCAAAAGATGGGTCGCGCAGCCCTGGTATTCCTGATCTTGTCTTTAATTCTGCCTGAGCGTGTTGTGTGGACGAGGAGCTGCTGTACTGTACAGCGAGGTGTGATGTGTGGTGCCAGAAAGGTTGGCGAGTTGGGGTTTTTATCACTTAAAGGTGTCACGTGCAAGTTACTGGACTGGCTGTACCGAAAGACACTGAAATACTTCCATAAAGTGCAAAAAAATGAAGCCAGGCTTCCATCACCCTGACCGCCTACCTTGTGAAAGAGCTGCAGTTTATTTTCACCGTGTCCAAAGTCAGAGTCCCCTCGTAGGAAAGTACGGGTGTCAGAAAAGTCGTCGGGAAGACGGAGAGCGGATCGCACTCGAGTTCAGGGTGGTCTTCATTAGTGCCTGCAACCGGGGGTAGGTACACGGTGGCCGTGTCGGTGATGGGGTTGGCGATGTACTCGGAAACAGTCTGCGTCTGCTCCGTCACCTCCACCGCTATCCTCTTGTAGAGGTCGGGAAGCTGCTGCTCGTAAACCTCCCCGTCTGCCGTGCCGGGGAGAGCCTTGTACTCCGGCTCCTCCTGCCCCGAGCCCCTCTCCAGCGCCCAGTCACCGTTCCCAACGCTGCCGAAGAGGAGCTTGTCCCGGAGGGCCAGCGGGTCCGTTTTCACGAAGGTTTCCTCTACTTCTGTTGTTTCGGGCTCTTCAAAGCTGCCCGTGCTGTGCAGGAACCCACTGGAGGGTAAGCTCAGCTCGGCCTGCGGAGGGGCACACGTGGCAGAGAGAATTAATGACGTGATGGATAGCCCGGGACCTCCCGCTCCCACAATGTGAGCACACACCCCCCCCCCCCCCCCCCCCCCCCCGCAGCAGCTAATACTGCTGAAAATGAAAGATCTCTGCATGGTCCTGGTGTTTAATTAATTAGCCCGATACATCCTACGGGCTAACATGGTATGAGAATCTCCACTATTGGAGACTGCTGGATTTGCTGCCTTAAGAGATTACGGGCTTGCGTGGCTCCAGTTGCTTTTTCTTCTGAAAGGGGTGGGATTAATTAGAAGAAAAAAAAACCCCCACAAACAGTTTACCTTCATAGACATGTAGTTCTTGGCCCACGTCGCGTTAGCTGGGTCTGGAATGGCTTTGCTCTGCCACTGCGGCATAAGCGCAGAGAGGAGCGACTGGAATCTGCGGATGGAATAAGCGCAATTAAAAGCGTGCGATTACCCAAGAGCTCAGCGTAATTGTGAATCTGCCGTCGTAGGGACCTGCAGAGACCCGGCGGCGCGGGGAGCGCGGCGGCTGCCGGGGCAGCGCGGCTCCTGGCCGAGGGAGATGCTGCCCAGCATCCTCCTCCTGCCAGCCCCCGCCAGATGATCGTGTGCGTGTTGCTCCAAGGAAAACAGGTTTTAATCTCAGGGTTTGACTTTGCTCACGGGTTAGTTGGCGAGAATTGTACCCCTTCGGTTTTGTTTTGGTGGAAGCAGACCTTAAGCTCCCCGTTAAAAATTCACAATATATAGAAAACAAGGCTATATTTTAAGCTCAGTGCGTGTTCTTATTTGTGTACTCTGAAACCTTTATTCAGAACAGTCTGCCCTGTTCCCCAAGGTGTCCTGAAAGGACACGGCCCTCCCTTCTAACAGCAATTCCCTGTTTTGTTGGAACGTAACAGATGGATCCACTCACGCTTTTCTTGCCGGAGGCACAGAACAAATGCAGGCTGAGAGGATGAAGAAGCTGCAGGTAAGAACAACAGTCATCCAGTCCCCAGCACCTGAAATATGGAACACCCATCATTCATCCTCACTAAAAAAAATGAGAAATCTAAATACGCTAGTTCGAGTTGGACAACAGTTGTGGCCTGACTAGTGCTTGCGCTCGTAAAACACACCAACGTTTTTTGGTTTAAAATCAGGAATCTGGATGGACTGTTGGGGACCAGCGGTACTTTGTCATATAAAGATGTCTACTGCTGTCTCTCGAAATACGCAGTCCATGACCCAAAATACGCAATTGCTGATCTTTTGTCCAGTACTGAGCCAAACATTGACAGATAAACTTGGGGTAGTGTGTGCAGCAGAGGGGTGTTAAGGAGGAAAGATCTTACAAAATTCAGTGCATCTTTAATAAACTGTGACTGAACTGTTTCTCAGTGAACACATTGGCTTTACTGTGCTTGCACTACCTGCTTAAAACGTAGTTTTCACAAACCCAGATTTTATACCGGGGAAACTTTTAATTTGCCTGGATTGCTTTAATTTCCTCTCCCGCTCACCTCCCTGGATTTCTCCCGCAGTCCGTGGGAGAAACCTGCCTCCGGAGGAGCCCTGCTCCCACGCCGCGGAGATTAATTTCCTAATGCACGCAACTTGGGAGCTTAAAGTTGTTGTTGCGGCACGTTGCTGGGGAGGAAACGCAGCAAAACAAACTTTCCGGCAATACGTAGGCACGAGTTTTATCAACCCCCTTCTTGGGGATTAGTGACCGTTTCTCTTGATCGGGGCTCAAAGGAAACTTGAGCAAAACAATCGGTCTCGCAGGAGAGAAACCCTGATGACTGCCGCTAGCTGGGGTCAGAAAGTTTTTGGGAGAAGGTCTTGCTTTTGCATCCCCCGGGAGGCAGAGGAATGGACCGCACGGGACGGATGCCGCTCTGCGGGAGCCCGGGGATGCCGCGCTGCTCACGAAGGCTCAGGGCGCATGGGGTGACCGCGGCTCCTCGGAGAGCCCCCGGCCCCTGGGAGACGCGGAGGTCGGCAGGACTTTCGGCGTGCGTACCTGTGCCAGAGCTGGAAGCACGCGGATATCTGGGCCAGCAACTCGAAGGGACTGAACCCTTCCTTCCCTCTGTGCCATAAACCGCCCTGCTGGCCTTCAGCTACCGCTAAACCGTACAGCTAACGGCTCGGCGCAGAACTGGGAGCTTAACGATGCTATGTCTTAAAACCAGCTGAAACTAGAAATCTTCAGTAACTGAAGAGGAGCAGGAAAAGCGTTTCCAGCCGGTGGAAAACCGGGATTGAGGGCTAGCACCTTTCCCGGCCCCCCACCCCGGCAGAGACTCATTACTTTCCAAGCAGAGGAGCTCGCTGTTGCCCCCGGGCCCCTCTCCGGCAGCCGTCGACGCCGTCATCCACAGGGCGTAGTGCTCGCCGCGCTGCAGGTCGGGGATGTACAGCCAGCGCTGGGCTGTCACGTTGGACACGGCTGGAAGGAAAAGGGGGAGAAGCGAATGAAGCACCCGGCCGCGCGTTTTTACTGCGTTTCACTCGAACGCGCCACGTTTCCAGAGCTTGGAGCGTGGAGAGGTATTTGTTGCTTTAATTAGTTTGCTTTTCTGTGTTACTGAGGCATTGGAAGGGCTGTAAAAGACCTTAGGCTATTGGGGTGACCCGTGCCGTTGTACAGACTGGGCACCCGGGATCGCGTATCCTGCCCTCTGGCTACTGTTGCCTGGCAAGTTCACCTTTCAATCTAAAATGAGGTTTGTATGCTGGTCCTATGAAACATCCATTAAAAACCGTCGTGCAACTTCTGAATAAAGTTTTAAAAAAACCCAAAGCAACGCAGACGTTTCTCGGGTGGAAGCCTGGGAGTTAACACAGACGCAGCGAGGGAGGGCTTGGGTGGGAAAAGCCCACGGGTGGGGGAACGCAGCGGGCGCTGCCTGCCGAGCGTGTCTCCGTGCAGAGCGTGTGTTGGTTGGGGAGGACTTTCAGAAGGTCTCTTATTTTGCCCTGCCAATAATTACAAGGGTTTGCATTGGTTATGACTTAAGAAAATAACAACAACAATAATAATAAGAGCGGGGAGCAATCTGATAGTTCCACGCTCAGACTAACTTAGAATGGTCGGTAGCAGAGGGAGCTGACTGAATCCTGCTGCCAGCCCTCGCGGCGGAGCGGCGACTCCTTGACTGCACAGAGTTTTTTTGCAGGCATCTCCCCCTCCCTCCCCTCTATCCTCCACCTCGCAGCACATGCGTATCATGTCGGTCTTCGCCAGATACCTACCGTAGATGTCCGGGGCTGCCCGCCCGTCCTTTTTCTGCAGGTACAGACGGTACCCGGTGATGCAGCCCCTTTGCTGGTGGGCAGGGATTTCTTCCCACGAAACCGAGATGCCGTTTGCCTGGGGTGTTGCGTACATCTGGGGCCCAGCGGATGGTGCTGTAAAACATACGACTGACTTTTAAAGCTGAACTCCAGCCAGCTTAAAAATATCTGGAAGAGTATTACCGTGATTTACCTTTTGCTCTTGAGTATCCCCTGACCGATGCTGCTTGTCCGGCTCTGTCCCGATAGAGTGCAAACACGCTGATCTGATAGCACGTGTTATCTTTTATGTGCTCTAAATGAAGAAATTGAAAGTGGACGGTTACTAGTGAAAGTATTTACGGTCACGGCTGAAGTGTTTACATCAGCTACTTAAATCTGAGATGAATCTCCTGATTATTAATGCACCTGTCATAAAGAAGGAAAGAAAAAAATAAATCTCTCTGATCTCCTCTTCAGCTTGGCAGGACCTCACTGTGCATGAAGCAAGCGACGTGAGCGCTCCTGAAGGGTGAAGAATTCCTTTGTTTCCTCGTGAAGCAAGAGCTGCCGGCAGCCCTGCACCCTCCAAAGGAAACCTGGGACCGCGTCCTGCGCCCCAGGTAAGGGGAGAGGTGAACAGCTATTACCCAGCTTATTGCTCTGCGAGATGAGGCGCGGGGTTTGCCCGCACGTGAGGGCGCTTGGGAGGCGCGAGAATCTCACACCTTATTTCTTCCCCGTGACTTCACGTCGGCATCCTCCTCCGGGCTGTTCCCGCGGGTTAGGGGAGGTCGGCGGGAACTCGTTTTGCTCCTTCCAAAGCAGAGCACGAAGCGATGGCGTCAATACGCTGCTTTTTCCAGCTCATTCGAGAGCAGGGATGTAAGTGCCTCGGAGGCACAGCCCTGGGACAGAGGGTAGGAAAGGCTACGGAGGGTAATCCTCGCTGTCGCCCCTGCCGTAACTTCATAGCTATCTGATGTGCAGAACGCCGACGCGTGCTAGTGACTGGGATTAGTAACCCGCAATTAGTAGAAAGGAAATAGTCTTTTCTGAAGCCTGTGATCTCTTGTACCTCTAGCTGGCTTGTTTAATTTTGGAGGGACTGGGTTTTCTCAGAGACATTTCACTTACCAGATATAAATCTCCACTGAGAGTGGCTGCAGAGCTGAGCCCAGAGCAGCCACAGATTTCTATTTTTCTCCCCTCCTAAGGAAAGCTTTCAGTGCCATAATTTCTTACGCTGAATTAGTAAAAATTAGAATCCGACTTGTTCCTTAAAAACCTTTCAAAAGAAATCGGTACCTCGGTCGTATCCCACCTCGAGGCGGTAGTTACCTGCTATCACTGCGGACAGGTTGGATGCCGGGAGCTTCGCCCAGGCTGGATGGGGCTCCGGGCGCGCGTTCCTCTGCCCGTCTGCCCACTCCACTACGTATCCGCTGATGGACGCGGCCGATCTGACGGGCGGTTTCCAGCGGACGAGGATGCTGCCGTTTCCCATGGCTACGGTAGAAACCTTCTCAGGAGGAGGTAGGTCTTACGGGAGAGAAAGAGCAACCAAACAAAAAAGACGCCGTCAGCACAAACTTGCCTTAACCTCAAGTGGACTCGGTACGTTCGATATCTGGTTTTTACTGCGTCTCCAGGTGAAGTATAAAAATAAACTGCAGTTGAAAGAAAAGGTCTTTATCCAAGGGCGATCTCTGTGCTGATAGGAATAGAGCCCCTTTCTCGTCTTGTCTCCCGGCACAGCAGTCTGAGCGTACGCAGCACTGCTTGTTTGTGCCATCCCCAAACCCTGCGAGGACGCTGTCGGGGCACATACTAACACCCTGCTCCCGTGATGGAGCCACAAACACGCATCGTCTCCACAAGACCAAAGCTACTGCTTTCACAGCCAGGGCCAGGTTACTTTTTTCTGTGCTAGAAAATGTTGGGGAAAGTCATCGATTTTTTTTTTTTTTTTTTTTTTTTTTTTAATCCGTAGCATAAAACCAGCGTCTTTTCTGAACAGTTTGTCTAACAAACACAATTGAACAGAGCCCACAAAGCAGTTCTTGTCCTACTGCCTCCAAGTAATCAGAGACCAGTGGTATTGCTGCACCAGTCCGACCTCTGCTTAACGAAGGGCTCATGTAATCAGTGCAGCCCGTTTGCTGAGGAGCTCTGCATCCGTCCCCAAAGGAGGAGAGCATCCCACTGGTGCTCCATGCAGCTCTGGGAAAAGCTGAAATACTTGCCAATGGCTTTGTCACTGTTTTACTGACATTACAGCGGGACGAGTGCAAATAGAGAACTGCCTTTTTGAACAAACCACCTGAGACCGTGAGGTTCTGTCATGCCTGATACCGGCACAGGAAATTTGGGGCTGGGTGAATTCGGAGAACGCTCGTTAACTTTGCTGTGCGGGTGAAACAGAGTGCAATTTCACAGGAGATAAAGCTTGTGTGATTTCCCCTCACCATCACCTTCCCTTCAGTCCTGCCACCGGTCCCGTCTCATGCAAGAAACCGCCTCCCCCCGCCTTTTTTTGGGTGGTTTGTTTTTTTTTTTTTTTTTTTTTTTTTTGTCATGGTTAATTTGCTGCTGTGGCAGGTGCCTGGATGGCTGACGGCGCAGCTCGCGCCTGCGTCGGCAGAAGGGGTTTGAGGTGTCATGACAGCAGCACGAATGCGCGGCAACTTAACGCGTCGTGAAGCTGCACCCCTGACCGCGCTGAAAACGGGATCTGCCGCTTTCCGAAGACTCGTTGAGATGGAGAAGGATGAGCGCGAGGTGGTGGGAGCGGAACGTGTAGCACAAAGCAGAGCGCCGGTGTTATTCCTGGCGGTTATTCCCAAACCCAGCAGAAACCCTTACCCTGGGTGCCCGGGGTGGTCACGACGGACGCGGGGGGGGACCTGCCCCTCGAGTTCTCGGCGGTGACCGTTATCTTGTAGCCCACCCTCGGCGTGACCCTGGCGTAACTGGTTTGGGTGGTGAGGTGTGCTTCTCCTGCCGGGGGGTTCCGCCGGTCCAGGGCTTCGAAGGTCACCGCGTACCGCAGGATTCTCCCCCTCGCCTCCGAGTTGCTCAAAGCCTGCCGAGCAAAGTGCATTCGTTACTCTTCTTCGGGTCAGCAAAGCCCGCGGAAAGCTGACGGTACCGAACCGGGATGCCCGGCGAAGGTTTCGGACCTGCTCGTGGAAGAAGGGGGGTGGTTGGCCGTTAGCGAACCGAATATTTCACCTGCTATTCCACGGACCTTCCGCCACGAAGGGCACCTTCGCGTCACGCCTAGGAGCCCTCCCGAAGCAGGCTTTAGCAAGCGTTGCCCACCCGTGCTGTGGTTCCCGTGGGAGCCGCGGCCGTCGGCCCCTTCCCCAGGGATGGCGGGGGGGGGGGGGGGGGGGTTTGTTACCAGCCCTCCCGCCTGGCAGCGGGTTTCGGGGACGGATTCAGAGCATCTCCCTAGGCTGGGTGCTCAAGCTGCCCCGTTTAAGTGAGGAACGTTCACACAAAGGTAATTTCTCCTCTTCTTTTTCTGTTCTGATAGTAAAGAGGTTATTTACAGCGACAGGGTTATTTGCTGGACAGCAGCACGTACCAGCTCATGTTCTTTAGTAACGAGGCATCGGTTTTTACTTTCCTCCCCTCTAAAAGCTGGAGGAAACAAGCGGTGTCATAGAGATTGCTCACGCACTTGTTCAGCCTGCTTTCTCTCTGACGCTTTTTAAAAAAATTAGCTTAAGGTCTGTTGGCCTGAAGTACAGCTAATGCATTTCAAAGGTAGCGTAGTTTCCCCACCAGCAGCCACCTGAGTATACTATTTATAAGTGAACAGACACTTCTACTGCTAAAAATATCATGTTTTTGCCAAAGAAGGCTAGCGTCCTGGCTGCAGTTTCTTTTTTTTCCCCCACAGTTTTGCGCGTTTGTGTAACACATAACAGCCTATTCTGATTTTTCCCTTTGATTTTGCTGCTGCCCAGCCCTGCGACCCATGCTCTCCATTCCCAAGCGTATCCCAGCTCGGTCACTTTTCTGCTCTCGGGAACCCGTGGCATCTAACTGCGTGAAATGAGTTAATTCCCTGATGGTAGGGCCAAGAGCATGCATTTACCCGAGAGTCCCTCTCAAGGTTACATATCTTTCCTTTTATTTCTTATTTATTTTTCCTGTTTAATTCTAGTTTAGCAAAGGTCTTTTGCTGTGAGCTGCTGATTTTGCAATCAGCAATAGAGCCGGGGACGGTGAAACACGCAGCCTCCTCCTTCCTTGAGTCTGAAGTCAGGCCATGCTTTTCACAAGGGGAAAAAAAGAGTTTTAACCGCACAGGTGGATTTGTAAAAACGAGTAAATCTTGATTTGGGGAAAATCCAGATTTTTACTTAAGGCCGTGATAAAGAATTATTTAAATTCAACCACTTAGCATACACATCTCTGAAAAGGCAGTCTGTGCTGTCCCGTGTAACACCTCTCGCTGGTTTTTCCGCCCCGGGTGTCTGCAGTTGTACTATCGGTTTCACAGTTTCCTGCAGTCCCTATGCAGTAAGTTCATTTTGTTTGGCTGGGTTTTTTTTTTTTTTCTGTCGTAACAAAAGAAAAAAAAAAGGAAGAGGGAGAAAAAAGCTACTTTTAAAAATAGGAAAATGTTTGCAAGGATAAAATCGCTTTGGCAGGGGCTCGGGACAAACGCGGTGCTGAAACCGCTCTGAAAGCCTGCTGAAATTAAATTGGCAATCCTTTCTTTGGTATTTGTGTGAAAATATGAGAACACGTATTAGTAGTACATTGGACTGAGTCTGAGCCTTTTGCTTTGTAGCTGTCGTGAAAACTATAAAAGCAACGTATTGCACCCATTTTATGAATGGTGCTGCAGGAAGTCTGCTTCGATACAGAAAGCATCGCCAGCTCGCTATTGCGAGTTAAAGGTTTTAAAGTTAAATGTCTTAAAGCCGCAACGGCTGGAGTCACGTAATCACATGAGAATTTCTGCTTTCACTTACAGCGTAGTGCTTTTTGGTGTAGGGGGAAGACATAGCATTAATTGGTAGGTTAACTAGAGAGTGCAAACTGGAAGTTAAGGATAGTTTATGCTTAAAAAAAAATATCTTACTGGCTTTGAAATAAAACCACCACAGCAAAACACCCCACAATCCAAAAATTCCTCTTGGACCCGACTTTAAGTACTGGATTCATAATAGTGGAGAAGCTCAACACCCGGCACGGGTGACAGGGCTTGGTTTCACTGGGAATGGTGGAATAGCAGACCTGGCGTAAGCCTTTTCCCCCGAGCTGGGCGGTAATGTACGGTAATGTGGAATTTTTACCCTACAGCTGGGTTTTAATCCAAAATCTTATTGAAATTTCCCATGCAGGGTCTCTGTCCCCAGCTCACAGGAGCCTCTGCTCGGCAGACCCGAACCACCGCCTTTTTTCGACTCTGAGTTTGTCCAGTTTCAGATCTGCAGCTTTATTATATAGCAAACCCTTTTGCACGTGGTTTGTCCCTCGCCAGTGCTTCACACCTGTAGAGAAAACCGATTTTCTTCCTGCCGCTGCTGTTTGACAAGACCCTCGACCAACCGTCCATCCACTCAGCAGTGGCACCCGCGGGACCCCTTCCGTCGCCCGAACTACATCCAGCTCTTACGGGTTTTTGGAGTTTGGTCACCTCGAAGGGCTATTACAATAAATTGCCTCTTCTGCCTCCCCTATTCTTCATTGCTGCTCTTCATATAAGCAAAGCAGAGCAGAAAAGCCTCTGAAGGAAGCTCATACCCAAAAGCAGACGCGTCCGGCGAACGCGGGGCACGGTGTCCTCCCGGCTGGGTACGGCAACCACGGCAAACAACAGCGAGGTGGGGAACGAGGAGAGGGAGCTATTAATTAGGGAGCGTCTAAGGTTGCTGTCTGCCTCTTTAGAGATATCGGGGACACGGGTCGCCTTGTGGGAAGCGGAGGGGGAGAACGTGCATCCGTGCCCTTCGCTGATGTGATGTGCTGGGAACGCGTTATACACTTCCAGCACGACAGAAGGTTTGGGGATGTGTAAAAGGGAAATTGTAGGCAGAAAAGAGTTGTGGAACCTGCCGGGGGAGGCAAGCCTTGGGTGGCAGAGCTGGTCCCTGTGCCTGTGCTCTCCTTGGGTTCGGTCCTTTCCTCCGAACACAGAACCCAGAGTTCCCCCTCTAACCTTGCTGATTATTCCTGCCTCTGCTTAGGTCTCGCTTGACTTACCTTCCAAAAAAGAGAGATGTTCTGCTGTTGAGCGTCCACGTCCTGCTGTCGGTACCAGACGTCCAGGAGCCCGGTCGGCACTGGTGTGGAAGGAGAAGGCGAGCAGCGTTAGCGGCTGTGTTTTGAAGCAAACAGATAAGACGTTGAGCGGGCGAAGGAGGTAAAAATCCTGAGACGATGGAAATGTAAGATTTAAAACGTCCCTGAAACGACGCGGTATGTAATAGCCCGTTGTTGCTGTTGCAGCTGGAGTTCAGCTGCGTTGGTGTTGGCACTCGTGAAGAGGACACGCCGTAGACCCAGGAGAGGGTTTTGCTCTGCTGGGGACTTTATCCCGCGCTCCGTAGTCAGGATGGCTCCCAAGGAAGCCTACACGTCAAAAAGGCAGTATGAGCTCTCGTCTTTGCGTGGAAGTTGAGGCTAGCTAAGGTCCTTGGGGTTGGCTACGTCAACCCTAAAGCAATGGACAGCCTCAGGTGAGAGGGTTTGTGGGATCTGTAGGATTTCGCTGTCTGGCTCCAGGCAAGAAAGTTAGGACCTTGTCAGAGGTAGCTTAAAACCCCCGTTCTTTCCACGATTCCCCTTATAGTCACAGAGTGACTGGAAACCCCTGATGTTTTGATTAAACCTTCCAAAATAACACTAAAGCTGCAGAAACTGGTGATCAATGTGCTCTCCAACAGTTCAGAAACAGAGACAGGTAAAGAAAGCCAATGTGACGAAAGGTAACAAAGCTTGGTTCCTCAAGGTCTCTGACCAAAATAAACCCATTGAATTCAAATAATAATTGTCGCTAATAACCTAGGCAGCAGGCAGCTGTTGCACAACCCCAGCTAGAATGGGGCTGCCCGCTATTTCCTATATTCAAAGGCGGAAAAAATCCTCAGTGCCAGCAACATTAAGAGCTCTTTGTTCTGTATTAACTGCAAAGAGTGACTGGAATAGAAACAAGAAGCAGGACTGACAGAAGAAATAAAACCAGTGCACACTCGCCGTGAGGGACAGAGGAAGGGGCAAGCTCAAAGCAGGAAAAAATAAAATATGGGATTGCATCTGTTGGACTCCAGCTCAGATTTTAAAATTCATTTCACGTGTGAACCACACAAATTAGCTGGTGGGGGGGGGGGGGGGGGGGGAAGCTCACTTATGAACAGTGTTTGAGTAAAGTACATTTTGTGGCAGGTCAGGCTTAGAGAAACAGGAAAAAAATTTCTCTCATTGAAAAGGTATACACCTGAATTTGCAAAAGGCCAAACTCATGTGTAGAACTTCAGCTCCTTCAAAGATGGGCAACCATGATGTACCCAGAGCTTCTCATCTGCCACCTCCCCTTGCCGTCACCTAGTCTGAGGACAGAAAATGCTCCTTGATTAGCGACAAAGATTCTCAATCGATAGCACCGGCTGGGTAGAGAGGCGATGACCGCAAATGCCGTAGCAAGCCAGGATGCATCGAGCAGGTTGAGAAAACTGTTGAGAGGAGGGTGAGGAGAGAAGGAAGGGTTCACACCTTTTGCATGAATGAATGCTTCTTACAGAAACTGATGCCGTCAGCAGTGGTAAATAGCGTGAGTAATAACGGCACTACCCTGAGGAGCTTATAGTAATTCACAAAAAAGAGCAACGAGAGCCAAGTAGGAGATGAAAGGAGGGGATGCCAAAGCAGCCAACACATCTCTGTCGAAACAAACTTCTGAGAAGCTTTCTTCTCTTGTAAGAACGGGAAGTTTTGCAGCATGAGAGTTTGTGCAGCTCAGGGTGAAGCCAGGCAGGCAGGTACGCGAGCGTGCGGCCAGCCCAAATATTAGAGTTGGCAGAAACGAGTAGAATTGCCCTCGGGTTGGTGCTGCGTGTCCCTGGAGCCTGCCGTGCCGTCCTCTGGGGCAGAACCGCTCTGTGCTCCCCTCGTTCCTGGCGGGATCTCTCCCGAACGCCCGGCCAGGGTCTGCTCTGCCGAAGCTGTCGAGGTCTCGAGTGACCCCGCGGCGTGGTGGAGGGCTCACCTGGGCAGGCTCCAAGTGGAATAACTTCTCCTCTTGGGAAAAGATGACTTGGCAAAATAAAACGGCTCGGTCCCAACCTGCCGGCATCAGCAGAACCCAGAGAGTCCGGGCAGTTTCCTGACTCAACTCCTCTGCAAAGGGTCGAGCAAGCTCAAGATCCAGGGCGTGCTGCCCAAGCTGCGGTTCCTTAGCACCAGAGGGTGGCATAGCAGTCATCCTGACTTGAGTTAGGGGGCTGTGCGGCAGTTCAGTAGAACGCTTAGATACGAACCGATACAAAATATTTTTCTTCCCCTAGCTAAGCTGCACAAACTGTCTGCCTTTTCCAGATGTGTCCCGATGAAGCTCCGGGAAAATTCCCCCCACCTTCAACAACGTCGAACAAATACATCCTTCAGACCTTCTTCGTGAACCCTTGAAATTCCTGTTTTGCAAGAAACCTGAACCGCTTCGGGTTTTGTTCATTAAAAAAGCAATTCTCTTACAGAAGTTTCTTCCCTGTTGGCTCTGGATCTACAGAGACTCTGCAACCCAACCAGCAAAAACCCAGCAGCATTTTGAGTTCGTTAGCTGAAGTTTCCACTTGTATGCAAATGTTAGACACAGGCTTAGCGGAGGAGATGCCGTCTTGTCTTACCTGCTTCTGGAGTCTGTCTTTGGTACGTGGTCCAGTTACTCCACAGTCCTCGCTCGGGGTGAATTTTACAGCTGACCTGAAACTCGTAGGTTGTATGAGGCTCCAGACCATAAAGACTGCATCTTTCACTGTTTAAGCATTCAACCTTTAATGAAGATGAAGGACATGTAACCTTAAACTCAGAAGGAAATACAGGTTGAAGGCAGCGACAGGCTGAATTACTCATGCCCAAAGGAATCCCAGCCAGCCAAAGCACGTCTTTATAAAACAGTGGGAAAAACCCTGATCTGAGGCAACACTAATAACTCCAAGAATGATGCAATGAAGCATCAGGCTTCCAGTTCTTCATCTGAAAAATCCCCCATTTAAGTATGTGAAGATAACAAATTTTCTGTTCACGTGTTTCACTCAACTTCAAGCAATACATTTCTTTCACCGCTTAAAATAAAAGCAGAGACTTCCAATCGACGTGAGGGAAGGCGCAAATGTTTGGAAGTTGCACGCCTGTAGCCGTGAGCTCCAATGAGCAGATATGACCATATTCCAGTAAAGTGGCGGGTCAAACATAGCCTCTGATTCTTCAGTGCATCATGCAGACACTTGACATATGGGGAACTAATCATGCACATGCTTTTTCACAGGATCAGGGTTTTACCTTCACACAATTTTAAACGAATGATAGGTTTTGACCTATAGGCAATAGTTTTTCTTAAATATGATGTTAGAGAGCAGAGAGAGGCAAATTTGGACGGACTGATTCTAGTAAGAAATAACGAAAAAATAATTAAAGCAACCTCCAAGCATCATAATTTCCTTTACTCTTCGGAAGAGGATTACCGTGCTCCAGGCCTGCCTGGTAAGTGGACGGTATCTCAGCCTGCAGTGCCGCGCTTGTGCTTCATCGTGCCAAAAAAAGGTGCAATTGGTTGCAGAAGAATTTTCAAATTCCACTAAAAAGTTGGGAGGATGTGGTTTCACTAGCAGTAAAAAGAGAAACAAGCAAACAGCACTCAGATACACAGCACAGCTCAAAACGGGGGTGTTACGTGGAAAATAGAATTACTGGTTTAGGCTGGATGGATGCTTGTTCTGAGAGGTTTAAAGAAGAAAGTGCTCAAAATGTTTTCACCTCTTTCTAAAGGGCCGGGACTAACTGAAACGCAATAAGTAACGCATTTACCTATGTCTATTAACATGAACACGAGCGGCTGTGAAAAAGCACTTCCTAGCCCATTGGAGGCGGCAACCACAACGGTGTAAGTAGAGTCAAAATTCAACTTGCTTAGAGCCAGCGAGCCAATATTCTTATTCAGACTTTCTTCTGAAACACATAAGACATCCGTCCCATTTGATAGCCTGGAACAGAAGAAAAATGCTGGGTTAATACTCTCCTGTACACCAAGAAAGCTAAAACCTGGCTGGCGTCCCCGTACAGCCGCGCTGCTCCGGGTCCCTCGAGGCCGCGGCTCTTCCAGCAGCTCCCCTGCACGCGAGCTTTCAAGGCAGGACCGCTGCCCTGGAAGCCAGGTAGGTCGTCTGCCCCTCGAAAGATCCGTCTGCTTAAATACAGTGCCTACAGTAAATACTCCTCTGGCTAAACCGGTAGGAAAGCTGTTATACTGCTTTGGGGGTTCAACTGCAGACAAAGGAAATACTTCTGGATTTCCACTGAGCTGCAAGTATGTGAGTACGTTCCTTCTGATGGTTACCTAGTATTGGTTAACTAATATTTCTCTGCGAATGAGCGTAGGTGTTGGTACACAGAATTGCGGTGTGTGTGTGTGAGTGATGAATTTGGGGTTTTTTTTTGTTGTTTTTTTTTTACGTAAGTTAGTGACTAAAAATGTAATTTATCTGCAGTCTAACGGTCAGACCGCATGACTTCAAACACAACTTTTAGTTCTCAGTCTGTCATTCAGCCTTGGGTAGCTCATTTAGCTTCTCTGTCTGTTTTCTTCCACCTGAATCAGAGACGTTCATGTCGTGTTGCTTCAGGCTGGCCTTTTGTATTTTGCAATATATTTAATAACTTCCTAGCAAGCACTGCTATATCTCTATGTTACAACAATTACAGGACTCGTTATCCACACTTCCCTACCCTTCTGCACGTTACCCGTAGAGTCTCCTTCTGCTTGAAGAGCAGTGACAGGTTTCTATAAGCTACTAAGCAAGTTGCTGCTACCCTGGCCCACAGCAGAAGGTGAAGAAGAAGAAGGAGGTGAAGAAGAAGAAGGAGGTGAAGAAGAGCAAGCCTTGCAGGGCAAGGAGATGGTCAACATGCAGCACCTGGAAACAAATGGGGAGTACTTCAGCCTACCCAGCAGTTTGCAAAGGGCAAGATTAATTCATTCTACCCGGATGTTTGCTTGAATAGAGGTTTTTAATAAGGTCCCTCCTATGC
The DNA here is from genome assembly GCF_929443795.1 of Astur gentilis. Classification (NCBI taxonomy): domain Eukaryota; kingdom Metazoa; phylum Chordata; class Aves; order Accipitriformes; family Accipitridae; genus Astur; species Astur gentilis. The sequence goes on from NC_064887.1 coordinate 2,090,043, forward strand.
ACGGTGATTCCCAAAATCCAAAGGTCTCCTAACGTGCCTTGACAGGCTCTAGGGAGCCCTTGCTCCTTCCCCACAATTTGCTGCAAAAGTCACCAGAATCTCTTTCAGCGAAGGCTCAGCAAAACCAGAGCCAGCAAAACTATAGCTTGGGTCTAAAACAGAAAGCAAAAATAACACATTTCCAAGCAAAGTCCCTCTCCACCTCCTTAGCTAACCTCCGAGTCAGAGCGAGCAGCTCAGATCGTAGGATTTCTGGTGCCGGCACTGCTAACCTCAGAATCCCTAAGTAGAGGAGATCCGCCACGGGAAAGCAGGTTTGAGCAGCCGTTTTCAGAGCCCTTCCCCTACTAACCGCCCCTTTCCAAAAGGCAGCCGTCTCTTGGCATACCCTCTTTACCTGCTGAACCCAGAAGGAGCCAACCCACCGCGGGGCGGCACGCACAGCCGTGAACAAAAAAGGGGGTTTTATCTGCTCCGGTGATCTTGGCAGCCTTGGACTCACTTATTCACAAGCCAACTCTTTTGCGTGCTTTGATAAGGGTATATCTTCAAGAAACGGTGTAAAAATTAAAAAAAAAGCAAACCCAACTCTAAGATACGATTATGGGTATTAAAGAACCTACGTCCCCGCGTTACTTACAGTATTACGTAGGTAGTGTTGATGTACGTGAGCCTTCCTTTATTCCAGGTGCAGGTGGGATGGCCGTCTGCCCCATGCTGGATACACGACACATTTCTTGGTTCATCTGGAGGATCTTAAACAGATATTCTTATCAGTTTCTTCCTTAAAGATGTTGATAGGAGACATTTTAAGAAATGCTAGATTTGCTTTTTGATTGTTTGGGAGGGGGGTGTTAAAGAATTTGTAGACAAAATATTCGGGGTAATAATTTTTATACGTGAAAACAACTGAGTCTGTGATCTCTGCAGCCCGTCGAGACCTCTGACGCTTGAGCGAAACCCCAGCGACTTTACAAAGGTGCCAGGTGACTACAAGCACTTACCAGCCCCCCAGACTGGGCACCACAAGCTTTGCTTGAAGCAATCAACCATTATTCTTATTTAAAAAAAAAAAAAAAAGAAAAAAGCAGCACCGATACAGCAGACGACTGCTGCTGCAGCATCAGCTCATCAGGCTAGAAGAAAATTTAAAATGTCCTTAGGATTTTTCTTGCAAGTCCCCTGTGTCCTGGAGAGACTGGTGGGTGCGAGGGCTAGAACAGGAGGGAATGTGATATTTGCTCTGAGCAGGCAGTTTTATGGAGCATCTCTCCGTTTATCAATAACAGAGTTGCACAGTCCCATCCAGGAATATTTTAAATACAAAGAGCCACTAAAAGCCAGCACCTTTTCTGGCAAAGGCCACCGGCTGTTAGTTTCTAATACGTGTCTCAGAGGTACCACAGGAAACGTTTAAGAACAAGGGATAATTAAATTCTCCTTACTTCCAGATTCTATATCGATTCCACAAATGAGTTTTTTCTTGTATTCACAAACTATTTTGCACGTAAACATGTGTTTGCCATATGTATGGACTGGAAACTCGGTGCTTACTGAACTGCTGTAATTGCTAATTAGTTCAGAGCTGTTAAGGAAAATAGCTATCCTGCAGCGCTCGGTGTATCGCAGGGGTTTCAGCTGGCATGAGAGGGTGACACTGGTTCCAGGCTGGACATAAGCAGCAGTGTTAGCAGTCATATTCCCTTTATCGCATATTTCTGCGGCACCACGGGGAAGTTTCCTAGCAGGCACGTTCCCTTTCCTGCACGCTTCTGCAACAGAAAACAAACCTTTAGCACGGATACATCACTTTTCTTGTACAGCACGCTGCGCTCGAGGAAGGGAGTCTCCCCAAATTTATAACGCAAGCAAGCTTTCCTGCCTCTGCACCGTAACCCGGGGGGTATTGCTGGGCCCAGACTTCACCGATCTGATTAACTGGGGTCGGAAACCGAGGGCTAGCTACCAGACGTCTTGCGAAAAAGCCCAACCCCGGGGCAAAAATCTGTCGGAACTCTGTTCTCATTGCGGTTTAAGGAAATCTCTGTGTTCCAGTAAAGCAGTGGCAGGCACGGCTCTACTGAAGAGCCGAGCAAGCTTTTTCTCTGACTTGCAGAGACGTCCCCTCGCACGTTTGCTGCCTTTTCAAAGCGGCGCGGGACACCGGCGGGGACAGGCGATCCCACGCTTGGAGAGCAGGCGCTTGGGGCCGGCTCCGGGACGCTTGCGCCGGGGGCAAACAAGCCGAGGTGCGGCAGCAGGTAAGGGAAAATGCTGAAACACCTTTTCGCCTTACTTTTGAGTCGTGAAAGTCTCCGTGGAAGCTAACCGTAGAGATGCGTTCTCATGTAAACTGACAGCTCCCCCTCGAACTAAACCAAACAACCTCCCTGCGTAACTCAATTACCAACTATTTGCTCTACGCTGCCTGGAACGCGCAAACGCAACCAATTCTGCATAAACGCGTGCCCAAGCTGCCAATGCCCGAGCGTATATGGGTCTATATTTGCCTCTTCTGCTGAGGGCCGAGGCTGTACCCGTGCCCGCGGTCGTTCCCAGCCAGCGCTGCCGGACCAGGCAGTGCTGCCCGCAGCCTGCCCAGACCGTCACGGAGAAGCTGCGTTGCTGCCGAAAATGGGAGGACACTCAGCAGTAGCAGCGGGTCAGGGAGTCCTTACAGAAATTACAGTATAAGCCTACTCAAGCATCAAATTTTGCTCTCTCCAATAAGAACGATGTTTACTAGCACACCACGCAGAAGCTGAAAAAAACCCCCTAATTAGCCCGAGTCCTTCCTTTCAGGATAATTGCTATGTAGCAAAAAAATATATCTTACCTGCTGTGAAGTGCACCAACAACCAAATTGCTGCGGGCGCAATCCATGCAAATAGCATTTTGCTCCCTATAAAGAAACGAATACGTTTTACCAGTTCCTGAAAAATGGGAAAATATTTTACAGGTATTTGTATGTTGCTATTTCACAACTTCGGAAAATCCAAAATGCTTCTTTCATGGGACGTTTCTAATGAACGTTCTCTGCTGACGTTACGAAGGTGTGACTCTGGAGACCCTATCCGAAGCAGCAGCTGATTTTCAGCTGGTTCTCCCTAGAGACAGGCACAAGAGCTAGGGGAATGGCAGAGTTATGGGTACTTTAAAACTCTGTGCTTTAAACCCAGAAAACTCTGTGCTTTAGAAAAAAGAAGTATTTGCTCCCTTCCCTCCCAAAGACCCCCTGCAAGCCCAGAACCGAAACTCTTTCTCTGAAGGACAAGAACAAACCATCAGTAACCCCTCACGCTATTTCTCCCCAAGATACGGTTTGCATGCCTCGCTCCGGCACAGCCCACGCTCTCCCAAAATCCCGCACCCTCTTTTGGATGGAGCAGCCCCGTTTATGTGCCCCACAGGGACCCTCGTGTGCTCGTCAGCCCCTCTGGGCTCAGACTTTGTACGCCTGACCCCAATTCCAAATGAACCGACCTCATCCCAGATGACTAACGCAGTCTCAAAATTCCCAGACCTGAGCATTACACAGAAAATTTTGGATAAGACCTTGGGAACTAGCAATCTTACAATTTCTTTCGACTGCTTTCCAACAGGAAAGCCAGCCCACGCAGCTTATTTGCGACTATTTAACCCTACCCTGACGGAGAGAGCTGCAGACGCACGCAGTAAGCACCCTGTTAACGACACAAACCAAGGAAACAGCTTTTCAAATGTTTTAAGCTCCACAGGATTGCTCAAAAATTCTGTTCAAATGCAAACCTATGCCATGTCTAGACTTCCTAGATTAAACCCACGCTCCGTTACTGGAAGTTATGAATAGAAACGTTTTACACAAATTATTCGAGGTCAGCCTGAACTAAGCTCGGTATTTTCCCATACGTTTTGCAACCAGCATTAACAACTATTTCCTATTTTTACCCTTCCCCGGCAGAACTACGTGAGCAGTGAGAATATATGGGATACTTCAGAAGTGAATACACCAACAAGAACTTTCTATAACTCCTGACCCGTCACAGAGATGCAGCTATTTTACTAACTTGGTGCCACACTGGAAACAAACTACTGTGAAGTGAAACTTTAAATCCTGACTCCTTTTCATGCCATCTTGGATGGGGGGGGGGGGGGGGGGGGGGAGGGCACTTCTGTGGGGATGCATTGCACAATGTAGTCTTTGCTATGTGTATTTTAGTATAAAAGCAAACAAAAAAGTTATTTCAGGTTGGTTTTATACAACAAGATGGGATCCTTTCCATGTTTTTGAAGTGAACCGATATCTGACGCGAATGTGAAATACCTAAGATTTGCCAAAATGCGTATTAACGCCTTGCTTTGTTTAAATCCCGATGTTCTTCAGACCGAAATGTTAAGCCTTGCCGCAGTGCCTCAGCTTCACACAAAGACACTTCATGCGGTGCCTTCCGTAGGTGACTAGTAACTGCAAGGATGAGCAATCACAGCACCAAGGTTCTTCAAGTAAATGCTCTGCCTTCCAATAAACTGAAATTGCCCAGTGACTGTGTAAACATCCTTCAGGCAGCTTGCTTTCTGACAGCAAAGCTGTACCCAAAATACTTGAGTCAACAGATAAAAATAGTCTTGCTTCAAATAATTTTTGTCAGCGGTTTACTTAGGTAAGTGCTAGACAATTTATGCAGCATTATATGAGTGCAGCAGAGCATATAAACTGTGATCAGAGTAAAATATGAGAAAAGGATGAGAAATAAGCTTCAGCTTAGAGCAAAGGTGCGTGGAAAAAAAAATCAAAGAAGAAAAACTCCGGATTCCACATCAATGAGGGAAAATGGTATCGCGGTGCATAGGCTAAAGAAAATATAAAGGACATTGTCCTGGTAAGTACAAAGTAGAGGAAGTATATAAGGTGTTCACAGGGTATGAGATCATGCCTGTTTATGCATACCTATCTCCGTGAAATCTCAGTTGAAAACACAAGAGCTAAAGACCACACATTTTGTTTACCTACGGAGTGGCCATACTGGCAGCAGCCGACTCAAGCTCCTAAATGAAATCACTTGTAAAGCACAGAAGCTCTGTAGTTTGCTTTTAACCACCTTTTTATGTCCTTGCCCTTGCTTCTCCCTAAAAAACCTCCAGGCAAAGCAAGCGTCTGTTGTAAGGGTCTCACACGGAACCCGCCGGAACAACTGACCGACCGCCGGTGGAAAGAGGAACATTTCTCACCGTTACATTTTGCCCAGAAAAAAACCCCAACCGACCGCTATTTGTGCCCGAACTGCGCTGTAGCTTACAGATCTCGACGAGCCCTCGCTGCAGTTTTAGGGAAACGTCCCCCCGTCGGCAGGCTCGTTTGGGGCTGCTCCGGCTGCCCCGCCTGCCCCGGGCCCAGCGAGACCCGTGGCACCCGGTGCTCTCCGGCTGGGCAACCGCGGCCGTGCCGCCATCCTGGCCGAGGTCAGCGACGCCTCACCAGAGCTACCGAGCGCAAGGTATTTCGTAAGACCTCACCGTACGAAGGAAAGGGACGGTGTTATTTCTAGAGGATGGCCCTTCAGTGCTGCGCTCCTTTGGGGGGGGCTCTGTTCTGGGGTTGCGGGCAGCATCCTAGGGTGGGCAACGAGCATCCCGAAGCAGGCAGCATCCCAGGGTGGGCAGCATCCTGGAGGGCACAGCATCCCAAAGCAGGCAGCATCCCAAAGCAGGCAGCATCCCAGTGTGGGCAGCATCCCAGTGTGGGCAGCATCCCAGGGTGGGCAGCATCCCAAAGCAGGCAGCATCCCGGAGTGAGCAGCATCCCGAAGCAGGCAGCATCCCGAAGCAAGCAGCATCCTCGGGTGGGCAGCATCCCAGAGTGAGCAGTATCCCAAAGCAGGCAGCATCCCGGGGGAAGTAGATCCCGAAGCAGGCAGCATCCCAGAGTGAGGAGCATCCCAAGGCAGGCAGCATCCCGGGGTACCCACGGGTGGGATGCTGCGTTTCCCCCCCCCACCCCCCCCCCCACCCCCCGCACCGCCGGGAACGGCTCTTTGGGACCGAAAAGCGGGAGCCCGGGGGGGGGCAGCCCGGAGCCCTCCCCGCCCCGAGCCGGGGTTACTCACCCCGGAGCCCCGGGGGTCGCCGGGGCACGGCGGGGGGGGCTCTCGGCTCCGCCCGGAGCTCTTCAGCCGGCGCGGAGCCAGCGGCGCGGCGCGGGCAGGAGAAGGAGCGGCGGCGGCTCGGCAGAGGCTGGAGCCAGCCCCCCTTCACCCCCCCTCGGCTTTCTGCCCGGGCAGGTAAGGCGGAGGAAATTCCACCGGCAGAAGCAGGCGGCGGGGAGGGAAAAGGAGGAGATTACCGGGAAAAGTTCGCGGGACGCCCAGGAGGACTCTCGCTACCTGCGCGATGCCTCTCGAACTGGGAAGAAGAAGAAGAAGAAGAAGAAGAAGAAGAAGAAGAAGAAGAAGAAGAAGCGCGACTAGAAGAAACGCCCCCCCCGCCTCGCCTGCCAGGACACGGGGGCTCGTCCCGTCTTCCCTTTCGGGGGATTTTCGCTTTCTCGCATTTTTTTCAGCGCTCCCCTAGACTACCACCGTATTTAAAAGAGCTTTTAAGAACTTTTCCCCAGCGTTCCCTCTCTCGGCTGGACACGGATAGCGCAAACTCGGTTTTCCTGACAGCAGCTCCCCGGCGGCATGAACTTTTTCTAGCTTGGAAATTGTGGCGAAGGTACTTTGGGGCAGATATTCAGCTGAAGGGGGGGGAGGAAGCACAAAGTTTGCAGCCTCCAAGAGTCCAGAGTTTTGCATTTGAACCTCCAGCCCCCCTTCACCTCTCTCCCAAAGCCCAGCGTAACGTTTCTCCTTCTCTCTAGAGAGCTGACAACGTTCGTTACGATATCATGTGTGAACTGTGCAAGTCTGTACCCTTCGAAACTCCAAATATCAACAGTTTCTTTTTAAGTATATATCTTGTTTCCCCTCCGTCGTCTTTTAGTTCACACTGTATTTTCACTTTTCACAGAACTGCTTCCCAGCACAGGCGTGATCCACACTCTGCGAAACCAGGATTCATATAAGGGGCGCCGCGGGGAGCTGATATGGAAGCTTATCTCGCGTTTCTTATCGAGGCCTTGTTCATCGCTATCCCTCGCTGCGTGTATTTACTTCTCCTTGGAAAAAACACGGCAGCAGCCATCACGCGATGTGCTCAGCCGGCGTTAGCAGACCTTGAGCGGTATTTTACTCATCGATGATACAGTTAAGGGAGATGCCTGTCGGGTGGCCTAGGTGATCGGAGTTTTGCGTCCTGGTGACAGGAAGCTAAACTGAAAACCACCCATCCATTACCCTTCACAAAATGCAGTTGCTTTCTTTTTTTCTCTTTGCTTATTTTTTTAGCACCAAAGTCTGCTTTTTCGCACGATTCTTTCTTCATCGACTTGCGTCGAGCACAAAGCTCCAGGCAAAAGCGCGTGGTACTTACGAACGGCAAAGAGAACAGCGTGTTCCCCGCGGTCGGCTGTCTCACCAGAACCTCTGCCCCACGCTGACTGCAGGAGAAGAGCCGAAGCGCGAGGTCCCGCTGCCAACGCAGCTGCCGGCGCCGCGAGGACGTTGTGCCAACCTCCCTGCTCCACCAGGCAGGGGATGATGTCAAGGAAAGTACGGAGTCATCAGTTCTCTGAGAGGAGGGGGTGTCTGCGATTCTGCAAACAAAGCTCGGGAAAGCACCGGCGCCAGTTGCCACAAGAACGTGTGATTTTTGGTGACGGCGGCCAGCTCCCGAGGAGCGCTGGTAGCGAAGAAGGGAGGGTTGCAAGCGGAGGAGGACAAAGAAAGAGGCTCTTAGTGGTCGTCGCGTAGTCCCGTACGCCTCAGGCAAAGTTGCGCCATCTGAGATCCACCAGCAGCAGCCGTGCCGCCCCGGTAGCCTGGCTTTGATGGGGGCGGGGGGGGGGGGGGAAGGCAAGCCTATATGATGCGTTGGGCATATGCCAACGCGTAGCTGTAAATGCGAGAGCTAAGGTAGCTCGCTGAGCGTGCGCTTCAGGGAATAGCAGCTACCTCGGCTGGAGCTTGCTCGTGGGAGGGGGGATTGCAAACTGTCCCCCAGCAGAGCTTTGCTGCCAAGAGCAGACGGTGGTGGGTAGCGCAGGGGAGGCAGGGAGCGCTTCTCTGCCCCGTGGGACACGAGGTATGGGTGCCTGCTGCTACCTCGGCGCCTTATTTCTGCAGAGCTTCCAGCGATACGAACCTGGAAGGACTCTCCATGGGTAGATGCCCTCAGTGTACTGAGGTCAAGGTGCTTTCTGCTTCAGCCCACCCTCACGATGCGTTGAATGCTGGAATAAGGAAAAAGAGTGAGGAAAGAGTATGGACTTCCCTTATGCCTAGCGAAAATGAGGTGGATGTAAATGATGTCATGAAGTTCAAATGTATGCTATTGTGGTAATTCGTGCTCGGCTTCTGGAAGTGAACGACAAAATAATTTATCTGGGATCAAAAGCGCACATAAAAGGAGACTTCTAAAGCAAACCAAACCAAGACCAGGAATGGCTTATTCAGCCATTGTGTTCACAGGCTTTGTAAGGAAAAAAATTGCTATCCAAAAATGTAAGAAGTTTCAAACGGTGCAAGGCTCCCTCTTTTCCAACTACTTTAATGAGAATCGAAGCTAAAGCTGATGATGGAAGAAAGCTGGAGCCCAGTCAGAAAATGGGCAACTGCTAATGTTAAAAATACTACCGGAGGAAACAGAGTTCAAACTCAGAAGTGAAATCAGCAGCTGCAGCCCTTATACTCTCTGGTTTTGTCAGGTTGTAGGTCTGGAAATAACCTCGAGAAAGAAGAATTGTGAAGGAATGGTGGTGAGTCATCAACGTCAAAATGACAAGAGTGACAGAGCACTGGGCATTAATTATCGGGTGCTTAAAAACCCATGCAAGAGAATGTGAGTATATCCAAAAACCCTGCCGTGGTTGTCATCCGTCGTCAGTCAGGAAGGAGTAGTGTTTGTTTATTTCTTGTATTTCCTTGGTAATACTCTCTGGAGTTCTTGATTTTACCACATTGCCTAGTCCAGCTTGGGAAGAGTTGTTGTGACGGTGTTTGCATCCCTGCTCTTTGAAAGGCACACCGTGATTCTTTGTCTTCACTTTGTGTTCAACATAATGCCATTTTCTTGCGTCAGCAAAGACAAACAACTATTAAAAAAACCCCGCACCGATATTTTTTCTGCCTGCTTGAAGGCCTCAGAGGTTCATAGACTGCTTTCAGCCTGGCATCTCTTACCCCGTAGGCGGGTCACTCTTTCAGGCCTGCTCTTTTTTTTTTGATTTCTCTGAATATCTGTTGGTTTCTCACTGGTTTTGGTGATGAGGTTCCAGAAGCGAGTACAGTTTCTAGATCTGATTGTACCAGGGACCACACAGGCAAGGCTGTACAGCAGCACTGCACTAAATGAGAGGTCCCTGGCCACGCCGTCGGCACTGCGTTGATCTTACTGTCAAAACTGCGGTCACATTCTGTTGCAACTTCATATTTAGTCTGTGTTTTTTGGCGATGCTGCCAACCCTCCATCATCGGCCACTCCCCCTATGGTCGAGAAGGTCTCCGTTTCTTTGGTGCTGAGCTTTAGCTGCCGATCTCAACAGTTGAGAACCAGGGCAGCAGGGAAGAACCTTCTCAATAGCAGGGCCACCACGGACGGCTGAGGACAGGGACTTCTGGAGCAGGCAGAGCCGGCAACGCCGACACGTGGTACGTCAGCCCGTTGTGGTCACCACCCCGGCGTGCGGCACCGCAACCGAAGCCGTCGTAACGCTTGCGAAGCCGAAAGAAAGTAACGTGAATTCAGCGTTGAATGTAGGAATAAACAAAACCAAATCACAGGTGTCGTTATTTGGAATTACGATCCAATTTACCGCGCAGGACCGTGGCTCCTGTCAGCGCCGTGGAAGAGGTGGGACCACTAGACGTGGCTGAGGGGACACGACAGCTCAGGCTGGTAGGACCAGCACGGCTGCTCAATGTCAAACCACGGCCCAAGCCCATGCAGCTCTGCTTCCAGCAACCGAGCTTGGGCCGCTCATTCCCGCTGCCTTTCTTGCTTCAGCTTCTTTAATGACTTTCAGCTGCTTGGATGTCCAGTTCCTTGCAACCCGGCCAGCGGAGTTTTGGTTTGTGGCACTATAGTAATATTGAAGTTACTGCTACAGCGGTAGAATGGGCAATAATTCACTGCACGTTTGTCTCTCTTCAATATTGCAGGTAGTCTGTGCGCTGGCTCCGTTAGTTTTCCATCCACTGTGTATGCCAGCGATTCTCATTGAATTTGCCTTAACCCAGCGGGATGAAATCAGTCAGTTTGGCAAATGCAACTGCTCTGCCTCCTCTTGAATGCATAACCGAGCCAAGGAAGGCTGAATTCACGGGCAGAGGATGGCTCCAACCGTGCCATTCCAGAAAATCCTGTAGACTACACGCGAGACACAGCGTCAGCCTGCATCCTTTAAGAGGTTAAGAATTGTGGGTTTTTCTAATATTCTTGTGGCAAGATTAATTCCTCTCCGTTAAGGAAAGGCTCGGCTGGTTTGGTAAGCAGCAGTCCTGAAATCTCCCTCGATAGATCACTCCTACAGTTTGTTTTCTCTTCATTGTATTCAATGCTTGCTTTGATCTTTTATCCGAATCCTGCTTCCATCGCTTCACAAGTGATACCTTCATGGGATTTGACTCTGTGAAGCTCACATTCAGTGAAGCCCGTCAAGACACAAACCACAGCCTCACTTCTCACATCCTCTTCTACAAAATGCAGCTTTGGTTTCAGTCTCTGCTGGTGTGCTCAGCCCTTCCACCCTGTGAATAACTCCTCGTCTTCCCTCTTAAAGAATTAATCCTCCTGAAGGCAAAGGAATGTAAGAGGCTATACCAAATAGTGTGATTTTTGAATGAATATTCCTGCTTCTGTTGTGCAGCTGTGTCATCTGCTCTCATTTTTCCGTTGCTTTGTTTTCAGAAGGCTTTTGCTGATCCGGGCGTTTATTTGCAGCTTTGCTCACAAGTGCTGGTCACAATCTGGGCTTTGATCTTTTCTCTGTGCGTTCAGAAATCCCCGGAGGTCTACTGTTGTTATTTAGCTTTGTGAAACGTTAAGGTTTTGAATCCAGTATTGGCCTCTGCAGCATGTTTATCTGCCGCTAAATCACTTCCAGAGTTTACTGACAACCAAATGGTTACGAACATTTCAGCACGGAGTAGTCTGGCAAATGTTTGCGCAGAATAGAAAGGAGCAGCGCAAGATTACTCAGAAAACGTTTCTATTGCCTTCATATTCTTGTAGTGTTCCTGTTACCAAATGCTATATGGTGCTTTCAGACTTTAGATCCCGAGGCTTTTCCAGAGGCAGTAATTGTTACTTACCCAGACTCTGTGGATAAGAAACGGAGGCAAAGCGACTTGGTGAAGGTCACGCAGCCAGCTGGTGACTAAGCTGAGGCTAAAACCCAGCTCTCCTCTGCTTCAGGCGCCAGACCAGAGTGAATGCTATGTCCCCCTGCAGAAAGCACGGTAACGGTGGCAGAGCAGCAGCATAAACGATTTAAAATTATAGATACCGATGCACATTTAATGCATCGCTTTTTATTTATAGGTACTGATGCATATTTAACGCATCGCTTTTTATTATGTGCTAAGTTTATTTATTATTTCTTTATTATGCATTTCTTCTAATTAATTTTCAAGCATACTTTTTGAAGAAGGGTGGTAAACAACAAGTCCCAAAGGGAGAGTTCTCTGGCTGATCCGCACCATGCTGCGGGTAACTCCTCTGCCTGAGCCGAGGAGCTTGCGCCCGAGACCGACGCCAGGGGATGGAGCTAAGAGCAGGCAGCCGATGGCTCCGCTGTTTTCTGAGCCTGCTGACGCTTTGAAGAGCCTACACCCGCTTTCTTATTTCTTTTTAGTTCGTTCTCTCCTTCCGTTTGTATAAAAAGATCCTTTTTACGGAGGTGGTGTTAGACCTGCGAATAGCAGCGAGACGCAGCATCGTGGCGCGTCGCTGGGGGTCGTGAGCTATTCCGCTTTGATATTTAATTCCATTACACTTAGATGAGCGGGCGGCTGCTGGCTGGCACCAATACCGCTCTCCCTGAGCAATTCCCCGGGCTGGCGAGGGACGTCTCTGCGGGGCCACGGCTGCCTCTGGCTGGGGGACAAGGACACCAAGCTCCAGGGACGTGGGGTCACCGCTCCTTCCCACCAAGGGCCATGGGGTCACCGCTTCTGCACACCCAAAAAGCCTGCCTTGTGCAAAGCCCCCCCCCCCCCCACCCTGCAACTATAACTTCAACAGCAGCCGCTTTCTCCAAGTTTCTCATTCAGCACGAAAAGAAAATGCCTTGTCAAAAAATAATTACACAGAGTTTTCACTCGCATGGGATAACGTACAGATGAGTTTGCAATCTCGCGCAGGCTGGGGGAGAGTTACGTGAGAGATCAATGCTTTTTGGCGCATGCTGTCTGTGGGTAGAGACATTACTCAGCTTATACTTCCTTTATGTGCCTCCAAGGTATATAACCCCACGTTACAATGAAGCTGAACAATGCGTGAAAGTCACTGCCAAGCTCATAAATAACCTGTCAAAACTGCTGGCCCAAGGTACGGCTGCCAAGAATATAACCAAACTTAGAAAATAAGCTTGAAAATACTGATATCAGGAATTAGAGAGCATGTAATATTTGAGGGAGGGAGAGAGAATAAAATGACGTCATGATTTGATTCAAAACACTGGGCCATCCGTATCTTCAAGGGTTGCTCCTGATGAGGATCTCAGTGTCGGGCTTGCACGCCTATTAGTGCAGGACGCTGGTTTACATCCCTAAATACCGCGCTTGGCGGACAAGAAGGCACAGGCGGGATGCAGAGGGCTTTCCAAGGGCAAAGACAAGCAGCAGAGCAAAGAGCGCATCTGACAAGTAAAAATCTGAAACCGAGGACACGACGTGGCATCGGGGTATCGGCCTATTACCAAAACTCCCGCTGTCTTCACGCGCCAGTCCGTTTACCCACCGACGCGTTCATTGCCAGAGGTGAGCACCACGCGTATCCGTCCCAGACCACGCGTATCCGTCCCAGACCAAGCCTCTCCCCTCTTTAAAACCGTCAGTAGATACAAGCACTGTCCAAATGGGTTAGAAGGGAGGGAGAGGGGGAACAGTATTGTATATTAGAATAGTTCCGTTGGGAAAAAAAGAGATGTATACGTATATACACACACACACATACATACACATATATTTGTGCCCTTCTCTTTCCATTTTCTCCAGTAACCAGTCCATATTTACCAGATGCATCCATGCAACCCTTTAAAGGAGAAATATTTCATCCGCCCCCCACCCCCCCAAGAAATCAGCAGGAGCTTTGCCGCTGATGCAGCACGCGTGCATGGTGAGAGCAGGGCAACGTCTCATCCCCGCACCGCTGCCTGCCGAGGGCCGCTGAGAGGAGAGGAGCTGTGCTCCTCTGGCCACAGATATATTTGCAGGTATCCATCCTGGAGCGAGTTAGCAGGGCTGGAGATTCAACCAGCGGGTACCTGAAATGTAAGACGAGGCTTTCAGCCTTGTTTTCTGACAAGATGAGCATTTTCACCCACAGGGTTTGGTAGTTTGGGCGATACAGGCAGTGTGAGTCTCAGGATGTGGACATTGAAAAAAATACCTTCCCCATCTCACATTTGGGCTGCTGATAGTATGTGGCTGTTCTTTTACAATTTCCTTCCTGCACAGGCGGCAATCACTAATTTTAGACTCGCTTACATGTAAAAGTCACACTTCTGGCTTGGCAACAGTTTGCTGCTTCTAAAGAAGAATCCTACCCTGCCTTGCCAGGTAACTACTACTCTGTACACACTTAAGCGACAGATTTCTTGGCTTGTTAAAAGGAAACAAGTACAGCGCACAACAATGTTGGTTTGAAGGTATCCAGGAGTAAACAACAAAATCGATCCATTTGTGCAACAGCTGTCAGAGAAGCGCATCCAGTACCTAGCAAAAATAGAAAGAAATATTATAATTTCCAGGTTTAGCAGTGCTACTGCAAAAAGTGATTTCATAATACTAAAGTGGATAACTCTAGATAGGTAATTACATGTCGGTTAGCATTTACCTTAGCTTTGCAACTTTTAAGTCTTACAAAAATTTGTCAAGTCTCGCTCTTGTTATTTTACAGATTTTTGGTAATGCACGGTCGGATCCTTTTGCCTTTTAACGTGCTGGTGTTAGCGTCATTCCTACAAGACACGTTCCCTGCAAATATTCCCTGGCTGTGCGTGGCTGGCTCGGTCACCCAGCACCCCGTGAGCTACGCAGGCCCCTCGGCGAGCAGAAATCACACGTACGGGTGTATAGTTCAGAGGCCCTTTGTGCTATTTGTTGTAAAGGGAGCCTCAAAGCTATACGCAAAGTCAAGGGGATTCTTGGGACGATGGGAGCCGTGTGCTCTTTGCTCCTTCTCCTGGATGCAAGGTGGGGAAGGCAGCGCTGTCTCCAACCGGAGTTTTTGGGGCAGAATTCCCGCGACCTGCCGCAAACAGCCCCAAAACGGCCCGTGTATGAGCTGGGGGAATGTGGCTTCGCCAGCCTGGGGAGGTTCGTGAAAGAGCAGCCTTGAGCGTGCACGAGCGTGTGAGGATGTGCTTGTATTCCTTAAAAGCATTTGGAGCGTTTCCTTAAAGAGGCGTGGGTGATCAGTGAACAGATTTGTAATCCAACCTCTCACATTTCCAGGGAGTTTCTGGTCGCTTTAGAAGCATTTTGCAGGACAACCTCTGAAGTCCCAGGCAAACTTTGGAATGATATCGCAGGTGCTCAGCAGGAAGGAGACTCCTGTATTTCATTTTCTGGAGGTCAGGAGATCCAAATTCCCTGTCAAGTGCCTAAGAAACGCCATTTCGCTGTGCCACATTGCACTTTACACAGCAAGGCTGAGGCGCTGACAAGCTGCTGTGAGATGATAAATCCCTCACCCAAAGTGAAGAATCTGTCCCGTGACCAATTTAAAGAGATTTTAAATCAGCCTGGCAGACGATGAAGGCTTGGTCTTACCTGATGTGGTTTTTATTATTGAATGGGAAAGCATATGAAATTGGGTTATTCTGTCATGCAGAAAAGAGCTTGTTTTCCCGGTATCCATGTATGCTGTATGATACACAAATCCTCCTCGGTGTAGCGTCTCTGCATTAAGTCATCCCAAGATACGTTACACGCTCCTGTCAGGATGTCTAAGGGATCGTTTCATCCATCCTAACTGCAGTCAGCTCCAGGGACGAAATGCTCCAAACGTTTAGCAAGAGAATGATTTTGAACAGTAATTGAAGTATATTGCATCCTGCAAAAAATCACCTGCTCTGTATTTCAGTTCTTACGGGAACCCAGGTTTTACGGGTTCTATGCTTGTGACAACATGAGGTAAGCTTAAAATCGTGATTTACCGGCCAAGGCATTCCAGGCAGCCACAAGAATTTGTAGTCGATTAAGAAGGCAAATTTCAGACCTGGAGTTTTGCTCCAGTTCTGCTGCTTGCAGTCTCAAAGGTTGACGTGCGCCACGGTCACCGCTTCGGGTTTTTTTCCGATCACAGCTACAAATTTCTCTCAAAATAATCTCCCGACGCTTTGCGGAAAGCAGGTCTTCATATCCCCCGACTCCCCGTTCATGGCTCTCAGGCAAGAGACCAGCTCATCGGGGACCAGCGTTTGCTCTTGACCGTCGCTGGCCAGCGCGTGTCCCCACTGGTTCTCCGGGAGGGAGCCGGGTCCCCCCGGCGCTGAGCCGAACGCGTGGCTTTGCCCGCTCCGGCTGTTGTTTAAGATGAGGTTGATCTTCTCCAGCAGACACACGGGGTGTCCCCCTCCCTCCCCGTCCCAAAGGTGGGGAACGGGGCTCGTGTAGTCTCTGAAGAAGACGTTCGTCTCCGGTTCTGCGAGGGGGGCGGGGGGCTGCGTTTGGTAAATATTGGCGGCCACGTACCCCAGCGGGTTCCCGTCGGACACCTGAGGTTTGTAGTCGGTGATCTGCTCGGGGGTCGTGGTGCTGGCAGGCACCTTGCTCCCCGGGCGCTCCCCGTCCTCGGGGACCTCTCCGCTGGGCTTCCTTCTGGTGGCCACGTTCTTGTACTCCTTGTGCGCTGGCACCTCCTCGATTTCCATGACTGCGGGGTCGCTGGTGTCCAAGAACGGCTCGTGGAAACTGCTACTCGTGGAATCACTCTTTTCCTGGAAAAAAAAAAGGATGAGCGTGGGAGCAAACTGGCAAATTTTACCAACGGGTGAGCTACCATTAGAGCATCCCGAGGAAGAAACGGGGCAATGACTTGTTGTCTTCGTCTCGTCTTCCTTCCCACCTCTCTCATCCACCCCCCACTGCGAAAAGGACCGCAGCGAGGTGGACGGGAGAAGACGGGGAGCCGCTGTGCCTGTCTCCACGCTCCTGCACGGCTTGAGTCAACTGTGGCCACTGAATAAAGAGCATATTGAGGCAAAGTTTAAAGACCTCAGCTAAGCTGGGCTCCCATGCACCTTGGAAATGCCTGGGAAATGATTCCTGATCAGTTCCTGGTCCCTTAGAGCTTAATCCTCTTCCCATCCGTGTTTCTCACAGCTCTGGAGCAAGCTTTAATCTAAGGGGAGGCAAGTGAGGAAAAGCTGGGAGATAATAATAATAGTGAAATTACCTGGAGTGACTTTACCACGTTGCTGTTTTCCATGCGGGGAAAGTCTTCAAACAGCCATTTTGGCAAGAGCGACACAACGATGGTGCTAATTCTTTGCCAAAAAGAAAAAAATAAACGCCAAGACGTTAGTCCATTTTATTAGTCACTTATTCTTCATGCAGGATGAAACTGTCCCCCGGCAGGAGGGGCACACAAAGCGCACCCATCCTTCAAGGATGGCTTGGAAGCCCCAGGTTTACCCCATATGGGTGGGTTTCCCCATTTGAACTCTAGCTCTTCGTCTTTCAACCTTATTCCCCTAGGTTCGATTCGTGGCGGTGCAAACCTGGAAGCTAAATTACCCGAGGTAAATCCCTTATGTAAAACTTGTCTGGATGTGAAAATGTTGCTAAACTGGGGGTGTGTGGGGGGGGAGGACCAAGCTATGTGTATGAATCGGAGGAGGCATGTGTGCCCTGAGCTGATGAAATCAAATACACGGCAGTAACGAAAGTTGATTTTCCTACAGCCAAAGCTGATGCAGAAATGAAAATCATTTGCAAGAGATTTAATTTCGCTGAGCTTTGCTGATGTCCTGGTGCACTGCTGCGTTCCTGGGAAAATACACAGTCCCCGTTGCTGCTGAAATGCCCGTGTTTCACAATGGCATCGAGAGCGGAAGAATTAGGCTGGGTTCAGGAACCAAAAGAGGCAGCCCTTCGACATCCTCTACCCCCAGGTCTCCTCTCCCCTATTTCTTGTTTTGCCGGGAAGATCCAACCAGCAGCTCTGTGCCACAGAGGCCACCCACTCCCCTGGATTCGTGTCGGGGACAGCAGCGCCTGGACTCCCGGACATCCCTGTTCCAGCTACTGGGCAAACTGGGATAGATGAGTGCTGGTTTGCGAGGGTGCCTAGAAAACAGCAGGCAGTGATAAAACCGGTTTTAAGATCCTCCCCATTGAGTTTTCCAGCTGCTCCACTCTCCAGTCTCTGCCTGTCCCACAGGGTCCAGGCGTGAGGGGCTTCAGCATCCCCTCCTCAGTCAAAACTGGGAGTAACAAGTCCTGGGACAAAACTTACCTGCAGGGGTTATTTTTTTCCTTTTGTTTTCTACTCCCACCCTCATATCTCTGTAAAGGCTGACCTTTACAGAGGAATGATTTTTTACTTTTTTTGTTGGTCTCTGCCTTACTGTAGAGCGCACGAATGTCTTTTCATATAGCAATCTGCTTAATGGGTGAAGTTGCCCTCAGTAAGAGCAGGTTGCAGTGAAAGGGACTGGTTTCTGTAGTTAATTTTAAAATATTCTGGAAGAAAAGCGTGAGTCGAAAATAAGGAGCAAATCGTGGAGGAGAAGGCAATACCTTTTTCTGGCTGATTTTTTAAACATCAGAATTAACAGAACAGCTGACAATATGACCACGCTGACGCCCAGTCCCAGGAAAACTCCAATGTCATCATCTGAAAAAGGGTAGAGAGGAAAAAGGTCGATCGGGTGGCCCTGCTCCGCCCCCCCATCTGCCACGAGGTTCGTTGATGGAAAGGGCCGACCTTTGCTAAAACAGCCTTCAGCGGTTCACCTGCCCTTTTGCTCCTCAGTGAACAAAGCAAAGCCATAACCAAAGCAAAACCAAAACTGCCGTCCCATCGGCGCTGAGCCGTGACCAGGCACTGCAGCCCCTTCCCCTCGCTATCCCCACGCCGGGGGGTTCAGCCAAGTAATTCGAAGAAGTGTGGTCACGGTCTTAAACCATTTCCTACGCAGCCTTACTCCCTCCAGAAACACTGAAGTCAATTCGTCAGCTTACGTTGGTTTTGCTTTTGGTTTAAGTGCTGCAACAGATCATAACGTAACCTTTACCAGAAGATGTGCAAACCAGAGCATAACCGAAGTTAGAAACGTGGATGGGAAATGCTTAGACGAGTCTCTGGTTCAAACTGCAAGATTGAAACAGTCTATTGCTGGTATGCTACGTGTGAGCGTTACCTTCTATTTTCCTTGTTTTCTTATCTCCTACTTGTCGTAATGTACATTATACTGTAAGTCTCAAGAGAAAGCAAAACTTGAGGCTTGCATTTTGCGGGTGCTATTCATCCATGAGAGCACCGCAGCCTTTCCTGCCATGCGGCTCCTGTCCCCACCGAGTGCAAAGTTGCTTTTCCGACTCCTCCGAAGTGTACAAGGGAGCTTTCGCTTCCCCATGGCCAGGTGCTGCTCGGGCTAAAACTTCCACTTCTGGTCAAGGAGAAAGTCTGGCTTACCAAGTCTGAGCTACTGTCTTCTTACCATGGGAGATCTCGCTGTAGGTGCTGCCCAGGAGCTGGTCCTCCGAAGGGACTTAAACAGAGAGAGGAAAAAAAACGTCCATGACTTCATTTAGAGGACAGTGGGTGACATAGAAGCTATGCCTTATTTTTATTTTGTTAATATTGTTTAGAAAAGTAAATAATGGTATAATGAGAAAAATAAAGCCCCCTAAAGTAATTAGTAACTCCAGCTCTGGCTGAACTCTACTCAATCTCCTATTTCTCAGAGATCCAATTAAACGAGATGTTGATGAACACGTAACACCGATTACAAAACATCTTCCACGCACATCGCTCCCCTCAGCACCTGAAACAAGAATTTAGACTTCCTGAGGAACCATACATCATTTTTCACGAGCGCCTACAGATTATTCCCCAAAGCGTCTGACCCCCCATGGGACTGAATTTTCTGATGGCATCCGTTTGTGTGACGGGCTGTGCGGTGAGGGAAGAGCTGCAGCTAAAGAGCCTGCCATGGCAAGAAGCGTATTTTTGCTAAGACAAGCAGCAAGCTTTCTTCGGGGGGGTGGGGGGGGGGTGTCACCCTGCAAGAAAAAAACGTGTCCCGCCGGAGCATCCCGGGCAGAGCACGCAGGAGGGAGGTGTGCTGGGAACGTAAGCCAGTGCTATTGCAAGGACAAGGAAGGTAGCCGGTCCCTTTTCACCGCGAGCATGACAAGAGTCGTCCTCTTGGACTGCTGCGGTTAAAGCACGGGTCACCCAAGAGGACAACCGGTCTAGCAGCAAGGAGGAGGAGCGCCGGGGTGGGTTGCCTTTTCTTGGAAATGCAAGAGCAGTTTCAGCAAACGTCTGTCGGGAATGGAAGCAATACAGCTGATCTTCCCTTGGGATGGGGTAATCTTCCTCTCCAGCCTCGCTCCCTACGATTTGGCTGCGTCTTTCAACGGCGGTGAGCATTGCTGATGTGGTTGTGGGTCCGCGTTGGGTTTGAAGGAAGGGAAATGCCCCCAGAGCGGCTGGCAATCCTAAAGGGCCCCTTTTGCAGAGTCATCCGTGCAAGTACAGCTCACGCTGGCAGCGGGGTTTTCCCAAGACAGCGAGTTGCCAATGCTGGGAAATCTGGGAAGGGCGGACTCGCAAGAGCATCTTTAGAAGTACAAGAACCCAGGTGCTTTACGAAACCCCTCATGTGCACGTCTGAAAACTCCTCCCTGCCCTTCAGCTGGCTGACTGCTTTAGGAAAAATCCTGCTGCTCCCCGTGTTTGCCTCTGTGTCCCCAAAGCCGGGGGTCCCAGCAGGGCAGGGACGAGAAGCCACCTCCTCCGCAGGGGGGGACCGTCACCCGGCTCACGGCAAACGTCTGCTCGTGGCAGCAGAGGGCTGAATGCGTTGAAGCAGAGCATCAGCATTAATCAGAAGAGCAGCTAGCACCCTCACCTGCAACCACAGAGCTTCAACTGGCCAAGACAATTAAGGGTATCCAGCTTAATATATCCTACGTATATAATATATATATATAATAACATCCTAAACAACACGGGCCACCTGGTTTCAGCCAGTGATTTCTGCAACAGAGTGAGTAACCCATCAGCTGAGATTGGTTCAGATGAAAATGAGTGAAAATCTTTTGGAATTCACGGCCTTTAATGAATGAAAAAGCAGCGGTCAAAGGACGGAGCTCATCCAAGCCTGGTGGAGCAAGCCCCGTTCCATTTCTGTTTGGTACTTGATTTGCAAGGACCGACGCGAATCCAAATGCAATTTCTGCCTCTCCAAGGGGCAAAAAAAAAATCCCAGTAAAAAGTACTGCCTTTGATTTTGTGCAGTTGAAGCACACGCATCTCCTAGCAGAGCTCCCGGAGTTCGAGTATTTCGGTTCCCTAAGCAGAGTGTGTTTGCAGTACAAGCCCCCTCAGCTGGAGTGCGCTGCAGGCGCTGCAAAGCATCTCTCGAATACATGGGGTTGTGGAAGGCAAGTGCTGGAGTGCATCATTCTGCAGCCTGGGAATTCAGCTCTCTGGGGGGCAGGTGTCACTGGCACATTGAACTGGTATAAAATAACAAAAATTAACATGCTTACAGCAATGCCTTACTGACGATGGACGGGCTCGCTCTGAATAAAGAAGAATGAGGTTCAACCTGTGGGGTCAAGCTGGAGGACGCCACTGCGGGTGTCAGCCGTGGGTTGTGGCGGTGCTTTGGAAGCAAACCCTGGCACAGACACGAGCTTCACTGCTGCCTCGGGTTGGCACTTCCCCACGTAAACCCCCAAGCTTTGTTAAAGGAGTCTCTGCAACCACTAAGGATAAAGTCTCTATTTTTAAGCATTTAACGCATTTCCAAGCCATTTGCTAGTGCAAAGATTAGAGCACCCTCCCTTCGACACCCAGCTCTTCCCCCTTCCGTGCAGACGGAGACCTGCTGCCGAGACTTAAGCCCACTTGAGGATCAGGACCCTGGAAATTCATGTCACCAGAGCTGGAGGTGCCCAAACCCCGGCCTGCCCAGAGCCAAAGACTGTCATCCTGTCCGTGAGGATAACACCTAATTGCCACGGCTAACAGACGTGAACGGCCCGGGATGAATGGGTCAGGAACATTTGTTTCCATTTCTCGGGCAGAAAATTGAATAACTGCCCTGGGAGGGGGCTCAGCGCTCGGATGGTGAGCGGCGTGGGCGTTATCCTGGCTCACCTGGGCGAGGACCAGCAGCGGGATGGAACGGCTGAGGGAGCTCAGTGCGCCCAGCTCCTGGGGACGGCCAAAGCCAAGGCACGCAGTGCTTGAGGTGATGACAGTCCTCACTTTCCCTTGTGAATTGGGCTATGCTCTCACCTAAACCGGTTTCCAGAACCGAAGCCTGCCTTCTTCCCGCTCCAGGTAAGAAAGGGCAGGCTGCGGCTTGGCCGGTTCATCTCTGTAAAAGTTGTTTTCTATGTTTTGGTTTATCTGTAACATTTTACCGTCAAATGTGCAAAGCAGCAACCTCGTCTTTTCTATCACAAAAAGGGAGCACGAGTCCATTGGCGTATCTTGGGAAGTACGACGTGGTTCTCGCGCGTTAGATCTCTAGCTCCTGCGCACAGAAGGCTTTCATACAGGTGCATCGATTAAAAGATCCCTATTTTCATGTCCTGCTAACCAAAAGGTTTCCATCTAGAGCCCTGCTTTCCTCTGGTCAACGGGAAGGGTTTGCATCTTGTTTCTAAAACTAAGTCAGTCCACAAAACTGGCAGGTCGTGGGCACACCGGGAATGGAAGGGCCACCTGAGCTCCGCAGCTCTAGGGCAGCAAACGGCAGCTTTTCCACCCACCTGGGCTTACCTTGGCCGCAGCTTGGTGTGCTGACTCCGTCGGGGTAGACCGCATATACCGACACGTTGATGCGACCTCCTGGTACTGCCTCTTCTGGAAAGAAGCAAGATTTGCCTTTAAAATGTATTTGTAAGCTGCTGCGAAAGCTCTCGGCTTGCTCAAGGGCTTCGTCCTCTCTCCCTCTCACCTTCACCCGGGAGACCCGATCCCACCGACTGCCCTCGCTCCTCCGTTCTCCCAAAGGGCTCTTCACGGTCCCGCTCTCCAAAAACTAAGTGGCCAGGGGCTCAATTTCACATGAAACTCTGCCGTTCTAATATGTTTTGGCTGTATAATATCCTGATGAACCACACCAAACAGCGAAATGACTCCCGGAGTATCTCACCTCGGATGTACGTGTGTGTTTCCTGGCGTGGGACTTTCTTCCAAAAATATTGCTCCTTCTGGCCATACTGGGCGGTGGAAACCCACTCCACTATGAACCAGAGCGGGGACCTCCCGCTGCGGCGGGGGGGCTGCCAGGCCACCGAGATCCCGCTCCGGTTCTCGGGCTTCACCTCCACAGCCACCGGTGCCGGGAACTCTGCGGAGAGAGACGGCCAGGGGCTGTCAGCACAACCTCACCTTTGAAGAGCAGAAGACGTGGAAGGGTCGGCTAAACCCAGGTAAAATGTGTCTTTCCTGAAAATGTTTAAGGATGAAGAGGGAACAAGAAATTCTAGAATGTAGTGGGGGTTTATATACATATATATATATATATATATATATATATATATACATGCACACACACATATATATAAAAAAATACCACTATCTATATTTTTATATCTCTACATCTATTTTTTTCTATATCTGTGCTCACATACACATATCGCGAAAGCACATCTTCAGCTTTGTCATGTCTCATCTGAAATGCTTTACCTGTCATTTCTTACAAGAAAGGCACATGATTCTGATAAATATGAGAGATTAGAGAATTTTTTCCACCTTATTTCTCTTTAGTTTCTTTTTAGTCATGTATTTGTCCTCAATTTGAATGGGACTTTCCCCTCCCATTGCTCATTAAAAGACACACTTTTAAAAAATAGGAAAGTGTGGTTGTGGGGAAAACCGCACAACCTGTAGTGCAGGGAACCTAAGGTGGCCCAGAAAGGAATTATTATTTTTTTTCCCTCCCTTTCTATTTGCAAAGGACCCAGCTCCCAGTTGGGGCTGTCTCCCTGCCAGAGGCAGCAGGAGCTATTTTTGGGAGCACGGAGCAGAGGAGCACCCTTGCACCGAGCCCGCTGTCCACTGCCAGCCAGCACAGGCAGGACAAACTGATTTTTAAGCTTGTTGCTGCAGCCTTCAGAGGCCAAGGGCCGAGATACGCGCCTGCGGAGCATCTCCATCGCCGGGGGATGCCGGCCTCGTCCGGAGGACGTTGTGTCCCCTCGGAAAAGCTCCGCCGGGGCTTTTCCCTTGCTTTAAAGCATGCACAACCTACCATTTTTTTTCCCCTGCCATCCTGCTAAAAGCCGGTCTCTGTTAAAGCCTCAGTTGCTGCGTGCGAGATCCTACCTTCCTGGCCGCCGGCACCGCGGCCGAGGGTGATGCTGGCGGGGCTGGAAGCCCCCCTGGAGTTGTGAGCGGTGATTTGGAGGGCACGGGCTCCGGGGGGGACCAGGACGCTGCACGCCGTGCTGGAAGTGTTGCAGAGGAGCATCGCTCCCCGGGGGCTCTCGGCGGTCACGGTGTAGCCCAGGATCTTCCCGCGGGCATCCCGGGGCGGCAGGGGCTGCGAACGGCCGGAGAGGGGACGGGTGAGGGGTCTGACCCCCGGCAGCCCCGGCGCAGGACAGACGTCCCCTCGGCTGGGCGACACGGGGACGGATTTTTGCGAGGATGGAGAGGTTTCGCCCCAAGGACGCGTTGGGGTCTCCTCTTCTCCCCCCCCCCCCCCCCCCCCCATCTCTTTGGTCCAAGGGCATCACCTTCCACCACCTCTCGGCAGGGGCTGTTCTCGCGCGCGGGGAAATTTCACAGGAGCCACCCAAAAAAAGACTTTACCTTGATCAAGACCGTCACCTCGCGGCTGCCGTTCGAGAACGCCGGGCCCAGCCGCCGCCAGACGTCGGGTGCCGCGGCGGGGGCTGCGGGAGGAAGCGTGGGACGTGGCGTGAGCTCCCGAAGGGGAACCAGCCGGGGATCCCACCCATGCGTGGGGCTCCCACCCACGGACGGGGCTCCCACCCACGTGCAGCATTTGCAGAAAGCCACGCTCGGCCGGCGGCTCCGTGCCGCACGGCTTTGCTGCTGCGGAGAGGAAACGGCCCGGGGTTAAAAAAAGCAGCGAGGGCTGGTTTTTAGGGCGAGCACGTCCCCGGTTTCCTCGCTGCAACCGGGATGTAAGGGAGGGCATCGCTCCTGGGGCGCCTCGGCCGAGATAACGGAGCCGGCTGTGTCGAAGCTCATCCCGGTGTTAGTAACCGGGATGCAAAGAGGGGAAGGCAACGAGGTATGTGTCGTATGACCCAAGACAACAGGTCTTGGTGGGACACCTCGGCTGGCGTGACTTTTCCACCTAGGGCTAGAGGACTTTTCCCTGCTGCCAGGGAGCAAGCCAGCTACCAAAGATGGATACGCATATCCCATCCCTCTTTCTGGAAGGAAAAAAAACCCAACATGCCCGCAAAGCCCCTCCGGCATCTCTCCAGCTCCTACCGTACCGCCGCAACCTGAGGAATCTGCCAAAATCACCGCGACCCGCAGCCTGCCGCGGGGCCGGGAGCCCTCGGAGGGCATGAGACGAGTTGCCGGCTTGCGACAGTGCTCAGCCCTCGGCCGCAGCGTGGGGACGGTGGCAATGCCACAGCGTCGTGCCCGACGTCTGCCGACAGCGGTCTCCCGTGTCGCTGAGCTGACTCGAGGATGCTAACGGGATGCCCACCATCCCGAGCTTGGGCCGGGTCCCCGCAGAGCATCTCAAGGAGCCGTTGGGCTGCTTTTGGGGTGAAAAAACCCCCCAAAAACCACAGGGAGAGCAGCGCCGAGGCTGAGCGTACCTGCCTCGGGGGTGGTGTAGAGAAAAGGGGTGCTCCAGGCGCTCCAGGGGCTGCCGGCAGGGCTGAGCCGGCACCGGACCTGAAACGCGTACTGGGTGTTACTCTGCAGGTCGTGCCGCGAGCGGGACCCGTGCTGCGCTGTGCCGTCCCACGCCTCCACCTGCAAGGGAAGCGGGGTGCTAGGTGGGGAGCAGGATTGGCCCCCCACCGCTGCCGCCGGCCCCAAAATGTAAAGCGGGAGCCGGCGGCGGTCGCTGCCTTCCTCTTCTGCGTGGATGGGGACGGGCAAGGTCCTCCCCGAGGACACGGGGCTGGGTAAGGCACTGGGCAAGCTGGGGTGCTGCAGCGAGAGCCCCCGGCCGGCTACATCGCTGCGCTTCTGACACCACGGCAATTTTTGGGGGGCTCTGGCGGGTGCCGGAGGTTTCCGACAGGGACCCGGGGGGAGCAGCCCGCAGCGCGGTCGTCTCTGCGAGCGTGCGGGGACGAGCGATGGAGCGTGCGTGCGCTGAGCATCCCTAGAGGCTTTTCTGCCTCCTGGCAGATCTAGGTAACGTTCGGAAATATTTTGTGTTTTGCCCTTTTGCTTAAAAAGCAGAGATGATAACCCTGCCTGAAAGGAGCTCTCGGAGGGCACCGGCGGTTCTGCCCCGCCAAAGGTGGGGGGCCGGGGGGGTGTGCCCCCTCCAGGCACAGAAGCAAAGGGGTGGGTTTCAAATGACCCCCCCAAACGCTCCCATTGCCAGTGGATTCTTAGGGCTCTCCAGAACTGGTGCGTCTCCTAACACGGGGCAGCTCACACACATGGATCTGAGGGGGGGGGGGAGTTTTTTTTGGGGGGGGGGTCCCAGGCCGTCTCACATGCCACGTCGGGGCACCCGCGGCTTTGTGTCGCTCCTCGCAGCGCACGTTCTCCAGCAGCGTCTGCCTCTTCCAGCGGATGGTGGTGGTGGGAGGCGACGTCTCCGTCGTCTCGGCGCCGGCGACCAGGGGTAGAGCGGGAACCACTGCGGGGAGAGCCGGGAAAACGTGGATCAGGGGGTCGGCACATCCCGGCGGGGGGGCTGCCCTCCCACCCCTCAGCCGCATGGCCCGTGCATCTCCCTAAAGTGACATCTCGGTGCGGCGCGTACGGCCACGCACAGCCCCAGCACCCAGCGCAGCTCCCAGATGGACGGACGGACGGACGGACGGACGGATGGACATACCGAGCTCCTGCAGGTCGAGGCGCCGAGGAGGCGAGCGGGCAGCGCCCAGCGCGTTGCTGGCCTGCACCCACGCCGAATAGCGGGTTCCGCCACGCAGAGTGCTCAGCGGCACCGGCAAGCCCGCGGGGAAGATCTCCTCCTCCTCCTCCTCAGCATCCTCCGCCACCGCCGTCCCCACGCTGGGAAGCAGAAAGCAGCCCCGGTCAGAGCCTGGCCCGGCATCGTGCACCCACTGGCAAGGCAAGCCCAACTCTCAAGGGGTCACAGCTGGCGACTGGGGCACAGTCATCTCCAAAACTGGGGTTTGTCACTCCTAAAGCGAGCTAGAAATTAATCGCCTTCGGTTCTTGATGTTTCTGCAGGGCATTTGCATTTTTGCTGTAGGAAGTGAACTTTCTCAGTTCTTTCTGGCTGCACGGTTCAAAGTTTGAGCCTAGGCAAATTTAAGCAGGCAGTTAATCACTTCACAAAGCCTACGTATGACGGGGTTGAATGCATTTACTTTAATAATTGAGGCCGATTAACTTTGAAAGCCTGCCGGTCTTGCGTCGCGGGTGCTTCGGCGTCAGACATGGCACAAAGCATCCCGGGCTGGGTAGGAAGGGCTGCGGCACGCTGCGCAGCAGCCGGCATGCCTGCTTCAGGTTCGAGCTTTTGTACTCTACTGGGGTTTCGGTTTCGGGGTTTGGGCAGCGCTAGGTGCACACCGCCGGCTGCACCCTCTCTGCACGCCCTCTAACTTGGAGAGAATCAAGGCACCTGCAAAAAAAAAAAGGCTGCAACGCCTCGCAACGTGGTGCAACGTTTGCCGGGCCGCTGGTAGCACCGAGCGCCTAAGGTCCACCCTGCGGAATCAAACCCGTGGTTTAACACGCGGTTTGCAAGCAGGAGACGAGGAAGACGTCAGCTTTAGAAAGCGTAAGTAGGGCACGGCGCCCGACCCAATTCACCGCCGGCGGCGGAGCAGCCCCGGTGTCACCCGGCGTCGTGGCCGCCGCGTCCCGGCGGCTCTGCCGGTTACCCCTCTCCTTCCCCGGCCCCGGCCGGGTGGTCGCATCGCCCACCCCGCAGCCCCCCTCCCCGGTCCCACGGGACCTTACCTGCGCAGGTGGAGGGCGTAGCGGGTGCTCAGGTGGGTCGGCCGTCCCGCGTCCCACGTGCACGCCAGGCACCCCGAGTGCTCACGGATGGTGCAGGTCAGGTTGCCGGGGGGGTCCGGAGGGTCTGCGGAGGTAAGGTCAGGCAGAGCGTGCTGACGCCCCCTCCCCACTCCGAGCGGTGCCAAATCCAGGCTGCCGTAACCCCCCACATCCCCGACCCCCTCGGTGCTGGCGGCTTAACAAAAATCACCGAAACCCCGTCGCCGCGGGGGGGTTACTCACAGCCGGCCAGGACGTGGGTGCCGCACACCAGCTGGTGCCGTTCGCCGTCGGAGCAGCGGGCGAAGCAGGCGACGGTCCCGAAGGGCATTCGGAAATCGCGCAGCTGGAGCCGGACGGTGCTGCTGTTGAGGGGCTGGAGGGGACCCTCGGCGAGGCTGTAGTTGAGGAGGATGAGGAACTTGGCCCAGGGGCAGCCGAGGGTGGAGAGGCAGTTGATGGAGACGTCGGAGCCCATCTGCACCACCGGCGCGGGCTCGATCCAGACGTGCCCCGAGCACTTGATGTTCGCGACACCTGCGCCGACACCCAACGGGTCAGGGCGGCTCCGGGTGGGCGTCCCACGGGAGGAGAGGATGCCCGCGGGCTGCACCGCTCCGCACGGGCCGTCGCTTTGCCGGGATGCGGGCGGCAGCGTGGCGGGACCCCGCGGCCCCCTCGCTCCCCTCATCCCCCCACACCCCGGGATGGGGATAAACCCCCCCCCCCACCGCCTTCAGCAGCGACCCGGCACCCGGTGACTCATCCCCTCGGATCAGAAACGGCTAGTTTCACCCATTTTAGGTTTTGCTTTAATGCTTAAATGACTGCAAGGAAATAACCCGTAGTCTTGAGAGCTCTGATCCCCCGAGATTAGGGCGGCAGCCCCCGCGCGGAGGCACAGCCTGCCCTTCGCTATCAGATGAGGCTTCTTGCAGCAGCCCCGGCAAACCCAGCTCGCAGCCGGTATCGGGCTCGATCTGGCCTTCCTGGAAAGGGCGCAGCTGAGCTCCGGCTTCGTGTGCGCGGAGGCAGGGTCACGCCGCTCGTCGCAGACGGTGAAACGCCAGCGTGCTTCAACGTGGCCGCCCGTGGCCCCGGTCCAAGGATGCAAGCGGGGAGGAGAGGGTGCTGCAAGGCGTGGGACTCCCCCTCGCAATGCTAAAGAAGCACTTCCCACCCCCCCTGCCGAATCCATAGCCGTAGCCCTATAATTTTCCTACTCCCACTCCGCTTCCCCAGCAGGGCCAGGGCGTTTGCTCCGGCGCTCAGCGAGGGCGATGCCGTAGCGGCTGCGCCGAGCCGTGCCGCGCCGCTTACCTCCGCACAGGCAGCAGAGCAGGACGTGGAGTGCCAAAGCCTCGCCGGACCCCGCCATGGCCTGGGCTGCGGCCGCTGCCCGCGCCTGGCATAGTCTGGGGAGGGAGGAAAAAATGTGAATTATCCCCCCAGCCGCACTGCTGCCCGACACAGCCGGGTCTGCCCTCACCCCGGGGATGCTCGGGGACCCGGCCGGAGGTGGCCGTGGGGATGCGTGGCGAGGGTTTCGTTGGGGATTTGGGGTCGGGCCGGGTCGTGCCAGCAGTGGGAGCGCAGGGAGACGGGCTCGCGGGCACACGGGACTCAGCGTTTTGGGTAACGGGCACCCCATCAGCAGAGCCCGGTGTCCAGCCCCGGTGAGCAGCCCCGAGGCCGCTTTCCCCAAGATTCCACCTTTGGTGATATTTCTCTTAGTTTTCATAGCCGTGAAATTTCTCCAGTCCTTTCCTTATACTTATACGAACCCGTACGGTCATGCAGTTTTTGGTAGCCCACAGGCTGGACAGCCTCACCTCCACCCCCGGGCAGGTGATGGAGCAAAACCCCAAAAAGCCAGCTCCCAGCGCACGCGGGAGGACCAGGAGGTGATGGGAGCAGGCAGCGTGGATTTAAAAAAGGGAAATCACGCCTGAGCAGCCCGAGAGCCTTCCTCGAAGAAGACCGGCGTGCTGGGTGAGGGGGGTGCTGCTGTTTTCATCCCGCCCCCCTGCTCAGCCCTGGGGAGGCCCATCTGGAGCGCTGGGTCCGGGGCTGGGCTCCCCCCAAAACAAGAGAGACAGGGACAGACTGGAATGAGTCCAGCAAAGGTGCCTGAGGGTCTGGAGCACCCGAGATGTGAGGAAGGGCTGGGAGAGCCGGGGCTGTTCAGCCTGGAGAGGAGAGGGCTCAGAGGGGTCTTATCCTTGGGTATATATGTCTGCTGGGGGAGTAGAGATGAGGGAGACAGACTCCTCTCAGTGGTGCCCAGGGACAGGACAAGAGACAACGGGCTCGCATTGAAAATCGGGAAATTCCAGTAAAAGCCCTCTAAGGATGGCCAAGCATGGGGCTGGCTGCCCTGAGAGGTTGCTCTGCTGTCTCCATCCCCGGAGATGCGCAGACCCCCCCAGACACAGTCTCATGGGACAGAAACATCCCCTGTTTCCGTAACACCTTTCCCACCCCCTTGCTGTGGCGGGTCCTGCCTGAGCCGAGCAACGGCTCTACCTGGCAGCGCTCGCCCCTGCCCCGAGACAGTCCCAAAATCCCGGGCAAGGGCTTTCCCTCTCTTTCCAAGGAGCCGCACTCATGTCCGCATCCCACGGTCTCGCCTGAATTTTCCCCCGCTCGCTTCGCCTTCCTCCCCAGCCTCTTTGGATTCACATCCCCCCCCTCCAGAGGAGAAGCCCAGCCTCGCCAGTGAGGGAGGAATTGCTCTTTTCCAAGAGAAACATCCACCCGGGAGCAGGTTTCAGGGCACGCCCGAGCCCCCCCGAAGGCTGGGGCGATGCTGCGATGGGCGCAGGGCTGGGTGCTGGGCAGAGCCTCGCCGTAGCCTTCCACCCCGCTGACGTGCACGGTGCTGAAAACTGAGCAAAGCCCCGCGCCTCCGTGGTTTTCTTTTTAAGCCAGCAATAATTAAAAGAACCCCATACAAAATCTGATGTTAGAAATGGCAAGTTTCCCCTTGAGGGACGAGCTGAACCAGAATCCACTGTGAAAGCTTCAAAATGATGTTGTTCGACCCAAAGCAGGCTACTAGCTACAGCGAGTGCTTTTGTATTTCTCCTGCTGGGTGAGCTGACCTCGTTTGTTTTAAGGGCTGTGCAAGTATTCGTAATGACTGAGTCAAACTTCAAGTGCCTTCCTATTCCCTGACCCACTAAGGGAACTTGAAGGCCTCCCAACTGCCTGTAAACCTTCTGCAAGTTAGAACAAATGAAAAAAACCCAACCAAGCCTCGTGCTCTGTGAAAAGAGCTGAAAAGGCAATAAATCTGCCCGGCTGCCAGCTCTAAGACAAGATCGCAGGCTCTGCCTCCTCCGGGGATCACTCACATTCGCGTTTTTATTCCGATTTACGGGCATTTGCAAACTCCAAAGCCAGAAGGAACGAGACCGTTGTCGAGAGATGCCGGTCTTTGATTTCATCTCTCCCAAAAGCCTCCTCGTACGCTAGCGCTAAAGAAACGCGAAGCAAATGAAGAAGGAAAAACTGTCCCGGTTGTGCAAGCCCAAACCATGCGAACTCTTTACCAGCGATGTGTGTCAGAAGCGGCTAACGCGCACAAGCAGCAGCGGAGAAACACGAGCTGGGATTTTGGGGGCTTTAAACCCGGGTGGTAGCGGGCTGGAAGCTGGGCAGAGCGGGGGGATCCTTACCTTGCCAGTCCTCAGGACATGTGCTGTCGGGCCCCTCTGCCTGCTGCTGCTGCGGCCGGGGCTGTCGAGCACGGCGAGAAGCATCAGCAAGTGTCAGCAAGCCTGACCTAGATAGCTGTGTCGAGAAAAACTGAGAGTTTCCAGTCTGAGTCAGTCCATGGGAAAACCCAGCATCCCTTAAAGGAACAGCCCTGGGAGGGGGGGGGGTTGTCTTTTTAGTCTTTAAGTTGTTACGGGATTTGGAGTCACCCCGGCTAATGGAAGTCCATCCCGAATGGATTTTTAGGATCGTGTGGCTGCCTGCGAGGCGACAGGAGCCCAGCGGAGGGGTCCTGGGGAGCCGGGCTGAGCTCCGTCAGCGAAAGAACATTTTTCTAACTAATCCCAGAAGCCTACAACGAAAGACTCCTCAAGGTCTGAGGTTGTTTTCACCGGCACCGAGCGTCACCCCCTCTGCTTGTGCCGGACCCCAGCTCATCGGGGGACGCTACGGGGCCGCGGACCCCCGGGATGGGGGGGGGGGGGGGGGCAGAAGGGGCCGAGGCTCCGGAGCTGCCCCGGTGCTCTCCATCCCACCGGCTCCCACCGCTGCTCCCAAACCCCTCCGGCTGCAGAACCCGTAGCTTCCTTTTTCATATCGGTTGAAGAGTTAACCTCAATAACAGTGTTAACCTCATTAGACGCTGCAACCACAGGAAATACCGCACCGCTCGCCCGCCTCTGCCCTCGCAGAAGGAAACGTTGGGGAACATAATTTCTCCCCCCACCCCGGGCCAAGGCAGACCCTTCCTCTGCCGGGGCTGCTCTGGGTTTTGGCTGATCCATGGGGGGGTTTTTTTGGTAAAAGCGAAGGGTGGGTGAAAGCAAGAGCAGTAGCCTGCTGGTACCGCGGAGGTGAAGCCTCACTGTGTGCTGAAACCGTAACGTGCAGTTATAATAACATATACGATGCATCTGTATGTAGAGTTATACGCAGCCCGAGCAAGCTCGGGAGGGTTTCGGTGGGAATTTTCGGGTTTTGGTGGGTTTCAGCACGTTACGCGTCTGTTTAATGCGTTCTGTAATGAAAGTGTTTGTATTAATCTATTGAAAACCATTTTCAGGAGGAGGAAGGGGGTGTCTCGCCTTGCGGGTGGGCTTTGCTGCGATTCGGGGGGTCCTGGCGTGGAGGGGAGCGAGCTGAGGAGGGTCCCGGGGGGATCCCAGTCCCCTCTGCAGAGCTGCCGGGGCAGAGGGGTCGTTTGCTGGCAGTGACAGAGCTGGGGCCGAGGAAGGAACACTGTGGGGCACACATCTGGGGCCAGGGCTGCACATCTGGGGCCGGGGCAGCGTCGCAAGCGCGCACATCTGGAGCCAGGTTACGTCACCTGGATCTGGGGTTGCACCCGCACCTGGATCTGGGGTTGCACGGCGGGTGCGCACATCTGGAGCTGGGACGGCACCGAGGGCAAGCACATCTGGGCCCAGGCAGCACACCTGGAGCCAGGGCAGCACATCTGGAGCTGGGACGGCACCGAGGGCAAGCCCATCTGGGCCCAGGCAGCACACCTGGAGCCAGGGCAGCACATCTGGAGCTGGCACAGCCCATCTGGAGCCAGAACGGCACATCTGGCTGTGGTACGATGCGCCTCCGGCCACGGTGCGTCGTGGCTGCCCCCCAGCACCCCGCCAGCCTCGGAGCCTTCCCGGGATGGGTGCTGCAGCCCCTCTGAGCTGCTGGTTCCCGTATTGCCCAGACCACCAGCCTTTTCTGGTGCCAGTTAAACTCCTGTCTTCTTATCTCTTCCTGAGCGGCCGCGGCGAGCTGCGGCTCCGTGCCCCGATGCTGGCAGCCCGTGGGCCGGTGGGGAGCAGAATAAGTGCTCACGCCCGGCTCTTTCCCACGGCTTGCTCTTCCCGGCGCTCACAAAAACCCAGTTCCTTCTGGGTTTGGAAACCGCTCGGCTTTCCAAACCCCATCGTGCCTCTCGCTCCTTTTGCGGCTCTTTGCGATTTGCTTGGATTTTCCTTACAGCCTCACGCCCAAAGGTGGTTTTGCTGCAGTTGTTCCAGAGGCTGGCACGGCACGGCACGGCACGGCACGGCACGGCACGGCAGGCTTCTCCCAGAGCGCCCCAGGATAGTGCCTGCAGCACCCAGTGCCTGTTTTCCTTGGGACTCAGGGTGCTCCCCAGCCTTTTTCCAGCCAAAACCCATCCGTCCCTGTGCCACGCTCGCTGTGTCCGACCCAGGTCCCTTATCCCCTTCCCCATGCCAGCGCTTTCTCCCAACCCTCAGCCTGCCTCAGCCGCATCGAGCCCCCTCTTCTCCCCATGTTTTTTGGGGGTGCACCCTGAATTCAAGGGGCCAAGAAAACTCGCGGGGGAGCGTGGGGGGGCCGCGGTGCCTCGCTCCCGCTTCCCTTCTGGCGTGACTTTCCCCACGCCCTGCGGCCGCCCCCGGGGAAACCGATCGCATCTGGCAGAGACTTCCTCGCTAGACCTGCCGTGCCTCCGCCACCCCGCTCCTCCGGGCCCCACCAGCCTTCCTCTGCCCCCGTCCCCCCCCCAGGGTTGGGGAATGGGGGGGGTACCAGGCTCCGAAGCCCTTTTTTCCCCATCCGCTGGGATGTGCGCTCCAGCCCGGAGTCATTGCCAGTTTGGCTCCGGGGAGAAACCTCCGGTTGAGCTGGTTGCCAAATGAGATTAAGATTAAAAAACGGGATTAATTTAATTTTTGTTATCTTTGGTGGGCTCGCTGCTGGCCGGGCGCACGAAAATGACTGCGGTGAGTCAGAAGCTTAGTTTAGCAGGAAGGAAAGGTCGGGCCGGGCTGGGCTTTGCTGCCAAAAGCGAAGCGCTTGTGTCATACCCGGAGCTGTGCTTGGCACGGCGGGGACGGGGGACGGGGGGGACACGGGGGGACACGGGGGACACAGCCACCCCAGGCACGTCCCCGTCTTGCCGTGCCTGCACCGTTGCAGCCGCACCTTCTGCCGCCCACTGACCCCATTCACCCAGAGGGGCCGAATATTTGACCTTAAAGCCGTCACGGTGGCATTTGTGCCGTGGCCGCTGCCGGGAGGGGGGCGTGGGGGCTGCCCCCACGTCCCCCCGTGGGGTTCGCGGGGGTTCCCCGTGTGTGCGGCTCCCCGTCCATCACCGCGGGGTCACCGGTGCCGCCGGGGGGGGCAGGATGGATGTGCCAGCGGGAGGGCAGGCCTAGGAATTGGGGCCGTTTGCGTCAATCCCGCTGGCGCCGGAGTCCGGGCAGGATTAGGTTCCTCTCTGCTGTCGGAGGATAAATATTTCTAGGTCCAAGCCCGCGCTGTGGCTTGATAAGGACGGACAGGACTTCGTGCGGGAACGAGGAAGGTGATGCCCGTGAGAAAGCTTTTCCGACTAGTGGTTTTTGGCCGGCCTAAAAGGACATCCTAGATGGGGGAAAGTTGCTCCTGGCTTTTAAAGTCGGTCTGTCCTTCCTGCAGCCCGGTGCGAGCCGTGCCTGGGATCGGCCCCTGCTTCTCCCGCACCCCTTCGCCGGGAGCGGGGCAGCAGCGGGGACACCGGCGAGGCAGGAAAAAGAAAGGAAAGTTTGGGCAAAGAGTTTGCTTTCTCCCTGCGAGGGGAGAGGGTGAGGGCGAGCGTGCCGGGGCGAGCAGCAGCTCGCGCCCACGGGGCCACGACGCCCCGTTTCACGCCTGGGGCCGCAGGGGTTGGCCGTGCCCCGGCAGGTCTGGACGTGGCAGGGAGATAATTGGGGATAAAGCTGGCCAAAAAGGGGCCCTTTCCTCTGCAAACACCGTGGCCAAGGGCAAGAAACGTCCCGCAGCTGCCTCCCATCGGGTTGACCCTAAAGTGCTGCGGCGGGGGCTCACCCCAAACCGCCCCTGCACCCACCCTGCGAGACCCCATGCCCACCCTCCGTCTCCTCACCCCCCCCACACCACCCCCCCCCACTCTCTGCTGCATTTCGGCTCCCCCCTCTCCCGGGGACAGGGACCCCCCCACCCGCCGTGTCCCCGCCGTGAGCCCCCCACGCCGGCACAGCCGCGGCCCCACGGCGGTCGGCGTTGCCGGAGGAAAACCGCCGTGCCGGGTGGGAAGCGGCTCCCCGGCTGCGAGCGGGACGCGTGGGTGGTGGGACGCAGATACCAGAGCGGTGACGGCTTTAGGTGTATGTGTTAGTTCTTGTCTTCCAGCAAAATCCTAAACAATGCCGGTTTTTTCTGGTGTAACCTATAGGGTGGTGTGGGGTTGTGGGTTTTTTTCGAGCTGCCTTATTTTGGGGGTTTTTCTACTTGGCAGAAGGTGGCTCAGATGGACCCCCCCAATCCCGTCCCTCCGCTCGGAAAAGGGCACGCGCTGCAGCGTGTTTCAGGACGCGTCCCCTCGTCCCTGCAATAAACCCCCGTGCCCCAGTGCCCCCCCATGCCGGACCCCGGTGCAATGCCTTGCCGCCCCCGAAGCCAGACTGCTATGTGACCCCCCCCCCCCGTACCGTGCCCCCCCAAACCCAACCCCTGTGCGATACCCCCCGTGCCCCCCCATACCCAACCCCTGTGCGACACCCCCTGTGCCCCCATACCCAACCCCTGTGCAATACCCCCTGTGCCCCCATACCCAACCCCTGTGCGATACCCCCTGTGCCCCCATACCCAACCCCTGTGCGACACCCCCTGTGCCCCCATACCCAACCCCTGTGCAATACCCCCTGTGCCCCCATACCCAACCCCTGTGCGATACCCCCCGTGCCCCCCCCCATACCCAACCCCTGTGCGATACCCCCCCGTGCCCCCCCCATACCCAACCCCTGTGCGACACCCCCCGTGCCCCCCCCATACCAGACCCCTGTGCTATGCCCCCCCCGGTGCAATGCCCCCCCATACCACATCCCTGTGCACTTCCCCCTCCCCAGCCCCCTGTGCTATGCCCCCCCCTACGACCCCTGTGCAAATTCCTCGCCCCCCCATACCCAACCCCTGCACGATCCCCCCCCCGTGCCCTCTCACCCCAGACCCCTGTGCTATGCCCCCGACTTGCAATGCCCCCCCACGCCCCCTGTGCACCTCCTCGCCCCCCCCCCGCCTCCTCCCTGCGCGACAAATCCCCCATTTACCTCTGCCCCCCCCACCCCCTCGCAAATCCCTCGCCCCCCGCCCGATCCTCCCACCCCCCCCCCCAACTCCCCTCTTCCCGCG
This sequence comes from Astur gentilis, assembly GCF_929443795.1. NCBI lineage: Eukaryota > Metazoa > Chordata > Aves > Accipitriformes > Accipitridae > Astur > Astur gentilis. The sequence continues at coordinate 2,126,553 of NC_064887.1, forward strand.
CCCGCCTCCCCCCGGTTCCCGCGCCCGCCCTCCCGCGCCCCGCCCCCGGCCCCGCCCCCGCGGCGGCCCCGCCCCCCGCAGCCATGTCGTCGCCGTCGGCGGCGCGCAGACGCCCGGCGGCCGGGGCCGAGGGGGGAGCCCCCGCCGGAGCCCCCGCGCCCGGCGATGCGGAGCCGGGGATGGCGGCGCCGGGCTTCACGCTCTGCCTCAAGCTGCTGGCGGCGGCCTTCTACGGGCTCAGCTCCTTCCTCATCGTCGTCGTCAACAAGAGCGTCCTCACCACCTACGGGTACGGCCTAGCGCCCGGGAACACACACACACCCCCCCCCCCCATCCCCATCCCCTTGGGGGGGGGGCTCTGCATCACCCCCCCTCCAGCAGGCAGCCGTCCCTTGGGGTGCTGTGCGCCCCTGCACCCCAAATCCTCGAGGGCCGGGCACCCCTATACACCCCCCCCCCCCCCCCCCCCGTCTTGGGGTCGTGGGCACCCTGTGTTTGCTGCCCCCCCCGCACACCCCTCCTTTCCCACCCCCGGTATGCACGACCCCCCCCCCCCCTTGGGGTCTTTGGCACCCTGTGTTTGCACCCCCTCTCCTTTCCCACCCCCCCACCCCCCCCCTTTTCTTTCCCATGGGCACCCCCTGCACGGCTGGGCATTGCCCCCCCCCCCCCCCCCCCCCCCCCAAATATGGCTCTGCAGGTTTGGGGGGCTGGGGGCCGCTGCTATCCCCCTCCCCGTGCAGACAGCGTGGGAGGGGGGGTGCGTGGCTGCTGGGACCCCCCCCCCCCCCCCCCCCCGAGATGTGGGTGCCCCCCCACTGATGTCTGCTCTCTACCCACAGGTTCCCCTCCTCGCTGTGCGTGGGGCTGGGCCAGGTGAGTGGGGTCTCCCCGTGTGTCCCCCCCACCTCCTTCCCCTCTGACCCCCCCACCCCCCAATGTGGGGGCCGTCGAGCTGACCCCCCCACTCTCTTGCAGATGCTGGCCACGGTGGCGGTGCTCTGGGCGGGCAAGGCGCTGCGGGTGCTCAAGTTCCCCGACCTCGACAGACACGTCCCCCGGCGGGTAAGCCCCCCCAAATGCTCCCCGGGCACCTCTCCTGCACCCTGAGACCGGGCGGTGGTCTCTGCCCCCCCCAAAAAGCCGGCGGCCGTTGCCCCACGGGAACCCGCGGCCACGGGGCGGCTGGCGTGCGTGGACGTTTCCGTCGCGGGGTGGAAATAATTTAATATCTGTTTATAAAAGGGGGGTGCTGCCGGGGAGCTCCCTGGCTTTCTCCGGTCGCTCATGCAGCGTGTTATCCCTCTTGTAATTTTCTAGACGTTTCCTCTACCTCTTCTGTATTTCGGGAACCAAATCACAGGACTGTTCAGCACCAAGAAACTGAAGTATGGATAGCTTTTTCTCTACCGGGAGGGGGGGGGGGGATTATACAGCGGGGTCGTTTGTGGGGGGGCCGGTGTTCGTGGGGAGCTGCTCCTGGGCACTAAGGCTTTGCGGGGGTGTGGGTGACCCGAGCGGGAGCCGCTCGGAGCGATACGATTCCTTCTCTGCCCACGCTAAAATAAGCCACGTGCGTAATTCCAAATGCTTTCCCCCAGCCAGCGGGTAGGGAGGGACGCGGGTCTGGCCCTCGCCCGCCGTGGGTGAGGGTCGGGGGTCCCCCACCCTGACGAGGTCTGACGTGAGCGATGCCTTTTTCGGGTGCGGGAGGAATGCCGTTTCCGTAAGGAAATCGGCAGGCTCGCCGACGGCTCTGTTCTCCGGAGCCCTTATCCCGGCACCCGCTCGGGGCGTTGCTCTGTGGGTGGCCCCGGAGCTGCGTTTCGGCTCTTTCACCCTGCCGAACCCTTTCCCTCGCAGCCTGCCGATGTTCACCGTCCTGCGAAGGTTTTCCATCCTGTTTACAATGTTTGCCGAAGGATTCTTGCTCAAGTGAGTCTTCCCAGCGCCTTCTCCCCGGGGCTGCCAGTGACAGATACCGGTTAGAGTTACAAAAGTCCGAAGGCGTCGGGACGGCGCGCGGCGTGTCCGTGAGCTTTTTGTGCGTCGGGGATGCGTGCGGTCAGGGGTTTTGGCTCTGAAGTTGGGTTTTGGGAACGAGGGTGGGCGGGGGAAGCGGATACGTTTTTCCCCGCTGCCGCTCCGCGTGCCTGGAGGGAGCTGGGCGAGACGAGGTGCCACGCGTGGCTGCCAGGCGCGGAGAAGAAGATGGATGCGCTCCGTCTCCGCTTGCGGCTGCCCGGCGCGGTTTTGGAAGCGGAGGGGGTTGTGCCTGTCCGCCTAACGGCTTTCCTCCGCCCGGGTGCCTGCAGAGACCCCAAAAAACGGCTCACGCCGTGTGCCGACAACCCCCTCCCGCGGGGCTGGTCCGGTCCCCCCGCGGCGCCGAGCCCTTTTCTGCCATCGGCAGAGTCGTAGCGCTCCATAAACTTGCACCTCATGGATGCCAAGTTTGTGGCTTTTTGGCTGTTGTTTTTTAAATGACAGAGGTAAGTGCCTAAAAATGTCTTGCTTTTACTCGCTGCTTTTCCACGGCTTGGTTTGCTTGGGGTTTTCTTCCCCTGCCCTGTGTGTGCCAGGAGGGAAGGCTTCTCCCCGCCCTTCTCCAAAGTGCTGGCGATGCCTCAGTGAAGACTGAGCTTTGGGTGACGGCGGTGTCCTCCTGCCTCTCTTTTGCAGGAAGAAGTTTTCTTGGAGTGTTCAGATGACAGTATTTGCTATGATCATCGGTGCGTTCGTAGCTGCTAGGTGAGCTCCCGGTTTGCCGTCCCCTCTCCCGTGTCTCCCGAAGGGTCCCTGCGTGGGCCCGCCAGCAGAGCGGAGGTGAACCAAGGACCACGCCATGTCCCAAGAAGAGAGAGTAAACGCTGACTTTTTTTTTACCCTCAGACGTGCTCTCTAGTAGGAAAGAATGTTTCACTGACCCAAATCCCAGCCTCTCCTCCCATGATTAACTTTTTCTGACAACTTACTGGCTAAAGACAAGGTGGAAGGAATCTTGCAAGTGTTACGCTTTGCACAGCTTAAAACTTTAACTTGGGTTTTTTTTTTCTTTTCCCAGTGCTGACTTGGCATTCGATCTGGAAGGATATATTTTTATCCTTATTAACGATGCCTTAACAGCTGCAAACGGTGCCTATGTGAAACAGAAGCTGGATTCAAAGGTAGGCTGACCTTCGGCTTCGTTCTGGGCATTGCGGCGTCGCGCTTGCTTTGGCAGCAACTTGCACCTGAGAGGGCAAAGGGGCGAGACTCACCCGGTGCTACCCCATCCCGCTGTCCAGAAGGTTTGGCAATGCCGCTGTCCCGCTCTCGCGGTGCCAGCGTTGCCAAAGAGCGCTGGCTGGAGCCGTGTCCCCATGCCGGTTACGACCGTAGTGCCTTGCGACAGCGAAGAAATGGTGTTTTGATTGATGGTGACTGTAAAGCCTATTGCAGGCTCGTTACCCGAGTCTGGTTTATAGATACAAATACACACACACACGTATATTAACATAAATATTTAAAACCATAAAATTATAAATATAAAAAAAACCCCCACAACACTCCACCCTCTGACTCTTCTGTCTCTGAGAATCCCCCATGGATTTAGCGCACAAGACCCAGTCTTCAGTAGCAATATGAATAAGGTTTTATGTTCCTGTTTGGAACCAACTTGAATACACAGATGTTTCTTATTTCTAGGAGCTGGGAAAATACGGTCTGCTATATTACAATGCACTGTTTATGATCCTTCCCACCTTGACCATTGCCTACTTCACCGGAGACGCGCAGAAGGTAGGATTCCTGCCCCCAAAAGCAATATCTTTATTGGCACAATACCTTCTGGGCAAAATGGGTTGCTTAGAAGAACGTTTTACTGTTCGTTACAACGCACTTTTCCGTAACTTAGCCTTCTTACGTAAAATGGGACATACTCACAAATGTGAAACTGCAAAGTAGTTCATTATCCCCAGTTTGCAAACACAAACTCCGCAGTGTCTGAGGGAGGAGGAGGGTAGGGCAAAGGGTGGTAGAGGAACTACCCCAAAACCACGTAAACAGAAACTAACTGTAAGTCTTACGTTGGACTTTAAATCCACAGAGTTGCTCCATTCAGGCATTTTCGTAATGCTTGAGGAATGGGGAAGTATGAGAGCAATAAGTGAAACTAAATATTATTTAAAACAAAGAAGTCGAGTATTTTTAGAATTAATGAGTTTCTTCAAAATTCTTTCTGTCCTTCCTTCTTGCTGGGGCAGTTTTTATGTTGACTCGCTCTGAGGGCCAGTTTGCCCGTCCTACCCCATCAGGGCGTGATGTGATTTACGTGCAGTTCCGTATACGTGATATTTATATTGTAGTGGGATGATGTTGATGATGGTTATTATTGTAGACACTTACGTGCAGCTATACTCGGCTCTCCCGAGCAAGAGCGCTCGCTTTTCACGCCTGCGTGAATGGCATCCCCCTCCACGGGCAGGGAAGGCAAATGTCGAAGGCCGGCGGTGTTGCCCCCCCCCCCGACCCCCGTGGGTGACAGCAGTGGGTGCTGGTGGCCCCAGCAGACGCCCCTGTTGTCCCCTGTCCCCCCTCCAGTTGCACCCCGGCAGGGAGAGCCTGGTGGTTTGTTTTTTTTTTTTTCTCATTAGGAGCTTAATGCCCTGATGATGAACCCCGGTAAGCAGTCGCTAAGATAATGAGCTGCGATTAGCGAGGAGAAGTGGTTGTATGGGGTGAAGGTAGCCCAGACCCTGCCCTTCATAAAGGGCGACTCAGTGGGATATATTTGGGGATAAAGCGCTCATTTATAAGCAGGAGCTGGCAGACGGGGAGCAAAATGTTGCTCTGTGCTGCACTGTGCAGCCTCTGTTCAGCCTGTGGAGAAATAGCTTTTTTTTTCTTTTTTCTTTTTTTTTTCTCCTTTTTTTCCCTAAATAAACTTCTTTTTCCTCGGCCGAGCTCCTGGCAGCCGGAGGCAGACAAAGATGCGCTCTGTTGGGGCTGCTGCCAGGAAACTCCACGTTTGCAGCCTGATGAAAAACCCTCTTGTGAAGGGCGTGCAGCTGAACGTGTCTCGCGTGGGGACGGCTGCCGGGGCAGGGGATGGGGGGGCTGCGTCGTGGGGGGCCGTGCTGGGGAGGGGGGGGGGGGGGGGGGTCTTTGCATAGGAAAGCCTCCCACCACACCGGTGCGTGTGGATGCGTTAAATCTTGTAGTTCGTTAACAAGCATCGGAGGTAACGAGGCTTTGCGAGAGGCAGGAAGGGGCGTGCTGGTGGTGGTGAGCAAAGCCCTGCAAATAATTCCCGGGGGGGTAAAGGGGATGGGTTGCCTGCAGTAGGGCTGGATTTCGTGTCCCTGTTAGCTGGAAGGCACTGTCCCGCTGCCTGGCAGGATCCCCGTGGGCTCGGCAGCCCTTCCCTCCCCTGTGCCAGTCCCTGCCCCGCTGGGAGGGGAGGTGGGGGGCACCAGCCTTTACCCTGAGATGGGGGGCACCAGCCATTACCCGGTTCTACCTTTGCTTCTTCACCATGTCGCTGACCGGCTGAGGTTGGCAGGGATCTCTGGAGCTCACCTGGCTCAGCTCCCGGGAGCAGGGGGCCCAGGACCGTGTCCAGACGGGTTCCAAGTTATCTCCAAGGATGGAGACTCCACCACCGTGGCCTCTGGTCCTGGCACCGGGCACCGCTGGAAGAGCCTGGCTCCCTCCTCTCGGCACCCTCCCCGCAGGTGTTTATCCACATGGATGAGATCCCCCTGAGCCTGCTCTGCTCCAGGCTGAGCAGTCCCAGCTCTCCCAGCCTCTCCTCGTGGGAGAGATGCTCCCATCCCTTCATTTTGGTGGCCTTTTGCTGGACTCTCCAGTATGTCCGTGTCTCTCTTGCCCTGGGGAGCCCAGCACCAGACCCAGCACCGGTGCTGAGCAGAGGGGAAGGATGACTTCCCTCGATGCTTTGTCCGATGCAGCCCAGGACACCGTTCCCCTCCTTTGCAGCAAGGTGACGTTCCCGGCTCATGGTCAACCTGGTGTCCACCAGGACCCCAGGGCTGTTCTGCAGAGCTGCTTCCCACCCAGCTGGCCCCAGCACGTCCCAGTACAGGGGCTTGTTTTTCCCCAGGGGCAGGACATCACGCTTCTTGTCGAGCTGCGTGGGATTCCTTCTGACCCCGTGTCCCCATCCTGGCCGGCAGCAACACCCTCTGGCCTCCCCCCCTCTCCCCACAACCCATCTCCTGCTGCTGGAGCTTTGTCCTCGGAGTCATTCCCCAGACCTGCAGCTGGCAAAAACGTATTCAGGTGCATGGAGTGTAACTTTAAAACAAACAGAAAAAAGCCCTACCGTGAGATCCAGACTTCCTTTAGCCATCTCTGGAGGTTAAATCCCCCTGGGACGTGCTGCCCAAGCGTTGCAGTTTGCAGTGGAGGAATTACAAGGAGGGCAATTCTGGACAACAACCAGCCGGGAAGTGCCTTTCCTGGTTCCTCCTGCTTGTAGGACTGTTATTCACCGCTTCTTCCAGGAGGAGTGTGCTGGGTGCTGCCGCGGGCTGGAGGTGATGCTGATGTGGACAACCAGCCTTCCCGCAGCCCCAGGATGTCACGCCGGGCTGTTCTGTTTTGGTTTTTTCCTGCTGTGACATGAAAGCCAACGTCAGGGGTTTGTTTCTTGCAGGCAATGGAGTACCAGGGCTGGGCAGACACGCTCTTCGTCGTGCAGTTTACGCTGTCGTGCGTCATGGGGTAAGGACGTACGCTGCTGCGGTGGGTGCTGCCTGCCTGCGGGCTGGGGGGGCAGCCGTAACCGGTGATGGGGTGGGGGTCTTCTAGAAGGAGCGTATTTTGGTGGTCCGAGCTCTTATGGGTTAAAAAAAAAAATAAATATATATATATAAATCTTTGGTCCTGATAGGGACACTATTTCTGGGAGCTAGGGCAGGTGGAAATAATTTCCTATCCTGCTTCAGTGCAGGTTTAGCCAAAAAAGCGGCGGTATAAATACCGCTCTGGAAAAGAGGGGAAGAGATGCAGAGATGAATGGCAATGCCCAAAGCGTGTCCTGGAGCTTGATGTCGGCTCTTCCTTCTGCAGGTTTATTTTGATGTACTCCACGGTTCTTTGCACTCAGTATAATTCTGCTCTTACAACTACAATAGTTGGCTGCATTAAGGTAAGGGTCTCTCTCGGCTCCCAGGGCTGCCGTCGGGCGAGCGTTGCAGCAATCGTTGCGTGGGGCTCGTATTAAACGATGGCTTTGGCCATTGGCACGGGCACCCCCCCGCTGCCTTCCCGGGACGCGGAGCAGGGTGCTGCCTGCCTGCGGGAGTTATTCCAGCAAAAGCCGTCAACAGCACCGTGCATCCCCCGGCTCTGCCCGCATAGGCAGCGGTGTCTGCATCGGCACGGAAAGGGCAGGACAGAGGCTCCGGGGGCTTTTGCTGCGCGCTGCTTGGAGGGGAGAAAGCTCCAATGGGATTTTTTTTTTAATTTTTTTTTCTGCTGTCTGGATTAGAGGGATACTCTGTGCATGTTTGCACGGCAAGCAGCCATGCATGGCACTGACTGCGGTTAGTGCGTTTAGCTTCCCCAGGGCTAATGAAGGGCAAAGCATCCAGAAACAGCCGCGATCCTCTGGGTCACCTCGGCCCAATGAGCCAGTTGCAAAAATACGACGGGCGCTCCTGGGCGATTTTCCAGCTTCAGTGCTGGTCTCGCGATGAGGGAGAGCATCGCAGCCCGGCGGCTGTGCTGCCCCAGCAGTCGAAGCCTCTGTTCAGGAGCATTTCTCAGCAGCTCTGAAACCAACCGCTTTGAATCCAGTATTATCGCCGCTTGCCTGTTTCACACTGCCTGCATCTGGGATTTCCCCATTTCCGTGTTGCTTTAATGCATAGAGCATACGCTTGTCTTGGGCTATACGGAAACTTACGCTCTTGTTGCTAAAATCTTTTTCCTTTGCAGAATATTTTAATAACCTATATTGGGATGTTTTTTGGAGGAGACTATATTTTTACATGGACGAACTTCATTGGTTTAAATATCAGGTGAGAACATCGGGCCTTTGCAGTTTTTATTTAACATTTGCAAGTGAAAATTGCCGTGAAACTGAAATGGTTTGACTGGCTCAATGCTTCTTTAAACAAACAAACAAAAAAAAACCCCCGCAAAACCCCCCATGGAATTGGTATTCGTGCCGCAGCAGAGGAGCCAGCTCGGCGCTGACCCGCGTCTCGCAGCCTGCGGCACCGCTCAGTCCCTGCTTACAGCTGGGCTGTGGGGAGCTCCCAAACAGACTGGGGTTGTTTTAAAGCCAGGAGAACGTGCAAGCATATTTTAGCAGCAAACTTAAGTTGTTCTCAGAGTTGTGTGTCTGAATCATATAATTAAGGTAGCAAAAGTAGTATTTTTTTGGTTTATTTCACCTGGTATTTTAGCACAGCTTTTGGAAAATTCTCCTTTCTGGTCTGGGGTATATTTCTGTATCATGAAAAATCTCCCTGTTCTCCCTGTGTCCTTCAGCAGGATCCCTTCAGTGATGGAGCGGGTCCAGCACGTGGCTAGGGACTTGGGCTAGCAAGCATTTGGGTACAAATTAAACAAAATACCCAATCTTAGGAGGAAGTTTTCTTGCAAATTGATGCTTGCAGCGGATCCTTGACCGTTGGCGTACCCACGGTTTTGACTTTTTTTCTTTGGCAACTGGAGTTTGTAGCTGCCTGGGGCAGGTCTATATAACTCATAAACGTGCTGGTGTAAAAGGCAGCATCTCCTCCGGGCTGCTGGTGGCAGGTTTGCGTTGTGCAGTGCAGGAGAGAGCCAGCCATCGAACGTGCTGTCGTTTCTGTGGCTCTGAGCTGGGATCTCTCATTCTCGTACCCAACCCTGTTTTGCAGTATTGCTGGAAGCCTGGTGTATTCCTACATCACTTTTACGGAGGAGCAAATGAGCAAGCAGTCTGAAGCTGGCATCAAGATGGATATTAAAGGAAAAAGCTCTGTGTGACCAGGGAGAGGCTTTTTTTGGAAGCAACCTATTTCTGTTCAGCTGATCATGGGCAGAATGCGGGAAGGAATCCAGGGTGTCTGCCATGGAGTAACGGTGATGCTCTTAATTTGCACAACCTAGATTGCTGCCTTTACAAATTATTGGGAAGATAACTGACTGCACGGTGAAGAATACATCTAATTAAGTCTGATCGTGAGGAATTAATGGGTTTCTAATCACGCTGAGATTTGGCAGTAGAGATTGGCACAGGCAGCGTACATGTTTGAATCGTGGAGGACTGTGCCAGCTCGGAGGGCCGTACCCCGAGCATCCTTGGCTGTCTGGGATGGGTGCTGGAGCTGGCTCTGCTCCGTGCCTCCCCCAGCCTGGTCCCTCCGGTGAGACCGTGGTACCCAGCACGGATCCGGCCCCAAGGGGCAGGTGAACCCCTCCGCTCCCCAAGGGAGAGGAGCTGCGGTGTCGCAGCCCATGCGAGGCGAGCGCTGGTATTCCCCCAGCAAAGCTGCTTCTGCAGGATGCTCCTGGTCTGGGCCAAAACCTCTGTTGAATGCTCAGTGCTCTCTGAACTCACAGTTTTTAATTGGGTTTTGGGTGGGGTTTTTTGTTTTTGTTCTGTTTGTTAACCCACTTTTAAAGCTGGGTTTACCTGCCTTGGTTTCTGAGAGCCCTGCAAATATTCATCCCTCTCCTTCCCACCCCAGGTTGCTTTTACGAGGCTCAGGGATGTTCCCAAGGTGAAGGTTTTACCTGCCACTGGTGAGCTTGGCAGGGCCGGCAGCATCCTTCAAACCTCCCCAGGGTCAGAAACCTTTGCATTTGGAAAAGCTGCTGGCCGTGCCAGGGCTGGCCCTGGTGCAGGGACCCTTGCAGGGCACTTTGCATCCAACGGGGAGTAGCTGCAGGGTGGGCAGGAGAGCTGACGTTGTCCCACCTGGCATGCAGCGCCTCCTCAATCCAGAAAATCCACTGCAAAGGCTGCGGCTCCTGCCCCTGCAACCCCCTTCCCACCCATCAGCACAGTGCATGTGTCTGGGAGAGACACAGGGACTTCAATCATGGTGTTTTGGCAAGTCGATGGGAAACTCGGGGGGGGCTGGTGGCTCTGCAGGTGCTCCTGCTTGTCCCTGCGAGCACGCGTGGCGTGTGCCCACGCAGCAGCACCGGCACTTCGGCTCTGGCCAAGCCCTGTCCCGCAGTATGGTTTTTGATGTAGTAATCCTTTGGTTTGTGACCCATTAAAAGAATGGGATTTTTAATATGTCAGGCAGTGTTAACTGATTATTTTTTTTTAAAGGTTGTCTTAACACAGCACTTCTTTTTAGGTCTTTTTTGGATTGTCTTTTGGTTTAAAAAGAATTGTTTATAATCTTGGTTAAAAAAAAATTTTGGTAAAACTGTATGAGGTTTTCTTGTATACATTCCTTTGGTAACCAGGAAAATAGCGTCTATAGACAACGTAATTTGTTTCTGGAAGATAGTTGCTGAAAATGTAACTGCTGTTTGGCGAAGCTGCATTTATTGGCGTGCTTACCATTGAAGTTTTTATATGTGACTGAGAATTTCTCTGAACAGTGCTGGTAAAGATGCAGAGCGAGTCTGCCAGCCCCTGCACTACTGCCTGCTCCAAAATCCCATCCCTGGAGTCATTCCGGTCAGGCGTGCCAGAGCTGATGGTTCTGTACTGGAGCTGGGGGTCTTCCCGTCTCTCCCTTTTGGGGTCAGTAGGATGCAGAATGTGCATAGTGGGGGATTGGTGTGGTTACTGCATCTGTAAGGTGTGTGGCAGCACAGAGGGCTGAGTCAGTGCGTCCCTGAGCAAGGAGCAGCCCTTCAGTGGGGCTTCCCCCCCCCCCTCGTGTGGAATTGGAGAAAGAAAAAAAAAAAAGTTCCCCAGTCATTCTTATTGCTTCCTCCATTTCAGTAAGACCTCAGATTTGTAGTTGGCTGCAGAGCTCTTCTTTTTATAAGGAAAGATGATAAATGCTTATAAGGAAAGATGATAAATCCTTCCTGCTGTGCAGAAGACCCAGAGCTACTCGCACATCAGCTCCAGGTGGGGTTACTGGTCCCTGCACTGGTTCCCAGCAGCAGGGTGGTGCTGGGGCTGGCAGACCCCTGTCCTCTTGCCCTGGTCCCTGCAGCCCCTTCCAGTGCGTGATTTCACGGGTGCTGTACTGCACCAAACCCCTGTCCTTCAGCCAGGCCTGTGCATTCCTCTCGCTTGCTTCAACAGAAATATTTGCCAATCACTTTTTGCCACGTTTGCTTGTAACTTTGCTGTGCTGAGGTGCTTGCAGTCAGGATGTCAATTCTGTCAAAGGTTTTGATTTTTATTTTTTAAATCTACTGGTTAGATTTCTTGTCCAAACGGTAAAATGTTTTTAAAGCTTATTTTGTTTGTAACTGGGCACACTTCAGTGCCAGGGTCTGGATGGTATTGTATACACTGGGAAAGCGAACAGAGTTCCTATGACAGTATTTTCTATGCTATTAATAGACTAAAAGTTTTTCTATATAGAATCTATTTACAAAATGACTGTTTTAGTGATTAAAAGAGTGACCTTTTTATTTGAATGTATGGCAGGCTTTATATGTCAGTCAGCGGATGATAGCAAAAAGAATTTTATGATGTGCCTATGTATTTTTGTACTGGCTTCAAATAAACCGATGACCTTCCCTCCTACCCTGCCTGCTCTTGCCTTCTGCCAGGAGCTGGCCCTTGCCTCCCTGCAAGAAAAGGCTGGAGACAATGCAAGATGCTGAGACTGTGTCCTCTGGTATGTGTAGAGGAAGTTGGGGGGAGTGAGGGAGGGCTTTTGGGTTTTTAGCTTTAAATATTTGAGGATGGGAAGAGGAAAATTAATGGGGGGGGGAAAAAAAAAAACCCAAAAAATAACCAAACAAACATAGTGCCTTGCTAAAATCAGTCCCTTTTCCTTCTCCCCAGCTAGCCAGAGCTGATGTGTTCTATGGGGATGGAGCACTTCACAAGGTGCTTAATGCTCCTACTCAAAAAATTCTGCTACCAGGGGGATGGGGTCTTCACATCCTCTGTAAGTGGAAATACTCTACCCCCTGTTTTGAGAAAAAACAAACTCAGGAATTTTTTATGCAGACAGTATGTTTAAAAAAAATACTTTAATAAGCTTTTTGAGTTGCAGACAGGGAGCAGGGATAAGAGAAGGGACTTATTAATAGTGCAAATTTACTATGTGTGGAAAAATGTATAAAACTAATTTGTAAATTTTGTGTATGTGTGGTTGTTTTTTAACATCATGTTTAACCTTTTAGAAAGCCCAACACCCAGTTATTCTGTTGAACTGGATTCCCCGTTGAGGCTGCAGTCTTAAAGCACTTCATGAATCCAGGCCACCCATTCCAGCTGAACCCATCGTGCTAGTGCTTGAAGAAGTGTCACATGCAAGTTGTGATCTTTCTTTTCAACACAGTTTGGAAACATGTTCAGACCCTTCTGGGCTCCAAACTGCAGGGAAGGCTTTTTAAATGAAATCAAAGTTACAATATTTCTAGAATTTTAAATAGCTTTAGTAGTGCAATGACTTATCAAGTTAGAGTGGCTGCATTTTGAAGAACACGAACAAAGTATTGTATAAAACACCAGCATAAACAAAATGTAAATTATAATTAAATATTCTTAAAGTCTAGCTGAGCATTACATATTTGTCGATTATGGAATGTCAGGTCTCCTCTATGTATCACCAAAAAAAGGTAAGATAAAAAACAAAGCAACGTTCCTGAAAATATACACAGTGCTGTATTTCACACACAAGCCTGAGACAATTTACTTACAAACTTTCCTATAAATTTTTGGAAGTATTTCCAACTTGCAAACAAAAATGCATAAAAATAAAATTGAAAATAGGACTCTAGTTACAAAGACTCTTAGAAGCACTGCACTACCCTCAGTCTGAAACCGTCTCAAGACCATCTTTCTTTGATATAAGGCTGTGATACTTTGGGTTTCCGTTAATAAACCAGATTGTGAAGTTAACAGCAACCTCTTACTAAAGCAATCACTTAATTGATTAATGCAGGCCATATGTTAACAAACCTTACTCAGGTGCCTCTCCATGTGAATTGCTGTCTAATTCTAGGCTGATGTCAACTTCTGCACGTCAGCTGCACCAGTTAGAAGGGATCATTCACAACACTTCTGGGAACAGCAGGTTAATACACTCCAGTAACTCATCATGGCGATGGAGCCAGGCTGGATCCAGAGGATTTGGCTCATTAATGACCATAAAGTCCAAGTACATGTAGTTGAACAAGAAAACAAAACAAACAAAACCCTTAGCAGTTGGGTTTCTTAGGTTGATAACATTAGTTTCAAACCATAGGACTGTACATTGAAAACTGGAATCATAAAGACTTGTGAACTTTAAGTAAAAATAACCAATAATTAATAATTAACAACACACCTGTAAGCCACAGGAAGAGGACACAAGATAGGAAATTATACAAATAATGAACAATTTTTCCTGTTTTCAATACAGCAGACATATAGCTGTGGCTTGGGGGAAAAAAAAAAAAAAAAACAAAGAAAAAAACCAAAACCAAAACAACAAACCAGAACAAAACACCGGTATTAAAAATCTTTCTGTTTCATGGATGTAAACCCTCCTTCAACAACTTTCAAATTACGCTAGTGGGACAGTGAGCATCACCCCCTCCACACGCTTTTATAAAGAATTTTCATTTCTCACACTTGAACTATTTAAAGATTATCCATACCTACTCTCACTTCTCACATGTGAATCTCTATATACTGAATGTATATAATGTGTATACGCTGTACCAAGTATGTGTATGTGATGTTTCTGCTCCCACTGAAATACCCATCCGTGTAAGGTCCACTAGTCTTCAGAAATTCAAGATCAGGCACCAGGTTAGCAGCTGCACATCCACTTCTAACCTGTACAGCCAAAATCACTTGACCCATTTCCTACCCTTCCCATGCTCAGTGAAATGCAGAAGATGACAGATGATAGACTGAAAATAAATCAATGGATAATCTAACACCTGGTCTTGGTAAACAAGGTTTAGTAAACTTAAGCATTTGGCTGACATGAAATTTATCTGAGCTCAAAATAAAATGAGAAAATGTATAACGAAAGCAAGAAAATTTGTGCAACGCAAGCATCATGCTTAAATTTTTAGCATCACTATTTGCCATAAAACAGAAGAAAGAAAAATCATGTTTTCAAAATCAAATTACTTCTAACCATTCTTGATGTTAATTGTTTACTGTTTTCTGAAAAGAAAATAATATGTTGGTGACTAATAAGCATTTTTTTAAGTCAATTGGTTTGGTTTGGGGTTTTTTTGTTGGCTTTTTTTTTTTTAGAAAAGACTTCAGCAAAATAAAATGAAGCTGACATTAGACTTAGGATATCAATTCTCTCATAAAAGTTTACCAACTGTACAAGTTAAGAAAATTATACAAGCTTTTGTTTTAAGAAAGGACAGTTCAGTCAAGACATAGGTACTGTAAAAATCTTTCAAAGGCTACAAAGAAATCTGGAAAAATACAGAATGTATTTCTTTCGCCCAGATAAAGAATATGGAAAGACATCATTGATGTCAACAATTTTACATATACAAACCTGACCTGGTTTATTTATTTACCCTTTAAAACTTCTATATATAAAAATAGTTGTGCTCATAACTTTCAGGATTCATAAGGGTTCCTTAACAATGGGATGACACTTTCTTCTTGCTAGCATGAGTGGAAGTCTCTGTGCCTACTCTGATGCGTGTCTTGGCATTCTGTATTTCATTTGAACTTCCTGCAACATTTGAACCAGCCCCCTGCTTCAAATAGGATGCTTTGTTCACATGTAAAATGCTTAAAATGGTGTATTACACACAGAATTTTCTTTAGCTTGTTAGGCTGGGAGCAGTTTTGCAGAAACTCACTGATTTGTTTCTCAAATACTTTTCAGAGCCTTAGAGTTCTCAGCACTACAGTTGCCAGCTCTGAGAAACAGAATATTCTCCTACTGCTTTTCAGCACTGAAAAAACCCAAATAATCAGATCTTAAGAGCCAACTAGAACGTATTAGAAAAAAAATCTCAGCAGATTGTTTTACGGAACTGGATTTTGTAAGGTAACCCATCAACCCTGAAAATTTTAGACACCCAAAATTTACTCCACGGAATATAATCAGCTCCTAGTATTCAGTCATCCAAAGTTTCTAGTTCTTCAAGCTTCCCATGCGAGTTTGCTTCTTGGAAGAACTCTGAAGAACCTGGACTCTCTTTTCCATTGCTGTTAATTCTTCTTCTTTTTAGAGGTCTTTCATTTTTCTCTTCAAAATCATTTTCGTTTCTTGAAGCTGAATGAGCAAGTTTTGGGTCAATGGAAAGGTTTTCAGTTTCATACCCATTTGTATCCAGATCCGTGTGAGGTGTTTTCTTGCCACTCATAGGTCCATTTACATGCAATCCTTCAATTTTTGCTTCATCTTTATTTGGCATCTCACCTGGCCCATTAGCAGACACCCCTGTGTTACGGAAACATACCATAAGGAAGAGAATAGAAGCATAAGCAGGAACAGAACAATCTGTCAATAAAGCAGAAGTCTAACTAGTCCTACTGAACTAAAAAGCCAATATGGTTCTCCATATCCTCACTGTACGATGAACGAGTGATTTATTTGCATACAAATGACAGACTTATGACAGAGTTTATGGAAGCCCTTACAAACAACAGCAGCCAAGAAAACATCCTGGAATTGCGTGACCGTACAAGCTGCAGGTGGACTGTCCTCACCAGGGCAGCTTCTGTAGCTTCCACTCTATTTTCACAGTCTGATTCAGCCCCCAAGCTCCTCCCTCCTCTTCCTACTGCTTTCACTTCAGCTCCTTCAGAATGGCTGTCCCTTGCTTTGGAGTTTTTTCTCTTTCATGAGTCATTGTGCCCTGGCTCTTCTCCCATTCCTAATTGCCCTTCAGTGCCCCACATCTGGTAAGAATAGCTAACGGTGTTCCTGAGACAAGCACTGGAGAAGCACTAGCA
This sequence comes from Astur gentilis, assembly GCF_929443795.1. Classification (NCBI taxonomy): domain Eukaryota; kingdom Metazoa; phylum Chordata; class Aves; order Accipitriformes; family Accipitridae; genus Astur; species Astur gentilis. Next base: position 2,142,580 of record NC_064887.1, read on the forward strand.
TGCTACACAATAGCCCAGTTCCCATCTCAGTTGTTTTAAACATCCTGCACGAACTCCTCACAAAGTTAGCACTACACATCTGCACTAGCACGGGGAAGACAAGAACAGATTAATTACATTTAAAAGGAAGATTCTAGTGGAGATTTACCTTCAGTATGTGACCACTGGCTAAATGCAACTTAAAGAGGCTAACATCTTCAAAAATATATAAAACTAAAATAGGCTTGTTTTTCTCATTTGGCTAGTCATCTGTGGTGATTTGGCAACTCTTGTTTAAGAGGGGCAGGGCACGCACTTACCATTCTGATTACTGTTGCTGGTTGTGCTGTCTTCCCTTTCAGACTGGCTGGTGCTGCTGTTGGAAGTTGTAGGAGGAGGGGACGGAGCTCTACTGGAAGCAGCACTTTCACTTTCATCCAGGAGACGGTCCATATAATCTCTACACAACAGAAACAGCACATTCAGCAATGCCCTTGCTGTGTAAAGGATTGGTGTTATTTGTACAAAAATATTCACCGCACATACTGCAACTGTGACCAATTCACGTTTTGTATCTTTTCAAATGCACAGACTTTTCTTGCGAAGTTAACAACTTTAAGATCTCCTGTATTAAGTGGCCCACGTATGGTTTGCCCACAGCAACCATGTATTTGTTGACCAATCACTGCAGCCAGCTTATATAAATTCAGCCTGTGCTTATGCTAAGTCCCCTAAGATCACGTACAAGCAGAAACTTCAATATGCTGTGATGTTGTGGACTGCATTTTCAAGGTGATGTTCTCAGGCAGGTTCATACTAAGCTCTTGCAATTTGCTGCGGCAGCGATAACATACCATTAAAGTACATAAGTTTTCTGCACATACAACCTCAAAAGGGGTAGAGTTAAAAGCACATGAAAAACTTCAGCGTTAAAGACGTTTCCAGATCTGAAATCTACTACAGTCCTACAATTTAGGTCACTAATAGTAAATCTCTTATGAAAGATTTAAACAAACAAAGCTGGTTGGTAAAGCTCTTGTATGTATGGTATTAGCCTGGATTAGTCCAGAAACAGCATATCCTCACACACAATTACTCTGGAACTGATACTGCACCCTAAATTCCCATACCTATCTGCAAAATCATTCAACAATAGACAAGTACAACCCTTAATGACACTTCTTCTGATCACCATATGCAGTCAACTGCAAAAGAATCAGAAAACGTTTTAAGTGATTAACAACCAAAAATTTGGGCAAAAATGGGGGGGGTGGGGGGAACAACAGATGGAGGAAGAGGGGGAAACAGACAGTCCCTGAAAACTGGTTAAGAAAATCTAGCAGCAATGGGTGCTTTTCTTGTCTGCTTTAACAAAGCCACAGATGGCAACTCTTAATGTCATACTGCAAGTTCACTTCAGTGGTCCAACACACAGTTCTAAAGTGTTTAAAGAAACAACAATATTAAAAAGAAGGATCAACAGAGAAGCCGGAACCAATGAGAAATAAAAATAATAGTAAAAAGACTTGGAAAAAGTCAGCGGAAAGAGTGGGATACTAAAATCATAGCATTGGAATGAAGGGCAGAAGAATATGTTGGCTCACTTGCTCAGATTTGAGGGAAGAGAATACAGTTATGCACAGACATTTCCCTCTTTGCCTAGCAGAGATGTTAATGGGGAAAGGAGCCATGTACACCCAAAAAAGCCCTAGTACAGGGTACTGTGTTGACCAGAATTCTTGCCAAACAGTACACCTCAAGAGTATACTACAGCACGTACCACAAATCCCACCTGAAACTTGTGACTAAGGCCTCTGTACAAAACATGTATCTAAAGTAAAACAAGCATTTAAAACACCTGCATAGTTGCAGAAATGTTACATTTGTGAAACATTTAAACAGAAAACAAACTAAATTAAATAGCTGTTCATTGCAAATTGTTAGCCTTATTCCAAATAAATGTATTTTAGAAATTATGTTATACGCAGTAGTAAGCTTTCCTTACACCTTGGCTGTTTTCCTGCTGCAAATTGGGACTATGGAATCCCTTGGTTGTCATACCATTTCAGATTAGAGCAGTATAAAATAAAGATTTACATCCAACATGTAAAAGGACATAAAATAATGCACATCTTACGTTACACCAGGATGAAGATTGTATTTCTTCTTTCCAAATCGGGTCTGCTGCGCAAAGAAATCATAACGCTCCGATTTCTTCCACATGTAATAAAATGCTACACACTCGCCAACTGATCTCGTTCGTACCTAGGAAATATGTCCCATGCAAATTTTGATGAATTTAAATACATTTTTGGCAAAAAGCTACCATTTAAATCAAAAGGTGTGATATTCAAAGTCAATGCTTCTTTATACAACATAGGAAATAGTGGAAATTATGGACTTGAATGTCAGAGACACAGAAATTGACATGCAAAATTTAATAGGGTTTCTAAGAATACTGAAGGTATCATGAGGTGCTGCAAGCAATGGCTTCAGAAGAAATATTCAAGTCTGTTTCACCAGTCTGTTCGAGACCAGAGTAAGACTCTAAGGATGCAGATCTTCCTCTATGTATCCACAGCAGGATTGCTGGGACTTTTCTGAACTTGGGAGTTCACAGCCACAGTTACAGAGGACTCTAGACTTTAAGAAACCAATTTGGACATATATGTAGTAAAAATTAGAAGCAGTAAATATAGTAATTTGTGAAGGAAATTGAGGATAAGAATTCATTTACAATTACCTTGCTTTAAAAAAAAAAAAAAAGTGAGAACTGCACTTAAAATCAGTGTTTACCTTATTTGCCTGAATCACATGAAAATCCTTGCCATAGACTTTCAGCCCTTGCTCAAAGTTCCTACATTCTTCTTCTGTCCAAACAGATAATTCTTCTATAGCAAGAAAATGCAATAAAGAAAATACTTAACAAAAAAAGCATATGGCCAATGAAAGAAAACTTAAGTGACAGAAAACATACGTGATATTCAAGTTTCTTACACCATCTGCTGACTAAATGAGAACCACCTCCAGAAATTTCACTTACTAGTACAAAAATGAAAATTCTCCCTTCTAGTGAGTAGGTGGGAAATTTGGCTGCCTTAAGTAGCTAGTCAGTAGGGACTGTTATAAATGGTCCCTAACTCCAGACCTGTCGCATGGGGAAATAACCCAGGCAGGAGAAAAAGGAAGGGCTTAGAAACCCAGTCTCACCATTCTGCCCCTAGAACCACAGGAAGCTGGTATCCTTCAAGCCAGGACACAGCACAAAGGAGTTCATGCTACAGACTCAAACTGGTTGCTGGTATTTAGGAGAAGTGGGGGAAAAGGAACAAGGAATGAGATCTTCTTCACTGCTGGCCAGAGCAACAGTGAAGAATAAGCAACTGTGCTGCTCATGCTACTGGGTGGGAAATCTTGGCCCCACAGAAGCCAGAATAAACCCCCAATAACTTTCAGCCACACTTCTAAGAACTTAATACAATTTGGCCTTATTGATTCTTCAGGTCACGAATAAATAAGGTTTAAAATAGTGGGAGAACAAACTAATCTCTATTTGATCACTCTTGTCTTGTGATTTGCACAGTAAACTCTGGAGAAGCCACAGGTTTGAAAGCAGAACCAACAGATCAATGTGCAAGGAAAATAACTTGTGCCTTTTCTTAGTTTCTCTTTCCTTTGAGTATAAAGATCAATACTAAACCAGAAAATGCTTACGGCTCCAAAAGCATCTTTAAGACCAGGGTCTTATTTAGCAAACCATAATACTGAAAGAGGTTTAGATGCTCATTTTCCTTTATTTAGAATTGTGAATTATTTCATTTTATATCTCATGTTTCTTCCATTAACTTTGATGACTGAAAAGGTCTAGAAGAATAAAGAACAAAATGCCCAAGAAATGCACAATTCAGTTGCCAGGAAGTAATTTGAAATTTTAACTTGTTATTCAAGTCACAGATACAAATATCAAGCTCTATTGACAGGAAGTTAATTTACACACCCTCTTTGAGCATATACCTCTTTATACTACACCTGCTAATTTCATTCTCTCAGAGAACAGTAACAGATTCACTGAAGGTTGTATTTAAGGGGGCACTGATATGTAGGGCTGGTATGCAGTCAAGCTCTAATAAAATTTCTCAGTCTGCTGACAGCAAAACCCGATACCTGTGTAACAAATAAAATGAGAGTTCAACAATATAAATTTAACTCTCAGTGTATGCTCACCTCTGGCTGCTTTTACGTTAAATCTCAGCCTTCGCAATGATTCTTCAGTATCAAAATTGCACTTAACCAGTTCATACAATGCCTGGAAAGGTGAAAAGACACACATTTAACATTCTAGATACCACTCAATTTCTGTTGTGCCACAGAAGCATACTTAGTAAATCACTAATACCTATTAAGAAAAGATTAAAAATAAACTCTTTGAATGAATGTAATATAATTTAAGACTGCACAAAGACATATTTCCTCTGTTTAAATTTCCAAATCTCTAATTACATAACCAAGAATATATCCAGGCAAAGTACTTTAACATTTTCATCCACTGCACACATTTGTAAAATTGATGGGGTTTTTTGGTATGCAGAAAAAAATAAGTATACGTTCATACAGCTTTAAAAAAATCTGTAACTCAAAGAACAGAACTCATCCATACACAATCATTTATACATAAAATAATGCACTGACGCATAAAGCAACAGTAAGCCTAAGTTAACTGTTTAATATTTGTTGAGAGGTAAAAAACCCATCACATTTCTATTTCCACAAGAAATAACAAAGCTGTTTCAAACAAAATTTTAATTCTTTGGAGTAAAATAAAAAAAAGGGATAATTAATTCCGTAGTATTAAACTACAAATCCTAATTATTCTTATATACCTGCTCATTGTCTTTAATATGGGATCCTTCAGGAATTGCATCTAGGCCTTTCTCATCACCCGTACGCCTTGATGCTTCATTTAGGAACTCAATCACTTTATCTTCTGGTAAAAAGTCAGGATTCCACAGCAGCTGGTCGTCATTTTCATACACTGAATTAAGCACAGGAAAAAGACAAGCAAGCTAAAACAATATAGGAGTTTATTCTCTCTTATAAAGCTAGTGATTACAAAACCTTGGAAGATCATTAGAGCACCACCATTAATCCAGAACACACATAAGGACAAGTAAAAGATAGTCTCACAAATGCAGTGATCCAAATGACTAGGATACTATACCTTGTTATTGTCTTCAAATCTCTGGTATAACCTGTGCTCTAGATTCCAGGACCCATTATGAAACTCCAGAAACTCCACCTTCCCTGTCCTCCTCCTGAAACCACTTAAAACATGAGGTAGCAGCACTACCTGACACAGTCCCCGAACGATCCATCCAGCATGCCTTTTCCCTAAGTTTTGCTGATGGCAGCCAGCAGGCATGGAAAATTACTTCAGAAGCGAATTATATCTGTTTTCTTGCAAGATGATTAGGATCAGTCACATAAAACCAAAAAGCACACCACCAAAAATGGTGCTAAAACCACTACCAGGTGCCTGGACCACTAAATATAAGTGTCTCAGCTAACATGGCTGGCAAAAGCCAGCAATAAGGTCCACTACTTCTCCAGGGAAGATGACACCCAGCTGTCAGACATTCTGAAGTCAAACAGCTCCTGAAAGGAAACTTTGCTAAGATCTTCCTGCTACTTCCAAGAAATACTTTCTGAAACAAAATCATTCAGGTAAAGATTGCTGAATTTTAATATGACCAAATCTCTACTGTTTTCTCAGAGCTTTTGTGTGAGCCTTCAGACCAGGGAAGCCATAGTAAAGTGAAATTAATGGGAGAAACGTGGCCAAATGACATATCTTCTGAATTATCTCCCGTTTTTATTTTTGAAGAGCCTACAGCTTTGCAGGATTAAAACACTAATACAGCAAAATAAAGTAAAATTCAGGTTATTAAAAAAACCCCAGAATCAGGAAAGCATCCAGGCCTTGCTTATGGCTCAGTCTCCAATGAAAGCCAACCTTACAAAAAACAGCCAGAAAGTAACTTTAACATTGATTCCATTAGCTGGGTGAGCATCTTTGACAAGAGAAAGGAGTGAACACTTGGGAAAGCATGGTCACACCAGGAAGGGAAGATACAGTAGCATTCTGTGGAGGTGGAAAGGTCAGAGTGGCAGCTAGATGCATCTCTACTTGAATAAAATTATTTTTAACATGAAAATAGACTACAAATGAAAACCCAAAAGTGGTAAGGAAAATTATTAAGTGTCTTGCAAAGAAAGACAGCTTCATTTCACAAATGATACGCTCTTTGGAAACAGCTCCCAGCAATTTTCTGGAAGCTTTTTGTTTCAAAGGCTAGTCCTAATCTGATGTTGGGTTGCTCATTTAAGAAAGAGATTCCAGGTATCTTGGGATACAAACTCCCGCAGAAGCAACAATTCTTTTCAGGAGATGACTGATATTCGGTTCTAAGCCACCCTTAATGATGCAAGCTAAGTATACGGCAATGTTTATGAATGATTATGAATGACAGCTGTCAGTTAAGCCTCAAAGCAGCTTCAGCACCTTTCAGTTCACAGAGCTATCCTTTGATTTTCAAACCCAAGCCTTCTGCAAACATATCTTTTAATTTTGTAGATTTTTTCATAACCTGAAATTGTTTAGTAGCAGCTAATTTGGTCTCCAGGCATACTTCTCAGAGAGCCAGTCCACTGTAATTAGCTTAGTGTAGATTACATGGTCGTTCTTTCCTCACAACAGCGTGTCAGAACACATTCTGAAAAGCAATGTGGTTATTCTTAAAAGTTCTAGCATTTTTGTGCTTTTGCTTACAGGACTGGATATGAAAGGACTAGCCTTCTTAGTATTTGGGAATTTTACAGTTAGAATTTCCCCTTCATTAGAGAACAACTAAGATGATGGGATATGTACATGAAAGTACTAAATACATAGTTGCAGACGTTTATTTTTCAACTTCTTAAGCTTCATTAGTATTCCAGCTGGAGTCCTGCCAAAGATTACATCCAAACACAGCAGAAAGGAAAGAAGTGGCAGAAGATACAAAACCCCACTGGTATATAAAACTAGAATAGTCCTAGCATGATTAGTGAAAATTTAACTTTTCCCCTCAATGGTTTTTGCCCACGACGTAGGTTCTCTGTTGTGCAAAGAACAGTGTACAAGACTATGAGAAATTGTTTTCTATATGTTACTGTAATGCATAAAGCAGCTGTATCTTTTTTATTATTGAAGGCCAGAAGCCATTTAGAGCTGAGTAAATAGCAGGAAAAGCAGGTGACCAATAAAGCATAATTTACTGCATCTCAGGCAAATACATAGCTCAAGCTCTATTTTCAGACAGAAGCAGGAAAGGGTGCAAAGAGCAACTCCTTCACAGCAAAAAAGCAGATGTTTTCTAATTTGCCGTTTTCTATTTTTAATGGAAGCTCCTGACTTCTCATGTAGTTTTAAATTACAATCTTTTCAACCTCGCTGGCTACAAAGTCCAGAGCTGACAGAACATGTCAGCCTGCTCAAAGTCAATAGCAGGACTGATGCTCCTCTTAGTTTCTAGCTAGATCAGGCTACAGCGTAGCTATCACAACCTGGAGCTGGAAGCAAGACAACTGCTACCACTTGAGTATATCCTCAGATTCTAGGAAGGCACCGGGTTTTATGCTGGTTAGTTTAAAAACTAACTTATATAAAACTACAAAAGAGGCAGTCTCAAACTGACCTGCAGTGTAAACAAATTCTTAGTAATGGGCTGAATGAGCAGGAATATTTGCTTCTTTTAGGCTCACAGCTGGATTTAAACTGGGTCTACCTTTTCTGACTTGATTATATTGACAGCATACAGCCAAAGACTCTGGCTCTGAGGGGGGAAAGAGTCCCTGGAAAAAAACCCAGAAGTAGAACAAGAGGTTCTTTAATACTGACTGAAGAGTTATAAAATCTGAAAATCAAAGCTACTGGTACCATTTTGCCTCTTTAAACATGTTAATCCAATTCCAGCAACACAATTTCTTTATTATCTGTTTTGTTTTACATAAAGTAAATATTCCAGGTGAAGAGGTTAACATAAGCTACACAGAAAGCTTGTGTACGTGACCAAATTAGAATACAAGGGCTGAATAGGCAATAGGCCAGCAATACAATCTTTCTTTTCCTGTTCCAAGACTCAAGTTCTGATGGTGAAGTACAGGATGAACTATAGTTTGAGATCACGGTTCTAGTTTTCACTTGAAGGAGCTCTTTTATTTTGCAAGACACATGACATCAATCAAATCTTTTATCTCTCCCCACTAGGAAATAATCTCAAACACAGCGATAAATGGTAACAGCGCCAAGTCTCACCTTTTTCATTCTCTTTGTATTTGCATGTGCCAGCTGGAATTTCAGCTTGAAACATAGAGCCCACCATGATTTCCTGTTTTGAAATAACAGAAACAAGAAGTTTAGCAACAGCAGCCATGATGTTTTTTGTTAGCAAACAAGAGAATGACCGCATCTTTTTTTACCCCTTAAAACATTCATTGTTCAAAATCTAAAAATACAGTTAACAGGCACTATATGGAAATGGATTTTTGACTATTTGGGGAGGTCTTTAACACTTCTTACTATCAAACCTCTTAATTATGAGGAAAAACTGGAGAGGATTTGGGTGATCTATAGAGTTCAGGGTTACTAGGTAACAGATCAACTCATTATTCATGAAATACAGGCTTTTTAAACAGCACTTAGTGTTTACCTTTTTCCAGTCTTCTGAGGGAATATAATCTTCATCTTCTTCCGATTCCTCTTCTATTTCACTATCTACAAGAAATTGTTCAAACATTTACATACAATGAGCTCTGATGGGGCCTGTGCACGTCAACCCCAGCCTCCAGGGAAGCGGGCTGAGCGAGGGGGCCTGGGACGTCGGAGCCAGCTCCTGGGAGCACCGTGGCATGGGTGACGGGGGGGACACGAGCCCACCCTCTCACCCCACCAGCCTCCAGCCACAGGGCAGCCCTGCTCTGCCTCACTGCCACCTTACCTAACACCACGCAAGTGCAAATGGCAGTTTCGGTGTCAATGCTAAATGTTTCAGTATTGCCAACTATAAAAAATGACCCGCTCCATGTTCGCATTCAGAATGGATTAAGACACACAACAGGCTCTGAAAAGTTAAGGCACAAATTAATACATCCATCGGTTTTACTACTGCCTAATTAAAATTTCCTTTCCCTCACCCAGCTCTGAAGCAGTTGACGTGATCCACATCCATATTTACTACAAACAGTTACTTTCTGAAATTATTTCTATGTGGATGTTCAGCATCCGCATGTGGGTTTCAACACCATTTTCAATGAGCTCCTAGCTTAGATACTGCTGATCTTTTTCCCTTACAGCAGCTGTCACTGAACTTAAGGTAGACTATAGCACAAGGTGCAAGAAATCTGCAAGTGTGCTTTTCTCAGTCTTACTGGGATTTAGTAGGCTTGGATGTACTGCTCAGAGATGCACAGCAGCATTTAAAATAGATTATTTTGGGTGAGGACTGACAAAAATTTTAAGCTCTTTATGATATAGCCTAGTTGCCTTTCAGAATGTACTGAAAGCAACCGCAATATCTGGTTTATGTACAGCATGTGATAATAGCAGCACTAAAATTATTTATACATGAAATTACATTCTATGTACAGCTGAACATTGTAAAAACCCAAAACCTAATGCAATACACTTGCATTACGCTAATGCTAATGCTGTGGTTAAAAAACAGAGTTCATTTAAGATATTTGCAATCCTCTGCACAGCGACATGCTGAGGTTCCTTAACATTTTTGGATTAAAATAAACTACAGATTAGAAAATTGCATTTCTGCAATGTCATGGCTAATAAGTATCAAGTATAAGGTATCGTAAGGAACCTTTGCTTTAACTTTTGTTTGTTAAAACACAGAACAGTAGGAATTCGAACATCTGTGACAGTCACTTCTGTCAAAGAAAGGTAAAATACCTGTTGTCCAAATGGCCCTGCTGATAGCTTGTGATGGGTTGACCCTGGCTGAACACCAGGTGCCCACCAAAGCCATTCTATCACTCCCCCATCCTCAGCTGGATAGGGGAGAGAAAATATAACAAAAGGCTCGCGGGTCGAGATAAGGACAGGAGAGATCATTCACTATTACCGTCACGGGCAAAACAGACTCAATTTGCAAAACATACTCAATTTATTACAAATCAACCAGAGCAAGGTAATGAGAAGTAAAACGAAATCTCAGAACACCTTCCCACCACCCCTCCGTTCTTCCCGGGCACAACTACCCTCCCGGATTTCACCACCAAGCCCCCCCAGCGGCACAGGGGGACAGGGATGGGGTTTATGGTCATCACACGTTATTTTCTGCCGCTTCACCTCCTCAGGACGAGGGCTGATCACACTCTTCCCCTGCTCCAGCGTGGGGTCCCACCCACGGGAGACAGTCCTCCACGAACTCCTCCAACGTGGGCCATTCCCACGGGCTGCAGTTCTTCACGAACTGCTCCAGCATGGGTCCATTCCACGGTGTGCAGTCCTTCAGGAGCACACTGCTCCAGCGCGGGTCCCCCACGGGGTCACAAGTCCTGCCAGAAAGCCTGCTCCGTGGGCTCCTCTCTCCACAGATCCGCAGGTCCTGCCAGGAACCTGCTCCAGCGCGGGGTTCCCACGGGGTCACAGCCTCCTTCGGGAACCCACCTGCTCCGGCGTGGGGTCCTCCACGGGCTACAGGTGGAGATCTGCTCCACCGTGGACCTCCCTGGACTGCAGGGGGACAGCCTGCCTCACCAGGGTCTTCACCACGGGCTGCAGGGGAATCTTCGCTCCGGCGCCTGGAGCATCTCCTCCCCCTCCTTCTTCACTGACCTTGGTGTCCGCAGGCTTGTTTCTCTTACATGTTCTCACTCCTCACTCCGGCGGCAGTTTCCCTCCGTCCCAACTTTTTCCTTCTTAAAAATGTTATCACAGAGGCGTTACCACTATCACTGATTGGCTCGGCCTTGGCCGGCGGCGGGTCCGTCTCAGAGCCGGCTAATATGGGCTCGCTCTCTCTTGAACACAGGGGAAGCTTCCAGCAGTTTCTTACAGAAGCCACCCCTGTAACCCCCCCCCGCTACCAAAACCTTGCCAAACAAAACCAATACATTCCACCCCTCGCCTCTGTGCATCACATTTTTAAGAACTATCATTAAAATCCACATTCATCACACAAAGTCTTCACTCACATCACAAAAATAATTCCCCACACCAAAATCAAAATAATATCATCACAAAACTGACAAAAGTGGACAATTTACACACACAATCCACCCCTCATCCCTTCACCACAATTACAACAATAAAGATTCCCCACTCATCAAGCAGCTCTTAACTCTCTAGCTGCGTTCAGTCCATGTTTTGCCCGTTACCTCTCTCAGTTACTATCCTTATCTCAAATTCCTCACATTGCCCGCATTCTCCACCAAAAAGACTGTGATGGGTTGACCCTGGCTGAACACCAGGTGCCCACCAAAGCCATTCTATCACTCCCCCATCCTCAGCTGGATAGGGGAGAGAAAATATAACAAAAGGCTCGCGGGTCGAGATAAGGACAGGAGAGATCATTCACTATTACCGTCACGGGCAAAACAGACTCAATTTGCAAAACATACTCAATTTATTACAAATCAACCAGAGCAAGGTAATGAGAAGTAAAACGAAATCTCAGAACACCTTCCCACCACCCCTCCGTTCTTCCCGGGCACAACTACCCTCCCGGATTTCACCACCAAGCCCCCCCAGCGGCACAGGGGGACAGGGATGGGGTTTATGGTCATCACACGTTATTTTCTGCCGCTTCACCTCCTCAGGACGAGGGCTGATCACACTCTTCCCCTGCTCCAGCGTGGGGTCCCACCCACGGGAGACAGTCCTCCACGAACTCCTCCAACGTGGGCCATTCCCACGGGCTGCAGTTCTTCACGAACTGCTCCAGCATGGGTCCATTCCACGGTGTGCAGTCCTTCAGGAGCACACTGCTCCAGCGCGGGTCCCCCACGGGGTCACAAGTCCTGCCAGAAAGCCTGCTCCGTGGGCTCCTCTCTCCACAGATCCGCAGGTCCTGCCAGGAACCTGCTCCAGCGCGGGGTTCCCACGGGGTCACAGCCTCCTTCGGGAACCCACCTGCTCCGGCGTGGGGTCCTCCACGGGCTACAGGTGGAGATCTGCTCCACCGTGGACCTCCCTGGACTGCAGGGGGACAGCCTGCCTCACCAGGGTCTTCACCACGGGCTGCAGGGGAATCTTCGCTCCGGCGCCTGGAGCATCTCCTCCCCCTCCTTCTTCACTGACCTTGGTGTCCGCAGGCTTGTTTCTCTTACATGTTCTCACTCCTCACTCCGGCGGCAGTTTCCCTCCGTCCCAACTTTTTCCTTCTTAAAAATGTTATCACAGAGGCGTTACCACTATCACTGATTGGCTCGGCCTTGGCCGGCGGCGGGTCCGTCTCAGAGCCGGCTAATATGGGCTCGCTCTCTCTTGAACACAGGGGAAGCTTCCAGCAGTTTCTTACAGAAGCCACCCCTGTAACCCCCCCCCGCTACCAAAACCTTGCCAAACAAAACCAATACATAGCTCAATACTAAAAGGTTCAGATCCCATTAAGTAAGATTGCCACAGAAATAGCAGTTGTCTAAATGGACAACTACATAACACTAGCTCAACAGTCTCAAACGGATGCAAAATCAATTTAAAAAAAAAAACCACCACCAAGAGAGAAAATAATCAGTCCACAATGCTGGCAACAGTATCAAATATGGAATTCTTGAAGCAAATTTTCTTCATCGTTATCTCCCCCTTTGTTATTTCAGGTTTAACAATCTATTGGCCTTTTTCAGAGTTCATTGCTTTTTTCTGTATTAGCGATCTTGAAGAAATCTGGGGTTCTATTTCTAGTAAATTTCAGCTTTCATTTTTCCTTCAGTTAGACTCTCACCTTCTCTGAATGAGTACATAACCTGCTGTCACCAGGCCTTGTCATGACAATCATGTACTGTCCAGCAATTATCTAGTTGGAACAGTGCATTTCCTACTTGCAAATATTTTTACCTATATCCTTAGTGTGAACTGGCAGCTGAAACTACAATGGTAACGTAATACCATACTAAGCAGTCATTTACTGCACCTGGACTCCAGGTACAAGAAAATTTTTCTGAAGGGCACACCTATATGAACCAGGTTGCAGGACCATAAACTGGACTGTCACAACAGTTGGAGTAGTGTCATGAAAGAATTTACACTGTTGGAGAGCTTGCTTTTTCAAAACTGTAGAAATTTAAATTTTTCCACAAATTTAATGCATTGTTTTACAAAGAGAGAATATCTATTGTCCTTATACAGAGTCCCTTATCTGCAGACAGGATTTAGCATTCAGCTGAAAATAGGACTTTTTTTTGCCTATTATTTTGAGCATAATGATCATCAAGAACATTGTTATGAAAGAGAACAAACAAACGTTTATGGGTATCAACATGCTTATTTCAGAACACTATGTTAACTAGGGCTGTTCTTAACCAAAGGTCAATCATACTGAGATTACTGTGCTTAGTACTAAACTGTACATACTTGTATCAAAATATTTACATCGACGAGGGCGAATTATCTCTTGTGGATCTTGAGAAGCAACAGATGGCGCCGGGTCGTCATTAGATGACTGTGTCTCATCTTCCTGACCTGATGAATCTTTTATGGTCTCCTCCTTAAATATAAAAAAGCAAACAAGAGATCAGCTATCCCCTGTATGCGACAAATACTATTTTGGCAATATTTTTTTCCAAAATTGTCAATATATCAAACCCAAATACTTTTTGACTTGAAGTGACTGTATAGATTGTGGGCTGTCCAGACTGAGCCACAACAAATGTGTGAACACATCACATTATTTACTGACCAGTATTTTAAGCAGATCAATTTAACACTCAGACTCTAACATACAAATCAGAAATATTAACCGCTATTAAGTATCACACCTAGTTTTTTAAATCAGTCAAGCAAATCCTTGCAGTTTCATTTCATTTAATTTAACTTTAAATTTGACTTTGGTCCTTAAAACCCTTCCTTATGAATTTTCAACAAAAAGGGGAGGAATTCTTTACTGGCTATACTTTTTCCAATCAAATGGAAATAATACTTTCTATAAAAATTAATGTCAATAGTGTGGTTCAACCCCACAGGAATAGCGTATCAGTAGACTCAGGTTTGTACACCGAGTCATTAAAAGTTCAAAAATTAGAACAAGTTTCTTTATTAGAAGATAAACCACAACTATGGGAATTACTACAATTAAGGAAAATTAAAATTATAAAGGTTGAAAAAGTATATTAGTGCTTTCTATTTCAATGCATGTTGTCAATACCTTTTGTGTTTTATGACTGTTGTAAGTACTCACACTTGCTAGTTCGAACACAGAAGCATGAGGCACAGCACATATTTATATGTACCTTTACCAGCAGCCAGAGTATTATCACATGTGCAGCTTAAAGCAGATTAAAAATAGAAAATAGCTAAGTGCAATATAGCTAAACAAGCTGTAGAAAGATGAACACTTGCAGAGAAAGCTTGAATGATTTATAAAATTATTCCACCCCCACAGATGTATTTTCCTGCCTCTGCTAAGAGCATGCAAGCATTTCAGAGCTCTCATTCTTGTACCCTGAGGCAAACAATCATAACAGGTTAGCTAGCTCTCTTTGTGCCCAGTCCTCCTCACCACCTTTGTTCCAAACCTATCAAAATTGGGGTAGAATACGTGAACACATACTTACAACTCAACCACAGTGCCAAGTCTGCAATTAGGCTAACCCACTGGCTTGTTTACTGTGCCAGATTGTGAACGGTTGCTGCTGATGGGCAGGACCACGCTTGCTTCTGCAGCACACTACAAAGGGTTAGTGCCCTACAGAGGGACAAAGATGACTCCTCTTGCTGCCAACAGCAGTGACAGACACTGAGATTTTATCCATTTAAGAGAAAAGATAGGCAGTATCTTACATCAGCTAGTAACAGAAGTGGAGAACTAGAGAGAGGATCATGAGAACACAGAAGATGGAAGTTGTGCCAGGAAGTAATCAAGGACACAAGAAGAAAGTGAGACTTCAGGAACACCACCGTGCAAAACAAAATAAAACACTTCTGTGTCTTAATTTAATTTTGCATCCTTCATGTTAGGAAAGTTTGTCCCCCTCTCCAGCTTCTTGAACCTTTTTCGATGTAACATAACTGTGTATCTTTCTTATTTCTGAACTATTCAACCCATACAGATAACAATCTTTTACAGCATCTGTCAAGGGAGTTTGTAAATCCTAAGGACTTCATTTTCTGAATCAGTTACATCATTCCTCATCTCTGTGTCGCATTCCAGAGATTCTAAAATGGATTAGATATCAAAAGACCAAAATGCATCCTTTTTAAAGCCAGATTAGGTAATGCAGCTTCCATTAATGCCTAAGCTTTTTTTGCTACTGACAGTACAAAGGGTTTCACATTTTAATGGAATTCAGGACGCAACTTTGAATGCCACCAGTAATGGAGGAGTTACAGCTGTGCCCATGACAGGACAGGATTGTTACAAATATGTATGACATACACAAGTAGAAAAGACTCTTCTAAAATCAGAAAATTTATTTTAAGAGCACACAGAACAGGATTTTAAAGATGCTAAGTTCAAAACCATACATTTTGCAAAGATACTTGAAGCATTAGATTCAGTTAACAATTTAAGTACAACCAGGGCTGCCAGGCTGAAAAAATACAATTTAAAATGGCAAACCTAGAAAACTTGCAGCAACCTCCAATACTCAAGAGACACATTTAATTCAATTCCACACTTCACTGTTCAGTTTGAGTAAATCAGCTTTTCATCTTGAAACAAGTATTCAGCCATATCTGTAAAGGTGTCTTCAGGCATTTAAAACTCCAGTTTTGAAGTCAGACTATTTCTGAAGGACAATTACAATCCCTTCTTACATGATGCTATATGTATACATATACTCTAATTTGCCTCAGCAACAGTTTGGAATGATACAGATTAAATTAAGAGCAATAAAGAGAAATACAGATGGGTAATTAAGAATAAACATTAGAGTTCAGCATGCAAAGCATCTGAAATCAACTATATTACGAATGACTTCTGCCATGATCTGGCATCTTGAGTGGCTGTCTAGTACAGAATGGCTGTATGAAAATCAATTTCAAATTAGTGTAAACACTTACTTTGTTTTCACCACTACAGCCACTGTTGTCATCATTATCAACATCATCATCATCTTCTCCCTCCTCCTCTTCCTCTTCCTCATCTTCATCGTCATCATCTTCTTGGAGTGGAATGGTACCATCATAGCCGTAACGGCTAAGTAGCTCCTGGATTGGCATATCACTTTCCTGATAAACATCCAAACAAAGTTTGAGATTTTAAAAAAATATTTCACATCCCACATCTGCTCTACAGCTTAAAGGTGTGCACTTTAAACATAACACACCAAAACCAGACAGATGATGACCATGTATACTAAGAATGGCCACACCAAAATGAATGGACAGTCAAAATTCAAAGTTTTGGCTCCTAAGAAAAATGTGTTGTTTTGTGTTTTTTTTTTTTTTTTTTTTTTTTTTTTAATTCAGGGGAACTTGTTATTCCCCAATCCTTTATAAATTTACAGCAGACCTCACGTACCAACAATCTCTCAAAGGAGCCATAAAGCTCATTAAAAGGGCACCAAAGGGCCATATGCCCCATCCCTCCCTTGATACTATTCTACTACTACTTTACCAAAACACAAGCACTGCAGTGTGGCAGGTTATGTCCGGCTACATCATACCCCTTCAGTACACAGAGCAAACACACTCCTTATTGGAATATAAATTGGTATTCCCCTTACTGCCCAAAAAACTACCTGAAGAAATTGTAGTATTTTGTATATAATTGTGGAAAAAAATACATACAATGTGTGTCAGCAGCCACTGCTTCACACAGACAGCTAAGATATTGACAGTTTTTGCAGGCAGAAACTTGCCCTAGTGCAAGGCAGTGGAATTCAGCAGAATAAGGACCAGAACTTGCAGTACCTGGCTTAAACATTGAATTAAATCTTTGTTTGCGGAATTGCACTACAGGGACAATTCCACAGTTCTACAACCCTGGCTTTGAATACAAAATTACACCAAAAATATTCCGCTCTGTCTCTCTATACCTCCCCCCTTTCCAGGCAAAAGAAAAAATGAGGGGTTGGATGGGGGCGAGGGATCATCTTATATTCAGGATCACCCAATATCCAGGTAAAGATAGTAGTTAATTTTTACAGATTCATACACATTTTAAGCTAGTTGTCTACAAACCATCCACAGTTGGAAGCAAAATTGCTAAAATATGTGCACAGTTAAAAATCTTTATATTTAGAATGCTGGTCCACTCTAAAGAGGCAATTCAAATGACACAGTTGGTTCTCAAATTTAGTGGCTCCCGAACTGTTATCAATTGCATTCACTTTATTAATAAAAATTATTAATTGCTAGGTCTGCAAATTACTTACTTCATTACTTTTAATACTCAGTATCCAGCCTTCAGGGGCAGTATATGGCATCCCTAAAGAGATTTTTCAGAGCAGAAACTTTCAGAGAGCATTTTAAAATTATCTCTCTCACAAGATCAAATCCTTTGTTTATTATTTAGAGGTGTCTGCTTGCTCCAAATATTTCTTCTTCGTATGTAAAGTGCATCTCAGCTGATAATCAGATTTTTTTAGTTATCGGCTGACGTTAGACTTCCTCCAATGAACTCCTATCCTAAGGGCCTTAACTGATCAACACATCTCTAGTTTCTGGAAACATACTAACAATACCAATTACAAAAGGCAGATCTAGTTAATTCTGCTGTGTAAAAATAAGAGTAACGCAAGGGTTACCAGTGCTTATTGTCTGTATATTTTATTTATTTTACTTCAAAGAACTAAGCCATTCTACCAGTTATTGGTCTAGTCTTTGTCTAAACTATCCACACAGTAGATGCAGACCATGTAGACCTAAATGTCCTCACCTTCCCTTTTGACCCCTTGGGCCCTATCTTATCATTTTATGGAAAGAACTCTTAGAGGTGGGGAATTCATACTTTACTGACACAGACAACATGACAGGACTGTGATCTTAATTAAAACCTGACAGTACAGCTATCACAAAACTCCTATTCATAATTATCCTAACAAATGTTCTCCAGCGTATTTTGTAAAGTAATATACTTTCAATAATCACTCCTCACCACTACCCCACCTGTAGATACAGAATGAGAATTAAAAAGAACTTTTACTGCAATTCGTAGGTACCTGTGAACTATGTAACAAGCATATGACCTACTATGTTACCTAGGAAAGTGGTGTTGTATTTACAACATTTTTCTTAGGTAGAGCCTCTTAATTTCAGATAGTCCATTACAATCCAAAAAGCTCCAAGGGCCAGCAACTCTCCAAAATAAAATACAAATCATGATTTCTGTATTGCTTCAGGATGTTGCAAAAATAGAAAAGGCTAAAAAAGCAACAAGGATTATCAAAGACACAGAAATTTCTTATGTGGAAGATGCTTAATAACAAGAAATGGATTATAACTCATGCGTCTGGAGTAGAGGTAAGTGAGGGCAAGTGATACAACAGAGAACCGTATCAAAAGCAGCACAGAGAAGGTAAATATAAGTGACTGTACACTCTTCTAATTGAAGAGCTGAGGGGCAACCACTGAAATGAACACAGAGTAGGTCTGAAAAACCAAACATGTTTATCACAATAAATGAACCGCACAACACTGCCACGTCTCGTGGACACTGAGTTTACAGAGGTTAAAAATCAAATGGACAAATCCATGGGAGGAGGAAAAATAAGACTGACACGCATTACAGACAAAGAAAGAGACAACATCTTTTTCCTATGTGCCTGAACTACACCCTCCTAGAAGAGTATTCGGGAGAAACACTGCTTGCTTCCATGTATGATTCTCTCATTTAAAGACAAGAGGATGCTGGTGCGTAACCCCAAGAAAACCCAAGAGCCCTCCCTGAAAAGGGAGACCCCAAGAGGAGAAACCAAGTGATTATGGAAAAAGGGAGGGAGTCAAAGGCTTAAAAAAATCTGTAAGTAATGCCCGGAGGCACTACACACAGCACCCTGGCAATGCTCACCACTTCCTAGAGGCAGCCTGGAAGCCAGCACACATCACCCAGTAGTGCTCTGCCCACAGATGGGGCAGCACAAAGGTAAAGAATTTGGCCTCACGCTCATCAAATCCTCCATGTCACCCTCCCTCCAGCTGATGCTTCGCACAGTCAGCTTAGCTAAGAGTAGGAGGAAGTCGAGTTTCTGCAACTTGCTGGGGCCTGATTATTTATTATTTACAAGGCAGAGTGTGAATGCAGTTTCCTACCACCAAAATGATGCTGCCAAGTTTCCTGTGTTTTGGAAAACCGCAGCGTCAGCGTATGCTCAGGACACCGAGAGAAGTGCCTCATCCCAGGCACACCTTCCTGAGCGCTGTGTCTCAGGCTGCTGAAGAAGGAATACTGGTTAACCAGGACTTTGGTCAGATCTGGTATAGATGCTCCTACATATGGAAATAGTATTTTCGGTAATAGTATTACTGAATACATGTCTGGATATGATGAAGGATAGTCTGCTGCTCCACCTCGCAGACAGCTTTCCTGCCCAAGAAAAATTCTTGCATTTCAAGAAATATCACTAAGAACCACCAAATCCAATACATCTGATTCCCTTCACATACTGTTCTGCTCTCAGGAAACTATTTTTTCCTTACTAGAGCAGCATAGAGGGTGACTTCAGGTCTCTAGACACAGATATGCTAGTGCCATTTAGACAAAAATGTATACACATACTTGCACAGATAGATGCAGGATGCTGCTCAACCTCAAGTACTAATGTGTTACAGATTCACCAGAGTTTCAATCAACGAGTAGAAAAGATCCTCACCCTCAGAGGCAGGTGCAATTTTTGTAACAGGAGTTAAATCATTAAGGTTCAAAAATGTTTTTGCAAAACCTGACTGCCACCTCATCTCTGAAGGACCTGAACTAGTAAATCAGGCACATTCACAGCCCGGGGGAAGTCTGAAATAATATGTGTTAAATGTCGGGGGAAAGAAAAAGATGGGATAGCACTTGCCTTGACAACAGTTTTGAGATTTACATTGCCTATCATCCATGACTTAAAAAAACAGAGATGCAAGTAAGCCTTGATGCGGGGCCTGCTATCCTACAACCAGAGGTAACCGCAGGTCTCTAGCAAGATCCTGCTGGCGTGGAAGCATCTGAAACTCAGTAAAAACCCTACCTGCAATACACACACAACAATACACATGACCACAAGATTCTCTGCCAGTCTATAAAAGCATCACAAAAGAGCTGACAGATGGAGAAATTATAAACTTGCAGCCTGACAACCAAGATATGAGGGAATAAACTGATGGCTGAAATACAGTAATAAAGGAAGCATTGTAATGTGGTGATAGAGTTACACAACCAGATGTTGACTCTTCACAAAATATGAGGGGAAAAAAAGTATTTTCAACTTAAAAACCACATGACATACATGTGGAGCTCCGTTTCTCACTTCATCTAGATGAAGCATATTTAGATTCATGAACTATTTATTTATCTTTATGCTTACCATTTTATATCAAACCTGAAATTACCAGAAATAAATTATCATTTACATCCAAAATGTAGATTAAACATACTAAATTAATTTAAAGTCATAGTGGCATAATCACTTATACTAAATAGGACTTGTATACCAAATATGCATCTAAGAATCATTAATGATCTGTTCTAGAAGCCTTTTCAGCCATTGAGGTCACAGACAGCATCTAAATTACTTTGCATTTATAATGAACCTAGTTTGTAATTTAAGAATATCATCCCTGCCTGAGAAGTAATTTAAGACAATACATAAGTGACAGTATAACCTCAAAATGCCAAATAAATCTTATATGCAATTATTTCAGAAGATACACATTTTAAGATTTATTTATCACTATTAACAATAATTGAGAGTTCTGATCCCAGCTCTGCTGACAACTCTTTGCTTTGAGCAAATCATTTCATCTGCATCTCCATTTCCTCTATCTTAAAACTGACGATACTCCTATATGCTCCACTAAAGTATTATACAATTGTTTGCATAAAAATGCAAAAGAAATGCAAAATTATGGGATTTAAAAAAAAAAATCAAAATCTACATGCACTAATCAAGTGCAAGTGCTTTATAATATACAAGTTTAGTCAGAGCATACTTTAACTTATATTAGGTCTAGAATGCAAACCCTACACCAGCACATATATGCAAAAAGAAACTAAACGAGCACAGCATTATACATTATTAAGTATTTATGTACCAGTTTCCTTTTCCCAACTTTTAAGAACTGCAAATTTAGCTCAGCCCATTTCCCACATCTATATTATTTGCCTATTAGTGTTTTAGGGGTGTTTTTTTTAAAATTCCAAATATAAGGGAAAAAACCTGCAAATGTTTTGTGTGAGACTGTGGGCTGTGGTTATATTTTATGACTACTTAAGGCTACCTACCCTGTTAAGATCCTCTATTTCAGAACTGAAGTTTGTTTCTCCTTCCATCATTTCCTCCTCTTCTAATGTCCGTTCATCATCAAAGTCATGCACCAGCATATCAGCTGATGGATCAAATTCATGGTCATCAGATGTTGCTGAACCTCCTGATAGAAAACATTTTAAAGAATGTTTTTAGTTAATCATGGCCTCACAGAGTTTAGTTTTTTATTTTGGTGACATTTTATTACTCAAATTATACTCAGAAATTAAAATATCTTCAAAATCCCTCAATCATTTATCTTAGGGAAAGCTAATCTCATTATTCAGAGGATGGTGAAAGCTGTCCTTTGGGTAATAAGAGATCATGGAAAAAAGAACCAGAAGATACTGTTTAAAGCAGCCAGTTCTCAAAGTACTATATATGTGGACATTGGGCTCCTAGTTAAATGTTTGTAAAATGTTCAGGTTTTGAAGACTTAATTCTTAAATAATCATAAACCTGCCTGAATCAAGAGTTCTACTGGGAGCAGAAATACTCATAAACTCAGGGTGGTTGTTTCCTTTATACTTTGGAAGCTTTCTTGTTTACAACTACAAAGACAGTCTAATGACTTTTCCAAAATTTAAACTTAAAGTAAGCTTCACAGTTATGCAGATTTTATTTATGATGCAGAATCCTTAGTTATTTTTCCCCATGCCTTTTTTTTTCCCACAGTTCTTTGTAGAGAAGTCTGGTTATATTTTGTGACAATGAAAAATAAATGAATGGATGAATGGTTTGGCAGATGCAGCATTTTTATGTAATTCAGCAATACCCGATTTCTAATTCTAATCCCGCTAACATTTTTCCACTTGTGTCCGTGGAGACTTTAAATTCATTTTCCAAAGCTTGAAGAGTATACCCATCTTGAGGGTGCAAGAGGGAGGGGTTGACTGTAAGGGTTAACTATACTTTGCAGTTTCAAGTGTTAAAGCAATTGATTGTTTCTCTGGAAAAAAAAAATAAGAGCTCAAGAGACAATGGCAGTCCAGCTGAAGTAACTACTGGAAAGCTTTTTCACTAGTAGGATGCAAAAAACCTTGGAAAAAAATAACACTAAGTACAGTGGTACCGAAGTGAACAAAAAACCCCTCAGATATTCATAATCTACACTTAAGCTGACTACTAGATAGCCAGTAGCTCTGCGATACTGGAATATCAGAAAATAACCAGCTTTAAAAACAGAAGTCATGCAACCCCTCATTTTCAGTAATCCAGTGAGGTAAAAAAAATGCTGCTTTTCTTGCTGCTTTTGTTCTTGATGCTATTATGCATAAAATCATACAACAACAGTATTAATTGAGAGCACACAGTGCCTTAACTTTTGACTCTGTATTTAACTCTTATCACCAGCAGGTACCCATGCCTAGAGGGATGGTAACCGTATCGCTGGGTGAAGTAGTCTCTTCCATGGCCCCAGCACTTGCTCACAGTGTGCTCCTTAGGACTTCAGCATTCCCGAACACGTGTTCGTGCAGCTTTTGCAAAGACAAGAATCTTATTTCCCCGGTGTATTTTACCATTTAGAAACTTGTGCTGGTACAGACTGGAAGAAAGCAGTGACTACTTACACCAGTACTGCCACCAACCTATTCATCAAATTATATCCCTAGATTACTAACTGGAAGAGACTAGCAAAAATAATTTTTCAAGGGTGCCCTCTTCCCTCACAAGTTTAGGAAATATTAAAAATATTTACCTGGGCTTGAAGACTCAACAGAAGGCTAAAAAAGAAAACAAAGGAAATTATTTTTCTATGTTGAACCTGTACAAACTCAATTCAATAATTCATCTGATACAAAGCAAGTCACTGCAAATAATATATTTACAAAT